>NC_090983.1:53130000-54495000 GCF_041146395.1 Eulemur rufifrons | reverse complement strand
GGCTGGGCTCAGCTGGACTTCTCCCTCTACCTGTGGTCTCACGTTCACTCCACCATGGAAGCTGGACTTCTTACGTGGTGGTTCAGAGTTCAAGAATGAGTGTCCCAAAAGTCTCAGGAATAAGATATAAGACTCCTTATGTTTTAGACTTGAAAGTCCCAGAACACTACATCTGCTAACTTCTATTGGTCAAGAAAGTCACTAAAGCAGTTCAGATTCAAGGGAAAGGAAAGTAGATCCTTCCTCTCAATGAGAGGAATGTAAAAAAAAATCTGTGGCCATCTTGAATCTGCCTCAAACACTTTCTTTTGACCTTAGAAAAAGAATTCGGTATTATAAATCAAGTCATTTTTCAAATCTCTTACCTAATAACGGAAAAAAAAATAGAAGAAGAAAATTCTCAAGAAACCCTTACATAGTCCCAAATTTTAAAAAGGCATATTCCTTATTCAAAAGATGTTATATTCCATGCCAGGCTTGATTCCTCTCAGAATAGAAGCTCTAAATTTGGTTTTGTTGGTGTCCTTCTCCCTACCAACGTGGCTTTTAATCCCAGTATGAACTAAGTACTTAACAATATTTAGTGGCATTTGAGAGATCCATTAAATGGAATATATGACTGACAGTAATTGCACAGCTTTCAAATGGATAGTTCTTGGTGGGAAATTTTACTATTAATCTGGAATAAATCACAGAGAAAACTGATGTTTATGTTAACGGTGGGGGCTCATGCCTGTAATCCTAGCACTTTGGGAGACTGAGGCGGGAAGATCACTTGAGACCAGGAATTTGAGACCAGCCTGAGCAAGAGTGACACCCCATCTCTATAAAAAATGGAAAAATTAGCCAGGCGTGGTGGCATGTGCCTCTAGTCCCAGCTACTCAGGAGGCTGAGGCAGGAGGATCGCTTGAGGCCAGGAGTTTGAGATCAGCCTGAGCAAGATCAAGACCCCCATCTCTACCAAAAATAGAAAAATTAGCCAGGTGAGGTGGTGCACACCTGTAGTTCCAGCTACCTGGGAGGCTGAGGCTGGAGGATCGCTTGAGCCCAGGAGTTTGAGGTTGCAGTGAGTATGACGATGCCACTGCACTCTAGCCTGGGTGACAGACCCTGTCTCAAAACAAAGAAACAAACAAAAACAGCAGAGTCTGTAAGTATTAAATTCTGAGACTCATGCATTGGGATACCTTTTCCCATTGTTTGTCTCATGGTCTGCCAACTTATTGCTATAATCATACTCCCCCACATACCACCTATGTCTCCAAAATTCTATATATAAGTTATAGTTGTGGCTTTGAACCACATCATATCTTCCTTGTATGTGTGAATAGAAGCCTATTTCCTTCCGTCTTTACATTGTCATTGCAATAAGAAGTCATGTCCGTGGTATTCTTCAAGCCCATAAACCTCAGCCATGTCTGCTATGATACTCAATGTGTGCCTTCTCCCAGCAATCTTTTCCTGAGAAGGCCTAGCTGGCATTGAGCTTCCTACCATCTAGGCATGTGTGGTTGGAATGAGGAGTGGGCTGGGTGCAGAGACTAACTTGGTTATTTACTGTTGGGTGGGTTGAGGGGTGAGGGAGTGGTGGTGAGGAGAGTCTATCATCTGAACCATTTCCTTTCTACTTAATGTTACCATATCTTCTCCTTGCATGGTGACTAAAGGATGGGACACATGGAAGGTGATAGCTTTGTGAGCACTTTGGGACAGTATTCCAAAGAGTGAAAAAAACACATTTTCCACTTTAGGGAATCTAGCCTTCCCAGAACCCTGCTGATTTTGCTTTGTTCAAAGGACTTCTGGATTTGCAGCCATCATGGCCCCCTCTCCAATCCACCCTCATCTTCTCCACTTTCTCTCCAACCTCCCCAAAATTCTGAGCTAAGAATTTCCACTCCAAGGCCAGGTGTGGTGGCTCACTCCTGTAATCCTAGCACTCTGGGAGGCCAAGGCAAGAGGATCGCTTGAGGTCAGGAGTTTGAGACCAGCGTGAGCAAGAGTGAGACCCCCGTCTCTACTAAAACAGAAAAATTAGCCAGGTGTGGTGGTGTGCGCCTGTAGTCCCAGCTATTCTGGAGGCTGAGGGAGGAGATCACTTGAGCCCAGGAGTTTGAGGTTGCTGTGAGCTAGGCTGACACCACGGCACTCTAGCCAGGGTGACAGAGTGAGATTCTGTCTCAAAAACAAAAAAAAGAATTTCCACTCCAGATTATGCAGTTCACTTAACTTTTTTCCAGATATCTTTGAATTGTTGGCAGGATTATAGCATCAGAGACCTTGAGTCCAAAATGGTGCCTTGCTAATCAGCTGGCTTGATGCAGGGGGTTTCCATTTCCATGAGAATTATGACCTGGGCAGGGACGATGTGCCCTTTGCATAAAGCACGCTGTTAAGTATGTGCCATTTTAAGCATGTAATATAAAGGTCATACATTTTCTTTTCTTTTCTTTTCCTTTTTTTTTTTTTTGAGAAAGAGTCTAGCTCTGTTGCCCTGGGTAGAGTGTGGTGGCATCATCATAGCTCACTGCAACCTCAAACTCCTGGGCTCAAGCAATCCTCCTGCCTCAGCCTCCCGAGTAGCTGGGACTACAGGCACACACCACCGCGCCTGGCTAATTTTTCTGTTTGGTAGAGATTGGGTCTCATTCTAGCTCAGGCTGGTCTCGAACTCCTGAGCTCAAACAATCCTGCTGCCTTGGCCTTTCAGAATGCTAGGATTACAGGCATGAGCCACCACGCCTAGCTCATTTTCCTAAAAAAACAAAAACAAAAACACCCTCCAACTTCAAAGAAGTCTATTGGCATAAAAATGATGACTGGTGAAAACCCGTAAAATCATGATTGGTGAAAGTGACATAGGCAGTCATTTTTTTGTAGGTTCTGTATTCCAGGCCCAGTGTTTGGCACCAGTGATACAGAACTGACCAAGGCATGGTCCCTGCTCTGAAGGAACTAACAGTTTAATAGCAGACAGCCATGTAAGCGGATAAATCACGTATCACTCAATATGAGTAGAAGAGGAGTAGATGCAGAGTGTTGACTAAGTCTGAGAAGGGAGAGCCGGGCAGATGGAGAGGGTGTCCACTTAATGCTTACTTTTCTCTTTGAATATTTATTCTAAGTGATGATGGCTGGACTATATCTACATATCTATATATCTTCTTTAATTAACATTTGAAAACACTTCAACTTCGTAACACATTTTTAAAATACACGTAACATTTAAATTATTTTTCCTGCATTTGAATTGTTTTAAAAATACAGATTGAAATGGTTTATGACCACTAAAGACATTGCTAGCTAACTGTAGTCAGCACATAAAGAAAGTCTCATAGAAAGAGATGTATTTTGGTTATTTACAGAGTATAAATTAGGAAATTCTAAAAGCCCTTCAAAATCAAAGAGGTGACTGTCTCCCATACTCTCTTACCTCCTTCTCACCCAGTGTGGCATTCGCCCAGCTGTTTCTGTAACCAACAGCAACGGGGATGAGTTGGCTATTCGGGGTGGGGGGCGGTGGAAAGTAAACATCTGGAGTGATGAGGGGTAGGCTCTACTTCCTAGTTGGGTCTCTACTTCCTAGTTGGGTCCAGTCTGAAAAAATCCACTCTGGTCCACTGGACTAGGTAGGGGCACAAGTCCCCCTGGTAGCTTTTTGTGCTTTCCATCCTTCTGTAAGCAGGACGAGTAACTAGCACGTGTTTATGTATGAACATCTCTACCTAACTGGCAAAATGTTACTGGTGTTTTTTTCCTGCCAGAAAATACATTGGATCAAGATCACACTTGTGAGCTCCTACAATTCCTTGTTTGGGAAGCAGGAAATCTGGCCTCAATGGACTATTTGTCTGCCAAGGCAAGGGTCTGAAGGAGTGGTCTGGGTTATGAAATCTGAAGTCGGGAAATCCTGAATCTTAATTTGGTCGGAGACACTGGTATTCTCTCTTAGGAAAAGTCCCTGCTTCCGTGTCTCCAGACATAAAATTAGGACAGTGACTTTTGCTTTGTTCAGATGCACTGACTTTAGTGTTTCTAAAGCTTTTTGAAAATAAAATGTGATATAAGTATCAGTGAGCCCATTTGTCTCCTGTCTTATCAGGGAATGCCCCAAAATACATATGATGCAGAAATGTTTGCCTTCACTCTGGGACATGTGGTCTGGGACAGCAAAGCCATTGCTATGGGGACATTCTCAGCAATTAGGTGGTTCAAATTTCTGCATTCTATTTGTTCTATTGAGTAGTACATTCACAGGGCAGAATTTATTGTATTGCCTTAAAATGTTTTGTCAATGTACCCAGTAGAAGGTACCTGCTAAGTATAGTGACTACTTAATTTTTCAGGTGCCAATGACTTGCTTTCTAGATTTCAAATTTTTGAAGAAATTTTAAAGTTCA
This sequence comes from Eulemur rufifrons, assembly GCF_041146395.1. Classification (NCBI taxonomy): domain Eukaryota; kingdom Metazoa; phylum Chordata; class Mammalia; order Primates; family Lemuridae; genus Eulemur; species Eulemur rufifrons. Next base: position 54,490,599 of record NC_090983.1, on the reverse strand, counting down.
AGGTCTCATTTTTCAATCAAGTAGCATGTTCTTTTAGCTATCCTGTCAATTTATTTAAGTAGTAAAAGGTCCTTTGATATTAGCAGCAAGATGTATTCAATAATATAAAGCTCCAAACAAAATAATAATTTTAAGTGGGGTGTGGTTTTGGATAATTCATAGCACTAATTCTCTCCTTGGCTGAACAGATCATAATAAGGAAATGCCCATCTGCTTTCAACTCCCTCCCACCAGGCTGCCCAGCTGGCTAGTCCACTGAACTGTTTGTTTCTTCTGAAGTTATGATGTGACACCGAGTTTGGGACCCACTGTTGCTTCTCCAAACACTGGCAAGAGACAGAAGTGGTCGACAGCCAGAGTGAAGCACAAACTTCCTTCTACGCACACCTTGGCACCCAGAAACTAAGACAGACATTACAGCTGACCCTCGAATAACATGGGTTTGAACTGCTCTGCTCCACTTACATGAGATTTTTTTCAAACACATGGATTGAAAGTAGAGTATTTGAAGATGGGAAACCTGCAAATCCTGAGGGTCTACTTTTGGTATAAGCAGATTTTGCAGGGCTGACTGGGGGACTTGAGTATATGCAGATTTTGGAATAAGTGGGTGGTCCTGCAACCAATCCCCTCCACCCACTATTTGCCAAGCTACAACGGCTAGGGAAAGGTTTATCCTGACCATTGGATAAGTTAATATGGGATATGAATGACCTCATTTGCATATTCTCTCTCCCTGTGTTTAATGCCCGTCACCTTTGAAGCCCTCTCATTTTCTTTTCTAGTATGCTTTCTTGTTCTTCATTTTCACAGCGACTATTTTATTCAGCATGTATTTAATAGTAGACATTGTGCTATATACCTCACATGTATAGTCTCATTTAATCCTTACAGCAACCTGATGAGGTAAGAACTCTGGCCATTTTTACAGATTAGAAAACTGAGTCCTACAGAAGTCGGGTTAACTATCTCCAGGCCCTCAGTTGGGAAGAGGGTGAGGCTCAACTGCCTTCCCTAGGCGCTTGCCTTGATCTGAACTGATACACTCCAGAAATCACCGGTTTAAGTGCTAACTCAAAATCAGCTTGTCTTTTATTTTTTTCACAGAAGACATTTTTGTAGAAAGCAAGTAAATGTTTTCTTTCAGAAACTAACTGAAAAATGTCTACTTTGTGTTTGGTCTTTTCAAGACTGCATTGTGTGTGGCATGAGATGCACAGAGCTTCGTGGTTGTTTCTGACGAAGGCAGGGACGGAAAGTCAGATTTGCTAGGTGGGGATTTCACTCCAGCCTTGGGAGGTCAGTTTTAAATTTAACTTGATTCATTTAAGGTTTGAGTTTATTTCTGGCGGGCAAAATGTGGCTTCCTGGCTTAGAAAAATTCCCTCAAAACAAACTTGAAAAAGGAATCCCACCTTAAATGGCAAAGTGAAAAGAGCTACAACATTTTAATGAGCTCATTGTAAGTGAATTAGAAACATTCAAATGCAATTTACTTTAAAATAGCTGTGGGTGTTAAAATAAGGGACAGCTGGCAGTTGGGAGTCTCCAGATCCCAGCCAAAGGCAGGTTTGCCCCTATAAAATGGTCTCTGACTTAGAGTGAATAAAATGCCCCTTTTTTTTTTAAAAAACAAAAGCTAGGTTCCGTGTAGAAGAGAAAACACCTGAACACTTATATAAAGAGATACATAAACAAGCAATATGGGAAAACTCTATTTTTTTTCTGAAACAAAAAAAATCTGCCATTGAAAAGTAGAATCCCTATTTGAAACAGTTTTCTATCTATATCTAGTTCACAAAACTCTAAGTATATCATGGGTCAATGCATAGCTCATAAAAGCCATGTTTTGAAGCCTGTATATGGGTGGAATTTATGGCTTTGGCAAGGCATCTCTAGGGGGTGGGTGATATCATTGTTCCCATTTCATAGCTGAGAAAACTGAGATGTAGAGAGCTTAAGTGGTCACATGGTTAGCGTGGAACAGAGGAAGGATTTGAAGCAAGGAACTCAGGTCCCACAGACCATGTGCTAATCACCCTGATATGTGGCCTCTCATTAAATGGCCCCAGGGAATATCTAAAAGTGATCAGATAATGTAACCACAGAAGGAGAAAAAAGAAATGTTTTTGATAACTAGTTTTTGTGTTGCATAAAAGCAGCAAATACGATATTCTCTGCTGTTGTGATGATGAAGTCAATGTAACAGTAAACCTGATAGCATGATTAAAGTAGGTCCCAGGAAATAGAAAATACATCAGGCCTGACATAGATTCTTCAGACTTCTTCATGGGTCACCAATATTCTATAATTATTTGAAAGCTCCCCTTCCAAAAGTGGGATATAGAACAAATAAATAATTGTCTTTCGAAAAGTGTAGCAGTAAAACCTAAGAATTCAAAGGCTCTCATCTGAGAAAATGCCTCTATTCAAAGCTTTCACTGCTTTTTAATTTAAAATTTTCAGTTTGTAAGTTTCTTCTGTGATATTTATAATTGTGTTCTTAGGTATTCCTTTTTGTTTTCTAATTTGCCTTTTTTGACCAAGACACAGTTTTGCCAGTCAACTGGATTTGTAGGGCCCTCCCTGCAACATGCACATCCTGTCCTTACAGGCATGTGTGCGCACACGCGAACACACACACGCGTACACATGCCCCATACCCTATATACTCAGCACATTTTTATCACCAAGATATCTCTCTCCCTTTGGTTCCAAACAAGTATCTTCCTGTCCCAGATTTTTTCCCCCAATAAAACTATGTACTTCCTCCCCAAAACTTTACTTAATAATTTTTAGGGCTCTCATTCCTTTGGCCTCAGAGACTAAACTGTCCTCAGTGGATCCTGAACAACCTCTAACCCTCCCTTTTGTAAGACACTTTTATAAAACATACAGCTCTGTTTTACCATGGAAATAACAACTGAGTCACAAAACTTGATTGTTATAGCTATTCAGGAAGAGCCGACAGTCTTCAAAGAGATTATGTTAGGAGTCTGAGAGTTTGACTCAACTTCCACTATGTTTGGCATCCCAGGCAGGAGGTAGGTGGCAGGTAGGAGCGTGGCTGATAAGTTTTTCATCTGTGATGAGCACCTGGCATACTCCAGAACACAACTCCTATCCTTCTTCATCTCATCCTTCTCCCACACAAGCATACTTTAATTCAGCGGCACTGTATATTTAGTCATAATATTTAAATTTAATGTTATTTAGAATTTCAGTTTGAGCGCAATGTTCATTTGGGATAAGTAGATGACTTTGGATATTCATACATCATTTACTAAAGGGGAGCAAGCACTGAATAGTCCGCAGAATTACTGAGAAGCAAGAGGTGATATTCAGAATAGTTAATAGCTGGTATGACATGGGCACACCAAATCAGGAGTCCTTGCAGTGTCAGGGCTTAAGGGCTTAAATTTTTAGTTGCTGGGTTGTGAGGAAGTTGCTGAGTCGTACGAAAGTGGGCAGGATGGGGGGGTTGCACTTGGGGAGTTCAGGGAAGCAGCATTTATCAACCAGTTAAGGAGTATTTCAGCAACCATTATGGTCACATCACTGGCTCCGGGCTGAGTACCACCCTGCAGTGAGGTTCATCATGCTCTAACTATAATAGCTGGGCCCCCATCTCTCTGGAATAGTGTTTAACACGAAGAAGAAAGGCTAACTTGCATGAAAAATCACGTTGCAGACATTTCCTAGCTTACTAGATGATCGTTTTCAATAGTTCTTTAACCCAGTGGTCCCCAACCTTTTTGGAACGAGAGACCAGTTCCACGGAAGACAATTTTTCCATGGGTGGGGGTGGTGGTGGAACTTAGGTGGTGATGCTAGTGCTAGGGAGCCAGCGGCTGTGAATACAGATGAAGCTTGATTGCCCACTTCCTGTTGTGTGGCCCCTCCTCCCCCCACTTCCTAAGTTTCGTGGAAGACAGTTTTTCCAGGGGGGGGAAGAGGAGGGTGCAGCCTGGTTCCTAACAGGCCAAAGACCAGTACTAGGCCTCGGCTTGGGAGTTGGGGACCTCAGCTTTAACCTTATCAAAATGGATTTGTTAAAAGATCTCTACTGACTTTAAGCCCCATTTGACTGGAGTTACTGACTGGCAAGGAAGTGGTGCACACCCCTAATATGCTGCGGGACTCTTCTCTGGCAACTGCTACCACCTGTGGGGACCCTTGATAATGTTCACACAGCTTTTCTGGGTGACATATGATGCTCCCTTGAATACTCCTTGAGGTGAACAAGAGGACCACTCCCTCCACCCCCAACACACACACACACACACACACACACACAAATATACACAACAGCTCCAGCTCTTCCCTGGGACTGCATCCTGCTTGTATTTCCATTGCAGGGATGTCCTATTCCATAGGGGGCTCCCCAAGGCCTTCCAGGATCCTTCAAGCCAGCATTTCTTAACCTTTTCACGCCAGGCCCCTTTGGCAGGCTGCTGAAAACCATGGACCCCTTCTCGGAACAAGATCTTTAAATGCACAAAATAAAATACATGGAGTTACAAACGAAACCAATTACACTGAAATAGTTAACAAAATGTATTTAAAATTTTGTGCTGTAGCAATATATATGCTTCTTTATTGACATGCAAGATCTAGCTGAGGGTATCATAACTGCTGTAATCTGAGATATTTGCAGCAACGGTGATGTTATGTAAAAAGCCTATGGTTTCTACTGATGACTAAATCATAGATGTTTATCCTACTGTCACTGTGGTTTATTGCCTACATTCATAATAGGAAAAAATGCTAAATGTCAATTAGAAGTTAGTGAAAATAAAAATGTAAAATTTTTTCTCCTCCAAGTTCACAGTACCCTTGAATTAATTCTTCTCCCCTGGTTAAGAAGCTCTGCAAGACTGGGCAAGTTGGCTCACACCTGTAATCCCAGCACTTTGGGAGGCCGAGGCAGGAGGATCACTTGAGGCTAGGAGTTCAAGACCAGCCTGGGCAACATAGCAAAACCTTCTCTCTGCAACAAAATTTTAAAAATTAGCCAGGCGTGGTGGTGCATGTCTGTAGTCCTAGGTACTCCTAGCTACTTGGGAGGCTGAGGCAGGAGGATTGCTTGAGCCTAGGAGTTTGAGGCTACAGTAAGTTGTGATCTGTCATCACGCCATTGCACTCCAGCCTGAGCCACAGAGACCCTGTCTCAAAACAAAAAAATTAAAAAAAAGAAGGCCAGGCACAGTGGTGCATGTAGTCCCAGCTATTGGGGAGGCTGAGGCAGGTCCCCACAACTAGTTCTGGAAGTTTGGGGCTAGTTAAGAAGGGCAACACCTGAGCGCCACTTGAAATAACCCATCCTTTACTGCTGAGGGGCTCTTCCCAGCCTCAGAACACCTGGAAGCCAAGTTTTAAATTTCTGACTCCATTATGAATTCTCCCACAAGCTCTCCTTGTCACCTGGGCACAGATCCCTGGGCGATCTGGAGGCAAAGCTGAGCTTCAATTTTTTCATCTGCAGAAAGAAAATACCCACCTCACAGGATTGCTAGGATTCAATGAGGTAATGGCTGTGTTTGTAAATTGCACAGCATTGTGAAAGTGTGTGCTATTATCATTTTTGAGGGTTAGGTCTTTGAGGACCCAGAACAGTCTCTACAGCTCTAGTTCCCAAGTACGGGGCACCCCATAAACACCTGTAGAATGAATGAATCAAGTATGCATTTGCACGTGGGCCCACGTCTGCAAGAACAGGCTGCTCCAGGCAATGACGCCGGGCGCATCACTGGCACCTTTCTTTACTAACAGGTAGTGAACGCCTTTCTCGCTCTGCGCTGCACTGCAACCACAATTCAAGAGCTTCTTTCCAGAGGGGGCGGCGGAGTGGGGCTGCTGTGCCCGGAGCTCGCCTCCTGGTGTCCCCTCCACTGCTTCCCGGCAGGTAACGGGCGCCGGGAGAGGCGAAGGGCCGGCGGCGCTGTAATCCGGGCGGCCGGGAAGGTGCGGGCGGCGGGCCGGGCTCGGGCGCGCGAGGAGGGGCCAGCGGGGTGGGGAGGGGCGGGGCCGGCGTCCTCGTCACTTGATAAAACGCCTGCGAGTCTCCAGAGAACAACGGGCTCATTCAGCGGTCGGGAGCTGCCCGCGAGGGGGAGCGGCCGGACGGAGAGCGCGACCCGTCCCGGGGGTGGGGCTGGGCGCAGTGGCGAGAGGAGAAGGTGGCCGCGGCGGCAGCAGCGCGGCAGCCTCGGACCCAGCCCGCAGCGCAGGGCGGCCGCCGCAGGTCCCCGCTCCCCTCCGAGTGCGCCCGCCCATGGCGGCGGCGGGGCAGCTGTGCCTGCTCTACCTGTCGGCGGGGCTCCTGCCCCGGCTCGGCGCAGCCTTCAACTTGGACACCCACGAGGACAATGTGATCCGGAAATCTGGGGACCCCGGGAGTCTCTTCGGCTTCTCGCTGGCCATGCACTGGCAGCTGCATCCCGAAGACAAGCGGCTGTGAGTTCCCTGCCTCTTCCCACCCCCACCGGGGCGCCGGCCCGCGCGCGGAGAGGGGAGGGCGTGCCCTGTTCCCGCCCGCCGGGCGCGCCGGGAGTCAGCCGGCCGCCCTACCCTGCCCGGCCCTGGGCTCTGCCGGCCCCAGGGAAGAGCCGGGCAGCGGGGCGCGGCCTGGGCCGGGCGGGGCGCGCCCACCGCCCTGAGCGGCGCCTCCCCCCATTCAGTTCGGGAAGGGGAACCCGAGGGCCAGCCAGGGCCCCGGGAGAGTTTACGTTTTTTTTTTTTTTTTTAAACCAAGTGCTTTCCTCCGGGTCTTCCCTCCGGGCATGTTTGCTAGAATCCCGGCAGGTGGCACGCTTTGCTGAGCTTCACGTGTGTGTTTGGGGCGGAGGTAGGGTCTAGGGTCACCGCATCGCCGCTGTACAGTTGCTGGGAGCGTTGTTCCAGGATGATCCAGGCCTTTCCCAAACTCATGGAACACCTTGCCCCCTCCCCGCCCCGCCCGCAGACTCGCGCGCCCCACAGAAGTTGGAAAGCCACTTTTCGTGTGTCCTGCGTGACTTTCACGGCAATGCGGGCGCTCCTGCAGGAGATACTTCCACGCGCGTTTTTTTTTTTTAAATGAAATTAACCAAGCACCTGTTCGCAGGACTAGATCAGCTGAATAAACAACTTTCTCTGAGTGGTGTGTCCGGCCACCCACCCACCTCCCCACAGTGCTGGGCTGCACCCGAGACCCTCTGGGCCCCAGCGTTGGGCGGGCCGAGCCGAGGGGTTAAAGCAAAATGTCCGATCTGAGCCAGGACTTTGAAAACAAGGTTTGGTTGTGACAACTCCACCATAGCGCACCTCCCAGGAGAAAGTGGAGACCGGCACTCTTAGCCTATCCTTTTCTTTTTTAAGCAGTGTTTGGTTCCCACATGATCGAACTATTTAGGCTGGAGAGGATATTTTGGAGCTTAGTCGCCTTAATCGCGGTGGGGCTGCATTCTTAATCCGTGCTACCGAAAAATACTCTGACAACAAAAGGTCTCCCCTCCCCACCCAGGCCTTTACTTGAACCAAGGTCCTTCCAGGACCAATGGACCGGAGAAAGCAAAGTGCAGCCACAGTGAAGAGAAGACTTTGTGTTTAGGAGAGGCTAATGGAATTTCAGAGCTGGAGGGAACCTCTTGATTTCAGCAGTTAACAACTTTGGAATTTGTGAATGTTGTGGGCCACTGAATCTCAAAGTCAGATTGTTCCGACAACACCTGCTAGGTGAAGCACAGAAATGAGCTGGGGCCGTAGGCCTGGCCAGCTGCTTATATTCTGCTTTCTCTCAGAAATAATGGCTGTTGAGCTGTAAATCTGAAATGAAAGGTGGTTTCTGTTAACTCAGTGGATGACGTTTAGTGTCTCTGAATCCTTAGTGTGTCGATGTGTGTCTACCCACAAGGAGAATCTGAACTTGGTGCAGAATTGACTGTGAGCCGGCAGAGGGAATTCATTCCCTTGTCGTTCTGTCTTCATCAGAGGCCCACTGAAACTGGTGGCTTCTTTGAAATATTTGTTCAATCAAACATTGTGAAGAAAGAGTACTGGGGCATGAAATATACCTGTGACGGAGATTTGCAAAACGTGACCGTAGCCAGGGATTTTTCTCGGGAAGGTTAGCAGTGTGTTTGCTAAAACTTGTTACTGCTGCTGGACTTCTCTGGTATTAGAGCCGCTGCAAGTCCTCCCTAGGGTAAGGATAAGCCTGTGATTGGGGTCTGATGCTTCTGGAAATGCTCTTCTTAGGGGCTGACAGAAGGGAGCAGCTGATTAGACACCAGGATGGGGAGAGGCCCACCTAAATGGGGCTATATCTTTCCCTAGAGCCCAAAGGCAGTGACTACACTCGGGGTGGGGGGGCGAGGGCTGTGGTTTATGTCTCATGCTGCTCCCCACCCTTCTGAGCTTCAGGAATAGCACTGGTCCTCCCAGGAGAACCAGCACACTCAGGCCATATCACACCAGTTGTCACCTTTGACAGTAAAGAAGGTGGGTGTAAATGATAGAGCCAGTTAAGATTAAGATGACAACTTCTGGTCCTATTCCTAAACTCTATGGAAAAGCTCAGTGGGAATATTTCAGGGAACTGGCCAGAGAGAGACCTGAGCTCAGATTCCCTCTCAGCCTTTTAGCAGCTGTTCATTTGCTTTGAGCCTTAGTTTCTCTATAAAATAGAGATATTACTGCTTAATAGGGTTGTTGTGAGGATTGAGAGGTAACATGTAAAGTGCTTAATGCCTGCCTGACATGGGTACTTGCTGACTAAATGATAGCTGTTAAAGATAAATTTAAAAGCAGCAATTGTGTTCCTCCTGTGTGTCAGGTGCTGTACAAGGTGTTTTAAACATTCTGTGATTCTAAGACTGCCTAAGAGTAAAGCCAAAGGTTATTGTTGTTTGGATAATTGATATTTTAAACTCTCAGTCACATTTATGAAACCCATGTTCAAAGCAACTTAATTTTAATAGTCTTACAACAAAAGTAAATTTACTGAACACAGGACTTTGAGGCAGAAGTATTAACAGAATATTAAAGATATGTGGAAATATCAGACAAATACACTATTATAGAAAACCCATCATAGATCTTTGTGGCTTAAGTTTTCTACAGTGTCATTTAAATATTTAATAACATCTCAAACTCTAGTTAAGATTTTACAACAGAATAATATTGTATCTGAGAGCCTCAAAATATGTTGAGTGTTCCTTAAAGCTTTGGCGACTATAAAACTGAACTAGATACTATAAAACTTCATCTAGGTTTTTAGGCTGCATGTTAAAGAAATTTCAGATTCCAGAAGATTATTAGATGGTTGGCTGAGTGACTGAGGTCAGGTTCTGAGTGCCTTGGAGTCTTTAATTTCTCTCAGGTAGTTAAGGTTGAGTCATCCCCGGAGGTGGTAGGTATGTGATGAGGACTGTGGGTATATCCATCCTATGAATCATCACTCTTAGCTCTTCTGGGAAGAGATGGGTCTATGTATGGCCACAGGGCAGAACCCAGGAGGAGGAGAAGATGTCTAAGAGATACTCTCATAGAGCAATTCTGGTTTTCTCCCAACCCCCATTTTCTTGTCTTGTGGGGGCTCTCTGATCACCGCTATCTTTCAGTAGCTCTCCAGACCCACTGTCACTTCTGTTCTATGACATTCTTGACTTTTCTCAGATTTGTGATGTTCCAGCTTTTAAAACCATATTTTCTGAGCTAGTGATCTAGTCCAGCTATCCCCCTTTACAGATGAAGAAACTGAAGCTGAAAGCTGTGACTTGTCTTGTCCAAAGTCTCACAACTGCATAAGCAGAGTCTTAACAGAATCTGGATTTGAACTTGGTATTTCTGACTCATGCTCACGCTTTCTCTAAATGGAAAAGTCAGAAATGCCCTTCAGATTTGGAGAAATTGGCAGGCATTTGAATTTTTGGAAATGTATTAATGCTATACAGTGTTGATCAATTGAATCGTGTGCCATATGGATGGGTCAGGGCTATCTACTTAAATATTGGTGCCTGGATTCTCTTCCTATTGTCCCTTATTTCAACTGGCCTTGGATCAAGTTTTGGGTCCTTCTTTGCCTGCCACCTCCCCACCCCCATTTCTGAAAAGCCCAGTGAACTGTAACCGTAGCTTGCCAGGGATCAGAGCTGTATCCAGGATGTGTACCTAAGCACTTGCTTCCTTGCATTCATTCACTCAGAGTGCCATGTGGCCCAGGGCCATCTTCCAGGGATTGCTGGGTCACCTTGTGTCCTGGGAGTAGAGAAAAAGCTAAAATGTGCAGGGATACTTAGAAGTCTTAGAATTTTGCAATACAGCAGAAATAGACAAGTTTAATTTTAACACAGTCTGGTGTGAAACCACCCAAGTAATGACAGGGTTGGGGGAAAAAGGGTCAAAATATTCATATGTATAAATAATTTGTCGGGAAAGCCAGGTCAAACGTTCATAAAATAAGTTTTGGCCAGGCAAGGTGGCTCATACCTGTAATCTTGTCACTTTGGGATTGAGGCCAGGAGTTTAAAAACAGCCTGGGCAACATAGCAAGACCCCATCTCTACAAAAAAGCAAAAAAATTAGCTAGGCATGGTGCCATATACCTGTTATCCTAGCTACTTGGGAGACTGAGGCAGCAGGATCACTTGAGCCCAAGAATTGGAGGTTATAGTGAGCTATGATCATGCGCACTCCAGCCTGGGCAACAAAGCAAGACCCTGTCAAAAAAAAATAAAATCCTCCAAATCCTCCTCTGTGAAGCAATTATTCTGTGTTCTTAGTTGTATACACTTAGCATAACATTAAGACTTAAGTATTTATAACCAAATAGTACTAGAACTATGACACGTGGTTCCTTAAGGAACTGGGCTCAACATATTAGTGTGGACAATGAATTATTTGGCACTTTCAAGAGGAACAGTAGAGACACGAAGGAAATTCTAAGGAAATTCTATCGTATACTTAGATGACAGGGCCAGTTGTGCCTGCAACACTGATTAGTGCTGAGTCACCCATCTTAAAGAATACAATAATATCTCAAAAACCAGTTTAAATTTCCCCACCCAATACTACATCAATCTCTTCTTCCTTTATCTGTAGCACATGTGTCTAACCGTTCTGATGGTTTGTATTTAACTGTTATGCACCATCTTCAGAGGGTAATCTAATCTCTCCCAACTGGATTACAGGTTATGTGGGGGCAGGAGTCTTACGCTCAGTTTCTTTGCCTGATAGCACCTAGCACATGCCTTGCAAGTACAATGGAGTCATATCATACACTCAATTTAACTTGTGAAATCAGTTCTTTCTGCAGAGGGTAGACAGAGGGAGAAATCTCTTTATTTAACCCTTTGCCCTTCCTTGCTCAGGTCTTGGTGTCTGCTGTCCCCGTGGAAAGGGAAGCTGTAGCCTTAACGCAAAGAGACACACAAGTTCTTGGTTTTTGGGTTAAGGGGCCAGGTCTCAGCTAAGGGATTTTTATGAGTGGTTTTAAATTACGCTTGACTTTTGCCCTGAAGGCAGACTTTAGAACTTAACCCCAGAAACACAGGCTGACCTGCCCTGCAGTGGGTATGCTGGACTTGCTGAGGTGGTGGTTTGTTAAAATGAGACTAGATAGAAAAGGATGGCCTTGGAATAGAGATCCTAAAAACAACTTGACAAGGGCGTGGGAGTCACATGGGGGTACACATGTGGGGGCACTTGTGTGATAGCAAAAGGTTTAGTTCTTCTGGGATAGAAAGGGAGTCTTGGATATATTTAACTCTTGGTGGAAGGTGGGAAGGCTGCTCACTCAGGCTGGGGTGGGGGGAGCGCGGGGGGGGGGGGGTCTAAGTAATACTCCCGCTCCTGGGAGGATGGTAAAAATTAAGTATTGTAGCAGTGGCTGCTGGACGCAGTGCCAGCCCCCAGCGCCTGCCTTCCCCTTCTGGGTTTGAGTACAACACTAGAATCAAATAACTTCATATCTGGAAGGAACCTTAGAGCTTCTGAAACCTGGCTGGTCTTCAGGGTATCTACCCAGGAATCTTTTATGAAAGTATGATTCTCAGCTCAGCCCAGATCTATTGCATCAGTTTCCATAAGTGTGATCCAAGGAGCTGTTCTTAAATTCTTCTAGGTTTGAGCCAGACGAGCATATAATGTTATGGATAAGAACAGCCTAGAGCCAGCTGGGACCAAGTTCTGTCCTGCCATTTACTAGCTCTGATGTTGCACAGGATTCCTAACCTCTCTGGGCCTCCCTTTCCTCAGCTGTAAAGTCAGGGTAGTCGTATCTTAGAATAGTCCTGGCCCAGAGTAAGCATTTTGTGTGTGTTAAATAAATGTGGAGACTGAGGCTGTGAGAGAGGTGAAGTGGCCGTGGCATGTTGGGCAGATTTGGTCTTCCACCCACATCTTCTGTGGTTCCCGGCCTGTGCAGTACGTGTGCGTTCTTCTTTTGGGTTTGCTTTTGATAATGTTTAAGTGTGTGTTCTCCCTTTCTTCCATTCTGTTTCATTCTCCAGTTACCATATGTTGGAAAGTACATCTCAGAAGCACCAGGCCTTGTAGCCCTTTGTAGCTGCTAAGCAGTAGATACGTGGCAGAAAAGTTTCATTGTTCAGAGGAGGTGAGCGGGCAGGTGGGTGTGCGGGCATGACGCGGTTCCAGGAAGGCAGTGACCGTCCTCGGGATACCCTTGGAGGGTGGGCCGTGCAGCTGCAGGACGGGCTTGTGGATAAGAAGACCAACTGTCTGGTTTCCAGGCCTTGTCAGACCTTGTGACTTTGAAAGCACCCTCTCACCCCCAGCCCTAGAAGGCTGGGTAGCTTTTACTCCACCCAGGGCAGGGTTGATGACCATTTATTTTTCTTAGTCTTTTGTTTGGCATTAATGTTTGCTAGGGAGGAGCTTGAGCGGATCTGATCGTTGGCAACAAAACTACCTAAGATTGGAAGGTACATGGACAGAGTATGGAAGTAGTGTCTTCTTAGTAAGTTTGCTTGTTAAACTGGCATTTAGAATTGCAAACTGATCTCTTGGAACTAAATTAAGAGGCTAATTGTTAATTAGCCTCAAACTGGGGCAGGTAGATGGGCCCTTTACCAGCATCGGTCCCTGTCAACCTAATGACATGGTGGGCTGACCACTGTCTAACCTACTGCTGTCTGGCTTTTCTGTTGAGATAAACAAATCAAGATAATCCCAAAAATCCCAAACCAGCATCCTGATTCCGAGGTTGGCGTGTTTGTGGCAGCAGTCCCTCCCACATCCCATGTCATTCCCGTGCTGGACTCCACGATCACTCCATCTGATCCCAAATTGGCAAAAGACTGTTTAGAAAACTTCTAAGTCTCTAAAACCAATTAGATGGTAAAGAAAACTGTTCTGAATTAGGGGGAATGGGAGGAAGTACCACTAAAAGCAAGTGCAGAGGGTAAAAACAAGTGATGCGGAGCCATGGGTATCTGCTTGCATGTTTATTTGCCAACGAGCTGGTGTATTTTGCATGTCATATAATCTGAAGCTTGCTTTTTTGAAAAACCATTTCAGATAGAGTATAAGAAAAGCCTTTTAGAGAAATACGTTTTGTAAGCCCAGGAGTATGGAAATAAAAATAAACTTTGAAATAATTTGAAGGAGGCACACTGGTTAGTGATATGAAGACTAAGGAAGCAGCCGGCAATGCCTGTTTGTCCCAGGTCTGTTTGCTTTGTTCAGTGGTGTCAGTGTCCCTGTGCTTTCTTCATATTGAAAAGGACATTCATTTGTACTGTGATTGTTTTAATTGTGTGCACGCGTCATGCAAATGATAATAAACGTTTCAGACCCAGAGGGTAGGATGTCACTGAACCATAAGCCTCCTGGACCAAATGACCCCTTTGTCCTTATAGAATCAGAAGCCCTCCTCTTTAGGACATGCAGCCATTGGTCCAGTGATCAGTCTTCTGTGGTCCTGAGAAAGCAACAGGATGTAGAGTTAACCAGAGGATCCTTATCAAAGTGAATTACGGCCCAAGGTGCTGAATGGTTGTCCCCTGGTGTGGGCGGTAAGAAATCCTTCCCAGGCCCTGTTCCCCCGTACATCTTGTCAGGTGGTGGCCCGGCTGCCCTCCTACTGACCAGGGGGTTCTGTTTGTTCCTTCAGAACAAAGGTATTGAAACAACAAAAGTAGTGAAATGGAGATGTTTGGAATTCTACAGGGCTCTGGAGAGATTGGACATGGGCAGGAAAAAGACATTTGAAATACCCGAGGACATAAGGTGCTGAACCCTGTCGATTGGGCTTCAAGAATCCAGCTTTGCTGTCACGCAAACCTGAGTTTTCAAACAAGGAAAAGCTCAGAGGCTCAGATGTGATCAGGTGGACATGCAGAGATATGCAGAGATATAGGAAAATGATATTATTTGCCACTGAAGCCTGGTGGCTGATAATGACACTAGGCCCGAGTGCCAGCTTAAGACAATACTTGGAAAACGTTGAGAGCTGGCTGGGAGATTTGGGTAATGAGGAGGCCTTATGTGAACTCAAAAGTGCCAAGAGATGGGTCTGGGCATTGCTGGGCCTTCTAGAGGCTCAAGGACATTGGCCCTGGGGAAGGCTGAAGGAGGTACCTGCTGAATTAGATGGTCCCACGGTCAGGGGAGGACTTCAGGGGCCAGCCAGAAAAGAGTTTTAATGCCCAGAACATGGTAAAGCCATTTCAGGTACCACATCAGATAAGCCAGTTTAGAAAGAAAAGTAATTTCTAAGGCTTGTGTTACATTTGGAAAAGGCCCAGGGCTGCTCCAGAGTTAACCGAGTAAGGGCTGCAGGAGTGTGGAGAGGCATCCCTGGGACCCTCTCTAAGAGGACGGTCCCGGGAGGTAAGCTCTAGAGACAGTGATCTCCCCACCCCCTTTTTACCACCCAAGCTTAGCAGCAGCAGCCAGAAGCTGGCTGACAAGGTTTTTCCAATATCTTAGGATAAAAAATTGGTCTCTGTAAGCTCATTTATTTCTGTGTCTGCATATATATTGATTTATATTTGTTTTCTATTTCAACCTAAAAGAAATAGGGATCTTTATCCTTACATGAACATGAGAACGAAGGAAAAACTCTGGACCTGCCAGAGAAACCATAGCCAGCTTTTTTGAGTTTTCCTATAAAAGTTGTTCATTCAACAGATATTCACTGTTCATTCAACATATTTACTGTGTGTTTGGTACTGTTCTAGTGCCACAGGTACAGCAGTAAACAAAATAGACAAAATCCTTGCTTGTTCTGAGGAGAAGACAAACAGTAAACAAATGGTATGTTAGATAACAAATGCTACAGAGGAAAATAAAGTGGAGGAAGGGACTAGGGAGTTGGGGATGGGTGAGGAGTTGGGATTAGGGTTGGCAATGGGACAGCCAGGGAATACTTCACTGAGAAGGTGAGGCTGCAAGGGAAGAGCATTCCTGGCAGAGAGAGCAGCAAGTGCAAAGGCCCTGAGGCAGAAGCATATTCAGGAAAAGCATGTGGTCTCCTTGGAGGCAGATTGTGTGGGGCCTCATGGGTCACTGAAAGACTGAATGAGATGGGAAACCACTGGAAGGCTCTGAGAAGGGTATGACATATTTGACTTAGATTTTAAATGGATTGTTCTGGGGCAAGGATAGAAGTAGTGATACTAATTAGGTAGCTCCTGTAATAGATAAGAGATGGTGGTTTGGACCAGTGTGGTAGCAATGAAGGTAGCAAGAAGTACTTAGGTTTTGGATATATTTCCAAAGTAGAGGCAACAACAATAAGATTTCCAATGGACTAGATATTGGGTGAGAGAGAAGACACAGTAGAAAAGAATGTGTCCAAGGCTTTTGGCCTGAACAACTGGAAGGATGAAGTTGATATGTTGTGATTTGGGGAGGATTGTGAGAGCAGTAGATTTTGGGGAAAGGGCAGGAGTTTGGCTTTAGACTTATAAGGCTTGAGGTGTTTAGACACCCAAGTGGAGCTGTTGAGTAGGCAGTTGAATAAGAGTCAATAAAAAAAATACTAAAGCGTGAAGTTCAGGTGGAAAGGTTTGCACTGGAGATACAAGTGGAAGAGTCGTCCGCGGTCATTGTAGAGGAGCCTACAGTACGTAGAGGTTGTGTTTATGAGGAACTGAATGAGAGCACCAAGGGCAGACACGAGGGGCTGGGCCTGCGGGTGCTCCTACATGCAGAGCTCAAGGAGAGGAGGGAAAACCAGCCCAGAGACTGACAGGAACAGCCAGTGAGGTGGGAGCAGAGCTGGGAGATACGCTGCCTGGAAGCCGCACAATGAAGGTGTTTCAGAGGGAGTGAAGGATCAGTGGTGCCAAATGACACTTACTCGGAGTGGATCCCTGGATGGGTAACGGGCAGGCCTGGTGACCACGTGAGAGTGCTGTGGGGGAGGAGCAAGAGCAATGCCTGATTGAGTGGGTTTGTGAGAGCACAGAGGAGGGATTGGAGACAAAGAATAAGGAACTCCTGGAGTTTTGCTGTAGAGAGGAGCAGGGCCGTCGGGCTGGAGGGCGGAAAGGGAGCGGGAGGGTTTTGTTTTGATTTTTAAGATGGGAGAAAGTTGAAGTGAGGTGGTTTGTTGATGATTCTGTAGAAAAGCAAAAGGCAATGCAAGAGAGAGGAGAATTGTTGGTGTGATGTCTGTGAGCATGTGAGAGGGACACGGCCGTGGAGGAGCCTCGTTGTAGGAGCATGGGTTGCTCCGCATAGTTACGAGCAAGGAAGGCAAAATAAAGGGGCAGAGATGCGGGAAGGGGGATAGTCATCCTTGTGGACAGGTATTGCTTTCTTTGATTGCTTCTGATTTCTCCAGTGAATATTAATAGGTCCTTAGCCTTAAATTACTCAATACTTGTGTAGAATTTTGCCTCATTAGGAGTACGAACTTCATTCTAGAGGCAAATAGGGATTTGAATCCTAGCTCCTTTATGTTTTATTGGTTTGCTCTTGTACAAGTTACTTGTCCTCATCAATCAACTGGACTTATTAATTGCATCTACCGCAAGCCAGGAGCCCTGGCACGCGCCTGTAGTCCCAGCTGCTCAGGAGGCTGAGGCAGGAGGATCACTTGAGCCCAGGAGTTTGAATCTAGCAACATAGCAAGACCTCCTCTCTACAAAAACAAACAAACAAAAGTAGCACCTACCTAATACGGCTGTGAATATTAAATGTGGTGAGTGTAAAGCCCTTAGCAGAGTTCCTGGCATATCCAGTAAACGTCAGCTTTTATTGTTATGGGTCCCTTAAAGTAAAATACGAATGTAATTCCCTCACACTGGGGAGTTTTTGTAGCTCTTACGTTTACAGTCTGGTGGATGGCAGAGGTTGCCCTTTGGGAACCAGGCCACAGGTTCAGTTGCCCTAGGGGAGGGGTCTGCACCCAGAGTTGGGTCAGTCCACAGGCAGATGTGAACTGTACACTGTCGTGATGAAGAGAGGAAGGCAAAATGTGGGACTTGGAAGAAGAGAAGATGGCAGCTTGTCAAAACCATTTGACAATTTCCAGATCTTCATGCTGTATTTGAGCTACAGAGGAACCGCAGCTTTTTATTTTGCTAAATTCTCACAGGGCTCATTTTAGGTGTGGAGAGAACTCTTCCCACGTGGGAGTTACCTACAGCTCCAGAACTCGGTAGTGTCTGGGATGGTTCCGTCTCAGTGTATCCTGCAGGCTGGGTGGACGGCAGGCCGGTGACTGGTGGGCGCGTGTCCTTTGGGGTGGAAGTGAGCTCTGGGAACACAGTGGAAGAGCCGAGGCTGCACTTCCTGCTCCTGCAGGCTGGGTTGTCTTTGTGATCCTAGGCAATTTATCCAATTTATTACAGTGCAGAATGAAATATGTATAGGTTTTTAATATAAAACACAAGCCTTTAAAGACATAGCAAGCTTCTGGTGGTTGCTTTGCCCCGGTACATGTTCACCTGCCTCTGCCATTCAATGCTTTCGTGAAAATGGTGGAAAAACCCTAACCAGTTCATTTTCTGCATGGAAGAAAGACTGAGACCCAGAAAAGTCAAGTGACAGCTAGCTTATGGCCATGTGGGCCCTGAGACCCAGCTGCCTGATGCCCAGTCCACTAAATGCTGTGCCATATATGTCTCCCTTTTGGTGAAGTAGCCCATCTTGGAGTTAAACCTGTGCTACATAATCTTGCCCTTAATAGAACAGTATCTTGAGTTTTTAAGTGTCCCCCACATAATGGCCTGGGATAGAGACAGCAAATATACAGCCACCCTTTACCCTGCTAATTGGGGGCACATTTTTCAGCAGAGTCTCCGAATTCCTCAGGTCAACATTGGTCAGCCCCTGCTGATGGATGGCTGTTTGCACGTGAGACAGCACCTGTCTGCCCTCGTGGCCTCACCAGATCTCTTGCATGTGGGAGGCACTCTATAAATGTCTGCCTGATGGATTGGAGCCCTGTTGGTTTGTGAGCTTCTTAAAAGCAAGGCTGATATCTTGTCCATTTTTGCCTCAAATCTAATACACAGAAATGGATGCTCAATAGGTATTTGTTGAGCTCTTGGAGTTGATTTAATTCCCCAAATACATTAAAGACGTCTAGAAAATAGGAACTGCGCTGACCATTTCTTTAGAATGATCCTTTATGTCCTGGTACCTTTTAAAAAAGATATATAGAAAATTTTATAACATCAAATTTACTGTTTTAATCATTTTAAGTGTACAGTTCAGTAGTGTTAAGTATGTTAACATTATTGTGAACACCCTTGTACTATTTAAACGTCCTCTGAAGTGCTCAGAAACAATGATGTTCCATATTGTAATAGATGTTTCATATTGTAATATTGATAAGCTAAACAAACTTGAACTCACTATAGAATTGTGCTAAATCACATCATTGGAGACTGTATTCTAAAGTAGATGAGTGGCAATGGAAGTAAAAGTTTAACAAATTTACAGTAGAAGTTAAAATTTGGTCTCATAGCTTGGTACGTGCTTTCCCGACCTGCCGGAGGGCGGCTGCTGCTGGAGTTCAGCAACTGTGGACCTGGCTGCACCCGCGGGGCTCCAGAGCTCCTCACCAGCATCCTTTGAGAGACCAAGTCATTTGTCTTAAGTTTTTAGTTGAGTTAAAGAGCAAAATCTCAGTAGATAAAAAGCCTTGCCATGTTAGTTTATTTCTCACTTGTATATCTTGCTAGTACTCCTTCCCAGCTCTTGGTAGCTTTAAAATGAACCCAAGAGTGGTTTTAGTTGCCTACTGTGTTGAGATCGAAGCTGGGGTTTGATATGACAAGTGGCACATTTACTGGTCAGAGTTCGAAAGGAAATGCTTGTTTGTTCAGGGAACAACTGACTGGACTAACAGCTGTCCCCATGCAGTAAGGTCATCTTTAGCTTGTCTTGCAAATACTTTCCTTGTCCACTAACCTTATCTCCCTGCCCCCTGCCTTTAGTGCCTGTTAATCTATTACCTGGGAGCAGCTTTATATTCTTGATATGTTTTTTTAATGACTAATTTCTCTATTGCTGAGATCCTGTTGAGTTTAGTTTATTCAATAGGCTCTCTTTATTCTTACTGATGTTTTCATGACAAAATTTCTAATCAGCTATTTGGGAGCTGTCAGAATAGATGCTAATAAATAATGAATACAAGCTGTCAGAGTAGAAGCTAACTGAAGGTTCTGAATTGTGAGGCCACTGTAGGCGGGCTTGGGTTGGATTTATCTGTTTGCCTAGAGCTTTAACATGGAGACTGACACTTGTCACTCCTCAAAAATAAAAAAATGTGCTTTAAAAGAAGAAATTTAAACTCATTGCACAAGACGTAGGTGTTTTCATGTGCACAAAGAGTGGGCATATTCTAGAAATATTACCCAATAATGCTTTTGTGGGTTTCTTTACCATTGAAACTGTTTATCACCTGCAGGAGTTAGGAAGGAACTCAAGGAATGGTCTAGAAACGTAGACCACCACCTTCATTTTAAAAATCAAGAAATGGAGGCCCAGGATTTGCCATAGTCGGGTACTGATGCTGTACTCACAACTCCCCTTCATGTCCAGAGCTGTTTCTGCTTTGTTGTTCACTAGAACCCTTGTCCCTAAGCAGAGGTCCACCTAGCCAATGTGTCTGTTTTTATAAAATGTCACCAGAAGCTTAAGCAGATCTGTTCAAGTCCCACCAGACTTGTCTGAATCTTCTCCTCATCGTGGAGAGTTGCCATCTCGAGCGGCTGAGATGAGACACGTTTCTCCATGAGGAGCTAGGCCTGGATTTGCCACAAGTCCAGAAGCAGCTGCGTGTTCCCCATAGTGGTCACCACCTCCTCCGTTACGTTTCTGAACAAGGAGTCCTGGTTCCTGCCATACCTCTCATCCATTGCTCGAGATTAGATGAAAGGTGAGGCGGCTGACTCAGGCCCTGACTCACTCTGTGCTGAGTAAACCCAGCTCCTCCCCGTAGGAAGTGGTTGCTGCAGGCTGGTGGGGCGGTGTCCACAGCAACCGGGACTGAGGCATTTGCACCCTGCAGCTATTTAGAAACTGTACCTACAGTGCTTTAGCTCTGAATATAGGGGCTTCCCTGGACTAGACTGATCAGTCCCTTCTAAAACGAGGCTGTGAGGGGTGAGGAGTTTCTCTTGGATGCTTTTTCCATAGCTGAGGTCTTCCCAAGTGCTGTCAGTGCCGTGGACTTGTATAGTGAAAGTTGTAGTTCTCTCGCTGACGTCATTGCATTTCACGCTGCACCTTACGTGACTGTGGACTCTGTGGACAGCTTGTCTATCCTTTCAGCTGTTTGCATTTCCTTTCTTCCGTATATTTCAATCTTTCCCTTACATTCGCACTTTATTGTAATACCCGGATTGCTGGCACAGCGCCTGGTGCACAGTAGGTACGTGTTTATACATTTGCTTTATTAAGATGTTGTCATGCCTCTGGAATGGGCTGTAAAAATCAATCTTTGACTTTTTTTGCCTGCAACTGCCTGCATAAAGACAGCATGTGCGAACTTTTTTAATGCAATTATAAGGTTTACTTCATGACTTCTGGGCGCTGATTTTTACCTCTATGACTGTCATTTTCTTTAAAACTTTCGGTGACTTCACTGTCCACTGATGCCATTTTAAAAAATTATTTATTTTTGAATAGGTAGTACAGTCACATGGTCCAAATATAAAAACTACAAAGAGGTATGGAGTAAAAGTCACCCTCTCACCCTTGGTCTCTAGTCACTCTATTCTTCCTGGAGGCAGCTGTTGTTTTACTGGTTTGCTGTGAATCCTTTCAGAGATACCTATACATTGATAAACACTTGCATATACATTTTTCACACATTTGGTAGCATGCCATATATTCCGTACCTTGCTCTTTTTCTCTTGGCATGTTTGAGCCTGTTCCGTGTTGTAAATAAAGATCTTTCTTAGTATTTAATCCCTACAAAGTTTTAGATGCACCATGATTTATTTAACCAGTCTGGATATTTAGGTAATTTCTAATGCTTTGCTGTTAAAAGCAGTGCTGCGGTGAAGAACTTTGTGCTTACCTCATTTCACCTTAAATGGAAGATCAATGCCTAGTGCAGTGGCCTGCCCAGTGTCATTTTAATGATCATGGCTAATTCTTGAGGAGTGGCTGCCCTCATTCCTTTCTGTTACAAACTACATCCTACCCATCTGATATCACCATGGGCTGCTCTACCAGTGGAGTTGGTAGAATCTTTTCAACAACTAGAGTGGACAGCGTTATGCCCAAGCTGTTGGATTCCAGAGGGCTTCAGTGTTTGTGCCCTGCCTGTACCTAAACTTGTTAAAATGCACCTGTTAAAATTAGAATGGCTTGTTGGAATGTGTAAGATTGCGTGTAATGCTTCATCACTGTGATAAGAGTCCACAGAGTTATTTGACATTATTTCATTTGATCCTTGCAACGCCTCACGAGAAAATTTAGATAGAGCTGTTTCACAGGCAACCCATGGTGATAGCCAGCTAACAGGTGGTGCAGCTGGGACTGGAACCCTCCAGTCTTCCTGTAACTCCCTCAGTATT
Organism: Eulemur rufifrons; assembly: GCF_041146395.1. Taxonomy (NCBI): domain Eukaryota; kingdom Metazoa; phylum Chordata; class Mammalia; order Primates; family Lemuridae; genus Eulemur; species Eulemur rufifrons. The sequence continues at coordinate 54,468,610 of NC_090983.1, read as the reverse complement.
TCCAATTATGGTTTTGGCCTGCCGGTCTGTTACGGGGCAGATAAGAAGGTGTACGCTTTCTATATTATTGTGTATTCTATACTCTATTTATTTTCTATATTATCCCAATTATAACAGGCCCAAGTAGGACTGATGCAGTATATACCAATAAAGTAGTACTAGCTGTTAAAATATTAAAATAACCTCTGGTTGGTACAGGTTGAGCATCCCAAATCCAAAAATCTGAAATCCAAAGTACTCCAAAATCAGAAACTTTTGAGTGTCGACATGATGCTCAAAGGAAATGGTCACTGGAGCATTTTCTGAAAAAATCTGAAATGCTTTTGGTCCCAAGCATTGTGGAAAGGGGATACTCAACCTGTAAATAGCTTTGCCCCAAGTCCCTGAGTGTCCCTTCTCATTGCCCTGGCCTCTCTTCCCATAGGAGTTCCCCCTCCATTCACCACGTTTCCCTCCAAATATGTGGTAGGACATGTCCTCATACAACAAGGGGCCACTGGGCCACAGCTCCAGTGCTCTGGCCACTGTCTGTGCTCCTTAGTTGGTTCCCAAGCCACACTGGTCCTAAATATTTCCTAAGTGTCTAATTGCTGGAGTAGTCAACAATGTAAATGTTTAGCCATATAACTTGATTTCTGTAAATATTTATACATACTTTTAAAAATTGCCTGTTTTTTTTTTTTTTATTATTCATAGTATCCTATTTCTAAATCTGTCTTTTTTTTAAAAAAAGCCCCAAAAACCTCTTTTGGTTATGCTTTGTCTTCAACTTCCTGGTCTATAAAAATCTGGATAGCTGGTCTGAGGTGTCAGGACCCAGAACTCATGCCTGTTGCTCCACCATTGGCGCCTCAACCTCATGATCCAAGATGGCAGCATCCACGTACGAGGCAGGTGCAGAAAGGGACAGGGAAGAATAAAGCTGAAGGCACACGCACACCACCTTTTAAGATTCTTGAAAGCAGCAGCGTGGTACTTGTCACGTGTCCTGTCCAGCAGGACCGAGTTGCATGGCATGACCAGCTAGAAAGGGAGGCTGAGGTGAGTAGCATTTCTTCAGGGTGGCCTTATGCCCAGCTAAAAAGTCTTTCACAATGGAAAAAGGGGAGAACCGATATTGGGTGACAGCCAGCAGTCTCTGGCAGAGCTGCTAAGCCTGTTGTTTCAGTTATCTCATTTAGAAAATAAAGTGTGATCATATTAATTTCCTTTTCAAAACATTGAAAAATTTGGATTTCCTAAGCTATTGGAACAGTAAAATGGATATGGCGACCCACCAGGTGTGAGCTCATTAAATATACCTTTTTCTCTTGCTGGTTTTTATTAAAAACACTTTACTGAAAAATGATAGAACTTAAAGTCACTTTTTCCTTTGCCAATGAGCTGTTTGATAACAGCTTTTAAGAAATGAGTCTTTTTTGTTGTTGTTAGAATTAGCACTGATAATATCGATGCTTGGTACACTTGGCATATTGCTTAGTCACAACATATTTAAAATTATTAAAAGTGATTAACTATAAAACAAACTTTATTCACTTAATAGAAATGTACTAAGCATCTACTACATGCCAAGCACTGTGTGAGGGTAAAAGATGGGAGGGTGGGCTCCCAGTTCAATGTATACAGCTCCTTACCCTTGGTTGCTTAAAAGGAAAACTCACTAGAGATTGGACTCCTGTGAAGGCAAATGTGATCTGGCAACTGAAAAATCAGGTATGTGATAATTCAGCAGCACAGGAAGTGATTAAATGCCACATCTGACAAGATCTGGCAGCTACTTTGTGAAACTAAAAGAACAGGGTTGCTTGGAGACAATCAGAACTTAGACTTTCGTTTTTCCTTACTGCAGTGGACAGCAGCGTTTTACTCTAACTCTTTGAGTGATGTACCAATATGAGTCACTTGGTCAGCTAGAAAACCTTTTTCAGCTAATTATTTTTAAAATGAGCTAGTTATACATTTATACCTATATGTTATAAATTTTTGTTGAAATGGTATTCTTGACCACTTTAAATGTAGGCCAGTGGCTACTGTGATGTTTACGTTGGCACTCCTGGTATTCTTTTTCCTTGAGATTATTTAAATCCTTATTTCTGGGCGATAAGCAAATAAATGTTGGTAAACCAAGAACATACCAAAAATAGATCCCAGGGATAGAACCAGAATTCCTTCCCCATCATCTCCTCCTCTAATTTGCTGATCTGAGCACTCTTGTTGGCATTTCATTTAAATAGTTGAAATTGATGGTTCTGACTTAAAAGGTTTTTTTTTTCCTAGTACATATCTATAAATGTAAAGATTCCTGAGCTTGAGGAGTTGAAAGATGTGGGTGATAAAAACATGTTCTGCTTCAGAGAGTCCTTTATTTCATGAGTGCCCTTGTTCTTAATCACCTATAAAAGTGTGTACTGAGTCGAGTAAGAACTAGAACCCTCAGGCTCAAACGTCATGAGTGTTGCAGTCACTGGAAGCCGAGTTTAGCTCCAGAGTGCCCTTTCAAGGAGACATCTCTTGTGAAATTTTGGGAAGGCCAGGGCAAAATTGCGGGTCTTGTGATCCAATTAAGAGCAACAAGTATTCTTTGGGCTCCTGTGGCACAGATCTCAAAACACTTAATAGACCTTAATTATAACTGAGCACACTCTTGGAACATACTCCTTTTTTTTTTTGTAGGTAAATCAAGGTGCTTTAGTGATATCATCAAATCAAGCAGAAAGGAGCCTGAGTGTAGTGGTTTAGAGCAAAATCTAGGAGCCAGGGAGTGCTGGCCACAACTCCTGTTTTGTCACTTACCAGCTGTGTGACCTTGGGCAGGTTGTCCTCTCTGAACTTTTGATTCGTATTTGGAAAATGGGTGGTGGTAATATTAATAGCATCTACTTCATAATGAACTCAGAGCAGAATGTCTAATATAAGAGCACGGGAGATGATAGCTGTTGGTATACTGTTAACAATAATAGCTTGTTTGCCCTAATTTGCAAGTAGGGTGTGTTTTTCTTATGTGATTTCTTAGAAGGTTATTAGAAATTTCATCTCTTTCGAATGTGAGGTTGTAGTTCATCGACAAAACAAAGCCTCAGCCTTTTAATCAACTTTCTGTGTAAACATGACAAGCCAGGCTTGGAGGTGAACAGATTTGTTCCACTGTGAGTTTTAGTTCATACTTGCCCAACTGGATCATCCGGTTAGTATAGTTAGATAGGGTTTTGGTTTTTCTTGGCCAAGCACCCTTGAGGTTCCAAAAAAGTAGGACCAGATTCCTGCCCTCAAGGAGTTTATACCCCAGTTAAGCACAGTTGGGAGAAATCCTTGCCCAGGGAAGTTTACTTTGGAGAGAGTGAAACCTGAGCTGGAGGTCTTACAGGCAAATTCACAGGTAAAGCTTGGAGCTGGAGTTTGGAAATGGGTGGTGAGACAGCTTTTGTGGGGGGCGGGGTGCAGCAAATGCTGGAGAAAGGTTTGGAGCAGAGCCTTTGTGTGCTCTGGAAATGAGGGGAGGAGGGGCTGTCCTTGGCTGGGTTGTGGCCAGAGGGCAGAGGATGCTTCCAGTTGTAGCAGAAAGAGTATGGCACAGTGGGAAGGTCATTGGGCTCAAAGCTATGTCAGGGAATGTCTGAGCCTCAGATTTTCATCTCTAAGATGTAGATACCTATCCCCTGCCCCAATTGCTGAGACATGTGAATAAAAGTATTTGTGAAGGAGTTTGCAATTCTAGAGTGTCCTGCGAATATGGGCAGTCTGTGTGCTACACAGGTTTGCTGCCTTCCTTGCCAAGAAAAGTATTGGGCTGCATGATTAGTATCTACCCAGGGCTGCAGCCCTTCCATTTATTGAATGGCAAGGATATGCCAGGTGCTACTCTAGTGCTCAGGGAACAAGAGAAGAATCCCTGTACCCATGGAGGTGTAGCACTCTAGTGGAGGAAAGACAGGCTGCTATCATAATTTCAGGCACGGATGAAGATTGTGACGGTTACTACATGGGGTGAATGGAGGGAGTGATTCAGGGAGAGCTCCTAGCTAGGATGATCAAGGAAGGGGCGCTCTGAGTACGCGACCGTTAGCCATGAGGGATACAAGAATGCGACCCGCAAAGATCCAAGGCAAGAGTATTCTGAGCAGACGGAAGCAACTGTGAAGACTCTGAGATGGAAATGAGGCTGGTGTGTTCTGAGGACAGAAAGGAAGGTCAGTATGGCAGGCGTGCTCACCTGCAGGGATGAGGCTGGAGAGGCAGATGGCGGGCAGTTCACCGAGGGACTCGTAGAGGGTGGCAGGAATAGGGCGAATCCCCTGTGGTGTCGCATCTGTAAGGAGCCGTGTACAGAATCCAAAAGGCATGGAGTAAGGACGTCAAAATGATGAGGGCCATTGGTTCTACATGTATGAAACCAGAAACAAAGTTCAAGCTTCATTTGACAAGTTGATGTGTCCTAAGCTTTCTTTGAAAACCCATCTTGTGGGCTCATTTTGGTGTTTCTTTCAGCTGGGGAGCTATAGGCAAGGGCGTTTGCATTACTAGGAGTTCCCTTTTGGAACCGCTCAGCCCCTCCTGTGGCTTCCAGATGCGCTGTGGGCATTTGGGGCACACTGCTGTATGGCTAAGGCGTTACCAAGCATCGATTGCGAGAGACCCGTGTCGTTTGCAGCTCTTATAAATGCATTAATTAGTAAGAACTGCTGGCAATTAGAACCACTGGCTGCTCTAATAAGCCCAATTAAGGTGGGGAGGTGAGCCCAGTCACAGTGAGGGGCTCAGGGGATACTTGCTGAACGGATGGATGAAGGATTGAAAGTTGTGTTTTCTAACTGGCAGCTGTATTTCTGTGTCATTTTTACTCAAAGATTTGCAGGCACAACTTTTTGTTTACAATGCTACATTAATATAACTTTTACATAATCTTCTTAAAAATCACAGTACAGATAGAATACAAATTTTTTTTAGAGAACAACCTAGAACCTTCAAAGGAGCGGCCGCAGGAGGTCAGCCCCGTTTCCCTCTGCCTGTAGAGGATCTACATTTAGAAATGGTTGAAGGTTTCGGGTTTCTCAGTTTTAAATCAGTGTTGAAATTAAAACGGAACTTTGTCTTTTAGTTGTGTAAATTACTTGGTTCATTTATTAAAAACACCCGTTGAGTGTCCTTTAATTGCAGGCACTGAGCTGGATGCCAGGGGATGCAACAGTGGATGGAACAGCTGTGGCCCTGCCCCCATGGAGCTGACCTTGTCGGAGGGAGGACAGTGAGCCAGGGCATCTCGCACGTAGGCATACAGGCATATAGTCACTAACTGTGGTCCCTGCTAGGAAGGAAGGGCAAATGAAAAATTGTAAGGGGTGGGACCAGACCTAGCCTGGAAGTCTTTTAAGCAGAGACCTGAAGGGTGAGTAGAAGGATCCCAGGGAGAGAGAAGGACCTGTGCAGAGGTTCTGAGCCAGGAGAGTGCTGGTGGTTGGAGGGGCGTGAAAGAAGCCTGGTGTAGCTAGAGGGTGGAGAGTAAGGGAGAGGGTTAACCCAGAGTGTGCCCTTGGGAAATACCTAACCTAAAGTGTTCTTATCTAGGTGGTCCTTAGAATTCAGGTTCTCGGTATGTGAGCACAATTTAACATGAATGCTGCCCACGAAGAAGTCTGTGTCCTAACTCTGCAGACGCGTGAGTGTGTTAGGTTAAACGGCAAAGGCGAATTAGTTTGCAGAAGGGATTAAGGTTGCTAATCAACCGACTTTAAAATTCGGGAAAGTCTCCTGGATTATCCAGATGGGCCCAGTGCAGAGGGATCCCCATAATGTAGAAGAGGGAGACTGGAGGACGCTCTGCCACTGGCTTTGCAGATAGACGAAGGGACTGTGAAGTGGAGGGAAAGCAGGCAGCTTTAGAAGCTGGAAAGGGCAAGGAAACAGATTCTCTCCTAGAACCTCTGGAATGGAACACAGCCCTGCTGACACCTTGATTTTAGCCCAGTGAGCCCGCATGTTGGACTTCGGACCTAACTGTAAGATAATAAATGTGTTTTAAGACACTAAATTTGTGATAATTTGTTACAGCAGCAATAGAAAACATTAACACCTGCCCAACTCAAAGTCTCCTTGCACAGATGGCTGTTAGCCACAGAGTCACTTGGTAGTAACAACCTCTGGTACTTTCTTTGCTGTTTGTAGAACAGTGGGGAGAGGCTCTTACAAATCACGCCCTCGAGGTAGATGAGCTGTGATCATTGCTCAGTAAATATTTGAGGGCCTGCCACGGGCCAGATCCTACTCCAGAGCTCAGGATAAGTCCGTGGGTAAAAATGGCAAGATATGTACCCTCACTGAGCTCCGTTCTAGATGTCACACAGCCCTGAGCCCTGCAGACGGCCAGCAGGCGTGCGGATTTCACGTCCAGACACCAAACCTGACAGTGGGGTACTGCTAACTAGTTGGGAATAGCAGTGACTTTTTCCTGAAAGAAGTCAGTCCCCTGTCTTAACCACTTGTGGGAAAACTAGGGTTTTATCCAACTAGAGTTTCCTTCTAGGTTGTTTTGAAATGATTCTTCAGGACACAATAGGACAAACTAATGACAATAATATTTGCTAGAGCATGCTGACTACAGCTGGATATAACTTCTGGGGCGTTCCCTGATGTATTTCTAGATCTCCAAATAATCAGTCACCCAAATATGGAAAATAACTTTTTAAAAACATATTTTGGCTGGAAAGCCTATTGTGAGGTGTTAGTCTGTTAGATTGCTTTTTTTAGTTCCAAGGGAGGGGAGCTTACACAGAGGCAGAGACGCAGGGCTTAGATAAGAGCACAAGCAAGCTTCAGTGCCACTTCTCCTCACCAGGTGGGGAGGGAGGGGGACGGGAGAGAAGGGCAAAGCTCCTCCACAGTCTAGGCAGGATACCAGGTATGCTGAGGGCAGCCAGGGGGCAGTGGAGGGGTGTGGATATTCCCTGTTGCCCACTGGGCCCTGGAGATCAGGCACTTCCCCGGCAGCCAGGAGGGGATAGTACTTCTTCAGTGGACACCTGGAAGTCAACCTGTGTGGAGGAGAGTGTTCTTATAAGGCCAGGGGCACTCTGGTGACCAGACAAGCTGCCCTCAGGTAGCCTGATCTTGTGGAGATTGACTGTAGGGCTTCCTAGACCAAAATAACTTATCAGTGCCTGTGAAACCACAGCCAGATGCCACCGCACTGTTGGGATTTCAAGCATGGTGCTGTTGAATTCAAGCTGCTGCATCAGTCAGGTGTTACTGCCAGCTTTACATCTGGGGTGGGGGTGACCGTATCATTTGTCTTCCAAATGGGACATCTGTGAGTGAAAGAGGTGGGGGTGAATGTTAAGCTTTCAAACAACAGGTGAGACCTAGGACTGCCCTAGGGAGACCTGGACGTATGGTCAGTCTAGCTAAGGCTGGAAGTATCAATCATTGGATGGGATAGTCTCACCAAAAATGGCTCAGGACAGTGTGCCTTTAGTGTGGAAGGGCCTCTGTCCCCAAGAAAGAGAGGGATTGTCCCAGGTGTGCTCTTCCATGCTGTCCACAGCATAGAGTTCTCTGATGGAGAAATCCAGAAAAGGCATTTTCTTTATATCCCAAATATAAAGCTATTTTTACCCCAGAATTATTCCACCTTATATTTGAGCCTTTACAAAATCGTTCTGAGAGCTGCCTTCTTGATTACTTTATTTTGAGTGACAAAGTTCTGTTATAAATACATTAGCCTAAAAGGACTTCAGTGACCTCAATCAATTTTTATTGTGGATGCTGATAGAGGTTAAATTTAGTTTTAAAATAATTTAAATAAAAATAAATTGATTTTTTTTAAAGGAGACAAAGAAATTTAGCTCACAGTACTAATTCGTCAGGATTTGACATCATAATTATTGCAATTCTTGGATATAACAAACTTCAAAATGTTCTGGAAAACTGGGTTAGACATTGCTCTCTGAAGAAGTAATGTCAAAGAAGCATGTGTAGTTTGAATGAAGTTGCTTCATGAAATACGAATAAAACTATTTTTAAATGAATATTTAGTATAATATGTGACTTTTAAATGTTTGTATAGGCCGGGTGTGGTGGCTCACGCCCATAATCTCAGCACTTTGGGAGGCTGAAGAGGGAGGATTGCTTGAGCCCAGGAGTTCAAGACTAGCCTGGGCCGGGTATGGTGGCTCATGCCTGTAATCCCTAGCACTCCGGGAGGCCAAGGCAGGAGGATCTCTTGAGGTCAGAAGTTCGAGACCAGCCTGAGCCAAGAGTAAGACCCCGTCTTTACTAAAAAGAAAAAATTAGCTGGATGTGATGTTGCGTGCCTGTAGTCCCAGCTACTCGGGAGGCTGAGGCAGGAGGATAGTTTGAGCCCAGAAGTTTGAGGTTGCTGTGAGCTATGATCACGCCACTGCATTTTAGCCTGGGCAACAGAGCCAGACGTTGGGGGAAAAAATTTGTATAAATTGAATCATCAAATGTTGTCAGTTGACTATTTCATCTACAATTATGCAAGTTTAAATATACAAGTTGGCCAAAATAGTCTTTTTTGGAATATTTTTCCCCATTCATTTATTTTGGCATACATGGTGTTGGAGACATACACGGTATGTGAGGAGTGGTAGCAATAAGAGACGATGTGGTAACGGTTGGGAGACAGTCATTCATCTTCGAAGTAAAGGGAAACTAGGCTGGCATGAAAATCTGATTCCTGGAATGACTGGATTTTGACTTGTGGTTCCAGAGAGCAGACTTAGGTATGTGGGTTTGCTTCCAGGCTCTTCTAAGTTCCTTGATAGCTGAGAGATCACAAAAATGCAGAAAGCAGATGGGATCTGGCCTATGATCTTACTAGGGGAAGGAGCCACAGTCTGGAGTCCACCACGCAGGGACTGGGGCGGGAGAAGATGGTCTGCCCTGTGCCATACCCCTCTTTGGGTGAGGCAGGGATGGGGGATGAGGAGTAGGTGGGTCTGGAAGTGAAGGACTGTACAGAAGACCAGACACCAGATGACACCATCATTCCCCACTGCTGTATAGAGTACAGGCTGCTGGCATTTGACACCCTGGTTGGGGGGGGCAAAAAACCCATAGCACTTTTTTGGGGAGTTAGGGGAATATTGACATATACATGTTTCACAAAGCTTAAATGGATTACAATGCACAAAAATAAAAAATTGATTCTTACAGAGATAGGGCAAGGCCAAGTCATGACACTAAAAAAAAAAAACCCAAAAAACAAAACCCCAAAACTAAGGCTTCTAGTGTGAATGCTAGCACCCCAAGAATTAAGCCCTCCTCATCCTGGCATCTGAGGGTGGTTAGAGGGTGACATCTGAGGGTGGTTTGCAGTGTGACAACTAGGTGTGTACCCACTCAGCCTAAAGCAGACACCCCCCCCCCCCACAGCAGGCCCCACCCAGAACTCCCTTTTAGAATTCCTTCCCCGGGGTGAGACAGCAGAAATGGACCCTTTTATACAACAGAACAAAAGAACAAGGATCGTCAGGCAGATGATGAGGGCTGGCAGCATAAAAGGCAATGGCTGGAGTAAACCAACAGAAAAAATAAAAGATAATCCGGGAACACAAAGAACTATAGGAAAACTTGTAGGCAAAATGCTCAGAATTTTGGGAACATGTTAAATCCGCAAAATAAGAATAGGATCTGTTATATAAAAGGCACAATCAAAGCAAAGCTTTTGGAGATTACAAATGTGACTGCTGGAATTTAAAACTTCAGTAGAAATACTAGAAAATGAAATTGAAAAATCTCAGAACCACAGAGAAGGAAGGAAAATGAGAGAAAAGGTAGATTAACCACCTGACTAGTTAACACTGGTTCTAGAAAAAGGACAGAAAACAACAAATGAAATGATCAATGTATGGTAAGAGGAGTTTCCTAGAAATTAATGTTCTGAGTCTATAGGGTGAGAGAGGTCACGTGAGCATAGTATGTAAATAAAGGCTTACAGCGTATCATCATGCTGTTCAGAATGCCTGGGGTAAAGTAGGGAGCTTAAAAGTCACTCTCAAAGGAAAGAGAATCAGACTAACATCAGAATTTTCACTGCCTACACTGGATATTAGAATATATTAGAGCAGTACCATCAAGGCTTTGAAGAAAGTGTTCTTTCAACTTGAGTTCTATGCCCAAACCATGAATCAAGGGTGGGAGCAGCATGAAGACATTTTTATGTACGTAGGGACTCAAGTTTACCTATCGTTCTAATAGGACAGTATTTAAAAAGATAATTCAACTACAACAGGGCATGCTAGGTCAAAGCGGATCACCCCAGGATAGCAGTGAAAGGGAGTCCTAGCATGACCCTGTACAGCAGACCTGAGGGAGCAATGAGCCCACGTTGTAGCGTAGCAGGTTGAAAGGCTCTGAAAAGGGGATCTAAGCACAATGAGATCCTGATTTAATACAAGGCATGATTGGGAGCTTAGAGAAGACTGATGCTCAGATGAAGGCAAGCAACTAAGAAAAAAAGAAAGGCAATGAGAAATGCCAAGAAAAGCAAAAGTCACGGTCCAATGTGAAGCACACCAAGCAATTAATAGAATGCAAAAAAAGTGAGTCTGTTTGACCTTGATGCTAGGAACAGTCCTTTGAGGCCAAGGGCCTCTGATACTGGTCCCAGGTGGTAAGACAATAATCTAAATACAGTTTGGTTCAGCACTGATAATATTTACCTGGCTGTGTAAGAGAATAGATGACCGATTTGTGGCTAAAAGACATGTAAGTGATAATAGCTCTTATAAAAGTATAGCTGATAGATGGTGGGACTTGAAGAAACTAAGAGGAAAGTTTGGAAGAAAGTGCTGATAGCCTTGTCTCACTGACCAGGGAAGTGAGAGTTTTGTCAATGCAGGGAAAATAGAGGCTTAAATATTTAAAACTTTTAAAGAATAGCAAATAGAATAACTAAATCTAGTTATTAAACATAGGATGGAAAGTGGCGAGTATTTTAGGTTCTTCCCTTTTCATATTATGGTGCTAACAGTTAATTGCCTAAAACTGATAAATCAAGAAATAAACATATAATAATCCAGAATTAGAGGTAAATCCAGAATAAAAGACAGGAGGTTTGTCTAGAGAGGGAGGCTTGAGATGAGTGTGGAATCTGTTGCTTTCCACCAAAAGTTCTTTATTTTTTATTTATTATCTTTATTACTTTAAAAATTAAATATTGAGTTTGAAGATAGGTTAAAAGTGGTGGTGACAAAGTTGCCACGGTAATGCCACCTTCTAATTTTTTACTTCTTAATTTGGGCAATCTAAGAAGGCTGTGTTTTAAATTAAGCAATAATAGTGTTCTTGTTCTAATGAAGCAATATTTCATGTTTCCTGGGACAGAGTTGCACAGCTAGGGGCAGAATCTTTAATCCTTGAGGAAATGAATTATTGCCAAAGACAATGAAGCAAGAACTTTTGATTGAAGTAGTTATGCAAAAGTATACCAGTTCTCCTTGGGGGAGAACTTGAATATGTGAAACAGAAGTGTGGCTTACTTGAAGAATTTTGGAATAACCTTGTAGTTAATAGCATAATAGTGGGTCCTAAAGCTTTCTACCCAGAATTCTGATTATACTCTGAAAACCTGAATTTTTGTCATATCCTCACTGTCATACTTACGTAGTTAGACGTTTACATTGCACTTTATTTCAAAGTTTATGTCTTTATGGATTTAATGGGTTACAATCATTTAGTTATCTGGTCTGGATAGGAGATGGGGCACATTACTAACATTTATAATAAATAGGGTACCCCCTATGAAATTCCATTTGTTTTGCTAGGAATAAAGCAATAGACTTTATCCTTTTTTTTTTTTTTTTTTTGTATCAGTTGCAAGGTTTCACTGTTATGGATCCTCTCCAAAAAATGGCATATATTTTCATACATACACAATTTTGCATTTAATTTAAAAAAAAAAACAACAAAGTTTATGTCTTTAAAGATTATGATGTGGTTTTACAAGTTTTGAGTTTTGTCTCTGAAACATGGATTTCTGACATATTGTAATACCCAGGCAGTTTTTATTTTAGTACAGCTTTAAAACTCGGTGGAGGTGATTGTCCACTGGCTTTGTGGAAAGCAATTATAAAGTAATTTTTCTTGTTCCTTTTGGTGGATTCTTAGTTCAAACCCAGATTCTTGCCCTTCATTTATAAATAGTTTTTCTTCTTTTGACCTGATGTAGGAATAAACTTCGTAGACCCTGCTCTGTTAATTTCCACCACTTCCCTACAAAGGTTTTAACTCATATCCTCTGGTCCCATTGTTCTGAAGTAGAATTTTCACTGTGGTTCTGACTTCTCCATATATGCTGGGCCAGTCTGTAATAGAGCCACAGCTGCCCTGGTCCTAGGTGTTACTGTGGGCATCCTGGTGGTGCCCAGTGGGTACCCGGTTCTCACACTGAACCATCTGGACGGTGTGGGCCCCAGCTCTTGGCATCAGAGGGCATTGGAGGAAAAGGGAAGAAAGCTGGAATTTGAGCAGAAACTGCATTTTGATATGAGCTGAGGGTTCCCCTAGGTTCAGACCGTCCTTCCCGGGGTTGTGCCCACTCTGCTAGCTCAGGAGCTGGCCATGGACTGAACAGTTTAGACCAGCACCCAGGTCCTAGACTACCTGGATTAGGAAGTAGTTGTTCCTTGGTGTCATTGTTTGGACAGCTCTCTTCACCTATTTACTTGTTCTCCAGACAGCCTCAGCTAATGGGCTATGACCTCTTGCATTTAAGGCTGGTTCCAAGCAGAATTAAAGCCTTTGCTTATTTCCTGAACCAGAGAGCGCAGCTTTACCTTGAGGATGAAGGCCCTTGCCAGCTGTTCGGTGTGATTGGGGTCACAGTGTTCTCTCATCCAGGTGCTGCTTTGCCTTATTTTTCTGAGATTTGGCCGGTTTAGCAGGTCCCAGGGCGCCCTCTGCTGTGCGGTGTGTTCCCTTCCTCCTGCGGCCACGGGGCGGGGGGGGTTAGAGAAAAAAGGGGGTCTGCTAGGGCTGGGAGCACCGGTGCCGCCTCCATCCTGTGCGCGAGTTGGGACGGCCCGGGCCACGTGCAGGTGCGCGGAGGCACTGTGACATCTAACACTATCCCCCGAAGGTACGCTTTTCTTACTGTGAGGAGGTCTCTTTTCGAATTTGTTGTCTTTTGCCCCCAAACCGCCCTGCTGCTCCTTCTGTGTGTGGTCTGTTTCCATCTGCAGTAGCTGCCACGTGTAAAACCAGAGGCCCTCTTCTACAAGAGCTTGGTATTGGCTACACTTGTCTCACGTATGCATTGTAGCCTCCGAGGGGACAGTGGAGGATGGCGGTATCAAGGAGAAAGGGGGCTGGGAGGCAGACCCGCTCAGAACCTCCACAGCTTTTTAAACCATGGGACACGGGCAGCAGGTGCGCGGGCAGAGCTCCACCGGTGTCGGTGCAGCACCCTGTCCCGTTGCTCCGTTTCCTCGGCTCATTGTCTCGCAGCCTTCGCATGTGCTGTGCCCCTCGCCTGGCCACCTCCAGCTCTGCTGCCATGTCTTGGTGACACCCTTCTTCCCAGGCAGCTGTTGGCACCCACAGCCTCTCATTGCCTCTCTGATATGTCCCTGTGGTTTAATGAGTTGTGTATGGATCAGGCTCTCCCAGGCCAGAGTTTGGGCGGTGGGGCAAGTCCTTACTCATCCCAGGAGGCTCTTGATGAACATTGGTTGAATGGACAAGTGAAGGAATGAGGGAGTGGGGTAAACAGGAAACAACCCGTGCCTGCCTTAGGTAGCTTAGGAGCCTCTGCGGGTGTGGGTGAGAAGAGGAAGTGGTTAGAGAAGACACGAGTAGCAACATTGGGACACCTGGGCGGCTTTTTATAGCCTTTTCTTTGCAGGTGGTTACCTTTACAGGAAATCTCTTCCCTGACCTTGGCCCCACGGAACTACAATAATGCTTTGGCTCTCCCTTCCCTGGACTCGTCTGTATTTAAATCTTAACACTGTAACTGCCATGTGAGTTTTACTTAACTCCCACTAGTTTTGAGCCTGGGGCCTGGTAAAGCATTTGTAAGTGCAGTTGGTTTATGAAAATCTCACTTACTGATGTTCTTATTGTTACAGTTAATATTGACTATTTAATTGCATATAACCCACACACAGGAAACAATAAAAATAATATTTTTCATTAAATTAGAAAGGATTGTTTTGTTTTCAAAATTTTTGCTCTATTTTCATAATAAAACACTATGACCCCAAGGAAAAATTTTTTTTTCTAGTGCAGCAATGTGTTAAATCTTCTCCCATACAGAACAGTTTTTGTTTCAGTGTTTCATTTGTGTAAATTTTGCCCTTTCAACTAGGTTGTAAACTCCTTAAAATCCTGGGTTTTATTTCCTAGGAAGCATTTTGAAGGAATGCAGACAACATTGCCTGGAGGTCATTTTTGTTCTGGCTACCACCTGGCTGTCACGTCTTAGGGGCAGAGGAGATTAACCTCCCTCAAGGCCTCCCTCTCCTCATCTGTAACGTTAGAAGGCTGGACCCTCTCAGGGGCTTCCAGTGCCCATGTCCTGTGATTCTGTGCTTCTGGCCCAGCAACCTGCTATCCTTCCCGGGCTCCACCAGCTTCCACCCACCAGCATCTGCCACGTGTAGTCATTGAGCGCACTCACCTCTCGGGTACTTGTTGGAGCTCCTGGGATGGTGGGGCAGACCTGTGGAGACCCCTGCATCCCCAGTCTTGCCTCTGCCCTCTCCTAAGAAGTTTCAGGCACTAAGAGGGCCATGTGTTCCCCCACAAGCCACCCCTCGTTCTCTTCACTGCCTCTCCATGGGCAGTCTGGCTCCCCTCCCTGTTTTCCAAGTGCATTTGACCCCTGTTGCACCTGTTTTGTATTGGCTTAAAAAATACAATCTTTTATTGGGATGAATTCTTTATTGGGATCCAGCAGGGAAGGGAGATGGTAGGGACTGTTTGGTTAATATTTTTGTTTATTTTGCTTTTGCATCTGAGATTTACGGGTTTCTTGAAGGCCAGGAGTGGTTTGCTTTCATTGTAGGAATTTGTTTTTTTGTGCACATTCTGTTCCCAGCCCTTTTCCCCAGCTCCAGTCTGGTTTCCAAAACTTTCAGCTCTTGGTTTCTGTCCAGTCAGGTGTGCGTTCTTTCTTTGTTTCTTGTCGTAGTTGTCCCATTAGTCATCCAGACCCCAAAGATTATAAAGCTGGTGGTGAGTAGAAGTGTTAGGAAAAGGAACCCAGCAACAAGCTAGGGCATCTCTAAAGAGCCCCTCTGGCTGTGCGATAGTGAAATTTTAAGGATCGTGGGGCCCCTCTTACAAGAATACTGAGGTGAGAGGGAAGCTGGCATCTTGCCATGCCTAGTGCATAGGTGGAACTTCACCAGGTCCCTGAATCCTTTGTGGGGTATGATTGGATGAGAATGGAGATGCTTGTCTGAGATGACAAGAGAGCCGGGAAGGTAAGAATTGACTCGGAAAGACAAACATCAAGTTGTATACCTTAAATATATATACTTCCTACTTGTCAATTACACCCTGATAAAGCTGGAAAAAAATTGACTTGGAAAGAGGCCAAGACTGCGAAAGAGTATAATTCAGTGGAGTTGTATCTTAGGCAAAACTTAGGTTCCAAATTGGTATATAAACTGAAGATCTAGGATATCATCAAAATTGCCCCTGAAAAATACCTGAGTATTTTTCACAGTGTCAGAAGTTGACATATTATTGCTTGTTAAACTTAGCGTGACTATTTCTCCCTTCCAGTGTTGGGAGTGTTTGTTTTGTCGGTTGAGTTCCATGTGATGTCCATGGCTTAGCTATTTAGGGGTCACGTTTTATGAAAAGTTTCTTTTAAAGACCAGCTTCATACCTAGCAAGAGTTGCCTATACTATGAGAGACAGGCGTATTTTTCCTCTTTCAGTATCCCCTTTTAGCCTCCCTTGTGTAGTTGTATTTGTGTGTTTTGCGTGGGCCAGTCATAGCTCTTCTGCCTTTGCTCACCTTACCCCGTCTGCCTAAGCAGCTGAAGAATTAGTGCACTCTTTGACAAAGAATAATCCCTTGGTTCTGACTAATTTAAATGTTAAATGTATATTAAATTCATATCTCTAAATTCTCTCTATTTCTTCAACAGTTTGCTGGTGGGGGCCCCTCGGGCAGAAGCCCTTCCACTGCAGAAAGCCAACAGGACAGGAGGCCTGTACAGCTGCGACATCACCTCCCGGGGGCCGTGTACACGGATTGAATTTGATAACGATGGTGTGTTCCTCTGCCCTCATTCCGCGTTCACTTGGACAGCTCTCCTGTACCCTACATGCCCCTTCCGTGAGGAAGGAAAGGGGGTACAAGCATTTATTGCAGAGAGTTTTATTTCCCCTGAAAATACTTTGCTAATCACCCAGGGATGCAGCGGTTTGCTGTTCCTCCTAATCCTGGTTTTGAAACTAATTTGGTGTGTTGATACTGCCACCTAGTGATATATTGAGGTTCTACAGGAGGCTGTTGAAAAAGTGAATTGATAGCAGTGAACAAAATTGAATGTGCCTATCTTGTACTTAGCAGCCAAAAGTTCTCACGTGCTATTAAAATTTTGGGGAGAAAGACTATTTTAAATATCAGCCCCCTGTGAAATGAGAGCTGACCGACATGGATAAGATTTGCCCTACTGTCTCCGATAGAGACTTGTTTTAATGAGAACTTGGGGTAGCTGGAAGATGCCATGCAATAGCATGTTAACATCCATTTTGTCTGCTTCCCTGTAGGTTGGGCAGAGCAATTCAGTGCTGAGAGTCTCCACCAAACCTAATTTGATATGCTTGGTTGAAGTAGATTTGCAGATTTATGTTTATGTTCTTCTCTTGCTGCTTCATCTTTTAGAAATGACATTTGTTGTATTTTACTGATTAGAAAATAATATGTGTTAATGTAGAAAACTTGTAAAATACATAGACCCATAAAGGAAAAACCAAAAATCCACTGATAATCTCAGTATCTAGACATACTTTTTTTTAAAAGTCTAGTCAAATACTCTTCATTTAATGTTTTGGTATTTTTCATTCTGTCTAAAGTTGTTTAGTTTTCATACTTTTGTAATAATTCAAGATTGAAAATCATGCTTTTCTTGTTTCTCATGGAGGAAGGCAAAAATTTGGATATAGGGTCATACAGTGGTTTTAAATTGATACACATGTAGCGATATTTGTGGTTTCTCTCTCTTTTTTTTTTTTTAACTAAAAATAACTCCTTTCTGCATTGCTAAAAAGATATTTTGTCAGCTGTGAGATTCAAAAGTAAATCTGAGGCCTTATCTCCCTATCTCCAGTAAGAACACAAGAGTTCATGCTGTTATGTAAAGAATTTGGGAGTACGTAGAGAAATACGCACTTTGTTAGTTCGGTTGATAGTTGGACTTTGGAAATCGGATTTACATTGTCTGTGTAAGAGGCACATGTTGGGGGGCTACCCTTTAAGTGTTACAGTTTTCAAATACCTTTCTGTATTCAGGACCTGGGGTGTCAAGGGAGGGCAGAGGATATTGTTGGGCAAAATAGGCCATGATGGAGACGTATGTATTTTCTGTACAGAATTTTATGCAAGATTCTTACCAAAAATCATGGGTCTCCATTTTCTTGAGATGAGAAATAATTTTCCCAGATTGAGTAGCTAGGCTCAGTCCAGGCGATTCAGAAACAGGTCCCTGTATTTTTGTTCGTCTATGGTTTGTAGCCCGTGCGGTCACTTGGAAGTGCTAACTGTGCTGCTTTCCACAGCCGACCCTACGTCGGAGAGCAAGGAAGATCAGTGGATGGGGGTCACTGTCCAGAGCCAAGGTCCAGGGGGCAAAGTTGTGGTAAGTGTAGAGAAACGTGTTCGTTCCACAGTGTTGGGAGTGCCAATGACGTGCCAGTACCAGGCTTGCAGCAGCGGACAAGGCAGAGCCCCTGCCTGTGGGGAATGGCCATGCTAGCACGCCGACTGCTTTAAAGCAGGAATGGATGTCAAGAAGAGACCAAAGCATTATTTTTCCTGATGATACTCTGAAGCAGTTACACACCCTGCTTTTCTTTAGAACTTTCAGATTCACAGAACTTATTAATAAACCTGTATTGAATATCTCTAAAACTCTAGATGGTCTTAAAGCAAAACAAAATTACACATCGTTTCTGTCTGAGGAACTTTGTAGCTTTATAGATAAGTTATAAAAAATATGGGAAACGGCCAGGTGTGGTTACTCACACCTGAAATCCTAGCACTCTGGGAGGCCGAGGCGGGAGGATTGCCTGAGCTCAGTAGTTCCAGACCAGCCTGAGCAAGAGTGAGACTCTGTCTCTACTAAAAATAGAAAAATTAGCCAGGTGTCCTGGTGTGCGCCTGTAGTTCCAGATACTTGGGAGGTTGAGACAGAGGGATCACTTGAGCTCAGGAGTTTGAAGTTGCAGTGAGCTACGATGATACCACTGCACTCTACCTAGGCTGACAGAGTGAGACTCTTGTCTCTCAAAAAAAAAAAAAAGAGAAAGGTCTTAGAAAGTAATACCAGATAATTTTAAACTCTTGTTATTCTGAACTTCTTTAAATAGAAGTAATAGTGAAGAAAACAGTTTGTGCTAGATGGCCTTGGAAGTGCCTTTTAGGTTGGAATATGATCTTTCTGTCTCTTTCAACATCTGGTTGCTGTAACAAAATACATACGGAATTTTGAGAAAAAATGAAAATTTTAGTGAAGATTGAATTTTGATATTTAAGGGATACACTATGGGAAATTGACTTGGATATTATAAAGTATTTTTAGCCTTTGTTAGGTGTGGAGTAGCTATGAATACCCTGTAGAAATTATATAGATAATTTTGTCTTTCCTGGCAATGTAATTCTCTCTGCCTTTTAAAAATAGGCATATTAAAGGAAATAATCCCAGAACTGAGTGTAAATTAGGACTGATTACAAGGAAATAGTGTGAGTAAAAGGAAAGTGTCTTTGTTTTAGCTGTGTTTGCTTGATCCCTATGAAAATGTGCATGATTTCTCTCCTCCAGAATGTAATTACTCATTTTCACACTGATATGAAGGTTTATACAGCCACTAAATGTCAGTTAAATTGAGGAAATTAAGTAAAAAGGTGTTTTCCTTTATGTGACAGGTAAATTTATAGATAAATTGCCTGTACATGCAGATTGACATTCGATATTTGGATTGGAGCATCATTCTCTGAATATTTGATAATGGTCTCCTTGGTGCCACTTTGGGGAAGATTTGCTAGTTTGGGATCCAATCCCAGGATAAGGACATGTTTAATCATCCTATTTAGAATTAACCTCTTTATTGAAAATTACAAGATTTACAGACATGAGTGGGCTCCTTTATTCCATCTGTTTTCAGACATGTGCTCATCGATATGAAAAAAGGCAGCATGTTAATACGAAGCAGGAATCCCGAGACATCTTTGGGAGGTGTTACGTCCTGAGCGAGAATCTCAGGATTGAAGATGATATGGATGGGGGAGACTGGAGCTTTTGTGACGGCCGATTGAGAGGCCATGAAAAATTCGGCTCTTGCCAGCAAGGGGTAGCAGCTACTTTTACTAAAGACTTTCATTACATTGTGTTTGGAGCTCCGGGCACTTACAACTGGAAAGGTATGATGTTCATGTTTATAGAAATAGAGATTAGAATGTCTCCATGGTTTCTATGATATGCATCATGATGTAGTACATTTTAAGCCATTTGTTATAAGACATTTGTATATTATAAAAGTAGGATAGGATATTAAATTCTCTAAATGATGTGATTTTGTGAAAACAAATAATGATAGAAATATGTATGTCTTGGTGTTGAGATTTTTTTTCGTCTACATTAATATAAGTAGTTAACTTTTTTCTTCAGGAATGTAATAATTAACATTAGTTGTTTTTACTGTTTTGTATTTGTCTCATGAAACTAAAAGTTTTAAGTTAGTGATCTGAAAACTGAATAGGATTGAGTGGTGGTGTGTACAAATAACAAACAGTGTATTAATATGAGCATTTTTTTCATTATACATTATCTCCAAACACTGTTTTTTGCTAATAACACAGTAAAGTTAGAAGGGCAGATGACAGACAAATTGGGGAATTTTGAGATGATGATTTCAGATAATTTCTGAGAAACAGTTGTTTATTATTGTTGTATGGGTGAAAGGAGATACTGGGAGGGAGGGAGGAAAACGGCCCACATTTTTGGACTGACTGAACCTGCTCAGTTCCCGAGATGCACTTTAACTTCCCTGAAGTAGTTAGTAGAAAACTCCTGTATCATAAAAGACAATTAGCTTGACTCTAATCCACGATGAAGAAAAATACATCTGATTGGGAATGAGACTTCTGTTGAGAAATGTATTAAAACCAGATAATATTTCCACTTATCAGGAAAAACTTAGGAAAATGTTCCCTTTTCTGTTCAAAAATGTCTGAGTTTTAATTCTTGTTGCAAACGATTCTTGAGAATACCTTTCTCCGTATGTCAGCCATGGTAACCTTCAAGGATAACTTCCCTTTTTTTTCCTTTCTCCTACAATAAGAGTCTTTCACATAACGGTATTTGTCAGGTTATTTTGACCTAATTGAAATGACATGTTGATTTTAGAATAGTTTTATTTTAGCAAGAACAGAAACCATATATAGTAAAAGAAAACAACAAAACACCTAATGATTATGTCTATTTTAATTATGTATCTTATCTACTTTATAAGCCCTCATCTAAAATGTTGCCCTTTTTAAAAAGTCATATAGTGATTTGGGCTAACTAAATGAAATCTTCTCTTTTAATTTCTTAATTGTAAGAATTTTTATAAGATGAAATCTTGATTAAAGTGATTTAAAGAAAAGATCAATATATTTCACTTTTACACTACAGAAAAAAGACACATTGATTTAGATTATAGCGAACATAAAATATCATAAATCAAGTTCATGTCATTCAAAAAAATATCTGTAGATTTTGTTAATTAAGTGAATATTCCATTTTCCATCTGTTTTCATGGCATTATAAAGATAGCTCATGGAAATGCATGGGGCATTTTTTTAATTACTCAAATTTTTTTCACATGAAAATTTACACAAACATGCTTCACAACCTTAGAAGTCATCTCTCTTTTCCTTCTATGTTTCCTTCCTCCAAATTTTTTTTCCTGTAGGCAGTGACAGCATGGGAGATGTTTAGTAGGAATCATTTATTTTATTTTGTTTCATCTTCATTTTTTTTGTTGTTTTTTACCATTTCATTCCTTTAGGGATTGTTCGTGTAGAGCAAAAGAATAACACTTTTTTTGACATGAACATCTTTGAAGATGGGCCTTATGAAGTTGGAGGAGAGACTGAGCATGATGAAAGTCTCGTTCCCGTTCCGGCTAACAGTTACTTAGGTAGGAGCAAGTGTAGGTGGCTGCCTTTGCCTACCTTTTCAGACACGTTGTGTGATGTTCCCTCGCAGGGCCCACAGGCCCCTGGACCTCTGGGCTGCGAAGAGGCCAGGTGGAGCTGGGGGCCTGTGGCTATGTTTGCTGGAAGTTGATAAGCCTCGGCGATCCCAGAGGTAACCTGACTGATAACTAGGATCCTTCCCTTCTGACCTGGCCTCCTTCCAAGGGGGAAGAAACCTATTATCACCCCAAATCGTCCATCCTCCCTCCCACTTGGAAGTTGTCTCCTGAGCTAATGGCGCCCTCTGTAACCTGAAACAGGCCGTTCATACAGCCATGAAAGAAATGCACGGGTGCTCATAGTAAGCTGGGCTGCCTTCCCCGTCCATTCAGTGTCTCTTTCTAGAGATACTCTTAAAGAGCTACATTTAATAAAGTTAACTCAAGTGGCAGGTCAAGACCTCCAGGTCCTTCCTCTATGATTGCCATTCTCCGAGGGTTGGCCCTGCTTCTGGAGTGCGACCCCCATGTCACAGGGCCCTGGCAGGTGGCGCGAGGGCTTCTGGGCTGAGGCTGAGCAGGACTGCTAAAGCCTCTCTGAGGACACCCAGACTGTGTCTAAGTGCCAATTCCCTAACTCCTAAGGCTTGTTTGCATTGCTCCTAATGGGTGTCCTAAGTTATTCATGTGCATTATGGTAATTACACAAAGGCTTTTAAAAGCTTTAATTCTTGGTATGAGTTGACATAAAGAATAATTACTATGCATCCCTTGGAAAAAAATGTAAAAAATCTTCTAAATAGTAACCTATTTTAAAAAAATGGCACGGAGAAAAGTACCCATATACTAAGATATTACTGGAACAATGGAAGGTTAAAAAGGAAAAAAACGGGTATAGATAAATGTGTAATTCCAAACAGTGTGCTAGGAAACATATACTAAGTTGTTTCAATTGTATAAATGTGTGAATAATTCTGTTAATTTAAAAAAACTTTTGAATTCCTATACTCCCCATCCTCCCCAAAATAAAAACTTGGTATGAAGGTATAGAAGACTGAAGAGAAAAATTATACTTAGTACCTGTTAATCGCATTCTGTGTGTTATAAATCAGGTGCTGTACTCAGTGCTATACATATCTACACTGCTATGAAATAAGTATTATTTTCCCCTTTTTATGATGTGTAAAACCATGACTCAGAGAGCTTAATTTTCTAGCCCAAGGTCACACCGTTAATAATCTCCCAGGCAAGGAAAGCAGCACTTATGAAAATGCAGAGGGTGGGAAGCAGGTGGGTATGTGAATAACAAGTTAGTGGCCTCACAGGACAGGAAGGGAGCTCGAGAGAGTGTGGTTTGCAGTCTTGAGTGTTAAACATGGGATTTCAAATTAAAATTCTTTTCAAGGTAAATATTATCAACCAACATTTTATTTGAATATATTTTAACAGACAACCTCTTTCTTCAAATGTATTATTTAGGGATTATTTTTGATGAGAAGTATTTAATTTTAATTGCTGTGGTCAAGAAACCAGTACTTTGGTCTTTAAGATAGATGGCCCGTGGGTTTTATAAATGTAGTTGCTGTTAGAACATAACATATAAAAATATGAAGCATTTTTTTTTTTCCCTAAATACATTTGCCGCTTTCAGAATGGATTTCCTCAATAAGTGATGCCTGAGAAAGAAATCAAGTTTGTATTGTTACATTTCGCTTGTCCCTGCTGTGTGTGACTCTGTCGTTTCAAAAGATGTGAGTGGGTTTGGGAATAAAAGGTTCTGCCTGAGGTTTTGGAGGCTGGCAGAGAGCCCAGCTTGCCGGCTGCAGCAGTGGTCCCTTGTCCAGCGAGACTGCCAGTGGCCGGTCCTGCCTCTTACCTAGCATAATTATTTTTTCTTCCATCTCTTCCGCCCCATGCATGTGTCCAGGCCTGCTGTTTTTGACCAGCGTTTCCTATACAGATCCCGATCAGTTTGTTTACAAAACTCGGCCTCCCAGGGAGCAACCTGACAAAGCCCCTGATGTGATGACAAATAGCTACCTAGGTTTGTGACCTCTGAGATGACAAATTGTCTTGGTCATGGTCATTTAAAAATTTTTTTGATCCACACAGAGCATAAATCTTTTTATTTTCTGTTTCATCTCGAGTGATGCGCACACAAAGCAT
The DNA here is from genome assembly GCF_041146395.1 of Eulemur rufifrons. Classification (NCBI taxonomy): domain Eukaryota; kingdom Metazoa; phylum Chordata; class Mammalia; order Primates; family Lemuridae; genus Eulemur; species Eulemur rufifrons. The sequence continues at coordinate 54,445,069 of NC_090983.1, read as the reverse complement.
GCCGTGGTTGAGGCTCTGCTGCCAGGTGGCTTTCAGAGCTGGATCCGATGCTATCACCCTGTTTTAAACTATGGCTCATCATGTTTTTCGACTCACTTCACAATTTGAGAACTGCAGCGGTAGTGGTGAAGCTTTTCATAAATAAAACCCACCAAAAAGGGTGAGCTTGTGTCAGTCCGCATCTGCCTCACCTTTATAAAGAAAGATTTGCTTAATTTGAATGGTTTTTAACATGGGCAATTTATATTCGCTCTCCACCAAATCTCAGTATTTGTAATCTGCATCCTACTGATGCTTTATAATTGGGAGTTCTGATGTTTTCTGCCCTCAGAACAAGTGTGTAACTCATGTCAGTGACAACTTCTTCACCTCTGTTGTTTATAGTAGGTTCTCAAATACTGTATATCATCAGTCATGGTTTTGTTTGCATGTTTGTGTCTGAGAACTAAGGTGATCCAAAATCATGAAATGCTATCTATGGTATATTAATGTTATTAGCATTTGTTTTTGCCTGATTACCAAGGAGATTGAATATGGACATTATTCATGTAAAAATACTGGTCCTTACATTATAGCAGAACTTATGCACTCAGTTATGCTACAAGTCTGGGTGTAGTCTCTGTGTGTGATGTAACATTCCCGTGGTAATTCATTGTCTGGCTTGATCTCTTTTGACCATAGTTCCAATGTTAAAATAGGGTTCGAATTGATTGTTAACGTGCACGAATACTTCACAATTCAGTTTATACAGATGCTGCATAGCATAGATGCTTTTCTTTAAAAGTCTTAATATCCATAGAAAGCAGTGAGCGGCCCTCGCCCTTTGTCCCTGTGTCAGATCTCCTAGCTCTGTAACTCGTAAGTGTGGTAGCTGGTGGGAAGGTCAGGAGGAGAGAGGATGGGAAGCCAGAGGAAAGGTTAATGATAGAGTACCGATGTCATACACCTCCTAAAATACAGGATTGGTGTGAAAGCCTGTATTTTGTTTTTCTAGGCTTTTCTTTGGACTCAGGGAAAGGTATTGTTTCCAAAGATGAGATCACTTTTGTATCTGGTGCGCCGAGAGCCAATCACAGTGGAGCTGTGGTTTTGCTAAAAAGAGACTTGAAGTCTGCACATCTTCTCCCCGAGCACATATTTGATGGGGAAGGTCTGGCTTCTTCATTTGGCTATGACGTGGCAGTGGCGGACCTCAACAAAGATGGGTAAGAATGTCTTAGGTTATTTCATACCGCAGATAGTTGCTGCTTTGGCTTCTGGAGGTCTTGGGAAAGCCGTCCTTTCAGGTTAGTTGCTTCCGGGAGTGTTTTTACTGCCAGATTTTTACTATCCCATCTTCATCATTTATAGAATGGCAGCAGGCATTCATTACCCTCCCCAGGGCGTAGGATTACATTTTTTATTTTCATTTTTTATTCATGTCTTGGGATCATGGGTCCATGAGATTTAAAATTTAAAAAAAATTAAAGAATGACACCCACACGTTGCTGTTCTGTGATTTCTTAAGGGGCTATTGGGGCATCCAGCATGTCCTGTTGTAAGTAGATATTGGTGACAAAGCCAACATCTATGGCTGCTGGTGCCAGCTGGGGAGGCTGGAGTGGTGAGGTCTTTACCAGGAGTACCTGCTGCAGTATAGTTCTGACTTGAGGGGCTGGCTTTGAGTTCTTACCCTTAATGGTTTTCTTGGGGTGTTTATTACAGGCTACCTTGATTTCTAAAAAATGTTTTAATTGGATCATAAATTCCATATTTGAGTTTCTATTAGGTTATTAAGTATGGAATGTCCAATTTCCTTAAGTACTAAGTTTGACTGTTGGTATCTCTGACATTTCACTTTGACTCTTTTTTTTTTTTTTTTTTTTATTGTGAAGGTACATCCTCATTCTTTCAAACACATGTTCTGGCTTGCAATTCTCTTTCAGATTTTTTAGAGCAATTTTTGTGAAACCATGGATAAGTCAAAAATTTGTTATTTTTGAATATGAGTTACATCATGGAAACAGTGCTGTGCAGACAGCTTGAAATATCAGTGAAGTGTTTGGGAAGGATGTGGCTAATGAATGCACAGTATGTTGATGGTTTGAGAAGTTCTGTTCTTTTAATCTTAATTTTAATCTTGAAAATGAGCCACGTGGGCCACCTGAGACCAAGGTGGATAATGATGAGCTGAAAGCTGTAGTGGAAGCGAATCCATCTCAACCTATGCATGAATTAGCAGCAAGGTTTGATGTTACTATTGCAACAATATTGGACCATTTGAAACAAATGGGCAAGGTAAAGAAGCTGGATAGATGGGGTGCTGCATGAATTAAATGAGCACTGGAAGAGGAATCATCTCAAAGCTTGCCTTTCTTTGCTTTCACAACATAAAGGTGAACCATTTCTACACCATATATTATGTATGATGAAAAATGGATTCTTTTTGACAATCGCAAACATTTGGAGAACAGTTGAATAAAGGTGAAGTGCCAAAACACAGTCCAAAACATGGTCCAAAACAAAATATTCATAAAAAAAAGCTAATGGTGTCTGTTTGGTGGTCCAGCACTGTTATTGTCCACTACAGTTTCATGAAACCTGGTTAATCCATTACAGTGGATGTCTAGTGCAACTAATTGGACAAATGATGAGGATGCTTGCGATTAAGCAGCCGAGACTGGCCAATAGAGACAGGCCAATCCTCTTGCAAAACTACATGTTGTACAAACAGTGCTGCTCAAACTACAGAAACTGGACTTGGAAACTCGTTGTCATTCACTGTGTTCACCAGACCTTGCACCATGTGACTACCACTTCCAGGCTTTGGACCACCTCTTGCAAGAAAAAATATTCAGTTATCAATAAACTCTAGAAAATACCTTTCTGAATTTCATTGCCACTTGCTCTCCAGGCTTCTTCATTGTTGACATAAGCAAGCTACTGTTAAGATGGCAAAACTGTGTCCATAGTTTAGGCGCATACTTTGATTAATTGTACTGCATCTTGTTTGAGATATAATAAACTAAACTTTTGATTCGAAATCGGACATTTCATATTTAATGACCTTTATATATATATATATATATATATATATATATATATATATCTTTGAGTCCCTATTACACATGGACTGGTTTTATTCTTTTTTTTTTTTTCCCCTGCAACATTCTGAAATATGGTTTTATTCTTACTAAGCTTGCTAGTATTTAGCTGGTGGGTCATAGTTCTTTCCCCTCATTATGTTTTCAGGTGGCAAGATATAATTATTGGAGCCCCACAGTATTTTGATAGAGATGGAGAAGTTGGAGGTGCAGTGTATGTCTACATTAACCAGCAAGGCAGATGGAATAATGTCAAGCCAATTCGCCTTAATGGAACCAAGGATTCTATGTTTGGCATTGCAGTCAAAAATATTGGGGATATTAATCAAGATGGCTACCCAGGTAGATAATAGTTCGTGAAATCAGATAATTTGTCTGTTTAAATAATGAGTGCTTATGTTATTTTAAAACACTATACTGAAGTATTTTTAAAATGTAATTGTTTGTTAAAATGTGATATTGTCAACAGATATTGCAGTTGGAGCTCCTTATGATGATATGGGAAAGGTTTTTATTTATCATGGATCTGCAAATGGAATAAATACCAAACCAACACAGGTAACCAAATAACCTGGATTTCTACAGCTAGAGTCTCAGCTCTTTTGCCTTGTAATAGAATGTTTATGTGACTTTTCATACTAAATACTATTTTATTTACAAGTCTACAATAGTATGAATTGCTTTTTAAAAATGTATTACTAAGATAGCTTCAAAATACATATATAAATGCAATTAGCCTGCTTGTTTTAGTTGTAAAATTTCTTACATAAGTTAGGAATCAAAGTAATCCAAAGCAAAAAGACTGTTCTACCCTGACAGCATAAAGAGATGGAAGTGTTATCTGTTTCCTTTAGTAGCATACTAAATAGAGATGAAACTGGGCATGCTTGTAATTACATGGAGAATTTAGACACCAAAAATTAGAAATTACTTTAGAGAAAAATAAGACTTTTATAGGGAAGGTGGGGAGGATTGGTTTGAAATAACCTGATTGACTTAATTAATAGTAAACAATCTCATCACAAGTTGGCTCTTTATCCTTTGAGATACTATATAAACAGATGATTTTTATGAAATGTATGAAGTGTTAGATCATGTGTATATGTATGCTTTATTTATAATTTAGTATAACTTATTTATGAGTCAACTCTTACACTTCAGCTCAAAAGAAACTTGAGTGTCTTTTTCAAAGCATAGCGAAGAAGCTCATTTTGGTGACCTGTGTCCATTCTGATGCCCTATCTATTTCAGGTTCTTGAGGGTACGTCACCTTATTTTGGATATTCAATTGCTGGAAATATGGACCTTGATCGAAATTCTTACCCTGACGTTGCTGTTGGTTCCCTCTCAGATTCAGTCACTGTTTTCAGGTATATTATCTCTGACTTTGGTTAAATATGTTCAATAATCAGGTTACACTAAAATGTTGACCTTTTGCATTAAAGTTTGTAACATCTATACTTCAAAGGCTTATGTGAATTTTGAAGATACTTCTTTTTCTTTTGAGGTTAATAATAAAAATCTATTTTGTAAAATCTTGCTAATTTTGAAGTAATTGAGGAAAATATAGGTCCAAATTAGTGAGAATGTTTATAAATATTTTAAAAACCTTAATTTTGATGAAAAAACAAAACATAAAATTTGACAGTACAAAGAACATAAAGAAGGAAATACTCTATAATTTACCGTCTATTAGTCAACTCCAAGATTTTGATTTATATTCTAGTCTTTTATTTCTGTGATTGTACATGTATAATATATTTAACAAAATTGAGATGATAATTATACACACTGTCTTTGAACCTGCTTTTGTCCATTTATGATGCATAACCATGCCATTGAGTACTTTTCCAAAATGAAGTTAGCTGGGCACAGTAGTTGACACCTGTAATCCCATGTATTCTTTTTAACAAGTGTGGGAGGCCAAGGGGGGAGGATCACTTGAGTCCAGGAATCCGAGACCAGACTGGGCAAATAGCAAGACCGCATCTCTATAAACAAAATTTTTTAATTAGCCAGGCATGGTGGTATGTGCCTGTAGTCCCAGCTACTCAGGAGGCTGAGGTGGGAGAATCCCTCGAGCCCAGGAGTTGCAGGCTGCAGTGAGCTATCATGACACCACTGCATTCCAGCCTGGGAGACAGAGTTGAGACCCTGTCTCCAAAAAAAAAAAAAAGACACAAGGCTGCACTGGTTTGCCCATCAACTGTGTTTGAGTCTCCCTTTCCCCAGTGCTTTCATCATTGCTGGAAATCACCATTACAATTTTTTTTTTTTTATTTTAGAAGTGGCAGATTCTTGAAAAAAGTTAATACAGAATTGTAGAAAGTGCAAGTTTCCCATTATGCCCATCGTCCATAAAACAACTTTTAAGTTTTGTGCATTTCTGTACTTTTAGGATATCGTCAAAAGGCCACACTGTAACTGCTGTTCTCTAATCTGGTTTTTAAAAGTCTGATCTCTGTTGGGTATCTCTCCTTGTCAGTACATATACATCAATCTTGTTGTTTTTAACAATTTAATATTACTGCATTATAGATATTGAATTAATACTCAGTTGATGGAAATTTTAGTCTCTAATTATAAACAGTGTGCTATAGTACATTGTGTATGTCTCTATGTGATGAGGTTTTTAAGAGAAAAATTTCTATAAATAAAATTCCTGGGATGTAGATTAGCACCTTTTTCTATTAATATGATTATTATAATACAATAATTATATAATTATTAATATAATAATTATACTCTGAGATAAGTTGTTTATGCTCATAACAACCTATGAGAAGGTCTATTTTCAAATAGCCTTACCAACATTGAATATGGTGAATCTATTTAATCTTTGTCAGTGTGGTATGTGATCTTGTCTTTTACTTTGCATTTCTTTAATTGCTAGGGAGAATAAACCATTTGGTTGTTTTTTTAAAGCTATTTGGCATTATAGAGAATTTTATGCCTTAAAAAATAAAGAAATAGGCAATAATGTTCATTGAACTTCTTAAGTGAAAAAAGCTCTGTTCCATGTGTGCTTAATGCCTTCATTGCCCTGTAGACTTCCAGGTGTACACATAGCCTCAATATCTAAAATATCCCAAACAAAAACTCTGGGAATTAGAAACCAACCCTGGGACACTTCTGAAGAGAATATTATGTGATATAATGAAAGTCATACACTCGGAAAAAAAATCACTTTCCGGTGAAATGGCAAGATCTATGAAAGCCACTTCATATGAAAACTAAGGAGCACAGGAGGAGTTGCAGATGGCAAAAGTAGGAGCCTAGAAAATAACTGAAGAAGAATGTGTCTGAGATATTAATTAGGTCAAAGGAAGAAGCCAAAAAAAGTTCACTTAAATAAATAAACATGTATGTGTAATTTGGGAAGGAAAGAGCTCAGGAAAATGCTGATGTGTCAGTAGCAGCTGGTGATGTTGGTGACATGCGTCAGTCTTGCAAGTCTCTCTTGGCCACGTGACCCATCACCCTGGGGCGTGGTGTGGTGCCCTTTGCTCTCCTAGGCAAAAGTGCTGAGAATATGCCCTGTCTGGTGGTTCTCAGACACTGCCTATTAATGCAAGTTTCTCTCTACTCGTATAGGTGTTAACCTTAAAATAACTCAACATTTTAAAAAGGTAAAAGAATATATAATATTCAGCTCTTTTAGCTAAGTTTCCATCAAATAGCAATTTGAAGTTCTAGTTCCATTTTGAGGTATAACCCTCAACTATCCTGTACCAAAACGTGGTTACCAAGTTTTCCCCAATAGATGGCTGAACTTTAGTCAGTCAAATATTTGCCTCTCTATCTGTGTAATTGATATCTTAATACCCTTACTTTCTTGTCCTCAAAAGTAGATTGACTAACAAACCCTGTAAACTTGTTCCCTCTTTCCTCATAGTTAGTGTGAAAGTAAATTTCAAAATCCTTTGATAACAAGAGGAGGACTAACCCCCTTATTTTACAAATGAGGAAACTGAGGCCCAGGATTTGCTTGAGCTTTCAAGGCTGGATCCTGAGAGGCAGGATGTGTACACCTAAATCTTCCCAACTTCAGTCCTGGGCATTTTTTGGCCACTAAATCATACTAGTACTTCAAGGTAATTAGTAAATAAACACCAATTAAACATGAGATAGCCAAGCCAATAAAATAGAAATTAAAGTAGACCTTAGGCACAAATGTGTGTTAAAATATTTTCTTTTGAAATGTGTGTCACATTAAAGCATTAATACTATGATATGTAAAATGCTCTGTCTGTGGCAACTGATTAAAAAATACTTGTGTATTTTTGCCTTTTAAATATGCTCTCAAAACTTAAGAATGTATTTAGTTCGTATCTTAGAAAGTAGCAGTCGTCTAAGTATAAAAATAAAAAGGTAAATAATTGAGATAAAGGAAAATGGAGAATCAGGGACTGTGGCCATATTGACCCTGCCTTCGCTGTGAATGGACTCGTGCCCTTTCTAGCCTACTAACAGATTGATTCCAGAGGTTTGGGCTAGCTCTTTGGGATTTGGAATGCATTTTCTTATAAAAACACTGTTTCCCAGGATGGTTGGGTTTACCACAAGCCCACGGAAGTCAGCCTAACTGAATCCTCGTGGTTAGTGAAACCGTAGACCCAATTCTGGGTTCTGGCGGAGAGCAATGGAGGTGGGAGCTGAAGAAGTTTCTCCCCATCCCACTCGCACCCCCCAACCACCATGCACCTACATTTCTTGTGCATGTGGCATAAGTCAGGCTGTAGCCCATGGCAGTCCCCTTGGCTGCAGGGAACAGGGGAGCGATACATAAGGGGAGAGAAAGGTGTTTTTAGAGGGAGAGCAGAGATGAGGTGTGGGAGTCCAGCTGCTCCAGTGTTTCCGTTGGGGTGGGCAGAGAAGAGGTTGGAAGAAGTTAAGAGGTTCAGGTTTTTGCTTACAGAGATATTGTGGGGATACAGAAGTTGTATTCAATCTTGGCAGTAGGAGGCAGAGACTTAAGCTTGGGAGTGGGAGGCGGAGGGAGGCTGAAGAAGGGCAACTGTTGTAAGGTGGAGACTCACAAGTTCAGAATTTCCTGCATTGCCAGGTTCACACGTTGTAAACACCCTGATTCTGAGCATCCTAGGTGTTAGATGTATATTGGTGTAACTTTTTTGAAGGGTATTTTGGCAAGATTATTCATAATCAAAAATGTACATGTTCTTTGACTCAAATTCTGCTAGGAATTTATCCTACAGATAAACTCAAGAGTGTGCATAGACACATGTACAATGATTTGTTGGAGCAGAACAACATGATGTCTACCAATTAGGGACTGACTGGTTACATGAAGGGTGTTATATTGAGACACAGTGCAATACCACCAGTGTGAAAAACAATGAACTAGGTCTATGTGTATAAATGTGAGTAGACTTCAGCAATGTTGATGAACGAGATAAAAGCAACATACAGAACAATGAGCATAAAAATTTCCCATTTAGTTGAAATTATACATTTATATTTAATTTTAAATATTTTTAACAGAAGCACATATAGACTAATATGTATTTGGAAAAACATACAAGGGTACTTGAGTATTTGGGTGGGGATGGAGACAAAATATTTGCTTTAAAACCCTGAAACATGTTGCATATATACTCATAAGTCTGTAAGAGTTTAAACTAATACTATACAATCAGACTTTATATAAACTTACAGCTATTCATAGTTGTTTTCTTCAGCAATGGGGCAGAAAGTCACATGTGTGAATATTTTTTTCCCTGTGGTTTTTAAGATACACTAGGCAGCTAAGGATGCCACCTAGTATGTGAATTAACCTCATGTTCAAGGTGGAAAAAAGCTGAGCTTATATTTTCTCTCCTTTGTGTTCAGATCCCGGCCTGTGATTGATATTCAGAAAACCATCACAGTAACCCCTAAGAGAATTGACCTCCGCCAGAAAACTGCGTGCGGGGCGCCCAGCGGGATATGGTGAGCGTCCCTCTGTGTTGGTGGCCTCATCCTCAGGTTCCCACCTCTGCTTCGTGGTGACCCTGTTGCCCTGAGGAGCCACAGGGAGGTCCCAGGAGTGCTAGGTGAAGGGAAGAGGCCCCCGTCAGTTTTATGTAACATCTTACTCACCAGTGTGCAGTTGGAGGGGATCAGAGGTGGGGATGTGTTGGGTTTTTTCCACTGCAATAATGCATCTTTTAAGAAATATGTGTTTGATTTTATACAGCCTCAAGGTTAAAGCCTGTTTTGAATATACTGCCAAACCCGCAGGTTATAATCCTTCGATATGTAAGTACCTAGTACATTTAAGTGTATATATATATATATATATATATATATTTTTTTTTTTTTTTTCTGTCTGCTAGGTTGAAAGTTTTGCTTAAATCACAGAAAAATAAAACTGCAACGGCCAAAATGGGTCCATAAATTCTTGTTTAAAGAATGAAGGGTATCTTTCGCCCTTTAATCAAGAGGCCCCAGCACAGCGAGAGAGGAAAAACTCTCCATTTAGTCCCCATTTGAATTTTCCAGAGCATATGGTTTAGGACAGAATGCCTTGGAAAAGTACTTATTTGCTACCACAACCGTTTCCTCCACTTCGGTCTTTGAAAAGCCATGTGGAAAATTGGTTTTGTGGCCGTGAGGTGGGGGGTGGTGGTGGGAGGGGAGCGGCGGGAGCCAGGGCAGGGCGCAGTGCCGCTGCCAGGTTGTGCTCTCGCTGATCCCGGCCCCGCTCCCGGAGAGGCCTCCGGGGCCCAGAACACCCAACCTGGCTTCCCAAGTCCCGGCCCCTGTTCCCAAGTGCCGGCCCCCGCGGGAATTTGCAGGGTGGCCCTGAGCAGTCCGACTTGGGCTGTGATCCTGGTTCCAGCTTTGATGCTGCCTGAGCCTGCAGCACACGGCAAGTCCCTTAACACTGAGTTTTTAATATTCCCATCAGTTAAAAAAAAATATGTATACCTCTAATAGCAATGACTACATAGGATTGCGGCAGAGATGAAATGAGAAAATGTGGTGAAAAGCAGTTTGTCATTTATAAGACCTTATTCTGCTTCCTTTCTTTGGAATCCAAAAGAGGGTTTTTAACACAAATTTGGACATTGCTGACGACAGTGATCACAGCTAAGGTCTTCTGTGGTTTGTTTTGGGAGTAGCCACACCTTTTCAGGTGTGGCACCAGAGTCAAGTGTAGGGGTGTGGGAATTTAAAGAAAATCTTTTCTTCAAAGAGGAGGTGAAAAGAATGAGGAAATTCCCATCCTGGGTCAGGCCATGGTCCCAGCAGCTCAGCATTGTCGTGCATTATGTCTGCCACCAAGGGACTTGGAAGGACACGGTCATTCTGTCCTTTTGTATGTTTGTCAGTCTTTACTGCACCTTGAGGTAAATGAGTTCTCTCAAGTTTTCCCATTATCTAGAGTATTACTCTGTATTCTTTATTAAAAAAGATGTTCCTTTTAATATCCCAGAATGTAACTTAATTCACATACTCTAATGTTATTTGAAACCAAAAAGATAACCACATTAAGGACTAGGGTGCCTGACAAGGAGTCTGCTCACGCAGGTCAGGGCTCTGTATAGCTGTGTAGCTAAAATTAAAATTATTTAATTTTATATGGAGTTCTTGGGTGACAGTAATGAACGTACCCAATAAGGTAACAGAATGAAGATACTGACCTATGATAAAAAGATTCGATGAATTATGAAGACTAGCAGTTTAAATCAGTATGCTGTGTCTTTACTTAAAAGGCTGCCTTCACCCAATTCTCACTGTCAGAGGCTCACTTAGCCTTCATCTTTCCAGATTCTAAGCTGTCCTCAGGTGGTGTCCTCATCTCCCCTTCTGTGGGGCCATCTCCTGTCGTGTGGTCTCCCCCGTGGGACCTGCGTGCCTCGCACAAAGCGTTCTTACAGGGGGTGCACTAGGACCTTGTGCACGGGGGCGCCAGGGCCTTTCACGTCGCTTTCTGAGGCGGTCGGCATTTTGTCGAGTATAGAAAGCAGTTCTTTGTGTGGCTTTTAATGACAAGAAAATGTATACCATGACTCCTCAGGATCTGTCATCCTTTCGCTATCATTTGTGTTATTTTTACCCAAAGGCAGCGCCTTCCACTTGCCCAATTGAATAACAGGCCCTTACCATTGTTGGGAGTGGATTAGAGAGACAAGGAGAAACAGTGATTCTTTGACTAGGCAGGGGAGAGGAAATGGAGAAAAACATTTTTATTTTATTCTGATTGTTATTTTTCAAATCACTCTAAGTTGGACTATAGATGTGAAGTCTCATCATAGCATTCCTTGTCTTTCCCCACATTGATCATTTTTATGAAATAAATTACAAGCTTTCTCCTAGCTTTCATGCAGCATTTGATGCCACGTGTATTACTTTTATATTATATAACTACTCCATTAACCAAGTGTTTATTGATGGTCTATTATGGGTAGCACTGTTTCCTTGGAAGACATTTAGAGAACACTGGCTTTCATTGCTCGTACTTCCACAGCATTGGGAAATTCTAAATGAAATAAAACAGAACTTGCACAAAGCTATGTTAAATTAATACAGCTGAAATCGTTCCCCGGTATCCAAGGATGTGAGTTTCTTATTTTGCCAGGCTATTTAACTCAGCAGTCCTCAGATATGGTGTTCCATACATACAGAGACTTATAGTGAGTGTTCTGCTTGGCTTGCAGCTCAGAAGGTCAGCAGAGGGGGCCTGCAAGGATTTTAAGTTGCTGTGAACTGTCAGGAAGGTTAGGGCAGATAGAGTGGGTTTCATAGGTAAATGGTTTTTGTGCATCCACACCTTCCATGCTGTTGCCGTGAGGGGGACTCAGCGTGTGGGCCCTTTATCCGATTCACTGTGAAGTTAGCAGGTCACTCACAAATGCACGATGTCAAGGCCTAAAATGGGGGAGCATTTGGCAGCTGTGACATTTAAGAATTCTTTGGATGGACATAAAAATTATTGTTTAAAACTGTCAGTGTTTCTGAATTTTGATCTTACATATCTGAATAGCTATTGTTTCAGCGTAAGAACGATGTCAAATTGTGTGTATGTGTGCACACGTTCACGTGAAGCAAGCTATTCCCACTTCCGTCTGTCTGTCTTACAAATCATGTGGGGAGTGCGGTGGTGAGCAAGAGTGACATCGCCCCTGTCCTCAGCTTTGCCTCACTGTGGAAGGCAGGAAGTCGCAGCGAAGCGTAGGAATTGGAGAAACTGGAATACTCTAGGATCACGGGGAGAGGCCAGGACAGGCTCCTGTAGGAAGTGAGGGCCCAGCTGAGATCTGAAGGAGAGGTGGGAGAGCCAAGCAGGTGGGGAGGTGAGGGAGGAGGGAGTACAGCCAGCCAAGGCGGGGGCCTCGTGAGTCCCAGACAGCTAGGAGGCTGTGGAAGGCAGTCTTCTATGTTGGCGATGGAGACGTCACAGCTGGTGATGGCTCTGTCCCTCACTGTATGACCCTAAGCCTCCATTTCTTTATCTGCAAAAAGGAGATATTAAAATAGATGCTCTCAAAAAGGTCTGACTCTAATGTGAATATTAGAATATGGGTTGTTCATTTTCTGTTTTGTGTAGCAGATTTTTGTCCTCGAGGCTGCCTTCTCTGGGCCTTTGCCCACTTTGGTTTGCTTTCCCTTTTGATGGCTAGTGAGTGCTTACCTAATGTAAGTAATTTAAGTATTGGCCCACGAAAATGTAGTTAGTGGCTATGTCCAGTAAACCGACAAAGAATGCATTCTAAAGTCAAGAACTGAGATTTTGATACCTCAAATCCTGGCTTGCCTCCAAGCTCCATTAGTATAGGTGACAAGAGCAGGCTGTTCTTCTAAACCGGTGGAGGTTGGAAACTTTGATTGTGAGAGCTACATTATGCCGACCAGACGGGCCCTCCTGCCACTAAAAGAAATAGAGTTTACCTTTTAATTCTTTCACTTTTTAAAAAAATAAAGGTCTCATCCTACTGTCAAAAGACTTCTCTAATATATATTATTCTTCTGTTTAGACAACTATCCCTTATCAGTGCCTCTTAGACTTCAATATGTATAAGAATCTGGTGATGCTATTAAAACGCCGATTCTGGTTCCCTGGGTGCGGATGGACCTGAGGTTCTGCATTCCTTACAGGCTCTCAGGAGTTGCTGCTCTTCAAAAGACCGTTTCTGAACAGTAAAGGGACAAGACCACTTAAGCACCGGATTTGGAAAGGGAGAGAGCTAGTTTAGGCCCTTCGGGAATGTTGGTCCCTCTAGTTATCGTTAGTATTCCGTGAGTTCATGAAATTCAGCCAGATACTGATCGATTCTTATTAACAGTAGCTGCTGCCGAAAGGTTTTGACTTATTCTTGAGCTCCCCCAGGTGGCCCAATGAAAATTTAACTTTGAAACATCGCCAACATGAAAAGGAAGGAAAAGACAGCTTGACTTGAAATATCACAATCATCCACATGTCCGTTACCAAGAAATATAAATGAAAACAATGGCAGTGGGGAAAAGTGTTGTTCTACAAGGAATTAAATATTTTAAAACGAGCTCAACATACTTGTAGCTGGATTGTTGAGTGCACTTAAAGTTAATATGATGTTGTTAATTGTATCTAGCAATTGTGGGCACACTTGAAGCTGAAAAAGAAAGAAGAAAATCTGGCCTGTCATCAAGAGTTCATTTTCGAAACCAAGGTTCTGAGCCCAGGTATACTCAAGAACTAACTCTGAATAGGCAACAGCAGAAAATGTGCATGGAGGAAACCCTCTGGCTACAGGTGAGGGCTGCAGACGGCCACTTCCATTTTTTTTTAAACAGGACGGAAGGTAGGTTTTATGGTGACATATATAGATTTCTGAAATTTATTGTAGCAACCCATTAATCAATAGAAAATCATTGTTTTGGAGTTCTCCAGTAGCATTTATACCATGCTTAACTATATGACTGCATACTTTTTAGGAAAATATCAGAGATAAGCTGCGTCCCATTCCCATAACTGCTTCAGTGGAGATCAAAGAGCCAACCTCTCGTAGGCGAGTGAATTCACTCCCAGAAGTTCTTCCAATTCTGAATTCAAATGAACCCAAGACTGTTCATACAGATGTAAGTCTTTGATTTTTGTATGGCTGAAGTCTTTGTCACGTTATGATGCTAAATCAAATGGCTTTGAAGGCACTAGAACTAGTGAGTTGCTTTAAAGGTCATTCCTTTGTGTTAATAGGCTTAATATGTGCAAACTTTTGAGAAGGCTTGTTTCCCAAATTAGCAATGAATATAGAAACATGAAATATAACTTGGGACCATATTTTTTTTTCATCATTTTTGGCCACCGTCGCTTACTGAGACTGTAATTGGCAGAGCTTATAGTCTCATATCGTTTCTCCTGTGGCTGTATACAGAAAGAAAAATACATTGTATTTTACCATTGAGAACATTAAAATGTAGAAAACAAATTGCTGTTACTTGGAACATTAAAATCAAGGAATGTCAAAATTCAGCAAAGTATTGTTAGCAACGAAATGGTCACTTAGTGTATCCCTAAGTCATCTTTGGAAGAAAGATTTATATTAGGCTGGGCGCGGTGGCTCACGTCTGTAATCCTAGCACTCTGGGAGGCCGAGGCGGGTGGATCGCTCAAGGTCAGGAGTTCGAGACCAGCCTGAGCAATGAGCAAGACCTCGTCTCTACTAAAAATAGAAAGAAATTATCTGGCCAACTAAAATATATATAGAAAAAAAAAATAGCCGGGCATGGTGGCGCATGCCTGTAGTCCCAGCTACTCGGGAGGCTGAGGCAGTAGGATTGCTTAAGCCCAGGCGTTTGAGGTTGCTGTGAGCTAGGCTGACGCCACGGCACTCACTCTAGCCTGGGCAACAAAGCGACACTCTGTCTCAAAAAAAAAAAAAAAAAAAAAAGAAAGATTTATATTATATGGCTTGCTGGATACCTCATAAGAGTGAGGTCTTTTTTGCTAGGGTTTAGGGTGGTTAAGATGCAAGATTAGCCTGGCAAGCTATGACATCTTGACTTGGCACTATGCACTTGCTGTCAAAATCCAATCGGTGATCGAGTGTCCACTCTGTGGCTGCTGGGTGCTGGTGGCTTGTGGATGTAGTTTTACAGAAGTGAGTACTCGTTGGCGTAGGCTCAGGAGCTGATGCCTAAATCTACACTTGGTCAGTCTTGTCACCACATTTAATTCCCTACATTTTTGTGTATTTCCATTTTGATGTTATTCATTGTCATTATGTTACTATCTCTTCTATGCATTCCCAGCTCCATAGCCATGTTAAATGTAAGCAGGGAAACAGTTTTCCTAATTAAGTATCAGTGCGATTATGGAGCACCTGTTAGCATTGTGCCAGATCTCTGTGCCATTGGCTTATTTCACTTTAAGCTCCGATTCCTCATCTGTAAAATGGGACTCCTAATAGTAGTATCTTCCTCCGAGGCCTATTGTAAGGATTAAATGAGTTAAAATATGTAAATCGTGGGTTAGCTAGCATCATCATTACTGATAATTCTTACAGTTGCCCTATAAAGTAGGTTGGCAGTATCCCCATACAACCTATGACAAAACTTAGACTTTGAAAGGCTAGATGACCTGCCCGAAGCCCCACGGCTAAGTGAGTGGCAGAGCCGGGTGTGGAACCCAGGTCTGTGCGACTGTGGGGCTCACCCTTGTTACTACACTGCGCTGCCTCATTGCCCTGGTCAAAGTGTTGTTAAGACACAGTTTTGTTGAAGGACGAAATGGGAGTTGGATGCATGACAAAGTACAATTGAAACTTGAATTCTGCAATGGTGTTTGTCACAGAGGGAAATGAACTGCCAGTCACCTAGTTAGATGCTTTTCTGAGTCCTGCATGGCATAAATGACAATGGTTTTGTTTTCCTGCAGGTACACTTCTTAAAAGAGGGCTGTGGAGACGACAATGTGTGTAATAGCAACCTTAAACTAGAATACAAATTTTGTACCAGAGAAGGAAGTCAAGACAAATTTTCTTATTTACCAATGTAAGAATTGCTCTGTAGCACTAGCAAAAATGACTCTGACTTCACAGTGGCTTTTTGTTAAAAAAAAAAAAAAAAAAAAAAAATGTTACTGGCAATGTATTGAGGACTTTATCTTTTTCTTTGTTGTTTTTTTAATAGTCAAAAAGGTGTTCCAGAACTAGTTCTAAAAGATCAAAAGGATATTGCTTTAGAAATAACAGTGACAAACAGCCCTTCCAATCCAAGGAATCCCGCAAAAGATGGTGATGATGCACATGAAGCTAAACTCATTGCAACATTCCCAGACACTTTGACTTATTCTGCATATAGAGAACTGAGGGCCTTCCCTGTAAGTACTTTAGAGACCAGCTGGGAGGGAAAAACCACCTGGGGTGGCAAATGAATGTATTGTGACCTAGTATCATTTTCTGTTATAGGAGAAACAGTTGAGTTGTGTTGCCAACCAGAATGGCTCGCAAGCAGACTGTGATCTCGGAAATCCTTTTAAAAGAAATTCCAGTGTAGGTGATGCCTTCACGTACTGTATTTTATTGTCTTTAATTCCATTACTCTGTCTATAAGCATGGCCTGTGTTAATGACTATGTGTGTTTTTTTAGGTTACTTTTTATTTGATTTTAAGTACAACAGAGGTCACCTTTGACACCACAGATCTGGATATTAATCTGAAGTTGGAAACGTAAGAGTTACTTCAGCCTTTCCATTCAGAATTATTTCATGAAAACATGAGTAGTCAATGAATTAGCCCTGATCTAACTCATAAAAGAAATGTAACTGTAATGAGAAAACTGACTGTTAAAATAAAACCCTATTGTTTCCTTTTCATTTTCAGAACAAGCAATCAAGATAATTTGGCTTCAATTACAGCTAAAGCAAAAGTGGTTATTGAACTGCTTTTATCGGTCTCTGGGTAAGTGTTTGTGTTTAGCATAACAAATCAATGTTTGAAAGAACCATTTACAATCCTCACTAAAACTGGTGGTTTTTAATTTGACAGAGTTGCTAAACCTTCCCAGGTGTATTTTGGAGGTACAGTTGTTGGTGAGCAAGCTATGAAATCTGAAGATGAAGTGGGAAGTTTAATAGAGTATGAATTCAGGGTAAGTTGGACTGATTGGTTCTTTTATTATACCAGAAGCTAACATATATTAGATATGGTCTTGAGTATGTAATTTTAATAAATAACAATAAATAAGCAATATAAACAAATCCTCAGTTAAAAATGAATTTGCCAGTTTTTAAACAACATACTGGCTTATTAAAAATTTTATCATCCAAAATGGAGAACATAGGACTTTGATCAGAATCCAGTTCAGTTTGGTCTCTTTCTTATTAGAAAGTGTTCATGTATAGGTGGTACAGAAACAAAGCAATACTTGATTTTTTTCTCCCAGAGTCTATAAAACAAAGAAAAATCACAAAGTAATTTATATTTGGCTTTAGAATGTGTTGATTTCTTTCTTTTTCCATTATGAGGTCATCTTATTGCATGTGGTTTAAAGAATATTAATGTTTATTTACCTTTCACAAACCCAATTTTGTGATGGTGTGAATACAGATTTGGTATACGCCAGTAAGGAAGGCTCTGAACCATGATTGGCTCTCAACCATTTCAAATTAGGCACCCACAGTGACTCTCTGTCCAGTGGAGAGGACATAAACACCTGATATGGAGTCCACTCATAATTCCATGTGGGATTAGGTCTGTATGGCTCCAGTCACATTCCTGAAAGCATAGTGGCCGTGAAGGTATGAAAGTCTGAATTGTTAAGAATGAACCCATCTCTGACTCCAGCAGGATGAAGAGGCTGAATTCTCTGTGTCTCTTAGCATTATAGACACAGTTGGGATAGGTGGTGGCGGCGGTTATGATCTCTGCAGGTGTGGTTGAAGAAGAAGTCCATGGGTTCCAGAATAGTCTGCACACAGACAAAGAGGGCTCTCACCTCCTGCTTTTGGCTTATGCTGCAGGAAGTTGTTTCCTTCCTAGCCTGGGCACTCAGATTCATGGCTGTCATGGGGTTTTATACAAAGTCTCCCCTGGAACAGAGTCAGCTTCATTTTTGCAGTGAATGGGCTCTTCCAGAAGCAAGTTGGTGGTGCGCAGGCTTTGTCATCTGCCGAGCAGGGTGCTTACGGAGCGATTCACAAATGCACATGTGACATTCCCTGGGCATGATGAGAACATAGCATATCTACACTGCTGATTTTGTTACCCACAGCAGTTGTTCCTGGACTGAATTAGCAATCATTTATCTTTGACCTTTTTTTTTTTTCCTGTTTTTACTGACAAGAATCTTTCATCACAAATCTCTATTTTGATTATCCTATCTGTAGTCTATTTTTGGAACCTGTGCTTTTATTGTAGAATTATGCTGGATATTTTTTACCTTTTTTCTCTTGTGTTATTTTCTAACAGGTAATTAACTTAGGTAAACCTCTTAAAAACCTTGGCACAGCAACTTTGAATATTCAGTGGCCAAAAGAAATTAGCAATGGCAAATGGTTGCTTTATTTGGTGAAAGTAGAATCCAAAGGATTGGAAAAGATAACTTGCGAGCCACAAAATGAAATAAACCTCCTGAACCTAAAGGTATGTTGGTGGGTTTACCTAATGTCTCTGTAGATATAAATAAGAGAACTAACTTTTCAGGAGAATATGTTACTATCCTTAGGAAACTGGCAGGTTGACTTTTTCTTTGGTTGTCACAATTTCTCTTTTACAGTTGAGTCACTGAGTCAGACTGAGGCATTTTTGCTGCTTAGTGACTGTTAGAGCACATGAGGCAGTCATTCAGTGCCTGTTGAGGCAAATGACATTTTCTGAAGCTTTATGACGCAGTGAGAGATATATAAAATAAAAAGGACTGAGACATGCTCCTGGGGTTGGGCCAGCCAATGTTAGCACCAAGTATAGAACTAAACTCATTACAAAAGATATTGGCATCTTAGCAAATGACCTTGAAATTTTTCCATTCTAATTTTTTAAATAGTAAATATTTATTGAGGACTTGTGTTTCAGGCATTGTGCTAATAAGCATTTTGTTTGCACCCTGTGGGGTGTTTTGATTATCTCTGCCCTTTCACGGAAGTCATTGAGATTCAGAGAGATTAAAGAACTTTCTCAGAGTCACTCAGCTGTTAAGAGACAGATTCTGCATTCAAGCTCCGTTCTGCCTGATTTCAAAGCCTGCAGTCTTCACCCGTCCCTGTCCTGCTCCACACTTACGTAACTGGCTTATTTATGTCCCAGTGTGGTGAAATTTTGCTTTGTCATGGCATATCTGTTTCTTTTAAATTTTAAGGTGACTGGGTATGATCAGTGGTTGCAGTTGGTGGCTTTTTGGCATGATCTGCTTCTCATCAACTTTAAAAACAAGATGATCAGACCCCCCAAAATGGTCCTCAGAGATGAGTGCACCTCCCTCCAAAAACACCAAGATGGTCCATTATTCCTAATCTTTGCTATAAGAAAAACGCAATTTAATAATTGTTATGGCTTACTTTTCAGTGTTTTGCTCTGCATTAGTCATATAATGGGTCTTTCTGCTTCTTTCTCTGTTCTTCGGTGTCGATTATTCATTCACGATGTGCTGTCTACACTTGTTAGGTACAGAGCCGGGTGCTCGGGATATAGGAATACGATTTGACCCCAGATCTCAGTGTGTTTACAGTTTGGTGGGGACACAAAGGAACAAGAAGGTGTCCTTCTCTTTCTCTGAGTTTGAAGGTCAGAGCAGGAATAAATTACTTAAGTAAACCTCGTCCTGTGAATGAACCGATAAACTTGAAGTTAGAGTGGTAATCCCAGTTGCTGGTTTTACACTTACTTCTGTGCCTTTGGTGACAGGAAAGGGGTGAATATTAATTGTTGGTTATCTGAACTTAGCATTATTTGGGAGGGCATGCTCAAGAGGTTCGTATGGCAGTGATAAAGAATCACATAATGTGGAACTATTTTGGATATAATTCTTTTCAGGAATCTCACAACTCAAGAAGAAAACGGGAAATTGCTGAAAAACAGAGAGATGATAACAGAAAATTTTCTTTATTTGCTGAAAGAAAATATCAGACCCTTGTAAGTATTTTTCAAGAGCTGTGACTGTTTGACAGAGGATGAGGGATGAGGGAAAGGACTTCCCTAGAACGATGTCTTTTGATGACCGGTCTTCCTTTCTCCCTAGAACTGCAGCGTGAACGTGAACTGTGTGAACATCAGGTGCCCGCTGCGAGGGCTGGACAGCAAGGCCTCTCTGGTTTTGCGCTCCAGGTTATGGAACAGCACGTTTCTAGAGGTGTGGCCCTCCCGTGAGGCTGTCCCCTGGAAGTCATTTGCCACCGCCTAGGACATTTCTCACTTCCCTAATGCATTCACTTAACTGTCTCCAAACAGGAATATTCCAAACTGAACTACTTGGACATTCTCGTGCGCGCTTCCATTGACGTGACTGCCGCCGCCGAAAACATCAAGCTGCCAAATGCAGGCACGCAGGTGAGAGGCGCCCCGGCTTCGTTCAGGGTCAGAGCAAGTCCCCTTTCCCTCGGCCCTACGCCCAGGGCCTGAGTCATGCTCTTTGGCGCTCATTTCCCTTATATTCCTATTACTCACATTAAAGAAAAGACAGATAGTGTCTTCATGTGCTGCCACCCCAATGCTGGATTTTAATAGAATCATTGAAAAAAAAGAAGTAAATCTGGGGTTATCTAGTTTAGCAGTGGCCATGTAGATTTGAGAGCTGTTGGCTCCGTGAAAGAATGGGTGCACCTTGCAGCCCTACAGAGACCCTTTTTTTTTTTTTTGGAGACAGAGCCTCACGCTGTTACCTGGGCTAGAGTGCCGTGGCATCAGCCTAGCTCACAGCAACCTCAAACTCCTGGGCTCAAGCGATCCTCCTGCCTCAGCCTGTAGCTGGGACTACAGGCATGTGCCACCATGCCCAGCTAATTTTTCTATGTATATTTTAGCTGTCCATATAATTTCTTTTTATTTTTTAGTAGAGATGGGGTCTCGCTCTTGCTCAGGCTGGTCTCAAACTCCTGAGCTCAAACAATCCGCCCGCCTCGGCCTCCCAGAGTGCTAGGATTACAGGCATGAGCCACCTCGCCCGGCCTCCTACAGAGACCCTTATGCTGTCCCTGAGGCTGCAGCCATTGTTGGAATGTCCCAGTGATGGAATGCATATGCCACAGGTGGCCAGGTGCAATTATTAGAAAAGATCTCTTTGTATATGAAACCTGAATTGAATCTGGTAAAATAAGTCGTTGGTATACCTCTTGGAACAAGTCTAAAATAAGTGCTCTCTCTTGGCCATGTAGCAGGTTTTCAGATGATTGAAGGAAACGGTCATGCCTCCTTGGACATGTCTCTTATTCTCTTCAGAGCTATGCACCCAGCTTTTCAGTTATCCGGCAAGTGGGGCACAGCTGAACTGGTCCTGGCCTTTCCCTTCCTGGGCCTGCCCCTGTTGGGCAGTGTGACCCCCAGCCCCGCTGGGCAGATTAGCTGAGATGTGGTCTGCTCAGTCCCCCTTACACTGGGGGCCTTTACCTCCCAGCATCTCAGCACCCACACTTCTGTCAGTCCAGCCTAAAAAAACTTGTTTTTTAAACTTTTGCTGAGGATTGTGTTTGAATTTTTAGCAGCAGCTATTTTTGCATTAGTGTTTTACTGAAACTTTCAGATGTTTTCATCAGAATTTGTTGTCAAGCTATGCTTCCAGTATCCTGCCCTTGAGCAGTTTTAAAAAATCTAAAAGGATGACTTTAAATGTATCCTCACATTTTATGTGATTTGCTTTGGGCCGATAGTTTCAGTTTGCAAAGTAATTTTGAATCTTGATCTTTTGCTCTCTCAACTTTCTATTCCTGCAAGCTTTATCTTTTTTTAAAACTGAGAAGCATGCCCTCTGTATCTTCATCCAGGTAATTAACAAAAACATTGACCAGGACTAGGCACAGAACCTTGTGTTGAACCGCCAGTGAGGGATTGCTTGGGGCGGTCTAGAACCCACAGGGACTTTTATCAGGATCTTGAGGTAGAATGACTGCCTGTCATGGCAGGGATCATGAATGGGAAGGTTTTGCAAAAGAGACTAGAGAAAGAAATATTGTGAATTCCTGCTCTTACGTTAATCTGCCAGTCTACTTATGGAAATGTTCTGGCTTCAGTCGTTTAGCCAAAAATTTTAGTGAGCCTCCATGGTCATTCTGGCTTCTGAAATATAGCGGTCCTTAGGGTGTCCTTATAATTTATCATCCAAGTCAGAATACATTTGTTTGGGATAAATCTAAACTGGGCAGGATGCTGGGACAAGTGGTGTCAACCAAGACTGTCCCAGGCTCACCAGGACATATGGTCACCCTGGCTTTATGTTATCTTTGCAGGTTAGTCCAGCCCACCTTTCTACATCTTATCAATAAGGCATCATAGGGGACTTTTAAGTAAACCACACCTTCCCTGAGAATCCTTTCTCTGCGTCTCTGACTGAAGGCAGCAGCTGTAACTTTCTGTAACTGTAAATCAGCAACTCTGAGAATCACTGGGGTTTTAGAGCTGGAAAGAGAACACTTCATGGGGAAGGGACTAACATTAATTAATGTCCACAATTTACTAGATTCTTTATCCTTTAAACGTGGGAAGAATGCTGAGGTGGACATCGTATCCATTTTACAAACAAGCAGACTCCTGGAGGAGATGTAATTTGGGGTCCTAGATTGAAACCCATATTTGATTCCAGGACTTCTGCTCTTTGACTTTGTGACACTTGGTCCCCACATCTCAAAGTCGGATGAGAAAACTGAGTCCAAAGAAAGTTGTCTCCCCTCAGGGTCATGCAACCAGCAAGTGGAGCAGAGACCTGGCCTTGGGGCTCCTCTTCAAGCTCTCTTCCTCTGGAAGATGGTAGAACTGGGGACCCTGGGATCCAGTCTAGTGTCTGGGTCACAGGTGAAAATGAGCTTCTCTTGGGCATTTAACGTTCTTAGGACTTGGAGAGCTCATGCCTCCTAATGAGAATTGGAGCCTTTGCTGTGATCCTACTTTGTTTCATAGTTGATAGATTTGTGAATGGATCACTGGTCTTTGATAGATTTGTGAATGGATTACTGGTCTCTTATATCTAGAACCTATTTCTTACGTCTAGTCTTCTGATACTGATAGCTCTTCTATTTTCTGTGATTTCTGAGATACAGTAACTTAGATATTATATCTATACTTTCTTTAGTATTTTAAGGTACAGCTTATCCGGCCCTCAAGATTTGAGCTTAATGCAGGTGTCAAGATGCCTTCCTCTTACTTGTTGTGGGTAACAGTTGCACTTTATCTCAGTTTCATCTGTGAAGATCATTTTCTTTGGAGATAGAGGCGAAAGAGGTTGAAGAATTCAGTCTTGTCTTTTGATCTTAATGTCAAAACAACCTCTTGTTACCTTTACTCTAATCCTAGCTTTAAAAGAAAAAAAACTAAGAAAGAAAAAACATTTTGCTTTTTTTTATAACCCAACCAATTTCAAGAATTCTGTTTTCCTCTCAAACACTTTTAAATTAAAACACTGTTATAACAAAGTCAGAGAAAGCAGAAGTTGCATAATTGATCTAGGTGAGATGATTACACTTTAGCATCAATTAAATTAAATTCATCCAGTTATCAAGCACCTATTAAGGACACGTGTGCCTCCCTGGGCTAGATGCTAGAGAAGCAAAGTTGAATGAGATACGGTGTCAGTTGTTAAGAATTTCATGTCTCGGAGACAGAACCAGGAGAGAATTGTTGAATTAAGCCAAAGAAGGAGGAATTGTTTATTGATTGTATTTATATATCCTGGCTTCATTCCTAAGGAAGCAAATAGAGAGTATCCAAACTTCCTGGCTGCAAAAGGTAAAAGAAAATAGGATAGGTAAAAAGCACCTTATTCTTCAGGGAAAAGGGATTTTCTTCTTTGGCTCTGATAAATTCAGAGAACTTGAGAGATGGATCCTTTTATAAGGGGATTCCTTATATGAGGAACACTCACTAAGAGGGGATGGTGTCCTTCATAGATAGTTTTGTAAAAGATATGAAAACCCCCTCATCGAGTGATTTCCCATACTGATGTTCAATGAGAGCAGTGGGTGTTACATTACAGAGTAATTTAGAGAAAGTGTGTGTCAGTTGTCACACTAACGTGGTCTAAGCACTGCTACTGGTGGTCAAATTTAGCGCATCAGCAAAGCTGAAGCCCCTGTCCCCTTACGGGCACATGATGGATGAGGTTCACATGCATAGGTCATTCCCATGGAAATGGCTACATTTTAATGAAACCCAAGGAAAGAAATTGTTGTAAAGCTCTACAGTAGTTTCTGTTCACCTTAAGCCGTTATTGTTCATCAGTAGCAGCTGCTATGACAAGATGACACAAGGCTGCTCAGAGCTCTGGGAACTGCAGCTGATCCCCCCACTCTCCGCCACCCACCTGGTTGTGTGGCCAGCTGCCCCTGTTCCCAATTCCAGCGGGAGATTGACTGTCATACCAAAAGGACAAAAAGCTTCAGTTGACAATTGAAGCACACAACCAATAACATCTTGCTCACTAGCCTCTCACCTTCTGGGACCACAGAGCACATCTGCCCTTTAAATGTGTAGCCAGCCCAGCCCAGCCCCTAACTTCGATGAGTTATTTCATAATATCTAAAAGGCTCCAAGCCCTGGTTTGAACGTTGGCTGGACCAGGGGCTTAGAGCTTCAGCTGGATTCCCATCCTCCTACCCACCCCTCCCCCTGCAAAATCACAAATCCCCTTGATCACCCCTTATGTGGTTGGTTGTGTCATGTATGGAAGCGGTTCCAGCCGCACTGACACATGTGTGATTAGAATGGCCGATTCCCCTTGCCCTGGGCCAGTCTCCACTTCCTGACTTAAGAGAACTTATTCTTACAAATGAGGATGGCCCTTCCACATGGCCACCTTGCCACAGGGGCACTCTGTGCCTTCCCTGTGCTAGATAATAGGGAAGCAAAGCCAGATGCGATACAGCATAGACTAATTGAAATCATCGTTTTGTTTGTGTTGTAGTCAGCTTACCAGTCACGTAATTATATCATTTCTCCACTGGTCTGTCTCTGCTTCTTCCCTCCCTTGTGGATGCCCCTGTGCTGGACTCAGCAATCTCAAAGGGTTGTTCAGCTGCAAACTGGGACACCTGCGAGGGGAGGTGGGGAGGGGAAGTGAGCCTGGGGAAACCTCAGAGCATAACAGGAAACCTGGTGGCTGGCTAAGGTGTGTTGTGTCTGCCTGTTAGTATGCTTGGCTGGAAACTCCTGACTAGTAAATGTTTAAAGAAAAGCACTTTTGCTGCTGCTTTCTGAAGTATTTTCTGTAAGTCAAATGAGGTTGATGAGCTGTTTTCTAATAGAAATGGGAAGCGAAGTACTTTAATGTAGAGATTTTTAGAAAAGAATCATAGTGTAGAAGTATTGGAGCACAGTAGAGACATAGAAGCATTTTGTAATTTTTTTTTTTTTTTTTTTTTTTTTTTTTTTTGAGACAGGGTCTTGCTCTGTTGCTGGTCTAGAGTGCAGTGGCGTCATCATAACTCACTGCAACCTCAAACTCCTGGGCTCAAGCCATCCTCCTGCCTCAGCCTCCTGAGAAGCTGAGGCTGTGGGTGTGCACCCCCATGCCCAGTTAACCTTTCTGTTCTTTGATGGGGTCTTGCTATGTTGCTGACTCAGGCTATAGAAGCATTTTTAAGCAGCATCTGTGATTCAATACTAGTATAGAATACTTGACTAAAAATGTTTCTTAGGCATTAAATGCTCCTTCTGAGTTTTGTTTACCCTTTACATTCTCTTAATTCAGAAATATCAAAAACTGCAAACCGGTAGATCTCTAATCAGTATAGTTTACAAAATCTTGTCCATAGCAATCACCAGGTCTTTAACTTTGAAAAATAGTTCCTGGCATCACAAAAGTCCACTTGACTTCTAAACCCGTATAACTGGGTTGTTGTGAGTTGCCAAAAGCAACTTTTTCGGTTTCAGTTTCGGAGTAAACACTACTTAATTAGAATTTGCCAACTATCCAATGTTTCTAATTTAAGCTTCTCAGCAGCAGCAGCTTCAGCTCTAAGCTGCCTCTGAATGAATCCAGGGTCTAGTTTGTCCATACATATTTTTGTAGAAGATTGCACCAAGTCATTTCAAGAAATTTTATTGTTTATGAGGGTCTTTAGCTTGATATCCTAAGAAAAAATTAAAATGGTATCTATCAGTCATGGAGCTCCATCCCTATTTTTATATTTCATAACATCTTTAAAGTCTGAATGAGGAAGTAGGCTGATTGTGTGTAAGCTGGGCCTTTTCTTCCCATTGCTGAAAATGAATTAAAAGAAAGTGTCATCATTCTGAAAAAGATACCAGGTTCTGTAGATGCAGTAAGATTAGCTGTGTGTTGGTAATTGTCGAAACAGGGTGATGAATACATGAGGGTTCATTATATAGTTTTATCTACTTTTGTTGATAACAAAAAATTTTAAAAGACAAGTAAGCAAAGAAATAGCCATTTTGTTAGGACACAACCCAGCATTTTCTAGATTCTGTGAATAGATCTTCAAGGAATGCATCTCGAAGCAATATTCCATCATTAAGGGAAAGGATCTTGCATCAGAAAGTCACCTCATCCATCCACAGGCTGTATTGTCCAAGATGTGTTCAGGAGCAGAATTAGAACTAACACTCTTGCTGTTAACTCTTGCTTCATTACATAGTCATGCTGCTTTCTTTTATGCCCCATAGGTTCGTGTGACTGTGTTTCCCTCAAAGACTGTAGCTCAATATTCAGGAATACCTTGGTGGATCATCCTAGTGGCCATTCTTGCTGGGATTTTGATGCTTGCTCTATTAGTGTTTTTACTATGGAAGGTAAGTCCTATCTGGCATTTGAGTTTCATGATGCAAACTTTATTTCGTGTTTTTAAAAACGGGAATTAACACTGATAGTATGTTTTCTTTTCCATCACTTCCTTTTTCCCAACATTTTATTATGAAACTTTTCTGACACAGCAAGTTTAAGAGAATTTTATAATGAACACTGGTATATCTACCTAATAGTTTGTATTTAAAGGTATATTATTTGTATATTATAAGAAGTTTCTTAAATGAATAAATTCTAGTGTCTCTTACATAGAATTTAGCATGTTTGGCAAATAGATTTAAATTTTACTGCTTTAACGTGTCTTCATCTAAGATTATAGTCTGGATCTAAGCCAAATGGTTAGATGTCAGATTAATCTGAATCTGTATCCCTGCTTATTTCAATTTCTGTAAAGAACTGTTCATGGCAGCCATTGGTGTTTGTTCCACTTGCAGCTAGATTAGGAATGAAAAGCATGAGATGAGTGAATATCTCAAGAAGTCATCGTAGCCTGTGTCAAACATCTAGGCTCAATAGGATGTTCCTCATTAGAATTTGGTCCTTTGGCTGCAAATAAAACGTATCTTTTCCCTATGTCCTACAAATGAATAGTCTGCATTAAGAAAAGTGTATATGAGATGGATACAAACTTTTGTCACCAAAGATTATAACCTACAGATTTTGGATTGTTCCCAGAGAGTAACGGAGGTCTACAGTCCCTTATCTGCAATTCCAAATTCAAAAAACCTCTGAAAACTGAAAGTTGATAATGACAGTTATTTATTTGGAAGTAAAACCTGACAAGATGTGAAAAGAGGCTATGTATAGTCTTTATCCTTTAATAGTTTCACTGCAGAAATACTAGCATTTTGATTAGAATGACATTAGATATGCAGCATATTATTTTTCTAAAATGTCAAAAATTCTGGATTCCCAAAAACTTCTGGTCCATAGGGTTTTGGATGAACCGATAACCCCCTAAGATCAAACTATCCTTTTCCTTTCCTTGGATCCAAGAGTATTAATAGACAAGGGTTCAGGATATTCTTACATTCAAATTGGGCATATGTTTTTTACTTTATTTTTCCAACTAACTTTCTTTTGCTAATCTGAGATAATTTTCTGATGTCCTCCAAATGTGTGATTGAAGCTTAATATCTGCTCATATCCAAACTCCTTGAGGGATGGGGTTTTAGCTAGTTTTACCTCTGATGTTCAGGCAGTAGGTTCCTCTGGCCAGCACAGCAAGCCAATGTAGGAGACGTCCTGAAATTATTCTGATATCAAAAACTAAATTTGGGATTGATATTTGAGGATTATGCATTTTCTGGAAGAGATCACAAAGCCAGTCTTTTTTAGAGCAGGGTCTTATTGGCAGTCTTTGAGGGTAAGATGTAGCAGTGGGTTGAGAATTAAGAAACCCAAGCTGTATATAATCTTGAGCAAACCATTCCACCTCTCTGGGGCTGTGGTTTGCCTCACCTGGATTGGACTAGATTATTTCATTGGTTGGTTGGTTTGTGGGTTTTTGTTTTTATTTTGAGACAGGGTCTCACTCTGTCACCTGGGCTAGAATGCAGTGGTGTCGTCATAGCTCACTCCAGCCTCCTGCCTCAGCCTCCCAAGTGCTGAACTACAGGTGTGCACCACGACGCCCAGCTAATTTTTCTATTTTTTGTAGAGACATGGTCTCCCTATGTTGCATAGGCTGGTCTTGAGCTCCTGACCTTGAATGGTCCTCCTGCCTTGGCCTCCCAGAATGCTGGCATTACAGGCATGAGTACCCAGCCTTCTTTAGAGCTTTCTTTCTTTTTTTTTTTTTTTTAAAGTATCCAGACTCTGAAGGGGGCTCTAAAATAATCAAATAACTTATACAACCCCACATGCAAATCATTTTTATTTTATACTCTCTTTCTTAAACTGGATTGTTTTTATATGTTTAAAGTCATAGGATTTAAGGGTCAGAAAGGATTCTAGTTCAGTGGCCTTTAAATTGGGTTTTATACATCCATATAGGTGGCAAAACTAAACTATTAGATGGGTTTCCCCACTTCAACCAGTGCAATTCTGATTTTATCTGTTTTAAATATCAGGATTCTGCCCAGGATTTTGGAGGTTAAAAAAAAAAAAAAGAAAAAGAAGAAAAGTCCTCTGGGCTGGTTCATTATTCTTCCCACCCTATTTACTGGCTTGTATTATTGAAAGTTGGCCAGATATGTTCACTGTGTATTAAATTACATGGGGAGTCACAGTGTATGCTGCCCAATAAAATTTTCTGTAATGATAGAAACATTCTGGTGGTGCACTGTTCAATATGACAGCCATTAGTCACATGTAGGTATCGAACACTTGGAGTATGGCTAGTGGAATTGAGGCGTTGAATTTTAAATTTGATTTAAATTAATTTAAATTTGAATAGCTTCACATAGCTAAGCTAGTAGCTGTCATATTGTACAAAGCAGATCTAGGTTTTTGCCTTCATGAGTTGCCAAACTAGTAAGCAGAAATTTCCAGGAGAGATTTACTTGACCAAGTTATATTTCAAAAGGCAGTTCCATGGCCTTGTGAACTAGATAAAAGTAAATAAAAAAGGTTCTCTATCATTGAATGCAGGAAATTATAGTAGAAAGTGGAATTATACTTTTATACTCATTTAGAGTGACCTAACCTGAGGAGCATGGGTACCTGCCATTTAAGGGTTATATGGTGGGTCAGAATTTGGGAAAATAACAGCAATCATTCTTTCATGATGGTGTATTCGAATTTATATTATGATTCACCCCAGAGATCCAAAGGCCTTAAGTAGATGGTATTTGTTCTATAAAATTTACTGTAAAAGGCAGAAAAATACCCATAGTATATCTGTATTTTATTTGGATTTGTGCTAACTTAGAGAATTTTCTAACTTTTGTCTCAATAAACTGCAGAAGTCAATCTTTTGCCTCTTTTTTAGTCCATATTTTCCTGCAAGTAGAAACTACCCAAAGCTATGATCAGATGTGAATACATTTTCCCTTTTATGATGATTTTTTTGTCCTTAGGATGTCTGTTACAAATAGAAAAATCAATTAGCTGACTAGTGTCATCCATGTAAATACTTGACCAGAGACACGTGGTGACGGAATGTGTTGAATGTCACAGTGAAACACAGTACAGTGGCTGTTCACTTTTGGTTGATTGAAAGTAGTCTCTTTGTCAATGAGCCATCAATAGAAAACAGGTTAAAATCTGAGATATTCTTTTGTTTAGTTCTTTTACACAAAACTGTACAATTGACTAAATACCTTGCTTCCTTGTAGTGTGGTTTCTTCAAGAGAAATAAGAAAGATCATTATGATGCCACATATCACAAGGCTGAGATCCATGCTCAGCCATCTGATAAAGAAAGGCTTACTTCTGATGCATAGTAGTGATCTACTTCTGTAATTGGTAATTGATCAATGTTTTTTAATTGCTAGCTATGGGACCTGCTATGGTTGTGGTGGCTAACTTTAAAAGCAACAGCTTGCTCTGTGTGTGTCCCATTAACAGATGTTTCCAAATGTCCACACTGGCTTGCCTTGCTTGGATTTATTTTATTTATTTCACTTGAAAGCTCACGGTTTTTTTTAAAAAAAAAAAAATGCAACAAAGAGTCTTTTGTTACAGGTGAGTTATGTTGTATTCTTGTTTTTAAACATCACCCACAGCAATGAAGAAAATCGCAATGTTTGTACACACAAAAGGAGGCTTTGCACCTCCTTGGTAGCCCCTTTGGCCACGTGCTGTTTAATACAGTTTGTAGCATCCCACTCAGAAGTTCAAAGATGCATAAGAAATCATTCCAGATTTCTTGTTCATTTTGGAATTTCCCACAGATAGAAGCTTGTGTTGACTGCCTAATTAACCTGTTGCATGTTGGAAACATTGTGTTTCTCTTGATGAGGGGGCTTCCTCACTGTCATCTTTTTGTTCTCCTTGCTATAAAGAGATGGGAAAGGCTTGGAATGCTTTTTACTCTTGCTCAGAAATTGTTTTATGCTAGCTAAGCATGCAACTTCCATTTCCTGCATATTTCCTAAAGTCAAAGACCATTACAGCAAACTATGATTATCAGCATAATGGGCTTTATGGCCAACTTCAAAAGATGATCATCTACCAAAGTAACCTTCAATATACAAAATTCGAATACAAAAAATGCCCTGGATGGTTTTTATTTTAATGTTGTAATGGAGTTTGACCATGTTTCATGTTCCTAGAGATTTTATTCAACCTTGGCTCTAAGTTGATTTTAAATTCATGGTTTGCTTTTCTTATTTGTAAATCCATGGAAACAGGAATTACTGGTGATTCCCTTTTCCATTTATGTGGGCATAAAAGGACAGAATTATGGGCTATAATCCCTTTCCGTGGCACTGTCACCATGAATCCCAACATTGCCATTTTACTTATATCACCCGTAATTTCCTTCCTTCCTTCTTCACCCGGGGCAACCAGCAGTCATATTTTGTAATAGATAGGTACTTTGGCCTTTTTGCACAGAATAATAAATGAGTCCATGTAAAAATGGCCTAGAACAAAACTTCTTGGTCCATTTTGCCTGTTGATTTAGTGATAACTATGTACATAATTTTATCTTGCCCCGTGGCATTTTTATAATACAGCATCATTCAATATAGATGTTATATCCCTATTGATGTCACATAATAAACACATTAATCAACTATTCTAAGCATCTTCCTCATCTTTCTAAGCTCCATTTTTAAGTTGAAAACATACCTTTTTTTTTTTAAAAAAGGCATGTATTTTATTCATTTAAAAATTTAATCTGATTTTAAAATTTTCAGATATATTCTCAATAAAAATATACTTCTGATCAGATTGAATATCTTAAAATGAATAAAATATATTCATTAACAATTTAAATGTAAACATTCTTTCTCTTTTTCAAAAAAAGAGAAATTAGGGAGTGCTCTGAAATTCAGTGTAGTGATACTTTCCTCAAGTCCTATATGGTACATGATTGATTTTATTGCAGGACACAGTTACTATGTGGATTATTAATGAAACAGCTTAATTGAAAACACAACAGCAGATCCAGGCAACATAAATTACCTTCTCGCTAATGAGAGATATTGTGTATGTACTGGAGCCTCAGAGGAGAGAAGATTCTTAAATTCATCCATTGGAACACTGGCATATTCAAACAGTAATTTGTAAAATATTTGTGACCTGATTTCCATTTTATTAATAGGAAGAGGGGCATGAAATAGTCTTTGGTTTACACCTTTAAAAAAATTCTTAAAATGATCTAATAATCTGGAAATTAGACCTTTTACATATAATTTGTGATTATTTTTAAAAACGGAAGCATGGGTTCATAATAAACTCTTAAATTGTTAGTAAAAGGGTAGCTTACATTGTTGTAAAATGTTAAGACAAGATGAAATGGACTTTTCTTCCAGTTTTACAGCTGTTCTTCTCTTCCATTGATCCCCACTGGCTGTTACTTCTTTTCAACCTGTTAGTTCTTTCTTAAAAGAAACCGGCGTCTTTTTTCCCTTAGTCCAAAGGTAGACATAGCTGAACAGAAAGCTTAGACATTCCCATTCAGTGTACTTGCCGTTCTTGAGATTAATTCACTTGTTTCTGTTTCTCTTTCCCCTTCTCCAGTGTGGATTCTTTAAACGCTCTAGGTACGATGATAGCGTTCCCCGATACCATGCCGTAAGGATCCGGAAAGAAGAGCGAGAGATCAAAGATGAAAAATACAGTGATAACCTTGAAAAAAAACAGTGGATCACAAAGTGGAATGAAAATGAAAGCTACTCATAGGGAGGCCAAAAAAAAAAAAGCTTTCACAGTACCAAAACTGCTTTTTTTTTTTCCTAACTCAGAAATTCAAGTGGATTTAAAAGCCTGTTCAATACCCGAGGATTGATTTCAGAGTGACCACACAACTTTATGAACCTACAGTTTTAACTGTGGATATTGTTACGTAGCCTAAGGCTCCTGTTTTGCACAGCCAAATTTAAAATTGTTGGAATGGATTTTTCTTTAACTGCCTTAATTTAACTTTCAGGGTTGCCTTTGTTTTTGGTGTGGCTGACTTACAAGTGCCCAGTTGCACTCGGGCGACATTCTCCTGATAGCGTAGCTGGAGGAAGGCACCTCAGATCACCTGCACTAACAGAGTGGCTGTCCTAACCTCGGCACTGCCGCTGCAGACATCCTTCGGGTTAACTGTCCCACGTCACAAGACGATGCCACCAGGGTAGTGCTGTCTTAAAGTACATGTGCAATAGAAGGTGATGTTGCCATCCTGCCATCTTTTTCCGTTTCCTAGATGTGTGAATACTTACTCACGCCAAATGCATCCAGGTTTCATTCTCCCTTTCACTAAAACACACAGGCCCACAGACTTGAATGCTAGTTATACTTACTTGTATATGGTATTTATTTTTTCTTTCTCTCTCTTTTTTTTTTTTTTTTTTTTAACAAGCCATTTTGTTATTGACTAACAGGCCAAAGATTCTCTAGTTTTCCCTTCAGGTTGGTTTAAGCAATCAGAATTAGAACCCGTGAGGTCATTGGTTTGACCTAAATCATTTACTGCAAAAAGAGAATAATTCTTTATAAATGGACCAGAGAGTTATTTTAATAACTTAAACTTATTTGTAAATTATAATATCTCCTTCATGACACACACCCTCCCTGCCCCACCCCCACCAACCCAAAAGGTTTAAGAAATATGAGTAACTGTAAGATGTTTAATTTTTATCAGACATTTTTTAGTTTAGAGCCCTGTGTGATATTTCTGAATTTCATGTTATAACTTTCAGGAACTTTGGGGAGCAGATGGCTCTGTTCATTGAGGCAGTTTACTCACTGCTGCAAATACTGTGTATTCAGGACTTGAAAGAAACGGTGGGTGCCTATGTGGATCCGAAGCGATCCAGTGTGAGACTACTGAACGAATACCTGCTACCACAGCGGCGACTCCAGTCAGATCCAACATCACGGCTTTTACATTTTTAAATGTGATAGGGAACCAGTTAATGAGTCAATGTTCTGTGTTTTGTTTCATTTCCTCCCCTGTCTATATTCCCAAAATTACTTTGGGACTAATTTAACAAGACCTTTAAATTTTTTTAAATTGTAAAAATGGCAAGGGGGGCAGAAATATTATTCTATACATTCGATAGAGATTGAATAGGTGTAAAATCTAAATTTTTTTTAGTTACTGTGCTTCAAAATGTTAAGTTATATGGGGAGCAACAGCAAATAGGTGCTAATTTGTTGGATATAGTACAAGCAGTGTCTGAGTCTTTTAAAGGAACAAAATACAGTTGTATGTGCCATTGTTGCTTTGGAGGGGTTTTTTTTTTTTTTTCTTCTCTTTTCAGAAATCTCATACCCCTAAGATACTGAGGACATTATTTTGGTTGTACTTGGCATTTTTATTCATAAAAATAGTTTTACAAATCATACTTTGTTTACAAAAATTTCTCTGTAACAGGCTATAACAGTGTTTAAAGTCTCAGTTTCTTGCTTGGGTAACTTGGAGCCTAATGCTCTGGCTTTTAAGTTGCTAAGGAGCTGGTATTTTGACAGTGTTTATGGACCTTTGTTATAAGAATAAATGCCCTGAAAAGGGGATGGGACTGAGGGGGGGTGTTGAACAACAAAGAAACACGAATGTTATGGTGTTTAAACTTGTTTAAAATGTCATCTCAAGTCTAGTCACTGGTCTGTTTGCATTTGATACATTTTTATACTAACTAGCATTGTAAAATTATTTCATGATCAGAAAATACCTACCTGTGGATATTTGTATAAAAGTGTGAAATAAATTTTTTTACAAAAGTGTTCATTGCTTAGTTAACACAGCATTTTATAATGACAACCCAAATTGCCTTCCTTTTTATTTCATCAAACCAAAGTTCAGTGTGTTTTTTATTGTCTCATATAATCTCAGCTCAGCCAAAGATATTAGTGCCAAAGAAATGCAATGTAAATATGATGAGGGTTTTTTCCTTTTTGTTCTGCTATCTAGTTGATGCTCAAGTCTTTAAAATAATTTTCCTTCTTTATTAGTAAAAGAAAGTGGTTTTAAAGATGGTTTACTCAAGATAACTACAAATTTGGAGTTGTCTGTTTGCATTGAGTCATCTGCTTCAAAGGCTTATTATGCCTGCGAAGGATAGCATATTATTTAGCATGATAACATGGCATAAAAAATAAAAGTTCTGGCTGGGCGCAGCGGCTCACACCTATAATCCTAGCATTCTTGGGAGGCTGCGGCGAGAGGATCGCTTGAGGTCAGGAGTTTGAGACCAGCCTGAGCCAAGAGTGAGGACCCCATCTCTACAAAAAAAAATTGAAAAATCAGTTGGGTATAGTTGCACATGCCTGTAGTCCCAGCTACTTAGGAGACTGAGGTAGGAGGATCTTTTGAACCCAGGAGTTTGAGGTTGCAGTGAGCTATGATGATGCCACTGAACTTCAGCCTGGGTGACAGAGTGAGACCCTGTATCAAAAATAAAAGTTCTGATGGCTAAGTTGCTTCTTTCATAGAACACATTTTGGCATGAGAGCAGTCCAGCTGTGACATGTGTCACAGGTTAATCACCAGTACTGGTTTGGGAGAATAAACCAGTCAAAAAACATTTTCCTCATCAAAGCATTTTGTTTAGATTCAAGCAGCTTATGAAACTTCTTTAGCTATATTATCACAACTTAATATAAGGAAATAAAGCATGTATTAAATACATAGTGCCCAGATAATACAGTATGCACTGGCCTGAATAAATTTCCAATCTAGAATATATTATCTAGACAGGGTGTGGTGGCTTACACCTGTAATCCCAGTAATGTGGGAGGCTGAGGCAGGAGGATTACTTGAGTCCAGGAATTCAAGACCAGCCTGTGTAACATAGCAAGACCCTGTCTCTACAAAAAATGGAAAAACTAGCCAGGTGTGGTGGTGTATACCTGTAGTCCCAGCTACTTGGGACGCTAAGATTGAAGGATCGCTTTAGCCCAGGAGTTTGAGGCTGCATTGAGCTATGGTCCTGCCACTGCATTCCAGTCTGGGCAGCAGAGCAAGACTCCACTTCTAAAAATAAAATACTGTCTGTCCAATATATTAGGTAATAGTTTTCCACTGTACTTGGTATTATATAAAATCCTAGCCTCCTTTCTACCCAAAGAAATACGTGTTTGGCACTTTTCAATGATTTGGGCCAGTGGCTGTGAACCTTTTCTAGCCTCAGTTCATATATTTGGTCCTATGGATATTCCCAGATTAAATCACAACAATCGTGTCATCATCACCATTTAGAGTATCAATAACTGTGGTTTGACAAGGGCTGTGGCCCATCCAGTCATAACTCCTGTGCAAGGGACCCTTGCCCTCCTCAAAGAGTCACACAGAATGCCTGTGAGTGATGGTGTTATCACAGGGCTAGCATTGGATGTATTTGGATTCATAGAGGAAATCATTGCAAGCATTGACGCTTTATTATTGGTTGCAAATTCCTTGCCACAAGACCTCTCAATGGGTCATGCATAATCATGACTTACGTCATTCCCTTGTGGCTGAGAATATTCTAAGATGTGAGATAGATGTAGGTGGGGGCTGCTTTATATTACCCAGGCCAGGGAAGTAAGGATAAGAACAAGTCTTCTACTCTAAATGCAGACATCTTAATGAGAAACTGTTCTCTAGCACACTAACCCGCAAAAGGACAACATGGGAAGACAAACTGGGATTGAGAGACTTTTTTCCAGAGGGGAAAGAGTGAAATGCTGTAGGTGGTTGGGTTCCATGTAAGTACATCCTCAGGGCTGCAAACACAAGTGTGGTGTGGGAAGAGTTGTTTGATCAACTTGGGCAGCAAAACGTGAGTGATTAAAGGCAGTTCCTCAAGACCAAAGGATGGAGTCGACCATTGCCTGGAGGAAAAGTGACGTTCAAAGAGGTGAAGAAAATGAACTTCAGAATGACTTCAAAAGAATGGCTATTGCAAAGCTAGTGGGCATCTCTTCCCATAGTTCCTGATTATGGTCAGTAGCAAGTTAAGTTCTTTCTCTTCTGTACCTTAAAAAAAATGGGTTTTGCCAGCTCCAAAATGTCTCATCCAGCTGTTAGAAGGTAGGAGAGCTGTGGACTAGGGGCCGAGGCCAGGTCTGCAGAGCTATACCATCAGAGGAAGTTTGTAAGGGGATTTGTGGTCAAATTTTCTAAGCACAAGTGAACTGTAAAGCACAAACCAGAGTAAGGAAATGATCCAGCCCAGTGCAAGGGTGGACCAGGCGCCACAAAGGGCAGAACTAACCAGGTAATGGTTGATGATGGCACTGCTGTGAGGGAGTCGATAGCAATTTTTGTAGCAGTCCGCAAAGCTTAAGTGCCTCAATCTTCTCTGCCCTTGCCCTCGAGTCATCTCTCAGTGACGCTGCCTGTGCGAGGGTCATGGAAACAGACCCATGTTAGGAGAGGTCAGGTAAAATTTCCCACTATTCATCCTTCTAGAACATCTGCCAAAAGTCTCAAGAAACTCCAAGGTCAGAGTGTGCCGCATTTGTCATCTCAAAGTCTAGCAGTTTTCAATTCACCAATAACTGGTAGATAGATTTCAGTTAGCGTTCTGTTAAGATCCTCTCACTTTGAGATAGATTTCAGTCAGTGTTCTGTTAAGATCCTATCACTTTGAGATGTGGTGTAATCATGTTCCAATTGGAAGTAAATGTCTAGGGATGTTAAATTAGACCCTAGTGATACAGATACAAATAAAATGCTGGCTCTCACCTCTTATAGAAAGCTTATAATCTAAAACCACAGTTAATATTGACAAATATAAGCGAATTCACTTTTTATAGGTGGCAGAATTAAAAACCTTGAATTAAGATATCCATGATTGGCATCAATACCCGATCCTCTGTGAGTGCACCTTGCCCCTGGAAAAACTCCATTCCCAGAAAATTTGTAGTAGTCATTCTCAACCTGGGCTACATATTTGAATCAACTAAGAAACATTTTTTTTTTAAATCCTGATGCCCGGACTTTGCCACACTGACCACATCAGGACCTCTGCAGGTGAGACCCAGGCATTCATGCTGTTTAAAGCTCTGCAGCTGACTCCTAAAGGGCAGCCAGGGTTGAGAACTGCTTTAGAGGTCCCTGGCCTGAATCTTTATCAGAAGGACTCTGCCCACTGTAAGGAAACGCCCTGTTCCTGTTTGTGTTACTTCCACCACACCAGTAACAGGAGCTGAGAGGCTGGACGTGCATCTGCCCTAAGAAATGAGCCAATTGTGCAGTGCAAAAGAGTGGGGCTCTGGGGTGTGATTTAGCTCCACCTCTTAGAATATAACTTTGGGTGAGTTACTGATTTCTCTGTGCCCCAGTGTCTTCATCTGTAAAATGTGATTGATTCCTTGTAAGGATTAAATGAAACGATCTGGAAGTGCTCATTCAATTTTAGCTACTTTTATACTTATTTATTATGTAGAATCATAATATGCTAAAATAGGAAGGAAGCATGGAAATCTAGTTCTACTTCCTTCCTTCAGAGCTGGGAAAGCAGAGTTTGTTTTTATTGTCACTGGAACATTTTGTCTCCTTGTTCTTTGATGTCTACTAAGCCATGACTTACTAGGTGAGGTTAGTAACTACAATCTGCAAGTCTAAGTACCTCCACTACCTAAAAAATACTATGAACCTAACTTAACTTTAAAGTGCTTATCAACATCGGTCATTTTGAACCATGACAGTATTGACCTTATTACTGTGTTAAACTTGGTCTCAGCTTTTAACACAATGACCATACTGCAGGTTTGGGCTGGGGTCAGTGCACGCACAGAAAGTTAGTGTGTTAAGATAATCGAGTAGTCATCTTGAAATTGCTATGTACTGATTCTTCCCGATTTTTTTCCCCCTTTAAATAGAAGAGTGAGAAAAGAGCAAATTCTTTTTATCTTTTTTTTTTTTTTTTGAACCCTTTCTCAGAGTTCTTTACACACCATCGATCCTTTGGTTTCCTTTTGTGGGAAGGCAAGCTGCAGCTTGGTTGCTTGTTACCTTTACTATCGTGCAGAAGAGGAAATGCTCGCAGAACTCATCTGGCCCTTAAGTTACACCATATCTGTTAAACCAGAGTTGTCATGGGAAGAAAGAGTTTAAAAACTTTCTGCCTCCCACATGTCATGATAATGCATGGACTGAAAGACCTGTTAAAAGCAAAAAACAAAATAAATTTTTCCCTAGGAAGACCAGAGGACTGTGTTTCCAAGATGTCATTAACTTGCTGATGAAACCAAAGTTCTAGGGTTCTTACCTAAGGAAGCCACTGGTGATTAGGAAGTCTCAGCAGACTGGTTAAGAGAAGTCTTTCTCAAAATTTAACTTGCCTGAGAATCTTGTCAAGATGTGGGTTGTGATTTAGGCAGTCTGGGATAGAGCCTGAGAGTGTACATTTCTAACAAGCTCCAGGTGCTGCAGTGCTCCTAATCCATAGATTATACCTCCAGTGTCAAGGGTCTCTGGAGTCTTCATTCAAGTCCCTGCTGTGCCACTTCCTACTGTGTGTCCTGGGCAAGTTTAAATACCTGATGCCTTAATTGCCTCATTTGTAAAACGGTGTACGGAATAACTAGGATTATAACCTCGGCCACCAGAGAATATACACCATGGTGCCTGCCTCTACACAACTTCTAAACCCCTACATCCTCAAATGTGTACATTTAAGTCTGTTTTATCTGAATATATGGTTTTCACTGTCTTAACAGGATAGATGACATTTGTCTTAGGATACTCATCTGGGCCATGCCTTTAAGATTCCTGCCCCATGAGAGGTAAAATCCCACAATAATGAATAGCATTACAACTGAATGGGAAACAACGTGCCAGTTCTAGTAGCTGACCCACAGAAGCACTGGTGTGTTGATCTGGTTATAGTGACTTCTCTAAATCAGTAACAAAACAAAAAGATTGAGAATGTAACAGAGGTAACAGCCTGAAAAAGGGTAAAATGTTTTACCAGCTGTCTCTTTAAAAGTGCCTCACACTTTTGGGGAATTAAAACCTGCATCCCTGCCCAAGGCTTTGTGCCACAGGAGATGGCTTAACAGAATTGTTCTGGCAGAGATCATGAGATTGTCTTCACCAGAGATGCTCTAATAAACAGCAATAGCCCGAAGCTGAAAACTCCCTTTAAAAGCTCTATATTTCTGCTTAAAGGGAGGAAAATGGTACTTTAAGATGTGAGTCTACCATACTCCTCATTTGCTGGCAAATTAATAAACTTCTCTCTCCTTTTCCTCAAACTGCTTGTCTTCATTCTTTGTTTGGCCATGGGGACAAGTACCAAACTTTCAGTAACAAACAGGTTCAGCCTGGCTTAAAGAGAAGCTTTTGCAATTTGACATTTCCCTTCTCAAGCAACATCTATTCAGTTTTCCCTTGCCTGTTCCCACCACAAACAAGCTGAGTACCCCTACCAGAAAACAAAGATAAATGAATAAAACTCCTTAGCCATTGTGGTATATATCTGTGGATTGGCTTGCTCAACTTCTATTCTACACTTTTTCTAGCTGAAAGGGCCAGAAAGCTAAAAATACTTTTCCAGACTTCCTTGCAGTTAGGGTTGTGCATATAAATTTGGGTCTATGAATTGCATACCTTCATTTGAGATCTGAAATGTGGACCCATTCCCAGAAAAATGGATGGCTGAAAAAAACCCAAAGAAATGTGGACCCATAGTGATTGTTTCTCCTAGCAAGCATGGAGTGGAGATCCAAGGTTCTGTGTAGAGTGTCTTTTAGCTTTGAGCATCAGAGAAGGATTAAAAGGTCATGACCTCTTGGTTCCATTTCCCTGATCTATCTTGGATTGCAGCTACAAGTATTTATCTTCAACTCCACTTCCAGTGAAAGCCTCAGGGCTCCCCAGGGGGGTTATCACTTTAGAAATTGTACTCAGAGGCCTAGCCTAGAGACCACTTCAGTCTATTTTGTATACATATAATCCCCCTGAATTAAATTCCTTCATGCCAGTGAAGGGGCTCAGGAAATTTCACCCCAAAGTATGACTCCTTGGTATAAAGAGTATTTTGAATTAAAGGCCCTTCAAGATCTGCAGACACT
This sequence comes from Eulemur rufifrons, assembly GCF_041146395.1. Classification (NCBI taxonomy): domain Eukaryota; kingdom Metazoa; phylum Chordata; class Mammalia; order Primates; family Lemuridae; genus Eulemur; species Eulemur rufifrons. Next base: position 54,403,997 of record NC_090983.1, on the reverse strand, counting down.
GGAACAGGCTTTCCTCCATCTGCATAACCAGACAGACCCATCAAAAGAACAACTGACTTCCGTTACCCTCTCTGTTATCTCACTATATTGCAGGAAAGAAAGTCAAGAATGCAACCAGCCCTGGCCTAAATCATTTTCAACATAATACCTGTCTCTCAGATTAATTTACAAGTCAATCTGTTTTCCCCATCCATTTATTCTCCCAAGTATCCATTCACCGCTCCCTAGCAACCATCTATTGCCCCTAAACAAAATTACCTATATTCCCCATCTGCCCCTCCCCTCTAAAAGCGTGTATAAAAATATTTGGATTCCATTGGGATATTGAGTAATCATCCTCTGATTCTCCCCATGTGCATGCTAAATAAACCTCTTCCTTTTATTAATCTGCCTTAATTGCCGGTTGATCTTTCAGTGAATTTTCAGGGGAAAGGAGAAGTTTCCCTCACCCCCACACCAACAATATCTAGAGTGCTTTCCATTTTATGCACCTGTAGGGATCAAAGACCTTTGGCCCCTCAAAAGTTTGCCTAACTCTAGGGAGCAAAGTCCCTCAGCCCTACAAAGGTTCTCTGAAAAATCACTGACATTAGATAGATTGATTAATAGGAGGAAAAAGATACAAACTGATTTTAATGTGTTTATACGGAAAACCTCAGAAGATTCAACTCTCCAGCAGGGTTTAGAAGTTTACATGCCTTTCTGGCAAAGTGGGTTAAGGAAGGGGGAAAAGAGGAATTCTGTTGAGGAGCAATAAAGGATTGCTAGGGAGGATGGATGGGAACAAAGATTAACTGGTAAACAGCTCTCTTTGGAACTATTTATGAATGAGTCTGAGAGATGGGACATTATCTTCTTAAAGAGTCTGTTCAGGTGTGGTCACATTCCTGGTCTTACAGGGAGGGGAAGAAGAGAACAGTTGTTCTCCTAGATGGGTCTGGATCTCAGGAAGATAAATTCTGGGGGGAGTGCTGGTGTGGGGGAGGGTCAGAGAGATTCTGAGGCTTCTTCAGTCAGTCTAGCATATCAAAATGCCATATCTTGGGGTAAAATATTTCTTATTTCCTTCACACTGAACCTTGACTGATGTTGCCATCCACCCGAAGAAAACACTATAACATCTAATAAATTAAAAGAGAAAATACATAGAGAGGAGGTAGATGCTTTCTTGCAGCTAATGCTGGATTCAAAGTACTTTTATTGCTTTTAAGGTCCACTTGATTCTCCAAGATAGGTCCAATAGACTCATATCACAGTGAATTCTGTTTCTTTTTTCTAAATTGCTAAAAGTGTGAAAATATGTATGTACATTACTTGACTACAAAATAAAATTAAATGAAAGTGATGGGGTTCAAGATACACCCCCTCCCAAAAATGGCTGTAGGATACCATAATATACCACCCTAAATAAGCCTCTTTGGCATAAGGGTTATTTTGAGGTAATTATATTGGAAAACAGCAGACACAGGAAAAGCTCCAAAAACAGAGTAAAAGTTACTCTTTTGTATGAGAAATTATACATCTATAAAGGAAATCATTTGTAAGGGTTGCTCCCTCTCTGCACCAGGAAGAAGATAACTCTAAAATCACTGGAAACTAATCACGGAGAAGGCATTCATTTAATTCTGCATAAAAAACCTCGCTCTTCTTTACCATGATTTTCTTGGCCATCTCCTCATAACTGGGTCTCCCCCAAACCGTTTCTCTGTTTCAGGAAATCATGATATTTAAGCCTGAAGTCAGGCTACTTCTTTGAGATCTCCAAAGATTTACTCATTTCTCTGGGTTATCTCTCATGTATAAGAGGAATACATGTCAATAAACCTCTGTTTGTTTTTCTCTTGTTAATCTGTCTTGTTACAGGGTTCCATCCCAATTAAGAACTCCCAGCAAAAGAAACAATCAGGAAATGAAGGGAGTAAAAGTAGAGAAAAATATAAAAAATTATTCTTCTTCAAGTTTGAGAGAATATCGCATTTCATGGATTGAATGTGTTTATTAAATCTCACTAATGAAACCAGCAAATTTTTAAAAAATCAGTAAGTAGAAATTTGTAAGTATAAGTGAAATATAAGAAAATGCACTTCCAGTGTGTGTGTGAACCACCTCTCCAACTATTCCCAGTTGCCTGGGGTGGAAACATGGCCACAGCCTGCCAAGCAAAGTCTTTCCTGGTGCTTTCCAAGAGCAATAAGGAGAGAAGTGCTCACTACTGAGACTTTGCTCAGCTAGGACTCCTGAAGCCTGGTGCTACTCTGTCCATCTCTGTGTTAACTGCAAAAAACCCAAATTCTGTAAAATAGTTAAAGAGGTTTTTTTCTGAGCTGAATGTGTGTGATTGTGGGCCCAGAGAGCCATATTCCAGAAGTCTTGAGTAAGCGGTCCCAAGATGATTGGGTTACAGTTTGGTTTTTTTTTTTTTTTTTTTTTTTTTTGAGACAGAGTCTCACTCTGTTGCCCAGGCTAGAATGAGTGCCGTGGCGTCAGCCTAGCTCACAGCAACCTCAAACTCCTGGGCTCAAGCGATCCTCCTGCCTCAGCCTCCCGAGTAGCTAGGACTACAGGCATGCGCCACCATGCCCGGCTAATTTTTTCTATATATGTATTTAGCTGTCTATATAATTTCTTTCTATTTTTAGTAGAGATGGGGTCTCGCTCTTGCTCAGGCTGGTCTCGAACTCCTGAGCTCAAATGATCCGCCCACCTCGGCCTCCCAGAGTGCTAGGATTACAGGCGTGAGCCACCGCGCCCGGCCTACAGTTTGGTTTTATACATTCTAGGGAGACAGGAATTGCAGGTAAAATTGTAAATCCATATATGGAAGACATACATTACTTTGGCCCAGAAAGGTGGGACATCTTGAAGTGGGAGCTTACAGGTTATAGGTAGGTTTAAAGATTCTTAGATTTGTAATTTGTTAAAGAAATAAAGCTTCATCTAAAGGCTTGGAATATTATAAGTTAAGATAAGGAAGTCTGTTAATCAGAGATAAGCCACAATATATGTACTCAAGTGATCTATTAAGCAAATCGATGGCCTGCAGGTGTGATATAACCTTTGCTTTGCCATGGACTTAGGTCCTGTTGATAATTTAGTATCTTATCGCCACAAAGTCTGTTTTGTCAGTATTATGGTCTCTGTCTTAACATTAATGCTGGCCAGTTGTTGTATCTAAACTCCAAAAGGAAGAGGGTATAAAGAGGTGTGTCCAATTTCCCTTCTCTTCATGGCTGGGAACTCAGTCATAAGGGTTTTCTAGGGTCCCTTTGGTCAAGAGGGGGTCCATTCAGTGGGCAGGGGGGACTTAGGATTTTATTTTTATTTACACTTGTCATCATGAGGAAAGCTGACACCAAGGAAAGCAGAGGTGAAATAAGGAGAGGAGAAAAAAGGAGGGCAGGTCACACTCCGATGTTTTGGATCTGCTGTCACTGAAGAATTTTCAGTGACATGAGACAAAACAGTCTCCTTTTATGTAAGGAAGTTTGAACCGAGTTTTCCTGTACTTGAGTCTGCAAGAGGTCTGGTGAATACAAAGTAAAATCAATGTCATTGCATCTCTGGAAGGATTATCAAAATAAAATAAATATAGGTTATTCTGAATTTCCTCTCCAGGACCTTATTCAGGCACCTCACCTTCCTTCTGCTTTGTATCTGGCACTCTTCATCGGTCCCTCGCCTCCAGCATTTAGACCCACTTAAGATATTCTTGTAAAATATGTATGTAAACCTATTCAACTCCAGGGTCCTTCCCAGCAACTATATTTATTTACAGTCATCTGAACTTCATCACTGCTCTTGTGAAATCACCTATTCCAGAGCCACCAATGACCTTTTAGTCATTAATCTAAAGTATATTTCTGAGTCCTCATCTTACTTGACTGTTGGAGAATAGCTGACAGTATTGAATACCCCTCCTTTTTGAAAGCACTCTTCCCTGGGCTTCTACTCAGTTCATCCCTTCAATATTATTGCTTTTAGGCATTGTCTCTGGTGTCATACACTCTGCAGGTGATCACAACAACTCCCATTATCATTTGCATCAGAAACCGTGAGTTGTCTCCCAATATCCTTTCTCTCCTTTTACCATAATAATAAAAATGTTAGCTGGACAGATGTACTACCCAGAATAAAAATCACTCTTCCTCCCTTTGTTATATCTCAGCATGGCCATATGCCATTAGCTTGAAGGAAACTAAAAGTATTTCACACCCAAATATACTTCTTTGACCTATTTCAATATGGCTATTCAGAGGGGCCGGAAACACAAAAATAGCTAAAAAGCTGTCTTTTGTGGGAGAGATGTGCATACAGAGGAAATGTAAGCAACAGATAGAAGCAGGCTTTCTCTGAAATCCCCCCTTGTCAGCACCTAGGAAAGATGAACTGACAGCCTGACACCTTCAAAATTCTGACGGAGACACATTTACCGCAGGCTACCACCTGTTCTTTCTGAGGGCTGCTGCCTGTGAGGGTTCATCTGCATAACAAGACCACCTTTGCTAGCCAGGCCTCTTCTCTCCCTCCCATAATGTATCTTGCCACCAAAACCTGATTTGCTACCATAACCTGTTTTGGCCATGTTGTGAGCCCTCATTCTTTCTGTAACCTCAAAATGATATAAAAGCATCAACCATCTGGCCATTTCTTTGAGTTCTTTTAAAAATATATTTTGTATGAACCTGGTGCACATAATAAAATTTGTAAGCCTTTTTTTCCCTGTTAATCTATTATCAGTTTGTGTTATAGACTCAAATTATCAACCTTCAGGGGAAAAATTTAAACTTCCCTACAAGCTCAATGGACATACAGGGATACAGGAAAAAGAAGTCAGACGCTACAAGCTGGAATGCTATGATCCTTGTTTTACTGTGCAAAACATTAAATAAAACTATCATCTATGATAACTTGGAAGATTATGCCAGCCAAGGAGAAAGAGCAGAAAAGATTTAGTGTTGGTGTTATGTTGGCTGCTTCTTGCTGCTTTTAGCACAGTCTTATGACAGTGAAGATCTCAGGCAGGAGCACGCCAGTTTGAAGCAAACAGGGGAATACAACTCTGCTAAGGGGGCTGTTTTCTTCTTGCTGCCTAAAATCTTAACCTAATATGGGTCTTACAAGTTTAAAAAAGCCAGCTACCTCTATACTCCAGACAGAAACAGTTAAACCATATTTCACCAAATCTAAGACACTATCAATTGTAAGATGCACCATTATTAATGAAGTAAAGAAAAAATGCCAATGACATCATGTTTTCTTATTCCTTAGAATTTTATTAAAAGCTTGTAGATGTTATAACAGTGTAGTCACCCCTCCTCCCATAGATATGGAAGGGAAATATTGACAGTGAGGAATATGTAACAGTGGGAATGGCCTGAAAAAAAGGCAAATAGATTTTCTGTCTCTTTAAAACATCCTCCACTGCTTTTTGAGAACTAAAACCTGCATCCCTGCCTCAGGCCAGTGGTTGGGAGGAGCAGGGTAATAATGTCTTTTGTTCTTGTACTTCTGGAGATGGCTCAGCAGGGACCTGGACCTAGCAAAGGGAGGTCCTGGGTAGAGGTCACGGATTGTCTGCAGCAGAGATGGGACGATTAGAATCACCACCTGTAGCTGAACAGGAATTGCCTGAAGCTGAGAACCCAACCTTTAAAAGCTCTGTATTTCTGCTTATTATTAGGATGATGGCTTTTCAGACAGGAGTCTCCATCTTCCCCATTTGCCAACAAATTAATAAACTTCTCTTTCCTTCTCAAACCACTTGTTCTTGTTTATCTGATGCAGCCTCGAAGACAAGTGCTGAACTTTTGGTGACAATATTGTAGGGAAGGAGAAATGTCTTTTCCTCACCTATACTCTAAGTTTCTGGGTAAGGCCCCTATAGCAAAAAACAGATTAGCAAGAGAAAAGCATACACATTTATTTAATATAAGTTTTACATGACACAGGAGCCTTCATAATGAAATGACCTGAAGAAATGGTTGAACTTTTATATTTTTAGGCCAAATTTGATGAAGAAGTGGGTAGTCATAGAGAAATAGGATGGAACAATGGGGATATGATCTAACGGTAATAAATTGGGGGAAACTTAGCAAGGTCTATTTGTTCAGATTGTTCTCTATTATAACAGAGGTCTGAAAAAGGACTATAAAATGTTTTACGAGTTGTCTCTTTAAACTGCCCCCCACAGTTTTTGGGATTTAAAAGCTGCATTCCTTCCCAAGGCCAGTAATCAAAGGGGCAGAAAAATGTTATTTGCTGTTTGTTTTCTAGTATCTTTAACCACAGGAGATGACTCAGCAGAATTGTTGAGTCAGGAGATCCTTGTCACTGGAGATAAGGTCAACCAAAACTACCAATTATAGTTAAACAACAATAGCCTGAAGCCACAACACGTGACACCCTGGAACCAAGCCCAACCTCTGAAAACACCCTTTTAAAAAGCCCTGTGTTTCTGCTTAAAAAGACGATGGTGGTCTTTGGAGACACTAGTCTACTGCCTCCCTCATGTGTCAGCAAATTAATAAACTTCTCTTTCTTTTTGTTCAAACTACTTGTCCTCGTTCTTGGTTCTCACTGATTTGGCCTCAGGAACAAGTACCGAACTTTCAGTAACACTATGTTCCTGTGCCTTCAGAGAAACGATGCTCCTTCCCTCCAGGTATATGAAGGACACTTCTTTAATTAGAGTCTTATGACCTGCTTCAAGGGAAGTTCAGAACATCCTTCCTAGTGTAGGGTCCAAGGGGTTTCCCTTGGTCCTCTGTAGGTTCGCTAAAAAATCAACTGACACCACTGCACTCTGTCCTGGGCAACAGAGCAAGAACCGGTCTCAAAAAACAAAGAACAGAAACAAAAAACTCAAACTCCCTGATGGCTTACAAGTCAGGGTTTTTCAAGGTAAGGGTACATTTCAGGCAGGCAAAATTGCAAATCAATATGTGGAGGTTATACATTGGTCTGGCCCCAAAATGTGGGATATCCTGAATTGGGGTGCATAGGTGGGTTCAGATATTCTTAGATTATGGGAAAGTGATAGATGTGACAGGCCCCTCAGGGGGAGATTTAGAATACAGAACTGTGATCAGAGTTCAGTTCCTTAGTTTCCCCTTATCTGCATTTTCCACTGGAGTTTTTGAAAAACAACTCAAGAACCTACGTTAAGTTTCTGTTGGGACTCAAAACACCTTGTGACTCTGGCTTGCCTGGGGGACCACTGTTATTCCTATTCTGATTTCAAGGCTAGCTGGGTGCTTGGAACTTCCCATGAATAAACTCAAGGTTTTCTTTTAATTTCCATGCTTGGGGGGCCCAGCAGGCCCCTAAGAGGGGTCCCTACTCTATCTCAATAACATGCCTGAGGAAACATTTACTGAATGAATAAACCCCAGAAATAGGCAGCTAGGAACCTAAGAAATGAAATATGTGGGGGAGAAGGGGAAACTTCGCCTTTACCCCTGCAAGGGTCATTGAAAGATCAACTCACAATAAGGCAGATTAATAAGAGAAAGAGATTACAAATTTATTTTCTGTGTGCTGGGGAGAATCACAAGTGATTACACAATATCCCAATGGGGTCCAGATACCCTCATTTTATGGGGAGAGAAATGAAGAATACAGATAATTCTGTTGAGGGAAAACAAGTGATTACTAGGGAGGATGAATAGATACTTGGGAGAATGAATGGATGGGGGCGGGGCACAGGTTGACTTGTAAATGACTCTTTGGGAATTAACTTAACCTGAGAGAAAGGCATTATTTTAAAATGGGTTGGGCCAGGTCTGGTTGTATTCTTGATCTTCTTTCCTAAAATAGATGTTGAGATAACAGGGAGGGGAAGGAAAGACAATTGTTCCTCTGGATGGGTCTGTCTGGTCTTTGTGGAGATAGAGTTAAAGCCCCTTCCGAGGCCTGCTGACCTCTGAGGGCCTTTAATTCAAAATGCTCTTTATTCCAAGGAGTCATAGTTTGGGCTAAAATTCCCTGAGCTCCTTCAAATGGAAGAAATGAAGAGAAATCTATGGTGAAACTAGAAATTTGAACCTCCTCATCCCAACAAAAAAATTTTTTTCTGTTAGACAGGGTCTCACCCTGTTGCCCAGGCCAGAGAGGAGCGGCATCATCATAATTCACTGAAGCCTCAAACTCCTCTGCTCAAGGTATCCTCCTGCCTCAGCCTCTTGAGTAGTGGGACTACAGGAGCATGCCACCAGCATGCCTGGCTAATTTTTCTATTTTTTGTAGAGATAGGGTCTCACTCTTGCTCAGGCTGGTCTTGAACTCCTGGCCTCAAGCAATCCTCTCACCTCAGCCTCCCAGAGTGCTAGGATTACAGGAATGAGCCACCACACCCACCAACAAAATTTAAAAAGAGAACTTGAACTTTCCTAGTAGCATATGTAGAGGAAAAATAATAACCCCCATAGGTTCTCAGTTAGAATGAACTCCTGTTGCAAAGGACAGATTTACAAGAGAAAAACAAAACAAGTTGATTAACATGTATATTTCATATATAAATGACAGACAATACCTAAAGGATGAGTAGTTAGTTCTCAAAGAGGTGGCTCTGAATTACAGCTTATATAGCATCTTCAACAAAGATCAGTAAATTTTTAGAGACAAAACAAAGGAAAAGCACTTTGAATCTCTAGGGGTGGAACAACAAATAAATGGCAGATAAAGGCCAGTTAGTAAAACCTGTTAATATAATTCTTCTGGTACCATCTCCAGGCTGTTAAGGATCTAAAGCTGTCTTCAGTGGTTAACTTTTGTTTTCCCTGGTAGAAGGGTAAAGGGGCAAGATATGTTTTTTCTTTGTAAATCTGTGTCCTGCTTTTAAGCAAATAGAGGGAGGGCAGAGAGCTCTCCTGTATTTGTTTCTTCTTAATTATTTCCAGTTCAACAATCCTTCATATTTTGGGGAAGTATATTCTGGTCCCCCACACATGTATAACGCAGACCGACCCCAGCAGGAGACTTTTTGCCTCTCAGAGACGTAGGCTCAAATTGCTATTGAAATAAGTAATTGAGAGGCCATTATAGAGGTAGCTCAAGCATTCTGGGTTCCTATTCAAGCAAATCAAAGCGCAACCCAGTGTAAATGGTAAAATGAAACCTAAGCTTAATCAATCAGAAAATGCTGTTAAATTAAGGTTAGTTTAAAACTGCCTCCTTACATATTTCAAGTTTGGCCTAATGGTTTCTCTGTACTGTAACCTAACTAGATGGTAAACAGACTACTCTTGTGCCAGTCACTGAGTTTCAGCCAATCAAAGGCAGCCAACTGTTCAAACAGTGTTCAAATAAGGTGAACAGCAAACTGTCACTAATCTGTTTCTGTACCTCACTTCCATTTTCTGTATGTCACTTTCCCTTTTCTGTTCATAAATCTTCTTTGACTACGTAGCAGCACCCGACTCTCTCTGAACCTATTTGAGTTTGGAGGGCTGCCCGATTTGCAAACCATTCTTTTTTTTTTTTTTTTTTTGTTGAGACAGAGTCTCACTTTGTTGCCCAGGCTAGAGTGAGTGCCGTGGCATCAGCCTAGCTCACAGCAACCTCAAACTCCTGGGCTCAAGCAATCCTACTGCCTCAGCCTCCCGAGTAGCTGGGACTACAGGCATGCGCCACTATGCCCGGCTAATTTTTTCTATATAGATTTTTAGGTGTCCATATAATGTCTTTCTATATTTTTAGTAGAGACGGGGTCTCGCTCAGGCTGGTCTCGAACTCCTGACCTTGAGCAATCCACCCGCCTCGGCCTCCCAGAGTGCTAGGATTACAGGCGTGAGCCACCTCGCCCGGCCGCAAACCATTCTTTGCTCAATTAAACTCTGTTAAATGTAATTTGTCTGAGCTTTTGCCTTTAACACTGCCAACTAACCTCTAATTAGAGACCTTCCATTAGAATAACCAAATAAGGTTACTGCTCCACTTTAACCAATCAAATGTCTTCTTTGTCTTGCTTCTGTGTTCACCCTATAAAAGCCTTCCCTTTGAAGCCTCTATAAAAGGTTTCCCTTTGGAACCCAGAACCACAGGAGAACTAGCGCTGCCCAATTCATGAATATATGTCTGCTCAAATAAACTGTTTAAAATTTTAACGTGCCTAAATTTATCTTTTAACATCACCAATCTCTTTGTCCAAATCCAGGACTCTCCCTGTCCATGTCTGTAAATTCTTAGGGCTCTACAATGACATAGTCCCCCTACCACACCCCACTTAGACCCCTTATGTGCAAATGCTGTCCCCATTGGCTCAAATTATCATGAAAAATTCATCCTTTTCTCCAATTTTTTTCTTTGTTTTCTTTGAGACAGAGTCTTGCTCTCTCACCTGGGCTAGAGGGCAGTGGCATCATCATAACTCTGCAACCTCAAACTCCTGGGTTCAAGCGATCCTCCTGCCTCAGGCTACTGAGTAGCTGGGACTACAGGAGTGCACCACCACACTTGGCTAATTTTTCTATTTTTAGTAGAGATGGGGTCTCGCTCAGGCTGGTCTCAAACTCCCAGGCTCAATTGATCCACCCACCTCGGCCTCCCAGAGTGCTAGGATTATAGATGTGAGCCACCATGCCCAGCCCCTTTTCTCCAATCTTCACAAAGGCACAAGGCACAAGGCACAAGGCGCAAAAGATCCATTCTCGACAATCTCTTTGTGTGTGTGTAAACTTTACTAAAGCTGTGGGTTATAAGGAACGCTCACATTGTGAAACAGCCTTTGCAATCTTCTGCTTCCTCCCCTTCCCCTTTGCCCTGCACAGTGAAATCCTCTCCTGGCTTCCTTCAGAGTTGTTCTGTGAGACTTCCACAGAGATCTCTTCCTCCACTCCAGCAGCATATCCAAGCAAAAACTTCTTATCCAGATAAAAACTATGTTTTTCCTTTAAAAGATCCTGTGACTAGGATGATCTACACATCATTACACAAGTAATTACTTGAATACAAGTACCCCTTAAAGAAAGAAGGCAAATGTACGTAGGGAGAAATTATGCTTTCCTTAAATATTGTGTTTTGGTTAGAGCACAGCTTTCCAGGATATCTTATGCTGATTCATTGTCTTTGAGTTATTCTACAACTTTGTAAATTGTAGATAACTGATAATGATGCAAATAATTCTTACCTCTACAGGTGCAAACAAAACAATCCTCACACCTCAGCCTCCCAAGTAACTGGGACTACAGACATGTGCCACCACACCTGGCTAATTTTTTTTTTTTTTTTTTTTTTTTTGAGACAGAGTGTCGCTTTGTTGCCCTGGCTAGAGTGAGTGCCGTGGCGTCAGCCTAGCTCACAGCAACCTCAAACTCCTGGGCTTAAGCGATCCTACTGCCTCAGCCTCCCGAGTAGCTGGGACTACAGGCATGAGCCACTATGCCCGGCTAATTTTTTTTCTATATATATTTTAGTTGGCCAGATAATTTCTTTCTATTTTTAGTAGAGACGGGGTCTCGCTCTTGCTCAGGCTGGTCTCGAACTCCTGACCTTGAGCGATCCACCCGCCTCGGCCTCCCAGAGTGATAGGATTACAGGCGTGAGCCACTGCGCCCAGCCCACACCTGGCTAATTTTTTCTATTTTTAGTAGAGATGGGGTCTTGCTCTTGCTCAGGCTGGTGTCAAACTCCTGAGCTCAAGCAATCCTCCTGCCTCAGCCTCCTAGAGTACTAGGATTACAGGCATGAACCACTGTGCCCAGTCCCAGTCTAGCTTGTTTACTATTGCTTTTTCTGCTCTTTTCAGTCAAATCAGTCCAACATGGATCATAAATTTTCAGTGAATTTAGAGGGTCTGGCCCAAGTTGGCTACATAAAAAAAAATTTTTTTTTAATAGAGACTTAGAGTATGATTAAACTTTCTATCTACATAGGTGTCTTCATCTGTTAGTGCTGCTATAACACAATACCTGACACTGGGTAATCTGTGAACAATAGAAATTTATTTTCTTACAGTTCTGGAGGCTGGGAAGTCTAATAACAAGGTGCCAGCATTCAGTGTCTGGTGAGGGATTTTGTGCTGGGTCCTCACATGGCAGAAGGGCAAAAAGGGAAAAGAGATAAATGCTGTGTTCCCACATGGCAGAATACAATGTAGCAATCAGAGGCTCCTGGTGCCCTACCACCCCCACCAAAGGTTCACCAGACTATAGGGAGAAGGCCTCTGTCCCTATAAAGTTTCTCTGAAAAATCACTGACATGAGACAGAAAAATTAATAGGAGGAAAAAATACAAATTTATTTAACATGTGTACATAGGAACCCTCAAAATGAAGATTCAACTCCCTAACGGGGTTTAGAAGTTTATATACCTTTCTGGTAAAGTAGGTTAAGAAAGGAGGAAAGAGGAATTCTGCTGAGGGACAAGAAAAGATTGCTAGGGAGGACGAATGGATGGGAACAAAGATTAACTGGTAAACGGTTCTCTTTGGAATCTGAATGAGTCCGAGAGATGGGACATCATCTTAAAGGGTCTGTTCAGGTGTGGTCACATTCCTGGTTTAAAGGGAGAGGAAGCAAAGAACAATTGTTCTCCTAGGTGGGTCTGGATCTCAGGAAGATAAAGAAACTTTTGGGGGAGTGCTAAAGGTGGGGGTTGGGGGAACATCAGAGAGATTTTGAGGATCCTTCAGTCCGTCTAGCATATCAAAATGCCATATTTGGGGGTAAAATATTTCTAATTTCTGGTTGAATGCTGCAGTGATCTGTGATGCCACTGCACTCCACCTGGGGCAATAGAGCAAGACTCTGTCTCAATAATAAATATGTAAATAAAATAGACTATTTTGAAAATTCCTGTGCTGAATTGGGGTGGATTGCAGGTGGAAAAGGAGACACTGACTGACGCAACATTTCATCTGGAGATGAGCAGGCAATGGTAATTTTAAAGATGGTGGGTAGACTGGAGCCAGGGCTAGGAGAAACTTGGACAAAGGAGTGGAGGAGCAGTCGCAGCTGCTTTCCAAGGAGCTGGCGTTGCCAAGAACACAACAGCTTGGGATTCCTGTGGGGGAGAGGAGTTGTGGATCAGAACACGAAAGAGCAGGATATCGGCAAAGATTAATCCCTGAGAGGCTTGGGATCCAGCAAGAAGGGTAGGTGGGGCAGTTTATTTCCCCTCCCCCAAATCTCTGGTAGTCAGCGGCTCCTGAGCTGCTGGAGAGCCCTTCTACCCTCACAAGCCCAAAAGCTGCTGCCACCAGTGAACTGGGAACTTCTTAAGGATGAAGCACCAGACTGCTGGCGCCCTCAGGGTCACTCCCCAACACCACAGACCCAAGCCAAGAAGGCAGGCACCATATTGCTTCTCCACCCACTGAATACCTTTGTTTTCCTCAGGGGGCTTGAACCCCTCAGTTTTCATCTAGCTCATTCCCACACAAACATTTCCCAACTCCGGCACAGACAGCGGGAGCCACAGGAAGCCAGTAGGTCCCAAGGGATCCACGTGACCCCAGAGCCTGGACATTCTGGGTGGTCTGCCTTCTGGAGAGGGGGACAGAGATGACTAGAGTGCTAGTTTTCTTCCATTGAGACCCTTTTCCCTGCCTCCCCCCTGCCCCACCTGTGGCTGCTGATAGACAGTTGAGACAGGGCTCGTAGGAACTGCTTCTCCCCTCTGTTGGTGCATCTGCCATACTTGGGCTTGCACAGAGTGTGGGGCTCAAGCCTTTCAGGACTCTGTTTCTCCCCCATTCCCCTCCCACACCTGCGGCTGCCAAAACAGACAATTCAGCCACGACACTGAGGCTTCAACAGAGTGTGAAGCTCGGGCCTTTCCTCTGGGTGTCCTGCAGTGGATTGAGGGGTGCTTAGACTGTGAGCTCTCTGCCCACTGGCCCTCCCTGGTATCACTTACCCAGTGACTCCATCAGGACAGGGCACACCCTGAGGTGGAGGGACATCAACCCTGCTTGAGCACTCTGTGGGCAACTTGGGTTCAGCACGCTTCTAGCTGGCATGATCAGGGTTTGATCTTCAGGGACCTGGATATGGGCCTGCAGTCCAGGTTCCATATACCCAGTTCTGAGTCACATCACTCGGTGGCAAGGAGGGGAGATTTGTGATTGGGTAAGGCCACTGTGGCCCCTCCTTGGTGGCCTTGTTTGGAAGTTGGGAGCAGACCTTTGGCCCCTGCTGAAACAGATACCTTGCCAGCTGTGGTGGAGCCTGAGGGCAAGCTCACCCAACCCAGCCCCATCCCCCGCCTCTGCTGTGACAGAGAATAAGGACTCACCTGAAGTTCCAGGGCTCCACCCACCACTTGGGGTAATTGTGTGCTTCTTCTGAGGGACTAGAGATGGTCACAGGACCCAAAAACAACATTGCAGCTTGTTCCTTCTGGCAAATGCCACCTACTGACAGGGAGTCAATTTGTGTGCCCTTTGCAGCATTTACTGATTCAATCATGCAGGGTATAGTTGGGTCTCACCCACAAGCACCACCTACTGGCTTAGAGATTAAACTGGGCATGCCATTATCTAATCAAAAGAAAATCCAAAAATAAGAAACAAAAGCTGCTCCAGATGAAAAGAAATCAGCAAAAGATCTCCAGACATATGAAAAATCAGAGTAAAAGGACACCCCTAAAAGAAAACAATAACTCCATACCAATGGGAACAAACCAAAACAAGAATACTGAAATGACTGATAAAGGATTTCAAATATGGATCGTATGGAAGCTCAATAAAATACAAGAGAAAATAGAAACCCAACACAAAGAAACCACAAAAACAATGCAGGAAATGAATGAAAAATTCACAAAAGAAATGGAATTATTAAAAAAAATCAAGCTGAGATTCTGGAAATGAAAAATTCTTTCAAGAAAATACAAAACACAGGCTGGGCGCGGTGGCTCACGCCTGTAATCCTAGCACTCTGGGAGGCCGAGGTGGGCGGATCGTTTGAGCTCAGGAGTTCGAGACCAGCCTGAGCAAGAGCGAGACCCCATCTCTACTAAAAATAGAAAGAAATTATATAGACAGCTAAAAATATATATAGAAAAAACTAGCCGGGCATGGTGGCGCATGCCTGTAGTCCCAGCTACTCGTGAGGCTGAGACAGGAGGATCCCTTGAGCTCAGGAGTTTGAGGTTGCTGTGAGCTAGGCTGACGCCACGGCACTCACTCTAGCCTGGGCAACAGAGTGAGACTCTGTCTCAAAAAAAAAAAAAAAAAAAAAAAGAAAATACAAAACACAATGGAATGCCTTAAGAATGGGCTAGATCAGGCAGAAGAAAGAATCTCAGAGCTATAAGACACCACCTTTGAATTAAACAAGTCAGTCAAAGAGAAAGAACAGAGAAATAAGAGGAACAAAAAAAGCCTACAAGAAATATGAGATTATGTAAAGAGGCCTAAAATTAGAATCATAGGCATCCCCGAGGGTGAAGAAGAAAATAAACAAGGGCTGGAAAACCTATCTGAGGGAACATGTGAGGAAAATTTCCCAGGTCTTGCTGGAAACCTGGACATCCAAGTACTAGAAGTGCAATGGACTCCAAGAGGCAATGACCATGACATGTAGTCATCAGACTGGCCAAAGTTAACATGAAAGAGGAACTCCTACAAACTGTAAGGCAAAAGCATCAGGTGACTAACAAAATCCCATCAGACTAACCGCAGACTTCTCAGCTGAGACCTTAAAGCCAGAAGGGACTGGGGACCCATTCTCAGTCTTCTCAAACAGAATAATGGCCAGCTTAGAATTTTGTATCCTGCAACACTAAGTTTCTTATATGAGGGATAAATAAAGACTTTCTCAGACAAGCAAACACTGAGGGAATTTGTCAAGACCGGACCTGCCCTACAGAAAGTACTCACAGCTGCATTATACACTGATCAGCACAATAGACACCCATCAGTGTAAAACCATCCAAATGCTGAAGTTCAGAACCCAGTTACCACAATGGCTCAGGAGGCGAAAAAAAAAAAAAAAAATTCTACACAACAGGATGAACAGAAATTCACCCAACTTATAAATAAATATGAATGGCTTGAACTCCTCACTGAAGACACACAGGCTAGCTGAATGGATAAATAAATACAAGCCAAGTATCTGCTGTCTCCAGGAAATACATCCAACCCACAAAGACTCATTCAGTCTCAAGATGAAGGGATGGAAACAATATTCCATGCAAATGGAACCCAAAAGAAAGCTGGTATAGCCATTCTCATGTCAGATAACATGGACTTCAAATCAACAAAAGTAAAGAAAAACAAAGACGGTCATTATATAATGGTGAAAGGAACAATTCAACAAGAAGACATAACAGTCCTAAATATCTATGCAACTAACACAGGTGTGCCCAGTTTCATAAAGCAAATCCTACTTGATCTAAACAAAATGATAAACAACAGCATTGTAATAGCTAGGGACTTCAACACCCCATTGACAGAATGGGACAGATCAGGCAAGCAGAAAAGAAACAAAGAAACAATGGACTTAAACAAGACTCTAGAACAAATGGGCCAAACAGACATTTACAGAATATTCTATCCCAAAACTACTGAATATACATTCTTCTCATCAGCTCACAGAACATTCTTTAAGACTGATCATATCCTAGGCCACAAAACATATCTCAACAAATTTAAAAAAATAGAAATTATACCATGTATTTTCTCAGATCACAGTGGAATAAAATTAGAAATCAATTCCAACAGAAACACTCAACTCCACACAAAGTCATGAAAATTAAACAAACTATTGCTGAATGATTATTGGGTCAAGGAAGAAATTAAGATGGCAATCAAAAGATTCTTTGAACTAAATGACAAAGGGGACACAAGTTATCAAAATCTGTGGGATTCTGCAAACAGAGTCCTAAGAAGAAAATTCATAGCCTTAAATGCCTATTTCCAAAAGACAGAAAGATCACAAATCAGCAATCTAATGAATCAAGGATTTGGAAGAGGAAGAGCAAACCAATCCCAAATCCAGCAGAAGAAAAAACATAACTAAGGTCAGAGCAGAGCTAAATGAAATAGATTCCAAAAGAATTATACCAAAGACTAATAAAACAAAAAGTTGGTTCTTTGAAATGATAAATAAAATCAATAGGCCTTTCACTAGATTACCCGGAAACAACAAAGAAAGGATCCTAATAAGCTCAATCACAAATAAAAAAGGAGATATTACAACTGATACCACAGTAATACAAAATATCATCTTGGAATACTATAAAAATCTCTAGCACATAAACTCTAAAACGTTGAGGAAATGGAAAAATTCTTGGAAACACATAACCTCCCTAGTCTCAATCAGGAAGAAATAGAACTCCTGAGCAGACCAATATCAAGTAATGAAATTGAAGCTGAAGTAAAAAAAAAAAAAATCTTCCAACAAAAGAAAGAGTCCCAGACCAGATGGTTTCACAGCTGAATTTTACCAGACCTACAAAGAAGAACTATTATCTATACTGTAGAAATCATTTCACTAACACAAAGAAGGAAGGAATCCTCCCCAACTCATTCTATGAAGCCAATATCACCTTGATGCTAAAGCCAGGAAATGATACAACAAACAACAAAAGAAAACTACAGACCAATATCCCTTATGAATATAGATGCAAAAATTCTCAATAAAATCCTAGCAAACTGAATTCAGCTGCACATCAAAAAAATAATCCACCATGACCAGGTGGGTTTCATCCCAGAGATGCAAGGATGGTTCAACATAGGCAAATCTATAAATCTGATTCATCACATAACTAGAAGCAAAAACAAGAAACCATATTGTCCTCTCAACAGATGCAGAAAAAGCATTTGACAAAAGTCAGCACCCTTTTATGATAAAAACTCTTAACAAAATAGGCATAGATGAAACATACCTCAAAGTTATAAAAGCCACATATGATAAACGCACAGCCAACATCATACTGGACAGGGCAAAACTGAGAGCATTTCCACTTAGAACTGGAACCAGACAAGATTGCCCACTGTCAACATTTCTATTCAACATAATGCTGGAAGTCCTAGCTAGAGCAATCAGGCAAGGAAAGGAAATCAAGGGCATCCAAATGGCAAAAGAACAGGTCAAACTATTGCTCTTTGCTGATGATATGATCTTATATCTAGAAAAATGTAAAGATTCTTCCAAGAGACTCCTGGAATTGATAAATAAATTCATGAAAGTGTCAGGTTACAAAATCGATGTACACAAATCAGTAGCATTCCTATATGCCAACAACAGTCAAGCTGAGAATCAAATCAAAGACTCAATATCTTTCACAATGGCAACAAAGAAAATAAAATGTCTACAGATATATTTAACCAAGGAGGTGAAAGAGCTCTAGAGGGAGAACTATGAAACACTGAGTAAGGAAATTGCAGGAGATATAAACAAATGGAGAAATATATTATGCTCATGGATCGGCAGAATCAACATTGTTAAAATGTCTATGCTACCCAAAATGATTTACAGATTCAATGCAATTCCTATTAAAATACCAAAGTAATTTTTCACAGATCTAGAAAAAATAATTCTATGCTTCATATGGAACAAGAAAAGACCCAGAATAGCCAAAACAACCTTAATCAAAAAGAACAAATTGGGAGGCATCACTTTATCAGACTTCAAGCCATATTACAAGGCTGTAGTAACCAAAACAGCATTGTACTGGCACAAGAACAGAGATATAGACCAATGGATCAGAACAGAGTACCCAGATATAGAACCATCCTCATATTGCCATTGGACCTTTGACAAAGCAGACAAAAACATACATTGGGGAAAATACCTATTCAATAAATGGTGCTGAGACAATTGGGTAGCCACATGTAGAAGACTGAAACAGGATTCGCACCTCTCATCACTCACAAAAATTAATTCATGATGGATAACAGACTTAAACCTAAGGCATGAAACTATAAGAATTCTAGAAAAAAAAGTTGGAAAAACTCTTATAGACATTGGCCTAGGCAAAGAATTTATGAGGAAGACCCCAAAGGCAATCATAGCAACAACAAAAATAAATAAATGGGACCTGATCAAATTGAAAAGCTTCTGCACAGCCAAGGAAGCAATCAATAGAGCGAATGGACAGCCTACAGAATGGGAGAAAATATTTGCATGCTATACATCCGATAAAGGACTGATAAACAGAATCTATAAAGAACTCAAGCAATTCAACAAGAAGAAAAATCAAACAACCTCATTAAAAAGTGGGCAAAAGATATGAAAAAAACTTTTCAAAGGAAGATAGACTAATGGCCAACAAACATATGAAAAAAGTTCAACATCTCTAATCATCAGGGAAATGCAAATCAAAACCATAATAAGATATCACCTAACTCCAATGAGAATGTTTTATATGAAAAAGTCCCAAAACAACAAATACTGGCGTGGATGTGGAGAGATAGGAACACTTATACACCATTGGTGGGACTGCAAACTAGTATAACCTCTATGGAAAGTAGTATGGAGATATCTCAAAGAACTAAAAGTAGACCTACTATTTGATCCACCAATCCCACTACTGGTTATCTACCCAAAGGAAAACAAGACATTTTATAAAAAAGGAACTTGCACCTGAATGTTTATAGCAGCACAATTCACAATTGCAAAGATATATAAACAACCCAAGTACCCATCAATACATGAGTGCATTAATAAAATGTGGTGTATGTATGCCATGGAGTACTACTCAGCCATAAAAAAATGGTGAATTACCTCTTGAATTAACCTGGATGGAAATGGAGACCATCCTTCTAAGTGAAGTATCACAGGAATAGAAAAACAAACACCATATATACTCACCATTAAATTGGAACTAATTGATCAACAATTATGTGCACATATGGAAATAACACTTACCAGAATCAAACAGGTGGGGGGGAAGAGGGGATGGGTATATTCACACTTAATGGGTACAATAACTTTGACCCAAACTGTACAAAGGCAATTTGTAACCCAAACATTTGAACCCCCATAATATTCTGAAATTTAAAAATATATTAAAAATTTAAAAAATACATTTCTAATTTCCTTCAGATGAAAGGAACAGACTCACTCCCTCAAGCCCTTTCAGAAGGTGCTAATCCCAACCATGAGGGCTCTGCCCTTATAACTTAATCACTTCCTAAAGGCCCCATCTCTTTTTTTTTTTTTTTTTTTTTTTTGAGACAGAGTCTCACTTTGTTGCCCAGGCTAGAGTGAGTGCCATGGCGTCAGCCTAGCTCACAGCAACCTCAAACTCCTGAGCTCAAGGGATCCTCCTGTCTCAGCCTCCCGAGTAGTTGGGACTACAGGCATGCACCACCATGCCCGGCTAATTTTTTCTATATATATTTTAGCTGTCCATATAATTTCTTTCTATTTTTAGTAGAGGTGGGGTCTCGCTCTTGCTCAGGCTGGTCTCGAACTCCTGAGCTCAAACGATCCGCCCACCTCGGCCTCCCAGAGTGCTAGGATTACAGGCGTGAGCCACCGCGCCCGGCCTAGACCCCATCTCTTAATACTATCAAATTGGTGATAAAGCTTCAACATAGGAATTTTGAGGGACATATTGTGGCCATAGCAATAGGTAAGTAATGCAGCTCTTTACTAAAGTCCTTGAAGGTTCTCTCCAGTTTCTGGACCCTAGGTGTTTGACTAAGAAGCACAAAGTTGATGACATTTATATGTGGTCTTATATACTCATTCTTCGTATATTGGGTTGAAGCTCAGTGAAGATACTTTGTTTGGAGAAAAGAAAAAACACTTTATAAAACAGTTGATTGCTTCCTGGGAAAACAAACCTTGGTAAAACGAATCTTAAGGTTTCTGCTGGGCCTTTGTGCTTCCACAGGTCAATGTTCAGCTGAGTACCTTGACATGTTCAGGTGGAAAGCAGTAAAGTCGCAAGTAGGAGTTGAGAGAGTTGTGCTGTGCTCGATAAAGTAGAAGAATTTGGAGCTCAGAAAGTGATTTAGAAAGAAGGAGAAAAGAAAGGAGGAAGGCAACTTCAGAGTCTGGAGTAGAGTTGCGGAAATGGTTGAAGGGTTATTATTTAATTTTAAATGGGTTTCTCCCAAATCTTTGGTAAAGTCTATGTCAGGAAAAACATGTAGTTTAGTGGTTCTGATAAAATCTTAACAAGGAAATAATAAAAAAAACCAGCAACAATGATAAAAATAGATTCCATTTATTGAGCGTCTGATATGTCCCTGGCATTGCGCTAACACAGATAGCTATTTTGGGGACTCAGAAAACAATACTCCAAAATGAAGGCCTCAGAAACAGCCTCAGAAGAAAAAGGCTTTCTCTGCTCTTCTCTTGTCCTCTTGTCTCTCAATCCCATTCTCCCGAGAGGCTAACCATAGAAACTAGAATCCTTCTTCCCCAAGGCAGGTCATAAAAACCAGAATTGCTTTTCCCCAAAGCCAGCCATAAAACCTAAGAATACCACTGCAAGTCCCCCTAACCTTTCTATGGAAAAACTGGCCATAACACCCCAATTCCAGAGAGGGTCCCACCCCATACCCAGAATGAAGGAATGCTGCATAGAGAGGCCACTCAGAATCTAGACAGACAAGCCTTGCTGGGTTTCCCCACTCAGCCTATTAGCATTAGATCATACACACCCTTTTTGTTTAATCATATTTCTACATAGCTGTCCATACTTTGTTAAACCTAAGCATAAAAATGGACAATTTCCCCTGTATCTTTGGGTCTTCATTCTGAAAGCTCTCATGTACACATTAAATAAATTTGTATGCCTTGTCATCAATTAATCTGTCTTTTGCAAGCTGATTTTTCAGCAAACCTTCAGAGGGTAAAGGGGAACTTTTCCTGGGGCCCCAATACTATACTACTTATGTCACAGCAACCAAGTGAGACAGATATTATGCTCCATTTTTAGGTAAGAAGATAGAGGCTCAGAGAAGTTAAGTAACTTACTCAAGGGCATACAGCCAGTTCATGGCAGAGCCAGGATTTGAAACCAGAACCCAAGCTCTTTTCATTGTATGACACTGCTTGCCTGTACTCCTCCCTGCACCATCCATATAAAGCTGTTGTGGAGATGCTCGACTTAAGGTCATTTACAAGAACGCCCTCCTCCTCTAAAGCTGCTCATTTCATAGAGAACTGGCTGTAACCACTGAAAAATTTTCCATGTTGAGTCAGATCTGTCTCCTTGCAGTTTCCATCCACAAGTCTTCCATCTGCTGTCTGGGCCACCCAGAACAAACCTAATCCTTTTTTCACGATCAGGCTATCTAATATTTGAAAATATGGAATTGAAGAGTACCAAAATATGCTGTGTCAGGGAATGGCCTGGAAAACTTCCCCCACTCTTTTGGGAACTGCAGTGTGGCCAGCATCCCTGCGGCAGGTTAAGTTTTTTGTTAAAATTCCCAGGTCGCACCAGCTCCCCCAGGTGGGCGGCTAGCAGAGTTCACAGGCTTTGATTTTGGCAGAGATGGGAGGAATCGTTAACCACAGTAATTGCCCAAAGCTGAGAACCCTCCCTTTAAAAGCTTTGTATTTCTGCCTATGTTGGGAAATTTGGGATTTGGGGATGAGAAGGTCTACCATATTTCCTCCTCTGCCGGCAAAGTAGATTCTCTCTTTCCTTCCTCCTCAAACCTCTTGTCCTCAATATTCAGCCTTGTGGACAACTGGCCGAGCTTTTGGTAACAATGCCACCCCAAAATATGACTGGTATAGGCATTATTTTGAGCTAAAGGCCACTGAAAACCAGCAGATACAGGAAAAGTTCTAAAAACAGTTTTTCTTCAGTAAATTTCCATTTATAAAGGAGACTCAAAAGTCTTTTTCCTTTGTCTTGACACTTCTCTAAAAATGGCCTGTTCTTTGCTGAAGTTGCTATATAAACTGTAATTCAAAGCCACCTTTTGAGAATTACGCATTCCCTGGGTATATCCCACATATATATGAGACATGCGTGTTAATAAACTTGTTTGTCTTTCTCTTGTTAATCTGTCTTTTGTTATAGGGATCTGTTCCAGCTAAAGACTTATGAGGCTTGAAGAAAAAAGTATTTTCCTCCCCTACACCTCCAGCCACCTACACTTGTTTCCTTGTTGTGAATGTTCCCCTTCATGTGAAACACAATTCGTTGGACTAATACAGCCTTAAAAAGGGACTCTCATCTCATTCCTTGTTTTTTTTTTTACAACCAAAGACCTGACCACCACAGAGAAACAAAGTGTCATTCTACACCAGTAACTGCTAGATATTAGGTTACTAAGTAACGAAATGTCCGATTTCCCTAAGTACTAAGTTTGACAGTTGATAGCTCTGACATTTCACTTTGACACTTTTTGTTTTATTTTTATTGTGAAGGTACATCCTCAGTCTTTCAAATGTATATTTTGGCTTGTGATTATCTTTCAAATTTTTTTTAGGGCAATTTTTGTGAAACCATGGATAAGTCAAAAATTTGTGTTATTTTGGAGTACAAGTTCCATCGTGAAACCAATGCAGCACAGACAGCTTGAAATATCAACAAAGTGTTTGTGGTGGACGTGGCTAATGAACGCATAATACATCGATAGTTTGAGGAGTTCTGTTCTGGTAATTTTAATCTTGAAAATGAGCCACGTGGGTGACCTGAGACCAAAGTGGATAAGGATGAGCTGAAAGCTGTAGTGGTAGCAAATCCATTTCAACCTACCCGTGAATTAGCAGCAAGGTTTGACATTACTATTCTAACAATATTGGACCATTTGAAAAAAATCAGCAAGGCAAAGAAGCTGGAGAGATGGTTACTACATGAATTAAACAAGCATCAGAAGAGAAATCATCTCAAAGGTTGCCTTTCTTTGCTCTTACAACATAAATGTGAACCATTTCTATACTATGTTGTTACATGTGATGAAAAATGGATTCTTCTTGACAATCACAAGCATTTGGCACAATGGTTGGATAAAGATGAAGTGCTGAAACACAGTCCAAAACCGAATATTTATCACAAAAAGCTAGTGTTTATCTGGTGGTCCAGTGCTGGTATTATCCACTACAGCTTCATGAAACCTGGTCAATTGATTACGGTGGATGTCCACTGCAACCAACTGGATGAAACGATGAGGATGCTTGTGATTAGCAGCCAAGATTGGTCAACAGAGAGACAGGCCAATCCTCTTGCAAGACAACACTTGACCACATGTTGTACGAACAACGCTGCTAAAACTACAGAGGCTGGACTTGGAAACTCTCTGTCATCCACCATATTCACCACATCTTGCACCAACTGACTACAACTTCCTCTAGGCTTTGGACTTCTTTTTTATATTTTTATTTTTTGAGACACAGTCTCACTCTGTCATCCAGGCTAGAGTGCTGTGGCATTAGCCTAGCTCACAGTAACCTCAAACTCTTGGGCTCAAGTGATCCTTCCTGCCTCAGCCTAATGAGCAGCTGGAATTACAGGCACCCACCACCACACCTGTTAATTTTTTCTATTTTTAGTAGAGACCCAGTCTCCCTCTTGCTCATTCTGGTCTCCAACTCCTTACCTCAAGCGATCCTCCCACCTCGGCCTCCCAGAGTGCTAGGATTACAGGTATAAACCACTGTGCCCAGCCCAGGTATAAGATCATTTCTTGCCAGGAAAAATATTCAATTCTCAACAAGCTGTGGAAAATGCCTTTCTCAATTTCTCACCACTGGCTCTCCAAGCTTCGCTGCTGGCACAAACAAGCTATCATTAAGATGGCAAAACTGTGTTGATAGTTTAGGTGCACACTTTGATTAATTGTACTGCTTCTTGTTTGAGATATAATAAACTTCTGATTCAAAATCGGACATTTCATATGTAATGACCTAATATATATTACGTGATTGATAAACTTCACACCCATGGTAATTTTGTTGCATGTAAGACACGCCAGAAGTGGAGGGAAGAAACAAGTGATTCTTTTAGTATTAACTGCAGCTCTGCCTATGGAATTTAACCAATATTAGAAATTGTCAAGTCCTGTGTTATTTAGAAAACTGGAAAGGACAGAGCCGCCAAACTGTGACCCTAAGAAGGTTGTTAAGAGAAGGGCAGGGTGAGTGGAGGGACGCTTTAAGTACACTGCTGACCGTGGGGAGAATGCCAGCAGAGAAAGCTTCAAGTTGGGCTGGCGAGTCTCTTCTCCTGGGACTGCAGTCGCTGTGATAGCATTTAGGGCCACACACTCCAGTGTTCAACATTCGTATTTATGTACCATTGTCTGGCAAGGGTAGGATCCTGAAACTCTCGGGTCTGTTTCTTCACCTGCAAAATGTGTGGCTTGCATCATAGAGGAGAGTTCCTGGAACGCGCTCGCAGCAGGACACGGCGGTGTGTGCAAGCGGAGGGCAGCCCTGTCCTTGAGCCTTTTGGCTGAGACCCGGAGGGCAGAGGAAGCAGAAAGACGGGATGTTCGAAAAGTACGTGGGAAGGGGGCGCACCACATTGCGGGCCGGACGAGGCGGCCCGGGGTGCCTGGGCCATCCGCACGCGTTGCGGTTGCTCGTGGGGCGCTCCCCACGGCCTCGCCTCCTAGAGTACGTCCCGTCGCCCGATTTGCGGGGGACGGCCGCAGCTCGCGCCCCCTGCCACGCGGGTCGGGGGCTGGACTTCGGCGAGGGGCGGTCCCCACTTGCGCCCTCCCCTTCCCTCTCCCCGCCTCCCTCTCGCTCCGCTCCCCGCCCAGCGGCCCAGGAGGCCGGGCTCCAGCGAGGGGGGCGGTGGCCGTGCCGGTGACAGCCGCTCCCCGCCCCAGCGGCCCGCCACGTCCCTCACGTAGCGCCCGACCGAGGCGCTGAGCGGCGACCTGGCGCCGGGGCTCCGGCTCCTCCGGCGGGGCTCGGCATGAGGCTGGTGCGGCTGCTGCGCGGAGCCGCCTCGGCCGGCCCGGGCCCGGGGCTGCGCGCCGCTGGTCCCCGCTCCAGCCGCAGCCTCACCTCGGACTCGGGTTCCGGGCCGGCGCCCGAAAGCGGCGTTCCGGGCCAGGTGGATTTCTACGCGCGCTTCTCGCCGTCCCCGCTCTCCATGAAGCAGTTCCTGGACTTCGGTGAGTGGGGCCCGCGCCTCAGGCCTTCGTGCGCGACCCCGGGCGGGGAGCTGGGGCCGCCGACCCGGGCCCGGCCGGCGCTGGCTCCTCTCGCTTCAGCGCACCCCTTCTTCAGGTTTCCGCCCCCAGCGCCCTCGGGACTTCCTTCCTCCCTGGAGGGTGCCGGCTTACCACCAGGGTAAACAACTGAGGCATGTGGCTTTTTACGGTGTATTGTTGAAAACCAACCAGCAGGGCCGCAGGCTGAATGAGCTCCCGCCTTTCCGCGCACGTGTGCAGGTGCGCGCTCGCGACCAGGCCACTTCGGAGGAGCCGAGCTGGAGCTCCGGTGAGAGCCCAGAGCGTGACACCTCCGGGAATCGCGTTTGGAGCCCACAGAGTGATAGTAAATGTCCAGTTTTGCGTATGATAATTGCATAGAATTGGTGTGATGATAGGGGAAAGCAGGTTATAACTGGCCCAATTTTTTAGAATGTTTTTCTTGGCAGTGGCTTAAGGAGTGTTTCTACTAACAGCACATTCATTTCATCAGCTGCAAAGGACTTGAGCACGTGTACAGTGCATGATTAGGAGATGCTCTGGTGTTTACCACATTTTACCCTGGTTTTCTCTAGAAGGCGTGCAACAGATTGCGGAAGGAATTGCAAAGTTAAGCGCTTAACTTTGACTTCCCATATGTGGGCAATGAGGGAAAAGGGAAAACTCTCATACCAACTTTAATGAAGTCAAAAATTTGAGTAGAAAAAGTTATCTTCTGCATTGTGAGTGTGATTAGGTCACTAACATCACTAGTGGGCTTGAAAGATACTTGCATGGCTGGCAACTTTATCTTAAAACGGTGGCTTACAATAGCAAAATTTTTGGCTCAAAGCCTTCGGGTTTTGTTTTTACTTTAAAATGACTTTAGTTTGATGAAGGTGAATTTGGCTTTGTTCGAAAGTAGGCCATGAAACTTTCACAAGAAGATGTTTTCCTTTAATACCATAATTTCTACTATTAACAATCTAGTTTTTCTAAGGTTGTCTCTGCTAAAGTAGCAAGATTAGTGAGTTTGAATTGCATTATTGGACTGGGCAAGGTGGCTTAGCACTCTGGAAATCCGAGGTGGGAGGATTACTTGAGGCCAGGAGTTTGAGACCAGCTTGAGCAAGAGCAAGACCCTGTCTCTACAAAAAATAGAAAAATTAGCCAGGCATGGTGGTGGTGCCTGTAGTCCCAGCTACTCGGGGGGCTGAGGCAGAAGGATTGCTTGAGCCCAGGAGTTTGGGGTTGCAGTGAACTATGAAGATACCACTGCAGTCTAGCTTAAATGACAGAGCCAGACTCTGTCTAAAAAAAAAAAAAAAAAAAAGTATTATTGAAATAAAAAGACCTTTTATTTTAACTTTAAATGGAGCTGCTTGCCACAGGCCGTTCTACAACTATTCCATTTAGCATCCTGATAGAGGAGTGGAGAAAAGGGCAGGTGACTTTTGAGGAATCACATAATTGAATAGGACCTACCTGAAGATGGTTGCTTACCAGGCATTAGTGATTTTTGCTCTGAAAGCACTCCCTCCTCTGCACTTACTCTTTGCTTATGGTAATTAGTGTTAGTGGTTCTATATAGAATCAGTGGATCTTCTCATGCACATGTCAAAATTTCCCTGTTTCTTCCTTTTAAATGTATTTATTTTTTAAGGCTAATCAAATGAAGCAGTGGGAGTGGAGAAGGAACAAAGAAATTTGTAACTGTTTCATGTAGTTGTAAACACTGCTACACTTGTTGGACCAGTCTAAAATTTCCCTGTTTCTTAGACAGGTATTCACTCTTTTTAAACCTGGAGTTAGGAAACAGATTTTCTAAATGATAACAGCAACAAGGTATACAGGAAAGGTTTTTCCAGGTTCTACTATTAATTAGACTCTGAGCATTGCTCAGACATGCACAGGTACCTTAGTTCTAAGATGGGTGATCACTGTAAGGATGCAGGTAAGGGAGACAGGAAAGTATCATAATTGTTGCACACCACCATTGGAATGTCAGGAATTGGAAGATCATTCTGGATGTTTATAACTCAAGATTGGGTTATCTCATCCTTCCCTCCCTCTGGCATGGGTATCTTTGCCTCCTATTCCCTGCGCTTTTAGGGTGGTGATTGTACCACTCTGGCCTTGCCAGCTAACTCCCTGTTTCTCCCTGTCTCCTGGCTTCTGTTGCCTTATGGCTTCTACTTACTGCTTTCCTCATCGTGTCTGGTTTCAGGATCGGTGAATGCTTGTGAAAAGACCTCATTTATGTTTCTGCGGCAAGAGTTGCCTGTTAGATTGGCAAATATAATGAAAGAAATAAGTCTCCTCCCAGATAATCTTCTCAGGACGCCATCCGTTCAGTTGGTACAAAGCTGGTAAGATTCTCATCTTTTGTTTGCAATTTCGGTGGAGTTGTGGGCTTTACTCAAGATTAAAGCAAATGCTTTTTGACTCTTCAGTGGAATCTTGAGGTAGTAGCAGTATTCTTCCTCTTTTTTTTTTTATTTTTCCTATTTTGGTGTGTCTGGGCTTGTGCCCTGAGTCCTTGACTCTCCCACTCCTTGATTTTGAGAAAACCAATCAGAACTTCACTAAAATACCAAATTTCAGATTTGTGTCATTAAATCTGCAGAGATCCTATGTTATAATATAAGAAAAATATCTACCATTTGTTGTTTGCTAGCTATTTATGTATATTACCTTTAATTCCTTCAACAACTCTGCACGATAGGTATTTTCTCCATTTTATAGATGAGGAAGCTGAGGGACATAAAGGTTAAGTCCTTTGCCTAAGACGATACCGCTGGTAGTAGAGCTAAGGTTCAAACCCAGATTTGTCTGAATGATGAAATGTATTAAAGGGTGTATATATTTTTAATAAACTGAATTTATTTTATTGAAGTACATCTTTTTATAAACCACAAAAGTTAAAACTTTTATTCTTCTGTTTTAAAACAATTAGAAGTTATTGGAATCATGTAGAAACTGATCTCCCCAAAAATGAGTTGAGGTGTTCAGGGTATCCACTCATTTGTGGCCACTTCTATAAGCCTTTGTTGTTAATGTTATTAATTTAAAAGTGTTATTCTCTTAAGCACTGCAAATTTCAAACAAAAGAGTTGCCCAGAGTTAAGGCTTAAATGGAAAAAATTCAGTTGCAAGATGTTTCCCAGTTGTGGTTCATGGGCGAGCCTAGTTTTCCTTTCGTAGGCATTATAGTTTGAGGGAGAAGCTGATCTAACCTTTATTAAAAAAGTAAGAGAAAGAAGCATGACTGCTACATATATGATAATCAGATGCTAACTAGTCTAAGCATGGAATAGCTATGTTGTTTAAGTGAGAGACATTTGTTTAGGAATTATGATAGAATCCAAAGGAGAAAATATAATATCCTATGGAAGCTTTTTCCTGTTTTTAAAAATTCTTTATTAAAAATAGAATATTCTCCTTTTTGAAATCTGATCTGTGCCTAGCACGTTATAGGTACTCAAATCTCTGTTTCTCTCTCTCTTTTTTTTTTTTTTTGAGACACAGTCTTGCTCTGTCTCCCAGGCTAGAGTGCTGTGTGGAATCATAGCTCACTGCAACCTCCAACTCCTGTGCTGTGAGCCATCCTCCTGCCTTAGTCTCCAAGTAGCTGGGACTATAGGCGTGTGCCACGACATCTGGCTAATTTTTAAATTTTTTTTAGAGACAGGGTCTTGCTATGGTGCTCAGGCTAGTCGAGTATCTCTTGAATAAAGAGCATAGTTTTTCTTGCCAATGAAAAGAAAATTAAGGGTTAAAGCAAAACAGCAGTTAGTTATCAGAAGCACTTGACTTTGGAATGCAGTGAGACATATTGCTTGTCAGGAACAGCTTTCCAAACCAACATGGATTTACAGATTTTTAAAACACTTTCATTGCTCCTGGATGCCTGCTAAGTTAGGGCAGTTGTAGATAAAGTACTTACAGACAAGCCAAGCGGACCTTCCACTGTTGAAGAAAGTAATTGGATGGTAGCAAGGTATTTTTAGCTCTGGCCCTGCAGTGCCATTGTACTTGGCTGCATGACCACGAGAAAATCATTTGGCCTTCCTCATTTTGCTCATTCCTTAACAGGTGCTTTGATACCTTTAATTGTTAAATGAATTAAAAACCTACATTTTCATGACTTTTGTGTTTTTTGTTCAGGTCTGCTCAAAAGAACTGTGTGGTAAATTGTAGGCTTTTAATAAATATTTGTTGACTGGACATAAACAGCTAAAATTAAGGTTTTAAAGCATAGGCATTTAAGTTAGATTTTTTAAAATTTTTTTTTAAATTAAAATTTTAAATTCATATTTATTTAGATTAAAAAATTACATTTTTTTTAAATTTCTTTATTTTCCTTCTTGTCCACTATTTGGGTGACATAAGTTAGATTCTTTTTTTTTTTTTTTTTTTAGACAGAGTCTCACTCTGTTGCCCAGGCTAGAGTGAGTGCCGTGGCGTCAGCCTAGCTCACAGCAACCTCAAACTCCTGAGCTCAAGCGATCCTCCTGTCTCAGCCTCCCGAGTAGCTGGGACTACAGGCATGCGCCACCATGCCCGGCTAATTTTTTCTATATATATTTTTAGCTGTCCATATAATTTCTTTCTATTTTTAATAGAGGTGGGGTCTCGCTCTTGCTCAGGCTGGTCTCGAACTCCTGAGCTCAAATGATCCGCCCACCTCGGCCTCCCAGAGTGCTAGGATTACAGGCGTGAGCCACCACGCCCGGCCATAAGTTAGATTCTTAAAGCAAAATAGGCTGGCCTCACTTTACTGACAAGTCATTTATCCCAAGATCACATAGTTATTGGTAACAGATTCAGTCCTTAATGATAATCGGTATTTGTACTATAAATTTTACAATTATTTTAGGGGATAGAACTTTAAAAAGAGTAGGAAATTTTAAATTCTTAAACCAAATTTGACCTGTGCTTTGGGGAGAAAATATGCACCTTCTAATTCTTTGTTTCCAGCACTTTGTGTAAATGTGAATGAGTATAAAATTTGTATTTCAACCATAATTTATAGCAGTACTCTAAATTAAAAATTATAACATGTTAAAAATAGCTTTTGGGCTAATTTTCACAACACTAAACCTTCAGAATGTAAAAGAACAAACTTCTCCTATTGATTTGCATTTTAGGTATATCCAGAGTCTTCAGGAGCTTCTTGATTTTAAGGACAAAAGTGCTGAGGATGCTAAAGCAGTTTATGAGTAAGTTCACGGTTTTGACCCCGAGTGCAATTTTTGTATCCTTTAAACATCATATAAAAAATGTAAATGTCTTCAGCTTAAATCTGCTGGTGGGTCACTTTAGGGAAGTTGATTAACATTGAGGTTCCCACTGCTTTGGAACATATGGTAGTATACATATGTCTAGCAGCCCATACAGGCAAGGCAGATAACGTAAAGCAGTAAATTGGACTGGGCGTAAGAAATACTTCATGTTCCTGTGTATGTTAACAAAAGGCAAAGTTCAAGTGTGATGATCAGTGGAAATCTAGATGTGGCCTCAGTGCCACTTGGACTGTTAACCTGGAGAGTACATACTCCCAAAGGACAGCTACCCTCAGCCCTAGCTGTTGATTGCCATGTGAGAATACTGTCCAGATCATCTGATTTTTTTCTGATTTTAAAGAAAAGCTGTAAGTTTAGATTTTTATGTAAAATCTCCCAATTTTGAAAGATTGGCAACTAATTAAAAAAATTTTAGAACACAGAAGGCCTATAAAAACATGATTGTGGCTCTCTAGTTTATGAGCTGTGGTCTTTAAAATAATGTAAAGAATATGACTGATTTAATAACCAGCATCGGAATCAGTAAACCCAAGTAGTCACCTTAGTTAGGCAGTTACTTGCTTATTCCAATGAGTGCTACTTACAACGTAATGACCACTTCTTATCCTCAGAGTCTGTTACACATTTTTTTGGACTATCTTTAAAGGGGTTGGTAGCACATTATTTTTTAAACATGATTTTGATCTAAAAATAACATTCATTAAGAGCTTACTCTGTTCCTAGGTATTGAGCAAACTTTACATGAAAGGTTTTATTTAATCCTTAAACAACTCTACTGAGATAATGTTGTTTGTGTACAAAGAGAGTGAGTAACTTAAGGTTACATAGCTAGCAAAAAATGGTAGGACAGGGATTTGGACCAAAGCTGTCTTACTTAAAAGTTAACATTATGCTGTAGAACTGTCTGAAAACAGTAATTCAGAGCTGATTCCAGAAAATAAGATAAGAAGTCAGGCAGAATGATAGTTTTGTTTTGTTTTTTTAAGAGACATGGTCTTGTTCCGACACCCACCTGGAGTCCAGTGGCAGGAACATAGGTCACTGCAGCCTTGAACTCCTGGGCTCAAGTGAGACGTCCACCTCAGCCTCTCGAGTAGTTGAGACTGCAGGCATACACCACATGCCTGGCTAATTTTTAAAAAAATTTTTTGTAGAGACAAGGTCTCAGTTTGTTGTCCAGGTTGGCCTTAACCTCTTGGCCTCAAGGGATCCTCCTGCCTCAGCCTCCCCAAGTGCTAAGATTACAGGTGTGAGCCACCTAGCTTGGACCAGTTTTTTTTTTTGTTTTTTGTTTTTTTTTTTTCCAGAAAAGAGAGAGGTAAGATAAATGAATAAAGAGATAACTAGAATAATGAGTTGTTTATTGTTTTTGAAGAGTTTTGTTGTTTATATTTTGGTTTAACAGTTTGGCTTTGAAGCTAATTACAAACTAGGAACTTCAAAAATGTTTTGAGCAGTGGAAACATCATTGGAATAAGTTAATAGTACTCAAGATGATGACTTTGAATGGGAAAGCATTCATTTGGAAGTGTAAATTCTGATGGGTATGTTAGAAGATTGGTTTTGTTATTTTATAATTAAGACTTCTTTCCTCTTTTATTTAGTTCTTTATATTAACCATGCAATGTCTTATAAGTGACAGAAATGGAAAGGCTGGATGATTTGAAATTTTGTCTCTTAATGTAACAGTCTACTTTTCCTCTTCTATTTTGTAAACTCATAGGATGAATGAAATCAGAATTCTTTTCTATTTCTCTGTTCTAAGTGGTTCTTTCTGTCTTTGAACCCTAGGGGATAGTTCCAGAACAGACAGGCTTTATTGGCTCATTCATCTTGATTCCTTACAGAGCATGCGTTCCCTAGAAGCAAGTGCTCTGTCTTCTCTTAGCAGAATGTTCTGGAATGCCATCCTCATAGTGAGTGCTCAGGTGACCTTAGTGGATAACAGCTAAAGAAAACCATTAACATTTTTAGCATTATGTTTTGTGGCAGCTTTATTCTTAGAAATCCAAGAAAAGAATTAAATTTCAAAAGTTTTATTTTGGAGGTCCTTACACCTTCATGATTCAGTATATATTGTGATCTGAAATATATTTAAACAAGCGTAGGAAAACACGCACTGATATTCCTTTTACTAAATTAGGGATTTCTTGTTTACTGTAGTTGGTTAAACTTAAATTTTAGTGTTAAATTTACTTGTCAAAATATTTGGCTGTTTTGACACACGGGTTTGTTTAGCTTTACAGATACTGTGATACGGATCAGGAACCGACACAATGATGTCATTCCCACAATGGCTCAGGGTGTGATTGAATACAAGGAGAGCTTCGGGGTGGATCCTGTCACCAGCCAGAATGTTCAGTACTTTTTGGATCGATTCTACATGAGTCGCATTTCAATTAGAATGTTACTCAATCAGCACTGTAAGTGTCCTGCATAAAGAGAAGCTAAATAAAACGTACTGGTATATTTTAAATTTATTTAGAAAACTTCCCTTTGGGCAGAACATTTAGGTTTACTTGTTTGCTTATTAAGAAAACTAAATACATACCTAAACAGTTATGCCCCCATAATATGCTGCAATAAAAAAAAAAAAAAAAGAAAAAGGAAAGTAAATACAGTGCCATACAAAGAAGGTATTTTTATTGAATGTAAAATACAATTGAATGTTTATGGAATGTTTATCCTTAAGGAAAATATTTGCTATTATTTGGCACCATTTAGAGAAACAGTATTCAAATTTGGAAAAGAGCATTAGATAGTTTAGCTTATTTTGTTTGTTTTTTTCTTCTTTGATAGCTTTATTATTTGGTGGAAAAGGCAAAGGAAGTCCCTCTCATCAAAAACACATTGGAAGCATAAATCCAAATTGCAATGTAGTTGAAGTTATTAAAGGTAAATACTTACATTTTCTCCTTTCAAAAAAGATGCAAAAATCAAAATCATTGAGTGTTATTTCTTGCTATTAAAACAACTGTTTGTATCATGAAATAAAATGTTAAAGTAAATGGGTTTGAAAATAACTTTATAACATTAATTGTGTATTATGTATAGGATGAATATTTTGTTGATACAGTTCTTTGTTTGGCAAAGTTTGGTGATACCATAGGGGGTATCTGTTTCACTTAAAAAAAAAATTCAAGTCCCAACCCACCCCACCACCTCCTGCTAATTTCTTATACTAGGAGCAATAATTTGTAACAATTTGGTTTGCAACTTTCTACACTTTTTGTACATATACACAATTGTT
The DNA here is from genome assembly GCF_041146395.1 of Eulemur rufifrons. Classification (NCBI taxonomy): domain Eukaryota; kingdom Metazoa; phylum Chordata; class Mammalia; order Primates; family Lemuridae; genus Eulemur; species Eulemur rufifrons. Next base: position 54,369,439 of record NC_090983.1, on the reverse strand, counting down.
GTTGGTCTAACATTGTTTTTAGAAAATAAGTTGCTTTGTATACTTTTTCTAGAAGTTTACAGATATCTTACCATGTTAATACTTACAGATATACCTCAAGTTTTTGAATGACTATATGGACTGTATCAGTATGTATTAATCCATCTTCCTGTTGATATACACTTAGATTGTTTTCATGTTTTTGTATTACTAGCAATACTATAGTGAACATCCTTAGATATATGCTGACTTTGCTAGTATTTTAGAAGGCAAGATTCCTAGAATTAAAAACCTTTAAATGCATTTAAAATTTTGATACTTCCAAAAAGGTATCAAATAATGGATAAGAGTACCTATTTCCTAAACCCTCACCAACTCTAAGTTTTTGTTACATATAGCAATTATTTTCTTCAGCCTATTATTTTTCATTTTACTTTGCTTATGATGTCTTTTAGCATATAGGCTTCTAAATTTTTTTGTAGTTGTGTTGGTCGTTCTTTATGGCTACTAGACTTTGTTATGTCACACCTAGACTTTCTCTAAACTAAGATTATTAAAGTATATTTTCCTTATAGAAAGTTTTACATTTTCATTTGTCAGTACTATTGCCATCTTAATGCATGAGACAGAAGTAAATTTATTTAATGCTTCTTTTTGTTTTGATTCACACTAGATGGCTATGAAAATGCTAGGCGTCTTTGTGATTTATATTATATTAACTCTCCTGAACTAGAACTTGGAGAACTAAATGGTAAGCCTGAAGTTGTCTTTTCCTCAATGGTTAGTGGTCTGATTACCTGAGAAGGAATAAGAATTTAAATTTGTTTTTATAGAAAAGGACTTTTTCATCAACTTCATTGTATATGAAGGCTGAAGGAGAGCAATCATGTCAAATATATGTACATGTAAATATATAAAATTTAGTTGGATTCTTTATGAAAAGCATTTTGGCTTTTTCTGCCCCATTTTCTTTATTTTTAATTGATAACTTTGATTCTTTGCTTATTTTTTATTTTCTGTCTAGTCATAGAAAAAAATGATACCAAGAAAATTACATTTGACTTTTATATGTATTTCAATAATGTAAGGTTTGCTGTTTTTCTACTTCCTGAGTTGTAAATCATTTTTTATTGTTGAGGAAGTAAAAAGACTGGGGTTGTGAGAGAAGAAAGAAAGATGCTCGTCTATTTGAGAATCTGTTTCTCTTTTATGTTCTCCTTTTTACCCTGACTAATGCCTTTTGGACAAAAACAGTTTATGTGCCTTAAAAGGAGATTGATGAGTCTTTTTCCTAGAGGCATGGGTAGTTTGACAGAGGGAAAAACATTTCCTATGTTAAGATGACACTTTAAGAAGGTGGTGGGAAGAATAAAACTAAATAGGCTTTTAAGCCATATTCTGGACATTAGAGTAGGAGAGCAGTAAAGAAGTTACCCAGTTGAAAATAGAATTGCTTGGTGGTTTCTTTTTTCTTTCTTTCTTTTTTTTTTTGCTTGGTGGTTTCTAAAGCTGTATTAACTCTTTGATCCATGATGGTACCATTCAGTAAATAAGAATCACCATGTGCAAATGATAGTTTGGGAACCTGAACTGCTGTGGGCAGCTTCCGGATTTCCCATTCATGTTCCCAAGGGGGAGCTTATTCAGAGGAGAGTATGACTTATTGGTTAAACGTGAATTCTAAGCTGTGCTGAGTCTTACTCCTTTGCCCTGCTAAAGGTCTGTTTTACACACTTACCTCTGCCCCCAACTGGGCTGCTATTAAATGTTTGAAAGTAGAATTAATATCCCTTGAGAAATTGATGCTAGCTCAAATTTTTTTATTCAGCTGTACATCCATAGAAATGCCTGAAACAAAACAGACAATATTCCACCTAGGTGAAGCATTTAGAAAACGGCTCCTTAAAAAAAAAGAATGTATTTGTGTGAATTGGATTATGGAATTTACAGACTTTAACACTTCTCTTTGGAGAGTAAAATTCCTACCTGAAGGCTGAGTGATCTTTAAAAAGACAAAAAGACATGTCCTAGGGAAGAATGGGAGCATGCGTTGGTTAGATAACTATGCAGGATTGTGAGAAATGACCACAGGACTCTTGTCATTGTCAGTTCTAAATGTATGGGGTTCAAACACTAATACAGTGAAGAAATTGTGTGGTAGTTCTCCCCCAAATAATACTGTCCTCCATAGTTGATGTTTTCTTTTCATCACTACACAATTTATTCTTAAAAATGCTTTAAGCACATCTCTCTGTACTTTCATATTTTTCTCTTCTGCTCTGTAGCAAAATCACCAGGACAGCCAATACAAGTGGTTTATGTACCATCCCATCTCTATCACATGGTGTTTGAACTTTTCAAGGTTTGTAAAATAGTATTACATAACCTTTACCAGTCCTTTCTTGAGGTTAGGAATCTGCTCTGAAAGTCAAATATTCCACTGGGTTCTCCTGTTTCATTAAAAGATGCCATTTCATGTCAGTATCATGTCGCGTTGCAGGAGATCAGCCTTTTGTCAACAGGGACTGGCACCTCCACGTAGTAGTGAGCTCAGACTTTGGAGGCAGAAAGACATGGATTTGAATACCAGTTCTGTCACTTAATATGTGTGTGACCTTGGCCAAGTCACTCAACCTCTCTGAGCCTCAGTTTCCTCTTCTTTAAAACAAGGATAATACTACCCAGGATTATTTTATTTTGTTTTTTAAGGGACAGGCTCTCACTCTGTTGCCCAGGCTGGAGTGCAGTGGTGCAATCAGAGCTCACTGTAACTTCAAAGTCCTGGGCTTGAATGACCCTTCCTCCTTCCCCTCCTGAGTAGCTGGGACTACAGGCAGTTACTGCGATGCCTGGCTAGTTTTTTTATTGTTTTGTAGAGATGAGGTCTCACTATGTTCCCCAGCCTGGGCTAACCAGGATTCTATATGAAGATGTGAATAACATACTAAATGTCCAATACAATGACAGCATATTATAGGTGCTCAATAAAGTCATACTTATGGTTTTGTAAAACAAAATATTTAGAAGAGTGATGCTCAGCTTTCCACCTCAAAGGACCAAAGTCCCACAGATAAGCCTGCTTATTTTTTTTTTCTTTGAGAAAGTCATTTATATTGACTTACAGGGCTTCTGCTGTTGTTTTTACTCTTTATAACAAATTCTGAAAATTAAATAAAATTATGAGGCCTTCTCTTCCCGGTTCTTCCCAGAGTTGGAAAAAGCTGGGTTGAGAAGGTAAAAAAAAAAAAAAGTTACGCTGGTAATATTGAAAGTATCTTTTTTCCACCTAATGACACTTTCTGGTTGATAATAAAATGGGTGAGTAGTGGCATGGGTCCTTCTGGCTAAAAATGACTGTCATACATCAGAGGCCTGTAGTTTCTCGTACTTTGGTTACCGTGTCTTCAGCTAGCAGCAAACTGGAAGAGAGAAGAGGTGGCTTTCAGTCTGATAATGTGTCAGAAAAATATGCTGAAACACAAGGAAACTGACTGAATATCTTGGAACAGCACCAGAATGCTCTTTTGTTCTATGACAGCAAGAATGTAACTAATATCTTACAAAAATCTTTCTATCAAAGTGGTTAAGTGAATAGTGATTGGCACTTAAAGGGTTAAAACTAATTTTTTTTTTACCTGGAATTTCAGCCACATAAAGATCTTATGCCCTATTATAGACATATTCCATATTATATAACATATTTTACATAATGTCAATAATGGCTTTCACCTAACCTTTAAACTGCCTTTGGTAGAGATGGTGGAATCTCAGGCTACTCATTTCTGACTGGCTGATTGGCATGCCAGGGCCACACACCCTTATTCCCAAATTCAATCCCATCTTTTGCCCTTTTAGTTACATCTAGTCTATCAGTTTCTACTCCAATGCTACATGTCATGTTTTTGTAATGCTCACAATATGTTGGCATTATATACCCTGTATTCTTTAGAAATTGATCAGTTTTACAATGTAAATATCCTTAGTTTCAAACTAGAGATGAAGGGATTTGTTTCTTCATTGTAATAAGGCTCTTGCTGTTAATAACATATGAAAAAAATTATTTTCTCTTAAATTTATGACAATTAAAATGGTTCTAAAAATAGAGCTGAAACTACATTTTCAAAAATAAATTTCACCTGTTATTTACTACAATTATAAAGTGTTTGGACAGAATTTTCTGCTTTATTGTAAACTGGTTAAAAGTGTTTAGAGGTCTGATTTTGTAAAATATGTCGAATTTAGTTGGAATCTTAAAATATCCCTCAAATTTCCTGATAAGTTGACTCAATTTTTTAAAAAAAGTAACTCTTTAAATATCATTATAAGAATTATGATTCTTTGGCATATTTCCATTGAATTTAAAACCTTAAATAGTGTATATGTACCTGACAGTTATAGTTTCCCTTTTTTTTGAAAGTTGTGTTTTTAATATGACTCTAACATATTTCAGAATGCAATGAGAGCAACTATGGAGCACCATGCCGACAAAGGTGTTTACCCCCCCGTTCAAGTTCATGTCACACTGGGTAATGAGGATTTGACTGTGAAGGTAAATGTGTGTGTTTGTTTTTTCTAATTGATGTGCAGGCATACAAGGATAACCATACACATAATTTCTAGAAGACATAATTTATTCTCATGGGAAAGAAATCTTATCTGTAATAGGTAATAAGCACATTGCTTCATTTATCTGGCAGATTATAGAATTACCCTTTGAGTCTATTTCTATTCTGGTCCCTAATGCAAGTGTTTCAAGTTAAAGTAAATCCCAGAGACAGGTAATTTAACAGTAATGATGAATTTTACTTTGGTAAGTATAATAAAATCTAAAATATTGGGGTATTTGCAGTGTTACGGAGATAGTACATAATTTTTAAACAGTACTTTTTCATCTACTTGGTTTTGTTTGATTCTCTTAACAGTTCCTTAATGCGGAGCACAGGGAATTTTATCCTCAATTTACAGATGAGAAAATGAAGCCACAGTGGTGAGCTCAGGATCATACAGGCGATTTAAATGCCACAGGACAGGAAATCTGGTCCTCTGACCCCGATGCTATGCCTTTGCCACTGCAGTCTTCAGATAGCCCAGTTTCTTAAGAGTATGATGGTCTCTTTTTTAAATAATCATTTTTAAAATTTGTATTAAAGTAATAAATACAGAGAATATAAAAATCAAATATTTATGTCAGTTCCTGGCTTTTTGTGGGCCTCACTACTCAGATAATCTTTTAGTTATTTCATCTGCTATTTACCGCTGTATTTCTAAGTAGTATTCTGATATTACGATTTCTGAAATTTTTACATTTCAAACAGCAAATACTAGCTTTCTGTTGTGGTGGCTGAGGAGTTAGCTCTCTTAAGTAGAGCACCTGCTCCCCTCCCCCCCCCAGCCCCAAGTGCCACTTTCCCTGTACCATTTCCCCAATATCTAAGTTCACATATGGAATTCTAGGTTGAAAATAACAACATGCAGAATTTTTAAGGCTCCAAAGTGCCTGCGCCATTCTACATTCCCATCAGGAATGCATAAAGCTTCCGGTTTTTCCACATCCTTGTCAACATTTGTTATTGTCTTTTTACACCTATTTTAAAAGTGTAAAATTCAGTGGATTTTAGCACATTCACAAGGTTGTACACCATCAGCACAGTCTAATTTCCATTGCTTGAGATCATCCGTCATTGCATGGATCAAGGTTCACTGAGCTCGTAGGCACTCAGCAGAGATGCCTTCTGTGCTGGCGAATGGGCTTTGCTTAGAGAATCTGTTTATGTGATGTAAACAAAGGTTCATAATCATACCGCCATTCCACTCCTATGTATGTACCCTAAAGGATTGAAAACAGGTATTCAAGCAAAAACTTATACATGAATGCTTATTTATTTATTTATTTATTTATTTTTTGAGACAGGGTCTTGTTCTGTCGCCAGGGCTAGAGTGCAGTGGCACAGTCATACCTCACTGTAACCTCAAACTCCTGAGCTCAAATGATCCCCTTGGCCTCACTCAGCCTCCCAACTAGCTGGGACAACAGGTGTATGCCACCACACCCAACTCTTTTTTCTATTTCTTGTAGACAGGGTCTTACTATGTTGCCCAGGCTGGTCTTGAACTCCTGGCCTCAAGTGATTCTCCCATCTCCACCTCCCTAGGATTACAGGCATGAGTCACCCGCCCTGGCCTCACACCAATGCTTAAAGCAGCACTATTCACAATAGTCAAAAGGTGAAAACAAACCAAATGTTCATCGGCTAAGAATGGATAAACAAAATGTGGTATATCCATACAATGAAATATTTGGCCACAAAAGGAATGAAGTATTGATATATGCTACAAGATGGATGTTACAACATTGAAAACATTATATTAAGTGAAAGAAGCCTAAATGCCCAGAAGAGGCAAATGTATAGGGACAGAAAGTAGACTAGTGGTTGCTTAGGGGTATGATAGCCAAGGGAGCCAGGGCTGCTCCCCTGATATTCTAAGATTGACTGTGGTAATGGTTGCACATATCTGTAAATACATTAAAAACCATTGAATTATATACTTAAAATGCATGAATTTGGTGGTATGTAAATTTTATCTCAATATAGCTGTTTAAAATGAAATAGGCTTGTAAGGGTCTGAAAAAGACTATTCTGGAAGCCACTATAAAAGCCCTACCTGTATTAATGGCTCTGCCTCCACCTACTGCTCCTCCATCCAAGGTCACACGAATGCACCTGCTCTTGCAGTCTCTCTGCAGGTTTCTTCAGTAGAGCTTTCATCCCCATCACTCACCCTAGACTTTCCAAATCAAGGCTGGGGTGGTTCTCCCCCCATTCTTTTAGCTTGTTCAAATTATTGACATTTTTTAGCTTTTATTTCTCTGCTAAAAATCCTGCAGATAAGTTATTTTTTTCTGTCTTACAAGCCTGGCTGCTCTTTCAGATTCTGTGTTTGGTCTATATTCCATAAATAATGTAAGTATTATTCCACACATCTTTTTTTTTTTATTTTTTTTGAGACAGAGTCTCACTCTGTTGCCCGGGCTAGAGTGCCCTGGAGTCAGCCTAGCTCACAGCAACCTCAAACTCCTGGGGTCAAGCAATCTTCCTGCCTCAGCCTCAGCCTCCCGAGTAGCTGGGACTATAGGCATGTGCCACCATACCCGGCTAATTTTTCTGTATATATTTTTAGCTGTCCATATAATTTCTTTCTATTTTAGTAGAGACGGGGTCTCGCTCTTGCTCAGGCTGGTTTTGAACTCCTGAGCTCAAACGATCCACCCGCCTAGGCTTCCCAGAGTGCTAGGATTACAGACGTGAGCCACCGCGCCCGGCCTCACACATCTTTTAAATTAAAATTTCAATGTCTTGGTTCATTCACTGTTGTTGATTTTATAAACTTGACAGTGAAAATGCTGTTGACTAAGAGACTTCAGGAGCTCTGGGTAACTACAGGGTGAGTGAATGTCCTGGCTTCAGAGCTGTCATCAAGTCAGAAGTGGTTCATTTCCTCCGGGCCTGAAATTCACATGGATTAGCCCAGGGAGCCCAGTGTTGTGGGGAGCAGGAAGTTAGGGATGGCAGCTCTTGGTTAGATGACATTGAGAAGTGTTCATTTTGTGCATTGAGAAGAAAACTTAAACAAACTGGCAAACTTCTCTTCCTCAGCCTTCTTGTTGACATGACTTAACTCTGTCACAATCTCTTTTCCTTGGCACAGGCTTATGTTTACATGATTCTAGTTTTTTTTTTTTTCCTCTCCAGATAATATTAATCAGGTTTCTTGTTTAGTTTTCACCTCTCTCCATATATATATATATATATATTTGTCATCAGAGTGCCATTCTTTGTGCCTTAAATATATACAGACCAAATGTCTGTCCCTCCCATCATTCCCTCCTTCCCTTTTCCCAAAGAACTCACAGCCCTCTGATGATCTCTTATGGCTCTCTTGGAAACTCTTTTGACCACTTTAAATCTGCTGGTTCTGGTTTATTGTGGTGTTGGCTGCAGAACAAAATAGGTTGCCTTTATCAGTTTTTAAGTGTTTTCCTACAGCTCCATGTGCCCCTTCACCTCTGGTAAGCTGAGGCTTCTCACGGTCCTCTTGGCCTCTGCCCAGCTCCCACGCTTTTCCATGCAGCCCACGGCTGGAACCACTTGCCATGCTGGTGTAGTCTCTCTCTGGCCAAGAGGTTAAGGAACACCAGGAAGTGGTTATTCAAGTCTACCTTTTCATCTTAATACCTATTCTAATACAATAATGTTTACTTAATATTTACAGAACACCCACACTTACTCATGTTAATTCATCTTACTAAAATAAATTGCTTTACAGGGCTTTAAATTCATAGCCAAGAACAATTTCAAGCATAATGCTCATTTAAGTTCTTAAAAAAGTTCTTTTGTTTACTTTTATACTGTAATTACCTAATTTTAGATATAGTAGAGGCAGATTTTCAAATGGTATTTCAAGGCAGATTTTTTAATTTTAAAATTAAAATAACTACATAATTTTATTATAAAGGTAATATACATATATACTATAAAGACTTTTAAAGAATAAATAAAGATTCAACTATAAACCATTCAGCCTATTGATGTGTAATAGATATTTGGTACTATTTTAATTTATCTATATGTCTAGTTACATATCTTAAAAACATTTGTATATGACAACTGCATTAATGTTATAGGCTGTATAGATCAATTAAAATTTTGTGACAAAGGAAAGTGACTATAGTAGATTAGGAATATATGCTGTATAATAGCTAGGAAAAGAAGTCCATGTTAACTGAAGGAAAACAATGAAAATAATGTGTAAATAAATTATCAAATTCAATCTGCCATACGCTTATTTTGAGTTGAAAAATGATATAAAGACCTGTGTACCTTACAAACTCATCAGAAAGTTGTCTGGGTTCTATGATGTAAAATTGCTTGTAGATGAGAACACAATGAAGTGGTTCAGTTTTTTCCTTCCTGAAAATGAAAATTAAACTTTTTTCTATATTAAAAGTAATTATAAAAAAACCTCAGTAACAGAAAACCCCAAAAAAGAAAAGAAAATCACTCAATCCATAGACAATAAAATTATATATTTCAGACCTTTTTTATAATATAATTTTTATAAAATTAGAATTTTATAAACATTTCTTCTTAACTTGCTTTTTCCTGTTTAACAATGTTTTGCAGATATCTCTCATACCAATATATATAGTTCTATATATTATTTAATGGTTAAATAGTATTCTATTTTAGAATGTACTTTTAGTTTACTTAAGTAATCCATTTAGGTTTTTATTCAGTTTTAGTTACTATTCTGCATAGATCTGTGATAGATGTTCTCTTACATTCTTTGCATACTTTGGTGCTTATTTTCTTAGGACAAATTTCTGGAAGTGACATTGTTGGGTCAAAGGGTACATGCATTTTTAGTTTGATTCTAGTCACCACATTGCCCACCAGAAAAGAATAACAAATTTTTTGTTACATCCAAGGTAAGCTTAGCCGTGTCCAGTTCTGTGCTATAATGCATTGTTAATGAGACTTCAGAAAATATACAGAGCCACAGCAGCATTATGATGGAACTTATTATGTATTAGAATTTCACATATTAGAGGAGTTGTGTTAGGTCCATTAGTGAGGGAAGTGTTTATATTTGCAACTTGGATTGTGTGATGTTCATTTTCAAAAGCAGTACTTTCTCGCCAGCAGGTAAACTGTGATGCTGTGAATATGCATTGGTATTTTGTTGTTTGGGGAACTTGATCATAAAGCATGATCCTTTCTTGTCTTAGATGAGTGACCGAGGAGGTGGTGTACCTTTGAGGAAAATTGACAGACTCTTCAACTATATGTATTCAACCGCACCCCGGCCGCGTGTTGAGACGTCTCGAGCAGTGCCCCTGGTATGTGATCGAGAAACAGTGAACATATATCTGTGAATTGCCTTCAACAAGCTCTGGCTGCCACATAAATTAGCGAAGCCACTGTGTAGGGTGATCCACAAGGGAGAAGGGAAGCTGTTAGAAACAAACACTTTTCTCTAAATTTAAACAAGCTTTGAAATACTTTTTTTTTAATTGAAATGGGCATAAAACAAAGATTATTATTTTGGAGTTCTTGTTGATAAGTTTGATAGCCTTATAGCAGTGGTTTTCCTGGGCTGATAAACCATATTTTGATATGCTATTTCTAATCGGAAGAATAAATTACTGGTTTTACTAGTATTTGGTCAATACTAATTTAATCTTTAGTGTTGACTTTTCTTAAGTATTTATAATTAGAAAGATCTCATATTGTAGACTCGGAAATAGACTAAAGTTCTGATCTGTTTAATTACCAAACTGAAATAGACTCAAATTATAATTGTTTTGAAGGTGTTTTTATTGATTTACTGTCAGCTATTTTCAAGTTTAATAAGATCAACTTTTGAACTGATTCTACCTTTATCTTTATCCCCCAACCTCCAAAAATAGCACTTTGCCAAATTTTTGTCCTATAATTCCAGAAAAACACTATTCTTCCAGACTTTGAAACTTCTCTGGCATATCCACTGGAGTTAAGCATTATGGAATATAGTATAAGATGAATCTATTTTAGACCCTTTCCTGAGAAGTTACTAGTAGGACTTTATTCTTTTTTCCCCCAGTAATTTAGATATCATTAGTTTATTATAAAAGAGAGACATGGAAATTATTTACACGATAGAAAGATTTCAGAACTTTAGTGCAGTGAGCAGCTGCAGGTGGATGCCATTTCAATAGTGATTTATTTCAGTCTGCATACTTTCCAAGAATGTCACCATCTTTAAATAGGAAATAATCCTTGTTGTCTAGAACTACTTTGATGCCTCCATATTCTGGGAGAAGAACTTTATCTCCAGCTTTTACACTAACTGGTTAATCTCTTCACCCTTTCCTTAGAACCCAATCCAACAGCTACTACTGTTGCTTACAATACTTTTCCTTGGGATTTTTCTGGAAGCATAATGTCTTCGTTGGTTACTGTTGCGGCTGCACACCTTCCAAGCAATACTCAGTCAAAGAGTGGAAAAACTTTCCAAATACTTGTCCAGCCACGACTCCCACCACCACTGTAGCTCGTACTCTGCTCTCATGCTGTTCCTGCAAGGAGAGACCCCAAGACTTTATTCTAATAGTTTTATCTGTTGCATAGCACAAATTCTGTGGCTGCAGCTGTAATACAGTTTGAAATGATTGCTTTAGTAATGTGCTTCTCCAGCTGAGATATGTGGCTTGCAGGAACAGGCGTTCATGTGCCAGGGGCAGGCAATGTTAAATGATAAGCATCTTCTTAGAATTATAATTTTACTCTAAAAAGTAGGAGGAGAAAAGGGAGATGCTGCTTTTGTAGTAAACAAATATCATAGAATTTTTGTGGAGAGTGGCGTAGTGAACTAGTCCAGACTCTAGAACTGTCTGGTTCCATTCCTGACCCCACTACGTCTAAGGTTGGTAGCCTTGGGAAAATGAGTGACCTCTCTATGCCATAGTTTCCCCAACTTGAAAAACGGAGTTATTGTGAGGATTAAGTTAATATATACAGAAGTGCTTTTTATAGTGCCTGGCACATAGTAAATGCCACGTAAGTATTTGTTTTTTTAGGATGCAAAATTTATTGAATTTTTAAGAAAATAGGCTTAACAATGAACAGGCTCCTGCATACCTCTATGCAGCCTTAGCCAAGGTTCAGGCCATTATTGATACTAAGCTCTTGCAGAGCCTCCTTCCTGCTGTCATGACCACTTTGCAAATGGACCCAATCAGCAAGTGCTGGGGTAGCTGGAGAATGGCTGCCTGATATCCATAGGAGTGGCCATCTGGGCCACCTGAATATTGAGCGCTTCCTCCACGTGGATGTCTTCTGGTGGGCATTGTCACGGACAGGATATCCTCAGACTTTAAGCCCGTTCAGAGAGGAGCATCCACATGTGTCTCTTCCAGACCTCCTTCTCATCCGTTCTCCAGTTTTGTTCTTTCCAAGTCCCTAACCATGCAGCCAACTACCTGTTTGCCACTGCCCATCCTGGAAGGATTTTCTTTCACCACTGTCTTTCAGCCCCTGAGAAGGCTTGTAGTGAAAGGGCAGTCCACTTTGGACTGGTGCTAGCATACTGGGTAGATCCATCAGTGGACTAGGCCTGTGCTGTTTTTCTTCTCTGTTACTTTTTTATTATTTATTTTTTTCCCCCAAAATTCATATGTTGAAGTTCTGTGTTACTTAGTTGTAGGGGAAGCCCGGTGAGTCCATAGGTGTGGTCGGAGGAGAGACAGTGATAAACTAGGTCAGGTACCATGGGAGCCTGAGCTGCCTGCTCATACAGTTTTCTTGGGGCCACTTCTGGAACCAGTTAATGTATCAGTCAGAGTCAGAACAGGAAAGTGATAGGTCACTCAAATTATAATTCAAGGAAGGTTTATTTACAAAGAAATTAATTGCATAGGTGCAGGTAAGGATAGTAGGGGACCCAGTGCCGGCAGTAGCAGAGCTGTCACCACCCTGGATCAAAGGGATGAACAGAGGGCGAAGCCTGCAGAACCCAGAAGAAGGGAAGGTTGCAGAGTAGCTGCTTGCTCTCAAGGGGCCCAGCCCACCCCAGGCAGCCTCACAGGGAAGGAACCAGGGGAGTGAATACCCTGCCTTGCCCTCCTCTGAACTATTGCTGGGTTCTCCAGGACCTGCTGGAAGCAGAGAGCGTGGGAATCCATTGAGATAATCTCCTAGGTCAGCCTCCCAGGGCAGGGAGAAGTGTGGAAATTGGATAGTTGATTTGTAGGGCCAAACAGAAACCCTGATTAGAAAAGTCAAGTAATAATTGGTGAAGGTAGGTAAAGTTAGAGCCTGGGTTTAGTAATAGAACTCTGATTCCTGAGTCTACATAAAATCTTAACTAACATGCTGCATGGGATGTCATTGGACGTATAACTTGGTAATAAAAACCATTTTTACTTTTGTCCAAATGTTTTGTATTAAAGAGTTGGTAGGATTTGTCCAGGGAAAGGAGGAGGCCATTCCAGATACTGGGAACAGGATGAGCTGACACAGAAGTGATGTTGAAGGAGCTAAGTGCAGGGGATGTAGTTCCGCCAGACTGGAAAGTGGGAGGCTGAGACCTGGTCTTGTTGGGTCTAGAAAGCTCTTTTTAGAAGCTTGGATTTTTATCTCTAAGGCAGTGGGGTGAGGGTGGTGGGAGTGGTGGTATGCTCTGAAGAGTTTTAAGCAGGGGCTCGACCTGTCAGTGAGATGTAAGAAAGTAGGCCTGTTACAGATCTCTCCAGGTTCAGAACACAGGCTGGAAATCCATGGTACAAAACCATGAGATATATTTATTAGGCTACAACGAGACTTTTTCTACTCTTGCCCCTAAGAGAGATAACATGTTTTTTATGATATTGCCAAAAGCAGTATTAGGATACCGTAGAGCAGCCCAGCGAGGAAAAGCAACCTGCTTTTTCTGGACCACCACAAGTCATTTTACAGAGAGAATGAAGAGCTTTAAATGGCTAGTTGGGAGTCAGCTGACATAGTACTCAACTAAGCATCTGCTTAATCATTATCAATACTTACATATTAACAAATCTCTTAGATGCAGGCTCCGAGAGCTCTGGCATATTCAGTGGCATTGGTATTAATTAGAAAAGTAGTTCAGTGTGGCTCTCTGAAAAGAATTTTGTTTTTCTCATCAAACAGGCTGGTTTTGGTTATGGATTGCCCATATCACGTCTTTATGCGCAATACTTCCAAGGTGACCTAAAGCTATATTCCCTAGAGGGTTATGGGACAGATGCAGTTATCTACATTAAGGTAATAACTACAGTCTTCTTGATTTAATGATATTTCTTTTGATGATATGAAAAAAATGCCAATATCTAACTGCAATGAAATTTAACTCTACGTCATGCTGTTTAAATACAAAAAAATTCTAGTTTTATACATGGGATCCCGTCCATGTGGAGAGATGGTCCCCTTGACTATGGGGATCATCCTGTCATGATCGGGACTCTGATCGTTAATAGAGAAAAAATTGGGTTAAAGTAGTGAATCATAAAAAATTATATATCCTACAAATCTCATTTTTTATTTTTTATTTATTTATTTATTTTAGAGACAGGGTCTCACTCTGTCACCCAGGCTGGAGTACAGTGGCCTGCTCACAGCTCACTGCAACCTCGAACTCTTGGGCTTAAGCCATCTTCCTGGTTCAGCCTCCTGAGTAGCTGGGTCTACAGGCATGCACCACCATGCCCAGCTAATTTTTTATTTTTATTTATTTAGAGGTGGGGTCTCGGTATGCAAATTTAATTTTAACATAAAACAGCTAAATGGACATTGACCCACCAATCTTTTGATGTATTTATTGCTAAGGCCTTTTCCTTATATATGTGTCTGCAGATTGGAGTGTCACATTGTCTTTCTTGCAGAAGCTATACTTAACAATGTATCATTTTAGTTTCTTTAAACAAAGAAACAAACGCATAATCCTTTTGAATTTTATGCAGTCCTTTACAGATGTTTCCTGACTCTGATTTGACAGCAATTTTTATGTGGCTTTCCTTTGTGAATCTTTCCAAAGCATTCATCTTAGTTTTCAAAGAAACTGTCCCTTTTTTTGTTAGGCGAACGTGATAACCACTACATTACAGAAACACCTACTGTCCCTTTTTTTGTTCTTTGTTTATGTAATAATAAAATTTTATGATTATAATGACAAATGTAACTGCATAAACAGATTTGGGAACAAGCACAGGTGACTCTTGGGAAGCCTGTCGCTTACCTGGTGAGAGCAGAAGCATTTAGCCTCCTGGCCTGAAATGTTCATTGTGTTTACAGAGGGATCAGTATATATTTACAGGGATGGCAGAAGCCCTGTGCCCCATCAATCCCCTTGGTTGGTTAAGGGGTGGGCTGTTGGTGCATGATTATTTAGTGACTCTAGTTTCTTATTGTGGCCACTAGATGGCACCTATTTTATAGAAAATGCTGAAGAATTTATATTGGAGAAAATAAATTTATCTGAGAAGGTTAAATTCTTTCTAGGTAATAGTTTTTTTTTTTTAACCATGTCACTTCAGAGGAACTTAAAAAGGGCAATATCAGTGCAACATTTCTATCACCAAATGTAACATTTTGACCCAGCCTACGAATCAAGAAATTCTGAGATATTTAAAGAGAATATAATATATAGGTGAAAGGTTTTTAGTTTCATTTTAGAAAAAATAGAAGACAAGAAATCTTAAAGAATCATTAAAATCATCAACATCAAAAGCTTTACTTAGCATTATCAGAATGAAATTTCTGGTTCAATATATGGCCTGAGGTTGAAATTCTATTGAAAAATCCTAAATATAGTTTATCTGAGGTTCCAGTGATTTGCAGGAAGCTGAAATAGAACAGTGGACTAATAGTAATGATATATTGGAAACATGAAATCATGCATGATGTAGAAATCCCATGTACTGTGACTGAAATTGGAGGCAGGAGAAGAAGACACAGGATCAAACCCAGGGCCAAGAATTGTTTATGCAAAAGGTGCCATATATAGATATATATATGTTTTATATTTATTGATAATATTAATTTTTAGGCTGGGCGCGGTGGCTCACGCCTGTAATCCTAGCACTCTGGGAGGCCGAGGCGGGTGGATTGTTTGAGCTCAGGAGTTCGAGACCAGCCTGAGCAAGAGCGAGACCCTGTCTCTACTAAAAATAGAAAGAAATTATCTGGCCAACTAAAATATATATATAGAAAAAAATTAGCCAGGCATGGTGGCGCATGCCTGTAGTCCCAGCTACTCCAGAGGCTGATGCAGGAGGATCGTTTAAGCCCAGGAGTTTGAGGTTGCTGTGAGCTAGGCTGACGCCACGGCACTCACTCTAGCCCGGGCAACAAAGCGAGACTCTGTCTCAAAAAAAAAAAAAAAAAGAAAAAAATTTTTAAAAGTACAGTGACTATGCTGAAATAAATAGTATTTCTTCTAATAAATAAATTAGATTTCATTAAATATATGTACACATATTAAGGTGCATATGTCAATTTTTTATGCTTTTATATTTAACCAGCTTTTTCAGTTAGCCAACTTCTGGTCTGGGTCATGCTTTGGGTAAAATTTCAATCCAGCAGCCTTCAGGATGGCTGGGGAGTTACTGCATGCAACAAACTCAGTCAACATGCACATTAATCAGTGCCATAGCTTTAGTAAATAACACATTTCAAATATATACCCTATTTAAAAGTATATTTAGATAGTGTTATGATTAATAAGATATCAGTATTGTTTAATTTACAGTAACCTTTTTGCCATTGTCTATTTTCTCAAATAATGAATTCTTAAAAGTGCCAGACATATAAATCTTGCTTTTTTCCTTTCTTTTCTTTTTTTCCCCAGGCTCTGTCAACAGAATCAATAGAAAGACTCCCGGTGTATAACAAAGCTGCCTGGAAGCATTACAACACCAACCATGAGGCTGATGACTGGTGCGTCCCCAGCAGAGAACCAAAAGACATGACAACATTCCGCAGTGCCTAGATTCACGTGGGACATCCGGGAATTCCAAATGTGGTTTTTGTATTAAATTTGGAAGGGATGGTGTTCAGAACTACATTATACCAAATACTTCATGTGTCATTTTCATGATTAACTCTGTGGGTAGAATAAATGGAAACTGAATTCCATTTGTGCCTGTTAAACCTCCTGAACTAAAGGATGAAATTGTACCTATTTTACACTTATATTTTCACAGTTAATTGAACATATTTTTAAACAATTGTAGTTTTGGTCAACTTTCCTTTTTATGGTAGACTTCAGCAGTGTGGAAGTCTTTGGATTTCTACAGAAAACTGTGTAGTTTTTTTAAGAAATACTTTTCACTTATGTCTGCTAGAAATGTTTTCTAAATAATAGACTAGCTGGTTAGCTGTCTTTTTGTTATTTGGAGGAATTCTGCCATCCTTTATGTGGCAGTGACAACTGTAACAGGCTGGTCTTCGTGTGTGCCAGAGCTTCACTTACCGGACTACCAGTAAAGCAGAAAACGGTTGCCCTGTAGTATAGAACCAGCCACCTCTACATGCATTGTGTTAGCTCTTAATTTATCATTTTAAAACTTTATTGTAAAGGAATATGATCTGTAGCTCTCTATGGATCTAAGAAGATCATAGGTGGCCATTTTGAGTGTGTTTGTGATTAAGGCAAGGGCAAATTTTTATATTAAAAACAAGCAACCAAACTAGCAGCTACTAAAATAGAGAAGAAATTGGGGGCAAAGCAGTGAGTCCCAAAAACTGAACTTAATTGATTACTGAGATTACCTGGGGAACTTCTGAAAAAGTAGAGTTTTTCTGGGTCCTACTCCAGACACACTGAATCAGAATCTCTAGGGACAGAGCCCAAGAATCTCAATTTTTAAAACACTTCCTAGGCAAGTCTAAAACCTAGCCTAGTTAGGGAACCACTCTTTTAATGTGAATAGTATGACATGCCATTTGCTAAAGCAACAGCGATCTTTAGGCTTCAGTTTCCACCTATTTAAAGGTTGTATTTCTAGACTGTAGGAGAAACAAGCTGAATCTCGGGCCTGGTGCAATTAGCAGAAGAACAAAGTGACTACAGGCGGCCAAGGGGTCAGAATCATAAGTACACAAGTCTTGACAAAGAACATATGTCTCCTAAAAATACCCGGATCTTATTATCCGGGACAAGTCAGCTTAGGTTTATCACAGCAATCCTTTGCACTCATATGGTGATTTGTAGTTGTCAAATACTTTGACATATTACAATTCTTTTGGTCTTCAAAACAAAGCGATCAGAGTGGGTGATGTCATCCGTTTTTCAGCAGAATGTGGCTGAGAATTGGAGCCAGAGCCTAAGCTGTATCTGCGGATCACATCATCAGCTGGCACGTCTGGGAGACTATGAAGTTAGAGACTATGTTTTTAGTCACACCTCATCTTAAGATGACAGGGAAATACATTGGAAATAAATTTTAAAGTAAGCAGAAAATGCAAATGTTTAAAGAACAGCTTCGCCACTTAAACGGGGGAGTTTTATTTCTCTGGAAAATACATTGAGTTGAAACACCTCATTCTTGAAAGGAATCTGTGAGATTAACAATGCCATATAAGTTTATAGGGTGTGAAAAGGCAGTTAGTGCGGTCCCTCATGTACAAGGTGACGGTCCTGAGCCTCAGAGGACGTGTTGTCTGCTTGGGGCTTCTTCGCTAACAAGACCAAGTGTTGGAAAAAAGAGATATCTTAACTAACCTACTGTTCCTTAATGATGGATTTTGTGAAAAACAATAGAACATTTTAATGGGTGATTTATATTAGTTCAACGTGTGATAATTTTTTAGCTTTAAATTATAGTTTTCTTGTAATGATGAACTACTTTAGGATCCTTTGAATCTAAATGTCCACTCTTTCCTAATTGAGACATTTGTCCAACTAACATAAACTTGATGTTTTTACTTATGAAATATTCTAACCCCCTGAAGAATATTAAAGCCTTTTCCTCTTTCTTTAAGAGCAAAGAAATGGTGTTTTAAAGGAAAAGTGAAATTATTTTCTTTTTAAGATGTAACAGCTTTTTGGTCTGTTATTGTGGTAATGGACAGAAAATTACATACAAGAGTATTCTGGGAGTGCTTTCTCCTAGTTGATTTTAAATCATTGTGCTATCTGAAAGGTTTTTAGATTTTTACATGAGCTATTTTGTCCACCAGCATTAATGTGATGCAGTCTAGTTGTAAAAATATATTGAAGGACAGAAGTGGATACTAAGTGATTTTTATAACCTGGGCAGTTAATGAATGTGCCAATGTTTTTTAGGAAGGGACAGCAAAAATATTCTACCCTACACTTAAAATACTGGCCGGATTTTGATGTCTTCATACTTAATAGTGATCACTTTCTTGCACTGTGAAGTTTTTACATGAAGATGTTGAAGTCTACCATATTATTTTATAAAATGTTTTCTGTATGGCAATAAACTGAAAACATGGATCAGTGCTTACTTTGAAAATAAACTGAGTCAATTTAGGTTTTTAAAAATATAATCATGTCTTTTAAATAGAAGTTTCTTCTACCATCAAGACTCAACCTTCTGTAAACATTCAAAAAATTGCAGCTAGGTGGCTGGCACTAAATTTCACTATCTTCAATAGAGGAACCGTTAGGAACTTAGATTTCCAATCTGTATATTCTAATGGAGAAAACAAGAGGTAGAGTTTGTATGGTCTGAGTTATCCTAGATTTTCATTACCAAACATACCATAGATGACTGACTTACTGCATAAATGAAGATCTTCTGTTGTGTGATTTTTGAAAGGCTATAAATAAATTTGAAATTTGAGTAACTTTTCACAGTTAAGTAATTGTAAGAATGATCTTAATTTAACCAGCATTGCCCACTGCCTACACCAGTTGAATGTCAGAGCTTAAACTCCTGTAGTCAAAGGTATATTCCTATCTTAGTTCTAATTGATAGGCCATAGGCACTACAACTTTCCGTCATTGTTGAAGCCAACAAGCCCCATAACAGAACTCCAGAGATAAAGAACTGGGGAAACATTCATTTTATGGTCCCAGTGTAGCTCAGTGAATACTAGTTAGAAAGCCAAAAAACCAATTTCAGTTTATGTCTTCAGTGGTGACGTTTTAAGTATGAAGATTCAACAGATGGGTAATCAGGGTTGAGTTAGGTGGTTTGCAAACATGGTTTTTGCTGGAGGAACTTTTCATCCTGGATTAACTTCTGGACCCAATAATTAATCTTACAGTCAAACCCAATGCGCTTGAAAAGTAATAGAATTAGTGCTATGCAAGAGATTTTTTGCGTGTTAGAAAAGACTGCACCACTAGTTCGCTTAGTTCTGGCATTCACTAACTACTGTGCCTTCTGTTCTATTTACATGTTTGGAAAGAAGAATTAAACATATCGTGCCACCCCCTTTTTCTAGAGGCTTCACATTTCTTTAGCAATTACTAACCACAGATTTTTAATAGCAGAAGACAAGATTGTCAGGTTTTGGTGCAAAACTCAAGTGTTTTTTGTTGACTTGGAAAAGCTGTTATTTATATTGAGAATAGTGACAGCTATCTTTTACTTCATTAGAGAATCTTGAGCAAAAATGTACAGTTTTATCCCAGTAAGGTAAACTTCTATGTGAGGGTTGTCTTCATTCAGGTATTTTCTGAGGCTGGAAGTTCAACTTTGTGCAGCTGTCACAGATAATATTGTCAGAAATTTTGTAGTTTTGATCGAAATGTTGCCATCTACATATATAAGTTAAAAATGCTGAAAAAGTTCCCTTAGGAAACAGTTTATGGGGCCAGAAGATTTTTTAAGTTTAACTCATATAAAAAAAGCCACAGTATTCTTGCCATGATTTTGCACTTAGATGTCTCTCATTATGGGATTGGGAATGTAGCAGTTATAGTACTGTATGAAAATACTTCCTATACAGTTACAGTACTACATGAAAATACAGTATGTTATGAAATTATTTGTCCAAAAATTTACTCCAAAAATGGAGCCCGTATGATTATATAACTATGAAATAGGATGGGAGAGAGAAAAAGAATCATTTACTTCTCTGTATTGTAGTATGAAAACTTCTGATTTAATATGAACTATTTCTTCTCATTTCTTTACTCCCAGTATCTCCCATATGCCCAGTATATAGTAGGCACTTATAATTGTATGTTTAGTAAATGCATAAATAATAATGAAATTTAATATTTCTTGTGTCCATTCTTAAAATGATAAAAAGAAACAAACTTCAACAAAGAAAACTATGGATAGTAACCAACACAAGAAAAAACAACAAAACAATAAAATATGGAAGAAAATGAGAGGGGTAGCAAAACAACATTGCTGAAGTTATGGGTTTATTTTAAAATACAAAGAGGTAAATAAGTGAACACAGAGTAGGCAAAGCCACAGCTATAGCAGTGTATAGCTGGTAGACGTTCCTGACTGAGGCTTTGTAGGCTATTTCAGAAGAGACACTTGCAGACGAACCTTTAAGAAAGACTAATCAGGCCGGGCGCGGTGGCTCATGCCTGTAATCCTAGCACTCTGGGAGGCTGAGGTGGGAGGATCGCTCGAGGTCAGGAGTTCAAGACCTGCCTGAGCAAGAGCGAGACCCTGTCTCTACTAAAAAATAGAAAGAAATTAACCGGACAATTGAAAATATATAGAAAAAGTTAGCCAGGCATGGTGGCGCATGCCTGTAGTCCCAGCTACTGGAAAGGCTGAGGCAGTAGGATTGCTTGAGCCCAGGAGTTTGAGGTTGCTGTGAGCTAGGCTGACGCCACGGCACTATAGCCTGGGCAACAGAGTGAGACTCTGTCTAAAAAAAAAAAAAAAAAAAAAAAAAATTAAGGACTAATCAGGAAAGAAAAAGGCCCAAATGAACAGTATTTAGGTAGAAACACAAAAAAGAGATATAACTACAAATAAAGATTAAAAATAATCATAAGAATACTGTTAATTTTGGAAGTATAGAAGAAATTGGTATATTTCTAGGAAAACAAGTATTAGCAAGATTCATTTAAGATTTTGACTATTTATTTACTTTTTTGAGACAGAGTCTCCTTATGTCGCCCTGGGTAGAGAGCAGTGGCATCATCTTAGCTCACTACAACCTCAAGCTCCTGGGCTCAAACGATCCTCCTGCCTCAGCCTCCCAAGTAGCTGGGACCACAGCTGCACACCACCCTGCCCAGATAATTTTTCTATTTTTTGTAGAGACAGTGGTTTCACTCTTGCTCAGGTGTGGTCAGGCTGGTCTCGAACTCCTGGCTTCCAACGATCCTTCCACCTCAGCCTCCCAGAGTGCTAGTATTACAGGTGTGAGCCATTGCACCCAACCCGATGGCTCATTTTCTGTGGTGCACAGCTGACTTTGATTGTTGCTCTTGGGTCAGGCCTGGCTTGTCAAGGACTTATTTAACAAGTGGGAAAGAAAGGTTAAACTTTTGTAAGCAATGCTTCTCAAACTTTAATGTACATACAAATCACCGTAGGATCTTAAGAAAATGCAAATTCTGGTTCAGCAGGTGTGGAGTGGGGCCCCAGTAAGACTCTGCATTTCTAATAAGTTTCCTGATGATATTAATGCCATTGGTCGATGAACCACACTTTCAATAGCAAGGGTCTAAAGTTTGTGGGATAAACTGCTATCAGCCAACTAGAGAGATGAGTACCGTTGAAATGCCAGTGGAGAGCCAGGTAGATCTAGTAATTTGATTCTTTAGAGTACTAAGAAAGGATCAGAAAAATTCATTCCTCATATCCAGGGTACTTGGTGGGTGTACCCATGACCTTGAGATCCAAATCTCATTAGTTAACTCATCTTTGTGAAATCTGAGTTGTAAAGGTCTTACCCAGTGGAACGTGTAACTAATGGAAGTCCTGACAGTTGGTTAATGCAAGGAGATGATACTCGTGTGTGATGCTTGTCTTTGTATCCATTCCATGGGAGGATCATGGAAGATGACAGCAAACTTTGGTGGTTAATGAGAGCTTCACTAACCTTATCATCTGCTTCAGGCAATAAGCAAAGTCTTCTGGCAGTGGAAAGCATGGACTCAAGACTGAATGTTCTGGCATTTTATAGCAGTGGGGGCTGGGGGGAGGTAGGACTTAGTATGGCCCTTTACAGCAAGGTCCAAGTGATGATTTTCTCTGGTGAACATTGATGTGGACCCGGTCTCCATGGTTAGATCTGGGCAGTTTACACAGAAGTCAATTGGTAAGACTTCTTATACCTGTGAATGAAGACCTTGACACATTTTATTATTAATGTTTTACAATAATTTAGCAGATGACTGTAGTAACTTAGCATAACCTAATACATGAATGTCCTGTATGGGTGACTGCTGAGGGTGTATTGAAGGAGAGTTCGTTTATAATTTGGCTGGTAAAGTGGATGCCCTTGTCCCTATTAATGGGCAAGGTTATTAACGACGATATCTAGAAAAATTCTGCTGAGATTTTTATTGTGATGCGTTAAATCTCTAGACTAATTTGAGGAGACTAAGTCTTAACGATATTGAGCCTTTCAATTTATGAACATGGTATATATCTCTATTTATTTAGGCTGCCTTTGATGTCTTTCATCAGTGTTTTGTTGTAGTTTTCAGCTTACAGATCCTGCACATATTTTGTTAGATTTTATTTTTGGAGCTATTAGAAATGTTTTTAAAAAACTTTTTGCTTTCCAATGTTCATTGCTAGTACATTTGACCCTCCAAATCCCCAGTATACCCTCTCAGAACAAATCATGGCCTCTAGGGGTTTAATGAGGACTAGAGATAGCTGAATGAGATGGTTCCACCTGTTTTCACTTGGTCCTTGAGTCATTGAGTAAATGGCAACATGTCCAATCCACCGTGATGCTGCCATGAACCTGACCATGCCCTCCTGCCTAGCCCTCTCCATCTAGACTACCAGTAGTTTCACTTCACCTGGGAGGGTCAACAGTATAATTTTACTGCCCCACTCACTCCAAGGCTACTTTACTGTCTTGTGTCATGATATCGTATGGCCAGACCACTTCTCTAGTTCTGCCTTTGAGATTATTTTGGAGCTTTATGTTGGTTATGTCCTTATTGAAGTATCATCGGGGTATTGTTTTTTTTTTTTTTTCTTTTTTTTGAGAGAGTCTCACTCTGTCGCCCGGGCTAGAGTGCTGTGGCATCAGCCTAGCTCATTGAAACCTCAAATTTCTGGGCTCAGGCAATCCTCCTGCCTCAGCCTCCCGAGTAGCTGAGGCTACAGGCATGCACCACCATGCCCGGCTAATTTTTTCTATTTTTAGTAGAGACAGGGTCTTGCTCTTGCTCAGGCTGTTCTTGAACTCCTGAGCTCAAGGGATCCTCCTGCCTTGGCCTCCAGAGTGCTAGGATTACAGACATAAGCCACTGCACCCAGCTAGATCTTTGATACCCTTCTGTCACTCATCTTCCAAATGACAGACAGCAGATGGCTTACTAAGCAAATATAAGGTTCAAGGTCAGTCCCACAGTTACATATTGTAGGTGTGAGGCTTAACATTCCTGAGGCTCTCAGAGAAAAGATTCCCCTCTATAGACTACTGTTTTTAATAAGGAGGCACAAGGCTTGGTTGACCCATTTAGTTACTGACACACCTATCTTACTCTCCTTGGCATCTTACTCCAGCCCATCCATTTGGTTATGTCAGTCTTCTATCTATAAGTGAACAGGAGGCACAAGAGGTAGAACTGAATACAATAACACCTCCTTCCAATCTCCTCTGAACAGTCAGGGACACTGGAGGCCTCCAGGTAAGACACACATGGATTCAGGAGCCTCTGAGCTTAAAGATGTGCATATAGATGGATGCCCAGGTTTGGTGCACTCCATACATTTTGAGTCAGCAACTAAGCTCATTAAAGCTGTGTGTAATGGGTTTCTTTCAATTTTCATATTCATCCCTCATTAATGCTAATATTAATCATTGGAAAATAAACTCACCTACTTTGTCCTCTCTGAGCAACACAAGAGCAGGATCTGCAGAAAGACATTTTTACATCTAGTTTGAAAAGGTAAGATATTCACTAACTACCTGCCCCTCTCACCCTGGTAGGTGCCACAAACTTCTGCCAGTCCAGGGCACTGTTCTTCCCAAACTCTATGAGCCAGATTTTACACATAATTTGTGTGACCATAAAACTCTGTACTATAATAGCTATAAAACCATTTAATTTTGTGGATAACTCCAAGGGTGGTGTCACTGGGGCCCTTCTTGTTTAGCATATTCCTGTGACCAAATGGGTCAGTGGTTAGTCATGCTTCACAAAAATATGATGTCTGTAGGATGGATCCAGGCCAATTTAACAACAAGTGACTCCCCTACTTCTGGAGACCTGGGAAATATTGATTAGACCCCAAGCAGAAATTGGATGCTATAGCAAAACCGAGCTTTTGCCTGCATCATCTGGAAGGTAAAATGTGCCAAGATCTCCTCTCTCTCTCTTACAACTTAATCAAACTCTCAGCATCCACAGATGGCTGGGAGGATGTAATGAATGCTGATTATTTTTGTGGAAGCTCACAATCTTTTAACTGGCCTTTCTATACTTCGGTGAACATTCACATTATGAGTCTTACTTCCTCAAGCTTCCTTTGGTGCTAGGGTGCCGACCGTTGGCAATGAGAAACATCTGCACTAAGAAACATGAAGAACAAGTTCTGTGAGGTTTCCCCTACCGGCATGAGCTTTGGCATGTACATCTGGCTTTCAGAGGGCATCGTGGTTACAAGGTCAAGTTCCTGATACAGAAACGGCATTGGTGCTGGTGTCAGTGGCTGTAGTAAAGCCAAGTTCCTAGATTTCAGTGCTCAGTGGTGGCAGAGAGAATGGTCGTAATTTCCCTTTCCTTTTTTTTTAAACTTTTTTCTTGTTGAAGTGAAATTCATATGACATAAAACTAACCATTTAAAAGCGTGATTCTGTGGCATTGAGTACATCTGCAATGTTGTGCAACCACCACCTCTAGCAAATTCCAAAACATTTTTATCACCCCACATGGAAACACTGTACCTATGAAGCAGTGGTAGTTTCTCGAGCATGTCACTTTTGTGGCATGGGTTGGGGTCTCATTCCTGGTGTCTTTTTCTATAGTGGTATAATTATGTAAGGGTGGAAACATAAAAGCGTAAGCCTATAGAAACAGTGCCTAAATTAGCTCTTGGGCATATTGTCTTCAAAGGAATGTTTTAAACCAGCCAAAGACTAACATCAACATGCTTACACTTTTTTTTTTTTTTTTTTTTTTTTTTTTTTTGAGACAGAGTCTCACTCTTTTGCTCGGGCTAGAGTGAGTGCCGTGGCGTCAGTCTAGCTCACAGCAACCTCAAACTCCTGGGCTTAAGCGATCCTACTGCCTCAGCCTCCCGAGTAGCTGGGACTACAGGCATGTGCCACCATGCCCGGCTAATTTTTTGTATATATATATTTTAGTTGTCCATATAATTTCTTTCTATTTTTAGTAGAGACGGGGTCTCACTCTTGCTCAGGCTGGTCTCGAACTCCTGACCTCGAGCGATCCACCCGCCTCGGCCTCCCAGAGTGCTAGGATTACAGGCGTGAGCCACCGCGCCCGGCCATGCTTACACTTTGAATCCAAAATTAAATATCCAAAATAGTAAGTGCATTGATTTTCTATGAGTTTGGAAATAGAACAAACAATTATGAAAATATAATTGGATAAGTTACATATACTGTTCCTGCTGTTCACCCTTCTCTCTGAGATGTGTTTGCACCAGCCAAGGTGTATGGCTTCAACCTGCCTCTAGCTGTCTTGCCACTCCTGGGCCTGCCTCAAACCAAAATAAGACTTGCTGTTCCCCTGAGACAAGCCAACTCTCATTGCATTGGCCACTACTGCAACGACAGGCTATCCCATCAGGCCCAGCACTGTTCTTTCTAACTACTGGAATGGAGTGGGATCGGAAGGACACTCAGGTGGTGGTGAACACAAAACACTGGCACTAGGAACGAGGCTGGCCAAACTCAGAGTGGAGGCTGATCCCGTGTCTGGCTGCAGCAGAGCCAGTCCTAGGGGAACAGATTCAGCAGCAGCAGGGGCTGCAAGGACCCAGCAGGTAGCAGGGGAAGGAAGAAGAGCAGGGGATGAGGGGACTCCAGGAGTGGAATAGTATTGACAGCTGGTATTTGGAATTTACAGCTTCCAGTTCAGATCAGTCCACCATATTTACCGTATAATTATACTCCAAGACGTTTCCTGGGCAATTATCTAGAAATGATATTTTTAAAAGGAGTTGTGTTCAGTGTTAGACTATAGTTATCCAAGCAAGCAACATCAGATGGTGTGCAGTTTTTGGAGTATAAGGCAGAAATCTGAATAATAAATTAAGATTATTAATAACAGCCTAGTCAATACTTGACTCAACTCATAGTGAGACTCCTAATACAAAAAGGCAAATTAAAAGATAAAATTTCCAACATGTAAAATTGTACAACTGTTTAGAATTCACTGTGTTTTCAGTCTGTCTAGGTGAAACCAAATCCACAGATTTACCAACAGCTATTTTACCCCCCCCCAAACTATCTTTTGTTCTTTTGGTATCTCTTTGCTTATTCCATTTTCTTCTGTTTGATTAAAATCCTTAATGTTCCCCTGTGTCATATGTCATTTCTGTGTAAGGCACCTAGACCCTCTGAGAAAAAGTTCAACACTACTTACTTAATGATTGTTCTTTCATTGAACATATATTTTTTGAGTGCCTACTGTGTACCAGGCATTTTGAAAGACACCGAGACAGAAAAGACAAAAAGACATGTGCAATCTGAAGATGGCTTTTCTGGGTCCTGGAATTGAATTTCTCTTTCCCTAGTCATTTAATAGCCACTCGGTTGGGCTCCATTTTTTTAGTTAGAAAATTTGGAGGCTTACAGATAATTGGATATTTTCATAAACCACATAAAATTGTATACTTTTGAATTTCTATAATGAAAAAAGCATGTAAGTCCCAAATCAATGAAGATTATTTTGACTTATTGCGTTATGCAAAACTAAAACTATGCCTGCCTCAGGAGCTTTATTTTCTAAAGAGATAGAGTTAATAATGGGCACTTTTGAAATAGCACCCGAAATGCACTTTTAATTTCCAATCAACAGATAGCAGCACTTGATTTCCATTCAAAGAGGAAGGTAGGATGGTGTTCTGTGTAAATGCTACCTATGACAGGCACACTTAGAGCTTCCAGAAAATGATTCTTAAGTGAAAACTGAAAACATTCAAATTGGAGATTCTCTGGTTTGTCTTAGGCGAACACTAGGGTACTTTGGTCAAGTACCCTTAATTTAACAAGGTGGAAGACAGCTTTTACTCCTCCTCAGTGTAAACAACTGGCTTCCTCCTTTTAAGTATCATATTAAACACATCTGAAATTTTATTTACTACAAAGGAAATAATATTTTATGTTTTTATAAATTAACTTTTCTCATGTGCATTCTAAGTGAAGCGAATTTGATTTATTGCAATTTACATATTATTGCTTCAGGCACAAAGCTACCCGCTGCACTCTATAAAATAAAGGCCACACAGAAGAAATTCTTAGAGTCCAAACCACCCAAAGAAATAAAATGAAATTATTCCTGGACACTGGGTTTATAAAATGGGCATATGTGTTTTCTTACATGCTCGTCGTCATTCAAGGCATGGTTATCCTGCTGTCTGTACTTGTGATACTGCCCCAAAGGAAACTGAATCACCCATCCAACAAATGTGGTGGGCGCTGTGCTAAACCCAGTTTCCTGATGTTGAGTACAAGTCGCCATAAGCCTTCACTTTTAATTTGTAACTTTCCAGCTGAATTATCTCTTGTTCATCTAGTGTATCCTTTGCTGTGAATTCTGTAATACATTATTTCAGATTTATGTCCACTCAACAGTGGCTCTTCTTGGTTTGTCCTCTCCAAAATGGGTCTACTGTATGAGTTGTCCCTCTTGTGCTGTCATCGTCACTTGACAAACAGGTCCACAGTGTGTTAGGCGCTCCCCGTCTCCACGCCGCCTCTCAGAGCTCTGAGCGCCAGGCACATGACACCTCCCCAGGGCCAGCCAGCCACGTGGTGGCTCCTCCTTGCACCTAGGTCTTTATACCACCACCACGCCTTGCCTTCCCTTTTGTTCTCCAGCCCTGGGCGGGACCGAGAAATCATTTTCCTGCAGTTATTAACCTTTGAGGTACCGCACAATCACCTTTTTGGTTTTTTTAGTTGCCTATCATCTGTTTAATCAATTCCCTGCATCAGACTCCCTCTATTTGAAATTCTTACTTTCTGTTTTCCTTACGGGACTCTGAGTAATACAGCTATAAAAATAGCAAACATGTATCTAAAGCATTATTTCAACAGCAGAGGAAGGTTTTTATTTTCTAGACTCTGTGTGTGATTTCAAGTGAACATTTATGTGAATCTTGGGGATTTGGTAGCATAAAAAGCCAATAAAATCAGAGATTTAGAGTGGCAGAAGGAAAAAAATCCTCAACATCACATTTGGCAATGTTTAGATTCATGAACAAGTTGATAGTTAAATCCTGGGTATAAAATACTTTGCAGTCTATCAGCTTCTTCTCAAATTATTAGAAAGATCTTCATACTTTATGTGACCCTTTTATTGAGTATTTTTCTCTTTCCCTTAAATGTAGAAAAACCTTAAAATACCAAAATCAACCAGGATGAAATAGATACTGGGCACAGTCCTTAACCATTAAAGAATTTGAATCTGTAATTTAAAAACTCCCAAAAAAGAATCTCCAGGCCCAGATGGTTTCACTGGAGAATTCTGTCAAACATATAAAAAAATTGTCAGTTTTACGCAATCTTTTCCAGAAAATAGAACAGGAGGGAAACATTTGCCAGCTTATTTTATAAGACCTGTATTACCCTGATACCAAAACCAAAGACAGTACAAGAAGAGGAAAACTACAGACCAATATCTCTCATGAAATTAGATGTAAAAATCCTCAATAAAATATTAACGTATCAAATCCAACAATGTGTAGGAAGTTTATACCATGTCCAAGTGTAATTTATTCCATATGTTCAAGGATGGTTTAACATTCAAACATCAATTGATGTAATCTGGATTATATAAACAGGATAAAGAAGAAAAATCTGTATCAATTGACGTAGAAGAAGCATTTGACAAAATCCAACTGTATTCAAAATAGCCCTTTAGGACGTGATACTGCTGACTCCATTCTCAGGCAACTTTTCTTATCCTTGATACTCCCTGATATAAGAATAATGCTTTTCATATCTCATTTCATGAAGCAGTGGGTCAGATTTTAAGGGAAAGACGTGGATGGAAATGGCATAAATCAAATAGATCTATCATAGCATAATTATCCAAGCCACAATTTTAAAATATATTTTCTCATAGAGAAAAGAATATATTTCTAAATATATAATATAGTTGGAAAATTCATAATTACTCCTATAGTATACACTTTACTGGTAAGCTAATAAATACCATTTCTGTTCCCAAGATCCACCATTATACATTAACATTTGAATGAATACATTCATTATATAGTTGGGATAGCAATTTCGAGATCGAGTGCTAATGCACTTCCTGGCTAACGCTGAAACTCTTAAGAGCAATTAACTAATTCATGAATTAATATTGTTTAGACATCAGCCTCTAGAACTAAATGAGATAATGTATATAAAATGCTTAGCACATTTCCTACATACACTAAATAATAAATGATAGCTATTAGTATCAATATCATAAACTAATGATGTTTTGATGTTTTCTACATTGATTACTAAGTTGTAAAAAAAAAAGTGAAGTATTTTTAAGCTAAGGGTAAATTTCTCAAATCCATGGTCCTAGGTGATGGGAACACTTTCATGTATCCTAAGTCCAATCACCACTCTCTCAATTCAAAATTCAATTCTGAAATGTACTAAGAGTTTTTCTCTGTAGTGGACTTTAGCCATATACACGCTGTATATGCATGTCAGTAAAAGCAAACGCTACCAGCAAGTGTTTTAATTAAAGCCTTTGCTACAGAGAAGTTGCGTCAGTTGGGTACTCTAGGAAGCAGATGCTGAGACAGAGTCAGGGGTGCAAAAGGTTTATTGCGGAGTGGGGTAACCAAACAGAGATGAATTGGAAGGAAGAAATATTGAGCAGGGCGAGCTTCAGACCGTGGTGCAGATCTGGCAGTCCTGGCTAACACAATGAGGAGCTCAGGAGCAAAGACTGCCCATGAGGACACCCACTCAGGGCAGAAATGGCCGGTCCCCTAGTCCCCTGGCCATGCTCTGTCGTTGGCGAGGGCGACCCTGGAAGGGTGTGGCCTTGGCTTGAAAGCTGAAGCACAGCCTGAAGGCACCAGCAGATGGAGCTTATCAGCTAAGGTGCTCTCCTCACAGCTAAACCGGAAACTCTTTCCTGAAGGGAGAGCGGAACAGCACAACTCCATGACTGCTTCAGAAGAAATGCCGGAGAGGACAAATAGAAATAAAATCCTTATTTGATCTTTTTTTGCTGCTAATGACTTCTTTACCTATTCTCTACCTGATAGTCTCCTATCCAGACTCCGGTGAGAAGGGTGATTTTAAAATCATGCTTCTGTGGAGCACCTATCAGCTAAAAATATGTTAATAATAATCTGTTTCCAATTCAGAACATTTAGAAAAAGATTTCATGAAAATTAAGGTAATGGATAGACAAAAGTTTCTGAATTTTAAGTTCTCTTCTGTTAATTGTTCATAACTTGGATGCCTCATGACATATCTGTTAATTATTAGTACACAACAGTGACAGGAACATCAGAAATAGCTGTTTACACTTTTTCTTGAACATAATTTTGTGGGTGTGACTTTTTTTTTACTCAAAAGAAGATGGCAAGGACACATTGGTCTAATGTTTGGACAACGACAGTAACAAGCAGCAAAGGTTAAAACATTCCATTCCTACTTTGCTTCACTTTCATAATCATTATCAGATAGGAACAAGTAGAAGTAAAATTGGTGTGAGATAACTAAAGCAAAGGATGAGTGAAGGAGAAGGAATGATGGTGCACCAAGAACCTCTAAAATAATTTATCTCCACACCTGGAAAAGTTACGTTTGGAGCAGAATTATGAAGTCACAAGTTACAAGCTCAGGTGTGCGGATGTCTTAGATTTGATTTCCTGGAAACAAAATGCCATGGAGAACTGAGTTAGAGTATGTGTTGGGGAGAGTTCTCAGGAGATACATCTGGAAGGAAGTGGGGCAGGCAGGACTGGGCAGAGCAGGAAGCTTTCCTGCAATGCGGTGGCAGCTGAGGTCTCAGCCAATCCTTCTGGGAGTTCTAAAGCTGGGTTGGCTCTTCAGAGTTGTCCCACACTGAGGCTAGAGGGCTGGGCCATTTTATTTCTGCATCCCCCAGCACTGGATACAGGTCACCCCTGGCAGGGGCATGACCCTGGGTGAAGCAATGACTGTCTACAGTTGACATACCCAGCAGCCAGAGGTTAGGTGCATTGACCCTAAGGGGGACTCTGGCTAAAGTGCAGCAGTACCCACTACAAGAAGCCATGCATGTTTTTTCTTCCTAGTGCTCATGAATTTCTGTTTTGAGCCCCCATCTTTGAATAACTTTTACCACTTCTGCACTACTCTCAGGCCTGTGGGAAATCATTCTGCCATCCCCCAGGTTGCACTGAGGAGAGCGGGGGTCTGTGAAGTTATCTTGGGCTGCCTGGATACATCATTTGGACACTTCCACTCATTCTGGCCCTCCTTGGCATGAGAAAACCTTCAAGCCTTGCTGCTTTCACAGGGAATGCCCACATTCTCTCTTGTTCTTGGTTTTCCAGATGTCTTGAGTATTTCTCCTGTCTCTTCCCCAAGTCTGAGCAAATCTCTCATTGGACCAGAGTGGAGATGAGGGGAAGGCCTCTAGCCTCAGGATCAGGAAAAGCAGATTCTCTGGCCATTACATATTTTTTCCCCATTTAATTTTTACAACCGGCCGGGCGCGTTGGCTCACGCCTGTAATCCTAGCACTCTGGGAGGCCGAGGAGGGTGGATTGTTTGAGCTCAGGAGTTCGAGACCAGCCTGAGCAAGAGCGAGACCCTGTCACTAATAAAAATAGAAAGAAATTATATGGACAGCTAAAATATATATAGAAAAATTAGCTGGGCATGGTGGCACATGCCTGTAGTCCCAACTACTCAGGAGGCTGAGGCAGGAGGATCGCTTGAGCCCAGGAGTTTGAGGTTGCTGTGAGCTAGGCTGATGCCACGGCACTTTAGCCCGGGCAACAGAGTGAGACTCTGTCTCAAAAAAAAAAAAAAAAATTTTACGACCTAAGTTCCTTTGAGGCCTAGGTTTTTTTTTTTTTATGTTCAAAAGCACAAGCTTCAGAAATTTTAAAAGCCCTTCCTTTGCTTTTCTGCTGTAACAATTTTCCCCTGAGGCAATGAATGCATTGACTAAATGGAAAAGGTCAAAAAGTGTAAAAGAAATTCAGAGAAGGAAATCTTAGGTAACATCTCAAAATATTATACTGACACAATATTATACTGACAAAATTACACCCAGGAATATTAACAGAACCTGTGTGTGAGATCTCTGAAACCTTATAATAGTCTTTAATGGCTCATGCAGAAGAAAAAAGGATAAGATCATTAAAGTCAGGGAAAAGTATCAATTTTATTTAAAGTAGGAAGAAAGAGAGCTGAGCGCAGTGGCTGATGCCTGTAATCCAGCGCTTTGGGAGGCCAAGGCAGAAGGATCACTGGCGGTTTGGAGTTCAAGACCAGCCTGGGCAACATTGCAAGACCCTGTCTCTAAAAAAAAAAAAAAAAAAAATTAAAAACTTAGCTGGGCATGGTGGCTTGTCCTGTAGTTCTAGCTACTCAGAAGGCTGAGGCAGGAGGATCACTTGAGCCCAGGAGTTCAGGGCTGCAGTAAGCTATGATCTTGCCACTGCACTCTAGCCTGAGTGATAGAGTGAGGCCCCAGCTAGAAAGGAAGGAAAGAAGAAAGAAAAGAATAAAAGAAAATAAAAGAAAAAAGAGAAGAGAAGAGAAGAAAGATGCTGCAAATTATAGACTGGTAACCTTAATGTTCCACACAGGTAAAATGCCAGACAAAATTCATCTCATTTCTTTTTTTGATAGTTTGTGTTAGACAAAGTCGATTGAAATAGGTATCTGGACTTCAGCAAATAATTTGACAGTCTTCTGAGGTATCGTTAAGAGTAAGATGCAAGAATGGAGACCAGAAAACAGAAGGGCTGGTAGATTTGTGACACAACGAACAGCCATGCCCAAAGAGAACTGGAGCATGACCAAAGTCTCCAAGGGGGAAGTGGCTATGGAAACTATGACACATAAGGAAAGCTGGACAGAACTGAGGACACGAAGCCCTGAAGAAGAAAAGCTTCCGGGAACCCATGGCAATCTGAAAATGAGATTAACCGGCATCCTATGGAGGCTAATTCTGTGGCGCTCAAAGGAAAAACACCAGGGAAAATTTCTGATAATAAGAATTTGTCTCAAAAGCAAACAAAAACAATACAACAAACAAAACCCTGGGACATTGCGAGGTAATTAAGTTTGCCAGCAGTGTTGGGAGAGTCATTCATTCCACTGAATGCACAGAGTCCTAGCCTCCTCAGAGAGAGACGGAGAACCAGACGAGATGACTTCTGAGAGCTCCTGCAGTTCTGGGCAGCTATGATTCTATTCTTAGAAAATGCAAGTGCTAACCCAAACCCAAGTGAGTTGCCACTTTTTTTACAAAAATGTTTTGTATGACTTACAGAAAAACCAGTGATTCAGGAAGAGTTTTATAAAAGCCAGTGGATACACCCAGAGTCAATTTTATGGCTCATGACTGGCTACATTAATGGAAGCACTAGTAAAAGTTATGATATGTAGTAATAAAACACCTAAGCATAGACTCGTAAATCATACTCCAACAGGATTTGCTAAGGCAGGTCGTTTTTCCCTTGTGATTTAAGACAGAATAGATTTTACACTAAACTTAGCTTTTCCCCAGGAGATCTATAAACCTCAACATAGGCTAAAGACTGAGGTAAAACTATGCTGTTTCAAAAATAAAACACCAGTGAACACATAGATATGAAAAGAAAATGTGACATTCTAGACTTACAAAATGGAAACGGTTTAGTCATCCCACTTGGTAGTGTAAGAGCATAGGAGGTTGCTCATTAGATGTTCCTAACTTAAGATTCATAGGTTTTCTCCCTTTCAGTCCTACCAAGTTTCTAGATCAAAGTTTGTTGAGGCATTAAAATTTACACCAGCGTTGGTGATGGCTGTTGTTTTTGCCGCTACTTACCCTGCCTTCTGGTATCAGGGCGGTTCTCTGTTCTGCTCAGGAACTACTCCTCCCACACCGGATGGAGCTGCCCATCAGACCTCCCTGCCTCTGGGTTCTGATGCAGGCTGGCCTGTCGCAGTTCCCCATCCACCTGGACAGCGACCAGCCCAGGGTGGTCATTTGACACAAGGAGGTCCAGAATCCCTTTTCACGGATTACCAGGGATGCTAAGAGGAGCGCTGGGGAAAGCTTATCTCCTGAGATCATAAACATTAGAGACTATTTGAGTGGAGGTGCTGGGGACCCGTCCTTGCCACCACAAGGAGAGAGCCTCCCTGGCAGTGAACCAGTGCAGAGGAAAGCAGAGCTGAGAAATCAAAAGGGAGGGACGGACACCTGATTATATCCTTTGAATGCCTGAATCCAAAGAAAAAACATGGAGATATATATGGGTGGTTATATATATATATATTTCTGAGAAAATCTATTTTCTCAGAAAATTAAAGGGGTGCCAGAATTATTTAGGGGGCTTAACCCCGGTGATGACATGGCCTTTATAGTGAGATGAGGCCTTTTCAGATAGAAGTGAAAGTGTACAAATGTGAAACTCAGAATCTCCAAGTGACTGTTTAACTTTTGGATTCCATTCAACCTAGGAAAAATGTTTAAAACAAATGCTTCAGTATTAGATCTGCATCTACCAATTTGGGGCTCTGCTTTTGAGTCAGTTTTGGTTGGTGACTATAGCAGAGATGATGCAATGTGCTCTCCTAACCCGTTTCATTTTCCTCATGGGCACACAGCTCATCCTCATGTCCCAGTCTTCTGCGGTTAGATGGGAACAATGCTCACAAGGATTGTCGAGAAGGTGTATGTACAAGGGTGCCCGTCACCACATTGTTAATGACAGCAGAGATTTGGAGGCAATGAAAGTCTGTCATGGTGGGAATGGAGTCTAGGGTTTAGTGCAGTGGGCCAGAGTGTGCTGACTGGGGGTGACCTTCCACAGTGTTTCACCACTCAGTCATTCCCACCCTCTTACGTGTCTCAGTTTCTCTTTGGGGATATATTACCTCTAAGAGGGCTCAAAATGCTGAGTGATCAGCTCTTATATGCATTTTCTGGGCCAGAGTTCTTTTAATTAATTTGTTGGGGAGTTCCCTATAGAGCCACTCACACCTCAGGGAATCACCCCAGGCAACTCTTATTCAGGCCCCCAGTCACCCAGGAGTGCCTTTTGGCTGGAAGGAGTAAGATGTCCTTTCTCTTCAGAGATGAGGAACTCAGTCTCTCATTTATCTACAAACAAGACTGTTTGGTTTCCTCTTTCACAAATGTGCAGAAAAGACAATTAAGATTAATTTGAGATGAAAAGGCAATGGAGATGACCCTTAAAATGCACCACCAAATCAAAATTAGGATCCCAAACAACGAATTCCTAGGAAAAGAACCAACAGCTCAGAACAAACCAGGACCATCAACCAAAAACAGGAGGTCTGGAGCTCAGGAGGACTTACCAGTTCTGCCCAAGGAGAAACTCTAAGTCAAGGGCCCAGAGGGGGCCATGCCAGTATCTGGCCCCAAGTTTGGACTACTCTTTCAGGAGTCCAGAGTCTTCTCTGAGCCCCATGTCTGGGCACCAATCTTGCCAATGGAAAAGAAGCCAAACTCTGTAAAATAATCTAAAGAGGTTTATTCTGAGCCCAATTTGAGGACCATGGCCCAGAGCTTTGCTCAAGAAGCCTTGAGCAAGTGGACTGGCTGTGGCTGGGTTACAGTTTGGTTTTATACATTTCAGGAGACAGGAGTTACACATAAAGTCATAAATCCGTACATGGAAGGCATATATTGGTTTGGCCCGAAATAGGGGGTGGAATGCTTATAGGTTATAGGTGGGTTTAAAGACTCCTTTGATTTGTAATTGGTTAAAGAAATGAAGCTTTGTTTAAAGGCTTGGAATGTTTTAAGTTAAGATAATGAGGTCTGTTAATCAGAGACAAGCCACTGGACACATACTGACTCAAGTGGTTTGTTATGTATACTGAGGACATGCAGGTTTGTCCTGCACAGCCTTAGGCCTGTTAATGAGTTACAAAGGGCTGGGTGGTGGCTCACGCCTGTAATCCTCGTACTCTGTGAGGCCAAGACAGGAGGACTGCTTGAGCTCAGGAGTTCAAGACCAGCCTGAGCAAGAGTGAGACCCCATCTCTACTAAAAATAGGAAAAATTAGCTTGATGTGGTAGCATGCATCTATAGTCCCAGCTACTCTGTGAAGCTGAGGCAGGAGGATCCCTTGAGCCCAGGAGTTTGAGGTTGCAGTGAGCTATGATGATGCCACTGCACTCTACTCACTGCACTCTACTTGGGGCGACAGAGTGAGACTCTGTCTCAAAAAAAAAAAAGAAAAAAAAATGAGTTACAAAGGATATCTACAAGGTGGGTGGGGGGGCATGATGAGGCATGTCTGACTTCCTTTCTCCTGGCCAGTAACTCAGCTTTAGGGTATTTCTAGGGTCCCCTTGGCCAAGAGGGTGCCCAGTCAGTCAGCTGGGGGGAGGAGGGGGCTTAAGATTTTATTTTAGTGCACAGTTTGTTTTTTGAATTCTGAGTTTGATTGATTGCTGAAGCTCATTTATTCTCTGAAATGTAAGCACTTAACAGGTTTCGACAATCTAAGTCAGATACTTGCTAGATGTCAATGATTTTTTTTCTTTGAGATAGGGTGATAATTGGTAATAGTAGGGGTGATGAATGAAAAGGAATTTACACACCTAAACCTTCTGTTAGCATATCAATATTGCCAACATTTAAGAGGCATACTTATTTTGGAGAAGAGGAAGTCTTTATAAGGAATGAAATAAGGTAACTGCTATTCTTTCTGTAGTTTGGAAATCCATATAGACATTAATTTCCATTATTGTAAAGATATAGTTTTGAAATTAAAGTGTCACACTTTATTTTGGGAGAGGTCATTAATCTATTTAAGAAATCAATAAAAGATAATGTGAACTAATGTATTAGGTCATTAAATATGAAATGTCCGATTTCAAATCAAAAGTTTAGTTTATTGGCCGGGCGCGGTGGCTCACGCCTGTAATCCTAGCTCTCTGGGAGGCCGAGGTGGGCGGATCGTTTGAGCTCAGGAGTTCGAGACCAGCCTGAGCAAGAGCGAGACCCCATCTCTACTAAAAATAGAAAGAAATTATATGGACAGCTAAAAATATATAGAGAAAAAATTAGCCGGGCATGGTGGTGCATGCCTGTAGTCCCAGCTACTCGGGAGGCTGAGACAGGAGGATCACTTGAGCCCAGGAGTTTGAGGTTGCTGTGAGCTAGGCTGATGCCACGGCACTCACTCTAGCCCGGGCAACAAAGTGAGACTCTGTCTCAAAAAAAAAAAAAAAAAAAAAAAAAAAAAAAAAAAAAGTTTAGTTTATTATATCTCAAACAAGAAGCAGTACAATGAATCAAAGTATGTGCCTAAACTATTGACACAGTTTTCTCATCTTAATGGTAACTTGTTTATGCCAGCAGCAAAGAAGACTAGAGAGCAAATGGTGATGAAATCACAAAATGTGTTTTCCACAGCTTGTTGACAATTGAATATCTTTCCTTGCAAGAAGTGATCCAAAGCCTGGAAGAAGTGGTAGTTAGTTGGTGCAAGGTCTGGTGAATACAGTGGATGGCAGAGTGTTTCCAAGTTCAGCCTCTGTAGTTTGAGCAGCGTTGTTTTTTGCTTTTGCGACATGTGGTCTTGCAAGAGGATTGTCCTGTCTCTACTGATCAATCTCAGCAAGCATCTTCATCATTTAGTCCAGTTGGTTGCAGTAGACAGCCGCTGTAATTGATTGACCAGGTTTCATGAAGTTGTAGTGGATAATACCAGTGGTGCATTACCAAACAGACAGCATTAGATTTTTTTGATGAATATTCTGTTTTGGACTGTGTTTAGGCACTTTATCTTTATCCAACCATTGTGCTGAAGGCTTGTGATTGTCAAAAGAATCCATTTTTCATCACACGTAACAATATGTTGTAGAAATGGTTCACCTTTATGTTGTGAGAGCAAACAAAGGCAAGCTTCGAGACGATTTCTCTTCTGACGCTCATTTAATTCATGTGGAACCCATCTGTCCAGCTTCCTTACCTCACCAATTTGTTTCAAATGGTCCAATATTGTTGGAATAGTAACATCAATCCTTGTTGCTAATTCATGCATAGTTGAGATGGATTCGCTTCCTCTACAGCTTTCAGCTCATCATTATCCACCTTGGCCTCGGGCCACCCACATGGTTTATTTTCAAAATTAAAATCACCAGAAAAGAACTTTTCAAACCATCAATGTACTGTGCATTCATTAGTCACATCCTTCCCAAACATTCTGCTGATGATATTTTGAGCTGTCTGGGCTACATTGTTTCCACAATGGAACTCATATTCAAAATTAACATGAACTTTGGACTTATCCATGGTTTCACAAAAATTGCCCTAAAAAAATATTTGAGAGATAATCACAAGCCAAAACATGCATTTAAAAGAATGAGGATGTACCTTCACAATAGGAAAAAAAAGAAAAACAAGTTTCAAAGTGAAATGTCAGAGATACCAACTCTCAAACTTAGTACTTATGAAAATTGGACATTTCATACTTAATAACCTAATACAAAGAGATCATTGATAATGTCTTATGGAAGGCATAATAAAATATAAATGTCCAATCACTTTCTTTCTCAGCTCAGAACACTTTTTTTTTTTTTTGAGACAGAGTCTCACTCTGTTGCCCGGGCTAGAGTGAGTGCCGTGGCGTCAGTCTAGCTCACAGCAACCTCAAACTCCTGGGCTTAAGCGATCCTACTGCCTCAGCCTCCCGAGTAGCTGGGACTACAGGCATGCACCACCATGCCTGGCTAATTTTTTGTATATATATATTTTAGTTGTCCACATAATTTCTTTCTATTTTTAGTAGGCTGGTCTCGAACTCCTGACCTCTAGCAATTCACCTGCCTCGGCCTCCCAGAGTGCTAGGATTACAGGTGTGAGCCACCTCGCCCGGCCCAGAACACTTTTGAAGGATTTACAAGA
Source organism: Eulemur rufifrons (assembly GCF_041146395.1). Taxonomy (NCBI): domain Eukaryota; kingdom Metazoa; phylum Chordata; class Mammalia; order Primates; family Lemuridae; genus Eulemur; species Eulemur rufifrons. The sequence goes on along the minus strand of NC_090983.1, from coordinate 54,329,514 downwards.
TCAACAATTTTTTTTTTGAGACAGAGTCTCACTCTGTTGCCCAGGCTAGAGTGCCGTGGTGTCAGCCTAGCTCACAGCAACCTCAAACTCCTGGGCTTAAGCGATCCTACTGCCTCAGCCTCCCGAATAGCTGGGACTACAGGCATGCACCACCATGCCCGGCTCATTTTTTCTATATATTTTTAGTTGTCCAGCTAATTTATTTATTTATTTATTTAGTAGAGACGGGGTCTCGCTCTTGCTCAGGCTGGTCTCAAACTCCTGAGCTCAAATGATCCTCCCAGAGTGCTAGGATTATAGGTGTGAGCCAGCGTGCCCAGCTACAAGATCAACTTCTACAGAAAGAAAAAAACACAAACATAAACCCATTCCTGCAAAATTCTAAAAGAGATTTCAAAGAGAGAGGTGAGAGAGTGAGAATCTGAAAATGCTTCAACATTGCCATAGGCATCCAGTCCCAGGCCCAGCCACATGATTATGCGAATCATTTCAAATGTAGAGGATTGAATAAGGCTAAGAACCTTGTCTGAAAGAATAATATCTAAACCTGCACCCAGAGTCACCTGTGGATTATCATAAGCTCTGATCTTCTTGCCCCATTCACTCTTACGGTTCTGATGGTTTCAGTTCAACATGTAGACATTTTCTGCAATAGAAGTTTCACAAAGCATAATGTTCCTTTGGGAAATACTTCAGTGGAACACAGAATAGTCTGTTGTGCAAAAGCAATAGCAGCTGGTGGAGTTTATAGAAACAAGCAGAGCCCAATATGATGAATTATAAACATGCTTATGTTTAAAGCAAGCACGTCATAAAAGAAGCAACAGAATACAGAGCATGCTTCTAATTTAGCTCAAAAAATATGCACAGTATCAAGGAAGCCATAAATAGTGATTAGAAGACCGAGAAATTTCAGGTACCAGAATATATTTTGCTCTCCCTGCCTCTGGACATCAGGTGTAGAGGGCTACGGCACGTTATCATCACTCTTCTTTGCAGTAGCTCTAGTTTTCTGGCATATGTATTTGAATACATTTCTTACTGATATAGCCTCCCTTTCTCTTTCTTTTCCAAAATTGCTTTACTTAGACTTTTTCCATATAAACTTGCCATGCTGTTTACACTTAGTGTTCAAAATGCCCAGGAGCACAGAATTCTCTACAAAAAAATTAATTAATTAATTAAAGAAGTGAAATACAAATAGTTAAGTTAGTTTTGTGTAGAATTTCCAATGTTCTGGCAAGAACAAATTATGTATGCCTATAGAAGCTATAAAATATAAATTATGTAATTTTGATGATTCCACATGTAGGGAACAAGGCTCTTGCACCCCTAAGGTTTACTGAAAAATCACTGACATGAGGAAGATTGATTAATAGGAGGAAAAGATACAAATTTATTTAACATGTATACATGATGAGGATTCAATTCCTCCATGAGGTACAGAGATTTTTTTTTAAAGAACAAGGGTTTGGAAGCAGTAAAACAGATTTAGGGGGAAGAAGGGAAGAGATTTTGTTAAGTACAAAGGTGGTATTGTTATGTAAATAAAACCTTATATATAACAGCCCTCAGCAAAAATAGACGGTAAATGTTTCTTTTCAAACTTTTAAAAGTGTGAGTCTCACAATTACCCTTTTCTAGCTCATTTAAGGAAAGACCTGGTTGTATTAAATGAAATTCTCTGCAGATATAAATTTCCTCCCACAAGAGACAGCTTTGCGGCGTTATGTCTATCTGTGAGACTCATGGCAGCCATCTTAAAATATGTCAAAGTAATATATTTTGGGATAAAATAGTGCTAATTTCCTTCACACATATAAGATAAATGTTCTAATACTTGCATTTAAAACTGGCATCACAGCATATAAAGATGAAGGTAAAAATCATGCTGATATTTTAATTTTGGAGGGGAGGAGGGGCAGGGTCTATCTCTGTCACCCAGGATAGAGTGCAGTGGTGCAATCATAGCTCACTGCAACTTCAAACTCTTGGGCTCAAGCGATCGTCCTGCTTCAGGCTTCTGAGTGCCCCGCCACATCTGGCTAATTTTTCTATTTTTTGTGGAGATGGAGTCTCGCTATGTTGCCCGGGCTGGTCTCAAACTCCTGGGCTTAAGCAATCCTCCCACCTTGGCCTCCCAAAGTGCTGGGATTTACAGGTGTGGGCCACTGTGCTGGGCCCAATAATTTAAATTTTTAACTTAGAATATCATCAAATAACAAATAAAATAGCATCATGACTAGGTGAGAGAGAAACTGCAGAATAAAGAGAAAAACATTATATTTTGGTACTTTCAATGGACTTTTTTACTGCTTTTGGAAAAATAGCCCCACATTTCCATTTTGCATCAGCCTTAAAAATTATGTAGCCAGGCTGGTTGAGGTGGCTCATGCCTATAATCCCAGCATTTTTGGAGGTTAAGGTGGGAGGATTGTTTGAAACCAAGACTTCGAGACTAACCTCAGCAATATAGCCAGAGCCCCATCCCTACAAAAAATTAAAAAATAGCTGTGTGTGGTGGCTTACACCCGTAATCCCAGCTACTTTGGGGGCTGAGGCAGGAGGATCACTTGATCCCAGAAGTTCGAGGCTGCAGCGAGCTATGATGATTCCACTACACCTCAGCCCAGGTGATGGAGCAAGACCCCATCTCATAAATAAATAAATAAATTTTAAAAAATTATGTAGCCAGTCATGCACGGGGCTACACAGTTACATGGACCCAGGAGCCTTGTGTATCCTGAATGACCCACGTGCCTGCTCTCTAAAGGCCTGGCCGACCGAATCCCTGTTCTTCCTGTGACACTTAAGCACTTGATTTGTCTGGGTTCGCATGTTTCCTAGCCGTGTGTCTGAGATCCCTGTTTCCTTATTACTACAAGAAAACTTACAGTAGACTTCCCTAATCTGAGATAGTCTCTATTCTTTGTAATTAAAAGCACCTAACATAAAAAGCACAAAACATGCTATGATTTTTTTTTTTTTTTTTTGAGACAGAGTCTCACTCTGTTGCCCGGGCTAGAGTGAGTGCCGTGGCGTCAGTGTAGCTCACAGCAACCTCAAACTCCTGGGCTTAAGTGATCCTACTGCCTCAGCCTCCCGAGTAGCTGGGACTACAGGCATGTGCCACCATGCCCGGCTAATTTTTTGTATATATATATTTTAGTTGTCCATATAATTTCTTTCTATTTTTAGTAGAGACGGGGGTCTCACTCTTGTTCAGGCTGGTCTTGAACTCCTGACCTTGAGCGATCCACCCTCCTCAGCCTCCCAGAGTGCTAGGATTACAGGCGTGAGCCACCGCGCCCGGCCCATGCTATGATTTTTATTTAGTAAATTATGTATAAGCATTTTCATTCCCAAAATAAGTGACATTAATTTAAACACGCTATATGCTATGTTTTGAATATGGTTGTCCCCACCAAAACTCATTTTGAGGCTTAGTCCCCTAGGTAAGATGTTGGGAGGTGTGGTATCTTTAGGAGGCATTTGATTCATGAAGGATCCACCCTTATGAAGGTGTAACAGAGAGAATGGCCTGAAAAAAAAAATGGCAAAAATGTTTTCTGTGTCTTTAAAACCTCACTCTTTTTGGGAACTAAAACCCTGCATCTCTGCCTCAGGCCGGTGGTTGGGAGGGGCAAATTCTTTTGTTCTTTGTGCTACAGGAGGTGGCTCAGGGGAACTGTCTGTGGGGGCAGAGGTCCAGGAGGTCGGGGTGGGCCTACCAGGTGGGCAGAGGTCATGAGATTGTTTTCCCCAGAGATGCAACAGATCAAAATCATCAACTGTAGTTAAACAGCAATTGCCTGAAGCTGAATGGCTTCTCTTTAAAAACTCTGTATTTCTGCTTGTTATTGGGAAATTGGTACTTCGAAACGGGAGTCTGCCATATTCCCCATTTGTCGGCAAATTAATAAATCTCTCTTTCCTTTTCCCCAATCACTTGTCCTTGTTCTTCTGATGCAGCCTCAAAGACAAGTTTGAGCTTTCAGTAGCAAAGGGATTAATGCTGTCTTGCTCTTGCAGGACTGGATTAGTTACCCTCAGAACTGGTTGTTAGGAAGTAAGGCTTCCTCTTGTGTTTGGTCTCTTTTTGGCAGGCGTCTGCTCACTGGGCTTGCACACACTCCTGCCATGTTATGACGCAGCATGAGGCCCTCACCAGATTTGCTGTCCATTCTACAGCTTCCCAGCCCCCAGAACTATGAGCTCAATAAACTTCCTTTCTTTATAAATCATCCAGTCTCAGGTATTCTGTTATAGCAATAGAGGATGGATTAAGACACTATATTAGTAAAAAGAATACATTTTTATTTAAAATAAAATGATTTAACTTGAAAACTCTGCATAAAAATTTTGTAAGTGAAATATTTCTGGACTGAAACCTTCTGAAAAGCAGTGAAATGAATGAGAAATCTAGTGCTTTCATCAGACTTTTGCCCTGAGGGGCTCGACCTTGATGTGGGTTTTAGGGAAGACACATCAGGAGTTGGCACCATTGTTGATTAGTGTGGCTTTGGTCTACGTACTCAGGGCATAGCTATCAACACTGGCTGAGTCAGTGACTGCCATTGGTCTCAGGAACAGATCATTAAGTGGAAGGAGAAACAAATGTGATTTGATCAAGGAGGTGGGACTGGATTATGGAAGCCAGTGGGCAAACCAGAAAGCTGGAGAAATTTTCCGGATGTAAAATCTGATAGAGCCAATAAGCGACTGCCAGAAATTTTGTTTTATCTTTAAACATAATCCTGTTTGTTTCTTTTTCTCCTTGAAGAGGGATAGAAAGGTACTTACTGGAGAATTTATACATTTTGGTAAAGTTATGGGCTGTATCTACCTAGTATGTAACCAGCCCCCCATTAAATAAATTTTAATGGCCCCTATATAATCCTCTCCCTTAACTAATCACTTGAACTTTTGAGTTGTTGCTCAGAAATGATGGGTTTTCTGCAAGACAAAGGAGTTGAGATTCTGAAGGCCCCAAGGCAGACTTCCTGCGGTCAGCACTCAAATTTCCTTTAGGAATTTAACAGCTGACAGTTCTATCTGTGCTCCCTTGGTTTGTTTGGGGTTTTTTTCACATAAGTCCCACGGGTATGGGCTTGTATGGCCTTCTGCTCACAGCCAGGTAAGGCACTCGTCTTTTATACAGAGAAGTAAACGGTTTTTATTAGAGGAGATAATTTGCTAAAAATAGAAACAAGAAGGGTTTAGATAGCATCACAAGTAACAAATCCAGAAGAAAGTTAGGAGTGTTTGAGTTGTTTAGGCTAATTGTGAAAGTGAGTATTTTTGGAGATCGGATTCCCAGGAAGCATCTCCAATCTGCACCACTGCTGGGGAAGAACACAGGACTGAATGGAGCATCTATGGTCTTGTTTGTCTGATGGTAGCAAAAAGATAAGAAGCAAGACATTGCTATCATTAAGACTTTTAGGATTTACGGTTACTTTGGAAGACAGCAGGTGCTTTTTCTTTTTTGGTGTGCAAATCGCTTACATTGTTGAGTTTAATCCCCCACAGGGGCACTTGGCGTGAGGACTGGCTATCAATTACTAATGAGGTAGGTGGCAGGGGGAGCAGCTATAGCCGGAGCTGTAGTGTGAGTACAGGGTAGGAGAGGCTGGGAAACCCTAAAGCAGAGGTTCTCAGAGTGGAGTCCCCAGACTAGCAGCAGCAGCAACATCCCCTGGGAACTTGTTAAAATGCTGAGCTTCAGGCCCCAGGTGTACTGAATCAGAAACTCAGAGTGGGACCCAGCACTCTGCTGTGGTTGAACAAGCCCTCCAGGTGAGTCTGATCTGTAAGAATAAGTTGAACCTGGTGTGCTTCATTGAGCCTTCCCCACACAATGTCTGGTTCCACCCTCAGGTGGATCCGTGCTGGCGGGCTCCCTACCTCAGGGGCTCCAGGTCTGTGCCAGGGTTCTGGCTTTTTTTATTTTTATTTTTTTTATTTTTTATTTTTCTATTTTTACTTTTTTTGAGACAGTCTCGCTCTGTTGCCTGGGCTAGCGTGCCGTGGCATCAGCCTAGCTCACAGCAACCTCAAACTCCTGGGCTCAAGCAATCCCCCTACTTCAGCCTCCCTGGTAGCCAGGAGTACAGGCATGCGCCACCATGCCCGGCTAATTTTTTCTCTATATATTTTTATTTGTCCAGCTAATTTCTTTCTGTTTTTTTAGTAGAGACAGGGTCTCGCTCTTGCTCAGGCTGGTCTCAAACTCCTGAGCTCAAAACGATCCGCCTGCCTCGGCCTCCCAGAGTGCTAGGATTATAGGTGTGAGCCACCACGCCCAGCCGGCTCTGGCTTTATTTTTCTTTTTTACTGCTGAGATTTAGGAAATTTAAGTGTCAAACGTTTAATCTTAGGAGATCATCTGCTCTCACACTCAGTGAACTAAAATAATGAAGATTTGGCATATTCAAAAGAGGAGTTTGGAAGGAGGTAACACAAAGTCACCCAGATTATATATAGGGAAGCGTCATGAAGTCTTCCTTTCAATTAAAATGCAGTTCTTTTTGGAATGTCATGTGTTTGTTATAAGCCATTAGCCTAAGGACATGGCATTAAGTTTCTCATTGACCTTGTTGAAATCACAGACTGAAACGTTGACTTTTAGCCATTGGAACAAAGCTGTCTCCTCATAATGATGACAGTTTTATAAATATTAGATTCCTACTTCATCTTCTTTTTTCTATTTATCAAATACTTGACTCATTCAAAATGAATCCCCAGAGGTTCAAAGCCATATTTCAGGAAGAGCACACTCCCGGCTCAGTACAGGCCCTAGATCTGAGTGAGAGGGGACTTGGCCTTGAACCCTGTGCTTTGCAGGGCTGTGCCTGGGTTCCTTTCCAGCCTGAGGTCATTTCTCTAGCCCCTAGAATTTCCTGCCCAAACACCCTGAGTTCACATCCAGGCCCTAAGCAGGCATCCTCCTTCGGTCTGTCTTTCTGGGGACAGGCCACAGCTCCCTAGATTCAAGGGGTGGCTGAGGGGAGCTGTTGGCTGGGCAGGAGGACCTAGCTTGGATATACAGGTTGGCTGTCCACATTCATGTGTGCAAGGACAGTGACAGGGTGGGAAAAAAATGGGACAAGCCTTTGGTCAGGGTCCAGTTCTCCCTGACCCACTATGAGAAACTCTGAGGAGTTTAATACTTCTACATTCAAACCTGGCCCCCTACGGCATTATGAAGAACAGGATATATTTTGTTTAATAGTTTACTGGCTTGATTTATAATGCTAAATATTTAGACAAATGATATGTGAGCTCCATTAGCATTCTTGCCCCAGGACCCACAAATGTTAGGGGTGGGCTAGCCACCCACAGTGACTCCTGTCATCTGCCCCTGTTATAGGAAACTTGAACCTTCAGTTCCCATCCTTGAGTTCTATGACTGCCATCTACGAAGAATGGTTAACATCAAATGGTGTGACAGGTTTATAGCAAACCTGGGGGAGCAGCCCTGCGGAGTGAAGAGGCACCAGCTACTCTGTCTACAGTGCTCACCTGCTGTAGGTAAGACAAGGGGAAGTGACTACGGATAGGAGAGGAAGAGAGACTTTTAAAATGTTTGAGGAATCTAACAAAGAGTTGGGCCAACAGGTCTTAAAATCAGCCTGCACCTTGGTCTGCAGTGTTCCGAGACCGAATAGGATAACACGTAGTTAAGAGTTCAGGCTCTAGAAACTTGTCTGGGGCTTAAATCCTGGACATGGTAGTTATTAGCTGTGTGACTCGGGCCAATTTTTTTTTTTAGCCTCCCCTGTGCCTTAGTTTCCTGCATGTAAAATGGAAATAATAATAGTGCCTATTTTATAGGGTGGTTGTGAGAAAAAATGAAACGGAACAGGTAGAGTGTAGATGCCTGGCACATTACAAATATCCAATAAATGATAGCCGTTATTATTATCAGTCCTTATGAAAAAGGTTTGCCTATATGGATAATAAGCAAAGTTTCAAGTGAGAAGCAAACTCTTCAGTGAATGGATTCAGCTCTGAGCTGCAGGATAAATACAACTTGATCCCAAGAAGCAAAAACCTTTGGGTCTTGCAGCCACGGGAGCAATGGCTTCATGTTCCAATGTCAAGGATGCTTTTGGTTCATCTGGGAAGATTCAGATGAGAATCTCAGAAACTCTTCATCTTATTCCATCCTTATTGTGCATTACAGAGTATATGTTCAGTCAGTGTCATGGAATACTAGTTTTAGCCTCACAGAGCCCAGGTTTACATCCTAATTTTACCATTTGTTGTATGACCCTACTTTTCCTTATGCCCTTGGTTTTCTCATCTGTAAAATGGCGATAACATGATAGCAATAATACTAACGCTTGTGTATGGGCTTGCTGTATGGAGTCCTTGCAGTGGTCTGGAGAGCCGGCTCATACCGTGGGCAGACTCGACTCTTACGTTTTCAGGATTTTATAAGCCAGTTGTCAACCCACTAGGCAGCTTGAAATTAGCCGTGGCAGGAGTATTTACACCACAGAAATCAGCAGACACTAAAAATCAGGCCTATTCCCCCCCGAGAGCCGTTTACCAGCACAACACTGATGACACCGGATAAACATGTAAAAAGCTTAGCATTGTATATGGCACAAAATAAAAACTAAAATCGTGAAAAATTTGTAATTGTGTCCTGAGCTCTTGTTATGTGTCTGCATCTATTTTAGACACTGTATGACTCCACTGCTAGAAGAGGATGGTTGTGCATGTAGCCCTCCAGGAGAGAAGGAGACTGTGCCTAGAGGACAGGGCAAGGGTAGGGGCTGTCGTTACAGCCATGGAGACTGGAGCAGCGGTCACTGCAACCCTCTCCATCTCTATCACACTCTTTTATTTATCTTTAGTTCCCCTGGATTCAGCACACTATTTGGCCGAATATATGCTTGTTGGCTAACTGACCGAATAAATTAGTTTGCTCATGCAGTAATAAAATAATGTATGTGATTGGTCATTCAGCACATAAAGCAGTGATTTTTAAAGCATTTAACTGGTTGGTGGCTTGAGTCAGGCTATTATGGGTAAACTTGGCCAAAATACCCATTTGTCTCTTTTCTAAGCATGTACCTTTAACAATAAAACAAATAACACCTTTTAAAATACTAAATAAAACAGCATAATTGCACAGTGTGTACTGCCTCAACTGGATTATTATAATTTACCTCGGGGTTTGCTGTGGATAGATAATGATGTGCAAATTGATGAATTAAGACACAACAGAAAAGAAGGCTTCTTATATATGTCTGCTGGAGAGCAAGTCTCATTGTACAAAGAGTTTCAATTAAATGACAACTTAACTAACATACACTTTTTTGTCATTTTGGGGGGCATTGTTTCTTCTGTGAGAAGGATGCTAGAAGTCAAAAGAAAAAGGAAATGGTGCTGTGTTGAAATATCTGTATCATTCTTTGTAAACAAGAATCCACTTTTTTTCCCCTCAAATTTGATAGCTTTACAGAGGCACTGAGCAATCTGTTTGGAATAGTTCGGATGATACCTGAGCAGCAGAGAATGTTGAACTATGGGAATCTTGATGTAAACACATTCAAGGAAAAAGAAAAAAACAGTCAATTTGGAGCAGTTGCTTCAGGTAGGGTTTAGACTAGCAGGTTGAAGTGTGTTCACCTGCCTGTGATTTCTAGTAGCTACAATATAGTATACCGGCTGTGCTTCTCACACTTCAGCATGCATAGGAGGCCCCCGAAGAGCTCATTAAAATGCCGATTCTTAGGCCCCAAGCCCGGAGATTCTGCTTCCCTAACCCTGACAGAGGCCCAGGAACTTGCATTTCTAATGTGCTCGCCAGCTGCTGCTGCTGCTGCAGGTCTGTGGAAAGCATCAGAATCACCACCTAAGAAGAATTTTTGTTTGTTTTTATTTTGTTTTGTTTTACAAAATCTAGACATAGGCCCACATCACACCTGCTAAATCAGAGTCTTAGGAGGTGGCCCAGGAAATGTGATGAGCCTGACATACTGTGAGGCTGAATATATATTCTCCTGGTGAGTCACTCTTGGTAAGCCAGGGTGTTGGTCAGGACTGGTGGGACTTAAGGACTAAGGGCCATAAAGGACACTGAGAAGCACATGCTGAAAAGAGACAAACCATAATATTCAAGTAAGAAAACTGTTTAAAAAAATAATGGAGGCAGGCCGGGCGCGGTGGCTCACGCCTGTAATCCTAGCACTCTGGGAGGCCGAGGAGGGTGGATCGCTCGAGGTCAGGAGTTCGAGACCAGCCTGAGCAAGAGCGAGACCCCGTCTCTACTAAAAATAGAAAGAAATTATATGGACAACTAAAAATATATAGAGAAAAAATTAGCCGGGCATGGTGGTGCATGCCTGTAGTCCCAGCTACTCGGGAGGCTGAGGCAGTAGGATCGCTTAAGCCCAGGAGTTTGAGGTTGCTGTGAGCTAGGCTGACGCCACGGCACTCACTCTAGCCCGGGCAACAAAGTGAGACTCTGTCTCAAAAAAAAAAAAAAAAAATAATGGAGGCGTGTTGAAAGGACACAGGACACAACCAATGGCCAAAGCAGTACTAATTTGAGCAATAAAAGAAATGATAGTATTTCATTAGAACTCTCGGGGAAAAAGTTAAATATTCCCGAGTCCATACTGACATAAATAAGTGAATGAATGAATGAATAAATAAATAAGTAGCAGAAAAGAGACTACTCCTCCTTAAAGAAGAATTCTAATGAATAATGTAAAAGGAATGAGGGAAAAAGAAAGTCACCATTGGCTGAGCAAGGTGGCACGCCTGTAGTCCCAGCTAATCAGTACACTGAGACAGGAGGATCGTTTGAGCCCAGGGGTTTGACACAGCAGTGAGCTATGATGACGCCACTGCACTGCAGCCTAGGTGACAGAGTGAGATTGTCTCTAAAATAAAATAAAATTTGAAAAAGAAAGTCACCATTAAGCAAGGTCTACTGTACTAATTGTTGCAGGAAAGATCCACTGATGGATGCTAAAATTAGTGGGTGAAAATCTGATGAGAAACAGGACACTTGCGTGGTCTCAACGTATTCCTCCACAAGGTGTTTATTCATTTCTAAGGGAAATGCAGTGACTCGACAGTGGAGAAACCCAGCAGACACCACCGTTACCAGCATCAGGGGGAATATCACCAGTAATGGGACATCTCGTCATGCACTCTCCGATACGACGCACCGAGAAGGGCGTGCCACTTCTGCAGCATTTGTGCCCCAAATGCTTTACTTTGATCTAAGCATGAGACAATATCAGACAAACCTAAATGGCAGTACTGACCAGTAAGCTTCCAAAGTTTTAAGGTCATGAGAGACAAAGAAAAATTGAGAAACTGTCATACATTGGTGACGACTAAGAAGAAATGAAAACTATATGCAATATGGGATGATGAATTGGACCCTGGACCAGAAAAAGGACATTAGTGGAGACCTCATAAAATTTCAATAAGGCCGGTGCGATGGCTCATGCCTAAAATCCTAGCACTTTCGGAGGTGAAGGTGGGAGGATCATTTGAAGCCAGGAGTTCATAGAGAGATCTCATCTTTACAAAAAATTAAAAAAAAAAAAAAAATAGCCAGATGTGGTAGTGCACACCTGTAGTACCTGCTACTTAGGAGGTACTCAGGAGGCTGAGGCAGGAGGATCCCTTGAGCCCAGGTGTTTGAGATTGCAGTGAGCTATGACGATGCCACTGCAGTCTAGCCTGGGCAATTTAAATAAGGTCTACAGTTTAGTTAATAATATTATAGCAATGTTAATTTCCTGGTTTTGATAATTGTCCTTATGGTTACATAAGATGTTAACTTTAAGGGAAAGTCAGTGAAAGGTATGTTAGTAACTCTCTGTACTATTTTTTGCAACTTTTCTGTATATTAAAAATTATTTCAAAATAAAAAAAATTTGAATTTCAGTGTACTCTGAATTATGAAAACCCCAGTTGCCTAAGCAACTCTACTGCCTCCTAACCTACCTATGGATAAGTTGTAAGTACAGTTTCACTTGGGAGGTTACCTAACAAAGGCAGAGCAGGCAATACAATTAGCAGTCCCGTGATCTGCCAGAGATTGGGGTTTTGTCAACTATACTCAGTGCTGCCTTGTCATCCCCTTCCCCCAAGCTGCTACTCCATGGATGGACTAAAGCAAGCATGGGAGTCCGCAAAGACTCCAAGGCTAGAATTTCCTGGATTTGAATTATAAGGAGAACTACTGTAGCTCCCAACCCACCCTTTGACACACCTTCCCCACCCAGCCCGCAGCCCTGCCTGCCATGGTAGCAGGAGGCAGCAGGCTTCCATAGCCTGGCAAAACCCTTCTCACGTTTTGTGGTCTGGATGAGGCCCATGGGGTATCTGCTTTAAGGTGATGATCTGTCCCCAATACCAGCTTTAAACATCTATTTCATTAAAGAGCATTTGATTGAAATCAAACTCCTTAGGCAGCAGTGTTCACACTTGCCAATGTGGATCAAGTGGCAGTGTTTAGTCAGCCATCCAGTCATTCTGGGTCTGACTCACCTCCAATGGTTCCTCTTGGGTACCTTTGGCTAATCCCACTGATAGGAAGAGCTCCTTTCCTTCCCTTTGTTATTGCACATTTGTGCTGTCACGCTTAAGTTTGTTTAACCTTCTCTTCATATAAGAAGGTGAACAGTGCTAACCTGCGTTTTCCAAGGTATTGGATCATTCCTAGTCATTCTGGAAGCAGCATGGTGGGGAAAGTCACAGCGGCTGCAGAGAGAGATTCAACTGGGTTTGGTTTCTGGCTCTGACCTTACACAAGGTTATGCTTTTGAGCCTCCATGTCCTTGACTATAAAAATGAGGCAAATAATATATATATGTATATATATACACTTCTTTTTTTAATTCTCTAAAATTTTACTTTATTATTTCATTTTTTAAGACTAGTCAAGTGTGGTAGTGAGAAGGAGGGAAAGAGTAGAACAAGGAGTTTGATCTGTAATCGACTGTAAACAATCAACTGAGATAACTCACTACCTTTGGACCAGCCTTTAAACTTCTGGAATCATTATAAGGGTGGCATGAAACCCTTATTAAGGGTTGCAGAAATAGAAAGTAAATCTCTCATTTATTAGATATAATAAAAATTATCTAAGCTTCCTTTCTGCCCAGCCTTAGTGAAGAAGGAAATGTACAAGTAAGAGGCATCTTACACAGAGTGGAAGCTGTCTCTAGACCCACTCATACTTTATTTGTACAAATGATCTGCCGGGAATGGCCTTTCTTTGAGCTGAGAAAGAAAGAAACTAAACCAAGAGCCAAGTCTCATTAAGACTAAACTTAATTATGCCCTGTTTTAGGCACCAAATGATAAACTTCCTCTTGTTGTTAACTTGTTTTACTAAGACTATCTTTAAATTTCTGTTGAGTAAACTTTAACCTTTAGCTTGAGAGAATTGCTGGAAGTCATTAATCACATTTTTGGCAAGAAATCGTGGAGCTCATAAGATTTATGTCTGAATGATTCTTCCCTTAGTTGTAAATTATATCACCAATGTTGTGGGCGTAGTGGGTTTTCATTTGCACATTTTCTTTTGCACCCTTTGTATATATTGAAAAGCTCCAAATGAAGAAAAAACCATTGAATCTCTTTTCCTCCCAGCAGCTCTAAAAACCAATAAAGAAGGGATTTTGGCATGTTTTTGACTCAAATCCAGCATGAGGCTTGGTTTTTTGGATACACATTTTAAACATAGTAGATATTTAATAAATATTAGTTACCTTTTCCTGGGGCTTTATAGTTTGTCCTCCTTACACATCACCTTGTTTGTATCTGAAGCTTTATTGTATACATAAAATTCACTCCAGACTGCTTCCATTTTTCTCTCTTTAAGGCTTGACATTGTCCTCAAGTGCAATTAGCTTTATTTTAGAACAATAGTTTCAGAATTTCTAGGTATTTTTTAAACTAAAACAATTTCCTGAACCTCCACATGATAGCGAAAATACCTAATAATAAGCTACTATGAATTCAATATTGTTTTTAGCTGTGCTAGCAGAAAAAAATCCAAACTCTGTAAAATAATTTAAGGTTTATTCTGAGCCAGATATGTGTTACCACGGCGTAGGGAGTCCATAAACCAAAGCAGCCTTAAGTAAAGCAGTCCCAAGGCAGCTGAGTTACAGTTTGGTTTTATACATTTTAGGGAGACAGAAATTGCAGATAAAATCATAAATCAATTCACAGAAGGTACACATTGGTTTGGCCCCAAAACATGGGACATCTTGAAGTGGGGGCATACAGGTTACAGGTGGGTTCAAAGATTCTTTGATTTGTAATTGGTTAAAGAAATCAAGTTTTGTCTAAAGGCTTGGAAGGTTTTAAGTTGAAAGAAGGAAGTCTGCTAATCAGCGAGCAAGGACAATACACTCAAGTGATCTGTTAAGCAAATTGATGGCCCGCAGGTGTGACTTACCCTTTGCCTTGCATGACCTTAGGTCCTGTTAATAACATTAATGCTGGGCACCTGCTGTGCCTAAACTCCAGGAGGGACAGAGCATAATGAGGTGTGTCTGACCTCCCTTCTGTTCATGGCTGATGTTACTGGAAGGCCAAATCAGTGAGAACAAACACTCTTTCCTTTTCCTCAAACCACTTGTTCTCATTCTTTGTTCTCACTGATTCTGCCTCAGAGACAAGTACCAAACTTTTGGTAACAGAATTTGGCATTCCGGGTGGGCCCATCGGCACCCCAGTGGAACGGCACCCCTCAGTCAACTGCTGCCATGGCTGGAAGAGGCAGGGAGAAGTCCTGGGTCAAACCAGCAGTCTTCACCTGTAGGAGTATCATCTTTTCGGGATGCAGGATGTGCGTCGGGAGTCAGGGAGCACTGCTGGAGCCTGTTTAGCTCCAGGGAACTCCGTCTCTCCCTCCCCAAACTAGACACAACTCCTCACGTCCTGAACCTTATTGAGGAAAAGGAAACAGATTTGGGAAGAGTTGTAAGGCCTTGCGTTGGGAATTCCTTTCTGCCCTTTTGGTAATGCCCCCAGGGTGCACACCACAACCCTTGATCCCACCCATTTGGGGAAGGTTATGAAACTTTCAGCCCTGTGGCAGGGCTTTTGTGGCACCATAGGTGTGGAAGTTACAGTTAAGCGGGACTAGGGAACCTGGGGGTTCAACCCCTTTTGGGTTAGATTAGAAGAACTCGTTCTCATTTGTGTGGTTCCCATTTGTTTGGTAGACCTTGGCATTGAGATTGTTTTGCATTAGGAATTCCCTGTACTATCTACTTGTCAACTTGTGTTTGTAGTTGTTTGTGAGTTTTGTTTCAACATGGGAATCTCCATTTCTATTTCATTTGGAAGTCCCTTGGGGAGAATCTTGGCTGAATGGCCAAGTTATAGGTATAAGCCTATGTCTAAAAAGAGAATGGTGTTTTATTGTAATATTGCTTGGCCAATGTACATGTTGGAGTGTGATGAGAAGTGGCCATTGAATGAAACCTCAGGTTATTATTTGTCAAAGTCAGGTAAATGGGACAAGATCCCATATGTACAATCTTCCATGTAATTGCATAATAAAGAGGCTGAAAGGCCTGGGACAAAATTGAGGAGGAATTAACCAGGTTGAATCTCATGAACCCTTTCAATCCAAACCTTGCAGAACCTGGTCCCCCACTGCTGGCTTCCCTATACCTGCCACTGCTGGTGAAGGGGCCCCCAGTCAGGGAAGGTGTGACTGGAACTAATTCTTCAGTCCCATGCCCACCCGGTTATGACTTGGGAACAGGAATGTTCTCTCCTTTGAAGACCTGGCAGGGAACTCAATTTGATCAGAGTGCCCCCATACCTGGGGCAGGGCAATTTCCACTATAGCAATATCTGATAGGGGCTTAACAGAAAGCCAGTGAAGAGCCCTGTGAATTTTTCAGATATATCAGCTATATCAGAAACATACAGATGCAGATCCAGAGGCCCCTAAAAATTTGCACATGGTTAATATGGCAGAGTGCTCCAGATATATGGAGGAAAACTGCAGTGTGTAGAAGGGGCAATTTGCATGAACCCCTCACACCATGTTGATATTGCCTTTAAGGTATATAATGCTGAAGAAGAACAGAAACTGAAACCTATGTGTGTTTTCTTAGCTGCCCTGACCAAGGGTCCTTTGAGACACTGAAAAGGAAAGGGTGGAAAAGTTCAGCCTAGGTTAGAGTACAATCAGTATGCTTTTTGTAAAGAGGAAGGACGTTGGAAAGAATGCTGCCTGAAATTGCAGAGGGCTGCAGGTAACAAGAAACTGGAGCCCCAGGACAGCAAATGGTTTCTTGAGCCCAGGACTCCATGCCTCACTGGTGACCCTGATCCAAATATCCTCACAGGAGCCCTGAGCACAATTGACAGTGGTGACAAGATTGGTGGACTTTTAATTGACACAGGAGCTACCTTTTCTGTTCTAACTCTAAACTAATATCCCTCAGCAAGGACATGGTGCAAAACACCTAATGGTGGGCAATGTCTGTGCGGTGGGAGGGCCCGGCTTTTCTTCCCAGCTTCTACTCCGGGCAAGTGGTGATTCTCTGTATCCTCCTGTTTGTCTTTCCAGTTTTCTGGGAGGTGGTTTGTCCCGTGACCTCAATTCTCTGACGGATCTAAGAAGAGTTGTTGATTTTCAGGTTGTTCAGCTTTCTTCTTGTTGTGACAACGGAAGTGATGATTTCCAATCTCTTTGCATGTTGGATTGGAAACCAGAAGTCTCTCAATATTGTTTTTAAATGAATTTTAATGATAATACTTATAAGAACATTTGCTTATATTTTCTAAATTGTGATTTTCCTATGTGTAAGTTGTATTATTTATTTTTCTTTCTTTCTTTTTTTTTTTTTTTTTAGGCCTATAGCACCAATAGCCAATTCACATAAAAAGTTTGATACACTTATGGAGTCATAGATTTTTTATAATTATTGAAGGAGTTAAGAACATGCCACCCCAAAATATGCTGCTCTGGCACATTGACTATTTTGACTTAAAGGCACTTGAAAAATAGCAGGTGCAAGAAGATGGCTCTGACCTTCCTTTTGTTTCTTTCTTTTTTTTTTTTTTTTAAAATTTCCTCCAATTTAATGTTATAAAGAAATACAACTATAATTATTAATACTGCTATAGTTATATATATATGTTAAAGTTCCAAGGCTATATGATTATCAAGTAATATCAGTAAGCATTCCTATCATAATATTCAGGCAAATGAAATTAGGTTGCCCCTTTTGTTTCTTAAATGCAGGAAGTGAAATTCCCATGTAAAGATGTCTTCTCTATACTGGAAGGAAAGTATCATTCTTATCATCAAGGATAAGGAGTTGATGCCAAGGGAAATATGCACAAATAAACCTTGTTAAACTAACCTTTACCTTCTTAGCCACTTCTCCACTGAACTAACTGCTCTAGCCCAAGCCCCTTGGTCCTGTCACATTTTCGTGAATTGCCAGTCTTTGTCCAATTCAGTATGTAAATGTACAATCCTAACTGCATCTTTGGGTCCTCATTTCTTTATGAGGTTCCTGTGCCACGTCAAACTTGAATTAAATAAATATGTATGCTTTTCTACTACTGAGCTGTCTTATGTCAATTTAATTCTCATGCCCAGCCCCGTACTCCCAAAAAAAAACCCTAAGAGGGCTGAGGTAAACTTTGCCCCGCTATGTTACCATTCCCCACACACTAGGGCACCACTGTGTTAAAGTACACTAAAAGCTCCCAATTTGCATCAACTGTGGAGAAAGCATCCAATCAGTACATTTTGAAAGGAGATTAACTTGGCATGAATACATTTCTATTAGTTTAAAAAAGGGTGAAATAAGGTACTTTAAAAGGCACTCCTGGCTTCAAATGATTCCTTCCCCAAGCCCTGCCCAGATTACTTAAAATACTTACATGATCAATTCCTTCGAATTAAGTTATTTAAGGCTTTTTGGTAAGGAGCAGCTCTTTTTCTGGGAAGGGAACACTTTCAAACCTCTTTTTGGCTAGACTTGACCAGCTAGATTATTGGCTAATCTAATAATCTATGTTGCCATCTAGCAGGAATGTGAGAGAATGACATTCAGGGATGAGGACATTTATGAAAGTTCTGCTCGTTGAGGAGTCTGGTGACCATTTAGGCGGCCAGAGAAAACAGTGGAACCTATGGGGGTGAGGGCAGAAGGAGAGGGACTGACCATGGGCTCAGGGGCCCACGCACTAGAGATTCCAGAATTGCTTGCTAGCGCTTTAACAGGTTAAACGGGATGATTTGTGATTAACGTGTCACTGTGCCAATCTGAGTAAAACTGCCTTCTCTTACATTGCATATCTCTGAATGGGAATTGTGACCTTAATCATACTGTTCTTTTGAGTAGGCTTGTGTCGCCCTTGGAATTTTATTTACACTATTCACTTGTGACTGCCTCAAGGACACTCCTGCTTGGTGTGGGCAGCCCTGGTCCAAGCAGGCCTTGAACTTCAGATCTATGGATGTTTTGGGTTCCCTTTGGGTTCCTGTGTCAGCTCTCTTTGCCCAAGTACCTTTTTCAGTTCCTCTTTGTTCTGTACCCTGCAGGTGCAGGGGCTCTGCCCTGCTGCCCTGAACAAGCCCGAGCCAGAGTCTCAGCCCCACACTTACCTGTCTGGAGTGAGAGGTAGGACAGGAACAAATATTCTTTGCTTTTATGTGTAGATAATAGCAATATAAATAGGTTGATAATGGTGCATAAAGAAAGGCAAAAATGGGATTCATAACTGATGTTGGGGGGTTAGTACAGACACAGTGACTATGTGACTTTACAAGATGAGGGAACTATAAGGTCAGAAAGTGAAAGTGACATCGCATTAGGAATATTCCACCGTTCTGAACAGCAGCTAGGGTGGGGCCTCATGGTTTCCAGTTTGATGCACCTGTGCTATTGCAGATCCACCCTTTCCCGGTAGACTCCAGGCAGAGGGGTGCGGGAGCTGGCTCGTGAGAACTGATTGCTACATTGCAGGAACTTTGTAATCTGGTGGTTAAACAGCCATTATTCAACCTTAAATTATATGTAATTATCATATAAATAATATACAAATTATCATATACAAATTGCATATTGAAAACAAAGGTAATAAATACTCAAAAGCCATCACTTCCTAATTATCTTATTCCATTTGACTCTTACTCCTGAGGTGGTGTTGTACCTGTGCAGAGGAAGCACAACATGATAATAGGCTGCTGCACATCTCTCCCAGCTCCATACTCAGTGATGTCAGTCATGACATCAGCCGAGGTTGGAGTATTTACACTGAGGAACTGGCAGACGCTGCAGATCACAACTTGCTTCGTTATTGTGTTGATTGTCTAGACTCAAGAGAGTATTGGAGAAAAATGTTAATGCAGATTAAATGTACGTGTGCTGTGTCTATAGCTGTTACAATGTGAAGAGTACAAAAATATATTAATATCAGTATATATTACTATATAAATATTAATTAATATTATAATTTATGTTATGTGTAATTATTAATCAATATCATAATTAATATCATAAATTATTAATATATAGGCATATTTATATAAATATATGTTAAAATTAAAAGAATATTCTTCTAGTTTTTGAAAACTATTATTTGATTCAGTAAGGAAGTTGTTCACATCACTGATAATGAGTGAAGTTCCACCATATATTTTCATTATTTTGTCTTACTCATTAAAGTTAAATGAGGCCAGGCACAGTGGCTCATGCTTGTAATCCTAACACTGTGGGAGGCCAACGTGGGAGGATCACTTGAGGTTAGGAGTTCAAGACCAGCCTGGGCAACATAGTGAGACCCTGTCTCTACAAAAATAATAATAATCATATTAATAATGAAAATTTTTAAAAAGGAAATGAAAGCATTAACCAACACTTATGGTGGAACTACACGTGGAGGTACCATTGTAAAACATTTACCAACATACAGCCGACAGGAGGCCATAACTCACTCTGAAAGCCCAGTTCTGATAAGCCAGCCTCACCCTCTGTGGACAGAAGGGAGCTTTTGTTCATTGTAGAAAATCTTAAAAATGTTTGGATGAACAAAAATAAAGTAAAAATCCCATGTAATTTCCCCACCAAGAGATAACACTGACTCATATATATACATTTTTGAAAAATAAATACTGAATATGTAGCTATAAGTGAATACTATTTTAACAATTGTGTGTGTGAGTGTGTGTGCATGTAGGAAAGAGCATCTTTCCATATCATTAAGTGTTCTTCTAAAATCTTGATTGTAATGATGTCACAAGGAGCCATTGTACAGATTGTCGCAGTTTACTTCACCAGTCCTTGATGGTCAAACATTTGATTTGTTCCCTAGTTGTTCCAATTAAAAATATAGCCCTAAAAAGGGGGAAAGAAAACCCAAAAATACAACTCTACAGGGTACTTCTTTGCAGCTAAATAATGTGCCCTTTGTTTTCTTTAGGAGAAATTTCTAGAAAAAAGGTAAATACACTTCTTAGCCTTTAAAACATCTCCCCTGACAAACTGGAAGCTCCATGTGGGCAGGGACTGTGTCTGCAAAGTCATCCCTGGAGCCTCAACCCATGGCTCAGTGCCTCACGTGGGTACATGTTCAGAGCACACTTGCTGAATTTAAGAAGGAGAGAGGAGTATTGGTGTATTATTAATAGATTACTAGGGCTGCCATAACTAAGTGTCACAGACTAGGTGGCTTAAACAACAGAAATTTATTTTCTCATAGTTCTAAAGGCTAGGAGTGTGAGACGATGGTGTCAGCAGGGTTGGTTTCTTCTGAGGCCTCTCTCCTTGACTTGCAGGTGGCCGTCTTCTCCCTCTGTCTTCACATCGCCTTCCCTCCGTGAGTGTCTGTGTCCTAATCTCCCCTTCTTAACAAGGACACTAGTCATTTGGATTAGGACCCACCCTAATGACCTCATTTTAACTTAATTACCTCTTTAAAGGTCCTATCTCCAAATACAGTTGCATTCTGAAATGCTGGGAAGGGGAGTGGTTAGGACTTCAACGTAAGAATTTTGGAGGGGACATAATTCAGCCCATGACAGTTGTAAAGATTGCCATGTGGGCTCGCGGTAAACTAGAGCTA
Organism: Eulemur rufifrons; assembly: GCF_041146395.1. Taxonomy (NCBI): domain Eukaryota; kingdom Metazoa; phylum Chordata; class Mammalia; order Primates; family Lemuridae; genus Eulemur; species Eulemur rufifrons. The sequence continues at coordinate 54,308,412 of NC_090983.1, read as the reverse complement.
AAACAAATGGATGTCTTTGGAGATCAAAGTGAAAGATCTTTAAAGGAAGGTGATGATAAGGAGTTGGTAAGAGTGGGAGCTAGTGCAGTTATACCTTTTTTTTTCTGAATTAAATTTCAATTCTTTATAAGTTAGGGTATAGTTTAATTTAAAACAAAACAAAAACAAAAAAACTACCAACAAAAATACACAGTCTTGAATTTATAAGGTCTGGGTTTACAACTGCTCTACTGCTTATTTGTCATATTTCTAAGGACAAGTACTTTACTTCTATATGAGTTTCCCTTAACTCTGTAAAATAGAGAAGGTGATGCCTGCCCACTTCCCTTATAGGGTTTCTATAAATCAAAATGAAATCATGCATGGGAAAGTGCTTTATAAAATGCCACCAAACTTCCCAGTTTTAAAGACTTCGATAAATTCTGTGTTTATTCATAACATGAGTCTTTTTAACAGCAAAAACAAAACAAGTACAATAAACATCCATGGAATACAGAATTATTCCTGCTAAGGGAAAGTTACTTATAAAAAAGGGTGGGCCATATAGCATTGACACTCATTTTATGCATGTTTTTGTTTTATTTTATATTTATCAAACCAAATCTATTATCTTTGATAATGCTAGTTATACATACTTAAGTGGTTTATAATTGGAATCGTGTTCTATAATTTAGGTCTAAGTAATGGGCAAGAAGCTATCTGCATTCGGAAGATCACAAACCAAGAGTTCTGCTACTACACGAATAGTGATTTAAGATAAAATTTCTTCCTTGTGCTGGAAATACAAATGATATTAGCCTGACTGGTGGCCAATCAATAAAATAATCTTCACCAAGGTTGGTAGACATCTGGTGGCAGCATGCAGAGCACCTATCCAATGAGGCCAGAATTTCCTATGAGATGAGAGTGAGATGAGAGACTAAAATAATTATTTAAGTGACATTTTAGACACATTAATACCCAAGCTTATATATGTAGCTACGCAGCAAGAGTAGGCCACTTGAGTTCAAAATTAAATCATAAAGGGTACACACAATCTTTTTAGTTAGAGAAAAATAATAATTATAGAATTGAATCACAAGGTTTATGACTCACAGATAATTATTGGTTTTTTTGTTCTAGGAAGTAGAGATATAAGTGGTATCTGGCACATCTGGGACCTAATAAGGATATGACCTTGAAGATTTCTTTGGGTCTTTTAAAACAAAGTCTTTTAAACTTTGTTTAATTGTCAAAAAGTAGAGACGATCAGCCCAGAGTGTTGGAATTTTCCTAATTGCTGCTGGCTTGCAGTTATTGATGATGCCTAGGAGACTACCAGACTTCTAGATTTCCATCAGGTTTGCTATGATTCATCTTTGGGAAGGAATTCACTAGGACACTGCACATCCAGAAAGCAGAAGTGGAGAAAACTCTTCCTGGAACTTCTCTTGGATTTCTCAGAGTCAGTCCTTTTAAATAGGCTCCTGATTTTAGACCAGAAGTGAGAAAATTATTACCTAAAGTTTATTATTTAGACTTTCTCAAAAGCAGCTGCATAGACTTTTGCTCTGGGCAAAGCATAATCCTATTGGATAACAATGCATTAGGAAGCATGAAGCCTGGGGTTAATTTCCAGTTGTGCTGCTGATTAACTGTGCTGTCACTGGCTGCATTTAATATTTTATTGAAAATCGATAGCATTCATTAAGCCTTATTTATTGAGGGCCCACAAGGCAGAGAGCCCAGTACCAGAAGCTGTATGAGTATCTGATGGTACTGTAGATTTTAGTACGTGTACTTAGTATCGAGCACTGCAGAATATAGAATTAGCTGATGAATTAGCTTATCTCTACCAAGAATGTTTTATTAGACGTTCTTCACAGGAAACTGAGGCAATTGCAATAATGTATGTGAAAGCCATGCTTTCTAGTTTCTGTATTTGGGGCTTTGACATCTGGGGCCTTGCTGACTCTGGCAGGACTGCCCCTCCCAGGGTTAGCTAATTTCTAGAGACAGCAAACAACTTGCCTTACAAATGCAAACCAACTAATCCAGAGCCTGCACTTCCAACCAGGCAACTACTCCACTACTCCAGGCAACTGTATCACTTTCCTAATCACCCCAGGGCCTGGTACGGTCTGGTGGCAGTCTGAAATGTTGGTTTTTTGGTGCACTCTTGGCCGAAGAAGGACCAGACACGCCAAAAGCAAGGTAAGCACAAAAATGAGGTTTATTGAGGAGAGAAAGATAGGATTATAGCACAAGATATAGATTTACAAGATACATATGCCACAAATGGCGACTGAACCCATTGCTGTAGCAAAAGAGAGCTTGGTTATGATCTGGGTCTTGTTTTATAGTGTCTGGATTAAGACCTACCCGTGGTTGAGACGTCATCAAAGAACCACATTGATGGGCAGCTGGGAGTTATATGACCCGAGTCTTACTGCACATGCGGATCACCCATGAGCCTCTCTGAAAGCCCATTTGGGGCAGGGGTGAACCACAGCAGCACCCATTTTTGTCCCTAAGAGACTTCGAATCCCTCACTGTCTACCTAACAGTACCAGATAACCAGCGACAACCCCTATGCCCCAGAGCCTGCTGAAATTATTCCAACTAGCCAATCCTAAATCTGCTCACCTTGTTTTGCCTGTTTCTCTTCAAGGAAACCACAATAAATGCTCCTGCCCTCATCCTCCTCTGGCTCCCTCTGTCTCCTGACCGGCCTGTGTGGCCAGGCATGTCTCCTGTTTCTAGGAATATGTGAGTACTAGAAACTTTCTCCTTCATAACAGAAATTTCTGTGTTTGTGTGTCTTATCATACCTGATTAAAAAAATTTCTGGGTATCCTTTTATAACATGTATTATTCAAAAATAGAAAAATTAAGCATAAAGCATTTGGATAGCCAAGATCATGTAGTCCATTCAACAAATAGTTACTCCTCACCTCAATGTTTATTGGTTCAATTCCTCATTCAAAAGTAGCCATTGAGCACTCCCTATGTGCTAGGGAGGATAAATCCACCTTGTGATGACAGAAACAAAAAAGACAAGAAAGTTTTCTACACACCAAGCATTTTTCTATTTTATTTTCAATTTAGACTTGACATTTTTTCCGGATTTTCCCATTTGGAGCCCTCTCTATTGACCTACCATAACCTTCTTTCTGCCCCTCTCCCTCCCATCTTTCCAAATTAGCACTGCCCTGCTTACGCTCCTCCTCCCCAGCAGGTGTGTAGCACACCTGGTGCACCTACTCCCTCCCACACCTGCCTTGAGCATGCCACAGCCACACACGCCCTGGTTGGTAGCATCTGACTCCTGGCAAAGCAAGTTTTGCATTTCATACCGTGAACTATGAATAAATCAGTGAATAAGAAATTTGGCTAGTGACTTGTTTTAATGGGCATTTAAGCGTTGCTTATTTATACTGATAAGTGAGATTACTGTCAAAGTACAAAATGAGAAAAAGTTCATAGACTACTAAAGAAAGGTACCCACGGGAACGTTTAGCACCTTCTCTGTACTCTTCTAATGACTCCTCTTGAGGCTTTTAACACATAACTGGTACACAAGGAAACTGTGCAGCAGGTTAGTGGGAGCCCAGACAGCTGAGCTGTGAAAGTGATCATCTCTGCAATGCAAAGGAGGAAATGCCTCAGTATATCAAGGTATTGGTTATATATATAACTCTGAACAGAGACCTAAAAAGTTGTGCCTTTGTTAAGAAGGGGGTTTATATTTCTTACATAACCAGATATCTGGGGACAGGCAATCCAGAGTTCCTCAAATATTCAGGCTCCTGCTGTGTTTCTGCTCCGTCATCTTTACCTTTTGGCTTTTATCCCTATGGCCACCAGGTAACTGCCACCCCTTCAGGGATTATGTCTGAGTCTTCCAGGAAGAAAAAAGGAGAAAGGAAAAAGGGCAACAGACATTTCCAGGAGAGTCTGATTATTTTTACTGAGACTCAGACTTCCCTACAAACCCTGCCCAATAGATGTGTGCTTGTATCTCTTTGACCAAACAGTGTCACCTGGAAATTGAATTCAAATATCAAACAAGCAAAAAACACCAAAGCTATGTATTTACTTCCTCCACTGCAAATAAGGGTTTTGTCATCAAGGAAGGATGAGAGGAAGATGGAAACGGGTGGGCAAATTGCAGCGTTTGCTATTGTTTTCAACACAAGTAAGGTTAATAGACATCAGTATAGGTTCAGCCAATGGCAGCAGCGTAGCTACCTGACTCTTCATAGATTCTCCACAAATGATACGAACAGCAAAAATTAAATTCACAGGCAAGCCACACCTTCAGCATAACCTGAAGACAGAGACTGTCCAAGCTTTAAAATAATTAAGAATAAAAGGAGAACACTCCAATCCCAGAACACAATTTCTCATCCCCCCACCACACCCCAGCCCTGCCACGAGGCTCTGGGCAGAGAAAACAAACCTGGAGAACTGCAGGGACGCAAAGTAGGGAAGCTCATGAAGGATCCTGAGTCTGACTTTAATCTGACACCAGAAAGACTAAGTCCACCCTAGTGTGAGATCCGAGTGTGGACTCCAGGAGGAAACTTTGAAGTACAGGTGATTTAAAGGAGGCAGTCTTGGAAACTCATAGGAGTTTTCTTCTGAGGAAGGAAAAAAATTCAAAAAAGGAAGAAGAAAATGCTCTTTGGCGTTAGGTGGGAAGAAGAAAAAAGAGAAATTTTAGGTTCATACAAGATAAAAGGGAATCATAAAAGCAAAGATTCAAAACCCTCTCCATGCCAGAAAAACAACCCGCAACATCCTGCCGAAGTGCCTGGACTTGGCTATACCAACAAAAGATGATGCCATAAACCAAGAATCCTGAAAATACGTTAATACCATAAAAGTGAACAAATAGAAAGTGACGTCCATATAGAGCTAAATCAAAAACAAGGAAATAGAATTTTATGTATATCAACTGAGGAAAATTTCCTCTGATAAAAGAACCAAAAGGAAGAAGAAACGGTAACTTCACATAGCAAGCAGACTTAAATATAGCCCAACAAGCATTTGAAGATGTGGAAAACTATCTTCACTCAGAAATACAAAAGCTAAAAATAAAATAGACCAAAAAAAAAAAAAAAGTGTTGATTCGATCAGTAAAGAAATGAAAGAAAGAGGCAAAATTATCTCAGAAATAAAGAATACATTACCAAATGCCCAAGGGAGAATAGACTCAAATAAAGTTAATAAAGGCATTGCAGAAAGGTGAGCCAGCAATGAGGAGAATAAAAATGGCGCAGACAAAGAAGTGAAAAGGGCCAAAGGAAAAGCAGTGGCCATGGAAGACAAGAAAAGAAAGCAATTAATTTTTGTGTTATCAGAGTCCCTGAAGAAGAAAAACAGAACAATGAGACAGAGCTAATATTAAAAACTATAATCCAAGATAACTGTTTAGAGTGGGAAAAGACCTATGTCTACACATTCAGAAAGATCACCGAGTACTGGGAAAAGTTAATCCAGAAGGATCCAATTCTATGACATATCCTAGTAAAACTATTAGATTTCAAAGATAAATATGAAACTCTCAAGGCCTCTAGGCAAAAAAATCAAATAACTTACAAATGCAAAAATAGACTGGCATTAGACATTTCAAAATCAACATATAAAGCAAGACAACAATGGAACATCATTATTTAAGAGCTCGCAGAAGGGAAGTATAAAGCAAGTATTTTATATCCAGCCAAGCCAACCTCCCAATATCAAACATATAGAAAAATCAGCTTATAGAACTTAGAGAATTATGCATCCCTTGACCCTTTTATGAGGAACTTACTAGAGGAAATCAGCTGATGACTGGAAAACTTCAGCAAAAGGACTGATGGTGAACATTTAAAATATACAAATACACATCTAAGACTAAAACAAAAGTGGGGGTGAGAGTGAGAACTAATACACAAATGTTATATATTGCTAGAAAATAAAAAATATTAAAAAATAAAAACTTATTAAATAAAATTCATGGCTGCTTCATCTCTGTCATTAATGAAAGTGCAATTATCTTTGTGGGAGGCAGGCAATAGTGATATTTCAGAATCTAAGGTTGTGTGGCTCTGGAAGTGAAAAGCCAGAAATGGAGACGCATAAACAATATCATCATCAGGATTACTCTAAATATGTATTTAATAGACAATGTCACAGAATAGAATAGAGGCCATAGGAATTGTCTCTGAATGCAAACTTCTAGTGACACTAGCTACCTGGTAAATAAGCCATGTTCATCATCCTAATATCACTCTTGGGGCCTCATCAGAGCTGGCCCCATGGCCATGCTGGCCATCCTAAGTACAGTGTAAATCTACAATTTCTCCACCACCTGTTCCAACCTGCCCACCTTCACATCCAAAACCCCTGACACTGTGAGATATTTTTCTAGGAGAATTCACCTTAAGATACAGATCAAGAACATGGCCTGAAGAAGCAGTCAAAAGGTAATATTATGCTTGAGAGATTGGTGCCACGCTTTTAATTTGTATTTATATTCTAGGTATATGTATGAACCATATATTGCTAGTATGCTGAACACCACTCCCATGGGTCTCCTTTCCTGGGTGAGTCATAGATTATGAGGAACAACTATGACTATTCCAACAATGGCTTCAAACACCATCAGCCAAGCTTGCAGATTTTCGGGGAAAAAAATTCTTGTTCTTAAATATGGAAGGTGGCAATTTTGCAATTTCACACTGAAAGTCTGTTTGCTAATATGTAGTGTTACTAGCCATTTATAACTTGTAGACCACCTGTTTTGAGATGCAAACATAATTTTGTGTCCTTATATTTTCTCCCTTGCTTATGTTCTAAAACTATTTGCACAAAATTAAATTGTTCTAATTTTCATGATTTGAACTCACTGGGCAGAGTTTCCTTCATCTTCTAATGTCACCAAGCAAAGTATAAAAAGCAAAAAATATCCCAAAGGTCACAGGATTCTTCACACTCATCCACGGGAATCATTCAGTTCTGCTCTTTGAGCTTCGCACTGTTGTTTCTCTAGATCAACTACTTTAATGCCTAAGTCTAGGCTTAGATTTTTATTTTTTAACTTTGAAATTTTTAATTGACAAATAATTGTATGTATTTATAGAGTATGATGTGGTGTTTTAAATATGTAAATATTGTGGAATGATCAAATCAAGGTAATTAGTATAGCCATCACCTCAAATATTTATCATTCCTTTGTGATGAGAACATTGAAAATCCTTTCATGTAGATATTTTGAAATATACAATACATTTTCATGTATGTAACTATAATCATCTTGCTGTGCAATAGAACGCCAGAACTTATTACTCCTATCTAAGTTTGTACCTGTTGACCAACATCATCTCCCCTTTCCCTATATTCCAGTCCCCCCTCCCTCTTCCTCTTGTAACCACTGTTCTACTACTCTCTACTTCTAGAAGTTTGATTTTTTTAGCTTTCCCATATAAAGTTATGTGACATTTGTTTCTCTGTGCCTGGCTTATTTCATTTACAGTAATGTCTTCTAGGTTCATCTATGTTGTTGCAAATGATAAGGTTTCCTTTTTTTTAAGGCTGAGCACTATTCCATTGTGTATATATGGTACATTTAAAAAAAATTTTTATTGGACACTTAGGTTGTTTCATATCTTGACTAATGGGGCAATGAACATGGGTATGCAGACATCTCTTTAGCATACTGATTTCAATTTCTTTGGGTGTATGCCCAACAGTGGGATTGCTGGGTCATACGGTAATTCTATTTTAGTTTTTTGAGGAATCCCCATACTGTTTTCAAAATGGCTGTCTAATTTACAACACCACCAACAGTGTACAAGTGTTCCCTTTTCTCCACATCCTTGCCAACACATGTTATCTTTCCTTTTTGGTAACAGCCAATCTAAACAGATATGAGGTGATATCTCATTGCGGTTTTAATTTGCATTTCTCTGATGATTAGAATTGTCGAGCATTTTTTCATATATCTGTTGGTCATTTGTATGCCTTCTTTTGAAAGACATCTATTCAAGTCCTTTGCTTATTTTTAAATTGGATTTTTTGTCTTTGAGTAGTTTGAGTTCCTTGTATATTTTGGATATTAGCTCCTTATCTGATGTATGATTTGCAAGTATTTTCTCCCAAGTTGTCTCTTCACTCTATTTAATTTTCTTTGCTTTTCAGAAACTTTCCAGTTTGATGTAATCCTATTTGTTTATTTTTATTTTTGTTGTCAAGGCTAAAGATTTTTTAAAAAATTTTAATTTGTAAAATTTACACAGATTTTAAAGAAAAATTCCCATGACCTAAAACTTTCATATTCTAGGATCTCTAGGATTACTCAAAGGGATCATTTCTATAATATGGACTACTGGTAAAAATAATGACAATTATGATTTAATTTATTACATCTAATATATTATACTTGTGTTTTCAGTTGAATGAGAAAATGTTAAGTTTACCATCAATATTTATATACAGAAATTTAGTTTGTTAAATTTAAGATAACATAAATTTAATTCATGTTATCTTATTAATGTATGAATATTTAGAGATATGTTAATTGGCTAAAGGTTTATAAAGTGGACTTTTGACAAAGTACATACAGTGAACATTCTTTTCTTCATACAGAAGTCTCTTGGGCCTTAGAGAAATACTCAATTAAAGAAATGGACATTAAGTAAAATATTAATATTTTCTTAAATGTTTTAAACACTAAAAAATAGAGAAATAAAACTAATATTGCAACCATTACAAAACTGATCAGGATACTTGATTACAAAAGTATTATTTGTATGGTGTATTTAGATTTAGTTTTTGATTGTCTTTATTTACATTCCTATTCCTTTTCAGGTTTACCTTTCAAGCTCTCTAAAGTTATAAGAGGGGTTGATAGTCCATGATTCAGAGCTTGAGATGAGAGATTTGAATGTCTTTTCCAAGATGAGTTACCTGAGTCTGTCATCCAATTGCATGAACTTTTTATAGTTAGACTTTTTACATCATCTCAGAATCTACAAAATGCTAGAATTATTGACTGTGACCCATCAGACAGGTTTTGCTTTTTGTGACCTAATCTTTCCCTAAAAAATGACTCATCTTCATAGGACAGATGATGAAAATCTAATTTCTCACTCTGTTTTGGGTGTCTTTTTAAAAATAATGCACAGCTAAATATGTCTTCTTTGCAACTGTTATATCTTTGCATTTTCATTCATTGTAGGATAAGTTCATTTTGCAATTACTTGTTTTGAGTCATCTTGGTCTTCTTTGTTGAATCTAAAGACTGGACAAATTTGGTTTTCTTTCTCACCAACCATTGAGACCCTTAAGATTTTGTCAACTTTATATATCAATATTATAAATGATCCTAATATAAATTATAATTTTAAATGATTGCTATTTGATAATTACATAAATAAATCATAGATATATAATTTCAAAGATAAAGTTTCTGTTCTTTGGAATTTTCAAGCTAAAATAGCCAAAATAGATTGGAATATATCTATGAGACAATGCTTTTTTTCTTTCAAGCTCTTAACCATTTTAGGCCTTTGTTCCTTCCTCAGAGGATTGTAATACCTCTTCCATCTATTCTTTTTTGGTTTTTATAAAAATAACTTGAACTAATGGTTGTGAATGCCCTTTTTAGACACTATTTACATGATTATTTTTGATATAAAGACTATTCTTTTTTTTTTTTTTTTTTTTTTGAGACAGAGTCTCGCTCTGTTGCCCGGGCTAGAATGCCATGGCATCAGCCTAGCTCACAGAAACCTCAAACTCCTGGGCTCAAGCAATCCTACTGCCTCAGCCTCCCAAGTAGCTGGGTCTACAGGCATGTGCCACCATGCCCGGCTAATTTTTTCTATATATATTTTTAGTTGTCTATATAATTTCTTTCTATTTTTAGTGGAGACGGGGTCTTGCTCTTGCTCAGGCTGGTCTCGAACTCCTGAGCTCAAACGATCCACCTGCCTCGGCCTCCCAGAGAAGACTATTCTTGATAGTACATACTGACAATGTAATAAACTGATAAATCTGGGCATAAATGAATAGTAAGAAGGAATTACATCTTTTCGTGTCTGTGTGTCTATGGTGAAACATGACTACAGAAGAAAGAGAAGAGTCAGTGTTTTTGTCTGAGATGAAAATTTTATCATTACCCTCAGGATCTCCCTAGAAAGTTACAAAGAAAGTGAAAACAGGTAACACAGTAAAAACTTCAATACATTTAAGAGAAGGGAAAACAAGATGAAAACTTGGAGAAAGATGGATACTCAATAAATGTTTATTTCATGAATGAGCAAATTAATTGGATAGGAGAACAGGTAGACCGTAGCTTTTTTTCCTTTACTAGTTCTAGGGAAAACCTTGGGAAAGATAAGCACAACAATGAGTTGGTTGAAATGGGAGTTTTGATAAAGAAAGTGTGCTTGATTTTGGGAGAGATGTATACTTGGAATCCTCGTATTCTTGGAATGCTAGGAGGTCTGCAGAGAGGAAGACAAATGTGGATCCTTCTCAGAACTGTTGATTTTGTACTCTTTATCTCTGAATCAGCTGGGACTCTCAGTCATTCTCCTGCCTTTTCAAGCTGCTGGACGTTTAAAATTAGTATCATACATCAGAACAAAGTCCCTGGCTAAGTCATAGCTCTCCTTTATGTGTTCAGTATTTTTATCCATGAATCACCAGCCAGTTCTCCAGATGACAAACCTTCTTTCCTCCGCTCCTTGCTAAGTAAATTTGTTTTTGGTTTCAGCATTTGTTCTCTTCATGGTCTAAATGTCAAGCATATTTTCACAACTATTAAGAATTCATGATTTTTAGATCGTGATCCAAAAAGGTGCTGAGATCTTATACAGGCATACCTAGTTTTATTGGGTTTCACAGATATTGCATTTTTTACAAATTGGAGGTTTGTGGCAACCTTATATCTGTTAGCAAGTCTGTTAGTGCCATTTTTCCAACAGCATGTGCTCACTTTGTGCCTTTGTGTCACATTTTAGTAATTCTCATAATATTTCAAACTTTTTCATTATTATTATATCTGTTATGGTAATCTGTGATCAGTGATCTCTGATTTGCTATTGTAATTGTTTTGGGGTACCACAACCCACACCCATATAACATGGCAAACTTAATCAATAAATGTGTGTGTGTTCTGACTGCTCCACTGATCAGCCCCCCATCTCCCTCTCTATTTCTCTCTCTCTTTCTTCCCCTCTCCTTGGGCCTCCCTATTCCTTGAGACACAACAGTATGGAAATTAGGCCAATTAATAACCCACAATGACCTCTAAGTGTTCAAGTGAAAGGAAGAGTTGCATGTCTCTCACTTTAAATCAAAAGCTAGAAATGATTAAGCTTAGTGATGAAGGCATGTTGAAAGCCAAGAGAGGTCAAGAGCTAGGCTTCTTATGCTAAATAGTTAGCTAAGTTGTGAATGCAAAGGAAAAGTCCTTGAAAGAAATTAAAAGTTCTCCTCCAGTGAACACATGAATGATAGAGAGTGAAACAATCTTATTGCTGATATGGAGAAAGTTTTTGTGGTCTGGATAGAAGATCAAATCAGCCACAACATTCCCTTAAGCCAAAGGCTAATCCAGAGCAAGGCCCTGACTCTCTTCAATTCTATCAAGGGTAAGAGAGTTGAGGAAGCTACAGAAGAAAAGTTTGAAGCTTGCAGAGGTTGGTTCATGAGGTTTAAGGAAAGAAGTCATCTCCATAATGTAAAAGTGCAAGGTGAAGCTGCAAAAGCTGATGTAGAAGTTGCAGCAAGTTATCTAGAAGATTTAGCTAAGATCATTGATGACAGGGGCTACACTAAACAACAGATTTTCAAAGTAGATGAAAAACCTTTTATTGGAAGAAGATGCCATCTTCCGTAGCTAGAGAGAAGTCAATGCCTGGCTTCAAAGCTTCAAAAGACAGGCTGACTCTCTTGTTATGGGTTAATGCAGCTGGTAACTTTGCGTTGAAGCCAACCTTCATTTACCATTTTGAAATTCCTAGGGCCCTTAAGAATTATGCTAAATCTATTCTGCCTGTGCTCTCTAAATGGGGCAACAAAAGCTGGACGACAACACATGTGCTTATAGCATTGTTTACTGAATATTTTAAGCCCGCTGTTTAGACTTACTGGTCAAGGAAAAAAAAAAAGATTCCTTTCAAAATATTACTGTTTATTGATGATGCACTTAGCCAAAAACTCTGACGGAGATGTAAAGGAGATTAATGTTTGCATGCCTATAACACAGCATCCATTCTGCAGCCTGTGGATCAAGGAGTAATTTTGACTTTCAAGTCTTATTATTTAAGAAATACATTTCATAGGCCGGGCGCGGTGGCTCACGCCTGTAATCCTAGCACTCTGGGAGGCCGAGGCGGGTGGATCGCTCAAGGTCAGGAGTTCGAGACCAGCCTGAGCGAGACCTCGTCTCTACTAAAAATAGAAAGACATTATATGGACAACTAAAAATCTATATAGAAAAAATTAGCCGGGCATGGTGGCGCATGCCTGTTAGTCCCAGCTACTCGGGAGGCTGAGGCAGTAGGATCGCTTAAGCCGAGGAGTCTGAGGTTGCTGTGAGCTAAGCTGACGCCACGGCACTCACTCTAGCCTGGGCAACAAAGTGAGACTCTGTCTCAACAAAAAAAAAAAAAAAAAAAAAAAAGAAATACATTTCATAAGGTTATAGCTGCCATAGATAGAGATTCCTCTGATGAATCTGGGCTTCTGGAAAGGATTCACCATTCTAGATGCTACTAAGAACATTCATGATTCATGGGAGGAGGTCAAAATATCAAATTTAACAGGAGTTTGGAAGAAGTTGGTTCCAATTCTCATGATGACTTTGAGGGTTTTAAGGCTTCAGTGGGGGGCGGATAATGCAGATGTGGTGAAAATAACAAGGGAACTAGAATTAGAAGTGGAGCCTGAAGATTAGACTGAATTGCTACAACCTCACAATAAAACTTTAATGGATGAGGAGTTATTAATACTTCTTTTTTTTTTTTTTGAGACAGGGTCTTTCTCTGTCACCTAGGCTGGACTGTGGTGAGAATGACATCTGGCCAGTGTGGCAGAGACAACGGGCAAACCACTAACGCAGCTGGCCGGCCAGGGACCGTATTTCCTGTCCCCACCCCTGCATGCAGGTGTGGCCATATGACTAGAAGACAGCAGAGTGGCCACAGGCCAGACAACTGAATAAACGTGTGGTGGACAGCTGCTGTGCAGACTTGACCCCAGCCCAGACAGCAACATAACAAAGGAATAGACTTTTTGTTCTTTAAACTGCTGAGGATCATGGATACTTTTGTTGTGGAAATCCAGTCTGCTCTAAGACAAAAGTGAAGAGCAAAATCCAGAGACCAATGAGGGGGCTGTTGCAATAGTCTAGGTAAGAGATCATGGTGGCCTGGAGCAAGGTGGAGCAGTGGAGGTAGCACAGAATGAAAAGAATGAATCTATTTTGCAGGTACAGCCCACAGAATGTCATGACAGATTGGATGTGGGCTATAAGAGAAAAAGGGGAATTGTTTGACTTCATGATTTTTGTGCTGATAATTTATAGAGTTGGGGAAGTCAGGGGATGAAAGAGTTTGAAGGAGTGTACTTGGAGTTAGGTTGGGGATATGTTAAATTTGAGATGTTATTACTCTCCGAGTGAAGATGCTGGCTGAACATATACATAGATAGAGAAGTTTGAAGTTCAGGGATATGTCTCCCTAGGGATCTCAATTTGGAGTCATTAGTGTACAAATTGTATTTAAAATCATGGAATTGGATGAGACCACTGCGGGAGAGAGTATAGTTACAGAAGAAGTCAAAGGACTGAGCTCTGGGGCACTTCATTGTTAAGAGATTGGGGAAATAGGGAGAAGTCAGGGAAAATGATCAAGTAGGAGCAACCAGCCGGCAAGAAAGAAAAGCAGGAGAGTGTGGTGTGTTGGAAAACGCCGACCTGCTTAAATGTACCTTAGATATCCAGAGCTCCATGCTGCACACTGCTAGGGCCCACAGCCTGGAGGAAGACTGGAATGGTTCCTTGCCTCTCAGGAGCAGGAGAAAGACACGTAAACTAGAGAGAGTATGATGAGAGCCACCCTGGAGATTTCATTGCCGAGAATACCCTGGCAGCAGTGTTAGCAGGTTGGGAAATATTTGGATTCTATTCCTTGAAAGGGAGGAGGGAGATATATTTTTTAAGCACAGTGCTAATCAATCAATTCTGTCTTAGAGAAAGAACTGGTGGCAGGAGAAGGAATGTATTTTTGGGAGAAGATGAAAACTTTATAGGTATTTAGAAGACCAGTAAACCAAGTCAGTCATCTCAAATGGCCTTGGATCAATACCCCAGAGGCTTTAATCATGCTGGGATGGAAGGGCTGACTGTGAGTGCAATCTTCCCCCCCATCCCCAGTCCTTCCCCTGTGTCCTGCATCTCAGCAGGGGCATCATTATTTACTTGGTTGCTCGTGCAAGAACCTGTGAGTTATTTTTTACACTTTCCTCTCCTTCACCCCATGCCCATTCAATCACCAGATATTTAAGAGGTTGAAGATTTGGGCCTCCTAAATATCTCTCAAAATTGTCTACTCCTCTCCAATACACTGTCACCACACGGTCACCTGAACCACCCCAACAGCCTCCTGACTCTTCAAAAGGACCCCTGAAGATTCCCTCTGTTCCTAGTCCACACCAGAGGCAGTGGGAGCTTTTAAAAATGGAAATCTTATCACCTTGCTTCTCTGCCTTCCCTTCCTCCTGCTTTAAAATCCTGAGGCTGACCTTCACGTCTCTACGTGGTCTGATTTCTATGCCCTTCACCAGCCATGCACAAGGACATATTTGCTAAATGAATGAATGAATGCATAGACTAAGACACAGCCTCTCTTTGGGTAAGTCAAATATTCTGAGTCTCAATTTCCTCTGTAAAATGAGCATAATAATATTTTCCTCACTGGGTTGTTGCTAAAGGTAAACAATAAGATACCACATTAATAAAATGTATGTGTTTAACATTGCATGATACATTTGATCATTGCAAATGAGCCAAATCAGCACTTACACAGAACTGAATAAATGTACCCAACACATACTTGTTCGTGATAAATCAGCACTTTGGGATTTTAATGGTCTTAGATGACTTTTTATTTCTACCAAATTACCTACAAAACTCCATACCACTTTATTCGATGCTGAACAGACAGCTGTATGAAGTTATTTTCAGTGTCATACTGTTGGTCAAAAAAAATCTTCATTGTCTCCAGTGCCTATGAAATCAAGTTCAAATGCCTCAGTATGGCATTCCTATTTCCAATTTCTTCAATAGATATCCTGTGCTCCTGAGATATTAATCTCAAACAAAATTTGTAGAGTTTCTATTAATATAAAATTCCAGGAGCTGTGTTAGGTGCTGGACAGTTTGATTAACTACTAAAGCCTTGTATGATGTAGTTTCAGTACTCAAGTGCTGTTGCCCTTAAAGGAACAGAGTCCAAGTAGACCAAAATATTATAAAAAAGGAGTAAGTCTCTCAAAGGATATCGACAGGAATCATGGCACTGGAAACATACCCCATAGGTAATTTGATAGAAATAAAAAGTCACCTAAGACCATTAAAATCCCAAAGTGCTGATTTATCATGAACAAATATGTATTGGGTGCATTTATCAGGTTCTGTGCTAAGTGCTGATTTGGCTCATTTGCAATGATCAAATGTGCCATGCAATATTAAACATTTACATTTTGTTGATGTGGTATCTTACTGTTTAACTTAGCAACATCTCAAGGAAGAAAATATTGTTTTCATTTTACAAAAGAGGAAACTGAGCCACAGAAGTGCACTGCTCAGATCTCCCTTCAACAGAACCTGCTGTGGGGAACAGAGTTGACTGACAGCGTCCAGATGCCACATGGGATTCAGCACAGTGTCCACATCGAGGCCATGCTTCCTCTGGGCTGCACTCAGCCAGTGAATGGCCAAGGTGGCGGTGCTGGAGGAGTGTACTGAGGGCCTGGTCTCTCCCTTCCAATCCTCCTTCCTTCCTTTCTCCTTTCCCAGATGCTAGACCTGCATCGTGGCCTGAAGGCTGTCCTACCTCCTCTTGCTCACTCCTCCTTCATCCTTCATTTCCCACAGTAAATCTTTTGCGTGTGGGATCCCACCTTGGTGTCTGCTTCTTAGAGAGCCCAAACCAGCACAGGTGGTATCAAGAGCGGTCCAAGACAGCAATCGGTATGATGGGGCTTGGGGCCTGGTTCATTCCCTGCCCAGCTGGCAAGGAGGACACACTCTTGAGGGCAATACTGGGGAGAAAAATCCTTGGCATGAGGTGGTAAACTCAACTGCTGAAGATTTCAACCTTGGTTGTCTGGAATCCCACAGAACTCAGCATCTGAGCAGGGGTCCTGCTTCACAGTGAAAGAGGCAGGTTCACTGGGCATATCACCCCCAGCACAATCCTTTGGGTCTTAAAGGCTGCGATGGCCTCCTGAAGGGACAGCTGGACTGCACAGAGGTAACACTGCAGGGACAGATGCTATCCTATCCTATGAGTTTTCAATCATAGAATTCTACACAGCAGTGTGTTCTCTCAGGGAGAAAATACATGTGTCTGGGAACCAAGGTAAAAACAAAAGTCGCCTCACTTACCATCATTCTTATTGGCCCATGTGGGATTATGTGCTTCCAGTCCCCTCAGTCCTGGGCTTTGCAGGGTTGGAGGTCCTGGTTTTCAAAAGGGGGTGCAGGTGCAAGGGGACTCGATAAGGCTCTCGCTGAACTACAATCTGTGGCTGCTGCCCCCTCACTTAGAAGTCTTTGTGTTCAGAGACCAGTGGGCAAGAAGAGTCACCGCACTGTCGGGGATAATTGACTGTCATTAGCAGGAGAAGGTCAGGCTGCAGGCAGACAAGAGAATGTGGAACCCAGATAATCCACTTGGGCACCTCCTGCTCTTCCCTTGCCCAGTAGTAACTGTGGACATTTTTAGCAGCCCCAGCCTGAGAAAGACATAATAAACCCAGGGCTCAGACCCCTCAGGAGTGAAGGTTGGGAAGCAGCACCATGTAACGTATCACGCCTTGCTGAGGGGGCAGCTGAAGTTGGGGGTGTTTAGAATAGATAATGGGAAGGAAAAGGGTGAGTATCAGGTGTGACCCTGACCAATTGTAGGGACAGGGGCTGTAGTTCATCCTCCTGTAATAACTTCCCTTTTCTAAATTTTCCCTCAGGAAAACTTGGAGGATGCCCCCAAAATGTAGAAAGACAGGACACATATTCAGAGAAGTATTTGTGATGCATTTAACTGACAAAGGAGTAGAATCTAGAATATATTTTTTAAAACTCCTTGAATCAATAAGAAAAGATAAGCAACCTAATAGAAAAATGGGAAAAGACAGAAACTGGCATTTTACATAAAAAGAAACAATAGAGGCAATAAACGTATGAAGAGTTATTCAAACTCATTAATAATTAGAGTGATTCCAATTAAAATCAAATGAAATACATTTGGGAGTAAAGCAGGAAATAGAGTTCATTGAATCATGTTTTTCTGTTTACAACTTCTACATACTATATTGCTATGTACTATATTGCTAGTCTACATGGTTACTAGTACTTCCAAACATGTTTAAATACATCTTATGAATGAGCTCAATCGTACAAAAGCATACTTACACTGGTAAAAATTGCTATAAACAGTATTGCATGCATTATTCTCTTCTTGAAAAATTAACTTTGATTTTAAAGGTCAGATCCAAGACAGATGCTATGTTATTAAGTCTGCTTTAGTTGTTTTACAATTGCAATCTTATTTGGATTGTCACAGATAGATAGAGAAATAGATAGATTGGTTTAGATCAAAAGACAGTGGTGAAGTTACCCCTTGGTTTAATTGTTTGCTCTTAAAAAATAGATTTTATTTAGGCTCACAGAAATACTGAGCAGAAGGTCCAGAGACTTCCCACATACTCCTGCCCCACACATGTATACCCTCCCCAGTTACCAACACCCCCACCGGAGTGTTACATTTGTTACAACTGATGAACCTACATTGACACATCATTATCACACAAAGCCCATAGTTTACATTAGAGTTCACTCTTGGCGTTGTACATTCTAATGGCTTGGACAAATTTATAATGACATGTATCCACCATGATAGAATCATACAGAGTAGATGCACTCTCTGCACTAAAAATCCTCTCTGTTCTGCCTATTCATCTCTCCCCCACTCCTAACCCTTGGCAATTACTGATCTTTCTACTATCTTTGCAGTTTTGCTTTTTCCAGAATGTCATATAAGTGAAATCATACAGTATGTAGCCTTTTCAGACTAGATTCTTTTACTTAGTAATAAGTATTTAAGATTCCTCCATGTCTTTTCATGGCTTGATGGCCCATTTCTTTTTAGCACTGAATAATATTCCATTGTCTGGAGGTACCACAGTTTATTTATCCATCTTCTGCTGAAGGACATCTTGGTTGCTTCTAAGTTTTGGCAATTAAGAATGAAGGTGTTAGAAACACTCACGTGCTGCTTTCGTGTGGACATAAGTTTTCAACTCCTTTGGGTAAATATCAAGGTATTGGATTATATGGTAAGAGTATGTTTAGTTTTGTAAGAACCTTGGTTTATTTTTAAACAGACAGCTGTGTTTCTCCCCTTTGGCCAAGAATTCTATATTGGAGCACTTGAAAGGTATCAATGACACTTCATAATCAGCACCCCCATGCTTGGAGGCAACTGATACAAACTAGGTAATTTGGTGGGGTGGAGAGGAATGTGTCTAGGGACAAGCACACAGGGGGGTTCCAAGCACTGGAAATATTCTGTCTTAAGCTGTATGAAGGGAACATGAATGTTGGTTTTATTTTATTTTATTTTTTTAGAGACAAGGTCTTGCTCTGTCACCCAGGCTAGAGTGAGGAGGCATCATAGCTCACTGCAACCTCAAACTCCTGGGCTCAAGTGGTCCTGCTGCCTCAGGCTGCCCAGTAGCTGGGACTACAGGCATGCGCCACCAGGCCCAGCTAATTTATTTATTTATTTATTTATTTTTTTAACACCCCCCCCCCCCAGCTAATTTAAAAAAAATTTTTTTTTTTTTTTTAGAGATAGGGTCTTGCTGTGTTGCCCAGCCTGGTCTGGAACTCCTGACCTCAAACAGTCCTCCCACCTGGGTGTTGTAATCCCTCCCAAAGTGTTGGGATTACAGGTGTGTGCCACCACACCCAGGCCTTATTATTCTTTATACCATATGTATGTATTATGTATTTTTGTATTTATAAGGACATATATCATAAAAATAAATTTTTAAAAAGACTCAAATACAAGATACTGGTGGCTCTGGCATTGTATAATAGTAGTTCACAACCTTTGTATGTTTGCCACCCATTGAGTGGTTTGACAGAGCTGTCTACTGCTTGGACCAGATTCCTGCCCCAGGCCACCCCAGACCTTTCTGGAGGACAAGTTCTGCTCTCACCCCTGTGCCCATGACTTGCTCAGCCCCATCTGACACATCCCTGCAGTGGTAGGAAAGATACATTTTACGCATGAGTCAGAATGTGCTTCTGCCCCGGGAAGCGTTGCTGGCACCCTGGCTGGGAGCCACTGGCTCACACACTCAGGAGTCATTGCAGCACCTCTGTGTGGAAAATTCCACGCGTGGGAGTGGTGAGGAGTATCTGCATGGGTGGCATCGCCTCAGTTTGAACTCTGGCTTTGCCATTTACTGGACGTTCAAGCCAATTTGGGGCGGGGGTAGGGGCCCCCTCACCTCCTGGGGAGACCACAGCAGACAGGCCTGAGTCTGGGAGACAGAAAGCACAGAACAGGGCTCTTTCTCTTTCCCACCCTTCACTGCAGGAAGCGGATTCCCAGCCTCCAGAGTAAAAACTCTTCCTGATCCGTAACACCGAGTTAAGAGGATTACATTTCGCACTTCCTTTAAGTAAGGATCTTGCAGTACCCTAATGCAATGTTCTCAAAGTAGTAACATAAGCAGAGACTCCCCCAGCATCTAGGAATTTAGCATTCCATTTTTTTTGACAGTTGCCGCTAACATCCTATTTCTTCAAGGAACTAAAAAAGAGTGGAAAAATAGGAAATAAGATAAATGCAGCAGGTCTTCAAATACTGTTTTGTCCAACCTCTTTTTCTTATAATGTTGATGAGAAAAAAAAATCGATGCCCGGTGGGGCCACTGTCCATGTGGAGTCTGCACATGTCCCTGTGTCTGCGTGGGTTTCTCCAGAGACTCCGGTTTCCTCCCACATCCCACTTAGGTTAACCGATGTGTCCACACGGTCTCTGTACGAGCGTGTGTGGGTGTGAGTGCACCCTGCGAGGGTTTGGCATCCTGTCCAGGGTGGCTTCCCACCTTGTGCCCTGTGCTGCCGGGATAGACTTCTAGCTACCTGCAACCCTGAACTGGAATAATTGGGTAAATAGTTATCTTATTTTTAAAATTAATTTTTCTCAAATGTGTGTGTAGCTCCCATTTATTTCAATATTATAAGTGTTAGAGTCTTTATTTAGAAGTTTGGTGATTTTTTTTTTTGGAGACAGTCTCACTATCTTGCACGGGCTAGAGTGCCGTGGCGTCAGCCTAGCTCGCTGCAACCTCAAACTCCTGGGCTCAAGCGATCCTCCTGCCTCAGCCTCCCGAGTAGCTGGGACTACAGGCATGTGCCACCATGCCTGGCTAATTTTTTTTTTCTTTTCTATTTTCAGTAGAGACGGGGTCTCACTCTTGCTCAGGCTGGTCTCAAACTCCTGACCTCAAGAGATCCACCCACCTCGGCCTCCCAGAGTGCTAGGATTACAGGCGTGAGCCACCTTGCCTGGCCTGCTGGTGTTTTTGTGACTAGAAATATGCTGTAGGAACTTAACTCTTTTTTTATGTCAATTAGCCTGTGCTAAAATTGGTTTTGCTGTGTGCCCTTTACTTAAAGGTGTGGTTTCCAAGAACAGATTGAGGACGTTAAGTGAGGATGTGCTGTAGTCTACCACATTGTAAGGGAAGGGATGGGGAGAGAGTGAGACGGAGGCCTTAAGTCTTGTATTGAGCACTTCCTGTGTGCCAGGCCCTGTGTTCTGCACTCTTATGATGCACAGGACAGTTCACAGGCTAGCGAGTCCAATCCCTACTCAACAGATGGGGAAAATGAAATCCAGACAGGTTAAATAAATTACCTGTGGTGGGCAGACTCTAACCCCACCACCACTGCCTCTACCATCCTGCTTTCTAGTGTTTAAGCCTCTCCTTGAGTGTGGCTGGGATAGAGACTTGCTTCCAACCAACAGAATATGGATGATTGATGCCACTCCTGTAATAATGTTTTCTAAGACTCCGTCTTGCTAGGAGACTGCTCTCGAGGCTCTGCTTGCTGGCTTGATAAAGTAAGCGCCCCATGTTGGGGGAAGGAACTGCACACAGCCCCTAGGAACTGCAGATGGCTCATGGGAACTCCACGAAGCCTTTTGCTGAGGGCAGCCTCCAGCCTGCAGCCAACAAGAAGCTGGGGCCCTTGGTCCTCCCGCTGCAAGGAAATGAATTCTGCCAATACTCTGAGTAAGTTTAGAAGAGTATCCTTTCCCAGTTGAATCTCCAGATGAGAGTGCGGCTCGGCACCTTGATTACAGACTTGTGAGACCCAAAGCAGAGGACCCAGCTAAGCTGTGCCTGAATTCCTGACCTAAAGAAACTGTGAGGTAATAAATTGTGTTGTTTTAGGCCAATAACTTGCGGTCATTTGTTGTGCAGCAATAGATAACTAATACATTACCCAATTCCCAAATAGGTTTTAGTATCTTTTTCATTTTAATTTTTTTAGTGGTGTAGAATTCTACATAACAATGACAAAGTGTTGATAAAAGGCACTACTATAGAACATCTTTGACTATGGGCCATTTTGATTTAGTTGCTCTCACAATTTGCTTGAGAAGTTGATTGTTGAGAAAAGTACATAACAATCATAATATGCTTTAGTATGTTGTCATAGGATTATTGACATGTTAGGAGTTAATAATATTCTAATTGGCTATTTTATTTCTATTTATACTATCTGTAACATCTCTCCAATTTCTATACAAAAAGTACATTCACAAATTGTATAGTATATTCTAATTTATTATTCTAACTCTACCCCAATTAGTATTTTCTTTTAAGACATGGGGTCTGATGCTGAGGCTGGAGTGCAGTGGTGCAATCATGGCTCACTGCAGCCTCAAATTCCTGGGTTCAAGAAATCCTCCCACCTCAGCCTCCCACATAGCTGAGAGTATAGGCGCACACCTTTGGGTCTCAGTAATTTCTTTCTTTCTTTCTTTCTTTTTTTTTTTTTTTTTTTAGAGATATCTCTATGTTTTCCAGGCTGGTCTCGAACTCCTGGGCTCAGTAGATCCTCCTGCCTTAGCCACACAAGTAGCTGGGATTATAGGTTCAAGCTGCCACACTCAGCCCAATTAGTATTTTTTTCTAAGTTTCTTTACTAAAAGCATTTATTTATTTACATAAATTCACTTATCCTGTGCTTGCAAAGTTGGTGAATTTGTTACAGAAGATATTTAACGGCATATTTCCCAACTTATCTGGGCAATGACATTCCTCTGAATAGAGAGGGCTTCTCTGTGTTAATGCTACTCATTTGCTGCCTTGCGAAAATCTAGTTCTCTCATTTACCAATTCTAACTGGAAAAAACCCACTGGGCAGAATCATTAAGCCAACAAGTAATTCTGTGACCATTTCCCCAAGATCTGCGATTGGCCCTGTCTGTACAGTCTCAGAGACACACGATGGGAGAAAGTAAGGAATAAAGGCCACATTTAGTTTTGTTATAAATTTGCTGGCAAACTATTCCCGGATATTTTCTCCAGCAAATATCTGGCCTTACGAAGCCTCTGACACTTCAGGAATATTTCTTATGTGGATGTTGATTACATCAAGTATAGCACTGGCCGTATTAATTAGGATGAATGGAGCAACTGTCTTCCTTATCTTCGGACTATGTGTGCTGAGCAGTGATGCGCTACAATCCAAATTGGGCTCAAAATGTTTCTGCTAATTAAATTACAGTCCTCTAAGATACTTAGAGATGTTAACCCCAACAATTAAATTTGGTTCTCCCCAAGATTAGGAATCTACTTAAAAACAATTAGTGTGACCTTAATCTTTCGATAAACATGTATAATCCTTTCTTGAGGCCATATGATGGAAGAAATTTCCCCATTATTAAGGTATTGGCTCCACAAAACAGAAATCAAAATGCCTGTATCTCATTCATATTGCATGTTACCACAGTTATTATTTTAGCAGAAACTGCACAGTGTAACCTTACCATATGCTACTTGCTAATGAGGAGAATTTAAAATACTGTCCAAAGGTATTTACCATGGCAACTGCCAGAATAATCTCATTGGAAAGCTGGAAACCCTATAAAATGATCAAAATTTCTGCATTTGTTCATTCTGAAGTATAGTCCAAGCATGGGATGACTCCCCTCTCTGCCTGAAAGAAATCCTAGCCTATTGTGTAATTTTTATGGTAGAGAAAAAAAGTCATGAGGGTCTCCCTAGATGATTAGATTAAATATTTCCTAAAACCAACCAACTTAATTTTGCTCTCTATTTATGTGTAACTACATACAGGTGTGCATGGATATGCCCCCACTTTGTTCTACCAAACATTTAGAGACCTGAATTTCCATGTTCACTAGACTTCTGATCATTTTCCTGCCCCTCCCTTTTCTCTCCACCAAGAATCTCCCTCATGTCATGCAAAAAAATATAATGTAAGTTTGGGCTAGTTTGTAAGTGTGGCTCACTTCATCAGGGTATGATTAATCTTGGTAAAAGAAGAGCATTTTCCTTAGCCAAGTCTCTCTTCCACCCAAAGTACTACAGACCTTCTTACCTCCCCCTGTCCCAATGCCCAGGAAGAGAGTTCTACCTATATTCTTCCTCCTTTGTTAACTTCATTCTTCTGAAAATTTTTGTTTTCATATTCTTTTCAGTCTCATGGTTCAAACTTGAGTGTGCACCAGAATTACCTGGAGGGCTTGTTAAAATACAGATTATTGGGCCCCATCCTCAGAATTCCTGATTCTGTACATCTGGGGGAAGCCTGAGGATTTGCTTTGGTAACAAGTTCCCAGGTGGCACTGAAACAGCTGGTCCAGGAACCACGACTGTTTTAGGTAACAGTCCTCAACCCTCAACCACCTGAGGAGGTAACAACACACATTCCAGGCTTTTTTCAGGACCCAGTACATCAGAACCTCTTGTGGGTGGGTCCCAGGTACTGTTTGTTTTTTTAGAAGCTTCCCAGGTGATTCTAATGTGCCGCTAGTGTGAGAACCACTGAAATAAGAGGCGCTGATGCCAAACAGAGATGCAAGGAGGGGTGAGATTTGAAAAGAGCACCTTGACTCAAAATCTCCTTTATAGGTTTTTGTATTTTATTCGAGGAAGGCGTATTTCAATATTTTAGCAATGTTTAAAATATTTCAGAAGCCATTGCACATTAATATATGTCTCATGTCCCTAGAATCTGTTGGCATTCTATAAATATTAAAGAATTATAGTAGTCATAATAACAGCAACCTTTCATTTCTGGTTGCTGCAACTGGGTGGCTAGAAATTTAATTATGCAATTTTTTACGGCAAGATGAATGTACTATTTTCTATGGAGAATAAAAATTCGCAGGATTTGAGCACAGCAAGAACTTAATAAATGGCATGGAAAACATATTCATTATCAAGAGAATAATTATCAAGAGACCTCAAGTGAGTAAAACTAGAGCTTCTCAGTGAGTCTGAGCTATAAATAAATTTGGGCTTGGAAACAAATCCCTCAATTCCTGCAAGTAGTCAACTGAATCTTTCATATTTTTTCCAAGACACCTGATTTTGAATACAGACCTTGCCTGACTTTTTCCATTCTTGTAAATGTAAAAAAATTTACATTTTTTACATGTAAAATCTCAATTTTACCTGATTGTAAAAGTGAAAAACAGTCCACTGGATTCTTATTCCACGAGACCACTGAGACTCTGTGGGAGGGAGTCAGGTGACTGTGACCAATTTTCAGACTGGACTTCAGTCTTTTCAGGTTTGTTTTCCTTCTGCCTAGCATAGCAGTTGGCACATAATAGATGCTCCACAAATATCTACCCAATTTAACTGAATATTATTGCCTTGATTCAGAGGAAATAAATGTGCTTTTTTCTTTTCCTTTTAAATTTAATTTTTATTTGCAACAAAGTACTATTATTTTGCATACAGTTAAAAAAATCATGGCCTGTAACCACAACAACAAAAATCAACATCTTGTTCCATCCTCACCCCCCAAATGCATTAGGTTGGTGCAAAAGTAATTGCGGTTTTAGCATTGTTGAAATTTACCATTTGATATTGGAATACATTCTTAAAGAAATGTGGTTATGCTATACATCATTTTAATGCACATTTCTCCCTTTATGTTTTTTTGTTAATGACTTATTACTTGCTGTTTATTTTATATTTATTTTAGACTACGGAAATGATGTTAGACAAAAAGCAAATTTGAGTGCTTTCCTTACTTGAGTTCAAAACGGGTTGTAAAGCAGTGGAGACAACTCACAGCATCAACAACGCATTTGGCCCAGGAGCTGCTAATGAACGTACAGGGCAGTGGTGGTTCAAGAAGTTTTGCAAAGGAGAAGAGAGCCTTGAAGATGAGGAGCGCAGTGGCCGGCCATCAGAAGTTGACAACGACCAACTGAGAGCAATCATCGAAGCTGATCCTCTTACGCAAGTTGCGGGAGACCTCAACTTTGACCACTCTACGGTCATTTGGTATTTGAAGCAAATTGGAAAGGTGAAAAAGCTCGGTAAGTGGGCGCCTCATGAGCTGACCGAAAAATAAAAAAAATCGTCATTTTGAAGCATCTTCTCTTCTTGTACACAACAAGGAATGATTTCTCGATTGGACTGTGACGTGTGACGAAAAGTGGATTTTATACGACAACTGGTTGAGGACCAGCTCAGTGGTTGGACCGAGAAGCAGCTCCAAAGCACTTCCCAAAGCCAAACTTGCGCCCCAAAAAGGTCATGGTCACTGTTTGGTGGTCTGCTGCCGGTCTGATCCACCACAGCTTTCTGAATCCCGGCGAAACCATTGCATCTGAGAAGCACGCTCAGCAAATTGAAAACTGCAACACCTGCAGCTGGCATTGGTCAACAGAAAGGGCCCAATTCTTCTCCACCACGCGGACCTCACATCACACAACCAACGCTTCAAAAGCTGAACGAACTGGGCTACGAATTGGGCCTCATCTGCCATATTCACCTGACCTCTGGCCAACCCACTACCACTTCTTCAAGCATGTCGACAACTTTTTGCAGGGAAGACGCTCCCACAACCAGCAGGATGCAGAAAATGCTTTCCAAGAGTTCATCAAATCCTGAAGAACGGATTTTTACATTACAGGAATAAAAAAACTTATTTCTCGTTGGCAAAAATGTGTTGATTGTAACGGTTCCTATTTTGATTAATAAAGGTGTGTTTGAGTCTAGTTATAATGATTTAAAATTCGTAGTCAGAAAGAAACCGCAATTACTTTTGCACCAACCTTGATACTTTCTGCTTGGCCAGGTTGCTTTTTCTGGTATTTCAGTCCACTAGGTGGGTCAAAGTCACCACAGAAGATTGTCTTGATAAAAACTTGTGAGACAAAGTACCGCGAGTGAGGAGCCATGTTTGTTCATCTGCTTGCCAGCACAATTCCACAAAGCCCCTGGCTCTGTGACGGTGTGCAGCTCCCCGGAAAGATGCTTGGAAGACAAAACAGGATATAGCCCATGCCCCGCCATGGCCCTTGCTTGAGGGCTACATTCCTTAAAAGACAAATGACCGTCGTCCTCACCTTTTCCTACACATAAGGTAATGTCTGACGGGGTTAGGGATTATGCCCCTGTAATCTATAACCAGATGTACTCTCACACCCAAACCTCGATGTGATTCTGCTTTAATGTAACTTCTGAGCAAGTCTGATGCGACTTCGCAGGGACTGAACCCCACCAGCAGTATATAAGCAGTGGGCTGAAACCCGGTGCTGGAGCAGCCCCACAGAACCTCCCCGAAACTGCTCCTGGGCTGTGGGCCTAGGTCTGCAGTCCTCAGTAAGACTGCCGAATAAAACTAATTTTAATTCTTTAAAAGCTTGATTTTTTTTCTTTAGCTGACAAATTGATACTATGTTTTGATGAAAAACAACAACAAGCTGGGTTTAGAAAACTTGTTAGACATACAAGACTTATCAAAGCATATCCAGGGTAAACGGTTTGGTTGCTAGTTAGTTGTGGAAGCAGTTATCTTTCCAGACATGAGTCCAAAAGAGCCGCTAACTAGTTTAACCTAAGGTTTATTTGTTTTTTAGAACACAAGAATTCTATTTCTACTTCTAGTTCTGTTAAATTTTGTTTTATGTATTTTGAGTATATCATTAGATACATGCAAATTTAGAATTATGTTCCTGGTGACATTTGAACTCTTTTTGACTATGAGATATTCCTTTTTATCTCTAGAAATGCTTATTATTTGAGGAGCCTAATATTCATTTAGATTTACCTACATGTTTACGTTGTGTGCTTTAGCTGAGGTCACTTTACTTTGCCTGAAGAATTTCCCTTAGTATTTTATTTAGTATATATCTTCTGGTGACAATTTTTTTTGAGTGCTTATTTGTTAACAATGTTACTATTTCTCCTTTTTTTTTTTTTTTTCTTGAGACAGGGTCTCTGTCACCTAGGGTGGAGTGCAGTGGTGCAATCATAGCTCACTACAGCCTTGAACTCCTGGGCTTAAGCCATCCTCCTGCCTCAGCCTCCTGAGCAGCTAGGACTACACGTGTGTGCCACCATGTCTGGCTAATTTTTTTGTTTTTTGTAGAGACAGAGTCTCACTATGCTGCCAGGCTTGTCTTGAGCCCCTGGACTCAAGTGATCCTCTCACCTTGGCCTCCCAAAGTGCTGGGATTACAGAAGTGAGCCATGGTGCCTGACTTCTTCATTTTGAAAATATTTTGACTGGGTATGTTATTTTCTTCCGAAAAGGAGGATTTCTTCCAAAATTTACATTTGCTTCTGGCCAACAACTACGTTAGCAGCACTAGCCATACCAGTTAATTTTATTTAAATAAAGGATTGAGATGACTCAAAAGTGGGCTGGGTTATTTCAATTCACTTCTGTTCCTAGGGTGTACTGCTTTAGGGTTTCAAACTAAAGATAGATTTACCAGGGCCCCTGTCATTGTTGGACCTTGAGCTACAATTGTTGTCTCTCTTACTCCCTTAATCTACCAAAACCTCTACTCAGCTTCTCTGCCTCTTAACTGCCTTTTTTGAAATTGGCAGATACTTCCAGGGGAAAAGCGGCCAAAAATACTGGGCTCATCTCTCTAGGTTTGAATTTTGGCCCTATAATCCTTCACTGCTTTGAATGCACACAAATAGATTTTTTTAAAAAATTGTATTCAGCTTTTCTAGTTGCTCTAAATAGGATGGTTGTTTTGAATTACCTAGATCACCATGACTGAAGGTGAAACTGTTGATATCCTGCCCATATTCTCTTGGCAATACATTTTTCACGTACACTGACCTGAT
Organism: Eulemur rufifrons; assembly: GCF_041146395.1. NCBI lineage: Eukaryota > Metazoa > Chordata > Mammalia > Primates > Lemuridae > Eulemur > Eulemur rufifrons. The sequence continues at coordinate 54,279,765 of NC_090983.1, read as the reverse complement.
GGGTTATTCTATCACATCCGAGACTGTGGGAATATGAAAAACGTCCCCCCAGAATATCAGGTCCTAATCCCTGGAAACTTTAAATGTTACCTTATAAGAAACAAGGATCTTTGCAGTGTGATTAAATTAAGGATCCTAAGATGGGAAGATTATCCTGGATTATCTGGGTGTGCCCTGAATGCCATCCCAAGTGTCCTTATAAGAGAGAAGTGGAGGGAGATTTTGCATACGCAGGAGAAGGTGATGTGAAGACAGAAGCAAAGATCGGGGTGATGCAGCTGCAAGCCAAGGGATGCCGGCAGCCACCAGAAGTTGGAAGAGTCAAGGAGCAGATTCTCCCCTAAACCCTTTGAAGGACTACAGTCCAGCTGACACCTTGATTTTGGCCCGTGATACTAATTTTGGATTTCTGGCCTCCACAACTGCAAGAGAATAAATTTCCGTTGTTTAAGACACCAAGTTTCTGGTAATTTATTACTGCAGCCACAGGAAAAGAATACATAGATGGTTTCAATCAAAGCCATTTTTATTAATATATCCTTTCCCTGCCTAATTTAATTAATCAAATACTACCAGACATCTGGCAGCTTCGAAGCCTTGAGTCCTTGCCCTTCCAAAACTCACAAACTGCTAATGTAAGTGGTTCTGACCTAAGTAGATGATGTTAAGTTGATGATACAATTAAAATAAAGAACAATGAAATGTGGGAGAGGTAGGAATTAATTTTAGCTGAGGGAATGCAGAAAGTCATCTTAGATAGGGTCATATTTGAAGAAATTTTGCTGCCTTCTAACTCCTTGCACTTTGTGTTTGTTTGTGTGTTTGTTTTGAGACAGGGTCTTGCTTTGTCACCCAGGCTGGAGTGCAGTGGTGTCATCATAGCTCACTGCAGCCTCGAACTCCTGGGCTCAAGGGATCCTTCTGCCACAGTCTCCTCAGTAGCTGGAACTACAGGCATGTGCCACCACACCTGGATAATTATTTATTTTTTGTAGAGAAAGGGTGTCTCTGTTGCCTAGGCTAGTCTTGAACTCCTGACCTCAAGTGATCCTCCCGCCTTGGCCTCTCAAAGTGCTAGGATCACAGGTGTGAGCCACCATGCCCGGCCACTTTGTGTTTTTTATGTAGATTTTCTCTACCAATTGCTTTCTCTTTCAATTGCTTCCATTTAATTTAACAAACACTATAAAATGGAGTTTAAAAGCATGTTCCTACTTTTCCACTTCTCCTATATCTGTCTATTCATATCATGTTTGACCTGGCTTTGGAGAAATAGACCACTTCAAGGGGTCCTGGAATGGCAGCAATAGTGACACCCATGTGATGTCCGAGCCCATGTGGCTCTCGGATCTAACTTCCAGTGAAAGAAGGGCAGCTGACAGAAGCTGACGGGGGCTGTTTTCAATAGGGGTTTTGTGAAAATCTGGACACAAATAATGCTGCTTGGGGTCCATGTGTCAGAATGACCAAATTGAGGTGAAAGGGATTACCCCATATCTTCTCAAAATACAGTGTGGCTTGCGGGGTGCACTGAGAATCAAAGGGAATGCCTAGGTTTACAATCTCTGTAAGAGGAAGTAGCATTTTCAGGGGATCCCACAAGAGGGCAGTGTTAAGGAAGGATCAATCTCTAGGCGTTCTAGGGCGTGTAGAGCTACCACATAAACTCTTGAGTTCCAGGCCAAAGCACCAAAGTCTTTAAAAATGCCACGCGCAGCCTCACAAAACCCCAGATGCTTATGTGTTTAATTTTATCATGTACCCACCTGATAAGATATAGGAGAAAAAACAAAATCCCCAACAAAAGTTGTATTCTCTAGCCAACCAGAGATTTTGTTGGGCCTTTTAGTTTTATATGTGTATAAAATTGTAACCTTGTTGTAGACAGACTCCTTCCCCAGTCTGTCTCTCGTTTTGGGAGACCAAGCGAAGAACTGGTCACATAGAACTGCAGCCAGGATCGCACAGGGAGGGTCTCTAAACTTTCCCCCTATTCTACAGGTTAAGAGAGTTAAGGAGTCTCAATATCAATGAAATACAATAAATCAGAAATCACATCAGAGTTACATCAGTTCTATAAGGTCAAGGAAGAACAAAAAGTCAAGATCTCCTAACAAACAGAGAAAACAAAGACCAACAAAAAAGTAGAAAATTGCATAGGACTCAGTAATCAGAGAAAAAAGGATAAAAAATATAAATATTTAAAGAGTCTGTGGGGAAGTTGACAATCTCATATACTGTTACGGGTTCATGTAAACTGCTACACTTTGAGGGGGCAGATATGTCCATATCTATTAAATTTTTAGACATTTGTTAATTCAGCAAATCTACTTGTAGGGCTGTATCCTTCAAAAAATACCCATAGCCAGTCACGGTGGTTTATGCCTATAATCCTAGCACTTTGGAAGGCTAAAGTGGGAGGATCACTTGAGGCCAGGAGTTTGAGATCAGCCTGGGCAATACAAGGAGACCCTGTCTCTACAAAAAATAATAATAAAAAAATTAGCTGAGCGTGGTGATGTGCGTCTGTAGTCCCAGCTGCTGGAGAGGCTGAGGCAGGAGGACCTCTTGAGCCCAGCAATTTGAGGTTGCTGTGAGCTGTCATGGCGCCACTGCACTCTAACCTGGGCAGTAGAGAAAGACCCTGTCTGGAAGAAAAAAAAAAAAAACCCCACAAAAGTACCCAAAGATACAAGTCCAAGGATTCACTTCAACAATTTTGCTGAAGGATTTAAGGTCTGACAGTTCTTTTCTTCCTACAGATTGATCTTCCTATAGAATGATTCCTATAGGAATTTCTGGGTGTCCAGTCCTTTGAGTCATTAATTCTTGATGTTTTAACTCTGCACAAGTCTCTGGACTTTGCGAGCCCAGGAAATCCTTCAGTGAAACTTTCTCCATCCCGCCCTGTCCTACTACTGTCACCTAAGTGTAGTTCTTGTCATTATATTTTTGACTTTGCCATAATTCCAGGCTTCTGAAAGATCCATTACTGTCTGGCTCAAACATTTACTCAGTCCTGATGTGGAGTAAGATTATCGTAAGCCCGTAATACTTAGATTTAATATTCATCAGACATAAATTGTGGTTGTATCAGGCTGCCAGTTTTAATCATGCTCAGTAAGAAACATTGAATGAAAAAGCTCTTTAGACAAGTAACTTTGTGAATGTACAGCACTGGATTAACTATTACCCCTTGTTTGAAAAGGAAGAAGATTAAAGAATATTTACAAAACAGTTGCTATACATTTTTTATTTTGAGAAGATTATAGATTCACATACAGTTGCAAGAAATAATGCAGAGATCCCAGGGACCCTTTACCCAGTTTTCCCCAGTGGTAACATCTTGCAAAACTGCAGTGTGATATCAGTATAATATTGCAACCAGCATATTGATGCCGTTATAGTCAAGATACAGAAAATTTCTGTCACAACAAAGATCTTTTTCCCCTTATAGGTAATGTGTCTATTTCCTTGTCTGCTTTCAAAATTTTTTCTTTGTCTTTGAATTTCAGAACTTTAACTATGATGTGTCTTGGCATAGATTTCTTTGGGTCTATCCTATTTGGGAGTTGCTCAGATTTTTGAAATTGTGGGTCTGTGTGTGTGTGTGTGTGTGTGTGTGTTTGTGTGTGTGTATTTCTATGTGTTTTGTCAGATTTGGGAACTATTCAGCCATTATTTCTTCAATTTTTTTTTAGGTCCATTCTCTTTTTTCTTTCTTTCTCAGACACTGATGACGCTGATACTAAATCTCTTTAGTAGCCACACCCATAACCATCCTTACTACTTAACCATGAACCTGTTCTCATTTCTATAATTTTGTTATTTCAAGATGTTATTTCAATGGAATTGATATAAACTTTTGGAATTTCCCTTTTTCACTCTTTCTATGGTGATTCATTTGTTCAGGTATATTTATAATTGCTTTTTGTAACATTTTTATGATGATTATTTTAAAATCTTTGTCAGGTAATTCCAACATCTGTGCCATCTTGTTCAGACATCTGTTAATTAGCTTTTCTCCTCCATTTGAGGTATTATGTTTATGACTCTGGACCTTATTTGAAACTTCTGTTTTAGCTGTCTTCTGATGGCTCTTTGGCAGAGCAAGGCGGGAGGGAAGCCACCTCACTGCTGCCAAGGTGGGCTGAAATTCCAGGTTTCCCACTCAGCTTCCATTGACATCCTTGCGGGAGGAGAGGCTCCTCGTTACTGCTGGGTGAGGGTGGGAGTTCCAGCTCCTCGTGAGGCCTCCTTTGCTACCACCCTGGCCAGGAGGCGTGGCAGTGCCTCATTACTGCTTCCAGTGTGGCCCCCTTGACACCATGGGGGCGGGCCTTGTTAGCACTGGGCAGAGGTGCAAGTTCTGACTCTCCAGTCACCTCCTCTGACATCACCCCGGCAGGGAAGGGTGGGGCTGCTTTGATAATCTGGGTATGAGCCTGAGTCTAGGCTCCCCACATGGTCTCCACTACTGCCAGGTAGTGGGGGGCTTCCTTACAGGGACAAAACCCCCCATTCCTACTTGGTCTTCTCTGACTCCACCCTGGGGAGAGTGTGGGAGGTTGGAGCACTGTATCATCACAGCCTAGCGTGGTTAGAAGTCTCCTTTGCCAGCACGGATGGGAGTGGAACCACGGTGTTTTCCATAATGTTTGGCTGGTGTAGAGTGGTTATTGCCTGAGAGTTTTCTGATTTGCCAGGCTGGTCCTTTTCTGGTCCTTTGGCCAGAGAATGCAGACTTTTGTCGGGGCTTTTATTGTCTGGACAGTACTCACTGGTGCTTCCAGGCTGCCAGCTTCTTCAGCTCCAAGTCTGGGATGTCTGAGACACAAAGAAAACCTGGGAACTCACACTGTGTCATTCCTTGGGTCCAGAGGTCCCTGGCCAGTCTGCCTTCTTCATTCTATCTTCCAGAATCTTCTTATGTTTTATGTTTAATGTTTGAGGTTTCTGGTTATACATAGCAGGAGGAATAGGTAAAAGTATGTCTACTCCATCTTCCCAGAAACAAAAGTCTTGAGAATTGCATGTTAATATTTTCTAAACAACATTGACTTACAACCATGGACCATATATCTTTGTTGTAGGAAACTTCATTTGTTAGAAAAGAGAAACCTGTTTGAAGTTCTAAATTTCCATGGAAAATGGAATTTACTTATCAAATTATGGCAACTATGATAATTGTCCAACCAGCATATAAGAACTGTGAGGGAGGGTAACAGAGTTTTGAGAGTGGGGACTTCATGGAGGGTAGAACCACTTAGAAAAACTGCCAATAGCATTTAGTGATTAATAGATAATCAAATAAAAACTAGGGCTGTTAGTAACTCTAAGGAAAACAAAAACCTATTTTTGTTAGTAATATTTAAATTGTTATAATAATATAAACACCAACTATTGATTTAACTGTAATGGGAAGAGAGTAGCAAAGGAAGTGTGTGAGTATGTATGTGGCTTGGTTTAAAAGAGTTAAATCATCAACTATTTTAATAGCTCTTCACTAGATAATGACTAAAATGGATAAATTAAGAAATAACAGTATATATATCATTTAGAAATAAGGAAATAAATCCCAGGAGAAACAGCTAAAAGAGTCGATACAGGTTGAATTTCCCCTATCTGAAATGCTTGGGATCAGAAGTGTTTTGGATTTCAATTTTTTTTTGGATTTTTGAATATTTGTGTGCACATGATGAGATATGTCGGGGACGACAGTCTAAACACAAAATTCATTTATGTTCCATATACACCTGATACATGTAGCCTGGAGGTCGTTTTATTTTTTCTTGGGAATGCTGAAAAACTGTGTTGTATACCCGCGTTTTAACTGCGACTCATCCCATGAGGTCAGGTGCGGGATTTTCTGCTTGTGGTGTCATGTGGACCCTCAAATAATTTCGGAGTTTGCAGCATTTTGAATTTCAGATTTTCGAATTAGGAATGCTCAACCTGTGAGAAGAGAAGGGATTAAGAGGTGGCTGAGAAAGATTTGTTGTTTCTCTTTTTTGAGCTATTGAGCACTATTTTACTTTTTAAAACCTTTACACATATAGTGATTTCATTAAAACATTAGTTAATTAGAAAATAGGGGAGGATATTTTAAACACAGTGAGTGGATAAAACAACACATCAACTACTCCACCACCCTAAGCTTCTCACCAGCCACCTTTCTCCTGGGGCCCAGCCTCCCGCTCTTGTGGGACCATCCCTGCTCCCCACATGCTTTCGCCTACCTCTGCTCCCCTCAGCTCCTCACGCCCTCACCATTTCAGAAACTCAAACATTTTTCTCTTCCCCTGGAGAGGAATATAGATTTTTGCCTTGTATTTTATCAAGGCATGGCCTGAGAGTGAGTCCACCTACCAACTGAACCCCCACTGTGTTCTGCTGAAAATAGAAAGAAGGAATATTCTGTCGGGGGGAGTGGAAAGGCAACTCTCATCCCAAGTTAATTTTCTGTCAGCTTTGAAGCTAGTTCTTGTTTCACTGCAGTGACCTGTTCTTACATTCTTTGTGGTGGAGAGCTTGGCAAATAGAGGCGGTCCCCGCTCGGCATAGTTCCGTTATGTACCAATTTCAGTCACCCCACTTTAGTTAAATGACAGCACCTCCCCCCACAGCACACTTCAAATTCCAGCTATCATGGTACATTAACTGTGAGAAATTGCATAAAGTATCAACCTCACTGCTAACTCCTCGGGCCACAAGTCACTAAGTAAGTAACAGATATGCGTCGATGGTCAGTGACCAATCACATCGCTTCCTTCAAAACCTGTCCCTGATTGGCCCCTGTCATTCAGTTCAGTCACGGACAGCAAAGCATGTAGCTGTTGTTGTCTTCTTATGGCCCAGTGATCAACGCATGTGACATTTTGCAAAAATGGATAACTAAAAAAGGCAATTGGTCAGCAAAGATGAAATTGCAGTGAACAGTGATCATGCTGGCAGTGAAATTAGAATCAAACATAAACAAAGTTGTAGAAGAAATAGCTGACCATGGAAATGTTGACGCTGCCACCGTTGGAGAGACTCCAGATATGTAGCCGGGGGAACTTAGTGTGGGCGAACTTCATGACATAAGTGAAGAAAGTGGCTGTGACGAGAAGGATGAAGGTGCCCCAGAAGAAGGGATGCTGGCAAAAAACGTCACACTAAAGGAACTCTTGGAGATATCTCACGACATTGAAAGTGCAAAGAATATCATACTGGAAGCTGATCCAAATTTAGAAGGAGTAATGACAATTAGTCAAGGCATGTAAAAGAGGCTTGTTTCCTGCTGTAAGTTCCACAACGAGAAGACTGCAAATTCTCTCTCTCTTTTTTTTTTTTTTTTTTTATTTGGGAGACAGAGTCTTGCTCTGTCGCCCCAGCTAGAGTGCAGTGGCATCACCACAGCTCACTGCAATCTCCAAATCCTGGGCTCCAGTGATCCTCCCTCCTCAGCCTCCCAAGTAGCTGGGACTACAGGTGTGAGCTGCAACTCCCAGATAATTTTTCTACTTGATTTTCTTTTGTAGAGACAGGGTCTTGCTCTTGCTCAGGCTGGTCTCCAACTCAAGCTATCCTCCCGTCTAGGCCTCCCCGAGTGCTAGGATTACAGGCATGAGCCACCACACCCAGCCTTGATTAGGTTTTATTTTTTACAAAGAAATAAAACACCTTAACTCTCAATGTTTCTAATGTTTTAAATGATAATGTACTAAATACATGCTAGCTTTACTATTTTTTCATTTCCTCATACATTTATAACTGACAGTGAGTTTTAATGTTTTGAAAATGTTTTAATATTTTGAAAAAATTGTTAAAGGTCATGGAACAATCATAACTTTCCCATTGATTATCAAGATTGCTTTGCAGGGTTTCACCTTCCACAATCATTTTTATGGTCCTGCACTACTGGGCAAAGCGAGGACTGCCTGCAAATGAAATCAAGAAATTCATGTTTTCTCTCCTTTCTCTATACCTGCCTGCCCTCTGCTGGAGGTGCCAGAGATTAGTGAAATTGTCCAAAGACTATCAAGCTACACATAAGTGATCTCAAGCTCTTATTCTTCTCTGCCCTACCTCTTTCCTGCTCCCCTCAAGGATGCAAAGCATTCCCATCCGAAGCAAGGATGCTTGAATTCTCAGCTGGGTTAGTCATTAGATCCACATTGTGGAGAAAACTCTGATGCCATTAAGCAATCACATCGTGTAACTAAGTTTTTAAAATTTAATTCTGTGCTCTGAATGTAACCTGATACAAGCCTATTATTGGAAGGACATTGAAAGTTATTTAGTCCAATTGCTGGCTAATGCCAACTTTCATTGTAAAACTAAAATTTTTCCTAGGTTGTAAATGTGAGCTCTTTAAGTCTAGCCTGGATTTTCGACTTATGCCAAATTTCCTTTACATTTTCTTCTTTTGTTCCATTTCTGCAATTGTCCTCAACTGGCTGGATAATTATTCCCAGGAATGTTTAGTATTGTTATTAATAGCTACATCAAAATGTCTCTCATGACCGATAAAGAGCTTAGTCTTTCAGGGTATTTCCAGAATTTTCAGATCTGTTACCAGACTATTTGAGTTCCAAGTTACTGCATTAATCTCCCTTTTCACCCCACCCCTACACCCAACACTCACAATTTACATTTCCAAATCATGCAATATGATTTTTTTGCCCAGTGGTTTAGCACAAGCTAGATCCACAAGCTAGATCCAGAGCATTAGGATCACTGATGTATTTGACTTCATTACAGTAGTAATTTTTATTATATTTACTTACATATTCCTTAAAATAGTTTTGAAAAACCATGTGCCTTCTCACATGTTTTCGTGTTAACATCTGAAAGTTTTCCTCTTCAATTTTAATAGTAACAAAGGATATAATCATATTGTAAGTATTGACACTTTTAACAAAACCCTATTCCATCCTTTTTTTCAATGTATACTGTATAATCTAAATACCAGGACAATTTTATAGGCACTATCATTAACTTTACAAACAATATGAACAACCTGTTTTCTAATATCAGGACAATTTCATGTGGTTCCTATTTCCCTTTGAACTTGCATTTCCATTTTACTTTACCCACAGAATATTGTTCTTTATATTTGAAAGTTTTTAAAAAATTAATTACCTTATCATACTTTTCTGCAACAAAAAATGTGTCTATGTTGAAATTTAAAATAAATGTTTCCCTTATTGATAAAGTGGAGTGGTAAAATTTTCTTCCGGATTGTGTTATCACAGTTATTAGTACACAATTGAACATAACATAAATGCATTATTAAATTTGATAATTATTAAAGATAACAAATGAAATGTTACTGGGACTATATGTCTTAATGAGATGGATGGAGCATATTTTCCTTTTTCATTTAGTTCACGTATCAGTAGATATAGATTACTTATTGTTCGAATGTGACTGGATTTTGTAGAAATTGACAGCAAAAGGAAATTGTTGGCTATTTTTCTGTGTATGGCTTATAAAACTTGTATTTTAAGCTAATATACCTCTAAATTAGTGCATTGCAGAATAGAATAAACTGGTAGAAAGTAGTTGACCAATACAAGCAAAGCAGGAAACGCATCCAAGAGAAAAATGAACATATATTTTTCTGAACTACTCATAATTACCTTTATGGAATAATTAATCACAATTTTCCCTTTGAGTCTGAATGAACATATAAGGAAATATAAAACATTAACTCACCTCCACTATATGTTCCCGATACTTGAAAACGTAGTGTTGATAAGCAGGAATAATGGTGGAAATTTGCATCTCTTCTCTCTTGAAATCACGCAGCTGAGACACAACCAGTGTGTCTGATGGAGACGGCTGTCCTGTAGGCACCGTCCCCAGGCCAGAGCCCAGGGCGGGGGTCCAGGCGGGCGAGAGCTTTGCCTTTATTTATGAGGGTGTGTGAAGGCGGCTGGGAATGAGGAGCTGGGAAAAGACTGGGCACGACGCCCTGGTGGAGCAGATTGAGGAGAGTGCGCACGGCAGTCGAGGGTCTGGCCGTGGTCCCCTTCGAACCACCCTAGGTCGCATACCCTTTAGAAAGCTCCCACATCAATGCCACTTTGAAGCCCACCGTAGAGACCTCTGAAGGCCACGATGTATTTCAAATTTATTTAAATTTTTTAGAAAGCCCAGGGAAGCCTGCCTAGGAAGTTCAACAGGCTCTTCTGTGAGAGGCTTGAATCACTGTGTGACAGCTGCCCTCCTTAAGGGACTGCAACCTCGCTGACAGGACGCTGAACAGTAGGGTGGGACACAGGCAAACAAAACACGCTGGAGGACTGTTCAGTGCTTTCCATAGCTTTTCATCTCTGAGTGAAAGTTTATGTCCATAAGGAAAACAATGAAAGTTGTTATATGTGAACTGGCTGCCCAACAAGTATTTTAATAGGATAACTAAAACCAAAATGTAATGGAAAACATCCTGCTACAAAAAGGCAGCAAGAAAAAAGAGGTAATGGAAAACAAGCAGGCAAGGTCATAGTCACCTTACTGTTAAATTTTGTTTTAACATCCTTTGAGGGGCTGGACTTTGTTAAGTGAGCATTCTTTTTATCAATCTAGAGATGAAATAAATGAAACTATTATGCTGTTTTCTAAGGTATTTGATAAACATACACATCACAATCTAAGGTATCATAATTGTGATTAATAATTTTTAAGGTACTAGAGAACATTTCATTATATTATAATGATTTTTAAACTCCTTTTAAAAATTGCCACAAAATAATAAGACATTTTTATATTTTTTAAAAACTTCAATCCACTAGCAAAAATGAACCAAACTGACATCCTGCCCTTGAGATTTTGGAAATGTATCAAGATGGATGTGTAGAAGACACACTCGTTAATAATAAGAAGGTGAAACTATGTTAGAAATAGGGCTTTGATTTTTAAAAGTATTTTCTTGGCCTACACATTCACCTTCATATTTCTCAGTCTACATCATTTCTATACACTTGGCTAAAATATACACTTCTTACTAAAGTATTTGATGAGGTTGGCCTAATTATCTGATTTGATAAACAATTTGTTTTCTTAATGCTGGAACAAAAATATATATGTAATTCGTTCAAAGATTGTGCTTTTCAGATTTACTTACACCTGTGATAATGTTAAATACACCTTTATTCACATTCAGCAATTGAATAAATCTAAAATACAGAGGTAAAAATAGACATTGGATAAACTGTGATTCTGAGTCTGGGATACTAAAACGATATTTTCATGTTGCTAAGAAACAGTTTCTATTTAGTTGGAACAAAACTTTATCAATGTTTTATGTTCCTTTCAGTTCTATGAAACAATCCTTTACAATCCAATAAAATTAAAACCTAACTATGGACTGGAGCACTTGTATTATCAATGCAGAGATTCCTACTTGTGGTAGACGGCCTGTACGCTGGCACCCAATGACAGTCACAGCCTGTGGAGTCCCCTCCTGCACGTACCAGGGCCGGTCAACAGATTACGGCAGAAATGATGGTGAGTCACAGCTGGGACTGCCTTAGGGAAGCACTGCTTGTGGCCTTTCTTGCATCTCTTGGTCTAGTCTAGGAAACCACGTGGGGCTGCACTAAACCTATGGGCTGTGAGTGAGTTTGCAAGTGGGTCCTGGAGCTCCAGATGGACCTCTCGATGGCCACAGCCTGGCTTGTGTTCCCTAGGAATGCATCTAAGTGGGGCTCTGTGACTTTGCCTCAGTAATTGCACTCCCCTTCTCCAGGCCTGTGCCACCAGGGAAGACGCCCTCTGGTTCCCCACCTGACCCCAGTTCTTTCTCGTGGCACCCAATGGAGGTCCGCGAAGAAGAGCTTGTAAGTGTCAACTCCCCCTGTACCATCACATTAGCTCAAAGTCAGACTTCAGCAGTTTGTTAGAAATTTTAGCTGAATTCTTCTTACTTATTTGATGATAACTGGCATCTCTTCTTCCTGTGTTCTGCTAAAGGTGAGACAGAGCTTGCAGCCTCTATTCTTGGAGGCGCCTTGGATTTCAAGCTACTTGGCTGCCCTATGGCCTCAGCTATCTGACGGGTTCCAGAAAAATTATGATTTTTGTCTTTTAACTGTAGGTTTTCTTATTTCTAGGGTGGGAATAATGTTCCTGTCTGCTTTCTACATCCTAGGTAAGAAGTAAAACTTCTGTTAAATCTTTTTTTGTTCACTTCCTACCCCTCCTGCCCCCGCAATTGTATCTTTAAAGATATTCTAGAACTAAAATTTCACAATTGTTTTCTGTAACACACTACAGGGTCACATTCCCAGCTGGGAACATGGAAAGGCTCAGATAAATATTATGCCTGGCATATGGCTAGGTGCACCCAAGTGCTATCATCACTCATCTGTCCTACAAGAAGCCCGGGAGCTTCACAGAAAAGCCCCTGTTTGTGGAAGAGATGGCTGGCTGACCACCAAACATTTATGCTCCTTTCTATGGTAGAGTGCCATTGGGAAGAGCTTGCTACCCATGAACTACACTTTGCAGCTCACCTTACAGTTAGGTACAGCCATGTAGTTATGTTCTAGCAAATAGAATATTGCAGAATTGATGTGAGCTGCTTTCAGGCTTGACCCATAAAAGCCTCTTAGGTGGTACCCCTCCAGGTGGATGCAAATGCCCACAGAGACGTGGGAGGCCAGATGGTTAAGAAGGCAGAGGCTCCATCAGCCAGGATCCTGAACGGTGGTGTAGAATGGGGCTCACACACTCCCATCCCCCCAGTCTGGAACCAACTTGAATTATTTAACAAGCAAGAAATAAACTTTGATTATGTTTCAGCTATTATATATTTTGAGGTCAATTTTTCATAGTAAATAGCTAACCCTAACTTATGCCATCTCCTTTCCATTCCTTGTCCAATCACCTGGTCAACATGCTCTGATATGAGATTTTACCAAGTTTGCCAGCTGTCTGTAGGTCATTCACAAGAAACATTCTTCTAGAACCTCGCCATTCATGTGCAGGTTAAGTTGAGAAGCTGAAAACTAGGTGAGATTTAGAAAAATATGTTTTTTGAGTGTTATAAAGGTTTCATCTGATGTATTGACTGCAAATTATTATTAGTGGCTGCCTGTAGAGCCGTGTTGGAAAATTGTCTGGGGCAGTGTCCAGGCTAATAGAAAAGAATACTGTGATTAATTAGCAATAATTGTCATGGGCAAGTGAGGTAAGAGTGATGGCATAGGTTCAAAAAATTCATCATCCCTGGGACGTAAGCCAACCCCTCGGATGCATTCAGTAGACTGTTCCTAGAAATGTAACCCCGATTTGTAAGTCTTAAGTTAAGACACATTTACCATTAAGAGAACATCTTTGCCATGGCTCTGATTTATATAAATTGATATGATTTATTAGCAGCCTTAACAAGACACGTTATAAATGAAATTTAGATTTCCCTCTCCTTAGATTCTGCTTGTTAAATTTAGAAATGAAATATTAAATATTTTCAGAACTCAAAAGTTTTAGTAAAACAGTTTTGAAGGCACACACACTGTTGCCACCCGAGCAGTGTCTAAGTAGATGGTTTTATTCTTTAGGATTGCAATTTGGTATCTTTAAATCCATGACTAAGGGACTCCCTGTCTGGTTTATAGACTGGTCTGGCAATGGAAGGAAACAAACAATAGGAAACAGTCTTTTGCTATAGAGAAGCCTTCGGTGGTTAAAAAGCAGACAGATGGGCTGGGTGCAGTGGCTCACTCCTGTAATCTCAGCACTTTGGGAGGTCGTAGGGGGAGAATCACTTGAGGCCAGGAGCTTAAGACCAGCATGAGCAATATAGCAAGACCCTGTCTTTAAAAAAAAAAAAAAGGCAGACAGACCCGTCCTTTCTGTTGTGGAAATTGGAGTTTACTTACAGTGGCTCTCAAGTGCTTGGATTTCCTAGGCTACATGTTTTTAATTATTATTTTCTAGATGATAAAAGAATGAAGTTCAGATACATAGACCTAAGTCCAACGCATACTGCATCCACACAAGCTTAATCTTTTTAACAAGCTCATTAGAGATTTTTCTATTTTCACAAGACATGGAAAAGAGTAATATCTTTTTTTTAAGAGCACAGCTCTGAAGGGGTAATATCTTTTCAACACAAAATAAAATCTATGAGTTAGACAAGAAGTTCAGGTAATTTCCAATCATGAAGAAACAGTCAGACACATCCAAATTGAAGAATATTCTGCAAAATAACTGTTCTAGAGTCTTATAAAAAGGTCAATGTCATGAAGGGATTTTTAAAAATGTGGTTAGGGGATTTTTTAGATCAAAAAAGACTAAAGAGCCACAACAAGGAAATGCAATGCACAATCCTCCATTGAATCCTAGATAAAACAAAACAAACAAAAAGGATAGTCTTTATTCTCTTGGAGAAATTTAAATATAAATTTTATATCAATGTGAAATTTCTTGAGTGTAAAACTGTAGAAGGTGGGAGAATGCCTTTGTTCTTAGAAGATAGGTGCTACAGTATTCTATTTAAGACCGTGGTGTCAAAATATCTGCACTTACCCTGAAAATATGTATACTTACTTGGAGAGATAAAGCTAATGTGGCAACAGCTGGTGAATCTAGATGAAGGATATACAGACATTTATTGTTCTAGCTTTAAACTTTTCTGTAGGTTTGAAAAATTTCAAATTGTAAGTTGGGGAAAAAAGTTTTTCCACTTAATAGTATATCCTATAATATCATATCCTAAGCACTCATAATAATTACTTTTAATGATATCATGGTATTCTTTTGAGGGAATATGTATTGTCTTTAATGATTCCACAGTTTAGATTTCTAATAAATAATGCTTCAACGAGCATTTGTGTATGTAGCTTTTTCCATATTGTACATTCTAATCTTGGTATAAGTTTCCACAGGTAGGTCGCTGGATCACGTAACCATTTATGGAGGATGTGAGACACTCTGCTATTATTTATTTATTTATTTAAACTGCTAAGTGAGGTGGTGGGAGTTTAAGAAAAGGGAGCCATTTCAAACTGTCACATTTCTTTGAGCCTGAATATTTTTAGATTGTTAACACCCCTTTCCCCTTGCTCCTCCCCCACCCCACCCCCCACCAACCCCCAGCTAGTTGTGGGACCTTGGGTCTCTCTTTGCTGTCATCTATTCCTTTAGATGAGTTTTTTTCCAAACTGAGATCCTGGCCACCAAGAGGTCAGTGAGAATGGTAGGGGGTCTTCAAGCTTTTCAATATTTTACCATCTAACAAAATTCGTACGTATCTCATAAGGAAGCTCAGGTGAGTGAGTTTGGACATGGAGTCTCTGGCCCCAGTGCAGCCTCATTAGGACTATAACCTGCGACCCGGAGCCAGAATGACGCTGCTCCCAGGTTCCCGATCCACAGAAATTGTGCGTGACAATAAATGCTTATTGTTTTTAGCTATCATATTTTAGGGTAATTTTTTCAATGCTTTAATAGATAACTGATACAGATTTTGGAAGTGAGATGTGCCCATAGCCAAAAGATAAAATGTGGACAAAAGATTTGAACAAATACTTAAAAAAAAGAAGATATGTGAATAATCAAGGAGCACATGGAAAGGAGCCCATCGTTAGTCAGCAGGAAAATGCATCTTAAAACCACAATTAAAACCATTACACACCTGCCAGAAAGGCCAAAATCCAAAAGATTGACAATTCCAAGTGTGAGTGAGGATGCAAAATAGCTGGGACTCATCTATTGCTGGCAGGAGTATAAAAGGGTACAACCACTTTGAAAAACAAATAAAGTTAACATAAACCTACCCCAGTTGATCCAGAGAGTACGCTGCTAGATTCATACCAAGAGAAATGATTACATATGTCCAAAATAACAAGGGAAGGTAAATGTTCTTAGCAGCTTCATTTATTATATCCCTAAACTGCAAATAATTCAAATATTCATCAGCAGGAGAATAGATAAACAAACTGTGATATATCCAGACACTGAAATACTACTCAGCAATAAAAATAATTGAAGTATACACACAGCAACTTGGATGAATCTCAAAAGCATTATTTTGAGCAAAAGTGTGCTATATGGGTGCATTTATATGCTGTTCAAGAACAGGTAAAACAAAACTGTGGTGATAAAAGTGAAAGTAGTGGTTATTTCAGGATGGGTAAGTCGTATTGACTGGCAGGCAGCAGGAGGGAATTTTCTGGGGTGATGGAAATGGTCTATATTGGATCTGGATGGTGGTCACACAGGCTTTTATAGATCTCAAAACAAATCACAAAACATACCTTAAGATTTGTTCATTTTACTACTATATGTAAATTACATCTCAATAACATATTGTTAAAAGAAAAATCCAGAGGACTTTGTGGCCTTAGAGAACATGTCTTTTGCCCCTTCTTTGACTTCAACTCCTAACACTCTTTCCCTAATTCACTACCCAAACACCCTGGCTTCCCTCCTGTTCCTTTAACACACCAAGCATGTTGCCACCTCAGAGCCTTTGCACTGACTGTTCCCTCTGTCAGTACTCTCTGCCCTCAAATGTCCCCTCAAATATCACCCTTCACTTTCTTCAGGTCTCTGGTTGTCATAGTCAAGGTTCTCTGGAAAACAGAGCCTCAGGCAAGGATTAAGTGGTAGAGCTTTATTTGTATTAGTTTCCTAGGGCAGCTGTAATAAACTACCACAAACTGCTGTCCCTTAAAACAACAGAAATTTACTGTGTTGCAGTTCTGGAGGCTGGAAGTCTGAAATTAAGGTGGCGAGGCCATGCTCCCTCAGAAACCTCTGGGGAGACTCCTTCCATGCTTCTCCTAGCCTCTGGTGTTTGCGGCTACCCTTGGTGCTCCTTGGCTTTTAGATGCATTGCTCCAATCTCTGCCTCCATTGTCACACAGCCGTCTTCTCCTAACGTGTCTGTCTTTTCTTCTTGTAAGGACAAGAGATTGGATTAGGTCCCACCCTAATGACCTCATCTTAACTTGATTACATCTGCAAAGACCCTGTCTCCAAACACTGTAAAGTCAGGTTCACTTTACGGGGGGTTAGGACTTCCATGTGTCTTTTCGGGGAACACACAATTCAACCCTGAACGTTTGGTAAGCGCGCAGGCTTGGCCACACAGATGGGCTGTACGGAGGAACTGCACATCGGAACACTCCACTGGAGGGAGAAAGGGGGAGGAAATTCATCTGCCAGTGTCCTCCAGGCTCCTGTTTCCTGTCTCCCACTGGTCAAAGTTCATTCAGGGGGAATTAAACTCTCTGCGTTTCTGGGTTGCATCATTTAGCCCCATTGGCAGTTGCTCAGGAAACAAGGCCCTGCAGTCTGGCATTTCCAGCTTTGCAGGTGGGGAGGGGAGCCTGTGGCTGGTGAGCCTCAGGCAGGGAACCACTGCTGTGGCTGCTGAGGAGGAGCCAAGTGGCCAAGGAAGGGACAGGTGGTGCAGAGACAGGCCCCTGGCTTGGGCAAAGGGCACTTTATCAGGGAGGCCTTCCCTGACTACTGCATACCAAACAGAAGCTCCTTCCCCATCTCTGTATTTCCCTATTTTGCTTACTCGTTCTTCCTAGCATTTATCCCCACTGGACATATCATATATTTATGTGTTTATTTGCTATGTCTCATTTTACCCACTACCACAACATTTCATGCAAGTAGGAAATTTGTCTGTTTGTTCTCTGCTCTTCTCTCAGTGCCTAGCACAGTGCCTGGCACACAGTAGATGCTCAAAAATTATTTATTGAATTGAATGACTCAATGAATGAATGGATGTAAAGAAGTGAAAAAGGCCCTATCTCTTTAAAGCAGTCTTTAGGGGAGTGGCTGAGTGGGTGGCAGTGGGGTTGTAGGTACACACAGGCCCATGGTAAGCAGGTCAGTGCTTGGATTCAGCAAAGGGAAGGCTCCATTTCCAGGGTTCGAATTGTACAGCTCCCCAAGGAGGCTGGGGGCTGCTACGGTCATGGCTGCAAGGCCTCTGGGTCACCAGGCAGAGGAAAAAGAAGAAGGAAAAAAGACAGAAGGGACTCTCTTCTCATTTGGACTTGGAGAGCTGAAGGAGTGTGGTCCGTCTTGCCCAGAGGGGAAGGTGTTTCTCCCTGCAGAGTCACAGTCACAGAGTAAAGAATCCTAGCTTCCCACGTCGACCTCTTCCTAAACCTCTGAGTTATGCTCTGTCTCTGGAACCAAACCAGTACTTCTAATCCTGAAATGCCAATAAACATGTCTTCTTTACTAACTGTGGCACTGCCATATTTTTAAAGTCAAAATTAGTGTCACCTAAGCAATAGAGCTCAACTCCTTATTATTTTATTGCCCAGTCAAGATTTCACATGCCTCACCATAAATAACAATTCTCATTTCACTCCCTTCAAGTTCTGCATGCTCTTGGTTCAATACAATCAATATGATTTTTAGTCACATTCTCTTTCCTGTGCTATTTTCTCTGTGGAATCCACTATATAAAGTAATCTATTTTTGAAATATGTAGGAGCCCATATTGGATTACAGATGAAAAAAAAAACTGTAACACATACTAGGTGACTGTAATTCATTCAAAATTGTTTTTGTGATAATTTTCTCTATTAATGGTAGAAATCTGCATAATAACACAAGGAGAGATTTACTGTGTTGAATAATGTACTGTGCGTATCCCACAATATCAAAAAGCAATGGCAGCTTGTTATTTCACCAAAATAAATATATTCCACTAGAAAAACAGGCCTAAAACTAAAGCTGTGACATGGTGACATTTTCCTCACCACAAATTATTTACGCAGGTTCATTACTGCAACTTCACCAACTCAGCTTGAGGAAGCAGCACACAGAACACTTGCCCACGTAGGGTAGCCTTCATTTTGGTGAGGAAGGCTTTGGCCTGGGTGAAGTGTTGAACCTAGTTTGGACCAGCGTGATTTGTGTGTCAATGACTGCATCATTGTGGGTTCCTGAGGAATTGTCCTTTCTGGTAAGAAGACCAGGTGGAGCATTTAAGCTCTTTCTCAGCCAACTCCCCAGTAGAGAGAGTTCACACCTTATATGAACTAACACAAATAACCACCAATTTTCTTTATAGAGATCAGTATACTTCTCTAGCATACAATGTCACTTCCAGAATAAAAGATTTTTTTTTTCTTTTAGGACTTGCTTCCATTAATAACTAAGTCACAAATTTTAACTCTAAACTTTCTTTTTATATTAAGAGATTTCATTTTAACTATGCCTCTTGACTGTATACTTTAATTTCCCTTTCTATAAAATAAAGGGTTACATCTGCACTTACCCTCTTCACAGGAGTACAAAAACTGAATTTTACATTAGTTTTTTATAAATCTGGAGATTGGAAGACAGTCACTAGACAGGCTCAAATCTATTTTTTTCTTGCTCTCATGATATTTGGTTGTTTGTCTTAATTCTAGTACCCCAAAGTTGGATATATCCAAAGTACAATTAAAACTAAATAGCTAGTTTCTTCCTAATTTAATTTACTTTTGCATGTCATAATGATACAAATACAAAAAACAGAACAAAAACTCTGCTTCTAAAACAACAACAAAAAAATCACACCTCATTTAGTAATGTAAATATTAAGGTTCCAAAAGTGGGTCATTTGTGACTTTGCCTTATCATTAAAATCTAAAAAACATTTATGTTCCTGTAAGCAAAATTTTAGCCACTTTCCTCTCCCCCCTCATTATTGTTTTAAGATTTCAATCTAAATGTACTCCCTGAAAATGGACAAATCTTCAAAGTTTTAAATCAAAACCACAACTTTTTTATTATAACCCACAAATTGGGACTTTCCTGATCAGATATTTTTAATTATGCATTTCTTTTTTAGAAAGCTCAAGGGACTGTAAGAGTTGTACTTTCCTAATGAGTATGGGATCCCTCACAACCCCCAGGAGAACAGCCTTGCCTAGAAAAGGCAATTGTCTTGGTTGAGCAGGAATTAATGCCAAAGGTGTAGAAAAAGAAGTTGACTCAATTCCATTTTCACTAGCCTAAGTTACAGATGTTAAATTGCAAGTTTCAAAAGAGAATAGATACAAAATTCCAAAGTGAGATGCTGAGATGCAAACTTTTAATCAAAATACTGAAGACCATTTTCCTGAGTCCAAAATTCCTTGCTTAAAGAAGGAAATAAGAATGTCTAAGAAGTGGAAATTGGAGGAAGATATTGTGAGGAGTTGTAATGGTTAATTTTATGTGCTACCTTGGGTGGACCATGGGGTTTCCAAATTAAACATTATTTCTGGGTGTGAGGGTTTTTCTAGATGAGATTAGCATTTTCATCAGTGCACTCAGGAAAATAGATTGCCCTCCCCAAAGATGTTGGGCAACACCTAATCTGTGAGGGTCTGAATTGAACAAAAGGAGGAATCTGTACTTTTTTTCCTGCCTTACTGCTAGGGCTGGGACAGCTCATCTTCTCCTGCCCTTGAAGCAAAATTTATATCATCAGCTCCCCTGGTTTCAGGCCTTCAGACCCAGACTGAATTACACCTCTGTCTGTCTTGGGTTTCCATCTTGCAGACAGAATATCATGGAACTTCTCAGCCTTCATAATCATGTGAGCCAATTCCTTATAAAACATCTCCTTTTATAGATACAGATACAGAAACAGACACAGGCATAGATATGTACCCTACTTGTTTTGTTTCTTTGGAGAACTGTGACTAATGCAGAAGTGTTTTCTTGATGAGAGCTGAGCTATGATTACCACCACCAAGGCAGAGCTTCAATGCACCACTCAGAGAACAGTTACCCACAGTTGGGAGGATTGAGGATTGTTGTCTGACTCCAGCCCTGGAAACCTAAAGATCAAGAGAGCGGGACTGATGAGTTCTCCTTGACAACATGGAAAGAATGTGCTGTTGTTAGGATGGTTCTACATTCTCCAGGTTTGTTACAGCAAAGTAGGCATGAGTGCCTGTAGGGACCAGATGTGGGATGCACAGAAGAGAACCATCCTGGAGCCCCTTTAAGTCCTGCTCAATAAGGCTGCTGGGGTGTAGATGGAGGAAAAAACGGGATTCCTACAGAGGGAGGCAGTTTGGAGGGGACTCAGGAAATCCAGGTCTGAATGGGGGAAGCAGGTAGCCAAAAGAGTGCCACTTGCCTACGTTGAAGGGCTCAGAAGAGGGGCCACCTAAGAACATAAGAAAGTAAACACAAGAGAAAGAGTGGGCTTGGCATTTGCCAGACCAGGAAAATATGATGCCGTCTTACAACTGTGCCAGTAAAGTAAGGCCTTTCCCTCCTTTCTCTCCTCCCTTCCCTACTCCTCGGATGTTGGTAGGGTCCAAACCAGCAGCTCTCAAGAGTGGCTAGGGTAAGCAAGGGAAGGAGAGGCTGGCTACATCTTCTCTCCTAGAGGCTGAGACCTGCCTGTGACCAGCTCTAGGTGGGGGAGGAGGAAAGAACTCTTATCTTTGAATAAAGATTGAAGTATTTAGTAATATATTGGTTTGGACATTCTAATAGAAAGACTACAGTATTTTCTATTACCTATAAGTGACCAAAAAAGCTATATGCTGTGGCAGGAGTAAATTGCTCTCACCAAGCAAGTTTAAAAGGACAGTGAGAAAAATATTAAAATTGCTCTTATGAGTCACTCCAGGAATACTGCTTCTTCCATGAATTGGGTGTATCACTGGCAGCAGCGATGGATGTGTTTTTATAAACCACCTTCCAGTGAGGTACCTAAAACACAGTGAATCAGTTTCTCCCCATATACAGATATGAGTGAGTGTCCAATCCATGACAGAATTTTTAGGGATGGGAAAACAGCTCTATCCTACTTCTATGTATTACTGTGCTGTCGATCTGTATGTTGAATAATGACCCAGTGGTATGTATGTGTAGCTCTCATATGAAGAACGGCAGTGCTAGGCAGAGAGTCTAGGCAGGTAAAGATTGTGAAACCAAATCTGAAACAGCCCTTGGGAAGCTTTAGTGTTTCTCAGGGAGACCCGTCCCTTCAATCCTCCATGTCAAAAATGCAATTTATAGGTGTCAAGGCCCTATAAATTGAGGGTCTTGACACCTATACTAATTTAGTATAAGTGATCTCAATGGCTTATCAGCACATACTATTTATTTGTATTGTACAGAGGAATAATAGCTAATAGTTACTGAACACTCTCTATGTGCTTGGCATTTATGCTAAATATCCTACAAGCACCAAGTTCATACATAATACCATTAATTTCTCCACTTTAGAGATGATGAAAAGAGAGTCTTAGGCTAAGTAATGCATTTAAGGTCAAACACTTAGTAGAAGATGGAGCTGCAGTTTCAGCTTGGACAGTGACACCAGCCTGTCTGCAAATTCCTAACTTTGAATCTCTGCTCAGATGAACAAAATGGAGCTCAGACAGTAAGCAACTCATTTATGGGTCTATATGGCATGGGTTTTCTAACTTCTTGTCCTCATCTCATTGGAGATCTTCAGGGGAGATCTTTACCTTTTAATAGAGAGAAAATTCACTAAACTATACGAAGGAGATTAAGCACAAAATATTTTTTGCCAATGAAAAAACAGATCTCAAAAGACAGTTTAAGCATTACATAAGGTATCCATGTAACTAAAACATTTGCCCCCTTAATATATGATAGAAAAAAAGATAGTTTAAGTAAATTATATCTACATATTAGAAAATTTGGTAGCCAATAAACAAAGATTAATAAGGATTTTTTTAGATATGTAAAGCATTTTTCCTTTCTAAGTAGAAAAAGTAGCTATTAACTATTAATGCTTTTAAGTCTGTTTGAATACATGTATCTGTTTAAGTATACATAATATACATTTACATACATATACAAAGCTATTTATATATATGTCTGATAGTATCTTTTTAAAATAGAAAAGTTTAGAATGAAATGCACTAAAATATTAACAGTATTATCTCTAGGTGGTGAAATTGTAGGTATTTTTTACTTTTTCTTGTATACTTTTCTTTATTTTCCCCCAAAAGATCAATCATATTTTTCCTTCACCAGACAGGTTTATTACTATTTTATTACTATTCACTTAACAGTTTTATTGAGATATAACTTACATACCATAAAATTCATTCATTTTCAATATGCCATTCAATGATTGTTGTTCAATTTGTAAGGTTGTGTGTCCATCATCAAGATCCAATTTTAGGTCATTTCCATTACCCTGAAAAGACTCCTCAGGCCTATTTTTCAGTCACTCCCTGTTTCCACACCCCCAGCCCCAGGCAATCCCTACTCTGCTTTCTGTCTCTATAGATCTGCTTCATATAAATGGAGTCATATAACATATGGTCTTTTTGGTCTGACTTACTTTATGTTCTTTTAAACAAAGGGAAATGAATAAATATTCTTTGGTTCTTTGCCTTTCTTGTTAAATCCCAACAAGATCCCCCGTTTTCTTCCTTTTCATACTAGGATAACTAAATATCAACAGCTTTTCCTTTACTTCTGTAGTTCTAGACCAACCATCAAATCCCTTTCAGACCACAAGAATAATCTGTAGAGTAGTAAAGCTATTCCTGATGTCTCAAGATCTATATTTTAATTCCTCATGAATTTCTCTATTCTCACATTAAAAAATTGATTTATAACCATTTTGTTCTTACCATCTGGGCAGTCATTCAGACCTGCCTTCTACTGTCATTCTATTGACAGAAACAGTGACACCAGCACTGATGTGCAAGGGCTTTGGAATCAGATAGACTCGAACCCAGTTCTGGGGCGCCAGCTCCGGGGGCTGTGTTATGGACCCTTCCTGAGACTCAGTGTCCTTGTGAGTGTCTTGGGGTTACTAGTACCTACCTCCAGGGCTGGATGGAGACATGTGCATGCTCTGAGTAAACTAATGATTGTTACTGCTCCTTTGAAAGGATATTCTTTAAATCATTCTTCAAATTCTCTGTAAATGAAATACAGGGTTCTCACAGAGCAAAACAAAGGCTTTGCTGTTCATCAGAGCTACACTCCTTAAAATGCACGGTAGACTCCTTGATCTCACTCCCACTCCAAGCAGCTCACCCGTGTCTTCCTTTCAACCCAATCAACAACTTCCCTGAAAGTATTGTTAATACCATTTTCTCTATTTCATTACGTTTCCAAAGATATTTATGGCTCCTTGGGGAGTAGTGTCTTTCTGGCTCTGCCTCATAGAACGTTCTGAAGATTAAATGAGATAACACACGTAGGGAACACTGAGCAGACAGGGTCTAACACTCAGTGGATGTTCAGTAAGTGGAGACTATTGTTAGTATCACGGCGCAAACCAAAGCAGCTTTGAGCTCTGTAATGACAGGCGATACGCAGTCCCTTTCTCCTCGAGTTCCTCACCTGGCAACGTTCTCTGAGGAAAGGCATTTTGAAAAAGCATTTGGTGACCTTGAAATATTCTCAGGAGCTCTCTGATGTCTTTATAAATAAAACTTAATATATATAGGGGACACATTTCCTCCTTCATACCTGTATGGTAAAAAAGCCACAATGTATTTAACCTTTGGTAATCTTTATTCAGTATAATATTTTAAGTGTTATTTACTTTAAACATGATAAAAATTAACAGGAGGAAGGTGAACTGGGGAACAAGCGCTGAACAGGGAGGTTTTGCTGAGAGAACACTGTGGCTGGTCTGAAACCAGATCCTGGCCATAGAGCAGAGGAGAAATGGCAAATTTGTTGGAGGGCCTGGGAATAACCATTTTATTAGAATCAAAGCATCCCAGAAAGCACCTGCTGTTTTCTTCTCTTCAGTATCCTTGAACTTCCTCTCTGTAAAGGGGTGGGTAGGAGAGAGGGAAAAGAACCCCAAAGCCAAAGAACAAAGTGAAGAAAGCAGTGGAAGTCCCCTTTTCCCCCTTGTCTATCCCCAAAGGCATGCCATAAATACCAAAACAGTGCTTGGTAGTAGTCCAAAAGATTTCATTTGTCCCCAAATTTCTAAACAACCATCAGCATGTAATTTCATTTTTGGCAGCATGAAACTGAACAACTTCTAGGCATAACACTGGTGTGACCATCTACAAGAGACAGGCCCTTAGACGTCCCCACTCACACTCCAGCCAGGGAAGGCTGGGCACACCGCCAACCACCCAAGTTCCCCCTGCCCTGGGACCCTGGTCCCACTCTGAACCCTCAGCTCTGCTCCGGCTCCCTGCTCCCTGTTGTTAACTGTGTTTTTTCCATCGGGCGGGCGGGTGATGGAAGCCCAGACAGGCCCAAGGTTCAAGGCCAGGGACTTCAGTTTGTCATCCCCTCAGACCCATGGTCACTTTGTGACCACCGGCCTCCCTTGCTCCCTGCCTCCAGCCAGGCCCGCACCGCCTCCCCACTCCCTCCCGCACTTCCTCGCTTGAAGGAGAAGCTGTCCTCGGATTCCACGCGTGGAGACCACCGTAGTGTGTCCGTCCCAAGCCTTCGTAGCCCTCCCCGCCAGCCCTTTTTAAAGGGGAGACGGCAAAGGTGAGCAAGAACCCGCCCGCAAGTTTTGACAGCTGCTGAGGAAGACTAATGGGTTTCTAAGGAAACAGAGAGGCAGCAGCCATTTTAGTGGCATTTGCTGTATGAAAAATATATAGACGTCGACATCCCCCTCCCCACACATCGGTGCCGCCTGCCCTCCTGCCCTGCCTCCGAGGCCTCGAGGTGAGGGTGGGGCCCGGTCTCCCGGGCACGCAGCGGCCACCTGTCGCAGGTGGCCGGCCACCCGGGGTCGCCACCTCCCCGGCCCGGCGGGCGGGACCGCGGGACTCCCCACCCCTGGCGCCGCAGTGCAGCGGCGGGCGGGAGGCTCGGCCCTCGCGGCGCCCGCGTCCCGCCCCCCGGGTCCCCTCCTTCGCCCGCCCCCCGCCCGGCAGGCCGCGGGAGCCCGCTGGGAGGGCGGGCAGTCGCTGGCGCGCTGGTGGCGAGGCGGGCCGGGAGGAGCGGGGTCCGCGCGGCGGAGAGGCGGGGGCGGAGGCAGAGTGAGCGCCGAAGGTCGCCGCAGCCGGGGACACCGCGCGCCGCTGCCCAACATGGTCGCTGCGCACGCTGCCCATTCTTCCTCCTCCGCCGAGTGGATCGCCTGCCTGGATAAGAGGTATCTCGGACAGTGTCCCCAGGCGGGGGCCGGGCTCCGCGGCGCGGCCCCTGTCCCCATACCGTTGCGGGCACGGCCGCCTAGAGCCGCAGCCCGGGACCAGGGCGCAGCGCGGCGGGGCTGCGGGTGGCCGGGGTCCCCGAGCGGGGGAGGGGGCTGAGGTCCTCGTCCCGGATGCAGGAGCACGCAGACCCCCGCCTCTCGTTGGGTGCCACCTTCATGAGATTGTTACACGTGGTGGAGGAAATGCAGCGCAGTGGGGGGAGAGGCTGCACTCTTGGGTGGGGGGTTATTTTTCTCTGGGCATCACGGGACAGAAGAATAGATACAAACCGTCGTCCGGCTATTCAGACTACTAGGGATATATGCAATTTAAGTTTTAAGGAGGGGTGGCGGGGGGCGGGGGGGACAGGCAGGTGCAGAGTAACATTCTTTTTCTTTTTTTTGTTCCTGAAAGCAAAGTGTGAGGGACCCAGTGGAGCTGTCAACTCCCTTGCTGAAATTCACAGCTCTCTCTGCCCCCGCAGTCGCTCGCTCAAGGTCTGTTAGGAAGGTCACGAGGGAGGCTGCTTTCGTCTTAATACCTGCTTCTCAGGAAAAGACCGTTACTCTAAAAAAATTAAAACCATAAAGCATGTAAGTCCCGACGACAGCTCTCTCTCTCTAAGGAGGATGCTGTGTGTAACAGCGAACTGCAGTTGTTACCAGGCTCTGACAGCATAATTTTCTGTTTGTCCAGATTGCAGGTTTAGCAGTAAACATTACACAGTGTGTTAGCAATTATAGTTTATTACCCTGATTAAAAGGTGATGCATATGAACTTTTAAGAACTGAGCAAGAAATCTTGCAGAGTGAACTGCCTCTGAATTTCAGAGTTTGATAAGGAAGGGCAATGATTCACGTCTTGCAGCTATGTGCATGACATCTCTATTTGCATTTGTGTGAAATATTTTGTGCTCTGCCATATTGAAAATTTTTCAATTAACAGATTCGTAACCAGATCAAACTTGAAAATCCTAAGTGTGGCATGCTGTGCATACTCTTATTATAGGCCTTTGTTGAAAATTATTAAGTAATTTGAGAAAAGCTAAATGTAGCTCATTTGAATAACTTAATATATCTGAGAAACAATTTTAACTTTCAATTACCACACAGTAGCAAGATTTTTTGGCAGGCAGTGCCCTATTTATGTCTAAAATGATATATACTAATATTAGAAGAGTTGCATGTAATAAATAGAGAATTGAAGTGATGGTTAAATCATACAGAATTATGTAGAGGAAAACTGAGCATATTTAAGTATAGAGCCTGTTAATGTGATAAGTAATCTAAATTTAATAGTTTAGGAAAAATAAATTATAAAAGAAGAGAATCAAGATCTTGTGCTTAACCTATAAATAGTAGTGCTTCCTCATGAGTGAAATTTTGAGTTAATAGATAGCATTTCTATTTGTAGAAATGCATGGCATGCCATTTTTTTTTGAACAGTCAGTAATTCGCTAGAAACCTTTAGTCAGGGGGAAATACGGCAAAATCATAGAGCAATACTAACACAAGTGGGACATAGTTGACTCTCTCTTTTCACAATGTGTATCTGCCCAAATGATTTTATTTGAAATGGATTTTTAGAGCGTGGTGCCACTATTTAATGCCACCATTCATAATAGGAAAAAAATTTACTAGGAAGAAGACAACACCAACCCCCCACAAATACTGAGCCTAGCATCAGAAGAATGCAAGTGAGTGGACAGATCAATAAGTTAAGGGTTTTTAGGTCCAGAGCTGTTACCAGTTCTGATATTGGACATGTCGCTTTTACTTCCTTGAGTGTCTGAAAAATGAGGGATGAGTGGACAAATGGAAGAAGGAAAAAAGGTGAAAGTGGTTTGAAAATTGTGAAGTGCCATGTTGATGTTTTATTTTGTGGTGTTAAGAGAACCTTGCGTGTTCTGCAGTGTTGATGCCAGAATTCATTCCTATGAAGAACAGTTTAGGAGCTGCAATCACACTGTAAGAGGGCTTTGGAGAACTTGTTTTGAAGTTGCATTTTTACTTAGATTGTTTATTTTTTAATTTATTATTATTTTTTTAATTTTTAGAGACAAGCTCTTGCTCTGTCACCCAAGCTGGAGTACAGTGGCACAATCATAGCTCACTGTAACCTCTAACTCCTGGACTCAAGGGATCCTCCTGCCTCAGCCTCCTGAGTAGCTAGGACTACATGCACATGCCTCCTTGCCCAGCTAATTTTTAAATGTTTTTGTAGAAATGAGGGGAGTTCTTGCTATGTTGCCCAGGCTGCTCTCAACCTCTTGGCCTGAAGCAATCCTCCAGCCTTGGCCTCCCAAAGTGCTGAGATTACAGGCATGAACCACCACACCTGGTCCATCTGTTTATTTTTTAAGAGAGTACTGATAGAAGTTGGCTAGGGAAGCCCCCTGAAATCCCTCCTATGTGTGTACACGGCCTTCAACATTCCTGAGAAATGCTGTCTTGATACTCTATTCCAGGCACTATGCTAGGGCACTGGAGATGCAACAGAAAATGAGAGTTGCTTATTAGCTTGGAGGGTGGGTGGTGGTGGTGGGACAGCTACATAAACAACTAACCACAGTGCAATGGCAAGTGCTTCAATGGAGCTGTATGATTTGGAAATGAGTTGTTAGGTTTGTCAGAGATGCTTCACACAGGTTTCCTGCGTGGACCTCAGAGGCTGAGGGAAGTTTTACCAGGCAGAGGGAGCAACTTGAGCAAAGATATAGATACGGCATATGAATACGTTGATTTCCCAACTGTGAGTTCTTCTTGTGACCAAATCTAGACTATAGGAATGTATGCTCTATTTTTATAAAACTTTTTGTTATGGATGTACAAAAAGGAAGGAATGGTACAATGAACCCCTATGGGTTAATTTGGGAATATGATGCTGGACCTGTTAACTGGGAACGTAATATAACTGGGAAATGTAGTTCAAATATATGCATCATTCGTGTCAACTGTTGTGAATGGCTAGGAAGAGAGGGTCCCAGAGAATGGAAATACAAAGAGGAGTTAAAAGAGAAAGTTTGCAGGAGTAAAGAAGTATGCAGTTAAAGTCAAAGTGAAATAAGTAGGCCGGGCGCGGTGGCTCACGCCTGTAATCCTAGCACTCTGGGAGGCCGAGGTGGGCAGATCATTTGAGCTCAGGAGTTCGAGACCAGCCTGAGCAAGAGCGAGACCCCATCTCTACTAAAAATAGAAAGAAATTATATGGACAGCTAAAAATATATATAGAAAAAATTAGCCGGGCATGGTGGTGCATGCCTGTAGTCCCAGCTACTCGGGAGGCTGAGACAGGAGGATCACTTGAGCTCAGGAGTTTGAGGTTGCTGTGAGCTAGGCTGACACCACGGCACTCACTCTAGCCTGGGCAACAGAGTGAGACTCTGTCTCAAAAAAAAAAAAAAAAAAAAGTGAAATAAGTAAACAACAACAACAACAACAACAACAAAAAAAAACAAAGAAAAGAAAGTAGAGCCTTAGAAGTGTTTGTTAGGTGTGCCTAGAAATGTATCATAGAAAAGACAATACTGTATAAACTTGTATGTGAGGAAGAGGGTTGAAAATTTTACAGATATATGGATTAGGTTAAAGAAAGAAAATATAAAGCTTTTTATGTACCAAGCCTTCAGGGTCTTGGATTATGGTGTGATCAAGGAGATGAGAGTCTACAAATACTAATTTTAAACTCATAATGGGAAAGACATTGAATGTTTGGATGGATAAACCAACACTGAAAAAAGTCTCCGCAGACATATTGTTAAAGCGAAACAAGCTTACCACTGTCTCATGGATCTTACGATTTTTTTCTGAGCGGGGATAGTAACTAGGAATGAATTACATAGTTCCCACTATTTGGGATTTAAGTTATGTAAAACGGCATTTTTTTCTGAGTGTCCTGACCATTGTTTAATTTTAGTGAAAATATTTTTCCCATAAAGTTTTGCCACCTGTGAACTTAAGAGCCATTTACAGGTCATAGTTCTCGTGGTTGGTAAGGGAATATTATGAAGGGACAGTGACCACACATAGTCACATGTGTGTAGTGAATCATTGCTGATATGCGTCACCATGGAGCAGGAGTTGGCAAACTGTGGCCCGTGGGCCAGATCTGGCAGGTTGCCTGTGTATGTCTCCCGAGCTAAGAATGATTTTTACATTCCTGAATGGTTTGAAATAAATCAAAAGAAGAGTACTATTTCATGACCCATGAAATTTGTATGAAAGTCAAATTTCAATGTCCACGAACAAAGTTTTATGGGAACACAGACATGCTCATTTGGCTACATACTGTCTGCGGCTGCTTTCCTGCTACAGTGGTGGAGTTGAGAAGCTGCAGGGGACACTGTGTGGCTCACAGAGCTTAAAATATTTACTGTGAGCACCTTTACAGAGAAAATTTGCCATCCTTTGCTACAGATGAAATAATCTAAGTGATTGACAGGGAAACTACTGGAGATGAAAGAAATGGTCTTCATTTGTAAAGGAGTTCACAGTGCTTGGTTTCTTGTTCTTTAATTAGAAGTGTAGGTTGGAGGGAGGTCCTCAGTTGACTGGCTTTTTTGAGGAACACCGGCTATCACAGGCCAAAGCAGAAGATAAAGTTAACATGATAGGCCTGTGTAGAAAAGGTGGTGATGTTTCAAAAGCAGCTGAGGAATTTTTTAAAGTATTCACGTTTCATTTTATAAATACC
The DNA here is from genome assembly GCF_041146395.1 of Eulemur rufifrons. Classification (NCBI taxonomy): domain Eukaryota; kingdom Metazoa; phylum Chordata; class Mammalia; order Primates; family Lemuridae; genus Eulemur; species Eulemur rufifrons. Next base: position 54,248,989 of record NC_090983.1, on the reverse strand, counting down.
TCATGGACAGTTTCTCTGCATCTGACTTGCCCCCAGATAGATGTTATGTTAGCTATTTTGATGTGGTTGAATGAGAGTGAAAGAAATCAAGGAACAAATTTGTTAAAAACCAAAATGCTTTGTAGCACACATGGTGAAAGAAGATGACTCAGATATCAAAGAAGCATCAGACATGGTTCCACCCTTGAGGATACAGAAGATCAAAGAAGCACACAGAGCAGAAGGGTGTCCTTGCGGGAGGCTGGTGTCTACCAGGCAGGTCCCAAGGGATGACATTGCCCTGGTAAATTCTCTGGGGCTCAAGGCTGGTCTTGGAATCTTGACTTGTCAGAACATCAAGAATTAATACATCTTCCAGGGACAGATACACAGGTACCAGACTCTCGGGGACTGTAAAGCCCAGAAAGACCGTTTATTAATTTGACAATAAGATCTGTCACATCAGAGAAGTGGACACTCCTTTGGCCAATGTGTTCTTTCTCTGAGTAAGCTGTATGGGAAATCCAGTTATTCTCAGAAGTCCATTTTGTGCATTCACAATGAGAAGCCAAGCTGCCAGGAGGTCAGGACATTTATATCTTTTGGCCTGTACAAGAGTACATTCTCTTCCTAGAGTGACAAAGCCCAGGAATTGACTTATAATCAGAAGGAGGTTCTGGGAATCCTGCAGCCAGCCCGGCTGCCACCTCTTGCAGTTAGCTGGCCTTTCCATATGCCCACAGCACACTCTGCCCAACACTGTAACGACGTAAGTCTGACTCCATCGTAGGTGCCCACTTACTTCTCTTTTCGCGTCACTTGGTTTAGCCCCCATGTTTTATTCATGTACCCTCCTCAGGGTTGGGGTGGCCTCTGCAACCTTGTAGGCAGGGCCTCGCACCGGCCACCTTTGCCGGGGAAGGGCTTGGACTGGGCACGGTCAACACCTGCCTCTGCTGCTCCTTCTGCTAACGTGAATACTTTTCCTGCTAACGTGAATACTTCTAAAAAATGACATTGCACAGCTCTATTCTAATCTATTATTTTTTTAAAAACCCCTTATGACAGAAAAATTCAAAATATACAAAAAGAAGACCGTATGATTCTCTTGTACCACCCCCTCCCCTGCTCCAACAATCAACTCACAGCCGATCTTGTTTTATAGATACCCTCACTCACTCCCCTGCCCCAGAGTTATTTTAAAGTAAATACCACACATGGTATTGTTTCATTTGTAAATCTTTCAGTATATATTTCTAAAAGGTAAGGACTTTTTATAAAGAAACCAATACTGTTATCACACATTAAACAATTTGATTAGTTCCCTAATATAATCAAATAGTCAATCAATTTTAATATCCGCATTTATCTCATAATTTTCTTTTCGTGATTTGTTTGTATCAGGATCCAAATAAGTTATATTTAGTTGATAGGTCTCTAGGTCTGGGTTCTCCCTTTTAGTCTCTCTTTTTCTTCCTTGTAATAAATTTGTTGAAACTGGCATATATTTTGCAGTCTGAATTTTCATTGTACCTCTGTGGGCTTTTTAAATATGTCTCTTTGCCCCCTGTCTTTCCTGTAAGTTGGTATTTGGGTCTAGAGCTTGAGTGGATTCAGATTTGATTTTTTTGGCAAGAACACTTCACAGAAGTCTTATATATAATAGTTCCATCACAAGACATATAATGTCAAGTGATCTCTTTTTATGATGCTAGCAATAAATTGTTTTTAAAGTTTAATGCTTGGCAATTATCTATTTGCAACTTCTTTCAGGACATCTCTTGTGGCCCCAAACACATGGGAGCACATGACATATACATGCAGAGCAATTAGAGGATAACACAACCTGATGTGTAATCAGGCTTAAATTCTGTAGCGCTGGTTTTACTTGCCCTAGGATTTTAGGAAAGGAAAATTTAGCCAGACCTAGACCCCTTCAGACTGGGGGCACATGTGGGATCGGCGTGCCCTAGGCCAGCGGGTCTGTGAGAAAGGGGCTGGTCCCACACGCCCTTGGCCCTGCCGCCTGGTGTCCTGCACACAGCCGTGGAGCCTGGAAGAGCCTTCAGAGGAAAAGTATGCTCAGCAAAGCAAACTCAGCCTCCTTGTCTTAGCTGGGCTTCTCCCAAATGGGGTCTCTGGCTCCTGCAATGAGGGTGGGACCGGCAGATCCTTTCTGTTGGAATTTCCCATGAGTTTGTAAGAGTTCATAGCCCGTCCATAGGCAGCTAGTTTTTCTTCGGTCAGATTTAAATCCACCTTCCTGCATCCCAAACGGTGGCAGTGAAGAGTCAGTTTTCCCTCCAGGACTTTCAGCTGGCAAATGAGGGAGGGGGAGAGGAGAGACCACCTTAGGAGTACTGAGAGCCTGAGGAAAGAGAAAGAGGATGGAAATGACTGGGTGGGGAGGCTGACAGGGAAAGATCCAGCCGAACCTTTGAAAGAAAACAATCTGGCTGACTGGAGTGGAGGCGGGACCGTGCTCAGCCGTGTTGACTCAGCTGCATCCGTGCGCACCTGCTTGCTCCCCTGCCTGAAAGGAAAAACAAAATGCTGCCACTACTGTCTTTCTGCTCTTTCTTGGAGCACTCATCCATTTCCTTTGCTTTGACTATACAAATTACTTAAACTCTGTTTCCTCGGCTTATCTTCTAGGCCAGATGCATTTTTGTTTCTCCATTGGATATTTCCACATGAATATCCCGTTAATATTTTGTGGCAGACAAAATTTTCCTTCACCTATCTCTGCTTTAGAGGATAGAAAAACAAAACACTGATTTTCCCAATCTCCCTTGAGGCTAGGTGTTCATGTGACACTGCTCTGGCCAAAGAGACACAGCAGAAGTCTACTGGGGGCTTCCAGAAAAGCTTTTCTTTACTGACGGAAGGCACACAGATGTATGTGATATCCCTTTCCTCGCTTCTTTCTGCCTGGAATTACTGCCTGAGGGCTGCACCTGTGGCAACCATTTTGTAATCCCAGAAGTGAGGTGGAAGAGAAACACAGAGACCCCAGTTGTGACTTTGTTCGGCTGGTGAACCTAGGTAAATAGTTGCCTACCTTCAGATTTTTCTTTGTGAAGGGAATAAAACCCATATTTCTGTAAACCACCCTTTATTAGGCTTTCTAGCCATCAAAACTATCTCTAACCTAACAAATACATACTTGTCTAAAGTTGACTTAATCACTTTTCTTTTTCCCTGCCTCCAACTTAAATCATTTTTAACTCTCCTTCCCATTAGTTTCTTCCTGTTACGTTCTTTCCTATTTTTAGGAAAAATTTTATGAATGACATTATTGTTTTCTCATTCCCCAAACCTTAAAGTTACCTGTGTTCTACCTTTCCTATGTCTTTTCACATCTAGCCAGTCACCAGTTCTTCTCTTGTCCTGTCTATTCTACTGCTTTGCTTCAGGGACTTTTTTATATATTTTATTTATTTTTTATTATTTCAAAATAGTATGGGGGTACAAATGTTTTTGGTTACATGGATTGCTTTTGTTATGCTTGAGGCAGGGCTGTAAGTATGTGTCCATCACCCAAATAGTGTTCATTGTACCCATTAGTAGGTTTTCGCCCATCCCATCCTCCCCTCTCCCCGCTACTTGATTTCCATTGAGTTTTACTTCCCTCTGTGCACATGTGTGCTCATTGGTTAGTTCCAATTTAATAGTGAGTACATGTGGTGTTTGTTTTTCCGTTCTTCAGATACTTCACTTAGGATAATGGTCTCCAGTTCCATCCAAATTGTTGCAAAAAGCCTTAATTCATCCTTCTCCGTGGCTGAGTAGTATTCAGTAGCATACATATACCACATTTTGTTAATCCACTCAGGAATTGATGGAAACTTGGGTTGATTCCACATCTTTGCAATTGTGAATTGTGCTCCCATAAACATTCTAGTGCAGGTGTCTTTTTGATAAAATGACTTCTTTTCCTTTGGGAAAATACCCAGTAGTGGGATTGCTGGATTAAATGATAGGTTTACTTTTAGTTCTTTAAGAAATCTGCGGGCCAGGCACAGTGGCTCGTGCCTGTAGTCCTAGCACTCTGGGAGGCTGAGGAAGGAAGATTGCTTGAGCTCAGGAGTTTGAGACCAGCTTGAGCAAGAGTGAGACCCTGTCTCTACTAAAAATAGAAAAATTAGCCAGGCATTGTGGTGCATACTTCTAAGTCTCAGCCACTTGGGAGGCTGAGGCAGGAGGATCACTTGAGCCCAGGAGTTGGAGGTTGCAGTGAACTATTATGATGCCACTGCACTCTACTTGGGGTGACAAAGTGAGACTCTGTCTCAAAGAAAAAAAAAGAAAAGAAAAGAAAACTGAACCCCCCTCCTCACTCCTCTTCCTTCAAAAAGAATAAAAAAAGAGAAAAAAGAAGAAAAAAAGAAATCTCCATACTGTTTTCCATAGAGGTTGTACTAATTTGCAGTTCCACCAGCAGTACCTCTCAGGCCCATATCATCTGGATCTCCTCATGGTTTCCTGCTTCCAGTCTGGGAAACATCATATATTCAAATCAGCCTCGTTTTAGGATCAGCCAGACCTGGATTCAAATTCTGTCACCTCCACCCGCTAGCTATGTGATCTTGGCGAAGTTATTAATCTTTCTGAACCTCTGATTCCAGATCTTCAAATGAGGCTGAGAATACCTACAGTCATGGCTGTGTTGGGGTTTGTGGGCTATTGCAAGTACAGTTTCATGGTCATCCCTAAGTAGAGAGAGAATATAGTGGGGGAGTTAAACGTTTGGGAGTCAGACTGTATAGGTTCAAATCCCAGTTTCCATTACATTAATGATGTAACTTTGGGCAAGTTATCCAGTTCTAGTAGTTACTTTGTGGATTCCCCAGGATTTTCCTTGTAGACAATCTTGTTATTTGTGAATACTGGCAGTTTTACTTATTCTTTCTGATCTTTATGGCTTTTATTATTTATTTTTCTTGCTTTATTGATTTGCCAGGAATTTCAGGACAGGGTTGAATAGAAGAGGTGAGAATTATCATCCTTGTTTTGTTTCTGATCTTACAGGAAAGAGTTTACTATTTTCTATTTTGCCATGATGTTAGCTGTAAATTTTGTGTCTGTGTGTGTGTGTGTGTGTGTTTAGCAAATTCCCTTTTCTGAAACTATTGAGATTATTATATGATTTTTCATTTCTCTTTTATTCTATAAATATCGTGAATTTACCCTGCCTGCCTGTCTGTCTGTCTTTCTTTCTCTCTCTCTCTTTCTTTCTTTCTTTCTTTCTTTCTTTCTTTCTTTCTTTCTGTCTTTTCTTTGTTTTTTTTGAGACAGAGTCTCACTCTCTTGCCTGGGCTAGAGTGCCATGGCGTCAGCCTAGCTCACAGTAACCTCAAACTCCTGGGCTCAAGGGATCCTCCTGCCTTAGCCTCCCGAGTAGCTGGGACTATAGGCATGCGCCACCATGCCTGGCTAATTTTTTCTATTTTTAGTTGTTTGGCTAATTTCTTTCTATTTTTAGTAGAGAAGGAGTCTTGCTCTTGCTCAGGCTAGTCTCAAACTCCTGAGCTCAAGCAATCCTCCCGCCTTGGCCTCCCAGAGTGCTAGGATTACAAGCGTGAGCCACCTCGCCCAGCCTACATTGATTTTCATATGTTAAAACAATCTTATTTTCCTGGAATAGATACCACTTTGTCAATATGCATTATAATTTTTAGGTATTGCTGTGTTTAACTTACTAATATTTTATTAATGATATTTTCATATCTATTTATGAGGGATATTAGCTTGTAACTTTCTTTCCTTGTAATGTGTTTTCAGATTTTAGTATGAGGATTATTGCGGTTCATCAAATGAATCAAGACATAGTTCCTTTAAAAATTTTTTTCTTTTCTCTATTCCTAAAAGAACTTGTCTAATATTGGTTCTTTTAAAAATTTTTTGTAGATATCATCTGGACCAGGAGTTTTCTATATGAAAGCTTTTTGATGACAAATTCAATCTCTGTAATAGAGAACTGTTCGTATTTTCTATTTCTTTTTGTGTCAGTTTTGATAAGTTGTTTCAAAGAGTTTGTCCATTTCATCTAAGGTATCAAATTTATTGGCATAGAGTTGTTCGTGGTATTCTCTTACTATCTGTTAATGTCTGTGGAATATGTAGTGATGTTCCCTCCTTTGTATCTCATATTGGTAATTTGTGTCTCTTCTCTTTTTTCTTAATCATTCTTATCAGGAACTTCTCAATTTTGTTAACATTTTCAAAAAACCAACTTTTAGCTAATTTACTCTATTGTTTAAAGAATTAATTGATTTTTGCTCATTTTTTTCCCTTGTATTCTCTTTACTTTGGGTTTAACTCACTCTTCTTCTTTTGGCTCCTTAAAGTAGAAACTTAGGTAATTAGTTTTAAACCTTTCTTGTTTACTAATATAAGCACCTAAGCTGTAATTTCTCATGGCAACACAAAGAAGCAAGCAAAGGTATTTCATTATTCAGTGTTTACAAAATAACCTTATTTCTGCTGGAGAAGAACAATTAATCAAGCTGATACTGGGACCTATTGACCCCCCCTCAGCCTCAAAAAGAAGATACTTTGCAATGTGATGATCGATATCCTCAGCAACATCCCAGCAGTGAATTCAGCAATGAATTTCATAGGGCTCTTTCAATACAGTATAATGCTAAAGAGACATTAAGGAAGAGTAATTCTCCTAAGATGCTAGTATAATATATAGCTTTCTGGTGGTCTGACTTAATCCAAGCATAGATTTTAGGATATTTTAGAAATAGATGGGTTAATTCTCTTTCAGGAAAATCTCTATAAATACTGTTTTTCACATCTGAGCCATTGATCATTATTAAAATTGGGTTGCAGTGACCTTGAAATAATATTTTCTAATAGATATCTGGAATGCTGCTATTCTATGTTGTTGGTTAGGTGAGGAGTAATAAGACTTTGGAGTCAGCCAAACTGGGGGGAAATGACATTCTTGTTTGGCTATCTTTTGATATGCCTTGAGGGTGGTCCATTTCTTCTCTCTGAGGATGAGGGGACAAGGGTGTGTTCTCAAAAAGGAATATTGGTGCCACTCTAACAAACAGACAGATAGGGTCAAGAACCCACAAGTAATGCCACAGAACATGGCCCCTATAATTGTAATTATGGAAACCAAAGAACATATGTTAATTGCACTGAAGTAATCTTAAAATGCTTAGCTGTAGTGATATAATTTTCTAAAAACTCTTTCCTTGGATAAAATTAATTATAAAATGTAAGTATTTGAAACATGATGACTTGCTCTATAGAAATATTACCTCTTTCTTTTTTTAATTAAATGGAGAAATAATTTTTAAAGACCTTTGGAAAAGGCTTAGGAGTTCAGATGTTGGAAACAAATAGAAAAGGCCTTTGAAGGGAAGCAGACATTACTCACAATTTAATAATCTGATTCTTGATATTATGTGACATTTCAATGCTATTTAAAACCCAAATGAAGACATTAATGTCATCCCTGGTATTTGATCAGCTTTATTCTTCTAGTTACTGATTTTTCCATCTTTACTGAGGTATAATTGACAAATAAAAATTATGTATATTTAAGATGTAGGACTTAGTGCTTTGATATATGTATACATTGTGAAATAATTGTCACAATCAAGCTAATTACCATATTCATCATCTCATGTTGCTATTAATACCTTTTGTGTGTATGTGTGTAGTGGGAACACTTAAGATCTACCCTCTTAGCAATTTCAAGCATACAATACAGTATTGTTAACTATATTCACATTGCTGTGCATTAGAGCTGCAGAATTTATTCATCTAGCATAACTGAAACTTTGTACCCCTTGACCAACATCTCCCCATTTCCTCCTTCCTCAGCCCCTGGCAACCACCATTCTATCTCTGCTTCTATGAGTTTGACTATTTTAGATTTTACATATAGGTAAGATCACGTAGTCTTTGTCCTTCTGTGCCTGGCTCATTTCATTTAGCATAATGTCCTCCAGATTCATCCACGTTGTTACCAATGTCAGAGTTTCCTTCATTTTTAAGACTAAATAATATTCCATTGTGTGTGTGCGCGCGCGTGTGTGTGTGTGTGTGTGTGTGTGTGCGTGTCTCCGTGTGTGACATTTTCTTTATCCATTGATCTGTCTGCAGACATTTAGATTGTTTCCATATCTTGGTTATTGCGAATAAAGCTGCTGTGAACATGGGAATGCAGATATCTCTTCAAGATACTTGTTTCATTTCCCCTGGATATATACCCAGAAGTAAGATTGCTAGATCCTAAGGTAGTTCTATTTTTTTTTTTCTTTTTTGAGACAGAGTCTTGCTCTGTCACCCTGAGTAGAGTGCGGTGGTGTCATTATAGTTCACTGCAACCTCAAACTCCTGGGCTAAAACAATCCTCCTGCCTCAGCCTCCTGAGTAGCTGGGACTACAGGTATCTGCCACCACACTCAGCTAATTTTTCTATATTCTATAGACATGGGGTCTCACTGCTCAGGCTGGTCTTGAACTCCTGACCTCAAGTGATTCTCCCACTTCAGCCTCCCAGAGTGCTAGGATTATAGGCATGAGCCACCGTGCCCGGCTAGTAGTTCTATGAAGTTCTATTTTTAATTTCGAGAAACCTCTATATTTTGTTTTCTGTAATGGCTGTACCAATTTACATTCTTACCAGCAGTGCACAAGGGTTTTTTTTTATTCCATGTCCTCACTGACAACTTATTTGTTATATTTTGTCTTTTTGATAATACCATTCTAACCGTTGCAAGGTTATATGTCTTCTTTGGAAAAATATCTATTCAGGTCCTTTGCCCATTTTGTTAAATTGTTTTTTTTTTTTTTTTTTTGCTGTTGAGTTGTATGAGTTCCTTATGTATTTTGGATATTAACCCCTTATCAGATATAGAGTTTGCATATATTTTCATTTTGTATGTTAATTTTCACTGTTGATTGTTTTCTTTACTGTGCAGTCATTGGCTATTTACTGAACATGTTACAGACAAAGCTGGGTTCTTGAATCTTAGGTGTTTTCTTTATCAACTCTTCAAACACACTTGGGATATGAGGAAATTCTATCTTCAGTGCCCCTTGCCACTCCCTTTGCCGCTGGTCTGCCGCCGCCTCCTCCCTGCCACGTGCTCTCTTCCACCTTCCCTAGCCCAAATGTGTTGTAGGAAAAGCATCTGATCTTAGTCATCCGCTTTCCTACTGCTCATTTATGCATTCATTTGAAGGTTTTATTCTCTGCTTACCATTTGCTGGGCATGTGTTAGTGAGAAAAGCTGACAAGGCCTCTGACTTCATGAATTGAAGTACAAGTTGGGAAGGCATTCAGTCAGCCAGTCTTCAAAAAAGTATTTATTTATTGAGTACCTAGTATGCACCGGATACTGTTCCAGGTGGTAAGGAATACAGTGGTGAGGAAAGCAGATGAGTCTTTTAGAGGTTCATTTTAGACTTCAGCATTCAATAGGTTATGGATGGCCAAGCAATAAATACTAGGAAGTCAAAGGTAAGAGAATGGGGACAGAGGAACAGACAGTAAACAAGTAGAGACAAAACTGTACTGCTCTGTAGACAGAAAAGCAATGAAGGAAGATAAAGCAGAGAAAGGGGAAGAGGCTGAGGGGCAGGGGTATTTTAGAGAGGGTGATAAGAGAAGTCTTTGCAGAAGTAACATTTGATCAAAGACCTTGAATGGACCCAGAGGTCGCCTAGTTTGAATGTAAGTCCGAGCAATCCAGGCTTTACTAAATGACATAAAGACACAGTGTGTGCGCATTTGATTCCAGATGCTGATGCCTGCAGCATGGTGGTGTGAGCTGATGGACTTTAAGTGTTCATATGAGCCAGCTGAGTTTTGTCAATGATGACTTTGTCTGGTGTCTCTGTGGGATCCGTTTTCTCTTAGGTCTCTCAGGCAAATGTGCTGGAGTGAGAAAATGGTCCTGGATACTTAGAAATCCCCCAGATTTCTCATTTGTAGGATTTGTTTGCTGTCTTAAACAACTTTTCTATCATTATTCCACCATCTGCCTTTTGATGATGTTTTTGTATTGAATTCTTATCATATTTTCTTCATCGACTAATTAAGGGATGCAGCAATATGTTTTAAATGTTTTTCATGTCAAAAATTGAAGGCAACTTGCGAATAGTAAGTCTCTGTTACGATGTTAGGGCACCACGTGTACATTAGACTTGTAAATATGCCCTGTTGGTATGTGAAGATCTAAGTTGTAGAGTTAGAACTATCTAGTGAGCAGCCAGGTTGTATATTTTATTTACCTAAAATAATATAAAAACTTAGACCAGGAGTCCCTATTTAATAACTTAGATCATCAGAGCATAAATCAGGGGGCTCTCCGTTGGTACAAAAAGTGCAGTTACAGAAAATACCATGGGAACCATATAATAAGGTAGTTTCATCTATAAGACATAGCCAAACTAAGGCTGGGTGTGGTGGCTCACACCTGTAATCCTAGCATTCTGAGAGGCCGAGACAGGAGGATCACTTGAGCTCAGGAGTTCAAGACCAGCCTGAGCAAGAGTGAGACTCTGTCTCTACTAAAAATAGAAAAATTAGCCAGGCGTCATGGTGTATGCCTGTAGGCCCAGCTACTTGGGAGGCTGAGGCAGGAGGATCACTTGAGCCCAGGAGTTTGAGGTTGCAGTGAGCTATGATGACACCACTGCACTGTACCTGGGGCAACAGAGCGAGACTCTGTCTCAAAAAGAAAAAAAAAAAAAAAAAAAAAAAAAAGACATAACCAAACTTGGATGCCCAACTGGTTGAATGGGAATAGAATGTAATTTTCTTGTGCTCTTTCATCTTCTGGTACTGTAGCTGTACGTTATCAGCTTGTGAATGCACCTTATCTTTTCCTCAATTGGATTTTACATTATCTCTGTTGCTTTGCTTCCTACCTTTTCAGCACTTCATTGGATATTTATCTTAACAACTTTAGAGGTTCATTTTAGAATTCAACATTCAGTAGGTTATGGATGTCAAAGTAAATCTAATTTTAAAAAACCCTTTGTGTTCAGATGATTAATATATATTTTTTCTCTATAATTAGAAATCCTAACCCTAAATGTGCACAGGAGCAATGGGTGATGATGTAGCTCCTTGGAGGAGCTTACAGAAATCAAAAGTGGATATTACTGGTGTTGTTTGGGGTTATCTGAAAGATAATCATGAAGTGGTCAAATTGCAAAATTGAAATAATTAAAAAATATTTATACTTTATGCATCACTTTTAGGGAAAGAGTATATGCATTTGTGAGAAGGGCGAGTGAACAATAATAAAATAAAAACAACAGAATGGAATGATTTAAAAAATGCTGGAAAATTGTCTAAAAGGGAGCTTTTCTTTTTTCCATTTTAGTTGAACTAACCTTGATTTTCTTTTATTTATTCACTTACTTTTGACTTTTATCTGCCTATGAAGAAGTTTTCAGTCAAATTCTGCCACGTAAGAATGCCTTTACAAATAGAATAGCATTTGAATCTATTTCTTTTGAATTGGAACAAACACAGGTATACAATTGATTTTATGTGCTGAATCCTACTTATTTATGTAATTACATAGGAGAAACTTTGTTGATGGGACTTTTATCTTGTAGGATTGATAGTGAAGAGATTAAAAAAAGATTTAAAAAATGAAAAATTAGTAAAAAGGGAAATTATAGGAGAAAAGGAAAACATTTTTTTTTTTTTAAAGGGCCACTAATGTTTAGGTGCTAAAACATGTATCTGAGAAAGCACAATTGCTACCACCACATCCCTCCCCTCCTTTAGGTTTGTGAGGTTGCTGCTGGGTTGCTCCTGGGAGCGGGCAATGTCCCCTTCCCCCTGCCACCCACCCCGCCCCACCAGCTTGGCTTCTTTCTGAGTGTTACCAACAGACGTGTGTTGATGCGTCTTTCTCCTTCCCAGAAGGAAAATAATAGGAGATTATGAAAGGTTACAGACCATGATTTAAACTATGTTCAGTTAAACTGTGGGCCAAATCAAAGAATTTCTGGCTTGTAATTATTAATTTATTTCTAAAAACCCTATCACCCGGAATAACTGGTCATAAAATTTTAGTGTATCTTCCTGCAGTATTTTTTGTGGGAGTATTTTTTAGCATGTTTGAGCTTCTACTTTATGACTTTATGCTTTTTAAACTGAACATTATAGGATGATCATTTCCTAGATTATTAATAATTCTCTACAAGTGTAATTTTTATTGGCTGAAATCATATGGATCATATGGCTTAAGTTTTTCCTTATTGTTGGACAATTAAGACATTTGAAAATGATTGTTGCTCTTATAAATAATGCAATAACCTTTTATATTAAGTTTTCTAATGTTTTAGATTACTTCCACATGATAGAGAGATATCCATAGAACTAAAATTAGTTAATGTGTGTGAAGAGATTTAGGATATTTGATACATATCTTCAAATTACTTTTCATAAAGGCAGTAAGACAGCTGCTATTATTCGTATTTTATAAATAAGGAAATTGAGGTTTGGAAAAGTTAAATTACTTGTCCGTGTTCACACCGCTGATAAGTGCTAGGGACCACTATGGGATTGAAACCCTAATTCCTTTCCTTTGTAACAGTGTTTCAAGTATGTTCCTTGGAATATTGGTAGATATTACAAGGAAAAAAGGACTAATGAGAAAAAATTGGGGAAATATCAAGTTTAATATTTTTTAAATCCTCAGAGCCCTGGACATGGCCATAAAGACAAGACAATATGTGGCCGTAGAACACTGGGGAACACTGTGGGGTGTGCTTGCCAACACCAGGCTGCACTATGGTGGTGTAAGCAGACTTTTGACTAGAAGTTGAGTTTCATATTATCCTGGCCCCAGTGCAGAAAGTCTTTACTCAGGACTCATAAGTCTGACATTAGCCCCTTCAGTTAAAATTAAATGACCAAAGAGAAACAGCTTAGTGATAATAATTAAAATGGTACTAAATTCAACCCCTTTAGATTTTATGAGTTTTTTAAAATAGAAAAATAACACAAATTGAACTAATAACCATTTTAAAATTATTTTTTAAAAATGTTTTTATTTTTAAAATCAACTGAAGATGGATTGAAGACTTGAATGTAAGACCTGAAACTATAAAGATACTAGAAGAAAACCTAGGGAAAACTCTTCTGGACATTAGTCTAGGCAAAGAATTCATGACTCAAAAGCACAGGCAACAAAGACAAAAATAGACAAATGTAACTTAAACTATAGAGCTCTGCACAGCAAAAGAAATAGTCAACAGACTGAACAGAAAGTCTACAGAATGGGAGAAAATATCAGCAAACTGTATATCTGACAAGGGACTAATATCCAGAATTTACAACTCGAACAACTTAACAACAACAGCAAACAATTAATCCCATTAAAAAGTGGACTAAGGACATGGATAGAAATTTTTCAAAAGAAGGCAAATGGCCAGAAAGCATGTGAAAAAGTGTTCAACATCACTAATCATCAGAGAAATGCAAATTAAAACCACAATTAGATATCATCTTACATCAATCAGAATGGCTATCATTAAAAAGACAAAAAATAACATGCTGGTGAGGATGCGGAGAAAAGGGAACTCTTACTCACTGTTGGTGGGAAGTAAATTAGTGCAACGTGTATGGAAAACAGCATGGAGATTTCTCAAAGAACTAAAAGTAGAACTACCATATGATCCAACATCCCACTTCTGGATAGCTACCCAGAGGAAAAGAAATCAATGTACAAAAAAGATACTTGCACTATTCTATTCTTCACAACACTACTCACAATAGAAAAGACATGGAATCAACCTAAGTGTCCATCAACGGAGGACTGGATAAAGAAAATGTGATATTGATACGCTGTCTCAAAAAGTAATAAATAAATAAATAAATACATGGGAAAATTGTTTTTATTTTATCATTATTATTTTTTTTGGAGACAGTCTCACTCTGTTGCCCGGGCTAGAGTGCTGTGGTGTCAGCCTAACTCACAGCAACCTCAAACTCCTGGGCTCAAGCGATTCTCCTGCCTTAGCCTCCTGAGTAGCTGGGACTACAGTCGCATGCCACCACGCCGGGCTAATTTTTTTTCTATTTTTAGTAGAGATGGGGTCCTACTGTTGCTCAGGCTGGTCTCAAACTCCTGAGTTCAAGCAATCCTCCCACCTCAGCCTCCCAGAGTGCTAGGATTACAGGCTTGAGCCACTGGGACTTGCTGAAAAATTATTTTTAAATCATTACAGATTTACAGGAAATTGCAAAAACAAGTACAGGGAGGTCCCATGTAACCTTTACCCCCAATGGTAACATCTTATGTATACTGTAGTGCAATGTCAAAACCAGGGAATTGACATTAATATAATCCACAGAGTTCATTCAGATTTTACCGGTTTTATATGAACTCAAGTGTGTGTGTGTGTGTGTGTGTGTGTGTGTGTGTGTAGTTCTATGAAGTTTTATCACTTGTGTGGATTCATGTTATTATTACCATAATCAATATATAGAACTGGTCAATTACCATAAGGCTCCTTCTTGCTATCCCTTGCCTACCTCTCTCCTGTCAATAACAACTATTTTTTTTTAAATGATCCATGTATATATATCTTAGGAGATAGATCCAACCTCACTTGAAATGTCTCATCTGTTTCTGTAGGACTCTGTTGATAACTTATTAAGTGTCAAATATTGTTTGGTAGTTAGTATTTACTAAGACAGGAAGATTAGTCAGTCCAATTTAGAAAGAATTTTAACACCAATGAAGGCTGACCTTAATTCTGAGTTTAGGGATGACCTTAAGCAAAATGGAAAGGCGCCCTGTGTGCTCCGGTGCCCTGTCCTCCCGCACTGCACTCTGCTTGGCCTCCCTGCACCACCTTTGGGTACCTCGAGTGTCCTGGTGTTGACAGGACAACAGTCACCTCCAACTCTGAGCTGTCACACTGCCCTCCTGACTGTTGCTGAGCTTCCAGGAGCTATTTTCAACCCACTCGATCTGCCCAGGTATCCCTAGTTGATTGTGTCTAGTCTCCCTTTCTGTCTAAACTCCTTGGGTTGACTTCTCCCCTCCTCCCTGTCTTGTATGCCTCTTGTAGGCCAATCTCTTAACTGGAAAAAAGTAGGACAGACACACCTTGGGCCCCACGCTTGGAGGCAGACACAGGATGGCAGGGCATCACACCTTACTCTGCTTTTCTATTTTGCATCTAATTGTTCAGAGCCCAGCAGTCCCACATTTCCTAAGCATTAATAAGGCAACCTCAGTGAATGAGTTAAAGAGTTCAATGTGCTGGCCCTTGCAGAAATGATTATATTTCACATAAAGGATTCCTAGAGATGTGAAAGCCTTAACTCAAAAGAAATCAGGGTGAAACTCACACAATAAGAATATCTGCCTGGTGGCTTTTTCAAGTCACATTGTCAAGATATGTGCCTTCTAACCTAATACTAATCCTAATGCACTTGCCCCGGACATACCACTCCCCAAGCATTTTGCCAATTAAGAATTTTCTATATATGGTTTGGAAATTATAAGAACCTCAGTTTACCTTAAATTCTGAAAACCTGTTGAAATCTTGAAGTTCACTAGAATGTGCTGTGTTTTAGGACACAAGGTTAATTTGTAGATACCACAACAATAAACAAATGCTGAAAGCCAAACGATGTAGCTATTTACAGTGAGCCTTCAGTTATCCAGCATCACAGAGAGGTTAATTTCACACAAGTTTATCCCAATCAATCCTCCAGACTTGGCATTATTTCATAATTCTGGCAGAAATACTTAAATGGTATTTAATATGACTGCTTTTCTAAAGCATGCTGAATATCATTTATCTTTTACTTATGATTGAGGCTCAGTATATTGAACATAAATTAGTATCCTGTGTTATAAATTGTGATTTTGAAGAATGTGAATTATTTGTTTCAACACCAAATGGCACCAGTGTTGCTTTTTTGTTGTTGTTATTACACCTGTTTTTGCTTTATCTGTCTCTTCCTTTGCTGGCTGCCCTCTAGGTTTCTGTCCTGTCTCCTTCCCTTGTACATAGTATATTGTTTCTAATCCTTTGGATTGAGAATCCAGGTAAGTAATTTATTGGAGTTGTGTGTATAATATGAATGCATGTATTTTGCCCCCTGGGTATTTCTCCTCTGAGTAAAGTGTATGAATTTCAGAGTTTTTGGTATTTGGGGCCTTGATTTTTGCTTTCACAAACCCTTTTAAACTTACTTGCTACCTGATCTCATTCTTATGATTTTTTAAAAAATAACTGAGCTTTCCAGATAAATATCTTCTGAATAGTTGAAACATTACTGTAATGAGATTAATTCCTGCATTCAACAAATATTACTGAGTGCCTACTAAACACCTACGTAGACTTTATCATTGAGGTGCTTAGAATTTATCATTGAGCAAAACAGAAGATCCTTGGTCTCATAGAGCTTAAATTCTAACAGAGGAAATAGATAATAAACAATAAACATGATGACAAATAAATTACGTGTTACGTTTGACGATATGTATTATGGAAGGAAAAAAACAAGTAGATCCTGGTAAGAGATTGGGAATGCCAGTGGGTGTGGTGAAGATTAAAATATTAAATGGGATGGTCAGAGCATGGTTCATTGAGAAAGTGATTTAAGCAAAGAAGTGAGAAAGTTTAACCAAGCATGTGTTTAGGGTAAGAATTTCCAGCAACGGGAACAGCCAGTGCAAAGGCTTTGTGTGGGTGCATGTATATAGATTGTTTGAGGGGCAGTAGGAGGCTATTGTGGCTAGAGCAAGGAAGGAAAAGAGTAGGAGAGGAAGTCAGAGAATGAGGGCAGATCACATAGGGACTTGATAATCATTACAAGGGCTTGGCTTTTACTCTAAGTGAAATAGGGAGCCATGAAGGGTTTTGAGCAGAGCAATGACATAACCTGACTTTTTAAAAGATCACTCTGACTGCCATGTTAAGATGCTGTGGGAAGGGAGACAGGGATGGAAGCAGAGAGACCTATTATGAAGCTATTGCAGTAATCTAGGTAAAAGAAGATGGTGGCTTGGTTGAGGGGGGCAGCAGTGAAGATGGTAAGAAGCAGTAGAATACATTTTGGAGGTAGAACCAATAGGACTTGTTCATGAATTGAATGTGGGAAAGTGTGAAAAAGAGTCATCAAGGATAACTCTAAGGGTTTTGAACTGGGTAACTGGAAGGATCGTGGGGCTATCTGTTGTGATGCAGAAGGCCATAAACTAGGTATGTTTGGAGGAAAAGTGAAGGAGTTCAGTTTTGGACATGTTGAGTTTGAGATATCTATTAGACATTCAATTAAGTGAGTCCAGTAGGAAATTGGATATATATATAACTCTGGAGTTTGGGAGAGAGGCCTGAGCTGAAGATATAAATTTGGGAATTATTAATACATAGATGGTACTTAAAGCCATGAGATTGGAGAACACCAACGAAGTGAGTGTTGAAAGAGAAGAGTTCAGGAGGAAGGGGAGTAACTAGCAGAAGCAGCTGCATAGGAGTGACCAGTGAGGTAGGAAGAAAATAAAGGGAGTGTGAAATGTGTCTTGAAAGGCAAATGAAGATGTTTTCAGATAGACTGTGTCATGTTGGCAAAACATCAGGGAGAAGAAAGACCATAATCTGGGTTTGCATTTGAAGTTTGATATCTTACAGGTGATAGGCTAACAGGTCTCCTTTCCCAGCCTAGTTGGCAGTTAGACTGG
Source organism: Eulemur rufifrons (assembly GCF_041146395.1). Lineage (NCBI taxonomy): Eukaryota > Metazoa > Chordata > Mammalia > Primates > Lemuridae > Eulemur > Eulemur rufifrons. The sequence goes on along the minus strand of NC_090983.1, from coordinate 54,231,305 downwards.
TTGCAGACTCTGTGCCAGGTCTTTGAATGTTGTTGTGAGGAAGCTGGCAGTATTATAAACAAAAATAAAAGATCACACATGCAAGGTGCAGGGCAAATGCATAGCCTGTGTCTTACACTAAAATGAGATCATTCAGCTAGAAGACAAGTAAATGGGAAAGTCCAGGTAAGGAAAGATGAAAAATCAAGGTAGAGAGGTGCAGAGGGCAAGAGGGAGAATAACATTGATGCAATTATGAAATCATAGGGTGTTATTTCTCCATAACAGATGGGGAAAGAACAGGGAGTCAACATCACTGTGATAAATACTGAACAGCAAGGAAGCAAACCATCACAGCTGAGGCATGCGAGCTGCTGTGAAACTCAGAAGTGATATTATCAATAAAGCCAGAGTTGGCAAGTGATTAACAAATAAACAACATATGGCTCATTGGTTACCATGTCCCTGGAAACATATCCTCTTAGGAGATAATGTGCCTCTGTAAATGAGTTTCTAGGTTGTGCATACTTGTTTTTGATACATATAGCAGTTGTGAGATTGTAACTACCCAGTTTACCTAAGCAAAACTGCCGCCAAAAAGGCAACTGTACATTTCTGGTTTGGGGCAAGACGGAGTGGACTTGATTCTCCATATTCCTCCCACTAAGTGTAAACCCTGGATATTCTATATAAAACAAACAGAAAAAGATTCTAAAAGGTGGAGAGAAAAAGGCTGACTGGCTTGGGATCTCTCTACTAAAGGACACAGTGGTGAGTTCATTGAGTTTTCTTTTTGCCTGATATATCCCAAGCTGGGTGCTGGAGTAGACAGCAACTCAGAAATACAAATGGGCACAGACAAAAAGAAAAAAAAAAAATGCTCCAAGAAAAGCCTGCTCTCTCTAGCCAGAGGACAAGGAAAGGGGAAGCCTAGAGAAATAGAAAACTTTTAGACGATAACTGCTCTAGTCTAACCAAACACCACAGAAAAAACTACAGACTTACCTCCACCCCCATCAGCAAAGACCAAGTGAGGAGCCTAATTTTCCACCCTTGCCTAGCTGTAATGAAGCAGCTCTTCCCTCCTAGATTTTAAAGCAGTCGCCATGAAAAGTACTTTAGTGAGCAATTGTTAACACCCTTGGAACATATGATAAAACAGAATTTTTAAGCAAACAAATAGAAAGCCCTAGCAAAGAAATATAAGAAACAAAGAAGAATGGAATGGAAATTTTAGAATTGAAAAATGAAACAACTGAAATTTAAAAAGTCAATGGATGGCTCAATAGCAGAATGGAGAGGACAGAGGAGAGAATCAATGAACTTAAAGCTAGAACAATAGAAATTACCCAATTTGAATAATAGAGAGAAACTCAAATGAAAAAAAAAAAATTAACAGAACCTTAGGGGTAGGTGGTACTATAACAAAAGATCTAACATTCATGTCTTTGGGATCATGGAAAAAGAGAAGAAAGAGGGTGGTGCTGAAAAAAGTATTCAAAGAAATAATAGCTGAAAATTTTTGCCAAATTTGGAAAAAGAAATAACCTTCAAGAAGCTGAGAGAACCCTAAATATGAAAACTGAAAGAAATCCATACCAACATACATAATCAAACTTCTAAAAACTAAACACAAAGAAAAATACTTAAAATCAGCAACAGAGAAATTACACCTTACCTGTAAGGGAAAAACAAACAGAATTACAGTGGAATTCTCATCAGAAACCATGGAGCCCAGAAGGAAGTGGAACAACATTTTTCAAGTGTGGCAAGAAAAGCATTGTCAACCCAGAATTCTTTACCCAGAAAAAGTATCCACCAGGAATGAGGAGGAAATCAAGTTGTTTCCAGATGAAGGAAAACTAAGAGGATTTGTTCCTACCCTAAAAGGAATTACTAGAAAAAATTCCTGAAACAGAAAGGAAATGAGAAAAGAAGGAATCTTGGAATATCAGGAAGGAAGAAGGAATGACAAAAAGAGCAAAAATACAGGGCACAAGAGAAAGGAGGTTGAATTAAAGCTGCATAACTTGCAAAACAGAAATACATGAGGAAATCAGTGGGTACTAGGATAAGTCTCAGTGCAAGTGCCCTTCTGTTTCTACTATCCTTGAAAAACATGCTGCTTTCTCCTAGGCAACAGAATTTCTTCTTTTAAAAGAGCCCCCAATAATGCTCTCATACCACCCACTTGGCATACAAGAATGATGGTAAGTGGTGAGCATGCACAGCCTCTTCTCTTTCCTGTCTTGTATCTAGCAATCCTGCCTCTGCAGTAATCCAGCCATCCCACATGCAAGATCACCACCTGAAATATAAACTGCTCTCACTCTGGTCCCCACTGTTTCTTCTGCTGGACTTTGAGGAGAGTCATGTCTTCATCACTGAGAACTACATTCTTTATAGAGTCCCAAAAGTGATTTAAAAAAGAAGTTCTGTGATTAAGGGGTATCCCTTCCACTCAGACCCCCTTCTCACTCTGCCTCTTCACCTGAGAATTATTAATTTATGGACTCCCAGAGGCTGAGCTTGTCTGTATAGAGAGGCCTTCTTTCTGGGATTGGGGCCCCATTTACTCCCCATGAGATACAGAGGACAGAAGAAGAAGAGGTGGCCAACAGTGGACACTCCCAGCTGTTGAGCAACAACTCTATCTCCCTGGCTTCAGTCTTCCTATATCCCTTCCTTGCATTTGGACCACATCACTGTCTAACACAAGGTCATAGATAGGAATCACATGGTGTAAATTTGAGGGTGAACATCTTTGCATACACATGGATCTGCTATCTTAGCTGATGTGCAAATAGAGAAGTGGGGAGTGGGACCAATGATAAAACACTGGCTCTGGACCTAGGTGGCCTCTCCTCTGAGTGACTATAGTATATACAGTGATGTAACAATATGCTCTGGGGCTACAGAGGCCAGTGTGCTGTTGTGAGAGTTAAGTGGTGAAATGTCAGTGATGCCTTCTAAAGACAGGAAAGACTTGAACTTATTTTTTTGAAACTAAGATCTCCAAGATTAGAGCCTGGTATGATTGTGTGGATGGCACAGTAAATCTTGTTCTAACTGGATAAGCCAATCAGTTGACGAGATCTTGGCAGAACACGAAGCCCTCAAATCCCAGAACCTCACTTTCTGCTGATGCCTTCCTCAATAGTGGACACACTCTTCTTCACCATCATTTTACCATACAACCACTTTGCTTGTCTTGAGTCACACAGAAACAAAGAAATAATTTTTAAAAGAATCCTTTATAAAATGTTTGTGTGTTGCATATTAATCCATTAACCTTCCATTGAGCAATGTGCTACTTGTGACCCCAATGCTGGGCTCGTTCCTGAGAAAGGGACAGTTCGTGCCATTATAGAAGTTACCTGGGACACAGACACTGAACACATGGTCAGAGGGGTATTTAATATAATTTTCGCATGTGCTATGAAAAGCTAGATCAGGCTATGAGAATGAGAACATAAACAGGGGATCCTGAGTATGGGAGATCAGATAATATTTTCTCAAAGAAGGTGGCATGAAACAGTAAACAGAAGAAGGAGGAGGTGAGAGAACAGCAGAGGGTCACATGTATTCAGTACCTTCTCATCCAGATGATCAATTTCCTACTCTTTAGAAGTCTCCATTTAGCCAGGAATATGTATGTGAATTGTGAATTAATTATTTTGACTCAGTGATACATGGATTAGGAAAAAGGAAACTGCAAATTTTTATGACTAGACAGTACAGGCACATCTTTCAAAGGAATTTGTTATAAATAATGTTGACTTTTCCCATTTTATGCAGTGAGAATTTGCCTAGTTTGTCCTTTTTTGAAAATCTTTGTATGTTGGTATATGTCACAAAATTTTAAATATATACATATTCATATTTCCCTTTTTGGTATTTTTTGATTATGCTAAGGGAAAAAACCTCTGAACACAAGTCAAAGAAACTACTGCACAACTTGTAAAAAGTAATACCATCATTTCATGATTCAGGTCTTTCCTCTTCACCATTAAACACATCTTACCTCCTTATATGATTCCTACACAAAGTAGTTGCCAAGTAAAATTTTATTTGATGTCTGAATAAATATGGAACCTGCAGAAGTACCATCCCCAAATCCTAGAATCCTACCATAGGTTGTTGGTAAAGTCCCGGCTTCTATTTTATTTGGCTTTTCAATGGAAATCCAGTTAAAGGTGTGTAGGTGAGATGAGTGTGGCAGGATGTGGGTGGAGGATGTGTGTGATCCCACTTGTTCCAATGAAAAGGCAGCAGGTTCTGTGGGATGCAGCTGGGAGTCTTCAGTTCAGATGCCTGCAGAGAGGACCTTAATTTAAGAGCATCCATGGCTGAACTCCAGGAAGCAATGACCTGCTCTTTTTGTGGGAATCACTTTGGGGAGCCACGCTCTTATGATGTGTGGACACAGTGTCTGTCTGAGGCACTTCCTGATCGGTGATGAAGACTGACAAAGGCTGTGAATCTTTTGTCTGTGTAGAGTGTTTTCAGTTTCATGGAAGCAGCACTGGGGAATTTGGGCAGCCTTATTAAGGGGTTGGAGCCAGCACTGAACATGGGCCTGAAAGTTTGCCCTGAAATGGTGACTTTCTACGTGACCATGTATAATAGTAGTTTCCTACAGCTGCTGTAACAAAGTACCACAAACTGGGTGGCTTAAATAACAGAAATGTATTGTCTGGCAGTTCTGGAGGCTAGAAATCTGAAATTAAGGTGTTGGCAGGGCCACACTTTTTCTGAAGTCTCTAGAGAAGGGACATCTCTAGAGTAGGGATCATAGCTCTGTGTGAGAAGGCAGGGAGAGCATGGTGGCTCATGCCTGTAATCCCAACACTTTGGCAGGCTGAGGTGGGAGGATTGCTTAAGGCCAGGCGTTCAAGACCAGCCTGGGCAACACAGTGAGACCTCATCTCTACAAAAAATTTAAAAAATTATCCAGGCATGACATACATCTCTAGTCCCAGGTGCTCCAGAGGCTGAAGTAGGAGGATCGCTTGAACCCAGGAGTTCGAGGCTGCAGTGAGCTATGATCACACAACTGCACTTCAGCTTGGGCAACAGAGTGAGACCCTATCTCTAAAAAAATAAAAATAAAAACAGAACACTAGAGTAAAAGTTATTTTAAAATGAAATGAATCTAATGACTGATGATTCATTAAATACTAAATATGTTTGTTGAATGAATATGTGAATAACCAAGCACCTGATATGTGCCAGGTGCTGGGCCAGGCAACCAGAGTTTCAGGTGTGGTCACTGGGCTAAAGGTGCTCAAAGTGTGGGGGAAGAGTGAAGTTTATTCTCTTATCAAACATTTTGTATTCTTTATTCATTTGTAGTAGTTGTGTTCTAAACTCAGGGTTACTAAAAGTGATTCTCAAGCACATGCTTTTTGAATCTGCTCAGCACCCAGGTCTTCCAGAAAGTGTCAATAATCACTCTTTGATCCCTTTCTTTGATTGACACTGAGTAGGTTGACTTCCACGTGAATGACTGGATTGTTCTCTTTCATTAACTCACCTTGGCCCACCCAGAAATGTAGTGTCACTTTTTGCACATTTACATTAGTTTTTAAAGACCATTCCTGTTGGCTTGGCATTTTCCTTCCCATAAATGTTCATAGGTATTTGAAAAATCCAGATCTTTTACCATATAAGATGATTTATTAATAATAGAAGGAGTTAGTGTTGTAAACAAATGATCATGCCACACATGAGTAACAAATTATAATTATAAACACACATAGAAAGTTTATTATTATAATCAAATAAAACTACAATAAAAACGGTCCGGCACCTTTCATGATCTATATATTTGTTTTTGGACAGCAGTGTAATTAGGGACAAATGGTTCATATGATGTTCAAAGTTCAAATAAATAACTATAATTAGTACTACTTTCATGCAGTCAAGCCACATTTTTTGTTTTCCTGATACCACGCGTACCCTTTCATCATTGTAACACACAAACTGACACTTGCAGCTGAGAACACACAAAGGGCTGGAGTCTTACTCATCAACAGCTGGAGAGCCTGCCTTGTCCTTCTTCTCCTCCTGCCGCAGGATGGAGAGTCCTCGTGTCCTCTCCAGACTCTCTTCCTACCAGCCCAGCCACCACTGCCCGACAACCAGTTCCTTTTCCATCAGAGCTGCATCCTGTTCCGCCCCATGGACCTGGAGCTGGAGAACAAGGCAGCAGAATCTGGGACCTGGGGAGGGAGAGAAACTGACCACATAATCACCGTGCAGTGAGTGAGAGAGAGGGCTGCAGATGGTATGATTGGCTCCGACTCACTGATACCTGGGAGAGTACCTGCAGAGAGGTGGGAGCAGCAGAGTTGTTTCTAAGTAAGGTGGATGCATAATTTATTATCCAAACAGGGATATTGTTGAGAGTGCATAGGGGAGTATTAGTGTTTTCAACGGGACTATAGGTATGCACCATGACTGTCTCAGGAAAAACCAGACTTACTGTTACACTACTTGTAAGTAGACATAGGAGGGAGAAGAAGAGAGTTACGGTTTTATCACACCTGAATGAGCATGTGGATATTCCATAAGGCTCATGGAAGTGGAGGCTGCATCGTATGAAAAGTGTGACATATGGAGCCCTGAAAGCTCTGTCCTAATTAGTCCCCATGCCTTTTGTCCCTTTCTCCTCCAATTCCTTCCCTGCTGGAAGACAAATTTTCCAAAATGATGGCTCTGATTTTTTTCTGATTTTCTGATTTTTAAAAATCTCTGCTGGCCCCGCATGGTGAGCAGAATAAAGTCTGTACCTGACTAGCTGGCATTCAAGTCTGGCCCCAACAGGGTCCCAGTCTTGTTTCTCAGTCTCCCCCTTTGAGGAACCAATGGAACCTCGCACTGTTGGAACCACTGGCTGCTCCTGGCCTGCAACTTCCCACCTCCATGCCTTTGCTCGTGCCTTATCATGTTGCTGCCTGGAAACCTTTTCCCCCAGTTTGTACTTTTGCAATTTCTGCCCATTCTCCATGAGCTGGTTAAAATATCAGCTGAAGTGCTGTGGGAAGCAGAGAATTGGAAGAGAAAGGGTTCTCTATGAAGCCTTCTCTACTCACTCTTGTCTCATCCAGCTCTGAACCCCTAGTAGTTTTTATACAGACCTCTGTGTACCTTTCTAGAGACCCATATGACCGCTTTTATCCTTGCATTGTCATCGTTTAGTTTAGATGTTTTAGATCCCCTAATAGATCAGAAACCGTTTTAGGGCAGAATCAAGGCCTGGTTCTTCTTTGTAACTCTCAAAGAACTTTTCATTGTGCTTTGCACTTGGTAGACATTCAGTCATGAATGGTATGCAGCAATATTGTTGAAAGAAAGAGGTTAGAGACTGAAATTCAAAATTCTGATGCTGTTGATCTCTACTTGGGTGAAGGAAAGCCATGGGACAAAGGTACTTCCTATTTCAAAGACTTGGGACTGGGAGTGGTGTGGACCTCTGACTCTTGCTGGCCCTAAGAGTGGCTTCCTCTCTCCACAGGAGGACTAGCATTTTGCATTTAGGAAGTCTGTTGCGATCTCTCAAGCCAGAGCTGTGTCTTTGGCATGGGTGGGTAGTAACAAAATCCTATTGCTAAATGGACCATACGTGACTATAACTAGGCCCCTTTCTGATATCAGCTTTGGCCAGTCACTTTGGGATCTCTGTTTCTAGGCAGCTTATTGCCTTGGTAGTCATAATTGCCAGTAGTCATAATTAAATGCAATTATTTGAACATTGCCTGAAATTGTATATACAAGGTCGGCTTTCTTTTTATTAGCTCAGCATTCTGTATACTAGGCTACCTGGCCTGGACTATTAATTCTGATCTCTTTGAAAACCAAAATGACTAACAGTAAAAAGAAAGACTGTCAAATTGAATCTTCATTCCTAACGAATCATAATCCCTGCCATATGGCCTTGGCACAAATCCTGCTGCCTGGGGCTTTTCATGTTTTCATGCTATGCAGTGAGGCACACTGGAAATTTGTGCTGGTGAGGACTGCTCTTGATGTTTTACACACTGAAGGGGGTACCAGAAACTGTTTCCAAAAGGAATGAAATTCAAGGCATCTGTTTTCTCTGGCATTTGTAGTTTTGGAACTATGGAAATGAGATGTATCAGACTGTGGGTATGACGAGGTTTTCAGCTAATAAAAGTTTATTAAAAAATCATATTAGATATTTTCTGTACTAACCACCTCAGATTTATTTAACAGTCTATTCACCATTAACGCTTGATTTAGAAAAAAAAAAAAAAAAAAAAAAAAAGCCTGAGCACTGTGAAAGGAAAGGGAAGTTGTATCCTACTGTGCTAATGTGCCTTAAATAATCTTTAGTTTACTAATACTCTTTAGCTTATAGGACCCTACTACTACATAATCTTTAGTTTAGAGGTCAGAGCCAGCTATACCATAAAAAGAACATTATTCTAACCAAATTCCTAAGTGTATTTTGACTTAGCAGTAGTTCTGGAAAAGTCCAGGCACATTTTGGCTAAGATAGTCAGATTCTGAGCTGCCAAGTAGTGAAAGGGTAACACTTAGACATATCATCTTAATTTATTTTTATTTATTGCCTCAATTTATAATTCCTCTTAGAACATTGGCTTTTCTAAATCTGGACAGAATCTCAGCAAATTTAGCCCCACATCACCCTACTGGATACGAGAAAGTCAAGACTCAGTGAGGTTGGTCAGCTTGCTCAGGGGAGTACAGCTTGACAGTGGTGTGCTAAACACAAGGGACATACTGGCACTCCTGCCACGTTCTGTTGGTCACAGGGCCAGCCGAGATTCACAAGGACGGGAAATGAATCCCACTTCTTGATGGGGATTTGTGACAGAGCATTTGTGGTCACCTATAATCTACCATACTTACAAAGCAGAAATTTTACTTCACAATATTGTAGACTCTTTGGGGTTATTTGTTGCCTTTTTAATTGGAAAGATTTTAGCCATTATTTTCTTTAAATATTTTTCCCTCCATTTTCTCTCTTTTTTCCTTCTGGGACTTTTAATTACATGTAGATTAAACTCTCTTAGTATTTTCCCGCAGACCATTGAATCTCTGTTCATTATTTTTTTAATGAACACTGCACATTGCAGCCACCCCAGCACCCCTGAATTCTGACCACTGCCTCACAGCCCAGGGGGGCTGCCATGCTCTGGTTGGGTTCTCCCTCCTTGCCTGTGTTCCAGAAAGGGTTTCCAGGCAAAATATCAAGGCTACTTGTGTGGATCACCTCTTGTCCTTCCCTCCTTCCTGGAATCACAGTACTGTATACTTGTCCAACATCCGAAAGCATGTTGCTTCATCTATTTTGATCAATTTTATAATTGTTTACTGTGTAGGGGGGCTAATTTGTTACCAGTTACTCCATCATAGCCAGAAGTGAAAGTTATTTTTCTTTTATAGTTATACAATAGAATTTTTTAATGCACAGAAAATTCTGTATGTTAAAAAAACAGATTATGAATCTACATAGTGCCTATGTGAGTAATTTAGAGCATCAAATATAAATGTTATTTTTTAGTGAAGTAAAGATACCTATAGGGCTTTCTTTGACTGTTGGCTAATATATGTGGTTCAATAACAGGTTGATGTGCTAATAAAATGAATTCTGTTAATAGTTTAAAATCCTTGGCTCTGGGTCAAAATGATGCCTGCCTTGCATTGCTAAGTTCTTTGTTTTCTCTTGGGTTCTTTCCTGGAAGCCCTGGATTCTCTGTTATTCAGGCCTCTTGTGTGAGCTCTAGTTCCTTATGGGGTCTGAATGTTCAAACTCTGCTAGTCTTATTACTGATCTAGAGACTTGGCTTCACCCAGTGTGTCTACATGCCAACTTTTCTATTCCTATCTGTTAATTATCAATCAAGATAAAATTCAGACGCTCCCTACCCCATTTAATTACACTTTTGTCCATTAGAATTATTTTGGGGCAAAAGAAGTTAGTTACCAAAGGAAAAGCCTGATTATCTCCACACAGGAATAATAAACAATCTTGTAGTTGTTGGTGCTAAAATGATTTAGAACCAATTTCAATTTCAGCCTGGTTTAAGGGATTTCTTTTGAGTGCATCTCTTTAAAAAAAAAAAAATGATGCCTGTGCTTCTTAATTCTGGGACATAGTTTTAGAACTGTCTTATTTCCATTTCACATATGTTTTGTTTTGTTTTTTGTTTTTGCAGGGTTTTTTTTTGTTTGTTTGTTGTGTTTTTTTGTGTGTGTGTTTTTTTTATTTTGACACAAAGTCTCGCTCTGTCTCCCGGGCTAGAGTGCAGTGGCGTCATCATAGCTCACAGCAACCTCAAACTCATGGGCTCAGGTGATCCTGCCTCAGCCTCCCAAGTAGCTGGAACTACAGGTGCATGTCACCACACCTGGCTAATTTTTTCTATTTTTTGTAGAGAAGAGGTCTCGCTCTTGCTTAGGCTGGTCTCAAATCCCTTACTTCAAGCTATCCTCCCACCTCAGTCTCTCAGAGGGCTAGGATTACAGGGGTGAGCCACCATGCCTGGCCTCCAATATGGTTTTTACCTTCAGAAGAGACTTAGAATATAGTGAAAGTAATATCACATTTTTTAATATTTAGGTTTATTAAATTACTCATGCAAAGTAGCAACTATATAAACATAAATTATATAAATATAAATTTATACTTATATAAATATAAAATATTTATATATTTTAAGCCCGTCAAATGTAGCAGTGGGGGGTTTTATACCAACTGTAGTGACACTAATGTTAATAAATTCTGATAACCTACTCTCATCAGGCCAGCCAAGAACAGTAAAAATTTTCTTGACAAAAAAAATCTCCTAATTTTCTTTGAAATGTTATTAACTTTTAATTATAATACATCCTCATGTACAAATACAAAAATTACAAAAAATACATTTATTCTTGGAACAGTGTTTATTGAGTACCTACTATATGCAGATGCTGTTCTAGGTATTGGAGATATAATAATTATTCAAACAGAAAAAAAATCCCTGCTTTCATGGAGCTTACATTCTAGTGGAGACAATAATCATAATATTAGGTCATTAAATATTAAATATGCAATTTCAAATCAAAAGTGTAGTTTATTACAGTGCTCCCTGACCTTTTTGGCACCAGAGACCAGTTTCATGGAAGACAAGTTTTCCACGGACCGAGGGTTGGAGGTTGGGGTGTTGTGGGTGTCAGGGGGGTGATATGGAGCTCAGGTGGTGATTTCCAACTTGTTTCCTAACAGGCCATGGACCGGTACCCGGCCGCAGTCCAGAGGTTGGGGACCACAGGTTTATTATATCTCAAACAAGAAGCAGTACAATTGACCAAAGAGTGTGCCTGAACTATCAATACAGTTTTGCCATCTTAATAGTAGCTTGTTTATGCCAGGAGCGAAGAAGCCTGGAGACAGAGTGGTGATGAAATCTTGAAAGGCATTTTCCACAGCATGTTGAGAATTGAATATTTTTCTTGCAAAAAGTGGTCCAAAGCCTGGAAGAAGTGGTAGTCAGTTGGTGCAAGGTCTGGTGAATATGGTGGATGACACAGTTTCCAAGTCCAGCCTCTGTAGTTTGAACAGCATTGTTTGTGTGATATGTGGTTGAGCATAGCGTTGTCTTGCAAGAGGATTGGCCCATGTCTGTTGGCCAGTCTCAGCTGTTTAATCACAAGTATCCTTATCATTGCATCCAACTGGTTGTAGTAGACATCCGCTGTAATCGACTGACCAGGTTTCATGAAGCTGTAGTGGGTAATACCAGCGCTGGACCACCAAACAGACACCATTAGTTTTTTTGATGAATATTAGGTTTTGGACTGTGTTTCCGTACTTCCTGTTTATCCAACCATTATGCTGAAAGCTTGAGATTGTCAAAGAGAATCCATTTTTCATCACACGTAACAATATGGTGTAGAAATGGTTTACCTTTATGTCGAGACAGCAAAGAAAGGCAAGCTTTGAGACGATTTCTCTTCTGATGCTCATTTAATTCATGTGGTACTCATCTATCCAGCTCCTTTACCTTGCCCATTTGTTTCAAATGGTCCAATATTGTTGGAATAGTAATGTCAAACCTTGCAGCTGATTCACACATAGGTTGAGATAGACTTACTTCCACTACAGGTTTCAGCTCATCATTATCCACCTTGGTCTCAGGTCACCCACATGGCTCATTTCAAAATTAAAATCACCAGAATGGAACTTCTCAAACTATTGATATACTGTGTGTTCACATCCTTTCCAAATATTTCATCCATATTCTCCAGAAAAGACACACTGGTCTAAGTTCACCCTCAGTGATTAGCTTTTGCGCTTTCTGATAGAGAGGGGAGGAGGGACACCTCTGTAAATTTATGTCCTGCATTTAGGCAAGTAGGGGGAGGGCAGAGAGCTTTTCTTACATCTGCTTTTTCTTAATTGCCTTCAGCTCAAACTAATCCTTATGCCATGTGGTGTATTTTGGGGGTGGCATATTCTGCTACCCTTCAATACCTTGGATCAATAGACCTTTCTCATTCTTTTTTTTTTTTCCTTTTAATTATTTTTTTTGTTTTGTAGAAACAGGATTTCACCACATTGCCCAGACTGGTCTTGAATTCCTGGCCTCAAGTGATCCTCCTGCCTCGGCTTCCCAAAGTGCTGGGATTATAGGTCTGCACACATGGCCATTCCTCATTCTTTCTGAAGTTTGCATACCATACCCTACCATTGTATGGGATTTATCATTATTTATATCCACATATAAATGTATTTTATTTCATATCTTAGTGTATGCATAATTTTACACATTTGCAAGAATAACTGTAGAAGTCCTTTAACTGGAATTATTGTATTAAAATACACTAATTTTTGACAGATGCTATCAAATTGTCCTCCACTGGGTTTGTATCAATATTTACTCCTATTTACTATGTATTTTTGCACTTTAAGACGTTTAATTTCTTCTGTCTTCATAGCATCTGTTGAAACTGAGACCATTCATAGGGTGAATTATTCCAGCAATAAAAGACAGCTTGAGGGGAAATGAGGAGACTTATCACCTAATTTTGTACAGAAACCCACTAATGTTTTAGTATTACTTCAGTATTGTACTGTTAAAGAAAAAATTTTTCAAACACTTGTTAAAGATGGTAAGGCAGACTTTATTCAAGGGGGGCATGCGATAGGGTCCACTGCAGTGAGGTCTTGCAGTAGGGGAGTCAGGCTCAGCTCCTACTCCAACAAGGACTAGTGGAGATTTATCAGCAAGGTGCAGGGTGGTTATCTTGGGTGGCAAATTACTAAGAAGAAACATAAGACTAAGAGGGTTTCTGGCTAAATTGACTTGATGGGGATTCTTGTTGAAGGCAAGATATCAAGAGTGGTCAGATACCAAGGGTAGGGTTTTTTTGCAGAACTGATTTAGGAGAATTTTTGCTTAAACTGGATTTAACAGAACAGAGAGGGAAGCTGCAGGTCGGTCCTAGTGAAGCAGAGGACTTAGAGGAGCCTGCCTCAAGTTCAGTTCAAAGGAGAGAGTCTTTGTCAGTGTATTACATTGTGTATTCAAAGTATTTGGTAATTTTTGGTTCTTAGAAAAAGCTCATCAAGCAAAAGGCCTATCAGGCCTTATAGTGGTGTCATAGAGTAGGGGGTGGCTCCCTGGAAGTGCTCAGTAAATGTTAATATTTGTTGAGTAGCGGATGAATGCGTGAAAAAGCAATTTTGATTTCTGGGAAGGCTTTCACCAGGGACACGTTTCATATCACAGAGTGACTTCATGTTAATGACAGGACTGTCAGTATTTCTCCCTTCTGATAAGTATTCTTACTTTCCCAATGCTACATTTATGAACAGTCATCCTTGGGATCCATGGGGATTGGCTCCAGGACCCCCGAGGATGCCAAAATGCACAGATACTGAAGTCCCTGATGTAAAATAGCACGGTATTTGCATATAACCTATACATATCCTCCTGTATACTTTAAATCATCTCTAGATGACTTATAATACCTAATACAATGTAAATGCTATGTAAATAGTGTTATACTGTGTTTTTAATTGTGTGTTTTAATTGCTGTATTGCTATTTTTTTGCTGTTTTTTCCACTTATATTTTCAACTTGTGGTTGATTGAATCATTAGATGCAGAACCCACGGATACAGAGGGCCAACAGTGCTCCTCTCAAATTAAGTCTCTGACTTAGCATCTTTACCCCCTTATTCTGTGGGCTCTTCCAGTTGTCACCAGCAGGGACACCAGCAGCAGGTGCTGGGTGGACACTTGGGAGGCAACCAGATGGAAGGGGTGTTCCATGAATAGCTAGGATTAAACCAAAATATACAACTAACCAAACACCTCTGAGGCTTATGTCCTCATAATTAACTCACAAACTAATTCTCTCTTAAAGCCAGAGATTCCCAACCAGCTGATCCAGTTTGAGAAAGTCTTTTTCAAACCTTCCCTGCTAAAAATGTGTTTCCCTCTGCTGCAGTTGCTGGGTGTGTATCCTGTGCCTCGGGTGGGTTGGGACGGATAAAAGGTTGAGAATCACTGTTCCAGGTAAAGTAATGTCCCCTTCCCTCCCGGCATGTTCCATATACTTCCTTTTTTCCATGTTCTCTTTCCAGGGTCCCTTTGTTGCGACCCAGCAATAGAGATAGCTAAGAAAGATTGTCAGAAGGGTCTAACTCAAGAGATTCCATTCTACCTTCACAATCCGAGGCCCTTAGTGGGCTCTCCTAATATTTAGTTGCAACAGTGGCGATTTTTTGAACAGAGTCATCTCAAATTTGAGTGTAGCCCTAAATACTGTGAAATGATTTTTGAGAGCCTCTGCTTACTGTGGTGAAAGTTACACAGAGGAAAAAGAGCCATCAGCTGAAACTATCCAGAAAGCATTTTAAAGAAGCATCAGTTGTTTGAGTCATCCCAGAAGCCATTCTAAATTTTAAGGAGCCAAATGAAATTATTTTTTGACTTAATGCTAGTAGAGCAAGTGTATTGCAGGGAGAATTAGGATAGAGTTCTCTTTTATGTGCTGTTTGGGGTGCATGTGGTAAGCATCCCAGTCTGGCTTGTCTGGGACTTGTGGCTGAGGGTGTGTGGTGGGCAGCCTTTGCCCAGCCTGGTGGTCCTTTATGAAGGTTAGATCCTCAGGGACTGTCAGAGAGGATTTTTGCAAAGGGACAGTTAAAATTGGACAAGGAAATACTTTGGTTTTGTATTGCATTTTAATTGTAATGAGACAAATTGCAACACTCCGAGCCTCGTCAAAAATCTTTTCCTCTCTCTCTGTTCACTCATAAATGCAGGGCCAAGCATTCTTTAGACATTAGCTGGGCTGGCCTTGCCCTCTGCCTAATGGGGAGATTTTTAAACTCTCTGAAAAGCTCTGGTCCCCAGCGCTCTGATGTGGGACAGATGACAGAGTGATTGTCTGCGAAGGGGAGCTGGAGGTATTCAGACCCTTATTGCTTTGCTCAAGGCCAAAACTGTGGTCTGTAGTGACCTTCAATCCCATTCTCTTATCTCCTTTGGGACTTTGAGGGGGAGCTTCCTCTTTATTTCTTTACAGAGACGTAAAAGCAAGCAGGCGTCAAGTGCTGGGCTCCAGGAGGATGTGCAGGCCGTATTTCAGAAGGGTCACAGAGGTCTTGGTGTGCCTTGCTTGAGTGATGATCAGTCTCAGCTGTGAGAATGAAAAGTTGCAGCTGACCCTGGGATCTCAGGCTCTTTCAAGGGGATTTTTTGTGAAGGTCACCGTGAATGCTGGCAGAATCAAGAGTCTCAGCTGAGGGAGAATTTGGGCATTTGATTGAGTTGAGAGTAAGTGTGTATATATGTGTATCTCTGTAAGTGTGTTTGTGTGTACGTGGGTATCTGTGTGTGTGTGTGTGTGTGTGTGTGTGGTGGTGAGTGGGTGGGAGGAAACTCACAGGGAGAAGAGTCAGGAGAGGGGTCATGGTGATACACAAATTTTCCAGACTAACTGACCAAACACTTAGGGTCATGCTGTAGTCATAAAAAGAGAAATGAGAAGAAACTGAGTTTAGGGAGGTTTTACAATGATGGCTTCATGAAGTCTTTGTAGAACTTTCATATATAAGTGTTGTCTCTTGCTCTGCTGAGTTCCTATTCCCTTTCTTTCCTATTTTAATTGTGCCTCTAATCTCATTTCACCTGGATAATTGCTATATGTGTACGTATCTCCCTTTCCCAATTTTAACTTCCTGGGTATAGGAACCATGAGCTTTGTATCACCCGAGTGCTTCCTTCACCTCTCATAGAGATACTCAGCAAATATTTGCAGATCAAATGAATGAATTCTCAACTCCTTCATTCTGAATTTTGTTGACATTGTTGGAAAAACTTGTAATTATGGAAGAGTAAACATTTCAGTATTCTAAGTGGTTAATAATCAAATAATCATATAATTAAAATGATAACATGATAAGTGGTAAACATCTTGAGTTTCAAAGACTTTTGCTACATCCATGTCATCACTGGCATTATGAATCCACATGACTTTAGCATACTAATAGTCACCTAACCTCTGTGTCTAAATGTTCGTGTGTGAGAATGGGGTTCATAATATCTGCTTTATCTAACAGGGCTGTATGACCAAAATGTTCAATAGGTGTCAATGCCCTTTGAAAAGTTAATAGTGTTAGAAAAAGACTGAGATTATAGAGTACATAGTGTTTAAGATCTTACTGTTGTTACAATAGAAAAAAACAAGCACATCTGTCTATAAAACCTACAACAGGCGCACAAAAATTCTAGCATATGTTTTTAAGCACTTTATTAGTTTCATTAGATATTTCTTTTAAAAGGTCTGGTGGCCAATAATGATGATGAAGATGATGGTACTAGAAATAATAGCTTCTGTAGCCTTTTATAATTGATAAAGCTCATGTGCGTTATTATCTCAGATTTGACAATTCTTCCTTAGGGGAGAGGAGTAGCTCTTTACAACTCTAAATTAACTGTTAAAACAAAAAGAGTCAAACTGAACTGCACAGGAGTTTTAATGCAAATGTATTTAGTTAACATTGCACCCAATGTTCTGAAATACATTTACTGATCTTCAAAAGACATCTGAAAATAAAAAATACATATAGATTGAGGTAGTTGAGGAAACAAAGCATTATGTACATTCCCATAAGATGACAGTATAACTATAGTCCACTGTTGTCCACTCCTTGGCCGAGCCTTCTGTTTATGATTGTGGGAAGGCACTGGGCAGAGAGCAGTGCTACCTTGCCCCCACTTCCCTTCACTTCTTTACCTACCTCCTGCACTCCCACAGGTCTGACTGTTGGGGTGTTGGAATCCACTGTCCCAGCAGGACCCCCAGAGCTTTGGCAGGGGCAGGCACTCAGGGGTCTACTCAGCTGATTGATGGGGTAGGGGTGGGGTCTCTTCCCAGCAAAGGGTTTGCAAATATTTGCTATTATATAGCCAAGCAATAGAAGTCATCGAAGGGGCAATATTTTTTGCTGATTTTATGGTTATTGTATATTCTCTTCCACAAATGCCTATGTGTTATTATTTTGTGCACTGGCTAACCCACAAAGTGGTTAATTAGTCCTAGATAATCTAGAGTTGATGGAATTAAAATTTAAGGACACAGTAAATTTTCATATTTCATAATGCATGTGGGCAGCACCCAGAATCCAGAATCCTTGTTATCCTTTGTACACCTGACTTTGGTAGTTCCCACGTTCACCTACCTTGCGTAGTAAAACAAGGTCCAGCCCAGAACATTGTTGGTATCCCTGTTATAGTCTTTATTATACTGTGTTCTGATTTGGTTACATGACTCCTTTTGCCCCACTAGATTGTGAGCTCCTTGGGAATAGGGTTGGCATCTTGCTCATCTATGTATTTCCAGGGAAAGATATCTAATGTATAGTAGGAAAGCAATATGGTTTACTGAATGGATAAATAAAATGAATGTGCATTCATGGAATGAATGGAGAGCCATTTAAAATTTCATACATTTTGATAATTCATATTGTGAATTCATATTGTATTTTTTTTTTTTTTTTTTTGTTGAGACAGAGTCTCACTTTGTTGCCCAGGCTAGAGTGAGTGCCGTGGCGTCAGCTTAGCTCACAGCAACCTCAGACTCCTCGGCTTAAGCGATCCTACTGCCTCAGCCTCCCAAGTAGCTGGGACTACAGGCATGCGCCACTATGCCCGGCTAATTTTTTTCTATATAGATTTTTTTAGTTGTCCGTATAATGTCTTTCTATTTTTTTTAGTAGAGACGGGGTCTCGCTCTTGCTCAGGCTGGTCTCGAACTCCCGACCTCGAGCGATCCACCCGCCTCGGCCTCCCAGAGTGCTAGGATTACAGGCGTGAGCCACCGCGCCCGGCCCATATTGTATTGTTAATATGAGTGCATGCCATTAATTTAAAAGGTAAGTATGATTAAAAGTTAGAAATAAGTCATTTTCTTCATGCCAGGTGTGGTGGCTCAAAGCTGTAGTACCAGCTACTCGGGAGATTGAGGTGGGAGGATCTCTTGAGCTCAGTTCCTCAAGGCTATGATCGTGCCTGTGAACAGCTGCACTCCAGCCTGGGAAACATAGTGAGATCCTGTCTATAAATAAAATAAATAAAATAAAATAAAATAAAATACTTATTTAAAAATTCCATTCCTTTCAAGATCATAAGCGCATTATAATAAAATGATCTTTTGTGATACTGCTAATAGGCATCATTTACCATTATAATTTATATAGTACTTAAAAGAATTTTATGTCATGAGAAATATTTTTAGTTTGAGCTTTTTGCTAACTTAGATGGGTTATCCTCTGCCTGACTTGCGGTCTGAATTAGCAAGCTTTTTGAATTTTAGTTTCTTTACCACTATACTAATGAGGAAGAAAGGTTTTGATGACTGTGAAATTCATCTTGGAAGAGCTGAAGAACCATGAGAAGAAAAAGAAAACAAAACAGGAGCACATGGTGATTCAGTGGTTTATAGGAAGAAAGACTCAGTATTTATCAGGTGAAGGAATAGATAAATGAAGGAGTGTTGGTCTATTTGGGCTGTTAGAACAAAATGCTTTAGACTGGGTGGCTTGTAAACAACATAAATTTATTTCTCACCATTCTAGAGGCTGGGATGTTCAAGATCAAGGTGGTGGTAGATTCCTCGTCTGGTGAGGGTCCACTTTCTGGCTCATGGCACCTTTTTGTTGTGTGCGCACATGGAGGAAGGGAGAGCTCATCATGGGGTCTCTTTTATAAGGGCACTAATCCCACCCATGAAGATTCTGCCCTTATGACCTAATCACCTCCCAAAGACTCCACCCCTAATACCATCACCTTGGGGGTTAGGATTTCAACACATAAATTTAGGAGGGGAGACACAAACCTTCAGACCATAGCAGAAGGTATCTGCAAGTAGACAAAATTTACATGCAGGAAACATGAAATAGTGGGATTAGATGCCAAAAAGAAATGTTATCAGTTGGATTTCAGAGGGGAGAAAACTTTGTAAGGAAAATCTCCATGAAGGAAGTGGAATCTAAGCTGGGCCATAAGGAAATTAATCAGTGTGAGAAAATAGCTTTGTGTCTGTGTCAGTTTTCTATTGCTGTATAACAAATTATGACAAATCTGGATACTTAAAGCATCATAGGTGTGTTAGTCACCATTTCCATGAGGCAGGAGTCCAGGCACCACTTGTCTGGATACTCTACAGAATTTTGGAGGCTGAAATCAAGACTGGGCTGTATTCCTTTCTGGAGCTTGGGGACCTCCTCAAAACTCATATGGTCTTTGGGGCCTTGAGGTTCCTGTTTTCTTTTCTTTCTTTCTTCCTTTTTTTCTTTCTTTCTTTTTTTTTTTGAGACAGGGTCTCCCTCTATCACTCGGGCTAGAGTGCGGTGGCTTCATCATAGCTCACCACAACCTCTCAAACTCCTGGGCTCAAGCCATCTGCCTTTCTTAGCCTTCTGAGTAGCTGGGCCTACAGGCATGAGCCACCATGACTGGCTAATTTTTCTATTTTTAGTAGAGATGGGGTCTTGCTTTTGCACAGGCTGGTCTTGAACTCCTGGCCTGAAGCGATCCCCGCCACCTTGCCCTCCCAAAGTGCTGGGATTACAGGTGTGAGCCACCACTCCCAGCCGAGGCCCCTGGTTTCTTGCTGGCTGTCAGCAGGGAGCTGCCCACATTCCGTGCTACATGGCCCTCTCACAGACACCTGGGCAAGAGGCAGCTCCGTTCTTCAAGGCCTGTGAAAGAATGTCCCACTTCTTCCACCCTCTTTTAAAGGACTCACTCAGTTAGGTCAGGGCCACCCAGAAAAATCTCACTTTTGATTCACTTAAAGTCAACTGATCATGGACCCTAAGTACATCTGCAAAATCTCTTCACCTTTGCCACATGGCGTACATAATCGTGGGAGTGGTCTCTCCTCACCTTTGCTATATTTTAGTGGTTACAAGCAAGCCGCAGCTTCCATCTGCTCTTAAGGGAATTATACAAGGGTGTGTGTCATAGCGGGCCACCTTAGAATCCCGCCTGCTATAGTGTCTTTTTTTAAGAAAATGATTCTTTTTTAAAATTTTATTTTATTGTGGCAAGAACACGTAACATGAGATCTACCCTCTGAACAAAATTTTAAGTGTACAATACCTTATTGTTGAGTATAAGTACAGCATTGTTTAGCAGATCTCTAGAGCTTATCCATCTTGTTTGACTGAATGAAACTCTGTCCGTTGATGAATAGCTCCTCATTTCCCCCTCACCCCAGTCCTTGGTAGCCACAATTCCACTCTTGTATTCTGTTAATTTGACTATTTCAGAGACCTCATGTAAATGGAAACATGCAGTATTTGTCTGTCTGTGACTGGATCATTTCACTTAGCATCATATCCTTAAGATCCATCCATGTTGTCACAGATTGCAGAATTTCCTTCTTTTTTAAGGCTGCATAGTATTCCATTATATGTATATACCACATCTTGTTTATTCCATTCATCTGTTGATGGATGTTTAGGTTATTTCCACATCTTGGCTATTGTGGATAATGCTGCAATGAACACAGGAGTGTGAATATCTCTTTAAGATCCTGATTTCAATTCTTTTGGGTAAATACCCAGAAGTGAGATTACTGGATCCATGATAGTTCTATTTTTAACTTTTTGAAGAACCTCTAAACTGTTTTTCATAGCAGCTGCACCATTTTACATTCTGACCAACAGTGTACAAAGGTTCCAATTTCTCCACGCGCTTGCCAACACTTGTCTTTTGTTTATTTGATAGTAGCCATCCTGGTGGGTGTGAGATGATATCTCATTGTGGTTTTGACTTGCATTTCACTGATGATTAGTGACAATGATCACCTTTTCATATACATGTTGGCCATGTGTATGTCTTCTTTGGAGAAAAGTCCATTCAAGTCCTTAGCCTATTTCTTAATTGGATTATTAGTTTTTTTTAACTATTAAGTTGTAGGAGTTGTAAATGATTCCTTTGTTGTTGTTTGAATGTGTTTTAAAAGTGAAGTTTTAAAAATGGGCCTTAGGTATTAGATGCCAGGCTAAGGAAAATAACTTCTCTGTACTTGGAGCTTTTCCTTGGGGGACCAGCTGTTCATCCTTATTAAGGGAGAGGAAGGAGCCTAGAATGAGCTATAATTAGAGAAACCGCATCATCATTTTGATGTACTGCAAGAACTGCCTAACCGGTCTCTTGGCTGCTGGTCTTGACTCTCTCCCATCTGCTTCTAGTCACAGTCAAGGTGATCTTTCCAAAACGCACATCCAGTCATGTCACTGCCCCGCTTAAAATACTTCTGCTGACTGTTCGACAGAACCTCCTAGGATAGGACTGCCATGCTGTGTAGCTTCATGTCCCAACATGTGCTTCGTGTGCCCTTCATTCATGCTCAGTGAGACAGGGGCACTAAGGATTAAGAGGGGGATGGATTTGAGAGACACTGGTAGGTAGAATTACTGGGATGTGATGCGGGAGGGCGTCTTGGTCTGTTTTGTGCTGCTATAACAGAATACCTGAGACCGGGCGATTTATAAACAACAGCAATTTATTTCTCACAGTTCTGGAGGCTGGGAAGTCTGGGATCAAGGCACCAGCAACTTATGAGAGCCTTCTTGCTGTGTCCTCACATGGCAGAAGGTGGAAAGGGGTGACCCACTCCTGCAAGCCCTTTTTACAGTGGCATTAATCCATTTATGAAGGCAGAGCCCTCATGACCTAAACCCCTCATTGAACCCCACCTCCCAGCACTGTTGCAATGGGGATTACATTTCCAACACATGCATTTTGGGGGACACACTCAGACCATAGCAGAGGGTAAGCCTACTCTATGCCTGGCAGTAAGGAGTGCAGGTGCAGTAGCAGACGTGGGAAAGAAGGTGAGTTGAGTCTGGGGACGCTGTGTAACATTACACCCGAGGACTTTTTGCTACTTTGCCCTGTACTGGGTACTGTGGCATCTAGAAAGGAAGTTCCAGGCATGACCTCTGCAGGGATGAGAATATGTGTTGCATTAGGAAATCAGAGACTCGCAAGGAAGAGGAGTAACAGAAGAGTATCTCTGGTTGTAGATTCCAGAGGAAGAATCATGTAGGTGTCAGTTAATAGCTGAATGAGATTTTTCCCAGTCCATGAAATACCCAGAAAAAATAATGACAAGTAAAAAGTTGCTTTTGGGACTTAAATGTTAAACAGTGGGTGACATTAATAGGGCCTAATTTGGGGAGGAGAGGCTTCAACCTTGTCCTGGTTATCTCAGATTAGTTTTGTCTTTCCAAGTGTCTTTTGTCATTCAACAGTCTGGTTATGCATCTTGAAGTTCTTTTGTGCTTGTTTTGGGCTATGCGACAGTCTGTAAGTTTTTCTCCTACTGCTTTCTGAGTGTCGAGTTTCTTCTGGAAAGCGTTGGGCCAAAAATCTTTTTAAGCTGCCCTTGTCTGCCTTCCTAATGTGGGAAATGATCTGAGGAAAATAAAGAAAAACGGCTGCTGTTTTCCTTCTTGATGGAAGACGGATTCCAATCTCTGCTGATCTCTTTTCCCGTGTGGCTAAGCGAGTCCACCATGTCAATGTCCAGTCAATTTCCAGCTCATCCGGTCCTTGTGATTCCCCCCATGGTCACTTACATGCTGCCATTGCTTTGGGCCCACAGCTCGTCGTGCCAGTGCTGCTACGGCAGCAACCTGACTCCCTGCTGGCACCAACTCAGCCTCCCACGAAGTGTGCCCCACAGTCATGGCTCCCCACCGTGGGTGCCTCTGCCAGCTGCTCTCGTCCTTGCTGCCTGCGAAGCGCTTTCCCTCCAGGCACACAGAGACTGTCATCGGGGGCTGTTTGCTTGTCTGCACCACTGTCCCCAACCCTTTATTAGCTGCTGCAGTTCTAGCCTCTGCTCCAAAGCCCCTTAACTCTGAGGAGCTGGCTGCTGCTAAGGATGTAGAAAGCCCTTCCAAAGGAGTGACGGGTAAAGAGGCCCTGATACTGATGTGCTGCTTCTTCTCCGGTAAAGCCTGCAGGTCTCTCAGGTCTTTCAGACACTTTATCATCTCAGAAACTGGGCACTCATGCACCAGGTTTTCCCTCCCTCTTCCCCAGGAAGCAGAATCTAAACCCTTCCAGTAGGGGTTAGTTGGGAGACTAGTGAAGGTTGTGGGCATATTCTTTGAATCGAATTTTCTTGGGACTAAAAGTGTGATGGGGTGGAATTTGAGAGGTGAAAAGCCTCTAAACTAAGCTCATGAAAGCATATGTCTTTAGGTCTTTCCCTTAGTGACAGGTCATCTGTTCATGTCCTCCAAAAATATTCAGCTCTCACGATGGGATCTGTCTTCCTCTAACAATGTCCCAAGTCCCTGGAACTCTGCGTGTAGTGCTGACTTTTGTGTGAGTCTGGGTAATGCTAGGTGATGCTGTGGTAACACCTGCCCCTGCCCCCCCAAATCCCATCCCCTCATCAGTGGAGATTCATTTGTCACTTATACAAAGTCTTTTGCAGGTTATACATTGCTCTCCAGCTTGCAGCTATAGCATCTGAAACACACGCCTTGTGCATTAGTTTCCTAGAGCTGCCAAAACGAGATGCCACAAATTGAATGGTTTAAAACAACACATATTTATTCTCTCAGCGTTCCGGAGGCTAGGCGTCGGAAGTCAAGATGTGGGCAGGCCTATCTTTTCTCTGAAGGCTCTAGGGAAGAATCCTTCTTTATTCCTTTCTAGCTTCTGGTGGTTGCCAGCAATCCTTGGCATTCCCTGCTTGTAGACACCTCACTCCAATCTGTGCCTCCACCTCACATGGCTGTCCTCCCTGTGTCTCTGTGTCCAAATCTCTCTCTTCTTATCAGGACACTGGTCATCGGAGTAGAGCCCACCCTCATCCAGTATGACCTCATCTTAATATGATTACATCTACAAAGCCCTTATCTCCAAATAAGGTCACATGACAGGTACTGAGTATTAGGACTTTGCTATATCTTTTTGGGAGACACAATTTGATCCATAACACCCTTTAAAGTTGTGGCTGAAGAAGAGAGAGGTGAAAGGAACACCCCTGGCTCTTAACAGTCTCACCTCCGAAGTGATACATGCTGGTTTTGTTCACAGTCCGCTGGTGGAGTATGGCTCCGGCATAACCACGAGGGAGGCTGGTAAGTTCAGGGCAGCTGGATAGTTTCTACATAAGGTGAAATGTCTATCTAGGAGCACCACCGGGGTCCTGCAAAGTGTATTGAAGGAATAGACTTGGAAAACTGCTCAAAGAAAAGAAAAGCAATAGTTTGTATAGCTTGTAAAACTATTTTATTTTTGTTTGGTTCTTTGGTGTATCTTAATCCAGAAATTACAAAACGGTGGTTACCAGTCTGGATGTATTCCATAGATGTGTTTTTGTGTGGCCCACACAATGTTTAAGAAATGTGAACAAACATCTACATATCTAGATTTACCTTAAAGAGTGGGAAGATTTGACAACATCTGGGCTTGCATGTCCACACTTCCCTGTGTAAGAAGAAAAACAGCCAGATAAGCGCTGCTCCAGGTGGACGGCCCCCTCTCTTCGATTCACCCGACCCCTCCATTGCCTGTAGCATGGCCAGCACTTCTCATTTGGCTTTGTGCTTTCCCCATTGCCTTCTTAGGAGAGATTTTTTTCCCCTTACATTGTCTTATTGTACCTGATTGGCTCCTGCAGGCATTTGTATTTGTGACCTCTATTTTTAGTAAAATCTGCATTTTCATGTATCGTATTACATCCTGGTGCTTCTAAGGGATTAAACAGTATCCAAAAACATCACCTTGAACTTATGATTCTGAGGTTGACTCCTGCTATAGCCATCTGTAGTAGTAGCGATTTAAGGTGAACAGTCCACAAAGCTTCCGAAAGATCTATAAAGGTCCAGAAATACCTATAATAGGGTAGATAAATATTTACAATGAAATACTTGCAATTGGGATAGTTGCATAATATTGGCTACAATTAAAATAATGCCTGCTGACTCACTTTCAAGTAAATCCTTACTGATATAGCTTTTTGTGCCTTTTCTCCTCATATAGACCATTGGAACGATCCAGTGAAGATGTGGATATAATCTTCACACGACTGAAAGAAGTTAAAGCTTTTGAGAAATTTCACCCAAATCTCCTTCATCAGATTTGTTTATGTGGTTATTATGAGAACCTGGAAAAAGGAATAACATGTAAGAAATGCAATCCAGTAGTATATTTTCATGAATGGTTTGTGCTCATTTGTGGTTACCCTCTGGGCGTAGATAGCAAATGGAGTATTTATGTGCTAAATATTTGATCCTCAACCAAGGGTATCAAGTTGACATTTCCCTCTACTGTGTTTATTCAGTTCCATGTAGGCGTTTCCTTAGCTCCGTTGTTCACAGAATGTAAATGGGTCTTCCGGGGCAGCCTACTTTCCAGATGGAGCTGGAAGGATGTAATGATTCATACATTTAGCTATATCCTTAGAAATTCAAGGATATAGCTAATTTCTCTAATCCAAGAAATGTGTGACCAATAGGATAGTAAGTAAAGATAAAAGGTCTTTTAACTAATGCTAATAGTAATGTTTTGAATTAACCTCAGAAAGTGTGAATAAGGGGCAGGAAGATAGAGTGACAGCTGGATTTTTTAGAAAGTTTTTTCTTATTAAAAAAGTATAATAATACTTCTCCACCTGTTGGGACAGGGACACTTTATCCTGCAGTAGCAGAAAGCTTCCATCCGACTAGGTTGAATAATCAATTACTCACACAAGAAGAAAAAAAAATCAGTTACTCATATGTAAGAAGTCTGGAGGTAGGATGACTTCAGGATTGATTAGTAAAGTAACTCAATGACATTATTAAGGTTGCAGGTCCTTCCTGTCTTTTTTTTTTTTTTTTTTTTGGTATGCATTTTCAGATGTTGGCTTTTGTCCTCAGACTTATCCCAAATGGTTCTAAGACAGCTGCAGCAGCTGGAGGCATTACATGCCAGTATAAAATCACCTTGTTGAGGGGCCATTTCTTTTTTGTCTCTGTTTCAGAAGCACCCCCTGCCCCGCCCCCCAGCAGACTGCCCGTATTGGTTTCTTGACCAGAATTGCATCATTGCCTTTATCTAAACCAATCGCTGGCAAAGATACTGGGATCACCAAGATTGATTTAGATTAATCCTGATTACCCCGGTGGAGCTAGGGAAGGAGCTCATATGCCCTGAGCACCTGACCCTGGGGAAGAGGGTGGAAATTTACACAAAACCTGGGTTCAGCTGGGTGAGAGGGCATGAATGGTTCTGGGTGGGAAAGCAACAGGGGCTGTCACAACGTCACTGAAGAAAATTTAGAAAATCAACAAAATCAAAATCACCTACAATCCCCTCATTTTGTGTGTATCCTTCAAGGTGTTTTCCCATGTGTACACACACAGACATTGTCACATTTCTATTTTAAAAACATCATCCATACATATCATTTCCAATGAATATTTTTTTTCTTACTGGTAGCAGAAATTTTATTCTTTTGGTGATGAGACTCTATCTTCTGTTTCTTAAAGCCATTTTCAAAATGAATCTTTTATGGTATGTAATATGAATTTCGTTGGGCAAATAATAATGACTTTTGGGATCAAGTTCATGAAAGGCAAAACCCTAACTCAAAAATGAGTTTGGAGCAGCAGAGTTATGGAGAGGCCAACTATAAACTCAGCAGCCCCATCTTATGCTTAGCATTGCGCTTGGTAGGATGCCGTTGTTGTTCTTTGCCTTCCCACAGCGTGTCCCAGTCAGGGAGTTCAGGGCAGCTTTTCGTCATTGATTATAGTTCCTGGAAGCTTGTTCTTACACAGTGAGCAACACGCTTGCCAGAACTGAACTGTCGTAAATTTTCACTGAGTCACTTGACCTCTGACTCTGTGAAAAGAATTTTAAAATATCAGATCATTCCATCTACTTATTTAGCTAGGATATTTAAAAGGACAGTTGTTTGTATGAGATTTTTGAATCTGTGTTTTGGAATTATTTTCCAAGGTCTGGTCTTAACATGATACGGGCACTAAGGTTCTATCTAAATACCTAAATATTTTCTCTCTGAGATTACAAACTGAGAGTAAAATCAGGTTCAGAAATTTCTGATGAAAGTCATTTCCAAATGCCTAAAAAGCAATGAATTTATAAAGTGAACAAGAAAATTGACAATGATAATGCAGTAGTTTAAAAGTTTAAACAAAGCAGTTTTTTTAAAAAAAAATCATTCATTGGTCACCTTAAAGGGAGACATGCTATTCTAGAAAACACATTGCTTTTAATATAGATTTAGGAAATTGGGGTGGTGGTCCGGTATTCTGTTAATATGTACCCCATCTGGAGTAATCATTTTCCAAAAATCACTATACAATGGAATGTATTTAAGATAAACTACATAAAATATCAGTCAATTCTTCTTAAATTCGAAGGATCTTAGAGCATTTAGGGTTATCATCCCTTATTACAGCTCTGTAAGTATGGAAGAGTTTCTGTTTAACAGAGTTGCACTTCATAGAATATTAAATAAATAGGATATAGCTTTGTGGATTGATGAGGTAAAAGGAAACCTTGTAATGTTCTTGTGGGAAACAGATAGGGGAAAGGTGGGAAGCTCAGTTAGGTCCAAGTCATGCTTATGATAACCAGTGCAAAACTATCAGATCATAGAGCAAAACTAAATTGTATTTGGTATATTTACATCACTATTTCTTCTCCAGTATTTCGCCAGGGTGATATTGGAACAAACTGGTATGCTGTCCTGGCAGGGTCTTTGGATGTTAAAGTATCTGAGACCAGCAGTCACCAGGTAATATATGTTATTTTTTTAAAGTAATATTTATTATTATTATTTTTTAAAGACACATTATCCCTATGTCTTCAAAATTACATTTTCAAATCTACTTCCTCTTCCCCATAATAAGGGATTTAATAGTATTTGTTGGATTCCTTTATTAAGTCACTCAACAAGCAGATGTATTGAATGTCTTCCGTGATTTGAGCATGATGCCAGCTGTTGAAACATGAAATGCAAGAACACGTTGCCTGCCTTGCAGGAGCTTGCAGTCTACTGGGAAATGCAAACAACTGCAGTGTGATCAATTGTTGTATAAGGTGAAGTGTGAGCAAATGGGAAGGAGAAGCAAGTCTTCCTAGGTTTCCTCTTGGATCCTTTCTCTGTCTTGTATCCTGACTTTTCTTCATCCTAGAAGTGACCTCGTCAGCCTGTTAGGAGCTCCAGTGGTGCACGGAAAATGTAGTTCCCCTAAAATCTCTCACTATTTCTCCACCTCATCTTTCCAAATGTGTGAGGGCCAATAATATTATTTATTATCAATAAAGTACAGCACTTGTTTGTTTTTTTAATCTTCCTTAGTTGCCTGGTGAGGAGTTTGACATCCTAGTAAGGTAAAATTCATGTCCTTTTTTCTTTTCACAGTATTTGTGAATATTTAAAATTGGACTAGAGTCTCCTTTCACATCCGCAGTGACACATGCTCCGTCATTATGACATGTGGCCTAAATGGACATAACCTTCCTGTTTAGAGCCAGGAACCTCCAATCTGAAAAGTGTGGCCCCTAAAGGGCCACCTTCAAGTGTCTCTATGAAAATGTTCCAATTCTTATTTCCACATATTCAGGATTCAGATAAAAACTGAGGGAAGAGAATCGGTTAATTGTAAAATCAGAGAGAATTATCAAGAAAAATCAAAGAATTATTTAAGTGGGCAAATAATCTACAGCCAAGTACCTTGTTTAAGACAGTGTTTCTGACCCTTTTTCATAAGTAGCACACTTCAAATGTGAGAAACATTTATGACACACTAAATTACAGGTTTAAATTTTGTAGGGACTTGTGTGTGTATTGGAGTTGTGGGCAGTTCCTGTATTAAAATCGGAGTGGTATCCCAAAAGATGTTGGTAAGGTGGTCATTTGGAATTTGGAATGTAGTTTCCTGTGTTATATCCATTGTAATGGATAGTCAGTCTCTGGCCAGTGTCCAAATCCTACTTAACCCACGGTGCACTCTTTCTATGCATCAGTGCGTGAAAAGTTCCATTGGACACTGTGTGGAACTTGTGTGTCCCAACTTTGATGATACTTTCCCTCTTCCCCTCTCTCACAGGGCTGGTTTTCTCTTGGAAAGAGAGGGTCAAGGCAAGATGGGTTTTGATTCTTGTAAGCTGCCTCAGTTTCCCAATAGGACTGAGAACAGCTAGCATTTCTTGGATATTTGCCACATCTAAGATAATTATACATATCCAACATATCTAAGATATTTATCCATATTCTATTTATCTGATATTTCTGGGATATTTGCTTGGCAGTGTTCCAAGCACTTGACGTGTATTTATTTACTCCTTAAATCCTCACAACAAACCTATGAAGTAGGTCATATTACAGATGAGAAAACAAGTCCCTGAGTGGTTAAATAACTTGCCCCAAGTAACAAATCTAGAAATCAGAGGAACTAAGATTACAACCCAAGCAGTCAGGCACCTGAACACATGCTCTTAGCCACTGCCCTCTACCGTTGACTCTTGAGAAATAAGATGAAACATGCAACTACCCTCTCTTTCTGCCTTTTATCATCCTTCCACATTACCCTGTGTCCTTTCTCTCTGCACGTCTCCCACCTGTAGGCGCCGTCCAGGTGGGCACCCTCCGGTTCTTAGCTTAGAGCTGTTCCTGGTGCTTCCCTTCCCCAGGTTTCACCTGCACAGATGTGCTGAGGGGACAGGGCCTGGGGTGGATTGTCCTCAGCCCCTCCTGCTGCTTGAGGCAGCCCGAATAAGTGATGATGGAGAGAGGGGAGAAGCTGAGAAGAGAAAGGTGAGGAAAGAGAGGAAAGGGGAGGAGGGTGAGAATTGAGGAGGGGAAGCTCAGGGAGGAGAGACTACGAGAGAGAAGAGGAGGAAGAGCAGACGTGCCAAAGGGGGTGATAAGTCGCATCAGCACCGATGTGCCCACACACCAGATATCAGAGCTGGCCTGAGATTTGGGAGTTATTAAAATAGCACTTGGCCAGGGGCTTCAGCAATACTGCCCTGGATCAGTTGTCTCTCACCATGGGGTCCTCGCAAAGAATAGCTGAGTAGCACTTGGTTTTAGCTGTGGTTTTAAAGAAATTTTAGTAAGCCTTTAATCTTGGATTTTAGCTGTGGTTTTGACCTCAAAACCAGTGCAGAGGACTTTTCTAAGCTGGACTTGGTCTTCTCTTGGTTGTTAGGAATTATTGGAATTATTAGCTTAAAACCAACCTGGT
The DNA here is from genome assembly GCF_041146395.1 of Eulemur rufifrons. Classification (NCBI taxonomy): domain Eukaryota; kingdom Metazoa; phylum Chordata; class Mammalia; order Primates; family Lemuridae; genus Eulemur; species Eulemur rufifrons. The sequence goes on along the minus strand of NC_090983.1, from coordinate 54,200,540 downwards.
TTAATGCCTTCTTCATGGACTTCATTCCACAATGTTCAGCCAGAGTGTTCTGGACTGATGGGTATCACTCAGATAAAAGGAAGAGAAAGCACATCAACCCCTATACCCTCCAGCCCTCCAGAGCGTCACGTAGCCTGAGACAAGTAGGGTCCAGCCTTCCAGCCTGCTCTGGGGGGCAGAACATGGGTCCAGCCACACGAGAGAAAGAACCTAAGGAGAACGGGCGGGATGGCTGAACCTCTTTTCATGCCAAGATGCCTAAAAGGGAGAAACAAAAACTACACATCCACCTGTGCTGGCCTTGTAATGGGCTCTGGGTCTCTGCCCAGTAGCAGGGTGGGCTAATCAGGATGATTGTGCCCTGTGTAAGTCAGGGTTCTTCAGAGAAACAGAGCAGTAGGACCTAGAGACAGAGATTTATTTTGAGAGATTGGCTCACACAGTTGTGGGGGCAGGCAAGTCTGATATCTGTAGGGCAACCTGGCAGGTTGGAGATTCAGGTGAGAGTTTTTGTTGCAGTCTTTTTGTTTGTTTGTTTTTGAGAAGGGGTCTCACTCTGTCACCCAGGCTGGAGTGCAGTGGCACAATCATAGCTCACTGTAGTCTCGAACTCCCGGGCTCAAGCGATCCTCCCACCTCCGCCTCCCGGAGTGCTGGGATTACAGGCGTGAGCAACCCACATCTGGCCATTGTTGAAGTCTTGAGTATGAAGGCTGGAAACTGGCAGAATTTCTTTGTTACAGTCTGGAAGCAGAATTCCTTCTTCTCTGGGAAACCCCAAGGGAAACCTCTTTGCTCTTAAGACCTTCAACTGATTGGAAGAACACTCACCTTAAGGAGAGTAATCTACTTTATTTGAGGTCTACTGATTATAAATGTTAATCATATCAAACAAAAAATCTTCACAGCAACAGCTAGACTCGTATTTGGCCAAATAACTGGCCACCATACTCTTGTCAAGTTGACACATAAAATGAACCGTAATATGCCCAATGGGGAGTGAAATGGGGGTGGGTGATGGGCCATCAGGGGAGGAAGAAGGAAAGACCTGGAATTCCTGCCCTAGAGACCAGAAACGATCACTGCTGAGTGCCTTCTCTGCCTCACGCTGTGCCAGGGCTTCCATGCACACTCTGAGTTAATCTTCCGGCATTCATGTCCTACCTTACCACTGGCCTTGGAAACAAGGCTTAGCAACCTTAGGGCCACGCACATGTACACAGGCAAACTAAGATTTGGATTCAGTCTGACATACTCCAAATGGCATGTTTTTCTGCTGCTCACACATGAAAAAAGGTGGGGGTGGGGGTGATAAAAGAGACAGAAGAAAAGCTCCAAGAGGCTAAGAGAGACCTGAGGACAGAGCAAAGAGGTCACAGCTCAGAGTGAAGTCTTTACAAGAGGGCAGGGCGGGGTTTCTCGCTAGCCTGTCCCTCCCTGCCCTGTGTGTCTGCCTTCTCATCCGAGAGTCAGAGGGGACATGGTGGCAAGTGCCCCTCAGTGGGGTGTTAGCCGCGTCCCTGAGCTAGGATGGTGAGAGCAGGGCGGGCTGGCTCCTGGCAGTGGGGCGCCTCCCGCAGGCCGAGCACGACCTCGCCGGCTGCTCACCACAGCGCCGCCCCGCCTTTAATACGATTAGTCTCATTTTACAGGCTACATGTTCCATAACTTGCCCAAGGTCAGGGCCGGTTCTTTGTGATTCTGGGGCTCAAGTGCTTGGCCTTCAGCGGTGAACAGGGGCCACGTGGAAGTGTGTGAATGGGAAGGAAGAGAGGTGAGGCTGAGCCACTTAGGAATACGCATGTGGGGAGAAGGACATTTTCCCCGTGGCTCCCCCGTCCCCACTCCTGCGTGTCTGATGCCGGCTCTGAGCCCCACACCCACCCACCTCCAAGCCGCTGCAGGGGGGGCCATCCCAGCCTGTTTCGGATCTGGAGATGTGCAGTGAAATGAGTGCGCCAGATGATGGGGTGGGACAGACAAGTGTGGGCGATGGGGGAGGGACGGTGACGTGCAGTCTGCGCAGGCGCGGGTGGCATGGCTAGAACGGATGCTGATGGGATGCAGGGTTGAGAGAAAGGGGGCTCCTGACTCGGTGGAGGTGGATGGCGATGCTGCCGAAGGAAGTAGGGAACACCTCAGGAAGGCAGCCCTTCACAGACTCCGCGACAGTATTTTTATGCTATGCGTTCATTAGGTATTGTTGGTTTGATGGATGTTTTCCCCTAAGCAAAAGCACTCTTATTAATATATGGTGATAGGAAGATACAACTATATATAGTTCAAGAATACATAGGGCATAAGTATCTTATTTGACTCATAAATTCACGTTCCCTTCCTGCCTGTTTCAGCTAGTGGTAGACACTCCCGCTGAGCGCGGGAACGGCCCCTTTCCTGTCCCTCACAGTCAGGCCCTTCCCAGGCAGGGCCCCAGAGCCGCACTCCGCTCCTGCTGCCCGGCTTCCCCCTTGGCTAAGTTCCCCCAACCCAAGGCTTCAGGAGACTGGAGGGGAGAGAAAAGCCCCGGATGGGGAAGAAAAATGTCCTACATCTCGGAGACCCTCCCCGAGGAGCTGGTGCTGCATTGCATTCACTTCTGTTACTGCCTTGTCCTAAGACTGAATTGTCCCAGAATTGTCCTAAGAATTCTGGGAAATGCATAGATTATTCTGTTCCTATTACTTTGAGGAACTTTTGGAGACTTACAAGTCCTTGCAAGTATCTTTCCATAAACTGTATTTACTTCACTACTTCATAAAACAAAACCTCAAAGACACTCTTACTGCTCTGTGTAATTGTCAGAGCATCTCTCCCAACTCTCAGACACTGTCCCCGATCCTGCCATGGCCATTCTTTGTCTTACCCTGTGACACTCGGAGTGCCCAGCAAGGGGACCTGCCCACAGACCACTTCATTCTCAAAAGTGTCCCAGCCTGGCTCGCACATCCGTGGAGATTTCCACCAGCAGCGTGGATCCTATCACACTGGAATTCATCCTTCCAGTTCCCCAGGGCCACCTGCCTGCAGCCTCACTCTCCTGCCTAAGCCTGGCCAGGACACATGCCTTCAGGTCTCCGCCACTGAACTCTGGTGCACAAGAACCTCTCCTGTCTCAGGTGCCCATGTAACTTCATTGGGCTAAAAGTCAAGACATTTTACATTTCCAGTAGAACGAATAACACTATGGGTGTACTTTTTCTCACTAACATTTTAATGGATTTAGGGTTAGAGGTGAACATTGGAGCAAGTTACAAGCAATAAATAAGCTTCAAAACAATAAATAGGCTTATAAACCTCACTATATCAGACAACATTACCCAGCTGTGTGTGTGTGTTTCAGAGAGAAGGTCCTGTTTTTCTCTGAAGATTTTATAGGTGAGGGACATTTCTGGCAGAGTAAATGCCTACATTTTAGAAATCTGTAACAATTTAATCTTTACACAAAAAAAGTATAAATTTTTTCTAGTCAACTGGGTGTGGTGGCTCACGCCTGTAATTCTAGCACTCTGGGAGGCCGAGGCAGGAGGATTGCTTGAGCTCAGGAGTTCAAGACCAGCCTGAGCAAGAGTGAGTCCCCATCTCTATTAAAAATAGAAAAAATTAGCCGGGCATGGTGGCACATGCCTGTAGTCCCAGCTACTCAGGAGGTTGAGGCAGGAGGATTGCTTGAGCCCAGGAGTTTGAGGTTGCTGTAAAGTAGGCTGACACATAGCACTCTAGCCCAGGCAACAGAGTGAGACTCTGTCTCAAATAAATAAATAAACAAAAAAAATTTTTTTTTCCAGTTATATGAAAGAAGAATTTCTGATGGCTGCTGACAGAATAGAAGTTCATGCTGCAAAATAGGGAATGAATGGTTTATGGATTCATTAAAACTTCTACATCTCTATTACAGGTGCTTTTTTAAAGTATTAGTATTTAACTAATGCAAGGCACAGTGGTTAAATTCAGACCTCCTTTGAAATTCTATCTCTGCCACTTAATTGTCTATGGGTATGCATGGTTAGATTACTTGTAAATTGGGAATCATAATTCCTACCTTAAATGAGCTGATTTATGTAAAGCACTTAGTACAAAGCCTGGGATAGAGCAAGAGATCCTGTGCTTTTGGTTTTGTTTTGTTTGTTTTTTAAGAGATGGAGTCTCGCTCTATCGCCCAGACTGTAGTGAAGTGATCATAGCTCACTGCAGCCTCGAGCTCCTGAGCTTAAGCCATTCTCCTGCCTCAGCCTCCCCAGTAGCTGGGACTACACATGCGCCTTTGCAACCACCACCTGAGCTTTTTAAAATTACCAGTTCAAGAAAGAAAAGTTGGTTGCCTAGAATGAAGTGCTGTAGGTTGCAACATCTGCAATACTGTTATTTTGTCACAAGAGGGCAGTGCTAGAATAGAAAAAGCAGGAAATGTTTTTGGGATTTGAAACAGCAAGTTTAATAATATTGCGCAGCCATTTCATGGATAAGAGAATCTGGGCTGCACTTGGCCTCGGTCATCACTTAATCTCATCCCCTCATCTGTCACTGTGAACTTATCTGGCGAATTTTAGCCCAATTTCAGAAAAAGATCTCTTACTGATTTTCTCCGTGAAGTAATGTACGTTTAGTTGCCCTCTCTTCTTTGCCTCTGCAACAAAGATGTTTTTAAGCCTTACATTTTTGTTCACGAAATTTGAAGGAAAGGCATGTTTTGCTGTAGCATAGATTTCTCTATCTCTCTCTCATTCTGTCTTTGCCTCTCTGATTTTTCCATTCACTCACTTCGCTCCATTATTTTTGGACAGAGAACGTCACCATCTCATTTTTCTGAGCACATTTCTGAACACGTTTATTGAGCCCATAAAACGTGAAAGGTGCCAAGTCCACAGCAGTTGTTTGTAATCTCTTCCCACTTATCTGTGCTCAGGTCAGGCTATTTGTTAGGCTCTGATTGGGAGTTCATTTAGCATCCTGCATCCTGTATTTAGTTTTGTTGCCATGTAATTCTTTGTTTGGGTGGATGTAAAACTGCTCCACAGTGCTGGACACATTGGCTCTCTGCTAAAATGGGCTGGTCTCCCTGATTCAGTTACCGGAATGCTAATGCTAGTCCATTTTCATCAAACCTTCCCACCGCCAGCTTGCCTGATCTTGTTAAGCTGTGCCTAACATGCTGATTTTAGGGAAGTGTTCTAAAAGTAACAGACCTTGTCTTTGCTGTTTGTTAGAAAACACAGTCGACTTAGAAGTATTTTGCCTTCCTGCTTTGGCAATAAATCGTTTTGACAGCACATACAATCTAACATCTTGACAAATTAAGAGATTGGGTTCCATTAAATTTTATTATTTGAAAGGACTTGGAGCACTCAGTAAATTCCAGTACTAAATTTAAGCTCATGAAATAAACCAAAGGGCTATGAAACTTAATGACAAGTATTGCCTGCAGGCCTAAAATAAAAATTGTAAAAGTATTTGCCTTGTAAGAGTTTATGTTTCTGGGCCAGGTGCAGTGGCACACGCCTATAGTCCTTGGGAGGCCAAGGTGAGTGGATCACTTGAGCCCAGGAGTTTGAGGCTGTACTGAGCTATGCTCAAGCCTGCAAATAGTCACTGTACTCTAGCCTGGGCAGCATAGCAAGACCCCATCTCTAAAAAAGAAAAAGGAATTTATGTTTCTGGCCTCTATACTTATGAAGGACCAATTTGTTCCTTGGTGTTAACACATTGTGTATTGAAAACAATAAATTTGCCATGAGACAATGAACTCTTCTTAAGCCCTGAATATGGAAGTGAGTTAAATGTGCATAATAAAAAGATCTGATAGCCCTTGAAGCTACAGGACTGTGTTTTAAAAAAATCTTGATGTACTTATCACAGATAGTTCTTATGCCTCTTTTATTAATTGTTAGCTATTTTAAATTTCATCAGAATATCTATAACTTGTGTAAGTTAGATTTCAGCTAATGCTTATACTCATTATTTGCAAGACACAGATTTCTTAGCTTGGATAATAATTTTAATTATCAGCGACATGTAACCATTGGCTTTCTTAACACCATTCCCATTTTCATACTGTAGCTATGTTTATAATGAAACAAACAAGTAAAATGCCTCATATGAGAATGCCTACTTTAAGAAAATCCAGGATACCACAATTCACATGTACAAAGCAGATAAATTAAGGGGTGATTAGTTGCAATACAAAATGATTCTTTGATTTACAGCATGATTCCTCAGAAGGGTTCCTTTGAAGACAAGCTTCCCTGGAGAGCTGAAGTGTTTTGCAGATCATTCAAACCACTTGACATCCAGACTAGGGGACCCAGAAACTTGGGATTTAAGTGTTGAAAACCATCATTAGTTGAAGATTAATGTAAAATGAATATAGAGATTCTCTGTTATTTAAATAATAGAAAAAAAAAAGAATTTGTTTTTTAGAAACATGGATAGCTATACGTGTATATAAAAATGACTAAGTTAGAAATAATATTTTCCATTATTTATGGAGCCCCTACCATGTGCCAAGAACTATACAGGACTCTGTCTATATCTTATTTTATTTCTACTTAATACTTCTAATAATCTTATTAGAAAGATTGTGCCTACTTTATAAACGAGGATACTGAAGCTCCGGGGAGCATTTTGCTCAAAGCCACCGTTAATAATTGGCAGAGATGAGTCTGGGTCTGCCAAGGCCCATGTTTTTTTCACTCTGCTGCCCCCAGGGGATTTTCCCTGCTGAGCATCGACTGTTCTGACTCTGGTGCTTCCACATGTGTGTCCTCTGCCTGATGTTGCACCTCATTGCATCAAGGGTGGCTTTGTTGACATCTTTATTAACTTACCTAATACCAACTTTTATGAACAGAGTTAACTAGACCCTGCATATCCCACTGAAAACACCGTGCCAAGATACTGTTCTTAACCTCAGTGGGTGCACAGCCAGGTAGAGGAGAGCCTGGAAACTGCAGGCTGCCCTTGGTGGCAGCGGGAAATGTCTAGACAGCGTGTGCGGGCAGCACTAGGCAAGAGGGGGAGAGGAAGCAGGAAGGTGGGTGACACAGCCCCCAGATCAGTGTGGGAAGGGCCAAGGCAGGTCTAACAAGTGGGAGCATGATGAGGCCTGGCCCGCCGGTGCCGATGGGAGAGTCAGGAAGTGGGCCCGGTGGTGGACGTGGGCGGTGGGCTGACTAAGAGGTCTGGCCACAGAAGGACTGCGGGAGAGAACTGGGGCCCAGGGAGGGCTGTCAGGATAAGACATCACCACTTGGAGAAGAATTAGGATACCCAGCGGGTTATGAAGGCAGAGACTCAGAAAGAAACTCGGTTTCTCCAAGTGATGTAGGAACTCCATTATTAGAAATGGGGCACAGGATCAGCATGGGAAAGGCAGAAAATGCTGATTTGATTTTTAATTACTGGCTTATGATTGCTTAAATTTCTCCTAATGAATAAGGGGATTTCCTGGGATGGATTTGATCCTCTAGGGAGGGTCAAGTGGACCCCATGTTGGAACTAGAGGATTACAGGGGGAGAAATGCCAAGTGTTTTATATTTTCCCAGTGATTTGGGCTTATTTGGCATTCAATAACTATACAGGTTGGCTGATGGAAAAAAGAACCTATACAAATTAAATTAATATCTTAATCAATTTTCCTGCTGAGCCTTGGCAAGAAGTACTTATATTTCCTATGACAATTTAAGAAGTATAGGGATAGATAATTAGACTAACTAATTTCTAATCTCAGCACTTCTTATTAGCCATGGTTTTGCACAATTTACTGAACGTCTCTGAGCCTGATTTTGCTCAGCCTGTAAAATAGCAAAAATAATAATACTGATGTTGCAGGATTGTGTTAGTACTACTGTTAATGAGAATAGCCACAGTTTTGAGTCAGGCACTGTGTTTTGAGTCAGGCACTGTGCAAAGCAGTTTAAATACATTGTCTTATTTATCTGTTGTAAGAAATAAATGAAGCATCATGGTCAAGACACCTGGTCCAGTGCCTGGCCCAGTCCTCCACTCACAGCCATGCATACCCACATGTGTGTTGCTGCACAGTGGGATATGTACTACTATTAAGGCTCTGTGGGTAAGTAAGATCTGCATTCCTGAAGGAAGGGAAGGAGTGATCAGGTGGACTGATAGGAGATAGCTGGATCAGATCGGAGGAAGAAACCAGAGGACATGTCAGCAATGTGCTATAGGTCATTTTTTTTAGAAGCCTATTGCCCCTTGTTATACAGTAGAATTGATCTCGGGTGACCCAGTATGTCTTCCTAACACAGTGAACTCTTCCCATGTGCCAGCCAAGGCATACTGCACTTACGATGTGTCTGACCCAATGGTGAGTGAATAGCTGGTCTCTGTCCCCATCACAGAAGTCTCTCTGCGAATGCTGGTGTGGTCTAGCACCTCCCCAGAGGTCTCAGTGCCATTTAGGACCCACAGCCATGGTGGCTGACTCACTCTCTTGTTTTGGGTTTCCCCAGAAGCAGACCGGAGACAAGGATTTGGCTGCAATAGTTTTTTGGAGATGACCCCAGGAAATGTGGTCAGGGAGCGGGAAAACTAGACAAGGAAGGAGGGAGAGCCAGTGAAAGTGTGTTAATAAGAGACTTTCCACTGTGGGCAACTGGGCTCACTCCTTCAGGGGACCGTCTAAGGAGCTGCAGGGCAAGGAAGCTGGGATATTTCTCCTCCCACTCTCCTGCCTTCTTGGTGGAGGAAGCACCTTATAGGCATTGATTGCCTAGCACTCTGCCCACAGGCAGAGCAACAATGCAGATGCTGGAGGTAGGATACCGTACAGAACTGTCCAGAAAGCTACCAATGACTTCAGGGGTGGGTGGGGATTCGGCAGGGCTCCAGCAGCATCTGCTAAACCCACCTTCGTATATTGAAGACATTAAATCTTCATTTCTCACTTGAAAGTCCTCGAAATAAATTGCCATCTTACTGAAAAATAGGACATTCCTTCACTGTTATTGTTTCATATTCCCTGAGTAGGGAATTTTCTTCAGTCTCTATGTCACTATAAACATGTTGGTTCAGATGGCCTCTTTGAACGTGGCCTCTCCGAACATTAATTTGCAAATGAACAGAAAATAAAAATGTTATTTTAAATAATCCCTATAAAGTAAGGATTGAAACATGAGCAGACCTCTAGAGTATGTGAAAGCTTAAAATAAATCATAATGTTACATTCAGAAACAGACACTGTCAGCAACAGGCTAACACATGCGTTAAGCACATCTACTGGGCTTCAGAGTTAGAACTCTGACCTGTAGAGATCTGGTTAGATGTTGGCATGGACTGAAGGAAGAGTGCTTCTTCCACATGGGCTCACATTTCTCCTGTCCGTGTTCATCCTGCCTTTTGACGTCCATACTGAGCAACTTATATTGGTTCTGCTAAATGAGAGAAACTTTGGATGTAAATTTCATCATATGACAATTATTTTCTGAGCACATTACAAGGCCCTGCCTGGGATTCCAATGTAAATAAGACCTAGCACTCATGGACTATAAAGGTAGTGATTAGTCTATAGAGTGAAAACATTCTTCTTGACACCTTCTACTTCCCTGTGCCCAGTCACACCAGTGCCCAATCCATACCCCAAGCTCTATTCAGATTTCTAAGTAGAGTTGTCCAAAAAATACTCCGAACCTGCTGAAAGTAAAGTTTGAACTTGTGAGTAATAGTTCTTTCAGGTGAGGTTTTCCAGTTCTGATTTTAAGATCATATCTTGTGATTTGTAACCCTCTTCCCCTAAATTGGAATGGAACGAGTGTGAAGGAGGAGGAGATATAAAAAGGACTGATCTCACACTCAATTCTGGTAGGAGAATGTGGGTTCCTGGAAACAGCCAGGGTGCTTGAGCCAGTGATCCTCCCTTTGCAGAGGAGGTCCTGACACAGTGAAATACACTGAGAAGTGCGGTTGGCAATACTACCATGACTAAACTTTGTTATACATGATATATATATGTGTGTGTGTATATATATGTGTGTGCGCGTGTGTATGGTAAAGTTTAAGTCTCCTTTGGTCTTTAGTCTTTATTACAAGAGCTGTTCAGTGGCAAAAAGACAGGCCCATGTGCATTTCACAACCTCTGTTTTTCTTTGTGTACTGTTTGATGACAAACTACATGTGTCAGGGATGGGAAGTGATAAAGAAGAAGACTGGCTAATCCATATGCCCTACAACTAGCTCAAGAATAAGCAAGAACTCCCTAATTCTTTTGCATTAGACTTTGCAAATAACCGTGGGTATATAAACTATGTGGATGGTGGTGACAGTAATACTTATGGTCCCTCTCTCAAGTTTTAAAATAGAATTTAACGTTGGAAAATATAAATTAGGTGAAAGAATTGTTTCTGAAGGGTTCAAGTGACAGAAAAATGAAGTATGTTAGTGGGAGTTTCAGGGGAACCTGCTATTGTAGAGAATTTGTGATAGTGTATGATTTATCATAGTCTATCTTATATTTTTATGAGAATTTAAAAATTACTCGGAGATACCTAACTCACTGAGTATTGATATTTCAGTTCTGGGGATATTTTTTTTCTGAGTGAATTTGTTTGCAGTTGACTTTCTGGAAAATTTATTAGCAGGCTATTCTTAAGTTCTCCCCTGATCTTTTATTCTTTTCTGAGATATTATTGATTTTATTTTCCTGAACGTAATTTTATATGGTAATATCTGTGCTGAAGCAATTTGCTATGGTTCAAGGAACTGGATTCTTCTGGGCATTTATCTTAGTAATGTGATTACAGAGTCACTAACTTGATCTTAATAACATTTGCCTATTATTGTATATTAGGTGCATGAAAGGAAAACGGTGCTTTCTAACTTAGCGGATTACCCTTGTGTAGCTCCCTTAGTTTATGATGCCTTGCAAAATTAATGTCCAGGTGATTTTGAGTGGCTATTTGCGTTATCTGAAACTAGTTAAGATTAAATCCAAACATTATCACGAATGTTGCATGCAGAGAGGAAATTACTTTTTTAGTAATCCTTAAGAAACTTTTAAATCATTGATTCACAACATTTTATAAACTAGTCACACTATATTTCATCGAATGATGTTTTTACTCTGTTGTGGCTGCAGGAGGCAGCATGATACAAAAAGACTGGAATCTATAGTCAGATAGACTTGGTTAGAATCTGTCCATACTACCTCACTGTGTGAACTGGGGTTGTGGAAGTTCATCACTCTGACCCTCAGTTTCCTCATTTTTTCAAGTGGACCGACATAATAACATACCTATTGCAATTTCCTATTTAGATATTGTAACTGCACCCTTTCACTAAAAAAAAACAAAAACAGAAACAAAACTGAGTTCATCTTCAATAGATTTCTCTCATTTTCTTACAGCAGATAGTAATCAGTTGTATGAAAAGATAAGGTTATTGTTAGTAGCTTTATTCATAATATCCCAAACTAGAAACAACCCAAATGTCTACCAATAGGATTATGGATGAATAAATCATGGCCCACCCACAGAATGGAAAACCACTCATCAATATGAGGAAAAAATTGCTGATCCGTGCAACAAGATGGATGAATCTTACACATGTTGTGTTGGGCAAAAGAAGGCAGACACAAATAAAAGTATATTGTCTAACGCCTTTTACATGAAGTTCCAAAACAGGCAAAACTCCTTTATGGTGCTAGAAATCAGAACAGTGATTACCTCTCAAAAAAGGGATCTTGCCTGGTAAGGGGTACAAGAGAACTTTCAAGGGTGATAGAAACGGACTGTCTTGATTTGGGTGATTAATTACACCAGTGTATCTATTTGTCAAAACTTGTTGAACTGTACAATTAAATTGGGTGCTTTATTTTGTACAAATTATACTTCAATTAAAGGAAAGAAAATTCACCTATCCATTAGATACTTAATTTCCTAATGACCAGTTTTTGGGATTTGCAGGACGCAGTGACCATCTGTACCCTTGGAATTGGGACGGCCTTTGGAGAGTCCATTCTGGACAACACACCCCGCCATGCGACCATCGTTACCAGGGAGAGCAGCGAACTGCTCCGCATCGAGCAGAAGGACTTCAAGGCACTATGGGAGGTGAGCCCCAAGGCTTCTTTGTCAATTAATGCGGTTTCAGAAAAGAAAGGGAGCTGCCACATGGATAATAGCATTACAGTCAAGCCTTAATGTGTTCTGTTCTGAGCTGGTGGATGGAATTTAATTTTCAAAACTTGTTTTTGAAATGAGTGAGTAAAAAAGCCATTTTGACACAAGACATATATTTTTTTTAATTTAGTGCTTGCTCAATTTTCTGTAGTTTGACATACCTTATAATTATTTCTTGAATGACCATAGAGTGTTTTATGTATTTTCCCCCTCCTATTCAACAGATGTATTCTTAACCAGCGAACAAAATACTTTGACATTTTCTTTTGCATTTTAAAAATCATCATTGACATGTTCCCCGGGAAAGTGGAATGAATGGGGTTAACATCTGCTTCATTTAAATGCTTTTAAAAATGATGTGCCCTATAATAAGGTATGGGAAATGGAGGTGCATAAAAATGTCTGGTTACTGGCCAACTTCAAAATGCATAGGTGGCACAGCAGTGGATGGACGCCACCAGTCCTGGTGGCTTTTGCAGTTACTGATGCTTACCAGTGCCTCTTAGGGTATTGCACTCATTTACAAGTATGAGGAATAAATCATCTTATATGTAGCAACGGCAAATAGAGCACTTGAGAAAGGCCCACTAAGCCTTGCATCTTTCACGTCCGTTCCTTTTCAGTTCTTTACGCTTCTGATTTTAACCTGTGGTTGCTCCTTGTCTTTGTCCTTGGCTCAGTATGTTCAAGTGTTAACCCATAGAGCAGGCAGGCTTCGCCACTTGTCCCAGTGTGGCTAAGATTTTAAACTTGATCTAAAAAGAATTTTGTGTAATCAAATAGTTTCCTCCAGAGCCAAACAAATGACAGATGCATTAGGAAGCCAACCTGCAGGTGAATGAGTGATACTTTGCCTTAAAAGTCATGCAAAGCCTTGGAAGGCCTTGGTGGTAAAACCTGTTACTTTTATTCTTGGCAGTAGTGAATAAATTGTGGGGTTACTTGTTTGAAATATTTCTCTTAGAAAATATTAAAGAGCTCCAACCGCTCTGTAAAGTTCAGAGACAAAAGCTAGTTTTAGGAAGGAAAATCGAAAGTAGGTTTGCATGAGGTGTGTGTGGAGAGGGTTTCTGTCAATTAAAAGGGAGCAAGCTTGAGGCAAATAAGCCATTTTTTGGATCTTTCATTTTAAAAGGTAAACCGAAAAGTCTTTTTCAAAAAGGGAATTTAGAAAACTTGATCTAAAGAGAATTTTGTGTAATCAAATAGTTTAAGAACAAAAATGGTTACCCATGATGTGTGTCATTATAACTGCTTTTGTCTGTATGACTTAGTCAAATTGCTGAGAGAGGATGGTTTGTGGAAATATTGAAAACATTTATTTTAATTAGGAGCCCTCAGTCCTGTGAAGGAAGTTCCTAAGAAGTTGCTACCTGTGAACATTAAAACAAGTTTATTAAAAAATTTTGAAACGGACAGAAAATCAAATATAGTATAATGAACACCCATTCACTCACTCTTAGTTCAGCAATTTGGTGACATGGAGCCATATTTGCTTCATCCTTGCTTGTTTTTTGCTGAACCCCTTTAATGTAAATGATAGAAGTTGTGACATTTCACCCTGAATATTCAGCATGTATCTCAAAAAACTTAGAATATCCTGCTACACACTCATATCTCACCTATAAAACTAATGATATCATCTAATACCCAGTCTATATTTCAAGTATCCTGAATTGTTTCATAAATATCTTTTATAACTTTTTTTTTAAACCAGGCTCCAATAAAGAGCCATGTATTACATTCGATTGTTATATCTAAGTCAGTCTCTTCCTCTCTCCCTCTCTCTCTCCTCTTCCTTCCTTCTTTCCCTACACCCCCACCATGGCATTGACTTGTTAAAAAGGCCAGGTCAGTTTCTCCCAAGATTTGTCTGATTATTTTTTCATGGCATCTTTTTTTGCACCTCTACCCCAGGGTTTCCTGTAAATGGAAGTTAGGCTAGAGGCTTGATTAGATCAAGTCAAGCATTTTTGGCAAGAAAATGTCAAAGGTGAGGCTGAGTACATCAGGAGGATCATAACGTCTGGTTGCTCCACTATTAATGACGCTAAGTTTGATCCCTTGGTTAAGTCGTATCTGAGTACACTTTAGAAATGTTTTCCACAGATATTTCCCTAGAGGAAAATGGTTAAATAGGGACATTGATATTGAGGACTGTCTTTGCAGTCCCAAACTGTGCCTCATGTTTTGCAGCTCCGTGGGTCCCACCCCTCACCTGTAGCCCCGGAGCATGATTTCTGATTCATACTGCGGGCAAGATTCAGAGAACCACTTAGAGCTGAAAAGGATGGGTAGAGTTTGTAGTCTGACTTCTTTTATAGGGCGGGCAAATAAAATAAAAGTAGATCAACATGAAAGATATTCAGTATATGTTGAAAAAGTGAGCAGTGAGATATTAGTCAGATATTTCTCATAGTGAATAAGAAATTAGTCAGATATTTCATTTTATTTGCCTATTCATGAAACTAAGTGTAGAGTGTGGATTAGGTGCTCAATCGATGATTTACCTGTCTAAACTGAAAATGCAATAAACCCCGTACCTAGCAATTTGTTAATCAAAAATTTATTGATGGGCATGCTTGTGCATATGCAGTACATGATAAGCCTAAAAAATTGTGCAATTCTAAAGTACCTTCTGAATAAAAAACATTGAATTCTGTTTATTTTACTGCTCATTTATTTAACATGCACTGAATATCTCTTGTGTTGATCTAATCGGGTATATGTGTATGATGTATGTGTATATATATATATATATATAGATGTGTGTATATACATATATATTTATGTTCCTGCTCTCAGGGTGGGGACTTCTATTCTACTTGGAGGAGAAAGAAAATAAATCAATTATATAATTTCACAGTATAATATATCATTACCATTACACAAATTTTATTTCTATACTTTAAATATTAGTGATTTATTCATGACATACACACTAATCTGCTAGCAAAATATTTGATAGCCAGAACACCTATTCTTTAATTATGACAGATAGTAAGGTTAATAATCCAGCCATCCATTGTACTGGCAAAATTAAAACCCAAGCTCGTACTGGCAGCTGAAATCTAAGTTAGTCTTGTCAGCTGATTATCAAAAGGGAAGAACTATGTAGGGAAGAATGAGGTAGCTTCAGTATTCAGGCAGACTCCTGGATCATCACTGACCGGGGAGGTGGCAAAAAGAAGGCAGAAGAAAGGTGAACTGGGCAAGGCCTCTGCTGTCGATAGGTAAGCTGCTGAGGGTCGGCGTTATGTGTTAGGTTCCAAATAGTAAAAATCAGAGAACCTGAATCATGGGTCCAAGTGGGCATGCGCCTCTCATTTGACTTTTTACTCTGGAGGAATGGCATGCTGGGCCCATCTCATGTCAGGCACTGTGATGTTTAGCTTTGTCTCCTGTATGTGATCTCGACATCACTTACTGTGGCTGAAGGCTAGAACACTCCTATCGGGATTCTGAGTTACTTCTTCGAACTGGAAATTATGTTCCCCAATTACTAACAGCTAGCTCATTCTAAAAATAGTCCTTTAATAGGCTGAACAAATACTCTATTTTATATCTTATACTTGGGACTTTAATGGCAACACAAATCCCCCTTCCTTTCCGGGCCAAAGGCAAGTTTCCTGGGCTTCCAAAGGTATGTATTCAGAGAACCACATGTGAGGTTTTGAAATCCTATTCAATTCCATCCCAAATATCTCTTGCTTTATATTGTTTATTATATTGTAAGTCAAATGGGCAGCACCAAGAGTATTTTTTAAAAGTTGTTATAGGCCGGGCGCGGTGGCTCACGCCTGTAATCCTAGCACTCTGGGAGGCCGAGGTGGGCGGATCGTTTGAGCTCAGGAGTTCGAGACCAGCCTGAGCAAGAGCGAGACCCCATCTCTACTAAAAATAGAAAGAAATTATATAGACAGATAAAAATATATACAGAAAAAATTAGCCTGGCATGGTGGCGCATGCCTGTAGTCCCAGCTACTCGGGAGGCTGAGACAGGAGGATCCTTTGAGCTCAGGAGTTTGAGGTTGCTGTGCGCTAGGCTGACGCCACGGCACTCACTCTAGCCTGGGCAACAGAGTGAGACTCTGTCTCAAAAAAAAAAATAAAATAAAATAAAATAAAATACAATAAAAGTTGTTATAAATCTGACCAAAAGCATTTATTCAATAGTCTCTACAAATACATAAAATAAATAATCTCCAATATATAACTGAGGTAGCAGCTTGATACTTTCCTTTGTACCTATATCTTTCCTAATGAAAATTATTAATACTTTCTTTCTTCCTCCCTTTCCCTATTTCAGTTGCCAATTTATGGTCAGATTTGAAGGTGCTGGGTTGCTCCATTTTAGTCAGGTCATATTTTCTTAGCTTAAGTGAATTATGGTAAATTTATTTAGAATTGGTAAATAATGTCTCCCTCTATTTATGTCTTTTTGATATTAGAACTTAATAAAAAATATTAACCAGCGTATAAAACATCTTATTTTCCAGTAACATTTCAGGAGGGAGGAAGAAACAGGCAGAGAGAAAGAGAGAGAGAGAGAGAAATATTGGAGATAGTTATGTTTCTGAATCACATACAGAAGAGAATTAATTTCAAAGTCCTGGAATACCATTTTTAGTTCTTGAGACAATTATAATTTATAATTTAAACTCTTTGACACTACCGGCATTTTCTACCCTCACTAAGGCAGTTAAATGGCAAAGCAGTTAAGTGTAGGCTTGGGAGTTTAAACTAGTTATTAATAGTTGATCCAAGATTATGGATATTTATGATTGATGGTAGCGCTTGGAGTAAATGTAAAACTGATTTACTGTCCAATTCCATGAATTTCTTCTCAGCATGTATATTATAAGAGGATTTCCAATGGTTAGAACAACAATGAGAGGTTTTTCGGTTTTTTTCCTGACTTTCTGTCTAATGTGTCTATATGAGGGTGCTTTCAGGTTTGCAGCATGTTCTGACATCTTCACATGGAATATTCCTAATCCATGAAATTGAGTGAGGTGCTGAGTCCAGTGTGTTCAGGAAAGTAGATTTAGAGAGGCACTCTCGGTCAAATCCATAAAAGATGCTCCTGAGAGGCCCTTGAACTAGTGTTACCAGCTGTTTACCTGTGTTTCAATTGCATGAACATCATTCTGGCAAAAAATGTTCCTTTATTTTGAATATGCTCAAACTGTGGGCCATGTTTGAGCATATTCAAAATAATACATATTTATGAATAAAGTCTTTGGAAATTTAAAGACAATAATAAAATTACAGAGCAATTGAAAACAAAAGCAGGCTGGTCCGAAGGTAGTGAGTTATCTCACTTGATTGTTCACAGTCAGTTACAGATTGAACTCCTTGTTCTACTACTTTCCCCCCTCCTCACTACTGCACTTGACTAGTCTTAAAAAAAAAAAAAGAAAAAGAAAATAAAGGCAATATTTTAAATTTATAGTCTGCCTTGTGTCACAATAAAAATGGTTTCTTAGCTGTAACTGTTATCCAGAAACCTCTTTGGCACTCTATTGTGATTTTATTCCAACCAAGGCAAAACATATCACAGAGAACCATTGCTTGGATATGATGATTGCTCCAGTAGCGTTTATTCCCCAAAAGTAGCTGTGGCCTCAGTAAATATTGTTAACTATATATTGTTAATCTATTTCATGCCTTATGAGATATAAAACTGAGTGATAAATATAAGATGGTTCATGTTTCTGTCTCAGGAAAAGAAAGCAATTAGTAAACAGGGATATTGCCAAGAGTAGCAAATGCTGTTGAAGAAAAAGTCTATTCCTTAATTTTCAGATTTTTTTTTTTTCTGTAAGGTTACTCAGATATGTTAGCAGTTGTGGAACTGAAAAGCTTTTTAGTTATTTCTATTTACTGCCTTTTTTAGAATACACAGGGGGAAAAGCCCTTTTCCATTAATAATCCTTCCTTAATGTGAGAATAAGAACTGCTGAAACGATGGCAGGTTAGTCTTTGCTCATGTGCTTTAAAAACCATATTGAAATAATATACCTTCCAGAGGCATCTGCTTCTGCTTGAATGGGCTTGATGTTCCTATCTGTCTGCAGCTGTCAGAAAAGTGAAAGCCAAATGCTTAAAACGTAATGTCTCAGAACGTAAATATCTCAGAAGTCCTTTGGTGGGTTTTACGGCTTTATTTAACATGCTAACAATTTCAGGTTGTTTCACTTTTGCATTAATGGCGGGCTTTCCAGGTGAATTGGCATTTCAGGTGGCTCATTTAGCGGGCCTGGGTATTGAGGTGGGACTGCATGGCGTATCCGCAGACAGGCAGCCCCTCGCCTGCCTGTGAGTGCGCTGGGACCCACACCCCCATCGAAGGAGTAACTGGAGCTGGGCAGCCAAGGGGCTTGCATTCTTCCAAGTCAGTAGCCTGTGCTTACTTTTGGCAACTTTGGAACTTTTACTGAAGGGTTACTTCCCAGGCCAGAAATTTGCATCAAAGGGCTAAGAAAAATACATCCAAAAATAAACATGAAAGCCAAGACTTCATGCCAGGAACTCCAGCCACACACATCCTGTTGGCTGGTTCTCTTGTCTCTCTCCTCACAGTTCTGATTCTTTTAAACCAAGCGGAAGCCTGCTCCGATGACTTAGACCTGTGTCTGCACCAGGGCTTCACTCCTGTGTCTTCGGGCTTTTCCATGGAGTGACAAAATGATTCAAATCCAGAAAGGAAGGGAGTGAAGTTATTAGGAGATAACTAAAGTTTAAAAAAAATAAAAAGGAAGTCTTTTCTTATTGCCTTTGACTGCCTGAGCATTCCTGGAGAACCATCAGCACCGATTTCCTCCTCTCTGTGGACTGAGAGACACTCAGTAGTAGATAAGAACAGGGAATTCACGGCGATGAAGGTACATTTTGCTGTCCAAATAAAGGATAGATATTCACTGGATGTCTGAGAACTTTGAGAGACGGGAAAAGAAGGACGTATGCTCTACAAGGTCAGAATGGATTTTTTTTTATTCTTTAGAGAGGGTGGGAGAGTGGAGCAATAGTACATGTCACTGTTTGCATTTTGGAATTATGCTCAAAAACATCTCTGGCTTTTCTAATTATGTTTCACCAGACCTAAATATGTGCCATGGCACTGACATAATTTGATTTCATCTTTGTCTGTAGTGTGTGGGGGGGCAGAGAGTGAGTGGCAGCTCATCTTTTTCTGATGGTGAAGGATGTTTATTTAGCCTTATGTTCTTAAATATGTTTCTAGAAGATAAACAAAGATAGTTGTTCATAACTAGGCAGAGTCACATTTATCACATCAATATTTAATACATGTATTTATCTAGTGACATAGTTGCATGGCACATATTAAAAATGAATTTTGGTCAAGAAACAGATTGAGGGTGATGGTATTTCACCCTCTGGATGCCTGGTAGGTATCTTGCCTGTAGCTCTCAGACTATATGAAGCCCTCAGTGTTGATGGGCATTCTGTTACATTATTGATAACTTGAAGTTCTACCTGCTCCCCAGGCTATGATCCCACTGTTTCTCAGAAGATGATCAGGGGGTCTGAACAGATCAAGGCTTAACTGGCAGATGCCAGGAATAACCAGATGCTACTCGGTAGGCCTGTTGGCAGGGTGCTGTAACCAGTAGTCACTTCCTCTGAGCTGGTGCTCCTTTGGGTGCTCATTTCAGGAGCATACGGTGGATGCTCAGGTCTTTTAGGAGCTGCTGTGAACAGAGGTTCTGAAACGCCTCCCTTGGCTGTGCAGTTGCCCGTACTCTGTTGACACTTCACCCCCACCCTCTCCCCTGCGCTTTTGTCTCACAGTGGGCCTCTTCACTCACTCGGCTGACCTACTGGGCAGCCTGCCCTTCCAAACAGCTGCTCAGCTCAGGGATAATTGATGCTACTTTAAAAATTTCATCTCTAAGAAGCTTCTGTCATATTCAGTACATGCCCTTGGTTCCCACCGTGTGGAGGTGCAAAGTACACCGTGTCTGACTTTCTGTGGTTTGTAATCCAGTGGAGACAACAGACAATCACAAACACAAATATAAGACAAACTGAAAAATGCTCTAAGAAAGGTACAGTGCGCTGAAGGACCCAGAGGGAGGACAGGGAGAGATTCATTTCCACCCAGGGTCTCGTTTCATCCAAAGACAAAGCGATCTGGTTCTGAATTCTTGTGTGGCTAACAAGGCTGTTTTTCAGTTCCCTAAAGGATTGGGGTCAGTTAACCAAATGATAGTGTTTGCGGCAGCCTTGTCCCTCGGGACTGAGCACACAGAAAAGGGCCGGGTTTCTTCACTCGGTGGTTGTGTTGTGTGGCACTCTGTGTTCTCCTCCTTTGCTGCGCCCCCGGGCAGGACTGCTGGGAGCTCAGCCTGTCCTTGGTGGGTGTCATGTGTTGTGTTTCCGAATGCCTGGTTTTGTTTTTTGCTTGGTGTTCAGTCATCATCTGGAGAAATCCGCTCTGAGGTTTAATGGGTTCCTCCAGGCAAAGGCAGTTCTAGACGGGAAAACTTTTAAGAACTTGAGACTTACAGGAGGAACTCGTGGTGTGGCCTGGGGGATACTGTTAAGCTCTTTATGTGCAGAAAGCCCTGTGGTCATGGGACTTTCCTGCTCTTGTGGGGCCAAATTCCACTCCTGCTAGTCTCCGGGCTGCTGTGAGAGGTTAGGGCACAGTCACCGGGGCAGAGCGTCTGAGACGGAGGAAGAAGCAGCAGTTCTGTGATAGGGTTGGCCTCTCTGAATTCCTGCAGTCTTGCCCCTGTTTGATCTCACTGGCTTCGGGGTTTTGAGCTTTCTAGCCCAAACCGATAAATGCAAGACAGATTTTCCAAAAGCTGTTGATGTGGTCAAGCGTGGTCGGGCCTGAAATTCCAATCTATTTCTGGTTTAACCCAACTTTGCTGGACGACTTTTTGCAAAGCTCTCCAACTTCCTGGGCCACCTTATTATAAAATAGAGATACCTTTATTTAAATCCTGCCTTGCTAACCGGAGTGGTCACAGTTAATGTTCATCGATTGGTTATTTCTGTGCCTTATGAGTTGAAAACATTAGTGCCCTCCTCCCTTTTTGGTTTGCAAATTAAAGAGGGCAGAGCCACAAATTATGTGAATGGAAAGAATAAAATATAGGGCAACAGTTCATATTGTATCAAAATATATTATTTGGAAGGGAAGAAGAACTTTTTGGTATCCTTCATCGTTTATAGTTATAGTTCTTAAAACTGGTTTCACATTAGAATTTTCTGGGGAGCTTTTTCAAAAAATTCCCGTGCCTGGGCCCTCGATAGACTAATGAAACCAGAATCTCTAGAAGATGGGGCCAGGGCATCAGTAGCTTCTTAAAACTGCTCAGATGGGTCCCCTGGGCAGCAGGGGCTGAGAATCGTGTCTTCCAGCAGTGGGCTTGGTGATTCACCCCGCCCCTTGGTGCCTACTTCTTCTGCATTCACCTGGTTGGCATCCTTGCCCTGGGCTAAGGCTCTCTGATTGAATATCTTTGTTCCTTACTAATCTGTGTTGAATTTCCTAGTATAGTTTTTCCTTCTCTCATACAGATATTCTATGTCCAAATTGGGGTTTCTGCCAGATTTAAGTGATAATGGCAATCAGTGCTTTAGAGAGATTCTGTGGGTTTTATTCAAGACTTTATGAATTAGAGGTTGCCTATGTCAAATATTTATGGAAAGCGTAAAAATAAGATGCAAGATCATCCCCAAATTCCACCGTCCTACATGCACACATTCTCGTAACTGTCAGAGCAATGGTGTTATCTCACATTATATAGCGCCTGGGAAACTCCACTGTACTCTTGAGAGAGAATGAGAGTTCAATAGACAAGTAATTTCTTAGCATCATTATGAAAAGAGTTTTGAACTCATTGATCCCTCTCTGAGAATCTTGGAGCCCTCACCTGTCCCTGGACTATACTTCAAGAATTACTTCTCCAGGATAAATACCCAGAAACAGAATTGCTAATTTAAAGAGTATGAAAACTTTGATGACTCTCCATAAATGCGATCACATTTATATTCAATAGGTTTTATTCCACCACCAAGAGTATTTGAGCACGCCTGTTGCTTCTGGCCTTGGCCGGTGTCACCATTATACACACAGATGCTGCTCAACTTACAACCCCATAACCCCATTGTAAGTTGAAACTATCAAAAGTCAATAATGCATTTAATATACCTAACCTACCAAACATCATTGCTTAGCCAGCCTTCCTTAAACGTTCTCAGAACACTTACAGGAGCCTACAGCTGGGCAAAATCATCTAACAAAAAAGCCTATTTTATAATCAAGTGTTGAATGTCTCATGTAATTTATTGAATACTGTACTAAAAGTGAAAAAAAGAATGGTAGTGTGGCTACTTGAAGTACCATTTCTACTGAATGCATATCAGTTTTGCACCATCATAGAGTTGACAAACTGTAAGTTGAACCATCAAAAGTTGGGGACCGTCTATATATATTTCCAATATAATAGGCACTGCTATTGTAACTGTGTCTCTTTGATTACTAGGATGGTTGAGGTATTCCTATCTATTTCATTACTGACTATGTTTTCTCTTTTGGGACATGTTATGCGAATGCTTTATTTGATCAAGACATTAACCCTTTGTTATAACTCCTCAAATGTTTTATCTTGGTCTGTTTACTTTTCATTTTTCATAGTATTTAATGAACATACAGTTTAAATCCATTAAATACACCATAAACTTGGCTATTTCATGATTTAAAAAAATTTTAAAGTTTGTTTTATAAAGGTAATATCTGATTTTTATTCATAGCCGATTTGAAAAATAACATGATATAAGTGGATAATGTGTCTTACCCAATGGTGTTGGCTGCATGAATTGAATGAGTTTTAAAATTTTTTTACTGCTTCTCTCTTTTGCTTTAAAAAATTATTAAATGTTCTTAGAAATTCATATATTGCCTCCAATTGTTTCTTATAACCTCCACGTGGACCTTATTTTAGGATCTGTAACAAAATTTTCTTAAGATTTCTTTTCTGGTTATATGCACCATGATCTATGCCTGCTCCGTCCCCTCCTTTAGCATTTGGGTTTCTGCGAAGGTCCCAGTGATTTGATTGTGGAACAATCTAGTTCTTGCTTCCCACTTGCCCCCGAAACACTGCTCTAAACGCTGGGTCTGAGTGTGGCATACCACTGAGTAGTATTGTGATCTTCTCCAAAACTGGTGAAGCAAGTCCTCTTTTGGGGGGGCTTCCATTACTATTTTCTCTCTTTCGCTGTCTGATATTGTATCTACTTCTTTAACAGTTCTGGGGAAAGTGCTGAAACTCTTACCAATAAGTGTCAATGAAAACAGTTTTTCATTTTTAGGCCTCTGCTATTTGTTGCTAGCTTTGCTTTGTTTGGAGGGTGTTTTTGCCCATGCTTAGCTTTGTTTAAAGTTCATAGAATTGCCTAATACTAACATTCTGAAAAACAATCTTTGTAATAACTTTCACTATATATAATTCCCGTTAAAAGCATCACAGAACTTGAAAAAAGGAGAATGTAATAAAATGATCAGATATTGCATTTAGTGAGAGATATGCCTGTTCAGGAACATACACAACTTTGTGAACAACACTGTGAAAGGTATTTGCTTATCAAAAAAGTTATAAAGTTTTTAAATATCTTTTAGAAATGTCAGTGTTTTAGTTCTCTGAAAGCTGTACTGCGAATCACACTCCCTCCATCGACATTTTCTTTCGTTCATTACCAAAAAGTGTCATCATACATAGCAGATAGCATATTAACAAGGTGATGATCAATACATGAAAATTAAAAAATTAAAATCCCTAGGTGAATTCCTGATAATAACAGTTGGAAGCATGCGCATAATACTCTAAACAGCTGAGTCCTGGCTCTGTTAATACATTTTTGAAGAAGTTTTAGCATTGTTGGGAAGCCCTCGCCCCCAAATTCTCTTTCTTGCTTTCTGTTTGTTGCTTTATATTTTCTTCTCCATCATCCAAGTCCCTTCTCTGGACTTCATCTAGGTCTCAAATGTTAGACTTATCTTTTTTCCCCTCCAACTTTTAATTCAAACTTTCAAACATTCAGAAAATTTTTTAAAAAAGGGTGCTCTCACGCGCGCTCGCTCTCTCTCTCTCTCTCTCTCCATATATATGTATGTGTATCTGTATTTATCTGTTTTCCTGAACCATTGAAGGCAGGTTGCAGACGTCATAGTACCTTACTCTTCAGTATTTCAGGTGGACTTTTTCCTCGGCTTCTCCTTGTCCTGCTGATCTCCCATTATAATCAATTGTATGTTTATCTCTTGCTTTTCAATTCCATTCCACCATCCACAGTCACCTCCTTTCTTCCTCAGGCCTTGCCAGTGCGAGGGGGGCAGAAGGCAGTATAGTGTTTAAAGACCATATCAGAAGGCTGAGGCAGGAGGATCACTTGGGCCCAGTTGTTTGAGACTAGCCTGGACAACATAGTGAGACTCTGTCTCAAAAGAAAAAAAATAGTGTAAAGACCATGGACTGGAATCGGCCAGGACATGGTGACAGCCCTGGCCTTGATTTTTGCCAGCTCTGCATCCTCAGGCAAGTCACATAATCTCCCTAGCTCTCTTCCCTCATTTTAATAATAAAATGGAGGTCAAAATAATCCTACCACAAATGGTTGTTGGGGGGGAAGAAATGATATCGTGCAATCAATCCCTTAATTAGCCCCGAGACAGCACCCAGTGGATGGTGTGGTGGTGGCTACAGGTGAATGCATAGACAGAGCAGGGGTCACAAACCCCCACCCCAGCTGCTCAGACCCCTAATGCTGCCCTCACTGCTGCCCAAGGGGTACGGTTCAAACCAGCTACCCTGGCATGCTCAGTTTTCTAAATTTGGCCCTATGTCCTTTTCCAGCCACATTGCCTCTATTAATTAACACACTCATTTTTATTGACCTAAATCACATCAGCAAGCATCAGTCCAGCATCCACTGAATGCCAGGTACTGTGCCAGGCACCACGGATGCAGAAATGGACAACTTGTGGTCCTCAAGGAGTTCACACTCTAATGAAAATAAAAATATATGAAAAGAAATGTTGAAATAAAATGAGCTAAGAGCTACATCAGAGGAGGATACAGGGGCTGGAGGTGGGAGGAAAAGAGAGGAACTGCCAGTGAGAGTCAAAAGGGTTTCCAGAGCAAGTCCCCCTAGGGGTGTTGCCTTCGTAAGGCTGGCAAGAATGTACCTGACAGAAAGATGCCACCAGACCCAGTCGATGGATACAAGTCCTTCTGATGTGACATATCTTCACTGGGGCTGGGTGGGGGTCATAGGCGCCCTCCCAGAGTGGAGGGCCTGCTCTTCTTATCCTCAGGGGAGAGGAGCCCATCAGAGCCTCCTAGCCTCAAGAATAGGACAGGGTTTTGATATCCTTCTGCTCCTCCCCGACCCCTTCCCCAGCTCTTTTGGAGACTAGTTATGTACGTGCTTGCTCTCTTAGTACAGACACACGTAACAAGCCCAGAAGTGTCAACCAAGAGAACTGGAGATCCGTTTCTCGGTGAAACATCCCCTGGCAGACTCCCAACTTGGGGTCCACTCACTGCTGCACCTGCCTGGGCCTTCCTTTTCTCTCGGGTGTGGGGGCCCTGCGCCTGCAGTCTCCTTCCTTCCCCGCCACCCCAAGACCCAGCTCCAACGCTGTCTCTTCTGACGTCCCCAGATCAGGTGAACAGCATCAGGAGCAGCCCATTCACATCTGAGTTACCTCCCAGCGGTTTATTTTTAAAATCAGATCCATCTGTGAAGGAAAGGCTGCGTTTCCTCCTGGGGAGATGAGGATACAGATGCTCAAAAAAAAAAAAAGTGACTCTAAGAAAAACAGGTTGATACTGGACCTGAGATCAGATCAGGGATGAAGACGTCTCAGGAAGCCCAGCACCTGTGATTGCTAAGATTCAGGGACAATGAAGGCCCAGAGCACTGTGGCCCCTCCAGAATAGCCCGAGAGACCTAGGACTCCGAGGCCCTGGGCTGAGAGCAAGAGGCCCTATGTTGGTTTCTCCCAGATGTGGAGGCCTGCAGGCCTGGGTCAGTGCCTCCCACTTTCAGTGTGGCAGGAGGTCACCACAGCTGTTGGGCCTGGGGCTTTGGGTCACAGAGGCATGAACACTCCATATCACTCTATTTGATGTTTGTGTAGTCCCAGAATTTGGGGGAATCCTCTCTGACCTCATGTAGAACGAAGGTGAACTCCTGAGAGCATCCCATCTGAGGCATCCATGACATGATCTGTCTAAAGGCCGGATCTGATTTAAAATCATCGTGGTCATTTGGGTTTTACAGTTGCATGGTGAGTCTCTGTAGGTGAACAATAAGTAATTAATGGTCATAGATGATTTCTGTTGACCACCAACTAAATGCCAGAAATCATCCTTATCTTCTTACCTATATTAACTCTTTAGTAGTAAGTTATTATCAGCTTAGGCTGAAGAATATAGTTTAAGTATCCAGAATTCAGTTATGGGAACTTTTGGAATGAAAAGAGCTCTCAATTTGTTTAGTAAAAATTTAGGATTAGACCCAAATGTGAGCTTTTTGCCTTTTAGTGATACAATAACTCATTTAGTTCATTGGCAGATAGGTCTGTGTGTGGAGTGTTAGAAAGAGGAATGATTCACAAAAGGTGCCTTCAGTCTGGGGTTCATGACCCCTGGGGAGTTCATGGACCAGCTATTTAACCCTCGACATTTTTTATATGTGTGTGTACATTTTTCTGAAAAGAGGGTCCTTTGCTTTCATCGTAATCTGATAGAAGTCTGTTATCCCTCCAAAAGATTAAGAACCATTTTCTCTCAAATCAAAAGGATATAGACCAGGTTATATAGCCTGTTCCTCCTTTGTGTGGGGGAACACCAAACATTTACTCCCAGTTTAACACATCTTTACAGAATTTGTGATGGTGAGATTAGAACTAGAAAAGTATTTGTCCTCAGGCATTAAAGCTTTGACATTGATATCCCAAAACCGCTTTTGTAGTGAAAAAGAAATCATTAAAAAAAAAAAAAAATCCATTAAGTTCTAAGGATCAAAACAAAAATGCTTTGCAGGAAGAGTTTCTACTGATGCCCATTATAAAACAAATATTTCTAATTTATTGGTCCATTGCCCCCTTTAAATAGCTGAGTTGATTTGGACATTTTGTTCCCAGTTCCAAAATGATTGAACTTAAGATGACAGGAGTTGTTTATGCTCATGTGGTTTTGTATTCTCAGTTCCATATCCCTCCACAAACTGTCTGTATTTAACAATGATCACAAAGCTCACTGGACGCCTTTGGACAATGGCACTTTTAAAAATGAGCCGTAACGTGGTGCATCACGAAAAGCAAGAATTCTCTTTGTTTTTTACTTTAAGGAAATTATTTAATTTATTCAGACTAGGTAATACATGCATTTGGTACAAAATTCAAAAAGTACAACAGGGTAGATAATGAAAAGCATGCTTTCTACCCTCCCCCGCCCCAGTCCCCAGGTCTCCTCTCCAGAAGCAACCGCTGTATGGGCTTCTCCTGTAGTATCTTCTATGCAGAATATTCTCTTTAATTGGTCATTGGGCAAGACTTGCAAAATTTGTATTTAACTCTTCTTCTCAACCTCTTGAAAAAGAAAAAAAGTTTTAAAATTTCTAAACCTGTCAAGACATTTTGAGACATAATCTTCACACAAATTCACTCCAACATACCTACCAGGGTTTTTGTTTACTTGCTCCATTTTACTTTACTGTTTCACTAAACCCCAATAACAAGAACCTCTTAGCAGCATCATCTGATGTTTTAAATCTGAGAACATTATTGCACAATGTTACCATGTTTCAAATATAAAACTCTAAGCATATAAGTCATTTTAGTATAATTAATTTTAATTTTTAGTTATTAAGAATAAATATATTTGTTGAAAATTCAAAGTAATATACATAGTATTAAAAGCCTAAAAGGTAAATATAAAAATATTACCTCCTTCAATTTTAATAAAAATGTTAGTAATTATAGCTATGGGATATCACGTTGATACCATGCTAGTAAATACAACAAGAGAAATCCTTTTTTGCATTAATTTTCCAAGAAGTTATCCCTGTAAATAACCTCTGCTCATCTTCTACATTTCCTGAGTTGATGAATATGTACCCATCAAGGCAGGCATCCCTTGTGGTGTAGATGACCTTGCATCCACGGCCCTTGAGAGAATAAATATTTATGTTGACAGTGCAGCTGTCATGAATTGAGTTCATAAAATTGGGTTTGGGTTTTTTAATCTGTCATATTATTCTTGCTTAATTTCATTGTACTGACTGTGGTTGCAGTGCTATAAATCAGGGAGAATGTTTGCCCATAAAAGAAAGAGAGAAGGAATAATGGTACGAAATATTGCCTTTGTTTATTAAAAGTGTTTCTTCATTTGAGTACCTGTTGTCTTTTGGATGCCACTTGGATCTTATCTTTTCTTAATTTCTTTAAAATTAAAAAACAGATCTGTGATGATTTGAGGTAAAGGGTAGCATAAGCCTCGTGAAGTAAAGGGACGAGAGGGGTGAGGTAAAATGAAACCTATTTTTTAGCATATATAAAAAAGGGCGTATACACAAAATTTCAAACAGTACAGACAAGCCTGACTACATAACTTGTGGGGCCCAGTGCAAAATAAAAAATTTTTTTTATTATTTTTCCCAGAAGAAAAAGAAGTGTTATTAGTGGTTCCTAAATATACAGATTTTTCCTTTCTTCTGCATTCTCTATCTCAACTCACCATTTTGTTCTTTATTTGCTACTTAATGTTGTTTTAATAAAGAAAAGTACAGATTTTAAATTATTAGCATAAATTTACTGTTTATCTTTCTATGGTGCAATATTAGTTTCCAACACAGATATAAGAATATGTAACTTGCGTGCAGAATCAACAAACTTACGTAATTTTTATTTCCTAGCTCATACATGCATATATATTTCGTTCTTATTAGGATAGTGAAAACTGTGCACAAAAGTGATTCAACTTTTATTTCATTTCTTGTTGCACATAACATTCTACCAACACTCTCTGTCTTCACCTTATGGATGAGTAAGGAAGGAATGAAAGGAAGGTGAACCGTGGGTTGCCCTATCTTTCCTTTTCGTTTGTGTTGTTATCTTCAGTGTCAGTGGTTGGCCAGTACAGTCAGCCCTCGATATCCACGGGTTCCACATCTGCGTATTCAAGGAACTGTGGATTGAAAATATGCAAAAAAAAAAATAGTTGTATTTATATTGAATATATACAGTCTTTTTTCTTGTCATTCCCTAAACAATACAGTAGAAACTGTTATATAGCATTTATGTTATATTAGGTATCATAAGTAATCTAGAGATCATTTAAAGTATATGGGAGGATGTGCATAGATTATACCCAAATATGCCACCATTTTACATAAGGGACTTGAGCATCCAGGGAGTTTGTCATCCACAGGGGTTCCTGGAACCAATCCCCCATGGATACCGAGGGACAGCTATACATGGAAGTAACATGGTAAGAAAGGATATGGTAGAGTTCCTTTGCCGATACCATTGCACTCTTTCTGTGTTCAGAGCAAGTTCAGGTTAGGCCAGAAAACGGGGCCTCTGGGGCTGGCAGTGCCTGGACGGTCTCATTGAAGATGTGACAGGCTTGCCTTGTACTTGCTCTGCATCACGCTGAACCCCCACGCATTGTGAGTGCACTGGGATTCTGCGCTCGTGGGCATTTTGGACACCGTATGTGAAATGGGACAAGAAGTGATGGATACGTGTGTGTGTGTCCCCTCGACTTGTGGGCACAGTCCCCCACTGCACTGTTGGACTTTACTTACAGAACATAAGCTCAAAATGCAATTATTAAGGATTTCAAGGTGGTGGCCACAGAGCATTAAACCGACTGCGAGGGGCCCTCCTGCGCAGGAGGCCCGGTGCAGCAGCTCAGCTCTCAAACCCGTGAAGCCAGCCCTGAGTATGGACATGCACGAAATGAAAGTAAGTTTCTTCCTTTTCCTTTCCCAAATTCCTAGTTCCACTCCCCAGAGGCAATTATTTTAATATGTTCTTCAGTAACATTTCAGATACTTAAAGATGGATACATACATAGATATGGAGATATGGAGAGATGTAGATATGTATAGTGGTAGATTAAACATGACCACCATTTCTGTGCAACTTTTCCAATGAAAAGGTGGAGTCTGTTTTCCTCTTCTTAAAACCAGACTGGCCCTGGGACACACTGTGACCATAAAATTCAATGGGAATTTGTCTGTCTTAAGTGTTGGCCTACAGAGGCCCTGCAGCTTTCACTCTTGACCCCTGGGAGTGCTTCCTCTATTGTACGAAGACACCCCAGTTGAAAAACTATGTGGTCAGTTGCAGACATTCTAGCTATACCAGTTGAGAGCCCAGAGAAGTAAGTCGATCCAGCCCTAACCAATCCCCCGCTGAGTTTAACCACTTGAGTGAGCTCAGGGGATACCAACAGAACAACTGCCCAGGAAGCCTACAGAATTATGAGAAATAATAAATCATCATTGTTTTAAGCCACTAAGTATTGGGATGATTTGTTGTGAGTAATAACCATATTATGGCACATATATTAAAAACATTTGAATTTGTATACTTCTATAAATGGGATTGCATCATTCATTTTTTCTGCATCTTGCTTTTTTCCCATTTATTGTATCTCAGAGATCTTTCAGTCTAAATCCACATCGATTAGCTACAATATGCTACAAAGTTTTTGGATTACTATGTTGTATTTAACCTATTCCTCTGTTGGTGGAGAGGTATGTTGGTTTTTGTTCTTATAAACACTGATTCAGTGTTCATTCTTATACATGTAACTTGTACTTTTGTGGAGTAAATTCTTACCTATAGAATTATATGGACATTATGTAAAATTTAAAATTTGATAAATATTTTCTAATTATACTCTAGAAAGTCTGCACCAATTTTCACTCCCCTCAACAGTGTATGAGTATACCTGTTTGTCAGTTCTTCAACCTGGGTAATTTTAAACTTCAAAAATTTTTGTTAGTTTGTTTTGTATTTCCCTAATCATGGGTGAGATTAAGGATCCTTTAAAACATTTCTTGGTGATTGCACTTTCTTTTGTCTGTGAATAGCTCTTTTATATCCTTTGTCCAGATTGCATTTATGGCTATGAGATTATAAGAGCCCTTCATAAATTAAAGAAATATGACCCTTTTTGCCATATGCATTAAAATATCTCTTCCAAGTTTTTGTTCAAGATATATTTTGTGACAAAGCACTTAGGACTGGAGAAACATGTCCTGGGTTGCTTTATGTTTTTCTTTCTCAAGATATTTCAGTCATTAATTTTTTTCCTCTACTCTCTTCCTGTGAACTATGCCCCAGTTACACCTCCCTGAGGACATACAGTATTGCTGTTAGAGCAAAACTTTTAAAAAGTCATTTCCTTGTCTACCGCTTCTCTTGGAAAGTATATTAATTAATCCATTTAAAGTTGTTTTTACTCTTTGGCTACTGGGGAGATGCTACTTTCGGAGGCTAATCCCAAGTAAGTTGTTTGCTGGATCTGTTGGCTGCAAAATGCAGTTCCCAGCAATAATTCATCCATATCTGTTTGGGAGAAACGAAGAGGAAGAATGCATTTTAAAATTATATCACGTGCTGTTTTTCTTGGCTAGATCAATGGCTTAACAGTTTGGTACACAGTCTCTCATTCTCTTACAGATAAGATATGTTTAGTGGGACCATCTTGTAGGGTTGAAGCTAAAGAACCCTGGATACAGAGATGAAGCAATTCCACTTTCGAGCCTGTGTTTGATCATTCCCATGTGCTCGATGCATTGCCTTTCGGTGATTCTAGTAAAATGAGATATAATCACATGTGGGAAAATAGCGGAGGCAGCTTCAGAAAACTCAGGGAGGGGAGATTGAAAGGAGTGTCTAAGATTGGGTGCATATTATAAAGGCAGAGGAAGAGAACTACTCCGAATTAAAAACTTGATTAGGAGAGTAATGCTACAATGGTGGTGCGCAGTGCTGGACAACAGCAAAACAGAGCTAGAGAAGCTCTGAAACCTCTCTCAACACAAAATAATCCCTTTTTAAATCAATATGTTTATTTGTAAAAAAAAAAAAAAAAAAAAAAAAAAGAAATCCTCCCAAAACAACTTTTAAGCTCTTGAGAAATGAGAGGCTCTACAAAAGATTGGTTTCCAATAAAGGGCAGTTATCTTCCTTTAAACGTCAAAATATTTTCGGAAGAAGTTTTTTATAAATGATGTTCTCTTTCTTCCATTTTTTTCTTAGGTAAAGTTTTAAATTTTGTTTTCCTGCAACATGACTGTGTCATCCGCATACGCTTATGCTCTTATTCTGGCTTCGGTCAACTGGTGCCCCTTGAGGCTTCTGAGCTGTGTAGGAGTTTTTGCCCCACGCTAACTGGCACGGACACATTACAGAATTCTACAGTTGTTCTGTTTTCCCCCTTGCTCCAAGTTGCCAGCCCTCACTTTTCCACCGAAGTCAGTACTCCTGCCTCTAGAACCCCCTCCTCCTTCCCCTCTTGTCTTTTCTCTGCTAGAGGCTGGGAAATGACATGTCCACCTTTTTAGCATGGTGTCTAAAGCAAGAGTAAAGAGACCCTGAAGCAGCGTGTTGTGCACACTCATAGCAGTATCATCCACCAGCTCTGATGTGTGAAACAGATGTCACATTCATTCTGCTGGCTTGGAGGACTTATTTGCAGCTCTTAATTGTGTTCAGATCAATTAAGAGATATGTATAAGAGGCCTCTAAATTACTGGTGTATTGTTAAAGAGACTTAAATCTTTACAAAACATTATTTGTAAATTGTTCATCAAGCTGCACACATATCTAATAATATGCAAATTCATTAATAAATAGAGGGGACAGTTTCTATAGTGGAAAGCACATGGCCTACGTGTCAGACAGATTTGGGTCAAAATGAAATTTTACCACCGTGTGCTATTGGGCCAGAAGTTTGCACCTCAGTTTTCTCACCTATAAAATGAGATAATAAAACATAGCTTGCATGGTTGGGGAGTGTCTAGCATGTGAATAAACACCGAGTGAAAGGATTTCACTAAATGAAATGGTAACAATTTCAGATATATATAACCTGATGTTAATATAAATATGTTTTAGAAATATAAAGTGTTAGAAGACATTCTTAATACTTATGATTATAAAATCTCTTAACCTTGTCGCTACATAGCTTAAATAAAGATACAAGTATAAATTGCTAACAAACACTAAATTTTAAAAATGTAAAATTTTTTAATAATAAAAATCTCTTATCTATTATCCATTTCCGGTTCAGAAGTCAAATTCTCAGTAGTAGTGGAAGACTGAGGTCCTGCCAGGACTGAGGCTAGCCAGCATTCCGTTCCTCTAATATTCCTACATTAGGATGTGGGTGTAGGGCTGGAAGACAGATGAGATTCTCACTCTTCCAATCTCTTCCTGACTTTTTTTTCCTGACTTTGAATGAAGGTGATACTTCTGACCACCCCAGACCTCCCAAACAGAAGTAGGAGGTGAGGTAACTCCTAAGTCACTGAAATGGAAATGTACCCTCCACTCCATAAAAGATGTCACATCTTGGTGTAGACTTAGGTTTATTTTAGAAAATAGTAAACAGTCTTTGCAGCAAGATCTTCATGATAGCTTCCTTTGAGTACCAAAAACTCCTCATGTATGGACTTTTATTTGTGCATATATATGTGTAAAACACTTATGCCTCCACAGATTTATGGCAATGTCACTGCCAAGAGGAATGCCAGAATGCCCTGAAAAGGGCTGAGTTCTCTGTGCTTTGAGGTTAAAGGTTTGGTGCTTTGGCACCACCAGAAGTCAGCTGGGTGTGGGGTCAGTGGAACAGCCTCTTGGTTGTAGCTCCTTGTTGCATGATGTCTCAGAATTGCGAGAGGAACCTCACAGCCCGAACCTCCTATCTGCTGGGGTGATTAAACGTGCTCTGTTTGGGTGTTGCCTGGTAGATGAGAATAACAACACTGCTTGGGTAAGAAGGGTATTGTCCTGAGGTGTGGCATCCTTTTGACTTCCTCCCCCAAATGGAGCATTTCCTGCTTCCCGGCTGGATGATGACTCATGCGAAGAGACTTGAGGCTGTGACACAGGGGACCAGTCAGGCCATAATTATTTGGATGGCATGTATGACAAATCTGCTTTCGGCACACATCCCATGCAGGTAGAGCCAGGAAATGCAAGAAAGGCTGGAAATAGCTCCTGGCTAGCATCTTCGACACTAGTCATTTAGTGCTTTTAGCAACCCCAAGTGCTACATCAAAGTAGTCATGTTTACCAGAATTCTCATTGCAAATCTGAGTTCTGATGATTATTCCTATTTCTTGTGATTTCTGGCAATTGAGAAGCATTTTTAGGGCTTATTCAGAGTGAAATATTTGTGCAGTATTTGGTCTATACCTGAGATGGACCTATGTATGTGCTATGATGGTCCGTAGAAACACGGCTCATCTTGTGCATTACATCGTGTTCTTATAGAACATGAGCATTAGCATTTACTACTATATCTGTCAAAAACCATGTTAGGGTTGTGTGTTTGTATGAGTAAATTTTGTTGAGTCCTAACTATGACCTTTTGAGGTAATAATAAACATGAAAATAGTATGTGCCTAATGCTTGCCGTGGGTTTGTTGTTATGCTAAGTAGACATTTTAGTATGGCTAGTAAAGTGGAATTAGGATTTAAACTAGCCCTGTCTGACTTCAAAACTCATGATTTGTACCATGCTGTTTCTCTCTCTCACTGTCCTATGATCAAGCAGTATCAGCAACAAACCAAACAAACCAATAAACAAGTAAACAAACAAAACCAGTTGCAACTTCCTTTAATGGGATAGATTTGAGAAAAATACTTATATTCTCATGGAGAGCAATACTCTAAATGTGGTATAGTATTCCATTCTCACCAATACTTACAAAAAAGTTAGAATCTGCAATATAACATTGAGTCAAATTCAGTGAATATGAAGTGCTCACTGTGTTGGTCATGCTTCTCATGAGACCCTGTGATCTCAAAAGATTCTTCCTCTCACACAGGAAGACTACTGTTCTTATTTTAGCCCCTCATGCTGTGACTTATCATTTCCTACAAGAAGTGGCCTGTTGGAGGGAGGTCTTCCCTTTGATTTCCTAAAAAGTAAAACATGTTTATTTCCCTATACCTATCACGATATGAAAGAATATCCTCCTTAAAAATAACTTCCCCATTTCAACCTCAGCACACTACATACGAAGATCAAAGTCCTGGTCATGGGCTGTCATACCAGGAGGATCAGACTGTCCAAAATCACTAGCAAATTGGGTGAAAGGTAACCCACCATCTCCCACCTTTGTTTTCATTCTAAATTGATTGACTTAGAGAAAGTGAAGTAAGATAATATTGTATGATCCAGCCTTTGGATATTTGATTTATGGCCAAAAGGAAAGAAGAATCCAGAGGCATCTTTGTCTAGGGAAAGTTCACACATGGCCTAAAGTTATATCTTAAATAAACTTAAGAACTTTCTAAACATGCTGGTGATGAGTTCAACTGTTAGCTCCTTTTTGCCACATTGATACGGGTTTTTAAAATTATTGTAGGATCTCAGGGTCTGGAGGTGATTCCAGAAGACTTTATTTATACATTTTTGATATAATTTGAAGATGTTGTGTACCCCAAATACTTTCTCTGCCCTCAGCATTTTGCTTACACGCATGCAAATTTATTTAAAGTGGTGTTGCATATGCATGATACACTAAACACATAGTCATAGGAGAGGGCAGGAAGAAAAGTTGCATGAAATATGTATTAGGAAAAACCAAAACCTGTTTACTTGTACCATATGTTGTTCTTTACTGCACTTAGTTTTTTAAGAGGCATAAATTAATTTAGGCCCAGTATCTAAGTGTGGGCAATAAAGAAGATTGTCTCCCAGCACTTCCACTGGTCCCCAGGCACCGAACAGGGAACAGCTTTCTTCTGGTGTAGATCTCCAGGCGCCCTGCCCACAAATGAGCAGCAGCACACTGAGGATCTCCATTTATAGTTTTCCTTTTAATGAAAGAAATACATTGTGGATATTAATTATAGTGAGTTATTGAATAGAAGAAAACATTCAGCTTCCTTATAAAGCCAAGTCATTGGCTTTATCACCATTTTAGGCTTTAGGGTGAAACACTACCACTTATTTATTCATAGAGTATTTATTGGATATTTAGTAGAAACACATCATTATGCAAATGAGATACAAAAAACACAAGGGCATTGGGTCCCAAGAAGGTGACTAATTCAAGAGGTAAGTCATATACATATGAAAGGTTGAGTATCAATATAAAAGTTACTAACTTTAATGCTAACATTAAGAGAAACATGAATGGATCAAGAAATGACAAAATGATCAATGTCGTATTTTCCATCCTCTTAAGTGCTGAAAGCCTCTTCTCTCTTTGGTACTTTGTTTCATCTCTAATTCAAAGCTTTCATAAAATTGTACTTCCTCCATTGAAACCTTTGAGCACGTGGAGAATTATGGTAAGATCATCCCTGGGTCCAAATCACTCATTAGATGGCTTCTCTTCCATTAAGTGTCTGTGTTTGCTGCTTTTTGTTTGTTTATGGCTCTCTGTTCCTATGAGGCTGGCTTAGAGGTTCTGAGCCAGGGTGCAGCTCCTTACATATCTTTAAAGAAAGATTTTCGCCTAGGAAGGAAAGCTATTCTCTTCACTGATCATGCACTTCTGGGGGTGTAGGAGCATGAAAGCTAATAAATAGATCAGCCAAGTCATCCTGGTTATCACCAGAGTACTCTGTTCCCACCGAAACACCTGCACAACCCACATTCTACCTGCTTGATGAACCGTTTGCTCTTTGGTCCTTTGTGCCATTTATCTTAGCTTTTGATACTTTTACTGTCCACTTTACCTTCCAGAATTATGTGCAGTTGGGATGAGCTACTCAGGAAAGGCCAAGTCTTTGAGGACTGAATGAAAAGTTGATAATTGGTGGTTCTCGCATTGTGAGCACCCAATTACTTTTATTAAGTTAGTCATTGTGAACTCAGATACAGATTTTAACCCAGATGAGTATGATTGTTCTTTTATAGGAAAGAAAATCCAATGGAAAAGCACCAGGTGAGGTAGCCCTCTTCTTCCTCTGCAGGTCCTTTCTCAGGGAAACTGTTTTGAGACAGCTTGGTAGCTCTAGGGGCCTTAGAGATCACTCAGTGCATCCCCATTTTTACAATTAAGGGTCCAGAAGCAAGTCCAGAGAGCTTCTAAGGGTTTCCCGAAGGCCACCGTGCTGGGCATTGGCAAAGCCAGGACAGCCTTGGTTTCCTTCTTGCTGGCCGAGAGGCTGCCTCTATAACATAATCTCTGAATGGGAATTAAAAACAAATGTGATAAAGTCAAGTCTTGAATTAACAGTGTTTCCAAAACTATTTTGAGATTCTGATGAACGTTATAGACCCTCTCCTCAGAAAAATGCACATATCCACAACATTTGGGATATAATTTTGGGTATGAACTTCATGAAGCTTATGTGATGACAACCATCATGGTCCCCGCTTTAACAAGTCCTGATACAGATGGTATTTGTCAAGAAACATTCTGCCTATTTCTAAACCCTCCCATAGTCTAATTACACTTGAGTAATTACAAGATTGCAGAATGTGGATAGTTACTGCCACTTCTCAAAATGCCCATTTAGAATTTAATTATTAACGAGGGAACAATTCCCAAAGCAGACATCCAAATCCACATGTTGGCTGAACACACACACACACACACACACACACAAACATGAACTGTTAATTAAAAAAGCATCTACTTTGCCAAATATAAAGGCAGTTTAAAGACTTGAAAAGTTTGAATTTCCTACAACTACCTGATCCTCCATTGAAAAATTAATTTGATTGTCCCTCAGTCTCCTATCATTTTCATTTATATTAATCATATGTCATAGAGTGAATGTATCATTTATACAGTACCTACTGTGTGCATTTTAGTCTGGAGGTTGGAAAATTAGTTATCCAGGAAGTATATATAGACCATGTGTTATATGTAAGATATTCTCCCATCCAAGTACTAACCAGGCCCGACCCTCCTTAGCTTCTGAGATCAGACGAGATCGGGCGCATTCAGGGTGGTATGGCCGTAGACCTATGTAAGATATTCTGAGACAGGTTGGGAAAGTGTTTCCAAGAGGTCTTGGGCATGGTCTTTTCTCCCAAGGGCATTATGGCTCAGTTTGGAGGACACAGTGATATTCACGTATAGTAAATGGTAGGTCTTCATTGAGCACTATTCAGGCTTCAAGTTAGAAAGAGAGACAGAAATTACTTTTAGGTGAGCTTCATG
Organism: Eulemur rufifrons; assembly: GCF_041146395.1. Classification (NCBI taxonomy): domain Eukaryota; kingdom Metazoa; phylum Chordata; class Mammalia; order Primates; family Lemuridae; genus Eulemur; species Eulemur rufifrons. Next base: position 54,161,984 of record NC_090983.1, on the reverse strand, counting down.
AAGGAGGCATGAGGTCTTTACTGGGCTTTGAGAGGTGGGTAGGATTTGAGAAAGCCAAAACGAAGGGGAGAGTATTTTAGTCTATTACAGTTTTCTATTGTTACACAACAAACTATCCTAAATGTAGTCTCCTGAATAAACAACAATCCTTTATTTTCTCGTGGATATGCACTTTGGAAAAGGGTCTGGGGGTAAGAGGGAGAAGAGCTTGCTTCTGTCCAGGGGCCACTCAGGAGGATGGCAGTTACTGAAGACTCACTCCTGGCACGCCTGCCAGTTGGTGCTGACAATAGCTGCAGCTATTGACCAGAGCACCCCCATATGGCCTTCCCATGTGGCTACTTGGCTTCCTCCCAGCACAGAAGCTTGGTAACAAGAGCCAGTGTCCCAAGAGAACCAGGCAGAAGCTCCTTCAATTTTATGACCTGCCTTGGAAGTCATTTGTTGCCGCTTTTGTCATAGTCACAGGTGCATCCAGATCCAAGGGGAGGGAACATAGGCCTCACTGTTAACACCTTCGAGTCACATTGTAGGAAGAGCATGTGGGATGGGAGATATTGTTGTGGCCATTTGGGAAAACACAGCCTGGCACACAGGCCATGGAATGATAGGAGTAAGGTTGCAGAGGTGATTGAGTTAGAGGTATTTGGAGAATCAGTCTGGGTGGAGTAGAGAAATTGTAGATGGGAGCCTGGGGAAATGGGTAGGAGTATAAGCTAAGGAATCTGGGTTTGGTTCTGCTGACACTGGTGAGGCTTTAGAGTTTTTGACGTAATCACAGAGATTGTTAACTAGAATGATCTTGCTGTGGAGTGCAGGATCATTTGGAAGGAAGTTGGAGGTAGTACCATTAACTGAGAATTTATTATAGTAGTATAGATATGCCACCATAAGGCCTTGCACAGGGTGGAAACTAGAGAGATTGGAACAAAGTAACAGGAATGAGAGGCATGGTCAGGGAATATACGATGTTGAACATACTTCAGAGGAATAAGACAGCAATAATGTCATTGTTTTGAGCCAAATCAAAATATAGGCTCTATTATTAAGGAGATTGGTAGAAAGTTTTCCAACAGAATCTTCCAGGGGCAAGTCAAAGTGTACACACTTGGATAATTGGTGATTCCTGAGCTCCCACAGTGAGTTCTGCACAGGTAAAGGACGTAATTGATTTAAGTGCATTTATAAAATTAAGATTTTTTTCAAAGTGGTATTATATAGTTGTTTTATTTTATCTTCAGAGTAGTCTTTTTGGATATCACTATACATCTCAGAATCCCTTATCTACAATTCTGAAACCCAAACAGTTTTGAAAACCAAAAGTTTTTGTGAGCTCTTTTGTCAGTAAAACCTGACCCAAATGGGTGTTGAATAGACATAAAGCTATTTATAGTCTCTATCCCACTTCATGTCAGTATTCGTATATTTTATTGCAGAAATTTTAGGTATTTGATTTTGGGATTCTGGACCAGAATCCCCATTTTATGGATGAGAATAATGACACTCAGAAAATTAAGTATTTACCCAAGGCATACACTAGGATCTCTTGTCTATGAAGGCCAATCTGTAAAGGCCTGCTCATGAGCACCAACCTAATCTCCAAAGCTGTACACATGATATGTTTGCAGGAGTAGATCTTTCTCTGACACTAAGTGGTTGGCTGTCGTATCTCTGAAAGGTGCTGGTATTTTTGCCATTAAATTATAAATCCTTTGAAGGCAGAGACAGTATTGTTTGCTTCACACATCGAAGAAGCTTAATCTTTGAGGTTGAATGTAATTGCTATGTAAATTCTCCAAGTTAGGCTACATTTTATGGGTTGATCCGTACACACTGTGCTCTGACAGTGCCCAGACTTGGAGACTCAGAGCAGGCACAATCTCCCAAGGGCAGAATGGCTGAGGCCTTACCCTGTCCTTTCTTGGAAACCCCATCTCACTGTCTTGCACTGGACCTGTGAGATCTGGGGCAGAGGCTGGGTTAAGTCTCTCACGCCTCTGATGGCTTTCAGGTGCCACATGGGAGAAAAGGCCCTGGAGAGTGAGGCACTCAAGAAATAAAGACACACTCCATCTCGGGCTTTTCTTCTAGGAAGGCAGGCTCTGCTTTTCATGGAGAGAAAATTACTTCTGGACTTCTCGCCTCCTCTCATTTGCCTCCTTCCTTTCCTACGCCCCATAGTGAATCAGCTGTATGCTCTCAAGCATGAGATTCAATTACTTTTATTGTTAGGCTTGGCTGTGATTGTCTTTAATGGTCAGAAAATTATCCAGCATCTAAAAAAAAACACAATTAAAAAATTCAGCCACAGTGTGTCCCTGTGATTTTTGGCTGCCAGTAAAGAAGTATTTCCTCAGAGGAGTTCTTTGAGACATTTGACATTTAGTACTTGCTCTCCAAATTTTATTTCACAGATGGAAACCTGAGGGCTCTGGGGTTATTTTTTAATATTTCATTCAATATCAGACATATTTTAAGCCACCCCAAAATGAAAGGATCGGTTGAATGTCCTCTTTGAGGTAGAAAATAATTTTATAGCTGATAATCTTTACTTTCTATGTGCAACATCAAGCAAATATGTGAATGCCAAGCATGTTCAGTGCTGGTTCTAGCACTAAATGAATTGGCATCCTTGGGCAACTTACTAAATACTTCTGCAACCTGTCTTATTATTGGGAAGGAGGAAAGAAAATTTTAACCAGCCTTTCAAGCTTACGGATTGTCTGATAAGAATATTTATACCAATGATATTAGCAAGAACAAGTACTCTGGACATTGTCATTGATGATAGTGACCTAGGGCATTTGCAATAGGGATCATGTGGGAGTGATTCCAGGCCGAGCTGGAGCTTCTTTGGGTTATATGGGAACAGGGAGTCCTCAAGCTTTATGGACCTATAGTATTTCTGCCTGAGGAACAAGGGTTTCATAATATGCCAGTGCTAATTACCTTACAGGAGAAGTCTTCGCCTCTTACACTTTCAGGGAGCCAGGAAGCCACGATAGCAACACCTAATGAGATGGCCTGACAGCTCGGAGAACATCCCTGCATGTGTTGTTTTGCATGATGCCAGCCGGTTTCAAGTGGGCAGGATTAAATTGCAAACCAAGCCCAGATTTTTTTTATTTAATTAATGTCTGATGTTTGCCAACCAGGGGGAAGGTAATAGAGTGCAGCAAACAAATTGCTTAGAGCTGTGCTGTCACCTCTGGACTAAGACATCCTGACATGATAGAGCTGGGACAGCAGCTGGCCCCTCTGTGGTACCGCAGAATGGATTTGGCAGAAGGAAAGGGGATATGAAAGTGTTCCAGAAGCACAACCTATTTACAAGTAGACTTTTAACAAAAAATTATGGTAAGGTCTACATAACATGAGATTTTTACCATCATAACCATTCAGTGGCGTCAGGGACTTTTACAATGTGGTACAACCATCGCCACCGTCTAGTTCCAGAACTTTTTCATCAACAGGTAAGGAAACCCCCCATCCATTAAGCAGTCACTCTGTATTCCCCACTCCTGCCCGCCCCTGCCAACCACTCCTCCGCTTCCCGGCGACAAGCAGACTTTTTAGGATAGTGCGGTAGCCGAGGGGAATGGGAGACACTGGGGCTGGGGAACAGGAGATGGAGGGTCTTTTCAACTCTGGGCTCCTGTCTTTGTTTTTTTCCAACAACATAGCAAACCCACCTCATAGCAGCATGAGGGCAAACCAGCAACTTATGGCTCCGTTTGCAAACCTTTTAAAACAACTTTATTGAAGTGTATTTTGTGTATCAGAAAATTCACCCATTTCGAGTGTAGTTCAATGATTTTTACTATCTACACCAGGTGGTGCACTGGCCCCATGATCCAGTTTTAGAACAGTTTTGTCCTTCTGATCGGATCTCTTGAGTCTGTTTATGTTAATCCCATTCCTCCCCCAGCCCCAGGCAACCATGGATCTACCTTCTGTCTCTATTCATTTGCCTTTCCTGAACATTTCATATAAATGAAATCGTATGGTGTGTCATCTCTGCACCTGGCTCCTTTCACTGAGCGTGACGTTTGTGAGCTTCACCCGTGAGGTAGCATGTGTCTGTGGTTCTTTTTAAATTGCTGAATAATATTCCATTGACTGGGTATACCACATGTTATCTATCCATTCACCAGCAAACATTTTAAAAGAAGTTTCTTGTCTGTAAATTCTGGAGTGTTGGGTCATTAGAAGACCTCTACGATCCTCCCCCTCCCAGAGTCTGTCCAAGAAAAGCCCCCGAGCAGATCTGAATTCTTAGACCATTCATTTATTCAGCAGAGGTTTGTTGAGCCTTTGCTGCACACGCGCTCTGTGCGAGACAGGGATGTGGGCCTGTACTCTTGGGATTTCTGCTCTGGTGAGGGAGACAAAGCCCCGCTCACACCAAGCCCACCCCCTCTGCTGGTGGGTCAGTGAGCAGACACCTCCCACTGGGACTGATACGTGGTCACAGGCAGCTTTCTCCCTTCCCGCCCTTTGCCGTGCCACGCCACAGACGCTCTGTGCTCCTCCCAGGTGCTCGCATTACAGCCTGAGCTCCCAGCACATGACTTTGGAATTGCTTGTTTGCATGTCTTTCCTGCCTTTGGAACGTGAACAACTGGAAGACAGAGCGGTGTCTCTTCATGTGCTGAGCATGGTCCAGCGCCTGGCATGTGGAAGGTGCCCAGTGTTGGCTGGTGAATGAGGGGGCAGATGAATCCCAGTCTGGCTAACATCAGGAGCACCCTGGCTTCTCCTGGCCTCTTGAGTTCCAGACGCCCTTATTCTTCCCTCTCTAGTTCCAGAGTTAGCAGTGGCAGGGCTGCCTCTTCAGAGTGCAGCGCGAGTGCAGAAGAGGAAATACAACAGTCTAAAGTTCTCTCTGCTCCTTGGGACGCAGGCTTGACACACACTTCTTAGCACTGCCACAAACATCTTAATAGTGTTCCTAGGGTCACCCTGGGGGCAGACTATTTCGGAAACAATATGAAAATGGTCTTGCATGGCAGGTAGCTAGACCCAGATGCCAGGGGTGGTGACTCTCCGGCCTGTGCTCAGGCCCCTCCCTGTTGCATCCTGCCTCCACCCGGCCTCTCGCTCTCGGCCTCCTCCTAGGCTCCTGCCTCGATCGTCTTGTCTGACCAGACGGCCAGGACACATCGTGTGTGTTCCTGTGGGACGCTGAGCTAAAGGTGGAAGTGGAAAGACCCAGGAGGCTGAACCGGGCAAGGTGCTTCATGTGGAGAAAAAAGCAGGTGGTTTTTTGAGGGCTTTATTAGTTGCCAGTGCTGGTGGCTGGGTTCTAACCAGAGTCCCATCAAATTACTGGGACAAAAAATTAAAAAGAGCAGAGATATGGATGTGCTTAGTCTCAGAGATTACTTGAAATTTTTAAGAGATTATAATTATTTTTAAGATTATGTTATTCTGTAGGTCCAAGTATGTACGTGTGATCTACTTTAATGTTTTAGCCTTGTTCATCTTGGGGCAACTGGAGATTTGTCTCTTTCCTTGGGCATGTTGATTTCTATGGGTATTGATTAAGGCCCATTGGTTTGGTTCATCACACACATTTATTTCATGGGTGGTGGCCATCATACTGCTGTGGAACTTCTACTAGGGGTCTCCACGTCCCCCACCCCTCACAGAAGGACTCTCAATGCCTGGGGTGGCTAACAGCTTGCTGGGATTCCTTTCTTAATGGTAGACAAAGACTGAGACACTAGTCGGAAAGAAATTACCTTGGGTTTGGGTTGATTCTATTATTGATGAACATCTTTACCACTAAAATGTACTCATGCTTGAGGCACCCCAAATACGTTCCATAAATTCTAAATTCATTCACAGAGTACTCTCTGAGCCAGTGTCCAATGAAAGTGCAGTGACACCTGGTTCTACTCTTATGAATCGAGAGTCAGGGTGTGTGTTCTTTGTTTACCCCTTCTGATGCTTTGCATTTTAATTCACATTAAATCCCTTCTGTTGAGTTGGTAGTTTCATTTTTAGTATAGAAATCAAGTTTAATTAAAACTTACTTGCCATTTAAAATGATAATTTGTTTGATTTAGCATTCTTAATTACCTTGAGTAAATTGCCCATAGAGGCTCACATAATTCATTTGTTTGTTCAAAGTATTACTGTTCCATTTGCATATTTTGAAAGACACCACTTTAATGAAACACTGGGGTGGAGTCAGGGCAAATGCTAAGGGGTGGTCTTTCCGTCCTAGTCTGTTTATTCAGCTGAAAGTTTTTTTTTGTTTGTTTGTTTTTTATCTTACTGAGTTTTCATAAAAGATCAAAGTTTTAAAAAGCTTCAGTGTTGGAAAATCATTAGCAATGAAGTGCCTGGGGGAGGGAAGTCCAGCCAGGGCCTGCTACCTCTGCACCCCCTTCAGCTGAGATCTCTTCCTGCAAACTCAAAGGTGTGTAGAATCGAATCATATTTCTAATGTATTAGAGGAGCTTACAGTAAGTTGGAAGAGTTGTCTGAATTAGTGAAAAAATATGATGTTGAGTAAAGGTAACTATTTTATTATTCTGAGTGTATTATAACCATTAATCAGTGTTAATAAATAACCGTCTATAGCAGAAGACTTTCGGAAACATACTAATAAATAGGCACAAATGATTTCTTATTTGCATAACAATTATTTTAGGTTTTATGTATGGGTTTTAGCTCATGATCTTTGGAAGTGTTATATTGACTGTTCTTGGAAAGCTTTTCTTTTTTTTTTTTTTTTTTTTTTAGTAGAGAGGAATGAGGGATTTCTTTATGGTTCTGGATAAGTTTGCAGGACAACTTGATTCAGTCAGTCTCTGATTTATAGATTTTAGGTAATTCCAAAACCTAATCATTGGTTTACCCTCTACACTTTAGAAACTGATTTATAGTTCCCATTATAAAAAACAATATGATAGGACATAATAGAACACATTCCATTAGTTTAAATATCTCCAGCTTTCCTATTGCCTATAACCAAAACGTGGAAAACATTCTAAGAGCCCTTCATTAGTGTTAGTTATGTACTAAAAGCATGTCTGAATCATGTGGCCAGAAAGCATTATCTCAAATAGGGAGAATTCTCTCTTTTATACTAAGGGACTTTTTTGTAGAGAAAGTATATATATGTACATTTTATGGAATATTAGTAATGAAAGTAACATAATAACAGAGTCAGTTTTTGATGTTTGCAATACAACATAGGGATCTGTGATAAAGGCAGGAAGATTGCTACCTTCAGCACCTTGTTAAGACTCCATCCCAATGTGCTCTCTTTGTACAGGAAGGCACAGCTTCTGGTCCAACATTAATAGAACATGCCGTTTTCTGTCCTTTCTCAGTCCTAATGGAAAAGACACTATCCTGACATCCAAGAGATCTGCTTTTCTCGCTTAGTAACTCTGTGACCTTGGGCAAGTTGCTTAACTTCTCTGGACCTCAGTTTCCTTACCTGTAAAGTGGTGGTTTGTAGATGAACTAGACATTATCTAAGGTCATTCTAACTAAAATTCTGTGTTTCCAGTGGTAATGGATTGTCTCTGATCCATATGCCTCTCCGCTGGTCTCCATGAGTTGGAGAAACCAGCTCCTGGAGTCGTGGTGCAGTCAGAAGCATGAGCTAGAGCTAAGAAGACAGGCTTTCGGGGATTCAAGCCCTTTGCCTTCTTAGTGCGCTCAGTTCTGATGAGCCTGCGTAACTGATGATAGACTGAACCTTTGACTTGACCTGACTTATGTTTTCTTCTCCCCATTTCCCTTCTTGGGTTGGAGGGGGATGGGGATGCTGGGAAGGATCTTAGAAGTAAAAGCATCTGGAACATGATCTTGATGTCTAAAATAAAACTCTAACTTTGTTTAAAGAACACAAAGGAAGAATTCCTTTAATCTCATTTGACTCAGAAAGAAAGACGAAACATTGTGACTTAAATATTGATATATGTTTTGCCTTAGTAAGGGATTTTTCTTTATTTTTAATTACAAAGCAAAAATATTAATATATCATTAAAATTAAAATAATATGCAAAAGACATAAAGTGAAAAAATAAAATTCTCTCCACTCTCGCTATCTAGAGCTATCTACCATGAACACTTTCATTTGCGTGCTTCCAGACATTTTTCTATGCATGTATCAATGTGATTATTATATATGAACATCTTTTTTTGGCCTTAAAATTTGAATTATACTATAAATATAATTATGCAAGCTGCTTTTTTTACTTAAATGTCTTTCTTGGATATTCTGCCATGAGTACTTATAGATCACAGCAAGGTATATGCTCATTAAAACAAGAATGGATTTGTTTGCATAACTACATAGAGATATTAGATCATATACAAAAGCAGTAACTCTGTAGACTGTATCACATTATAACACGCTTCATCTTTCTATTTTTGGAATGCCAGTGAGGACTGGTCATTGTCTAGACATCTCACTGTTACTTGCCCTGAACTTTTTCATAACCTGAGTCCCAGAATGAAGATAACCTTATTCCTTAAGGTAGTCTTCTCTTAGCAATTTTGATGAATTTTCAATAAGCTGTTATGTAACCCTTCTCAGATTTTATATTTAGATGTATTTTTTAACTTGTCTTAACACTTATATAGTGTTTACTGTGTGTCAGGCATGGTTTTAAGCACATTTCAAATTTAAACTCATTTAATCCTTACAACTACTACATGAGATAGGTATTATTCTTATCCCAGTTCAGATTCCTTATGATTCTTCTATATAAACAATCATGTTGTCTGCAAATAATGGAAGGCTTATTTCTTCCTTTCTAATCTTTATGCCTTTTATTTATTTTTCCTGCCTTACTACACCAGCTAGGACCACCAGTACAAGGGTGAATAGAAGTAGCGAGAGCAGACATCCATTCCTTGTCACTTATCATGAGGGAACACTATTCAATGTTTCATCATTAAATATGATTTTTAACTGTAGATTGAGGAAGTGCCCTTTTATTTTTAATTTTATGTGAATTTTTTAAAATCACAAATTGGTATTAAATGTTGTCAAATGCTTTTTCTGAATGTATTAATAAAATCTACTGGTAATATGGTAAATTACACTGGTTGGTTTTTAAATGTTAAAACAGTGTTACATTTCTGAGATAAACTCTACTTGGTCATGATATAAAAAGGATGATTGTCCTTTTTATATATTGCTAACTTTGATTTGCTAGTATTTGTTAAGGATATTTATGTCTATGTTCATAGATATTGACCTATAATATTTTTAATATAGTGTTTTAATATAGTGTCAGATTTTGGTATCAGGGTTATACTGGCTTCATAAAATGAGTTAGGGTTGTTCCATCCTGTCTATTTTCTGTTGTTGTGTAAGATTGGTATTTTTTCTTAAATGTTTGATTCAATTTGCCATGAAACTTTGCAACAGTATAGTTCCATTAACTGCCCCCATCCTTTGTGTTATTGTTGTCTTGTATATTTCATATATCTACATTATAAACTCCATAATACAGTGTTATAATTTTTTATTTCAATTTTTGTATGTCTTTTAAATAATTAAAAAATTAAAGTATGTGACTATCTTTAATATTTCCCCACATATTTACCATTTCCAGTGATCTTCATTCCTTCTTGTGGATCCAAATAAACACCTGGTGTCCTTTACCTTCATCTTAGAGAACTTTCTTCAATGTTTCAAGTCATGCAGGTCTTCTGGAGATTAAGGTCTTATGTTTTGTTTTTCTGAAATTATCTTCATTTGGCCTTCATTGTTGAAGAATATTTTTGCTGGATATAGAATTCTAGCTTGACTACTATTGTTTTCCTATTGGCACTCCATTAAAAGTAGTCTCTGTCACTTATGATGAAAAGTCAGTACTATTGTAATTTTCTCCTGTATGTAATAAGCTATTTTCCCCTGGTTGCTTTCAAGATTCTGTCTTTATCTTTGAATTGTAGCAATTTGAATATGCTGTGCGTTGGCATGGGTTTTTATTTTGTTTTGTTTTTTATTTATCTACCTTGGGGTTTGCTGAGATTCTGGAATTTGTAGATTTATATATTTTTTAACCCAATTTTAGAAAACTTGGGTTACTGTTTCTTCAAATATTTTCTTCTGCCTATTCTCTTCCTGTCCATCTGGAATTCCAATTACACATATGTTAGACCTTATGCTAGTATATCCTATTGGACCCTGAGGCTCTGTCCATTAAATTTTTTTTTCTCTGTTCTTCAAATTGGATATTGTTCTATTCCTCAAGTTCACTGATATTTTTGTTATTATTTTTACAATCTGTTATTAGGTCCAGTGAATTTTTTTCAGGTATTATATTTTTTAGTTCTAAAATTTCCGTTTGGTACCTTTTTATAATATAGTTTCTACTTCTTTGCTGAGATTTCTTTTATGCCCTTGAGCATAGTTAAAACAGCTGTTTTTAAGTCCTTGTCTGCTAATTTCAGTATCTGCATCATCTCAGAGTTAGTCTCTTTTGGTTGGTTTCTTTTGAGGATGGGTTATATTTTTGTTTCTTTGCATATCTAATAATTTTAGAATGTATCCTGGGCATTGTGAATGATACATTATAGAGATTCTGAATTCTGTCATATACCCTTAAAGAGTATTGATTTTTTGTTTGTTTGTTTTTGCAGGCAGTTAACTTGGCAGAACTCAAATTCCGATTTTGTCTTCCCCTTAGCAGACAGCAGCAGACATCTCTGTTCAGTTCTTTTCTTCTTAGCTGGGCTGCTTGGAGTCTGCTACAGACATATATAGTGTTGGGATAGGTCAGAGATTTGATCAGATCTTATGTGCTGACTTTGGGGCTTTCCCTCTGTGGCTGTCTTCTCTTTGGGATGTCTTCTTTCATTTTCCAGCTGCTCTCATGTCCCTGAACTCTGCTTTCTGGTTCCTCAGCTAGTGAGACCACAGGTTTCTGAGTCTGGCCACACTGTGGGACTGACGGGGGCCTGCTCTTAGATGAAAAGTTGTAAAAATTGTGTAATTCATCAAGTGTCATTCTTCTAAGTGTCAGTGCCCCTTTAGTTTCTGCCTACTGTCAATCACTCTCCAGTTCCTTCAGATAATTTTGCTGTTGTTGCAGCTTTTAATATTTTATCCAGGGTATGTCATTGTTGTCAGTGGGTGGGCTGGTCTGATATGAATTGCTTTGATGACCAGAAGCAGAACTCTCTTTTCCCACTTTACAGGTGAATTTAAAACACACACACACACACACACACACACACACACTATAGTGAGTTTGAGTATCTTACCCAAGGTCATACCGCTGGTAAGTGACAGAGCTGTGATTTGAACACAGGCAGTTTGGTTCCCGAGTCTTAGGATTTCTTCCAAGGGGAGGCTTGACTGGTGTGAATTTTCAGGATAACAGAAGGAAGTTTAGGAAATAGTCTGGAACTTGTGGGGCTTTATGCTGTCAATTCCTTATGCACCAGACTCATCCTAAGATCTCATTACTCAGTGAATACTTCATATGTCTTTGGATGTTTATTTTACATACAAGTTTATATATAAGTTGAATTAAAGGATAATGCTGCTCTTGGTTAACTGCAAAGTATTATAAATCTTTAGTTATGAAAAATCCCATTGTTCAGGGTCCTGGGATGTTGGGCATCTTGGGCCATCTTACTTAGAAACGGGTGAAGTTTATCATGTGGTCTTTTAGTGATTAAAATAAAGAGAAGTTTTGGAGGAAAGTCACATCAACAGTAATGTGATATATATATATATATATGAGTTGTTTATTGAAGAAACTCAAAACCACAGCTATGGGGTAAATAGTTGTCTTTTAAAAATATAATTTAGCTGATGTGAGCCATAGGCCTTGACAGCATAACAATAGGACCAAGCTTGAACAATACTTGTTTTAGTATTGCTCCTTCCTGATAGCTTCCCGTTTTCTCCCCTAGCCTCAGTCAGTTTGAATTAACATTCATCCAATGATTAATTTCATCTTATTCCTATTGCCCCTTGATTTTATCTTCACTTTGCATTTTCAAGGTTTGACTTGTTCCTTATTGATTTTGTGATAGTTCATAAGCTGATTTGTAGAGTAGTGAAATCGTGTTCATGTATGATATTATAATACTTTCAAACTGAAGGATAAGGCCTATGTATTTGCTTTTGGAATTCTCTTGGCATCCCTAACCAGTGCTCGGATACCATACCCCAGTGACTGGCCAGTAAAGAGCAGGGGTTTGATACTTGATTGATTGATCATTCTGAATCGCAGCCAGTCGGTTCTGGGAAGGTGGGCTTATCTTCCCAGTGAAATAAAACTGAGCCCTTGAAGGCCATGATAAAGATTCTGGCTTTCATCCTGAGAGTAACGGGAAGCTATGCAGAGTTTTAAGGGGCTGAGTGACAAGCCTAGATTTAAATTTTTAAAATAATTTCTCTGGATGTTTATGGAGCAGTTCAGTATAACCAAGTTCTGGAGTGTAGAAATTAATATAAAAATTAATAAATTGTTAAAGTTTAACTGAAGGATACAATGTAGATGAACTGATACCCTGGATAGTTCAGCTGCTCCCAAGTATTATCTCTCCTCACTGAAATTTTGAAAAAAGCTGAGAAGCACAGAGTTTGAGGTTGCCTTTTTGTTTTTTTCTAGGGGGATTGAGAACCTAGAATGTGAGTATTTTGCATTTCTGATAAGAGACATTTTATTTTTATAATGAAAAATTGAAGCAATGCAAATATTAAGGATTAGGGAATTGAATATTATAAAGCTATTAAAAATGGCAAGTGTATATTTTATGCCCACATGGAAATGAGTATGTTATACTTTGTTAATTTTTTTTTTTTTTTGAGGCAGAGTCTCACTCTGTTGCCCAGGCTAGAGTGAGTGCTGTGGCGTCAGCCTAGCTCACAGCAACCTCAAACTCCTGAGCTCAAGGGATCCTCCTGTCTCAGCCTCCCGAGTAGTTGGGACTACAGGCATGCACCACCATGCCCGGCTAATTTTTTTCTATATATATTTTTAGCTGTCCATATAATTTCTTTCTATTTTTAGTAGAGATGAGGTCTCGCTCTTGCTCAGGCTGGTCTCGAACTCCTGAGCTCAAACGATCCGCCCACCTCGGCTTCCCAGAGTGCTAGGATTACAGGCGTGAGCCACCGCGCCCGGCCCATACTTTGTTAATTTTAAAAAGTAAAATTAAAAATTCAATAAACATATTTAAAATTATGAAAACAATCATGTTTTCTCTTAACAAAAATACACAGAAATAGAGATGAAACTCGTTATACTTTATTATCCACCAAATTCCATTGCTTAACAGCTGTTTAAAAGTTTTTTTGCTTAAAAAAAAAAGCCTAATATTATTTCAGTAATCATTGCAAATCTGAATTGAAAAAGCATTCAGATGCTGCTAAGACAGCAACATTTTCAAGAGATTAAAAGCTTCCATATGAAAAGGTACTCTGATATTATTTCCTCTTCCTAAACATTTGTGGAGATGGAGAAAATTCTAAATATATCTTAAAGAAAGGAATTGACAACTCACCGGTTAAATACAGCCTTTAGCTGCTGTTTCAGCTACTATTTGTTGATAGCAGGTTACAAGAAGGTTAATAATGGTTTGTTTGATGGGTTTCCCCACATTTTTATAGGATTTTATGCTCTTGTGTGCAACTTGCTAAATCATAGCACTCATATACCTCATTAAAATAAACATTTAAGTATGCATATGTAAAAGAAATATTGATGGAAAAAGAGATTTCTCAGAAAAAGAGTCACCTAATGATAAACTGTGCCCAGGGCAGTAAGTGAAATACCAAGTTGCTCTGTTTTTGTAAATAGTGTCAATTCTGAATTCTGTGCTAAAAAACTGGTAAATGACAGCTCTCTCTAGTGTTTCCGGAGGCCATCTACTGTTTCAGAGCATAAATCGTAAATATACCTTTGAACTAAGACTGTCTCGCTGGACCTATCCTTTTGCGACTCTGACTTCCAGTCTCAATGGAATATTGAAGGGGAGGCTCGATAGAATAAACAGTGGAATCCTTGTCCGGGAATGACTGCCTGGCAATTGTTTCATGGAAAACAGGGAGGGGTGGGGGACAACAACCCTGCTCTGTTCACTGGCTCTTTAATTTAGATTACCAATGATAAAGCTGGGACTCGGGCTAAAGAAAGGTAGGATGCACACGCAGAAACATTAGTGCTAATATGCTGCAGAAAGCCAAGATAAATCAGTCCAGCTCTCATACATCACTAAGGGAGAAGCTGATTGCAACTTGACCATGTGCCTGAGTAGTCCCATCAGTGAGAAGAGCAGAATATGGATTAAAAAAAACTAGAATGTACCCTTAGGGCTACTGCCGTGTTGGACCTGGGAGAAGTGTCTGGTGTAAGTTTCAACTTGTTTTCTCCATATATTTACCAGCGTGTTCACAGACAGGGAGCTTGTTTCTCTTCTCTGTGTTTTCATGGAAGCCTCAAGCATGTTTATTTACAGTAGTAGACTTCATTTTGTATAAATGTAATGTCAGCCTAATAAAGTTCTTAACAGAGGACAGTTTAGCCCAGTGTTTATCCAGGAGAGAAATGTAAAAAAAGTGATGGCTGTCATAACTGTGTGTAGGAAGGCTGTGGGTGAGTTTTGTTTTGTTTTTTTGTTTTTTTGCTTTCCGGGAAAGTAGGGGTTAGAGGGGTAGATTTTAAATGAAGAACTCCAGTTATTTTGCCATTCTTTAAAAAAAATGTATTTGTCACTCAGCATTTCACTCCTCCTGGGGTCTTTTGTTTTGAAAAACTGTGTTTAAATATGTAAGCCAGCCTGCTCGAAACGCATTATATTTTATGACTGGGATGTTTGTATTGTTTCATATCTGTTATTAGACAAAATAATCATAAAGGGTGTTTTCTATGGACCTTTTTATGTTCCAAAATTAAGTACAGATGGTAATTTCCAGCAGTTTTAAAAATTTGTCAATTATTTAATTTAGCATCACTTAAGCATCTGCACAAGGAGAAAGCTGAGATGGTACAGAAACTGAATGAGCATTGATTGCTAGTCTGAATTGCATCTTTAAAGTTTTTTGCCTCAAATCTCTGATTTCACAGTTTATTTTTACCAAATTAGATTATCATATTTCATTATCGAGACTATGAATGGGTGGGACGCTCTCAGATATCCTACATTTTCCGTTAGAACAGTACTCAAAGCGCCTGCTGATTGTTGCTCTGAGGAAAATTCTCATGCCGGCTCACCGAGAAGATTGCTTAAATAATGCATGGGCAAGAGCAAGGCAAGATGGAATTTATGGCCCAGACACCGCGGTCGGGCTTTTGTTCAGAGGAGAGACTACTTAAGTGAGAGCATATAGCATACACCGAGGCTCCGGGGGAAGCGTGTAACTGAAATTAGTGGCCACATGATGCTGTCCACATGTTATTTTACAACAAGCCTTAAAGCAGTCCGTGGAGCCTATGGTGTGGTGGGAGGGAGGGAGGGAGGGGGAACTCAAAGTGCCAGTTGCGAACAGAATCCCCTAACTGAAGATTCCGTGGGACACACATGGGAAGTGGATGTTATACAGGGAAGATGGTGCCTCTAGAGAGACTGGATGTTTGACTGATGAAATGCAGCATGGCAGTCTTGTTTGGAAAGAATAAACCTTGACCAAACTGCAGCATTCTATACACTATGTCTTCCATCTTGTCCTAATTAGAGGAATATGTCTGCTGAATCCTAATCTCTTTAATTGTTGATAGAGCAGGCATGTGATTTGCTATAAATACACATGAGCATTCATTTCTGAAATAATGGCTGTTGCCAAATATATTAGACCGACAGGAGTGCTGGACTAGGGAAGCTGTGCTGAATAGTTGAGTTTTGGAGGTAATGGACCAGTTGAGAATCATTGCACAGCTGGGCCAGCAGCTGCACCCAGTGCTCTGTCAAGTTTGGCCTCTAATTTCCTTGAACTTGTCCTTGTTTGCCAAAATGATGAACGTAGCAAGAACTTGCTTTAAATGAGCCCACTGAAAGCAGAAAAGACCCTTTCCAAGGAGTCTTTGTCAAAGTGTGGAGTCAACAGCAGCAATGGCCAAATGAGGTATTGATTAGGTGATGAGAAGTTTCAATAATCATAAAAATAAAAACCAACGGCACCGTTGTAGAATGAGGTAAGCTGGCAGGAGATCAGAGTACATTAAAAGGCAGCATTGGGTCATCACTGTCCTAACTAAAGGACATATGGGGGGAAAAATCCCACAATAATATCCAGCAATAGTTATCTTGTAATTAGGAAAAAATAAAGCAGCCTGCAGGTTGGACGGCAGCCCAGTAATCTCAATGCCTTTTTCCTTAACAGTATATTGTTCTGATGTTCTTTGGGTCAGAAGCAAGTGCCAGAGAGAGCGTTTTATATTAAGCAGCATCCTAGGACTGAACAATGCAATTAGTGGCAAGCTGAGTAGAGACAGCAGCAAGGGCTTGCCTTCCATTGCCTGGCCCCAGTTTGAGCAAGTATTTATTTAGCACTTACTACATATCTAGCATGTTCTAGATACACACCCTAACTACCTATGTTAAAACCTCTTTGAGGGTTGGGTGTAGTAGCTCACACCTATAATCCTAGCACTCTGGGAGGATGAGGTGGGAAGCTAGCTTGGGGTCAGGAGTTTGAGACCAGCCTCAGTGAGAGCGAGATCCCATCTCTACTAAAAATAGAAAGAAATTAGCTGGACAAAAAAAAAAAAAAAAAAAAATAGAGAAAATTAGCCGGGCACGGTGACACATGCACATGCCTGTAGTCCCAGCTACTTGGGAGGCTGAGGCAGGAGGATCGCTTGAGCCCAGGAGTTTGAGGTTGCTGTGAGCTAGGCTGACACCACAGCACTCTAGCCCAGGAGACAGAAAAAAACAAAACAAAACAAAAAAACCTCTTTTTGAGAGTAGGCACTTGGATTTATACTTCTCTCTTATAAATCCCATCTCTTGAAGACTATTGACCTGGATATGGTAAGCCTGTCTAGTTACTTGACTTTAAAGAGATTAAATGTCAAATCCTTATTATATAAATGTTTTATTTTTCTGTTACAATACTGATACCCTCCTTCAGATTTGAGGGCTAGTGACTAGAACACCTGCAAGTTAGGTGATTTGGGACAAAATACTTAACCTCTGGGAGAGCCAGTTTTCTCGTTTGTGAAATGAAGAAAGTAGCACTCATCATGCAGGATTGTGAGAGTTAAAAGAGCTACCAGGAGGTGCTCTCCAGCCCGCTCAGGATAAAGCAGTGTAATTTGCCATATGGGTTGAGTGTGCAGGGGAGTGTGGGGGTGGGGCAGCTGGTTAGGAGAGTGTGACAGTGCCTTGAATAAGAATATGACCTTAGATGGTGCCGGGGGAACGAGGAGAAGAGCATGAATCTGAAATATGTTTCAAAGGAGAAATGACAGAATGTGGTAGCAGATTGTGTTAAAACTAAGGGTGATGAAGAAGAAGGAAGAGTGAAAGTCATGATGAGGAGGGAAAAGATTATGGGTTTATGATAATGGCAAGGTATGATTTATGTATATGTGTGTGTATGTATTCTCTAAAAATCAAAAAGCTAAAACAGTATAGTCTTTCAGAGACTTATAAACTAAGAAAACTAAGTAATATAGAAGAGGAAATTGGAGTGCTCCAGTTAACTTATGTAAAAGGAAAGAGAAAAAATCAATAATAAACCAATATTACAGGGCTATTGATGACAATAGAGTGAAAATTCAAAAGAATTGCTTAAAATGGCAAATCTATGTTTGGATTTTTTTCCCAGACGAGACCCACAATCATCAAATAATAAGGCTCTTCTGCAATCTTGGAACTTATTTAGGTTTTCCTGAGTTAAAAAATGCCACTGAGGGGATACAAATAGTGTCAGGGTTGGGAAGAAAAAGAGCATGAGGAATGGAAATTCTCAAAATAGCTTGGTTTTCAGGAGGAAATGGGAGCCAAAAGATGGCTGGTTGACCTTTCGCAACTTGACTGTTGATTATGATTTGTCAGAAAGTTTGGCAACTGGTATTCCCTAAATAACTAACTTATTGTGATTTTTAAGGAAATTCAAGCAAGAATTAAAATTATGCCAAACCCCCAACTGGCAAATAGTTTGTGGTCTAGAAGTTCATTTGCAGGTCTTTTACAGGAACAATATTGTAAACATACTTAGGCTACTTTTCAGCAGTCTACCCAAAGCACCCTATGGTCGAAATCACATTCATTTGCAATAAAAAATTAGTAGCAAAAATGCTTGTAACGTTAGTCATTGAAATATAGGCGATGACCACCAGAATAGAAAGCGTTCTGAATGCTAGAGCTTGGGGAAAGGCAGGTTAATGACGACATGATTTGGGCTGTGACTGTTTTAAAATTTGTGTCTGCCTTCACTGACTTGAAGAGGCTTTGACTTCTTTAATTTTGAAATGTAAGGATTTCCTTGTCCTTATTTCAGGTATGTCACGGAGTCTTACAGTGTCTGCCATGATTAGTATTGTTTTCACAAGAAAAGGGAATGAGGATGAGGGGAGAGAGGGGGTAGAGAGTTACCGGAGGTAGCTTGGGCAAACGTTAAGAGAGGAATAACAGCAGGTTTTAAAGAATGCGTGAGAGGAAGATTGAAGGGAAGTGAAGGGAGCGATGAACGTTGAAAAGAGGTGCACTGAAGGGTCCCACGTTGCTCGAGGGGATAAATATTGGGCCTCATAGCTCCCTGGCTCAGCCACCAGGGGGTGCTTGAGACTTAGAGAAGTGCTCTCTTGCGTCTGCGACTGCTTGTGTGACCCCGTACGCCTGAAGAATCTCCCGTGTACTTTCCCTGCTTTAGGTCCCCCTTGTCTTCACTTCCTTCCCTACTCAGTTTGGATACCACGGCCTATCCTTTCAACTACTCTCTTGTCAATAGTGTCAGTTCTTCCATTCATTCATTCAATAAAGATCTGTAGAGTGATTCCTATGTGTCGGGCGTTGTAGTGTTGGATATTTGGAAGCGAATAAAACAGACCTGTGCCTGCCCTTGGCACCTACAAGGTCAAATACCAACTCTTAATCAATCCATCTGTGTCCTTCTCTTGCCTCCAACCAGGCTGCTAAGCACTGCTAGAGAAAATCACTCCGCTGTCCGGATGGATGCCGTGGTAAACTTATGACCTCCAACCTCAGTGGACCCCTCAGTATAACTCAGCGATCCTTATATGTTTTCGCAATACTCTTCTACCATCCTCTCCAACGTCTATTTGAAGACTTTTCTGCTTCCTTCAAATCTTCGGCCAAACGATCTCCCTCGTCATTTTCAGCAGACACCCTCGCCTCTTTCTGTGCAAGATTTCGGCTTCCTGCCAATAAATCTATTACCCGCATAACCGAAATGAAAAAGCAGCTGTCTTGAGGACAGTTCAACACCGTGCAAGTCAAATCTGACTCCAGGAAGCCTTGGAAGGCAATGGAGGTCTTTACCGAATGTTTCTTCTGGAGTCAGCCAACACCAAGGGGGCGCTGTTCTCGGAACACATGGCTAGGTTCCCTAACAATCGTCTGTACCCGTCCTGCTCCTCAAAGCCCGGCTCCTCGTGGCAGCCATCGGTTTATTCTCTCCCTCCGCTCTCCTCCTCTGTTTCCTCGCCTGCCGCCGCACTAATCCATCTTATCGCCTTACCCCCGTCTGTCTTCTCTCACTCCTGTCTGGGTCGAGCTAACTAGCTTATCGCGGGGTCTGTCATTCTCCTGCCACTCCGCTTACCGCAGTCAGCACAAGTCACTGACGGTCGAGCGGCAGATTATCCTTTTTCTGAGTCGGGGGAGGAAGCTGTTGCAAATTTGGCAATTTATTAAATATTATGTATTTTTAAAAGATCTGTCTATTTGTACTCATCCGTTTCCCTTCCCCAGGTTAAAACAGAAAAGACTTTTCCTCGTGTGTCTCCCCCGCCTGTGTTCTGGGGCCCATTCACTCCCGTCCTCCTGGGGTGCTTGCTTTCCACAGAATTTCTTCCATTTCCTGTATCTTTCACCTTTTCATCTCTAGTGGATCCTTCTCATCTGGGTGTACATGGGCTCCAGACACTCCAATCTTAAAAAAAAAAAAGACAAAACAAAACCTTCATCTTCACCTCATACTCTTTTATCTACTCTAACTTTATCTCCCTTTTTATAGCCAAACTTCTTAAAGGAATTGTCTACATTTGTTGTGTCCATCTCTTCCCAACCCAGGCACTCCTCAGCCTGCTATGATCTAAATTCTACCCCAGTCACTCCATGGAAACCCTGCTAGCTGAAGTCATCCCCTGCCTACTTGTTCTGAATGTGAAAGAGATTCTCAGTCCTTAATCTTTCTACAGCATTTGACATTGTGGATCACCTTCCCTTCTGGAAATAGCGTTTTCCTGTTGCTTCTTTGTGCTCTCCTAGTTCTTAGTTTCTGCGGGCTTATCTTTCTTTATATCCTATTAAAAGATAGGTGATATTCATGGGCACTGTTATTTTCTGACGTTGGGAGAAATAGGGAGGGGGTTCCATCCATTCCTGTGGCTTCTGTTATTATTTACATGCTATTGACTCCCATGCTGGGATCACCCCACGCTACACTGTGGGAAGCGAGATACAGATCTCTTCTGCTTGGAGACTCCCTCCAAACTCAACTGGGATTTTGACCCCAGAGTGGGGCAAAGTCTGGGAGTGGGCCTGTTTCTCTGGCCCACACCAATAATTTGCTGCATTACTCTTTTCTCTCAAAAAACCTTCCTCAAACATGCTCCATCACTACCACCACCAATTTAACTATATTGATCTCTTTTGGGGCTGAAATATTAACTCTAAAATCTTCTTATGAATCCTTAGTCTATTGTTTATAGTATAAACTTCATGGAATTTGTCCTTCTAATTAAGCCAAAGTTTGGAATGCAAAAGTCTTTTCTATCTCAAAACTGATTATTAAAAATGAAAAAGTACTTTGGCTTTTTGTGCTTTGGATAAAAAAAAAAATTTATTTAGTTGGCTTCTTTGTTTCCTTCAGGTCTTTTAGTGTCCTTGGGGTAACTGAATGATCCCACAGGGGCAATACAAACCTTTTTATAGTTTAACCTACACTGGAATGGAAAAGGGAACTGAGTTGGTTTTACCTGTAGTCAGAGGAATCATTCAAGAGAAGAGACTCTTGACCCCTAAACATGAAGGTCCAAGAAAATACCCCTTTGCTTATCTAAACAGATTCCTTATCATCTGACATATACCTATATCACTTTGAAACTGCAAATGATGGGACAATTCTAATTTTTCAACACTTCATAGGTAAAAATGGATATGTAACTGAAGGTATGACTATTTGTTGAGTCTTTGTAATTAAATTGTGGTGAAAGAGAGAACTAAATCTATTGGCCTTGTCTAGTTTCATACTGATCAAGTTGGCACAGACTAATATCCATCCAAGCCAATCTGTACAGGTAAAGGGTAATGTTTAAGAAACTGTTTTGAATCTTTGAGCCCTAACTACATTTTGGAAAGGTTTTATGTGACATGGAAGAAGTCTTATAATGATTTGGTTCAGAAAAATACATTTTTACATTGCTTTTTTTTTTAGCTTCTTTAAAGCCATTTTTAAAGAAAAATTTGGAATATATTTGAACTTTCAAGAGATAAGGTAGAATATTTCATAAATTCAAATTGTGTCATACCTAAATTAATCCAAATTTTAGCTGTTAATCAATGGCAAAGAAGCTGAAGAAGGTGTGACATGCTTCAGTTGTTGGGCTCTTATCATCCAGGCATGCAATTGCATTTTGAACAGATTGGAACCACAAGAACAGATCATTGGACCACCTAACAAAACGAGCATCCCAGTAATCAATCTCTGAAATAACAAAAGCATGAATTAAATGTTTTTTGATCAATATTACTCACACAACTCTTATCCTTAATGATAATACTTAACTGAAAGAAAGACCTTTGCTTCAAGGTTCATTTGCAATCCACAGAGAACTCTAAATTTGTTTTGACATCCCAGTGCTTCTGGAAAATACGAGTACTGTATTTCATTTTGTGGAATCAGAGCAGACTGCATAATAATATGCTCTTACATAGCACAGACTGTCTCTAATTTTTCATTCTAAGTTTTAATAACAGAAAATGTAATGGGGAAGGGGCACAGAGGGGAAGGAACCTTTGAAGTGGAGGGTTAGGTGGGGGAAGTCCTGTGTATAATTCTCTCCTGTTAATCATGCCTGTGCCTTCTTTAAAGTTATGCCTTTTGCAGAGAAATCCAAACAATGGAAGCAGCCATCAGTCTGAACCTGACACTACCTGTTAATTGAGAGGACAGAGTTATAATTCTAGCTTTATCTTAATTAAGGGAAGCTCTACAGTTTTTCCTCTTCCAAAAGGAGAATGTAGCAACTCTTTTGAAAAAACTAAATTCTGAAATACAGTGGTGGAACCAGTATAAGTTTCTGTTAGGTTGCATTTGGAGCACTGCAGAAGGTAAAGGCTGTTGACACAGTCTTCCCAAAATACAAGTGTCAAGGCAAATCTGTCAGCAGCCTCGGCCCTTTCTGTAGTGGACTGACATAAAAGAAAGGCAACTCGTCTCCACCACTTATTGTTTCCTACAAAATTTAGCAAGGCTGCAAAATGAGTCCTGTGATATTCTGCTCTTTCTAGGCCTCTGGTAAGGATGGCAGTTCTTCCACGGGCCTGACCAATGCTGTTATCATTCACTCCTGTCATTTTGCCTTTAGAACTCACTGTGATCCTCCACAGGAGTTTCTGATGTTTGTTCAGCAATCAGATGGTAGATAGCTGGATAACCATTTTGCCAAATCCATATAACAGTTGAGAGCTAGTCTAAGCTGAATAAGAGAGAGACTACATCATCCTCCCCCTAAACAACCACAGTTCATAACATCAAACTAAAGTCTTTAATTTTATTTTGTCATTTTTGATGCTTAAGAAATACAGCATTCCCAGCTCATAGTATTAGCTAACTAATTTCTTTTTCAGGTGAGAAGAAACGTTATAGCATCTTTGTCCTTGGAGATTTTTCTCAGTCTTGGGGGGACTGGCTTCAGTTATCCGGTGTCCCCATAAAAGTTATTTATTCATTTACTTGTTTCCATTCATTCATTGACTCTCACTGTGTGCCAGGCATTATTCTAGGCACAAGCATTAGAACAATGAACAAGACAGCCTTATGGTGATGGTAAAAGTGTACGCCCAATGAAGCCTCTTCAAAAGGCACTTTAAATAACACGAGAGCTCAATATCATCACCTTATGTTGTCTATAGCTTTTGCGGAAAAGGAAATTTTTCATTGTCTGCGTCATGTACCATAGAGGGAACAGCAGGCTTTGGGTCTTTTGTTTATAAAATCTCAGAAATGTTCTCAACGTGAGGTTATACAAGGTCATTTTAGTGACACAACCCAGGTCTCATCCTTGTTATTCATTCTTTAACATGTACCAACACTAGAAAGAGTTTAGAATAGCCTATCCGAAGAGGAGCAACTCTTCAGACTTTTTTTTCTCCAAAAGCAGAGGAACTTAGTTTTGACTCAACTGAATCTCATGACTGGTAAGTTACTGCACACGTTAGAAAGGTCTAGCTTCCTGCTAGATTGTTTGCCAAAAGATGAAAAGGAACACAAGGAAAAACACCCAGTCAAGGGTCTGGCATCTTGTAGGTCCTTAAGTAAGTGTTTGTAGTTTCAGAATGAAGCCAACCAGAATCACAGTCTGAAGCCCAAGTTTACCTTAAAAAACAAAACTGAATTTCCCCCCATCCTAAGTGAATCTCTAGAATGGTTCATTTCCTTATCTGTAAAGTGCAATGACAAATCCTTACCTCATGGGATTACTAGGGGGACTCGATGAGATAACAGGAAAGTTCTTCATAAATAATCAAGTTCTACTAAAACAGAAAGTTTATCACAGGAAAAAAAAAAAAAAAACAACCAAGCCTGAGGCCTTGATAAATTCTTAGGTATTGTGTTCTTGTTGAATAACGAATAGTTTTTTTTTTAAAAAAAAAAAACAACTAATACACACTTTTTAAAAAATAGTTCTTTCCCTGTAGGTAATTTTATGCCTGTATATTTTGAGAAAAACAGTAGAAGGCATAGGAAGTCCAACATCTTGCATAGAGTTAATGCTAAATTTTGTATATTGAGAATCACAGATGGAAAATTGGTTTCTGGTATTTAGATGTCTTCACCCATGTTGCTGTGTGTGGAATGTGGGCTGAGAGTGTTTCTCGGCTCAATCTCTGAGCCATCCAACCCCTCACTGCACTTTGGTGATTTTCATTATGCTAAACCATACAAAATTGCTGATATTTGACCACTTCTGATCTACAAAAATGGCAATTTCATATGTTCAGCCTAATATAATTATGTTTCTCTTATTGAATGTGTGTTTATTTATCTTCTCTGTCTGATATAGACATGTGGCAGAGATTATATATCTAAAATGAAGTCTGGAAGTCTGAGCTCAGAAATTGCAAAATATAGAATGTAAACTTAAAATGTCTTCTCATGTGGGCTGCATATACTATTACTGACTTCCTTCATGAAGACAATGCACTGGAAATCATAGACACTTAATAGTTGGGAACATCCTAAGGGTAAGCTCCTTACTCCCAGGGGGTGCTCAGCTCAAACGAGGAGCCATCCTGGCAAACTGGGCCCCTGGGTGTGCTGTGTCACCCCCCAGTCACCTCCTCCTTCCTGAGTCTCTCTGCCTCCGCATCGCCTCACTGCCCTGTGCTGTTGTTACCACTGTGTGGGTGCTGCTGCTTTGGCCTGCCACTCACCCAGTTAGGGGCTTATGGGGTGTCCCACTGCACTGCTTTTCAAGCCTCTTTAATTGCAATCCATAGGATGAATACATTTAACATCATGACCTAGTACATGTACTATATTACACATATATGCTTATGATATACGATATCATATACATGTAAGTTATCTATTTACCTACTGTATATCTTCCCAGTTTTGAGAAGCTGTCCATCATGTTTTTTTTGGAATGAGGACCCAGCTAAACTTGTGGATACTCTAATGCTTAAAGAGAGTGGGAAAAAAATGCCAGCTCAATCTTTAAGCTTTTTATCCCTCTTAAGCAGCTGTGGCCTGTGTCGGTTTATATCAGGATTTGTTTTCCTATTTCTGGTTTTGAGAAGCCACAACCTTGCAGATGAGCCCCAAGATGGGGCTGTGGCTTCAGTAACAAAGTTCTGATACCCATGACAGTAATTATAGGTGGTAAGAAGTTACTTCAGTTGGTATGGAATGTTTTAGTTTGACCATGACTGTCACCAGCAATCTGCTGCCATGCACATGGATATAGCCGGGTGAGATTATTTATCTTTATGCCTGTTTCCTATTCCTAATATAACTGTATAATTTTATCCTATCTATAAGTTGAGATTTAAGTTTGTCAAAAATGTATGTAGAGCCATCTAACTGAATATAGACTATGGATTATGCCAGTAGAATCAGCAACTTCAGAATATATTGGTTTTGATGAAAATTTTTCAAATGTTTTGAAAAGAGTTATATAGCACCTTTATCTCAATTCTAAAATTTGGTGTAAAGCTTCTATATCTACTTCTATCAGAATTAAGAAAAACAGATACCACTTGCCTGCCTTAAGATTCAGATAGCCTAATTAAGGGTGGGTTTTCCACTGGCCCACTGCTTTTAATTCAGAGACACATATTTTCTAAGGGAAAAAAAGAGACAGTTGCTTCTCCCGATAGGGTTCATCATTACCAAACTAGACTGTATCATATCTGGAGCCTTGTTAATCAGGCAGGAACTAAAGGCATGAGGCTTTCTTATCCAGGTGAATTCAGAATGGATTCAGAATTGCTTAAAAGGAAAACTTGTGAATTAAATGGCCTTCTACTTGCACTGATTTTTGAGGTGGAGAGGCTCTTGGCAGAGTGTTTTGATTGGTGTTGGCATGCTGTCTGTGGCATGAAAGTCAGCTCAAGTGAAATGTGGCAATCATAGGAAGTTCCCTTCAAGGGATATTATACATTTTGACAAAAGAAGAAGATTGTTTTGTTTGTGCACTGAAGGCAATTCTAAAGGGGAGTTGCAACAGTATTTTGAGAGGACAGCCTTATTGAAATGAGCAACTGACCATCTAAGGAAAATATATATTCAAACTAGGGTAAGTCTCTCAGATTTGAAACAAAATACATTGAGAAGCTACTATGTTCCAGATACTTTCCAGTTTACTTTTACATGGTTATTTAATCCTCCCAGTAGTGCTGCGTGGCAATTGGTTGTTTTCCTATTTATAATTTTATGGGTAATAAAACTGAGGCTCAGAGAAGTTAACCAACCTGCTTGGAGTCACACAGCAGGGAAATGGCAGTGCCCAGGTTCAAGTCTTCTGAAGCTGGGTCCAGTATCCTTCCTATGACACATGTCCTGTCTTTGACATGGTATTAAAAGATGAAAATAGCACATCTGTATCTAAAAACAAACCCAATTTCTGAGAAAACTGGATAATTGAAATACCTGTATTTTGTTTCTAAATCATACCTCAGTTTCCAAATTTCCTTATTCTCTCGAGCTGTTTTTCTTTAATGTGTAGATTACTATATTGTTTCAACGTTGTTTTTTCTATCAAATGCATCTGTTGGTTGTTAATGATTATTTACGATACTTTTAGCACCTGTTAACAAAACTCTTCAGAGGCTTATATGTGCTGTACTAGTATTCCTTTTTAAAATATATTGCTGACTCTTGGTGAATAATCTTAGCAGGATTGTTATGCATGGTTTTTTTTGTAATGTGCAACTTTTATAAGGAACTCTTCAACCTAACTGTATAGTCTGCTAGTTGCCAAGCCCAAGCTAGTTGGATTTTGTGTTTTTGAAATCTCATCTGAGAGGATGAAAAGCTGAGCAGATACCTGCTTTTTCTTCCAGCTTCACAGGCAGCAGTGGTGTTACAAACCCCACCTCACTTCAGGCCCTCTGTGTCTATGAACAGTTCAGACTGACTGGAACTGTTTATTGAATGCCCGTTACTTGTGTGCATTAGTCAAATGCCATTGATTGTTGTAATACACCACCAGCTTAGAAAAGGTAATCAGACCTTTAATTGAAGATCCTACTTTGGAGGACAGAGTGTAAATCATTGAATACAAAGTCCAATAATTTCTTCATGGCAAATACAATGTGTCTGTGATTGCATCCCCAAAGAGAGATGGCTGATACTCAAGACTAGGCATGGGGGGATTCCTGAGAACTTTTCCCAAGATTCAATTTGTTTTCATCTTGATTCAGAATGTTCTCATGTTTCTTACCAAAACTTTGAGGGGTGCTACTATGTGTATGCATATATGTTCATTTAAGATTACAATTGAAATATAAGACAATTTATTAGTGAATGCTTTGAAAGCCAAGTCATCTTAACTGTCATTCATTGGTTATAACCCTGGCATAGTCTTAAGACTATGTATTTTATAGATAAAACAAGAGCAGCTCTGAGTCTTTCCTCCTTGGTCTTTCAGCTGTTACCCTCTTTCCTAACTCAACGATAGCACATACTCATTTAGCACAAACTGAAGACGTGTACAAATGCAATGATTTAGATACAGATTTTCTTGTTGCCATAGTTTAAAGAAACCAGTTTAAGGTCCAGTCCAAGACCTGGACGATGAGCTGCTCCCTGCTCCAGCCAAGCTTTGCTCTGGTTGGTGCCCTCACCTTGCTGGGCTATGGCACCAACCAGAACTTAAGTCCTTCATATACCCTGGACTAACCTCTCAGATAAAAGACCTCCCCCTTCTGCCCTTGCTACCTGCACCGTGGAAAACACCCAGCCAAGTGCTGGTCTGAGGCTCTTTATTGCTGCCCGTAACTCCCTGGAGAGCATCAGATATGAGGGACCTTGTATCTTCCCCATGCTTTGGGAAAGCAGTGAATCTCTGAACAGTTAGGAAGATGGTGCTGTGTAATTGCAAACATACTAAAAGTCTGCAGTATGAATAGATCCTCAATATTTTTTGTTCTCTTGCTCTAAAATGAGTGCTAAGAATAGAGGCAAATAGACTCTAAGAAACTTTGTCTGTGACCCCTCCGTGACTCAGCCAGCATTACTAATTTGCTGTGGGAGTCAGGCTTTGAATCTGTTAGAATAAATTGCTTAAGTTGGTGCTCTTTGCATTAGAATCTGCACTGCAAATGAATTAATTCTGCACCCACTTGGTGTGAAAAACAAAGTGTAAGGTTAGAGAGGTGGTGAAGCAAAACTAGAGATGGGGGAGGTGATGCTGTGGTTATTTTCCCTCCATTGTTTTTGTCCAGATCCATACCTCCTTTTCTATTGACAAGGTTTCCCCCCCATTTTCTTCTCTCTTTCTCCCATTCACCCCCAAAATGATCAAAAATGGTTGTTGATAGACCCTTGCACATTCTCACTTATTACCTTACCTCCAGACATTCTGATGTTCATGTGAGGTTGTATCCAGAGGATTCTCTGTGCACCGCTGTGAGAGATCTATTTCCAGTCTGTCTACTTCTAGAATGGACTGTCACCATAGCTGGGGCACATGGCGCCTATCCAGATTGCAGTATGATTGTTCCTGTGATTGACATCCAAGTTTGTTAACAGCTGTGGGGAAGAAAGCGCAGGAAAGGGAGAGCAGATTTCACCTAGGGCCATCATCAGAACACTATTCTTCTAGAGAATGATGGCAGGTAAAGCAACTAGACCAATTTAGAAACATCATTTGGATAAGGAGTCTTACACATTACATTCCCTGCTCAAGTAAAGGAATCAAATATTTCATCAATTAACAAGGATAAGGCCACTAACTAGAAAAATGGGCAACAATATGGATAGACAATTCACAGAGAAAGGAATATAAATAATGTAAATATCACTAGTAGGCATAAAAATGTAAATGGAGAAAACAATTAGATATGCTTTTTCACCCATCAGATTGGCGTCAATGGAAGTAATTGGTAAATACCCAGTGTTGGGGAAGCTGTGGGGGAAAAGGTACTCTCATATTCTTTTGGTGCAGGTGCAAATATTAATCACATTTTGCAGGTGACTTTGCAGTCATCTATCAAAATTTAAAAGCCACACACCATTTGGCCAAATACTTCTAAGTCTGGATATCCATTCTCCAGAAATGCTTGTACATGTTTACAAACATAGCATAAGGGTCTTTTTTGAGGTATTGTTTGTTATAGCAAACTATTGGAAACACCCTAAATGTCCACCAGGAAAGGAGTAGTTAAATAAATTATAATTCGTGCCTCACTTGAAATACTATTAATACAAAGCTGTTTAAAAAGCTTAGGGAGATCTGTATATACTGTTATGGAAAGATCACTAAGGCCCATTGTTAATTCCAAAACAGGAAGGTGTAGGACAATATATATTGTTATCCCATTTATTTAAAAAATGAACCTAAAGCCATAGATCTGTACATATACTTAGATATGTAGATACATGAACAGGTAAGCTTGTGAAATTCTATATGCCAAACCGTTAATAGTGGGGAGGGGAAAGGAAATGGAGTTAGGGGTAAAATGGGACTTAATTTTTTCCTCTGCATACTTCAGACTTTGACATTTTTATGGTAAGAATGAATGAATGGTTTATTTGTATAATTCATTAAGCATATATAAAAATAGGAAAGTTGCAACTTAGTTTTCTGGGAAAAATACTCCCAATTGCTTCCCAAAGAGACTGTTCAGGAAACCAAAGGTGGGTGGTGTAATGAAAGTTTTTCCTTTTTATTTTGGTAGTGGTTGATCTATTTATGTGAGGAAGCCTGAGAGGTTTCTTTCCATATACTTTTCCGGAAGCACACCTGCAGAGACTGCAGATGAGGAGGACATCGCACACAGCTGGCTGACACAGCCACTTACCTGTAGATTGAAGGGGGTGGGGGAATCTCATGCCCACTTGCTGAGTGGAACCAGAGAGCCCATCATTAAACATGGTTAAACATAAAATGTTACTCAGGTCCTGCTGTCCGCATATCTTCCCTGCTGCCCCGAAGCCCTGGTGGATGCAGAGCTCAGCGCTCAGGGAAGCTTAGAGAGGCTTAGGGCTCAAGACAACCATTAGTTTCAATACAGCTCATGCTCTGAAAAAAGTGTTTCTCTAGGCTGCTCACCAGCAGCCATGACATTGCATCTCTCTTGACCCCAGAGTGACCTTCTATAACTGCACATTGCAGAGTAATTCATTATTTATGTGTCAGTCTTCCTCTTTATTCTGCTACCTACATCTCAGCAGGAGTTGTATTTGTTCATTTCTGTATCCTCAGCACCCAATACGGTGCGTGACACACAGTCAATGCTCAAGAAATGACTGTTGAATGAAGGATAAAAAATCTGAATTTCAAACAACTGATGTATAAGTGAACTTTTGAAAACTGGGGTTTTCCCATGGTTTGATATAAGAGAAAGGTGCAGAAGCACGATAGTTACAAGCTTGTACAGTTAAAACTTAGCTATATGGCCCTTGGTCCAGTCTTTAGGCTTTGAAGTTAACAGCTTCTGCTCAAATCCTGGCATTTCCACTTACTAACTGGTGGCGTGGCGAGTTCCTTAACCTCCAGGTGCCTCAGTTTCCTTCTCTGTAAATGGAGATACCAAAATTAATCTATCTCATGGGCTGGTTGTTAGGATTCAGTGAGATAATGAATGCCAAGCTTTGACAGCAAGATACAGCACGTAGACAAGTTCATTCATTGTCATTCTTGGCAATTGTCCAGAACCTTCAAGATATGAGTCATCCTAGTTGGTCAAGTTTTCTGAATACCCTTTTAAACACCAAGTGTTTCTTGTTTAACTAACTTTGAGATATATCTTTAAAAAATGGATTCTATTTCCTGAAACACTATAATGAGCATCTTAATTTTTAACTCAGGTATATCCTAAGCAGGAATTATTTTCCTGTGCGTAACACAGAAATACCGCCCCAGCTTATGGAGGTATGTGCAGTTGTCATGCTTTGCAGCAACTCTCACCTTTGAGTTCTTCTGTCTCACATCCGTTAGTGGTCAACTGTCAATTCTTGCTGTTCTCAATGGCCTGCTTTTAGTACCTTCTTTCGTTGTTGTAATTTTCTAATACGTTTTGTTCTTGGGAATCAGATAACCAAGCATGTTATAATTGTGTATATATAAGGGTGACTTGGTGAGGTTCTTAATGAGCTCTCTAATGAATATGGTTGGATGATTTTTACGATTTCCAAATTGGTTGAATTCTTTCCTGTTTAATGTCTATATTCCATATATTTAAGACAGATGAAGTCTTATCATATGCAAAAAAAGTTGTATTTTATTTTCTATTCTACAGTTTTAACTTGGATTCAACATAATGTCCTGGACTGGGCTAGAACTTTTAGCACTTCCTCTAAACAGAAGGAAGCAGCCTGTGCTATTGGGAAGGACCCTGGGTTCAAGCCCCGGATCTGCTAGTAAATTGCTGTGTGAGCTCAGTTTCTTCTTCTCCAACAAGGAAAATAAGACTGGCTCTCAGTTGTCAGTAGGGCTTATGTGAGATGGTCTGTGTTAATGTCAGTGAATGTGCTTTGTGAATTATGAAGCGCTAAAATTTTATTATTCACATTAGTGTTCGTCTAACCCATGTTTGCAGTTTATTTTTTTTTTTTTATTGTACTTTTGAGGATCTGAACTGAGAGAGTATAGTCTGTATGCCCTTATCAGAGAAATTCATCAGTGGCCTTTAAATGAAGTACCTTCATTTAAAACATTTTCTAAAACTGTTGTGAAGCTACTGTCTGATGGATGATGAAATTTGGTACTGGAACCTCTATTAAAAAATGCCACCCTGTGGGGTTCAATGAGCTGAGGGAAAGATATCCCTTTTTCTAATAGATTTTGCCAGTAAGCTCCTTTATACATACAGATGGGAAAGCATTAAAATACATTTGTGGTGTGTTCATGGGTTTTAATAGGGGACTGTTGATAATTAAGTAAATCCAGTATTTTTCTTCTAAATTTATATTAAATTTCTCAACCTAAATTGTGTATTTCTGGACTAACCATCTGCCCTGGTGTGCACAGTATGAAATGCCTTGTGATTAGTTAGTAATGTTCTTTTTTTCAATTTGAAATTTGTTTTAGCTGCTACTTGTTTCCCCCAGTCTCTCAGAGATTCACTTCCTAATCTCTTTAGATCTCTCTGAGTATCTACCTGAAATGAATTCCTCTTTGCAGTCCTGTATCCTCTGGGGCTAGCTGACCCTGAGGCTGCCTTGAGCATGGATCCAGTTTTGTCTTCATTATACAGCTAATGGGCTTCACTCAAGGCCTGTTTAACTCTGCTGTTTAGTGGAGTGCAGGAACTTTAGAGACATCTAGGACTAAAATTCAAGAATCTGAAAGACAAGGAGGCTGAATTTCAACCACAAAGAAGTTCAAAATACACTGTGAGAAGCCATCAGAGGAGGAGGAGGAGGAGGAGGAGGAGGAGGAGGAGGAATAGGGGTTAGAGGAGGAGGAGGAGACATGGCTGTTTGTTATGAGGGAAGCATATGGGATTTAGAATCTCAAGGTCTGTGTTTATGTCTCGACTTTGAACTGTGTGAGTCACTTAGCATTGTGCAAGTCACTTCATCTCTGACACCCAGTTTCTTCTTTGGTGAGAGTGAGGATAATATCTGTTCTATCTCTGTATGGTAAAGTTGAATAAAGCTCAAATGAGATAACATGTGAAAGTGCTTTACAGACTACTTATAGGTGTTAGCAAACATCATTACCATCATCATCATCAATACTATTATCATTGCCATCCTACCTGTTGTTAGGAAGACACATGCTAGATCCTAGCATTCTGAAGTGCTGGCTACATGGAGTATCAGGCTGTTTCCCTGCTTTTAGTTGCTTTCAGTCACATTATTACACTTACTCATGTTTCGTCATTAAATTTTAAATTTGTTAACTTATAGTCATCCACCGATTTGGAAGGATGGAGTTGGGCAGAGGAGCAGATGATCAAGAGCATGATCAGAAGACAGGATGAGGCCAGTTTAAAGTAGCATTTCTAATTTGTGTTTAAAAAAAAAAAAGTAGAAGCAGCTAATCCAACCTGGGGGATAGACTTCTCTTAGTCCATTTTGTGCTGCTGCTCTGACAGAATACCTAAGACTGGGTAATTTATAAAGAACAGAGAGTTCTTTCTTCCAGTTCTGGAGGCTGGGAAGTCTGAGGTGGAAGGGCCTGCATCTGTTGAGGGCTTTCTTTCTGCATCCCATGGTGGAAGGTAGAAGGGCAAGAGGGCACGTGCACAAGAGAGAGCAAGAGATTGAACTCACAGCCTCAAGTCCTTTTATAATCGGCATTAATCCATTTATGAGGGTGGAGCCTCAGGACCAATTAGGCCCCACCTCCCAACACTATTGCATTGGGGATTAAGTTTCCAGCACACGAACTTAGGTCGGGGACACATTAAGACCATAGCAGACCTTCTCCGCCAAGAGGTCAAAAATGTTCCTATTACAGATCGATAAAGACTCTTGAATGAAAGACAAGTACATTGATCAAACATAGAATAGAGGAGGAAAATAGGGCCTGACATTAAGAAAAACTCTACCTAGCGAAGTTTTACTCAGAAGATGTTTTCCTCTCCTAGAAGATGTTTTCAGAAGAGGTGGGTTTGGTTGGAAGCCCGGCCCAGTTGGCAGTATCTGGGAGAGGACTTAAGCCACAACTCCAGTGTGGTCGTCAGGAATGCCCAACCCCAGTCTAACTTCAAGCAGTGTGAAAATGAGATGCAGAATATGGTTGGAAGAAGGCAAGAGTATCAAGTCTTTCCTTTCCTTTGTATTAGGTTAGTGAAAAAATAAACCGTGCATAAGAGTAATTTTTGAATAGAGAAGGGAAGAAATAATACATATGGTCAGTGAAATAATTGGCCTCATGGAACTGGCACAGCAGCCGTGGTATCAGACCAATTTTTGTCTTCATTGATTAGGCTTCTAGCAACTGAACTGTCGCCACAGCAATTCTGCTACAACAGTGACCTGTGATCACAGTGTTTAAATTCCACTGTACCCATGTCCCTCCACCCCAGGACCAGGGAGCCAACAGTGAACTGTTAAAATGTATGAAGCTGTGCCTTGCTGGGAGGCCATTCCTGCAACAGCATCTCCAAGTCGGAAGCCATGAAAACGGTTTGACTTCAGATACAAGTCCTTAATCTCATGTTGACCTTGGACTGTAATTTGGATAACCAGCACTTTTATTCTCCATTTACAGCAGGGAGTTGGATTGGTTAGAAAACCCGTGTTTGCAGTCAGTAGCGTTCATACATTGGAACCTATGTACCTGTCTTGAACGAACATTTCCAATGTCAGTACTGATTTCTCAGAAGATTCGATTTTGCATGAAGAAAGCCACACGTCAGGCAGTGCTTTCTAATTTGTGCTTTATTCAGCTGGAGATGCAGAGGCGTTCCCTCACGTGTGGGGATTCTGTGCTTGCATTTCTACCATACTGGCCCCTTCCTTACAGTGTTCTACCAGTGTTTTCAAAAATGTGGCAGGGCTGGTATTCAGCTGGTCCACACTTGTGTGCCCCAGAAGAGCGGTTGAGGTCTGATCTCAGTGGTCTGTGCCCATGCTGTTTTACTTGTCAAATATTTTGAACATGGTCCCTGTGGTATGGTATTAATTTTTTCAGATAAAATACATCTGAAACATACTTTGGCTTAGCAGACTTTAGTCTTTGATCATAAAAGGAAAAAATTTATTTAGGAAATTTTTACAGCACTTGAAAATCATTTTTATTTTTCTTGATTTATTTATCTTCTGATGAGACAGAACATCGTCCCCCCCACCCCGCCGCCCCCCAATATACCCTTGGCCGTCAGGCACCAGTGTCTCTCTGTTTCTGTGTCAGGAGTTTTTTGGTGCTATGGGATCTGCACAGCCAACGAGCCGGCACTGAAGTGTCAGGGATTTGATGCTGCCACACGTGTTCATCCAATGAGGGGTGAATACCTGGCTTCTGTCTCCTCCGAGGGCTGATGCTGAGGTACCTTCTATTATGCATAGTCCCCCTGTGGGTCTGTGTAGCCCCAGCTGCCTGCAGTAGTATTGGCGCCTCTCTCCCCTGCCTCTTTCGCACTCCCTTCCCTACGCTTCCTGAGATTGCCTCCTGAGTACACTCCACTCACTGCAACTCAAGGCCTGGGCTCCCTGTCGGTTGCTGGAACTCAAACTAAGACAGTATTTTTCCCTGAACTACTGGTTTAGGTTCCCAGCTGGTCTCTCTGCAAGGCATCTTGCCACCGACACCTCTGAATCTGTTAGAAATGCAAATCGATCAAGTCCGGAAACCTTTAATGGTTTCTTCTTGCATTAGGATAGAATCCCAGATCCCTAGGGCAGCTTAGGAGTGCCCTGGCTGCTGCTGTGCTTCAGGGCGTCTGAGCTGGCACAGCCACCAGGCTCCCCGTCCTCCTTCTGGCCTGGGCTCCCCTGCACTGCCCTTCCTCTCTCCGCCTTGGTTTTCCCACTGTCTTGTTTCCCAGCTCCTTCTTAGACCAGCCCTTGGAACATGTGTTCCTGGACACCCCTATGTGTTTCCTCCTTAGAGCTTAGCATATTTGCAATGATGTAACTTATTTTCCATTATGTGTTTAATGTCTCTCTTTCTCTACACTAGGGATCTGCCAACAGCTATAATTTTGTTAGACAACAGCCATATCCATTTATTTACATATTATCTATGGCTGTTTTTGTGCTACAACTGCAGAGTTGAGTATTTACAAGAGACCATATGGTTCACAAAATCTAAAATATTTAGACCTTTACAAAAAAGTTTGCCGATCCCTCCCCTAGACTATGAACTTTGAGAGTGGAGTCTCCTGCTCACTGTTGTGACCTAGCACCCAGCACGGTCCCCGACACAAAGTAGACATAATATAAATATTTTTTTACTGTCTGACTTGAAACAAAGTTTCCATGAATTTTGCCTTTCTTCTTTCCTTATGATGTGCCCCTTGTCTTGTGAGTTTTATGTGTGCATGTGGCGGTACTATTCATAGCAAGTAAAACATTGCCAGACCAGACCTATGTGTGAGAATGTGGTACCACCTTCTTACAGCTCTTTATCAGACAGAAGTGAGATTCCCACCTCCGTTGTAACATTTACTAGTTTTGTAGGCAATGCTTTTACTAAAGACATAGAGATTTCATAATTCTTTTTTTTTTTTTACTTGGCCAGGTGTTTCAGACCAAGTGGTATGGGATGTATTATGCGGAGTATTTTCCAGATGCTTGCTTGGTTGAAAAGAATCCCACTTCTACATGACTTTGGGAAAACCCACCCTAGCTAGATTTAATCTGAGAAAATCAGAGTATAGTGAACTAAAGAAAGGTAATGATTTTTATTTTAATGATACAGGGTATCCTTATTTTAAAAATAATGATTTGATATGATTTTAATGATACGGGGTATGAAAATGTCCATACTCTATGCTGCTGCTATTTTTAGCGTACAAATTTTATCATCTCCTTTTACTTAAAAAAAAAAAGTTTATATTTCCCCAAGTATCTCTGTAGTGCCTATAGGAACTTCTCTAATCTGATTTCCAATTTGCCCTTGTAATCTTATCTCCTGTTAGGTTCTAGGATAGGGGTTGTGAAACTATGACCTGTGCTGCCTATTTTTGTAAATAAAGTTTTATTGCAACACAGCCACACTCATTTACTCACACATTGTTTAGTGCTTTTGTGTTACAATAGCAGAGGTGAGTAGCTGCAACTGACACTACATGGCCTGCAAGGCCTGAGATATTTACTCACTTTCCCATAGGAAAGAGTGTGCTGACTCGTACTCAAGGCAGCCCTTGCTGTGTAGCCATGCCCGTCTGTTCTCACCATTTCCTCTGCCTGCCAAACCTCTTCATGCATCTGAGCCTCCATACATATTATTCCCTCTGCCTGGAAGGCCACTCTCCTCTTTCCTACTTAGAAAACTCTTCCTAGAAGCTATTAAGGCCCCGCCTGGTTTTCCTTCTTCATTGTAAAACTTCTAAATTCCCCAAAATGTATCATTTTTCCTCTTCGATGCTCCCACAGCCCTTTTTACAGATGTGTATTAAAGCACGTATCACTGTTATTAGTATCATAACTCCTGGTTTTGTGTTTTTCTCCTTCTAGAGTCTGAGCTGTAGAGGATGGAGTTCTACGTCTTTATTTAATGTTCCTTCTTCAGTGCATCACCCAGGTGCCTGGAACCAAGCAGATGCTCTAAGTGACTGATTATTATTAGGGTGTTGAATGTTATTAACCCGTTTATGAGAAAGAGTGTGGGGGTAGTCGGAGACACATACAGCAGGTGGAGGAATCATAGAAGTTTTAACTGTGAAGTATTTAGGAATTATTTTTGTCCTACGTTTCCCTATCCTGCCATCTTACAGACAGAAAAAAGCTGAGGCTGAAGAGGGAATGTGGCCGATAAGACTGAGGGATGCAGTCCCCAAGCTCGCCCACATCTCCATCTATTACCCTCTCCTTTGTGCAGCACCATCCTAAAGAGGCCTCAAAAGTGGGGATGGACTAGACACTGTGTATTAAGTGGAGAGTTATTAGTAAAATTGTTAATACTTATTTCCGTGGTGGAGGAAGCCAGGTATTTATTGGTGGAAAAGACTACTTCCTTCTAGTAGTAGGAAGCAAGCGCATCAAAGAATTTTGGTATTAGCTCTTTCATTTGTGGACAAATCAGCTGATTCTCTATCTCCCTCAGTTTTTCCTTTTGGAACATAAAGATAATTCTCAGCCCTTGGTATCGCCTCTACCATCTCTGAAAATCTGAATGCTTTTTAAAGCTGCTATGAATCCATACTGGCCTTTGCAATAGCAGCTTGGTGATCTGGCTTGTTATGATCACCTTCATATTTTTCTCCTTTTTCATGAAAGATTGAACTCAAAATAAAAAACAGCCTTTTTCAAGAGTTTCCCATATTTATCCGAGTGATGGTGATTTCATGTTGCTAGAGCCAGTTAACTGCTGGATGCTTATATTCTCCAATTGCTTAATGGGGAGACTTTGGCCTGGCAAAGAGCCCAGTTGTCCGTCTTCCTGGGGCTGGTAACCACTTACGGGGAAATAAGGGTGAGCTTTAATCGACTTCCTAGACACCTCCTCACGGAGGGAAAGGAAAGCGTGAGTGCTGAAGAGCAATTTCTGAGATTGATAGGCAGTTTGAATCTAATTTTAAATATCAGGAAAGTCATACTTATCATCTCAAAGATCATATTTGAACGATAACTTGCAAGCTAGAACCTTTCTTTTAATATTTATAAAGTTACGTTTTGAGAATTGCGGCACTTGTTTCTTTTCCTTGCTGAAGAGCTGGAAGAGATCACATGATGCCTTCTCCTTTCAAGTTAATGGGCTTTTAACATCTTTTTGGCATGTTTTATAAAGAAAGAAGTCCGTTTTTGCTGGATTTTCATTGTTCAAGCTTTGGCAATAATACTTCTGCATAGTAATAATGTCAGTAAAACGGTCTTATTTGCTTACAAACAGATTTCATTTGTTGAGAGACCAAATTACGTACTGTTGGTAGAAACATGGGCAGTATTTGGTCCCTGTTCATCAGGCTACTTTGTAATTAGGATTGCGTCCAAATAACAAATGCCTCTTCTCCCACTGAGGTCATTTCAACTTGCAATTCCCACTCACAGAACAAGGTTTTACAAGGGGGCATGTGTATACACAAGGATGAGCTTTAATCAAATAAATATGTATACATATGTTTCGGCTGCCCCGTGCATCTCTAATTGTATCTGATTTGTTACTTTTTAATGTCAGCAAGGAAAATTTTTAAAATATGGATAGACATTTTGTAAGATTCAGGTCCAAGCCAATATTTAAACTTATAGACAATGAGTGGCTTCTCTTAGCAGATTTTGCCAAGGAAAACTTAACTCCAACATGCAAAACTGTTTGAGGTGCTCTCTATTCCTGGGATTTTATCTACCAGTATTTGGGAATGTCCCATGATACACTGGGTATGTTTCTATAGCCATAGAAAAAAAGAAAGATATATGTCTCAGTATTTTACGCTTGTCAGGGTCAAATGCCACTAGGGCCAATGCCTGCAAGGTGAAAGCAACATTTGAACAAGCATCTTACTAGTAAACAGGGACTTTAGAACACGTAAGGAAGGAAGGTCCATCGTGAACCGAGAGTAATTTAGAGGTTTTTTTATTTTGGCCGCTGAGGTTCTGACGCCAGATCCCTGATTTTGTCCGAGGAAGGCTGCTGGTGACATTTGTAGTGGCTCTATTTAAGGAGAGGATGTTGATGACTGATAAGAGTCCAGGCTCAGAGTCAGGACCTGGATGACTGGCGACAGCCATTTCCACAGTTGTCCTCGGGGACTATTGGGTGACCTTTGGTTGCCTCTTCTGCATTTTTTTCTTTCTTTTTTTTTTTTTTGGTAAGTAGATTTTTAATTGGCCTGTACTACAGGAGAATAGTTTTCTTTACAGGAAGTTAGGTTTTGTATAAGTGAACCTTCTTTTGAAGATTGATCATTGGTTATTTTTTGAGGTATTTTTTCTCTATTTCTGCAAATAAGGAAACAGGGGGCCAAGGGGGTGGTTTAGAATCTCGTTTATGTAGAACTTCATCTGTTGAGACTTCTTCCTCTTGTCACTAATCAGCCAGGTAACTGACTCCCTCCTCTACCCAACATGTCTGTGGTCTAAAATTCCCAGCATCTTTAAACCAAGACAGATGGCTTAAAATGAATCAGTGAGAAGCAGGGAGGGAGTGGTTTGAGAATACCCCTGCAAATAATTCTTTGCTATGCTTTAGTCTGCCAAGGAAAGATCTTGTCTCACAATTTTTAATTTTTCACTCAGGACTGGATACATACTTGACGGGGATCCAGTGCAAAATGAACACATGGGGCCCTTTGTTCAAAAATTATTAAGAATTTCGAGATGGCAACAGCATAGCATTAAACTAAGTGCAGGGCTCTTGCAAACAGGGGGTTCTGTGGGACTGCACAGGTCGCACAATCATGAAGCCAGACCTGATTTTACGTTTCTTCCTTTGGTGAGTCTAATGGCTGGTCCTTACCTGATCTTAACTGATATTACTCTGTGACATCTGTCAGATAGTAAATTTCAGGTATGTGTCCCCAGTGTCTTCTGATTTCCTTTACTCTCTCGATGTGTATTTTGTCCCCCTTTCCTCTTCTTCCTTCTCCTCCTCCTTTTAAAAAGGCATTTGCTTTAGAAGCCAGCTTTGATTTCTGCTTTTATGTTCCTTTTCCTCATCTCACTGTCATGACATCTGTTTATCTCAAAATGCTGGGCCGGTATTAAGCAAAAAGGCTCATGTTAGAAAGGTGAGACTGATTGCAAGCAACAAAGAGCCAAATTCATTGACGGTTGTTCTGCATGGGGGGATCAGAGGCAGATGGGGCTTCGATGGAGGGTGCACGTGCAGCGTGGAGGGCTGGGCGGGCGCCTGCGTCCTTTCCAAATAAACAGTGAGTACAGAGGGTCAGGTATAAAAACAACGAAGGAATGGGACTCAGTCTGGCCTTTTTCCAACTGGCTTAGAAAATTCTGGTGACGGTGAATATAAGAGGCTTTATCAAATATACTTGGAGAAAGCTAAGTAGTGTGTTTGCTGTCATCGGTAGTAGGTTCCCCCAGCATGTGAGACGGGCATTCCTTCCCATCCGTTATCAGAGCCCAGGAGAGGGGAGGAGGAACGTCTCTGAATGATTGAACGCACTCAGGCCAGCAAGTCCCCCTCCTTTCCTCTTCCTGCTCCTTCACCCGTTTTTATAAAATGATCTCAGGACCAACTTCCAGGGTGGGAAGAAGTCACAGCGGACGAGAAAGGATGGATGGCGGTTCTCAGCCCTTTGCGCCGTGAATGCTGGGGTTGCAGGAAAGGTAGAGGGTGGAAGCAGCGTGAAGTGAAAAAGTCTTGGCTATTTCTGAGCATTCGTTGGCAGAGTCACCTGTTCCCTGGGGAGCTCTGTCCCTGAGGTCCAGCTAGGACATCCGCATGGCCCCCATCAAGCACTCTCTTTCATCGATTAATGGCTTGTGTTTGGAATCCAGCATTTTACCTAGCTGCATAAATATGATGTAAAGCCTTTTCCATTTACTCTGCTGCCCTTTCCTTAGCGATATTGAATATATGCTGCGACTGACCTTCCATTTCAGCTGTAGCTGTGACAGACAGTCCTGTGCACATCAGTGCCCCGCCCCGGTTATTCCCAGTCTCTCAGCTTTTCCACCTCAGGACTGTTTCCTAAACCACAAGAATTTGCACAGGCTAAACTCAGGGTAGATGGGAAGTTTGAGGGGGAAGGGGCAGTTAGTCCTTCTGGAGGTACACTTCAAATAACGGGGGACGGGAGTCCGCAGGTAAGTACCGCAGACTCCTGTGCTTTGGAGGCACAATTCTGAGATGCATTTGACAAGGGTCCCCAGTGAGA
Organism: Eulemur rufifrons; assembly: GCF_041146395.1. NCBI lineage: Eukaryota > Metazoa > Chordata > Mammalia > Primates > Lemuridae > Eulemur > Eulemur rufifrons. The sequence continues at coordinate 54,120,515 of NC_090983.1, read as the reverse complement.
TAACCGGCTCATTAACAAACACAGCCTTTATTTTCTTTTCCTCCTTCCCTATCTCACTTTTCCTGCCTTTTACTCCTGCTTCCTGGAATGGATTACCTCCCAAATGAGCTCCATCCGGGTTCTGCTTTCAGAGCAATAAAAATTAAAAGATGCCCATAAAATGAATAGGGTGCAATGTTGGCCAGGCTAGCGTGTTTATATGGCAGCCTTCTGTACATCTTGGTTCAATGGTGACACTCTTGGAACACAGGTCTTTGAACTTTGAACTGATAACTAAAAGAGAAAATCAGAAAATTAAAAATATTCCTTGTGTTGAAACAGTTCCCATATATTTATGGCATCTCATTGTATATTCATCTATACCGTAAACATTTACAGAGGTTTCCCTCTGTCAGACACCATGGTACTGGCTGGTGCTAAAATGGAAGCATCTGGTCTACTAGAGAGAGATGATGCTAGAAGTCTCTCCAGAGTATGATGAGGACCCAGAGGAAATGGTCAGTTGTGGGTACACGGTTAGGAGTTGTACAGGATGAGGGGGTGAGAGCCAGCAGGACAGACCGAGGGAAGGGCATTAGCAGATGGGAGGATGCCCGAGCAAAGGCGGGGGGCACAGACAGCTCAGTCCTGGGGGAACTGCAAGCCGCTAGGGCACGGTTGGAGCTTAGCCTAGAATCCAGAGATGAAGGCATCTGCCTCATGTCCTGTGTGAAAGACAGTGAAAGTCAGTGAAGGAACAAGGAGCGTTCCTGAAACGTCACGAGCACAGCAACAAACCACAAACCACATTCCTGCAGAATTTGCACTTTATAAAGCAGACCCACAGATTGCTTCCCTAAATCATGGGAGGTGGGCACAAGGCTTTTGACTCAGGACTCTAGGCTTTTTAAAAAAACGTAATGACTTTATTTCCATTTTTTAAAAAATGACTCTCTTGATTTATTCAGAGCCTCAGGGGTATAGGATGTTATTATATCAACTATCATATTTAATATGATGCATTTATTCAGAGCAAATTATAACTTTGTCCTCTTCATAAGAAAGGGCTCCGGGAATGCCGGCAAGCCTTGAAGTAATGGGAATCTAAAGCACCTTCCCTGAACTTGATTCTTTGAGCCAGAGGCAGGTCCCAACTGTAGGTGATCTTCTCTTGTCCTGTTTCAGATATCACTGCCTGAGCCCCTGCCACCAGCAGTGTGCTTCCACTTCCAAATGCACCTGCAGTCCTGGCCCACTCAGTGGAGCACTGATGTTTACAGTGCCACAGTCAGAGCACTGCATAGTTAAATCCACACCAGCAGAAGATTCTGCCCAAATCCAAAGCCCCCGTGTTACTTCATGATTCTCTGCAAAGATCTCCTCTTCTCTTCTTCTTTTTTTTTTTGAGACAGAGTCTCACTCTGTCACCCAGGTTAGAGTGCAGTGGCATCATCATAGCTCACTGCAGCCTCAAACTCCTGGACTCAAGTGATCCTCCTGCCTCAGCCTCCAAAGTACCTGGGACTACAGATGTGTACCACCACACCTGGCTAATTTATTTATTCCTTCCTTTCTTCCTTCCTTCCTTTCTTCCTTTCTTTTGTAGAGATGGGGTCTCACTCTTGCTCAGGCTAGTCTCGAACTCCTGGCCTCAAGTAATCCTCCCATCTTGGCCTCTCAAAGTGCTAGTATCGTAGGCATGAGCCAATGTGCCTGGTATCTTCTTCATTCTTAAATGTAGAGACATAAACGATCAGAGCAGATGTCTGTGTGTGTGCAATGCACGCATCATCAGCAAGACCTGTCGCACTTGTCAATTCTACGTAATACATAGCCTTGTCCCCATGGACCACTGTGCCACCTTCTTTCTTTGCTCCAAGAGGCATGTTCGCTGCCTATTTGGTGTGCAGTGGCCAGTAGAGAACATTAGAGTTGGATGGGTTCCTTATGTTGATCTGTGCTTAGGCCTTAGTCCATTTACAACTTCATCAGTGGATGCTCTTCTGTAGAAACAGTCATCTCCCCATAGTATACCACTAGCTGAGAGTCTCTTTGCACTGTGCAATATTGCTTTCCTATGATGGCTTCCCAATTTTAAACTTCCTTCTACTGCAAGGTGTGCAGTAGAAAATTAGGGCTAAGTGTTATTAAGGTTCTAATTCTAGTTCTTACACTTTTCTTGCTATCTTTCCTTCTCTTTTTATTCCATGGAAAAGGATTTAGTGAGAGAGAATAGAAGAGTTATTTAGAAAGAAAGAAAGAAAAGAAGGAGAGAGAGAGAGAGAAAGAAAGAAAGAAAGCGAGCGGGAAAGGGAGAGAGAAAGGAAGGACGGAAGGACGGAAGGACGGAAGGAAGGAAGGAAGGAAGGAAATAAATTTATTTTGGAAGCAAGCACAAGTGACTTTGACCAGAGAAACAGGCCAAAGAATGACACGTTCATTTCAATCTGGATAGGAATTTAGACTGACTGCACAAATGAGAATTTAATGAGGAGAGAAAACTGATCTGCGACTTTGTGAGAAGTGGGTGCTGAAATCTGGCTTTGTTCTGAGGGAGCGTTTCAGAGAAACTCAAAAGAATGGTATCGATGTCTTACCATCTGTTTTCTTATTCCAGTTTGTACCAACCTTTTGAAAACACTCATACTTACACAGGCACCTGCATATACTATTTTGGCCTTTGAAGTGGTCAATGAACATTGCGTAATAATTATTGCAAAATTGGACTTGACCTGCATGCTCGTTGGCCGATTGATGCTGTACAATGAGCATCTTCAAAGGACACCAAACAGAAGAACCGTTTTTGAATTTTCATTAGACAGTTCTCTACAGCTTCTGGCGTGTGAGAGAAGGTGGGGAGTGGGGAGCAATTTGTTGTTACTTTCTGGGTCTGTTTTAAATGCTCCCTTGGCAGCATCCCCACAACCATCTCGCTTTAATGTTTTCTGTTCTTCTTTGTTTTTAATCTTTTCGAGACAACAGCTGGATTCTGCTTTTAGTACTTACCCTTGGTTTCCTGTCCTGTTGTGAGCCATTTGGGTGGATTTGTTTTGTTTTGTTTTTTTAAAGCATGTGGCATCGTTCTTTTCTGTAGTATTTAATTAAAAGTTTTGCTTTTTAGAACTTGTCGTTGGTAACCGCTAGAAAATGGAGCCAGTGGGTATCTCCAAGGAATTGGAGACTTTCCTCCACCCTTGCAGCCTCCCCGTCTGAGGGCTGAGTGCTTTCCACCAACTCCCTGCTTTTGGGGCAAGATCACACTTTACCTGATACAAACTGCATGTGTTGATGTGTCATTTACATGAACGTGCCAAAAAAAGGGCTTATTTCTTGAGTTATTGTTCACCATTTTTTGTGAAGAAATGGTTTAATTTTATATACAGTATTTTATGTAGAAGTAATGTACTTTTAACTTGGTTCTCTGAGACTGCCAACCTCAAATTTTATACTGACATAATTTGTCCCCAAAATATATGGTTGGGTCACCAAGGGCACTCAGAGATGAATATCTCATTTTTGTATATGGGAAGAATGCAGTTGGGGAGGGGAGGGATAAAAATAACACTTTCTCAAAAAAAAAAAAAAAAAAACAAGAAAAAGAAAAAAACAGAATTTGTTCCAAAGCCATTCAGAATGATTGGCTTGTCCAGATTATGAATTTATACAATGGGCTACATGATTATGAGAATTAAAAAAATTAACCCACTTTTGGCCAGATTCCTCACACTCCCGGTTGTCATGGTATTCTCATCTATCACAGCTTTATTTAAGAAAATTATAGTGAAAATGGAGGCTCTTCTGGGAAATAAACCAGCAGTGAGAAAGACCATGAAGATGCTCTCTGAAGAGTCAAGTTTTAAACATTTTTTTACAATCCTCCATTCTCATGCCAGAGTATATGAACTGCTGAACTTCACACAGACTGGAGGAATTTGACATACAATAAGAAAACAGAACCTATTGAAACCATCGTGATTTATCAAACCTTCCTTTTCAGGTCTTTGATTTAAAGTGTCCTTATTGAGATAGGACAGAATGAAATTACTCAGTGAATGAAGCATTTTAGGACTTATAAGAAAAGTTATTTTAGTCAGTTTTTTATCTTTTTTTGAGATAACATAATTTTCAGGATATATCATTATGGTACACTGAATTATAATCTACAAATTAGAATATAACTGTGCAATTTGTGTTTAATTCTCTTGCTCACATTTTATGTTAGGCATATTTCTTTGTAGACTTTGCAGTATTGTGAGTTTTTCATAAACTGCTATTTAAAGCCATTCACATCATCAAAATAATATTTATAGATATTTAGAAAATGATTCATCTCAGGATTGTGGCAAAGCAGAAAACCTTATAGTGTGGGTTTGCCGCCACCACTGCCACCCCACAAAAAAAAAAAAAAAAAAAAAATCAAGTTTTGGTTAAGTTCCCTGAAAGAGCATAGTGAAAATTAGTTTCTTTTGGAACGATCATACAATTGAAAGACTAATTTAAATTAGGAGGGCACACTGGGCTTGGCAGAGGGCATTGTGAGAAAGCAAAGCATAATTTTCCTCCAAACAAAGACGAGCTTGTTGGAGAGCATGCTTTATTGCCTGGAAATTCTATATATATGCAAAGTCGTTCATCAATTCACTGTTGGGTTTTGTGTGCTTGGTTTCTCCTTTTGTTTGGGAAAATCAACTGCGGAAAAAAGTAAGCCTAGCTCGGCGTGCTATAGGCACGAGAAGTCTGCACATGCCAGTTCTCTTGGCGTGCAGCGTTCCCATGTGGCGAGCTGCCTGTGGGAGGGATGGTCAGGCTTGGGCTTCGTGCGGGTAAAATCAGCATGTGCGCTTCATCAGAGCCCACCCGGAATTTCCGAAAAATGATTTTCCTGCATCTTTTTCTGATCCCTCCCTCTGACAGCCAGGAGGGTACACTGGGCAAGTTAGGTTCACATCCTGAAGTCCACTCAGTGTTTTCTCTCTTTTTTCCCCCCACAGCTTTCTGGAGATATAATTCACATACCATAGAATTCACCCACTTACAGGATATAAGTCGATAGTTTGTGGTATGTTGTGCAGCTAGCACCACAACCAGTTTTAAAACATTTTTGTCACCTCACATTCCAGTTAGTGTTCTCTTGAGATCCAGATGTGGGTGAATTAATTCAGTGCAATGAAGGTGCTGATTCTCTAGGGTGCTTTGAATGGGAGTTCTTGTCTTTGGAATTGCCTTTTTCCCTCCGTGCCTTAGCTTCACGGCATAGCAACGACATTCGCCACTCAGCACGGGCACAGTACTTTATAGTTGGCAGCGCACTTACTGACAAGCTCCAGATGCGAGGCCTGGCTGGCAGCATGACCAGGTTGGGGGTGAGTGGTCCTCAGGCGACTGGGCAGGGGGAAGAGGGACCGTGTTATTTGGCAACATCACTGGGGTGGCCTGCAGGCTGCAGCCTGAGCATGGCTGTGTGGGGTCTCGTCTGGGTGGCAGGAGCAGGATAGCCGGTGGCCAGAGTAGATCTGAGCTATGAAGAGGGATGTGGGACCAGGTGGATTTCTGTACAGGAAGTCGGGGGGTGGGGGGTGGGAGGTGGGCGTTGGGGATCAAACATCAGGATGGAAGAGTCTCAAAGCAGGAGGTAGAGATCTGCAAGGGAGGCGGAGAGCACGGTCAACATCCGGACAGGAATGAGGTCCACGCCTGAGGAAGAGGAGCTGGAGTGGGGGCAGAAGAGCCAAGCAGGTGGCTGCTGAGTCCTGCCCCCTTTAGAGGAGTTCTGTCTGCGCTCACGTCATTCCACCTCATGCTCAGCATCCCAGACCACCTCCTTTTTGCTCTGTTGGGGTGCTTCTGGTGCTTGCTTTTCTGTCCCCCACCCTGTTCCCCTAAGACCCTTCCTCAGACCCAAATGGGTCACTCTGTGGACCCATTTGGACAAGCTCCTCTGGTCAGCATTCTCCCTAAAACACAAGTCCCTGAGGTGAGGTGACCGACATTTGGGCAGCTCTCCCAGCTCCATCAGATGCAGACAGGCTGGACCAGCCCACTTCTGCTTGGAGGAGAGTGCAGAGGACAAATCAGGACACCACTGTCATTCACAGGGGGTGAGTGGGTGGAGTGGGCCAGGCAAGATCCCCCTGGGTCGTGGGGTCCAGAGCCAGAGTCCCTCACCTGGCCACCCTCCTTGTGGGCTGTCCCCACATCTGTCCTCAAAGGTGTCACTTTCAGATTCTGACACTTCCACTGAGGAAGGAGAATCCTTTTTTCCAGATTAGCTGTGCACCGTGTGTATGAGTGGGAAAGTGGTTGGCAATAGTCTCTCTCCTGGTGAAACTTCTAAGGAATTTTCGATAAGGCCCTCCTCCAGTCCCTACAGTTTTCTCCTCTCCAGATTGTTCTTTCATTTTTTTCCTTCAAATTTAAATATACCTTACTATTCAATAGATGTTGCTTAAAAGCCATGTATATATTGATTGGGATAAAATATATTATTTTTAAAATAGGCATTTTATTAAAATCTACAATAAAATTCAGAATACCAGTATATTACAAATATAGAAAAACATACATTCATGTTTCATACTTCGGGTTGTCCTAAGCGTGGCACACCTGTACCATATTGTTTAGATTTTGTGATGGCTGGTAGAAAGGTCGTTTCTTTCTGTCTAGTACTGTAGAGATAATTTATAGGGAAGCCCAGTATGGCTGTTTTCTGACTGGGGAATTGACATTTGAAGTTGAGTTTCTGGATTGCAACAGAAATCTGTTTTTGTGTGTGATCAAAGATTAATCCAGGTAAGGCAGCGAGATGCTTAGGCTGTTAACCGTGGAGGTTGGATATAGAGTGTCCTCGGGCCTCAAGCCAGTCCAGTGTGGAGAATACAAGGGAGCCAGAATGTGCTTCCCAGAAATCCTCGTTCCAGAAGCTGTGAAGGTGGCCCCTGAGAGCAGTGGCCAACAATGAAAATGACAGTGCCTAGGGGGCGAGAAAATTCAGACTTGATCCATGGTCAGTTGGGTGGTGCCTGGAAGAGATGTTTACCAGCAGTGAAAGAACAAAACATCAGACAGGTGACAGCGTTGTGGCTCTGAGTCATCTATACATAATGGGCAGTATTTCAGGCTAGAACTAGTAATATAGGGGACAAGAAATGTCCCCTAGGTAGGAGGGGAAGGCAGGGCAGGCTCTGGACTGCATCTCAGCCCCAGGGCCAGTCCCAGCCAGGGAATAGACATGCTCGTCAAGGGAAAAGGCACAGCACGTGAGATGCAAGTAGGGCTTTGGAGCCTGAGGTGCTGCCCTTCTTTCCACCAGGATCTTTCCACCCGGATCCCTCCTCCCCACATGACAGAGAACTGGCATGTGGCACCCAGGGGCAGGTCTAGCCTGTCCCTGGTGCTGAGGACAGAGCTCGCTACTCCAGTGAGGACTCGCTCAAGAGGTGGAGGCAGCTGAGCCTGCAGAATGGGGGCCACCAGAGCCTGGCATTGAGCAGAGCTGGGGAAGGCAGGTGTGGATAGAATAAATGCATTAAGAACAGTCACTTAAAGCTTCAACTCTGACTGCTTTTCATTTTTGATAATTTTTAGTTTTGATATGCTTTAAAGTGTACCTAGCAAAGCTGCAGCAATAGCACAAAGAACTCCCATAGACTTTTGCCCAGATTCTGCCAGTTGTTTACGTTTTGCTTCATTTTCCTTCCCCATTCTCTCTTATTTTTTTCTGAATCATTCGCGAGTACTTTGAGACATTGTGCTCCCTGGCTCCTTAATATTGCAGGGAATGTTTCTTTAGAACAAGGACATTTTCTTATATAACCATAATACAGTTATCAAAATCAGCAAATCTGGTTCCTTTTAACACTAATAATATTCAGTGCCATCCACAGTGTTTTATAATTTCTGTTCTATTATTTTTAAACTCTCAGTGATTGAGGTTTTCATTTAAAATTTAATTAAAGTTCTTTTTTTCTTCTGGCTGTTCTGGAAGAGAGAGCAAATGCAGTATTTTTTCTTCAAATATATTACACAAGAAGCTTTTGCCAAGTTTACAGAAACACAATTGATAGTCAATGGTGTTACTATATAATGACACCAATTAGATGAAGCTATCAGAGAGAGCAAAGGAATGTTCTGAGTGATGTGCTTCATATCTGTTTGCCTCGGAATTAAATTTTTACAGTGCTGTCTCATTTTTGAGAATAAAACTGAAGTCAGACATGGGTTATATGTGAGTCTCTTAAAACTAAATTTTCACCGATGAGTGTATTTTGGCACTAATTCCGAGAGAGCAGACTGGGTGCTCTATTCCTCTGTACTTCCTTTTAAGTTACAAAATCGATTAGTATTCATAGATTTTGATGGACTAAATTTAGGCTTTGTTTTTATCAGCATCAACTGATCATCATGCCGGTCCTGGCCTGGCCCTTCTCTTAAGCAAGAAGCTTATTTATAAAGAACAAACATCACAGAGATATTTGACCATGTACATCATATGATTTCAAATAGCCTCTTTCATCATATTTCCAGATCACTAGCATTATGTGTGTAGGTCTTCAGGCATTAGGATGATTTTTCTTTCAAGCATTAGTTTTTTTTTAATGAAAATGTACCCTCTGGCAGCATCAGTATGAGAAGAAATGATGATGCAGAGGAAATAGGAACTAATATTTATTGCATGCCTCAGTTGTGGGGAGCTTTACTTGGGTTATCGCATTCAGTTCTTCCATCAACCATGAGGGGTGCCATGGTAATATTCCTGGTTCATTATTGAGGAATCTGAACCTCAGAGTGGTTAAGAAATTCAATCAGTGATTCATTCACTCAACAAGTACTCCCTGAAAGCTTCCTATGTTCCAGGCACTGTGCTAGGTCCTAGGATGCAGTGACAGAGAATATAGGTGTGGTCCCTAGCCTGTAGTGGAAGAGAGGAGAAAGGCATTGAGCTGCACACACTCAGATGCGGTACCTACCAACACATTATGGGCACGCTGATGGCAGAGACGTGATGCTGAGAAAGAGAATGAAAGAGGACTCGTGTAGGCAGGGGGCTTGGGAAAGACCACTACAGGGAGGTGATGTAGAAGCTCAGGTGAGTAGAATCTGGCAAGGCCAGCTTGGTGGGAAATGCATTGCAGGCAGCAGGAGGAAAGCTCAATGTGTTGAAGGATCTGAAAGAGCCCAGCGTGGTTGGAAAGGAGCGGACGGGGAAGCGTGCAGGAGCTGAGGCTGGAGGGACAGGCAGGGGCCCAGGGGTGTGAGGGCTCAAAAGTCTTGTTAGCACTAGCAGACATTTGCAGAGCTGGGATCGGAGCTCACATTTGCCTGGATCTTAAAGCTTGTATCCCCCCAACTCTCTCAGCCTTGCCCATTCTCTGGACTCCACCCCATGGGACACGTGGCACCCTAATGTTCTCTTCCACACTAATTTCCAGAATGGCTAAAGCACTGCTTTCATTATTGACACCTCCTAGTGCCAATAGGAGAGGTGGGGTCTAATTTGTTATTTGATGATATGGAGGGAAATTAGAAAGTATGGGGCCTGGGTGAGGCCCAGAAGAACACACCCTGCAGAAAAAACAGAGATCTGATTATCTAGAGCAGAAAGATGATAGACACCAGGAACCACTCAAAGGGTGGATCCATTGAAGGGGTGCGATATTCCATGATAAACAGAAGCTTCCCAAAACAAATGGAACTATATTATGGTGATTTCCTAGATAGAGTCAGTATCGGTTGAGATTGACAAGGATGTTTCAAGGTTGTTCATGGGAACTGGGGGCAGCAATGAGACACACTGATCATGGAGGGGAGGGAGGAAAGCAGGCACACACAACACATGTGGGCAGAAAAGCTGCCGCAGTTTGGAAGGAATCAAAGTAGAAAGTCTCCAAAGGTGAAGAATGACCGAAGCTAAGAAGTAGCGTGCTCTGGGATGTTGAGTGTACACAACAGATAAAAGTCACCGTCCTTCTGTAGTTTACCTTCCAGCAACCAATGTGCCTGGAGATGGCAGAAGCTGGGAAAACATGTGGAAACTGTATCTCTCGCCCCAGGGGACAGTTACTGGGTAGGATTGGAGTTAAGGCGCCAGGACAGGTGAGTTATGTATGAATGCTTTTAGAGAAACTGGCCAGAAAATAACCTCAGGAATGTATAGTGCCTGTGGCTCAGTGGTTTTGCATTTTGAGGGACAAAGCCAGAAACTAAAGGAATGCTTCTACAGTGGGAAGTTCAGCAGAACTGTCTATCCGAGCCAGCAAGGTCTTCCCACCCCCCTGAGTCTCCACCCTCGGAGCCGTGCACTGCAGAGTAAGGAAGCAAACACAAGATGCTGACAGTTTGCGCCAGTGGGATGACAGTCATGGGCTATTCCTTTCTGTACAACGATCCTTTATTTTAGGTGCTTAAATAATCAATACATCCTAATCCTGTATTATCAATATGTAAGCATGTTTTTGGAATTTCCATGTTTTCCTGATTTGTATTACCGATATTACTGTTAATTTTATAAGAGCAGAGCTTCATATATTAGTTTCTATTCAGAACAAGTATACAGACTATCCATCACTCTTTGAAGACCAATATGGTTAAATAAAATATCAATCAACTGTGTTTCCTTAAACAAAGAGGCAACAGCTATTTTTTTCACCCTTCACAGTCCCATTTTATCTGTTATATGGACTGTAGTAGGTTTAGACTTAATGTAACGAGAGGTATAAGGATTTACTATGCGGTAACACTCCAGAGCAGATTATTTTGTGCCTTCCAATTAAGTAGCATTGACCTACTGAGTGTGTCTTGCTCTCAATTTGAGTTTCCCTAAGAGAAGCCCATGGCTGATTAATTACTTGAATATACAGAGTGTGCACTAACTAAAATTACACGCAGCCCAGTGAGCCCCCTGAATCTTTGAACCTTTTAGTCATATTAAAAGCAGATAATGTTGAGTGCGCTTCAGCGAGAAATTGGAGGCTTTAATGTTGTTAACCGTAAGTAGTTGGAGATTGTTTCACCTCTTCTTTTAGAAATGAAGCGTCTTTATCTCCCGCCACCTTCGACACCACTTCCTTTCCTCTTTCCTCCTCCTTTTCCCCATGTCAGGCCTTTGGGAGGGGCCCCATCCAGGCCTGCCCTCCCGCTCAGCACACAATACCTTCCTTGTTTTCCCATCAGAACCATTCTCCGCAGCAGCCAGAATTATCTTTTAAAAACACCACTCTGTTCTTATCACTTCTCCACTTAAAATGCTTCCTGTCATACTAGGATACTAGGAATCCTTACTGTGACCTGTAAGGCCTCACCCCCTTCTCCACCCTCCCCATCCCCTTGGCCTCACCCTCCACCATCCCGGCCTTCTTTGTCCCTCAACACGCAACCTGTTCCCTCTCTCCCTTGAAGGCTCCTTCTCCCTTCTCCCAGCCCCTCTTCGGCCTCAGATTCAATGTCATTTCCCTGCCTCCCAAATCTAAATGCCCCCCCTTTCACCGCCTGACCATGTTTTCAAAGCACCCTATTTCTATACTTTTTCTCTTCTAGCACTTAGCCCCATTGCTCTGATAGAGTTATCTGTATGATCACATGTGAACGCTGTCCCCCTCGTTGGACCGCAAGGCCTGTGTGGGCTCCACCATGAGTCCTTTGTCGCCACTGAACCTACATGTAGTTAGTGTTTGTTGAGTAACTACATGACTGTGTATTATTCTCCTGTTAGGACAGAGTGAGACTTGATTAAATTATTATTGCTCACAAGTAATACTTCTGCTTTCACTTGATAGTATGTGAGGGTCCCTACACCTATTGGTCGGAATCTTGGGCACCTTCACAGGCCACTAGGAGAGAGCATTTCTACCACGTGGTTTTCTCAGCAACTTTATTTGCTTTCTAGTAGCATGATTCTAGCTGGGCTGTAGTCTAGGATTCCTAAGTGATTCACGTTTGGCGTCTTCCACTAGAGCTACAGTGTAACAACCACACTCCAGACTACCTCTCTCAGCAGGTTGGCCATGAACTAAGAATGGCCATGAGTTACAAGCAGAATTTTGCCTCCACTTGGAAATATCTATAATTGAGCCAGAGGATGTCAGTAAACATTATTGAAGAAGTGGCGATGGAAGTTCTTTTTGCCCTGTTATGCCGATGCTATAGAAATCAAGAAACAGGGAAACAGGATAAGTTGGCATAAGAGGTAAATGCAGTCCAGCCAGTGGTCTGTTGTAGGAAAAGCAGCACACATGACTTTAAACGGGTAAACAGAAAACTTCCGCTTACAGGTTTCCATTAATAACTGCTTTGGTTTTTGCTTCTTTTCTTCTATTCACGTGTTTAAGGATTCTCTAGCTCTCTGGGATTTTAGAGGAATGTGTCACATCCATTTTCATATCATCTAGAGGTCGAGAAAGAAACTCTCTCCAAGAAACATAGAAAAGGGGGCCTCTTCGAATAGCTCTTCAGAGCTATTCTACTGTCGAATCACAATGCTCTGGAGAAAGTACAGAGGACCTGTTTCTTGCCATGACATTTTGTGATCTCAACTTTAGTATGCTGGGAGAACCTAGTACAGTGTAATGAATGGGACCTTATGATGAGACATGTCCCCATGTCCCCAGAGCAGTCCTCTGCTATTCGTTCCCAGTTTTGGGTACTGCCCACTGTATACTCTTGTTCTGAACACGTGCCCCTCCCCCCAGGTGTCGGCAGCAATGCTGCCAATCATCCTCATGGCTTCCTGACTTTAACTTTTCTAGTGCTGATTATCTCAGCTTGGGGGGGTCTCAGATATGTACCCCTATGGAGCTACTGATGCTATCCCTACAGCCTGATGATCCCTCAGGGGGAGGGGGAAGGCAAGGGGACAGTTACTGGGAAGGGGTGTGCCCAAAGGTTGGTGGTCTCTGCCTGGCTGCTGCTGGCCAGGCAGGAATGTGGTGGCAGTCGCGTGTCACACAGGCCTCCCTGGTGGAGGCTCCTGCTGGCAGCCTGGACGGGCCTTGGCAGTGGGCAGCAGCTTGGAGAACACCCAGAAAAGATCTCACAGAGTGCCAGGAAGGCCTTGACCTCCAGGGTAGGGAGTCCTGCCCTGCCAGGCCCCTGTCTTCTCTTGGCATAGATGGCCCAGCTCAGGTTTAAGCTGCCAGTCTCTCTTTCTTCTCTGAGTCCTGCTTTGCAAACTGAGTTGCCTCTCAGAAACTGATATGACTCTATCGTGTCTCCTCCCCTGGCAAATGCCACCCGACTTTTGTATGCCAGCTCCTGGGCTACATCTGGGACCTTTGGAGCCTTGTGCACATTAGAAAAAAGTACCCCCTCCCCCTGGGCGGGAGCAGCCCCAGGCCAGGGCTCAGGGCTGGTGGAGCAGAGCTGGACGTACTCCTACCCCACCTCAGTCTGGTGGTGGCTCTGCTGGCCTCCCAGCCAGAATTCCTCAGTGGCCTTGGTGGGGGCAATTAGTTGACTGAGAGGAGGACCAGGTTTTAACCTTTCTGAGAATGTCATCTTTTGTCTCTTTCTAGAAAACAGTACAGTTGGTCTCACCTCTACAGTTTGATTTGGGGACAGGTGTCTGGCCTCACTACCCTGAGGACATCCTCCCTCCCTTTGTGCCCTGTTCCCCTGTCACTTCTTACTTCCTTCCCTCTTCCCTCTATCCTGACCCACAGGCACTGACTTGGCTTTAAAAACTGGCAAATTGTAATTCACAAATTAATTTCTAAGGGATTCTGTTAATAAGAAACAGCTCTGATGGTTGAAAGGCTTTACTTATGTTTGTTTTATTGAGTTATTTCTGGGCTTTCTCTCTCGTGCTCCTCCTTTCTCCATCACTTTGGAACATGTCGCTTTCTCCTTGGACCATTTTACCATGTGGATAAAAAATAGGTAGTAAATTATAAAATCATCTAAGAAAGTATCTTATGTAAATTCTTCTTGTTCCACAGCCCCATTTAGCAGACGGATCAATAGGTATATTGTGTGCACATCAGCAGCCTCAGTCATGTGAAGTTGTAATACAGAAAACGTTCTTTCCCAAAGCTGAAAACTATCTGGTTGGAAATATCATCAAATATACTCTGGTCAGCTTAATTAATCCTTGGCTTGTTATTAAAGTTACCAGCGTTATTATTATTTTCAGCAATATTTATTAAGTGCCTAATAGGTGCTGGACACTGTTACAGATTTTATTTCCCATCCTCACAATGGCCCCAAAAGATGGGTGTTGTGATCCCAGTTTCCTCACCCAGGAGACGGTGGTAAGTAAGTTACCCAAGTTCACACGGGTAGCGTGTGGTGGAATCAGAATTAAGACCCCAGTCTTGTGTGATTCCAACGTCTGCACGCTTCCCATAACATCAGAGGTTCTCATTTTTTTCCACTGAAGTTCCCGAACGCAGAGGAAATCAATACATAGTGCCTGGGGTCTAGACCCTTTGTAGCTAGAAGTAGCCAGCAGCCAGCTCAGAATTTCTTTGAAGTCTCATGCTTTAATCTTTAATATTTATGCAAATTTAGCTTTCTATTCCATAATATAAAAGTATAAAAATAATCCTTTAAACTACTTGACATAGAATAAAATTTAAGCTCCAGGAAGAGCTCCTGTTTATTCTTCCCACACCCCTTTCTGCCCTGCCGGGCGCCACCCCGGGTGTCTGCACATGTCAGTTTGAGAAGGTCAGCACTGCACTGTGGTGCATCTCACTTAAATTCCTAGTACCAATGTTGTCGCTAAACCTTCCGGTTACGGAGCGAACTGTCTTTGGCCAGTCCTCAACCATGGTTGTCTTCTTAACAAAGAGTAGAGTCCCTGACATTTCCTGGACAAAGCCTAAACTGGTCTCTGTTGATTCTTCATGGAGATCTTTGAGTGACATCTTTCTGGTTGGAAGTTTAGAGATTATTTAATCTTGTGGTTCGCAAACTTTTATTATTTTTTTTTTAGAAACCAAAGTCATTTTTCAAATGAAACTGCTCTTGGCACTCTAATCTATACAACAGATAAAAGTGAGACACTCTAGTTGCCATAGGGGCCGAAGGCCATGCCTGCGTGGTGTGCCCTTGCCTGAGGGCCCTCCAGAGAATTCCAGGTTCTGCAGGAGAGATCTAATTCAAAGCCCCCACTTCACTGATGAGTCTGCTTCGAGAGAGCTTGAAGGACTTGTCTGCAGTGACCCAACTGGTTAGTGGCAAAGCCAGGAGGAAAGCCTGAGAACCAAGCCTGCCAAGTGCTTCTAGGACTCTCGAAGGCCCTTGTGGTTTTCTTGTCATTTGTGTAACTGATTTCCTATCTGCCCTCAGAGGTCCTGAAAGGCTGGGAAGTGGGGTGTTCACGAGTCCTCCAGCCAGGGGCCTCCGTGTTCTGGCCCAGCGTCGTGGCAGGGTGGCCTCACTAACAGGAGTGAGACAGAACTACATCCAGCCTGGTGGTCTGCTGCACAGCCACCCCAACACCCTAGAAAGGGCCTTGTAGACGCTTCTCTTGACACGAACGGAATGCCTCTGTGACAGAATTACCTGAGCTGTCTCAGGTGTCACACAGGAGGCACACATCCTGAAGGCCACAGTGCAGGAGTTTGGGGGTAACCCTAGAGCTTATCATTTCCTGCTCCCCTCAAAGCACCGATCCAGTGTTCCAATCTTTTCTTTACCTCACTGTTGACTTATCTCCACTAATTTGCTACCATCTTAGTACTGGAGCTAAAGGATAGCTATTTCCCATGTGCATATGGTGATCTGAAAAAAGACTAAGTGTTACCATTTAAGCTTTTGAAGTGTCAGAGTGTGTTGGGATCTAGGGTTTTCACGGGGAGGTCCACCAGCGCCCCAAAGAGGTCATTGTCAAAGAGCCCAGCCAGGCTACAGCACACCTCAGCAGCGGGGCTGTTGAAGGGTGTGGGGGGATATTGAGTGACCACCGTAAAGAAACCGTGCTGACCCCAGGCTGACCTGTGCTGACTTATATGTGTGGGTGTTATTCAGCCTGGCCTTGGTAATTCCCTCTAGTTTTAGTCTATGTTTCAGAAATCGTGCAGTGACTTTCAACCTCTATGAAGATATAAACTGCTCCACAATCTAGGTTTACTGATATAATCATCTCTCTCTTATTTTTCAGTTCATCACTTGAGCATCAATAAGCCCTATTAGAAGGTTGCCCAGTGTCTAACTCCCCAAATCGCCCTACCTCTGGAGGATTTTATAGTCGGAGGGAATCACCCCCACCTCTGCATGTTAGTCTAAGGCAGAAGGCTGTCTGCTCATTCCCCCGCTGTCCTCACCCCTGCTGCCACTGCCACACTCTCTGAAGAGTGAACTGACCACTGCCACAGGCCAACCCCGCCAGGTCAGCCCCTGGCCTGACAGACATAGCAGCTGATCCCAAAGCCTCAGTGTTTGCTCAGCCAAGGCGGCTCCAGGCGTGGGCTCCCAAAATTGTGCCTTTGGCTCTCATCTATTCCAGGCCACCTAGACATAGCAGCATCTGGTTTAGCATTTGTCACTGCGCAAACCTATCATGTCTACACCCCTTTCCTCTCCAGGCGCCTCTAGGCAGTTTCTCCACCACGCCCTAGAAACACAAGCCTTGTCTGCACCCACTTGGAGCAGCACTGAGTCTACAGCAGCCCTGTTAAAGGTGGCTCATTAATATTCCAAGGTAGTCTTCCAGCCTGGCCTATTCATTGGAGAATCCAGAACTTTAAATTGTACACATTGAATCTTTGATAGGGTGTTCCTTTTACCTATTGTTGCCTAAAAATCACACCAAATTTAGTGGTGTAAAACAATCACCATTTTTTTTGGGGGGGGGTTGGGATCTCACTCTGTCACCTAGCCTAGAGTGTAGGTATTATCATAGCTCACTGCAACCTCAAACATCTGGGTTCAGACCATCCTCTTGTCTCTGCCTCCCACGCAGCAGGGACTACAGGTCTATGCCACTATGCCTGGCTTATTTTTTAAAAATATTTTGTAGTGGTGGAGTTTTGCAACGTTGCCAGGCTGGTCTCAAACTCCTGGCCTCAAGCAGTCCTCCTGCCTCAGCCTCCCAAAGTGCTGGGATTACAGGAATGAGCCACTGTGCCCAGCCCTAACCACTATTTTATTACACAAATGCGTTGTCTGAGGACTTCCAAAAGGGCACAGAGGGATGACTTGTCTCTGCTCCACACTGCCTTGGCCTCAGCTAGGAAGACTTGGATGGCTGGAGTTGATTTGAGCCCCTTGGAGCTGGAATCATTTGGAGGTGTCAGAGGCTGGGCTCAGGTGGACTGCTGACCAGAGCACCTGTGTGTGGCCTCTGCTTGCAGCTTAGGCTTCCCGCAGCACGGCAGATGGCCTCTGAGAGGCAGCACCCAAGAAAGAGCATCTGGAGAGCATGTGTTCCCAGAGACCAAGGTGGAAGTGCAAGGCTTCTTCAGATCTGGCCTGGGAAGTCACACAGCATCACATCTGCTGCATTCTGTTGCTTACAAGACAATCATGAAGGTCAGCCCAAGTTCAAAGGGAGGGGAATTAGATGTTCCCTTTTGATGAAGGAAAGAGAGGGTCACATTTCAGGAAAGCATGTGGGATGAGAGATAGTCTCGTGGTCACCTTTAGAAAATACAGTCTGTTTCTGTCCACTGTCTGGCCATAACAGTTCACATCTCTCCCACATCCAAAATACACTCTCTCCTTTCCTGAGACTCCTAAAGTCTTTTCCTGTTATGGCATCAACTTATCCGCTAGATCGGTCTAGATGTGGATGGGGCACCTTGGATGCTGCTTCTCAGGTACAGTTCCCCGAAGATGCTTCTCCTCGGTCTGAGACCTGTGAATGAAAGAGACACGTTGTGTGGCCCCCACACCCAACAAACAGTGGGTACAGGCGACAGGAAAACTGCAACAGACACTCCCATTCAACAAGGGGGCGGGGGTTGGAATGAGTGTCACATAACAGTCACCAGTCCGTAGCAATTCTGAAGTCCAGCTGGGCAAATGGCACCAGTTCCTTGATTAAGAGCCAGTTCTACTCCCTGGGAGTTGTTTTCTGTATCTCCTGGTTCTGCCTGCTGAGCTTTTAGTTCTGCCCCGCGTCCTATTCCCTTTTCATAAAAAGTAGTCTGTGTTGCAGCTGATTAGTTTTCTCAGCCTGCTTCCAGCTCAAGGAGCCTCAGGGGTCTAAAGGATTTTTTTCTTTTTTTTTAGTATGTTCTGTCTCTGTCTCTTTCAGTCCAACATAGTGTAATTTGTTTAAAACCTTGGTGGGTTTCTTATATATCAACTTATAATCCACTCCATCGGACAAAAGCCAAACCCACATGTATCTTCGCATAAGCCGTTCTCTACTTTGAACCCTTTTTGAAGTTACTGTGATACCACATCCTTAAGATTCTTTAGAAGTCTTTTGTCTATCTAAAATAACCCATGAAGCACCACCTTAAACCTTTCTGAAGTCCTAAAAAAGGGTTTTACAGTTGTGCCCTCAGCCTCTTTACCCTGAAGCTTTGTGTCCCTGCCAGTGCCCTACATTTGATCTTTGTCACGAGCTCGTTTCTTACCTTGAACATCTTTTGTTGAGAGAGCTTGGAGATGAGAAATGGCTTTATTTTTGAACTTTACAAGTCCTGGACCCTAGTTTATATTTACCCTAAATGATGATTGCAAACTGAACGACTCGTTTGTCAGCTTCACTGTATCTGTATCTTCCGTTAGCTGGAAGAGAACAGTTGGCACTTTCTGCCTGGAAATCTCCTTTGCCAGACTCACCAGTTCTTAGGTACATTTTCCATTTTCCACATTACTGCAGGTGTCGGTTTTGCTAAACTTTCCACCACTACACAAGGGCCTGTACCCTCCACCTTCCATTCGTATCTCCTTCGCTCTTCTGTAAGCCCTCATCGGGCCCGCCAGCTCCGCAGGCTTCCTTCCACCTTCCACCTTCCGCCTCCAATCCCCAAATTAACACCACACATTTTAGGTTTTGTTACAACACCGCCCCACTTTCAGATACCGAATTCTGCTGTAGTTATCTATTGCTGTGTAACAAGCTATGCCAAACTCAATGCCACGTACCAACCACGACTTTGTCACGCCCGCAGATTATATGGGTCGGGTCAGGAAATTGAACAGGATGCAGTGGGAAAACTTGTCTTTGCTCCATGATATTTGCAGCCTCCTCTGGGAATACCTGAATGGCCGAGGTGGCTCGAATGGCTGGAGGTGACTTGGCTGGCTGGGGGCTGGATTCATCTGGGGCTTCTTACTCATCTGTTGGCTTCTGGGCTGGGACGACTCAAAGGCCGGGTTAGCTGGGATGGTTGACCAGAGCACTCATATAAGGCCTTTTATTTTTCTTAATTCCTTCTTTAAATAATTGTTTGGTTTTTATTGTTTGTGTGGGTTTGTTTTGTTTTGTTTTGTTTGTTTGCTTGCTGTTTTAGTAGGTAGAATCCTTTCTTCAAATGAAATCTAGTATAGAAGTTCAATAATACATGTGAAATAGAGAAGAACATTAACTGTTCTGGAGTCCCACGGCACAAAAGTCAGAAGTTCTAAAGGATAAACAGTGAAAACTAAGTCTCTCTCTGACTTGACCTTCAACCATGAGATCCTTTTTCTAGAGGCAACCCTTGTTTAACTATTCTCTTGTGTATCTATCCAGCAATAGTCTATGAATTTACAAATCTTTATGTATATTCACACACACAAACATCTATCTTTTTATTCTCACAAAATGATAAAATATGGTGAAATACTATACATACAATGCTACAGTTTGCTTTTTTAAAATTTAAAAATATATTGTGGAGATCATTTCATACCTAGACAGATAGTGCTGCTTCATTCTTTTGCATGGCTGCATACTATTCCAACATCATCTATTTATCAAGAAATAACTCACCATAATCTTCATCTAGCACCTTTTATATTATCCTGGATAGAGCTTAAGCTCATCCTTCAAAGTGAGATATCACAAGAATGGAAAAATAAGCGCCACATGTACTCGCCATCAAATTGGTACTAACTGATCAACACTAAGGTGCTCACATGGTAATAATATTCATTGGGTGCGGGTAAGGTGGGGGCGTGGGGTGGGTAAACTCACAACTAATGGATGCGTTGCTCACTGTATGGGGGAAGGGCATGCCTCTAGCCCTGACTTGGGCGAGGCAAAGACATTATTTGTAACCAAAATGTTTGTGCTCCCATAAAAAAAAAAAAAAAAAAAAAAGAAATAACTCACCATAATCTACTTATCAGGAAGAGTGTCCTTTACTTATGAATATTTGGGTTATTTCCAGTTTGTTGTTGTTTACTATTACAAGCAGGTACACATGCTTGCATACGTATTCAAGTATTTCAGAAGACTCTACATCTGCCCTCTAAGGGAGGGTCCTAGCTCAGTTAAAGGAAATATGCATTTTAAAATTAGTTAGATCCAAACTGCCTTGCACTGAGGTGGTATCATTTTACCCTCCCATAAGCAATATATGAGAGAACCTGTTTTCTCCATTCTCATCAATAGGGTATTAGCAAACTTTTTGAAACTTTGCCAAATTTTGCCAGGTAAAAATGATATTGCAATGTAGTTTTGATGTGCCTTTCTATTATGAATAAGGTTCAGCACCTTTTTGTATGGTATTTTCTTTTATAGACTTTTTTAAACTTGTGTTTGGAAGATGAAATGCTGCACAAAGATCAAGCAATATGTAAATAATTTAGGAATCCCAATTTTTTGATGTAGGTTTTATTCTAGTTAGCTCTTTTTATCCTAATTAATATAGGGTACTTTGCAGGGTGCTACATAAGAAATAAATTTCCCAGCTTTAGTGAATGTTTATTAAAAAGTACTCCATTAATTTTAAAAGGTTGACTTTTTATTTACAAGTATAAACATTTCAACCCTGTTTTTGTAATCTCCCATGTAACAAAAGCTGTTATACTGTAACCAATGTTCTCTTATTAAATAAACTATTTTTGATTTCAATTCAATGATGACATGAATGAAACAATTAGAAGTTTGAACATCAACTAGATATTATGAAGTTGTTACGTTTCCTAGCTGTGATAATGGTATTGTGGTTTTGTTTGAAAAAAAAGGAGTCCTTATCTTTTAGAGATTCCTACTGAAATATATATGGTTTAAATGATATAGTAGCTGGGGTTTGCTTCAAAATAATTCTGGAATGGGTGAGTAGATAGATGTATAGATGAAATAATATTGGTCATGAGTTAATAATCACTGAATTTGGATGTGGAGTATGTGGCATTCTGTCTATTTTTATATTTGTTTGGAATCTTCTAGAAAAAATTTAGAAATTCAACAGTTAAGTATCAAGTTCATATTATGTGGAAGACATAGTGCCCCTCGTTGCAGAAAATAGACACTTCACAAGTGCAAGGGACCCTGTCTGCTTGTTCTCTGCCTAGGACACTGTCTGCACACAGTAGGTGCTCAATACACACATGTCCTGAAGGCCAGTCTGCATGCTCCTCCCCAAAGGGCCACTCTATTCTCTGTTCCCACGAGCCTTGGCCCTGGTGATGTGTTGTTCCATGAGAGAGCAACAGACCAGGGGCTACGGGGTTTGAAGGAGGTAAAGTCCCATCCATCCGGGCATCAGGAAGGTGCTTCTGTGAAGTTCATGAGGATTGACATTGAGGTGCCTGAGACAAAGAACATCCGTCACATCAAGACAACATCTCTAAGCAAAGTAAAACGGCCCCTTTAACCTGAACTATTTCTTTTAGGAGCTGCTTAGGGAGTTGCTAACGATAAGAAGATTAACCCAAAAGGCTATAGGGGGATCACAAAAGCTAAGAACACACCCAGTCCTCATCTGCTCTCTTTGAGCTTGTTTTATTTATTGTCCAGAATAATATGATGCCCAGAAATGTGCTTAATGAATGTTCCCTCATGAAGAAGAAGAGTAGATGTGTCATAACAAAGAAGAGAATCAGGATTGGGAAATTATCAAAGGAGATGTCAAGAATGCAGGGTGACACATTGGTCCTGTTAGTATGTTTGAGTGATTAGTTAGCTTAGCAGCAAAGAAAATCACGGTTTTAATGCTTGCATGCAGGTGTTAGTATAGTTGCCTCAGAATGAGAAGAAAAAAATATTTTAAAAAAAAGCTAGTCACATCTTGACTAGAAGAAGGCTCTTTTGAGAAAGCATCAATGTCACATTACAAACGCCATTCACATCTACCAAATGGGCCAGATGGTTGCCTGAATACTGCATGTCACCAGCTGCCCATTGCTACAGATGAAGCCTTTTCTGCTGACGTTTGTGTAACCCACGAGAACACTATGATTCTTTTGATGCTGTTTAACATTTGTGTGTCATCATAATTACAAACCATAAATATACATGACACCATGCAATAAATAAAATTGCCCAGCTTCCATGCTGAGAGGGGAGGAGGCTGTATTTATTACCTGAGAAGAGAGAGTGGCTAATCCTCATTTTGCATTCTTTGTCACTGTCCCTCCTTCTCTAGCTAGATGCTCTAGATTGCTTTGTGCTCACCAAGCCTTCTTCCTCTCTAACAGCACAGGCTCCTGGGGCTCCCGGGCCCCAGGTTTTAGAGCATGCCTGGACCCAAAGCCAGGTGAATACAATTCAGGGGAATCCAAATAGTTCTAAATTAAACCAAACTATTTTATTTGACACACGCCAAAAGTTCTTTGGAGGTCACATAGCAGGCAGGTGTACAGTGTAAAAAGAAGTAGGTAAATGGAAGCGAATCAGCTTCTTTCAAAACAGACGTTTTTCTCGAGATGCATGTCTTTTTGCTTTGAAAGAAGCTGATTCAGTGCCATTCACCTATTAAGAAGGCAGCACATGTATCTGTATCTGTGTCTATAGAAACCAAGTGCCTTTTCCCTCTACAAAAAGCTGAGCATGTGTTTGCAGGGGTGGAGAGGGGAGCAGGGGTGGAGGAGGGTGAAAAGCCCACCCAATTCAGTCAGCCACAAATACATAAATGAGCTGGCTGAGAGAGACCTCCTGCCCCCAGGCGGGGTGGGGGGGCAGGCGCATTCAGGCTTATTCAGGAAGACCTCTTTGGAACACAGCATCTTTATTTTACGCCAGAGACCCCAGGGAGCACGTCTCAGGGCCCTATAAATACAAGGCTCAGATGCTTCCTGACACCCAACGTTTCTGCTTTTTAACATGTAAATAAATGGATGCTCAAAGCGAGTAAATATCTGTGTGTTGAGTTTACAATCTTGTCTTTCAGAAATATCGACAGTATATGGCAGGACTTCTGGCTCCTCCTTATGGTGTTATGGAAACAGGCTCTAACAATGACAGTAAGTGGAAAATGTGAACATTTTGTATCTAAAAATTTGTCGTGTGGTTTGTGTTTTCATGTGACAAAAAAATATGTCCTACACCAGCTTGACGGAGTAAGTCTCCAGACTCTTGTGGATAAACAAACCTGCCAGCCCACACTTAGGGTATTTTTAAAGACACGGTTAATATAGTATTACTGTGTGGTCTTAGCTGATAAAGGGAGGCATGTATGCTCTGGTGCCGGCTGGACTTTCGGCTTGCTTAGAAGACTTTCTCAAAATATCCTCACTTTGTAGTGAAATCCAGTTTCTGTGTTTCTGTGCCCTTTTAAAAATAGGATTCAAGAACTGTTTTTGTCTCGGTCACATGTAGATACCTGAGAGCCCTTCCTCTTGCGCATCTGGACTCTATTGATCAAGGAGAGAAGCAGTGTCAGTTGTTCATTTAATCTTCTTAAACCGTGGCCTCTTCAAAATCCATGCCTTTGTAGATTTTAGGTTCTCTTACCACACACACACACACACACACACACACACGACTGTGGAAGGTGATGGACAGATTAATTTGATTAACTGTAGTAATAATTTCACTAGGTACAGGTATATCAAAACATCATGTTGTAGACATTAAGCAAATTCAGTTTTAAAAATCCAAGCCTTTGACAAGAGACGAGTCTCTGGCTGGTCATAAAAGAAAGGACATTTTTCTCTGTGACACTCTTTTCCAGGGGGTGCCCACTACACTCCAAGACACCCTTGTGTCCTCTGAGTCTGTGTATCCGTTCATGCATGTCGGAGGCATATTTAGCACGTATTACCATTGCTGGGAGTTGCTCTGTGCGTCTGTGAGTCTCTTCATTAAGCTCTCACGAGTATACGTGTAACAAGGGTCTTTGGAGCTGTAGCGCTTGAGCCAGCAGACACGGTGATGCGGCAGGCAGCGCTACCACTCCACGTATCCTCAGAGCCACAGCCACCCTTCAAATCCTCTTCCTGGCTCCTGGAGTTCCTGCCCTCCCTTCCAGACTTGTCACTCTGCAGGTGAACTTTTTCTCTGCTTGACCAAGATCTCGAGTGAGCATCCTCACTCTCCTTCCCTGTTTCCCATTTTCTGTGCAGCCTCAGCCCTCTGTCCCTTAGCCTTCTACCATCCTACGGTGGGGCTGGGCTGGGGCGATGCAGAGGGACAGGTCCTCTTTCCTTTCCTCCTCTCTTCTTGGTTTTTTCTCTCCTGGCTGAGCTAGGGATGACTGGCTAGTTAGGAGCGCCTCAGTTGGGATCCCAGCTCGGCTGTCTTCTAGCTGTGTGACCTCAAACAAGCCCTTAGTCTCTCTGTGCCTCGGTTTCTTCATAGGATTGATGTGAGGATTAAATGAATCAAAACACGCCAAGTGTTTGAAAGGGTGTCGGGCATATAGTAAGCACCCAGATGGTGTTAGCTATCGTTTTCTCACCCCCAGTCCCTCTTGAACCCCTCAACGTCTGGCTTCTGCACCCATACTTCTTGAATAAACCACTCTAAAGTCACCAGCGACCAGCCAATAACCAGACCCAATTGTTACCATTCCCCACCCTTTCTGATTTGAATGAGACGGTCCACAGTCAGACTCCCTCCTCCCTTGGTGCCCAGGGCTCCCCTGCCCCATACTGGTTCTCAGATCTCTCCAGCCACTTGCATTTTGGACGCTTTCATAGGTACTTCTTCCTCTCCCCTCAAAGTTTAGATATTTCCTCAGAATCTAGTCATGGCTGTTTTTCTCTTCTCCATACTTTCCTTCCTTTCCTGCAGCTGATACAAATACTTTTTGAGCCAATAACCTCTGTTTGATTCCTCCAAGTGGGGGACAGCCTAACTTTCCAAATGACTGCTGGTTCTCTCTCTGCCCGCATGGCCTGCTGCCCCCTCAACCTCAAAATGTCCATAAGGGAATATATCGATTCGTGCAAAACCTCGCCTTCCTCCTGCAAGGCCCGTTTCCGACGACTCTGCCTTTGTCCTACACCGGGCTCTGAACTGCAAGCATCATGGACGCCCCCCTGTCCCTACCACTGAGGCCGGTCACGTGTCCCACCCTCACTCCTTCGCAGCACTCACAGTCTGTCCCCCTTGGCCGGGCAGAGATGACTCAACTGGCTCTGAAGCTTCACTGTCTCACCCTTGGTCTACCCTACACCTGATTGCCACAGAATTTTCTTTTTTTACTTTTTATCATGAAAAATTTCAAGCATATGGAAAGTGGAAAGAATGGCACAGTTAACAGCCTTATTTTCCTCACTTCGATTTAATTAATATTTTAGTGCTTAAATATTTCTTAAGTTATTTCTTATTAATAAATTAATATGTAGTTTAATAGTAACATTTTGTCATATCTCTTTCTTCTAGTCACATACATACATTTCACCCCAAATACTTCAGCAGGCATTTTTGAAAATAAAAACTTCCATGTATAACCACAGCACCATTTTGACACCTATGACTGGCATGGTTTTCCTGAATAACATCCACCACCAGTTGTATTCAAATTTCCCCAGCTGGATGTCATTATCCCTGATTGCCCAAACTGGAGTCCAGTCAAAGACCACACCATTGCACCTGATGTTTGTGTCTTCACCATCTTTTAGTTTTGAACAGTCTCCTTCCCCTCCTCATATCACTCAAAACCTTTTCTTGATTGTACATTGCCTGCCATGGAAGGTGAGATTGCAAGACTATTAATGCCTTAGCCCAACTATCAAATTCCTGCATGGCCTCAAATCACCCTTTCAGTATTATTTCTCTACAGATACCCTAATTTCTAGCCACTCATATATGGTGACTTGTACAATTATGTATTTATCCTATTGAACCTCCTAGAGAGTAAGCTTCTGTTACATCCCATACACCTCGTATTGTCAACTCTAGTTCTTTCAAATGGATGTTGGACGGATGGATGGATGAGTGGATGGATGGATGGATGGATTCAAGATGAGTTTCAGAGTGCTGACATTAGGCCATCCCTCCTCCCTCTGACCGATCTGGGAAGTGATGACAAGGTTGCCTGTTAATACCCTCTTTCAGAGGACAACTCTGTCCTTTGCTTCCTGGCTGAGCTTTTATGTCCTGGTGCTGTCTCCGTTAGGGGTCAAAGCTTTAAAGAGGGAATGTTTCCAAATAGTCTTTTCCATCCTGACCCCTCCTGCATACTGTGCTGCTGCCTATTAGGATGGGCACTCCGTTCTTTTAATGTTAATCTTGTCAATCCCGTGTGGCCCCTTGTGTAAACAGAATGTCCTCTTTACTCAGAATTTGGACATACTGTATTTTCACATTGCAAACCACCTCACACCGCTCCACTTGTTGAAAGCTAGGTGCAAGGCACACATAAAAACCACCTGTGCTTCTGTCTCTTCAACATAAAGCCACCTGTGTCTGCCGAGCTGGGGGCATTAGGCTCTGCTGGAGCTGTGAACCTTCCAGCGTGGT
Organism: Eulemur rufifrons; assembly: GCF_041146395.1. Lineage (NCBI taxonomy): Eukaryota > Metazoa > Chordata > Mammalia > Primates > Lemuridae > Eulemur > Eulemur rufifrons. Next base: position 54,093,808 of record NC_090983.1, on the reverse strand, counting down.
CACCCTGACAGTGCCAGTCAGCAGAGCATCCCCAAGGGAAGTGAAATGGAATGGGCTGGCTGTAGTAGATATCATTAAAGGTTTGCAAATGAATGAACAAATGAGCAAATGGATGAATAATTAACTTTTTAGCCAAGAAAACTGAGATACCCCTGGAAATAGCCACTGCCATACCCAGACCTGACTTGGAGGCAGTTGGAGTTTGCTTTGCTCAAAATGGAAGTTGTTTTCCTGTAGCTTTTATGCTTTTTGCTCCTAGGTTTAAATCACTGGAGTATTTGCCTGTCATGTGACAAAAAATAAAAATAAAAAATAAATCACTGGAGCAGTGTGAAGTGGTTTGTTATGTAAAAATACAGTATGTGCAACTTAAGAGTTGATGTGTCTGTCCAAAATTCTGAGTGTTCTGGTGCCTAAGTCAGTGGCATTAGTTGCTTACATGGTGTGAATGAATCAGTGATGGATTTTTATCGCTGGGAAAGTGAAGCACATGGTAGAGAAGCAAAATAAGCATGGGGTTTGTTGTCTGGGCACATAGCCCTGCTCCTGATTCATTGATTTAGTTCAGCCTCATTATGTAAGTTTTTATATTTCTAAGCAACATTATGTAAGTTTTTATGGAAACACAAATTGAAAACACTAAAACTTTACTGGGTTTGGTTCAGCAAAGGATTTCAGTTCCATTTTATGGGTTGATCATACAATTCATGGCCTCTTTCTTTCTCTTTTTCCTCCTTTAGGGATTCCCGACAAGGAGAACGTGAGTAGCTACTCTCTCTGCCTACCTTCTAAAAACTGTCATAAGGTAAAAAATAATCATGGTAACCCTACCAGCAAAGAGAGCTCTTGACCCACATCCAACAGAGCAATAAATATTTTTCTAATCTCATTCTGGCGTCTTTGGCGAGTCACTTTGAAATATAAAGGGGAGAAGGTTGATTGCTCTGACATGGTCATCACATGTCTGTAATATTAACTAGTCTGAGGAAAGGTTATTCTAGGGGCAAATGGTACAATTGCTAAGTGTTTTCTTTTTCCCATGGTGCATACATGGCAGTAGAACAAATCATTAGCTTAATAGCATATAGAAAACTAGTTGATTTTCCTTAGTAGGAATGCAAACTATGAAATTCAGGGTCAGTTGATGAATTTGCCTAATTATATCCAAGTGCACTAAAGTCAACATTTTGCTTTGGAAACTGAAAATAATTAATCGCTATAATTGTTTCTGTAAAACTGTATTCTTTCTGTAAAAGAGTAGAAGGTTTAGGATGAAGCTTTCACTAAGAAACAGTGCCAAGCATGCATTCTAAGGACGGTAGTGGTTTAATGGCATATTTTTGCATGCAAATATAATAATATCAATTCTATTAGCCAGAATCTAGATTTAGGTAACAACATGGAAGGGTTAATGATAGAAGTGTGTAGTGATTACTCTGCCGCGGTGCTTGGTTGGCTCTCAGATATGTCACCTTGTAATTGTGTTCCTTGATTGCCATACACAAGTGGAAATGTCACAGAATTGTCACCCTTCCCTTTCTCTGTTTTCGATCCTGTGTCTGTGGGAAGATATACTGTGCGAATTAAATTTAGATTATTTCTGTATCTCTTGTCAGAGATCTGGCCCTAGCTTTCTTTCAGTCTTCCTCTTTTCATAATGTTGGTTTTAAAGGGCTGGTTGCAAATTCTAGCCCACTGCTATATCACTACAAATTTGGGTTTGAGGCCCAGCGATGTCACTTCAAATGTCACACCAAAATTGCACTTCGTTTGGTTCAGCAAAAGATTTCAGTTCCTAGCTGTGGGGCTTTGCACAAGCTACTTGATTTGTCTAAATGTCCTGCCTCATCTTTAAAATGTAAATGTTAGTGGTGACACCCTTAAAAGGAAATTAAGAATATTGAATGAGATAATCTGTGGAAAGCAAAGAGTTAAATACAACAGAGCTCGGTAAATGTTAGGCCTATTATTGCAATTATCATTTTCTCAAGCCTTATTTCATTTTCTAGCTATCTTTTCACCTCTGAAAAATGTCCTACCCTTTTTAAAGTAACTGTCCTTTTGCCTTTCATGGCTCTCCTTAGAATACCTTTCTTCAAGGAACTTTACTGTTGATCTTTTGCTTTTAAAAATGTGTGTGTGTGTGTGTGTGTGTGTGTGTGTGTGTGTGTTGAGTAAAGCTCTAGATAATCAGGCTCATAAAGATTCTAAAGCAACAGGCTTTAAAATCTAAAGTGACAAACTGATCCTGCTACCATTCTGGACACGGATGTCCCAAATCATCTGTGCTGCAACAAATACTACACAAACCATTAGCCAAATGAAGATGATAAAAGCGCCTTGTACTTCCTCGTCGAGGGACTAGCAGTGATGTGGGGGTACACACAGAATGTCCAAGCCCTGGGAGGGCTAAAATGTTCTAGGCTTCAAACGGAAGCTCCGTCTCTCTTAGGCCCTCAGTGACCTTTAGGTTGGATCCCCCTGCAGAGGGACGACAGGCACAAGGCTCTAAGCAGAGGGCCTGACAGCTGTCATCATGTAGCTCACTTTGTGACAAAATAGTAATTTGGAGTTTGCAGAACAATGAGTTTGTCGCATACAATGAGCTGTTAACAATATGTTCTGAAAGTTTTGGGGGCCTGACTGGGCTGTCTCCCCAGTGTTAGTAGTAGTGGATGCTTGTTTATATTTGTTTGGGCTATTCTGGGTCACATTCTCTAGCAAAGAGAGAAGCACACTTTAATTCGCTATTAGCAAATAGAGTAGATGTATCGTCACCACGTATGACTAAGAAAGCTTTCCAATGGCATCAGCCAAGTACAGCAAGTGAGATGAAAGACACTCATGAGCAGAGTCAAAGCCCTAGAAAGATAAAGAGGAGGCTAAGAGCCTTAAAGTGGTGTTAATTGAAAAATTTTCCTTTATAAGAGACAAGTTGTGTTATGATGATTTCTTTTATCCTTTACCTTCTGTAACTACATGCTGGGCAATATTATACTCCTCTCGTGTTTCTAAATAACAGCAATATGCCTGGGGACTGAAACGAAAGCACTGTGACTGTTATTTCAGTGTTTCAGACAGATTCTTTGCGGAAAGAATATTTTCTCCTTGCCAGCTTCTCCTCATAATTTTGTTAATCACTGTGTATAACTTTTAATCAAATATATAGACATCAACATGGGGTGTTTGTAGCTGCCTTGCCAGCTATATGCTATTTTGACTCACTCTTACCTTGCATAAAAAAGAACTTTCTTTTCATAAATCGCACTCTTGTAGAGACAAATGGACTAGCAGTTACTTGGTGGATTATTTTGTCTACTACTTAACCATGATTGATAGGGACATCATTTAACATTAGACGACACAGGACACTGAAACCCGTTAAATAATCAAGAAAAATACTAGAAATACAACAGTGGAGCCAATAAAGCAAGTAGACTATTTTGATAGGGTTGTGATTATTCAGGGCTGTTGGTTTTATAAAGAAATTCTTTGCTTTGATCTGTTTATATTTTTTTTCTCTTCTGTACGTGCTATCCCTAACTGACCATGTTTAACACTGAAGTTAAAAATCACAATTATAAGAAAGCTTGAATGTTGAATGCAGAATGTTATGGTGGCCCTTTTAAAGAATGAGCTTGTTTTTAATTTTTTTGCTACTTATATGGATTTTGCAACTTACTGTGCTCTATCCTTTTGAGAGGGCAACTGCTATGGGATTTTGCAGTTTTGGGACATTGTACTTTTCTTCTTCAGTGTGGAAGGAGCCAGAGAAATAGACTCACAGGGATATTACAAAATAATCCCATTTCCTGATTTACAAACATCTTGTTTCCAAACAGATCATTTAAGGTCATCATTTTTTAGGCAGTTATGATATTGATAGTATGACTAACAAGCTTTTTGCTAAATACGGAAGAGTGATTTCCCAATATAAATCACTGTCAATTCACAGCTCAAAGTTGTTTCCCAACTGCTATAAGAACTCATGCTAGCAATTAGTGCTGAGTAAGCCCGAGGGTCTTTTCAAAGTGTTTGGCAGGTCTTATTTTAAGGAGATTACTTAAAGCATTTTAAAATCATGGGTAATTTATATGAAGAATAAGAATTAGAAGTTATTATAAAGGCATAAGGTTTTAAATGGCAACTGGTAAGGAAATAATTTTCAGAGTTTGTGGAAATTCTCATTAAGGAAAGGGCAATAGAATAATAATACATTAGCAACTATTAGGGTCAAAAGGTTAGGAATTTGGGGAATTTGGGGGAATATAGTAACATTTATTTCTCTGTAGTGTTGCTTTTTTTCAAGGTTGGAGAAAACACATTAGAATATTTTCCACCTGTTATAATATATGACAACATCTTATTTGACCATCACAGATGGGCTATGACAATGTAATTCTGGGCCATATGAAGAAACAGGGAATTGTGTATCCTCGTAGAAACTTAAAATATAAAAAATTCAGATAATCCCATAGTAAATCCTTTCAACCCCAGCTGTAGAACACGAACTGAATTCAAACTAACAGTCTTCTATGGAACGCAGTTTTTAAAACGCCACTTTAAAACATGACTGATACAGGCCCAGAACTCCTGAGCCCAGGGTTCACAGGTTTACTCTTGGCAGCTGTTTTCCTCTGTTCTAGGGTACGAGTGGTTTCACTAGTGCTGTCATCACTCTGAAACCCATGTGTGACCGACCCAGGATGTGAAGGCCTCATAGGAGAGTGAAATAACAAAATGTTAAAAACTTAGAAAATCCTGAGCCTGCTTGTTCTGCTTTTGAAGGACGAATTGCTTATCACCCAAGCAGAGATTAGATTTAGCAGGTGCTGGCCCTGTCCTGTGAGTTGTGTAGTGTGTAAATACTGCTTTCGTTAGCTAGCCTGTTAGAAAGGAGAGCCAGTGGGCTGAGACTGACTTTGCCCCACCTCCTGGAAAACACCAGTGACTTAATGTGACGGTGCCAAGGACAACTTCAGCTCTCCAGTCTCTGAAGAAATGTTTGTTTTTGTATTTGTAAGTTATGTATTTTATGGGGCAGAGTGTCCTTGCTGAATTTCTTCCTGCTTTTTAGTCTGTCTGTTCCTCTATTCTGTTATAAAAGCTAACCGTACCAGTTCTCTCTCTAGCTTCTGCAGGGGGATATTGACTGAAATTTTAAGGTGATGCATAGTTGTCATTCATCTAAATATAACAGCAAATAGGAAATGTAGGTAACACTCTAAACCCCGATCTTTCTTCTGTCGTCCGAGAGGCCATGTGTTGGTTGCACGTGAACGTTCTCAACACTGTTCCTAGGACCTGCTTGCCGTGAGTTTGCGTGTTGAAAGGACGTGTCCTGGGGTGCATCGGGGTGGTGGTTCACTGTTCTATTTTAGAATTATTTTTATAATATTATGAATTACAGTTCAATGTTCTAAGTTTGGTTTCTTTACAATTTTTAAGCTTTCTTTTATGAAATAGAACTTTCTAATGTTGCTGCCACGCTTTTTTAGGATTGATATATATGTTCACTCAGTCTTTTCAGTACTCAGAATTTGACTTGGGCAAGATATCTCAGAGAATCTGGGTGGTGTTTGATGGTTAAAAAGTAATAATTATAAGGGGAATGAGATTCCCCCATCTCTTTGACCAATAGCTTTTTCTTGCTCTCACTTTAAAAAACGGTACAGCCTTGAGATGAGGCGGCCAAGTATGGGCTCTGCTGCCGGGAAGTCGTCCCACTGTGGGCAGGGGGCGAGGGACGTGATGCGTGGTGATGCCAAAGTGGCGGGCGAGGATATTGCTGTCTTCAGAAATATTTTACTCTGTGCTGAGCGCAATTATCTTCATCACCGGTTACTTTGGGCTGCCAGCACGCTATCTCAATTAACTGTGAGAATAAAATAGATAGTACCATTTATGTTTGTTGTATTTGAATTTTCATTGCTCTCGTTTTGAGAAATTGAGAACAAATTATTTACAGAATATGTCTTATGGTTCGGAGAGAAAATTGTAGTGTTCTCAGATCGGATAAATTAGTGTTGACATGTCATTTAGGAATTGGATTCTTTTCTATTAACAATTCTGTGTCAGGCAGGCTCCCCTGAGTCCATAGATATTAAAATAGTCTGTAGTCATTCTCTTTTCCTTTAGGTAAAATTACATTGAAGACAGAGGATAGATAGATAAATGTATGCATATGCATACTTTATATAGACACATACATATGTATTTGTGTATATATAAATATATATCTAAACATACCTATTCCAAAACATTTTTAGAAAATAAAATTGTCAAATCATCCTTCATAATATGGTCCAGAATTTTTCAGAATTCTTATTGTCAGTTTTTATAAATGTTTAAATCCTATTCATTTCAGTTTAGTTTTATTTTCTATTTTCCTTCAGTGAAAGAATGACTCAGAATCACCCATAGACTATTCCATCCACTTGCTTGAAAAACCTTTAATTTAACAAACATTTATCCATCAATCCCAGGCCCCATATGGGACTATGAAAATACCTAAAGCCTGGTACATTCCTTCAGGGAGCTGCAGCCCAGAAGGCAGAGGCGGACATGTGACTAGACAAGTACGGTGGAGTATTGTGGGTGCACACGTAGTCAGGACAGGGTGGCCTTAGCACGCGGATTTAGGAACTCTTCAGGCTTAAGTTAAATTCCCAGCTCTGCCAATTAGTAACCAAGTGAACAACCTGAGAACAAGTTACTTAATCTAAAGAATGAGACTACCAGTAGCATCTTGCCCCAGGGGGTTTCCGAGAGTATTGAAGAGATACTGCGTGCCCAGGGCTTAGCCAGTGCTGGCACTTAGTGTCTGCTTTGTGGAGACACATATGGGACTACGTTCTCTACAGGGAGAAGAGGAGGGGTTCAGAGTAGCCTTACCAATGAGGAAATGCCTGTGTAAACGCTTTAGAGAAGGTGGGTGTTACCCAGGTGGAAAGGAAATGATATTCCAGGCTGAGAGCATTGCATGAACAGTGGGAAAAGAGAACCTAGAACTTTCTCTTTTGAGGCTAATTTCATCAGATCTAAAATCAAAAACTTAATTATTTTAGGTACTGTACTTTCTAAGGATCTCTTTGAAAGTTATCAAAACCTGGCTTCCAAGCTACAGTCATTTCAGGGTCCCCCCAAAAACACCTTCCCTCCCCCAAGCTTGATCTATTTTGAATCTGGAGGGGTAATTAGCTCAAGTTTTCCCCTATTTGTACTTCCCCAAATCATGCCTTCTTTTTTAAAATGACAGAAGTAGATTGCTAATGCCTTTGAAGCCTATTGTTCACCATGACCTCCAGCTCCTTTTCTGTTATAATTGCCCAGTCAATGCTCTCTCATTTCTGTTGTTCTCCTTTGTGCCCCCCCCAACTTTGAATGAATTACTTTGCAAAGCTTTCTATTGAATTTTGCCCCCTTTTTCCTTTTCTGTTTGTCAAAGTCATTTTCAGTTTTAATCTAGTTCTCCTAACTGCCAGCCTCCACCCCCCTGTCAATTGGGTATCATTGTTAAATTTGATAAGAATGCTTTTGATTCCAAATCCAAGGCATTAATAAACATATTAAATCTAGCAGCATTCAGCTGAGGACCTAATCCCATGGAATTCAACTTGGCTGTGCTAATTTATTTGCATACATGATACATGATTACCCCATCCAGGAATGAAAAAGAAATTTAGGAAAACATACCGTGAAAATACTGGGTAAAGCAAGTGCTCAGTCATTGGATTCACTTCTGTCTTGTTTTTCACTCAACTGTAGTTTGAGGGGAAGGGAAGACTATCATTTTCTTTCTATCTCAGAAGACATTAGTGTGACTGAGTTCAACCCTCATTCATTGTTACAATCCATGACCCCACAAGTGCATGTTTATCAGTTTGCACCCCTGATACTTAATAACCATTGACACTGAGCAAGTCACCTCCATGAGTTTCAGTTTCCTCATCGATAAAATGGTGATCTGACCACCACCATAAAAGGATGGATAAGATACAGCATGGAGAAAATTCTAAAACTTGGCGCTGCTCTCGAATATAAAACATTATGTTAAGCTTCCCTGGAGCTTAATTCTAGACGGGATCACACCCTTGTCTATCTAGCTGGAGTCCCAGGACATTTTTCTAGCTTGGGGATCACTGAAGTTGGCCTGTGGGTTCTGGTTTACAAGGAGATTGGGTCTGGAGAGGCTTATAGAGGTCCTCCTGCATCCTGTTCGGACTTGGTCCAGTTCTCAGTTCTGGGAAGACTTCAGGATGACAAATGGAAACTCATTCATCTTAATGTCCTTATAATTTGGCTGAGACAGGAGAATGAAAAATGCCGGAGTCACACCAAGTGCTCCTCCGGTGCTGTTATTCAATAGCCCGATCCAAACAAAATGAGGAAGCCACACCCAACCCTTCCTCCAAGTCAACCCTGAGGATGGGCCAGAATAGAGAGTGGGAGCAGGGACAAAGAGATGAGCTGCAGAAGGTGCCCGGCTTGTTTGGGGCACAGTGGAGAACATGGATGTTATCACAGCAGTCCGCTCAGGACTTTCTAGTTTTCGGGTATGTGAGGTTTTCAAATATTATGTTTAACCAATTCTCCTTTTATAAATGTCAAAGCATTGCAACATACAACTGCCTAGGAAAGGAGTTTGTAACATAGAGACAAAAATGGTTCTGTCACTCAATAAGATATTCTCTTAAGTGACTGAAACAGGTAATGCTCCCCCCACCGCTTCCAGCTCTGTATTGTGTACGTGTTTTCTTCCTTTTTTCCCTTTGGTGTCTGGTGTATTGACAAAAACACGTGGGCTCCCTCTGGTGGTCATCCTGCTGTCACTGCATGTTTAATCTTGAGGTTTTAGTTGCGTTGTACAAGATATTCGGATGAAAGCAGAAATATTAATATTAATAGTAAATGTCATTTTCTTTTGTAAGATGCCTGGTACTTGGGAACCTCCAAATTAGCCAAAATAGTAGTTAATTTATTTATTCATCAATTCATACGTGCACATGTACAGTCTTCCATTCTAGCATGTTGTTGATATTTGACTTTCCTGAATGCAGGACTGTCTGGTCTGCAAGTGCATAGAGAGAACTGAGTGCCAATCCTGTACCTCAAACAAATTTTCCCAAGGAGTGGGTCTATTGATCAGCAAGTTTTTATAGAGCACTTACTGTGTATTGGAACAGAGTGAGGCACTGTGAGAAATAATTTATTGCTCACCAGTTAAAAAATATATGAACAAGCTCTTTAATAGTTGGCAATGTTATAGTATTTATTTTTCTTGTTTAAATCATATATCAATTCTATTGTGCCCATAGCATTTTATCCTATCGTAATTTTTTTTTTTTTTACAGACCAGATGCCGTTTTCATTGCATCAGTATATTAGTTAATATACAGGTTTAGCTACAATAACAAAAACTCAAACATAATAGTGTCTTAAATAAAATAGAAGATTATTTTTCATTCATGTTAACTCTCCAAATGTGAGATGTCCAGAGTTAATATGGCAGCTTCATGTTGTAATGTATTTTTATGATTGAAAGTCTCCTATGGATCACCCTTTTATAGTTAGCATGTATCAAAAATATGTATATAAATTTAAATCTTAGTGTTTTTAAATTTCTGATGACAATAAGTCTTCATTAAAATTTTTATTCTAGATTGAGTTATGATGGTAGTTATACACAATTATTAAAACAAAATAAATATTTTATAAATTTCTGTAAAAAAATTATTAAGCATTAAGGTAAATTGTTATTAGAAATGCATCACTGAGTGACTTTTAAAAAATGAATTAGTGGATGTATATGAAATAGCAGTTTAACATCAATTTCATTCCTCTTCTTGAGTTTTATGTAGGTCAGCACTGGGAACACTCTTTTACATAAACAAGAAGATGGGAATGGAAGTAGTTTTAAATAGCAAAGTTACCAAATTCTTTGACTCCCAGGAAACTAGTGTGATACTTCATGGAAATCTAGAAATGATGGTGTAGTCACAGTGGGGGTGGTGGGAAGTGTTGCATTCTGGGTGGATTTTGAAAATAGAGTCCACAGGATTTTCTGGTGGATTAAATATGAGATATGAGAGAGGGTTCTCAGGGATGACTTCAAGGTTTTTGGCCTGACCAGGTGAAATGGTGCAGTTGCCATCAACAAGAAAGGGAAGGCTGAAGTGAGAGTGGGGTTGGAGACCTAGTTTGCAGGTCACTGTACTAGATAGTGTCCAGGAATGAGGTGTGATTAGACTTTATGCCATACCTATGTCCAGTCAGTAGCTAACGATGATAAACATTAGATTAGAGAGTGATAATGAAATAGATGGTGAAGATTTGTACTGAGTAGCATGTGCCCAGGGCATGAATGATATTAAAATGTGTCTGAAAGAAATGAAATAATGAGACACAAATCGGCAAGAATTTTGTTAGGTTTGTTTTGCTCCTCTATTATATTTTGTAGATTTAAGGGAATTTATGTTTGTAAGTAAACTCTGCGTATGACTTCAGGTGTCACCTTTCAAATTAATAAAAGGTTGATTTATGGAATATTTCAAGTACAAACAGTAAATGAACCAGGCTTACACAGCGTTACTTAATATACATCCTCAGGGACCTCATTTAATGGCTAGGTAGAGGGATATTATTTGTAACTTAGCCCACAAATTATTTCGGTATGAATCAGTGATTTTAAATGTCTATAGCCTGCTTGAAACAATTTGTTTTCTTAATGAGTTTAAGCATTCTCTTTATAGTTTCTACTAAATGGGTTAATAACCCCTTTTTTCTTGAATAAATTAATTTCTCTAGCCAAGTCATAAATTTCCAATTAATAAAGTTTGAAAGAGTGAGGTAATTCTATAATGTTAGGAAAAATAACCATATTTTATTTTATCTCTTTTAAATCAACTGACATTTATTAAGTGCCTACTATGTGCCACAAAGTCTCTGTACTTTGGCTCTGGAGATAAAAAGTCCAGTAAAGTGGATTATTGACTTCAGAGAGCAAACTGCCTAGTGGGGGAGAGAGATAGGTAAACAGATAATTATTAATATTTCAGAATGTGGTACTGGGAGAGATGGGAGTTAAGTGCCAAAATACCAAAATATATACTGTTAGAGCCATGTCACTTGAACCCAAAGGATTTCTGGGACAAGACTTTCTTTATTCACCCCCTCCCCAATAGTCGCCCTCGTCACAAGAACATGCAGTTTCTAAGTTACTGTATAACTTCAGACTTCTAAGTTACAGGTGGCAGAAACTTGATCGAGCCACCTCAAAAGCAAACAAGAGAGGTTCACATCCCCCTTCCCCAGGAAGTACAGGTGTGGAGCTGCCGTTGGGCTAATGGGAGACAAGGGCTCTACTTCTTATTGCTTCTCCCCAGGCTTGGAAGCATGGCTACAAGCAGTTCCTGGTTCTTCCCCGGCAGCTACAGTAAGAAAACCTCAGGGAAGGACTCTGAGCCAGTGTGGGTGAAATTCCACTGTGGACTCAGCTCTGAAGATGGGGAGGTCTGTGCCTAGAAGAAGGGGGCACGCTGGGAAACGGCAGCTGTTGACTGCTTCCCCCCAGCGATGCACATGCAGCTGAGTGCTGAAAAACCAGCCCGCTTCATCCCATGTACTCAGATAACATCATAATGCAATCAATATCTCATTTTGGGTTAGTCTTCATCCCTTGTTTAGGAAGAAATCGGACAGATGCACTTATGAAAATAATGTTGACATCACATTTTGCAATAGCTTTGATTGCAATAAGCATTGTGCTTTAGAAAGTCCATGCATTCCATTCAATCAGAATCATAATTTCTTTTTCACTGTCTTCTTAACATGTATGATGTGAAGATGAACAAGGTTTGATCTTAAGTCTTTTAAGCTACTTAGATGTGGGTGCTGAAACAGTATATGACATAAGCAATCTCATTTTCTCTAGAATATTACAGGAACTCTTTTTTTTTTAACCTACATTTTAAGTCTTTAAGGTCTGGGAGCCAAATTTACATTCAGATGAATCATTGAAGTTTATATTGTGTGCCTAAAAGGAGGTGTTTGTGCCAAGAGTCTAAAACGAAGTCTAGCAAAACAGTAGATTTTTAAAAAATAATGGTTATCTTTTCCTGATCATAAATATAATACTTCTTATGTTGAATATTTGGAAACATAAAAGTATTTTTTAAAATTTTCCATAAATGCCACAACCCAGAGTTCTTTGTGTTTATGTATTTAATGTATAGAAACATATATACCTATAGAAACAAAATTTAGTTTATGCTGTATATATAGTTTCATAACCTTCCTTTATCAATTAAGTTTTTTAAAAGAATTCTTTAAATAGGTTAATATTGCCTCAACCGTACTGTGGAATGAATTTCATCTGCAATAATTAAAAAAAACCCAACAGCTATCTTTATCTTGTCAAAGTTAGTTTTCACACCATCCCCTTCCCATTTCTGGGATTATTTTCGGTTACATCACTGTTGTTCTTCCTTCATTCTTGATGTTCTGAATTTCCCCCTGGCATCATTTCCCTTCTGTCTGAAGAACTTTTTAAAGAAATTCATGTAAAACACTTGTGATGGCTACAAATTCTCCTAAATGTTTCTTCATCTGAGAATGTCTTTATTTGATCCTCCTTTATAAGGATATTTTCACTGGATAGAGAATTGTGGGTTGATAGTTTTTTCTTTCAGCATTTTTTAATGAACTAATATGGATTCATTGTCACTAACTAAAGGCCATAGTTTATCCGGATTTCCTTCATTTTTACCTAGCGTACTTTTTCTGTCCCGGGATCTCATCCAGGTCACCACTGTACATTTAGTCGTCATGTCTCCCTAGGCTCTTTTGGCGGTCAGTCTCTTAGACTTTCCTTGTTTTTGATGACTTTGGCAGTTTTGAAGATAGTGGTCAGGTATTTTGTAGGCTGATCCTCAGTTGGGGTTTGTCTGATGTTTTTCTCACGATTAGACTGGGGTTATGAGTTTTGGAGAAAAGACCACAGGGGTCTACCATTTTCATCACGTCACATCAAGAATACATTCTGTCCACACTAAGGAGTGGGGAGTTATGCTTCTGCCCCTTGATAGAAGAATAGCCACATCAATTTCTTGGAATTCCTCTGCGTGGGGGATTTGTCTCTTCTCTCATGTTTATTTATTTATTCAATCATTTATTTATCATTTATTTATATGCACTCAAAGTATTTTATACTTTGCCTTATAATTCAATACTGCCATCCATATTTATTGCTCAAATTGTTTCAGCTTTGGCCCTTGGAGCTCTTTCAGTTGGCTCCTGTATTCCTTTGTCATACTCCCATCATTTTGTTTTGTTTTGTTTTGTTTTGAGTACTGCCTTTCCTGTGACACAACCAGATGCTTGTATATTCTCTGTCCCAGTCTTAGAGTCAGCCCTTTTGCCAAAGATCCTTGGTTCCTTTTATTGAAGAATTGTTTTAGAAACCAAGATCTGGGTGCTAGGTGTGCTTATTGCTACTGGGATGTCTTGAGCCCTCTCAGATGACAGAACAAGAAAATACATGTGTGCATATTAACCTGTGCTCATATACATATCTATAAATATTTGTATGTATATATACACACACCCATCTGTATCTATATTTGGCTAAGCATGAGTTCATGCCAATTTCTCCAACTCTAATCCAATACCACAAGGATCATTCTAGCCCTTTCCCCTTGCTTCTCTGTAACTCCCCACTCCAACAGTGAGAAATCTGGCTCACACCATCTGTCATCTATTTATTTATCTAATTGCAGTATACATTTATAGTGGTTTCAGATTGTTTGCCTGGATCCCGTGGGAAACAAACTTTTCCAACTAGAATAGTGTCCTTGCCTTTAGTCTTTCATACTCCACTTGCTTCCAAGGTTAATTCAGCACCTTTCCCACCTTCCCCTGTCCCCCTACTCCCTGCAGTGAGGTTAGTTCATGCATTTGTTATAGAGGCAATTTTTTTTTGTCACAGTCTGCAATCCATCCTGGGATTTCCTAACCTCCCAAGTTATTTTTTAAATTTGCATATATTAAGTTTTGCCCCTTGTGCTATAAAGTTCTGTGGGTTTTAAAAAATGCATAGTGTCATGTATCTACTTTTACAGCATCATACAGAACAGTTTTACTACCCTAAAAAATTCCCTATGCTTTACTGATTCAGCCCTCCTTCATCTCTGAAGCCATGGAAACCACTAATTTGTTTACTCCCTGTCTAGTTTTGCCTTTTCCAGAATGTCATATAAATGGCATCAAACAGTATGTAGCCTTTTCAGACTGGCTTCTTTCACTTAGAAATATGCATTTAAGATTCAATGTTCTTGCATGGTTTGATAGTTCATTTCTTTTATCACTGAATAGTGTTCCATTATATGAATGTAGCACAGTTTGTTTATTTATTCTCCTATTGAAGGACATCTTGGTTGCTTCCATTTTTGGCAATTATGTATAAAATGGCTATAAATATTTGTGGGCAGATTTTGTATGGACATAAGTTTCCAAATCACCTGGGTAAATACTTAAGAGTACAATTGCTGGATTATATGGTAACACTGTGTTTAGTTTTGTAAGAGACTGCTAAACTGTCTTCCAAAGTGGTGGCACCATTTTGCTTTCCCCCCAACAGTGAATGATAATTACTGCATCCTCCTCAGCAACTGATATTGCCAGGTTTTTTAAAAAAGCCATTCTAATAGATATGTCATGGTATCTCATTTTTATTGTAATTTTTATTTCCCTAATGACACATGATGTTAAGTATCTTTTCATACTATTTGCTATCCATTTGTCTTCTTTGTTGAGATATCTTTTGCCTGTTTTAAACACTGAGTTATTTTCTTACCGTTTTAAGAATTTTCTGTGTATTTTGAATACAAGTCCTTTATCAGATATGTGTTTTGCAATCCAGTCCATGGTTTGTCTTTTCATCTCAACAATATCCTTCACAGAGAAGTTTTTAATTTCAGTAAATTCCACCATCCATTTTTTCTTTCATGGATTATGCTTTTGGTGCTGTATCTAAGAACTTATCACCAAACTAAAGGTCATTTAGATTTTCTCCTATATTTTCTTTTGGAAATTTTATAGTTTTCTTTTTCTCGTTTAGGTCTATGATCAATTTTGAGGTGTGTGTGTGTGTGTGTATGTGTGCTCATGTGCATATATAAGTTCTATGTTTAGGTTCATTTTTTGGCAGATACGCATCCAATTTTTCCAGCTCCATTAGTTGAAAAGAATATCTTTTATCCATTGAATTGTCTTTGAGCTTTTGTAAAAGATCAGTTGACTATGTTTATATAGTCTATTTCTGGGCTCTCTATTGTGTTCCATTGATCTATATATCCATTCTTTCACCAATATTTCACTGTCTTAATTACTGTAGCTTTATTATAAGTCTAGAAATTTGGTAATGTGAGTCCTCCAACTTTGTTCTTCTTCTCCTAAATTGTGTTGGCTATTCTATATCCCTTACCTTTTCATAAATTGTAGAATCAGTTTGTCTATGTCTGCAAAATAGCTTGCAGGGATTTTGACTGGGAATTATTGGATCTACAGATCAAATTAAGAAGAACTGACATCTTAACAACATTGAGTCTTCTAATCCATGAACATGGAATATTTCTCCATTTATTTAGATCTTCTTTGATCTCTTTCATCAATGTTTTTTAGTTGTTTTCATATATACCCTGTGCATATTTTGTTACTAAGACCTAAGTACTTCATTTTCTTGTGGTGTTCTAAGAGGTACTTTTCATGTCAAATTTCAATTGTCCATTGCTGGCATACAGAAAATCAATTGATATTTGTACATAACTTTATATCCTATGACTCTGCTACATTTGCTTATTAGTTCTTTGGAATTTGAAATTCTTTGGAATTTTCTATAGACAAGCATGTCAACTGCAAATAAAGACAGCTTGATTTCTTCCTCTCCTTATCTTTGTGCTTATTTTTCTTGTCTTGTTGCACAAGGTAGGACTTCCAGTAGGATGTTGAACAGGAATGGCGACGAAGAACATCCTTAATGTAATCATGTTTACCACATATTTTAACTCTTCCATGAAACATTAATTGTAATGGTGGTAAAATATCCCCTAATTCTGATATATTATCAGTTATTTTTAACCATTTGTATAGTATTACATATTTTGGTTGTTTCTAATTTCTCCAGTCTTTAGTTTAATTATGTTTGCAATAAAGATGAAAAATATCCACCTCGTGAACCTACTGTGAAACCATGGAAAGTTCTTATTGCCATGTCTGGCAAAATGTAAGCACCTGATAAAATGCTTTTTTGGGTTTTAATTATTATTAAGCCTTGTGAAAAATAAATGATTAAGGGAGTTAGGGTAGAACCTGTGTTTATGGGCAGAGATTTCTCTTTACACTTTCTGAGGAAGCTGTGTTGTGGCACCATGTCATGGGGGTGTGGAGACAGACTGCTGGAGTTCAGATGCTGGCTGTGCCACTTCTTAGTTATATGGCCTCGAGCAAGTTCCTTAACCTCTCTAAGACTCGGGTTCGTCATCTGAAAAATGGGTTGATAATAATAGTACCTACCTCCTAATTTCTTGTGAGGATTAAATAAGAACATGTATATAAAGTTCACACAGCATGGTACCTGGAACATAATGTGCTCCCAACAAATATTCTTTTGATTATAAATAAGATAAAGTTAATTTGCTTCTTTTATAGCTCTGGTAATATATTGTTTCAGTGGTGCTTTGCAGTTTTCAGAGAGATTTTTTTTAATTGACAAATAATAGTTGTATATATTTATAGAGTACAATGTGAGTTTTGATATATGTATACAATGTGTAATTATTAAATCAAGCTAATTAACATCTCTATCACAATGAGACATTTGAAATTTACTCTGTTAGCAATTTTGGAATATACAATACATTATTATTAACTACAGTCACCGTGCTGTGCAACAGATCTCAAAAACTTCTGGTAATATATTTTTAAATTCTCTTAGCCCAAATTCAAAACTACCATCTGCTCTCTTCCTTTTGAAGATTAAAAGCCCACGTACACATTGTGTGCTGAGGAGATGGCATTTTCCCAACTGATCCCCACCTTTAATTAGCCTTTATTGTTTCAACAACTCCGTGGAACCGTGCCAGGGGCTGTCCTCAGCACTGGGTACCAGGGTATAAACGGGGGAATAAGACAAACACGGTCCTCCCTCCTGGATCTTACAGTCTGATGAAAAAGTCAGACAGTAACCAAATAATTACACCCGTATGTGTGTTACCAAAGTGCAGAGCACCCTGGGACAGCACTGCCCGGTGGACGTATAATGGGAATCCCATATGTAATTTAAAATTTCCTAGTAGCCACATTTTAAAAAGTACAAAGAAAGGGGTGAAATTAATTTTAATTTTATATTTTTACTTAACATATCTGAAATATTCTCATTTCAACATGTAACCAATACAAAACGTTATTACCCATATATTTTGCATTCTTTTTCTTGTACTTTGCCTTCTAACTCCGGCATCTATTGCACACTCACGGCTCACTTCAGACTGGCCACGTTTCAAGGACTCAGTGGTCACATCCAGCTAGTGGCTCGCAGCTCCCGAAGCCTGTCACAGAGGGCCTGGGAAGGTCTCTCCTGAGGAAGACACATTTTGCTGAGATTCAGAGGATGAGAAAGTCGGGAAAAGGGAGGGGAACGCGTGTTTTAGGCAGAGGGAACAGATTGGGCAAAACCTCCAAAACAAAAGTGTTTGGCAAATTTGAGGGACTGAAAAACACCCTGAGCAATTGGAGCAAGGAAGAGAACAGAGGCTGGAGAGGCAGGCAGGGGTGACATCATGAAGAGACCTCTAAACAGTGGTAAGGAGTTTGGGTTTGCTCTGAGAAGAGTCGGGAGCCACTGAAGGGTTAAATAGAAAAGTGAAGTGACTAGATTGGCTCTGTAAAAATCACCCTTCCTTCAGAGGGAAGGTGGACAAGGACATTCCTGCAGAGGGCAGTGTAGGATAGTCAAAGTGGTTAACTAGAGGGTTCATAGCCCAGCGCTGCCACAGTTTCCTCATCTGTGAAATGGGAATAATAAGAGTTCATCAGGGGTGGTTGTTTAGTATTCGGTAAGATAATTCATGGGAAGCACTTAGCACACAGCACTCAATAAATGTTTGTTCTTATGCTCTCCTGAGCCCGGAATAGTCTCTTATTGGATGAATCCACAAACCTTCTTTCCAAAACATGTGAACATCTGGGACTGCCCCCTGCCCCCGCCTTCCTTCTGTTCCTGATCATGCACCCACAAACTGCCAGTCTGCATCCTGGAGGGAACCTCATTGTAGAAAATGGAATGAAACTTGCAGTTTTCAATAATTCTTTTAGGTTGAAGTGGTAAGACAGTAATGTATTAAAAGTTTTGTTTTTATTTGGAAGAGATTTGCTTTAAAACGCAGCCTACCTACATAATGAGTGTGATGCGCACCGTCTGGGGAATGGACACGCTTGAAGCTCTGACTGGGGGGGGTATGCATGGGCAATATACATAACCTAAACTTTTGTACCCCCATAATATGTTGAAATAAAAAATATATATAAAAATAAAAAAATACACCATTAAAAAAAACCCACAGTCTACCATTTTTAAAATTTTAAGCTGCGCAAAGCAGAAATTTGTAGTGTTTTTGATGCCAGGTTGAAGTAGAGACAGGAAAACAGGTAAGCAGTGGAATCCTTTCTCGTGATCTTGGGCGAGTGCCCAGAGCAGGGCGGTGTCACCAGCACAGCACGTCGTGACTACCTTCCTGCACTTGTGCTGTTTCTGTCTCATGGCTGCAAAACCCAACCCTTCCAGAGTCTGGAGCCTCCGTAAGTGAAACAGATGGGAGCGAGATACTTGGTGCTTTCTCTGCAAACAGCCTGTTAATCACCAGATCTCATAGTGATTAACCCCAGTCTGGCTAAAAGCTTTAATCAAGGGGCTGTTGTAGCTTTGTTATAAGCAGCAGAACGTTTCTCCTTTTTCCAAGAGACATTGTGAAAGTCTGTCCTGAGGGTGAGCTATAATCCTCCTCTTACTTCCAAAAAAAGAATTATGCCCACAGTTTAAGTTTCTAGTCAATAAAAGAACACAATAACATTTGATTCCTTCTCATTGTACTTGCAGATGTTTCAAGTATTTCTAAAGCCTTTCAAATTACTTTGAATAAAAAGAACCCACGACCCTGAGGTAGAAATGCCAGGTTTCTAAAGTATGCTTAAACCTCCATCAGCTTATTTTTCCTCCAGTAATGGTAAGGCTTTAAAAATTTTTTTTTTTTTCCTTCTTATGCACACTGTAGGAAACTAGAAAAATATAGAAAGGGGAAGGAAGAAAAATATAAGTAAAATTAAATTTTAAAAGTTTAGTATATCACACTATTTATTTTTTTGCCTTTTAAGATACTCTTTGCATATCTAATTGGAACCATTATCTGCACTAGTGCAACTTGACAATAAAAAGAAAAAAAGACATGTTTAGGGAACCTGGTTTATGAGCCAGATCTGAAATACACTTGGTGCTTTATGCAGTATATCACTTTTCTGTCTTGCTTTCCTATTTTATATGGTATGTTTTTAGGACTATGATTGTATTTGTTTTGTTGAACTTTGTAAAGGCTTAAAAGGCTTCTTGAAAACATTAATAGGTATTTGCTATTCTAGGCATTTTGTATAACCTAGATCAAATATACCACTCTCAGGTTTCTGACTCCTTAAAAGGTTATCAAAATCATTTGTTTGTACGTGCTTGTCCTGTATTTGTATTAAAATTGTGTTCATTATAGCTTTGCCCTACTAGATTGTTTGAGGCAGAAAAAAAAATTTTCTATCAATACAGACAACTACACCTACATGCAGAGGACTTACAAAAGTCAATTGAGTGTGTTATTTTTAATTCAAAGTGTAGGACAAAGAACTTTTTTTTCGTGGTAATTATTTTACCTTTCCCAACTGGGAGATACTATGCTATTAAAATAATGGCTTAGGGCATTTTACATAGCATGCATTTAAATGCTAGGAAAGTATGTTTATGTTTTGCTGTTGGAAATTTTTGTCTTAATTGATTAATTTGTTCCACATTAATATTTATTAGTCTTAATACAGAAACCAATGGCTATGTTCAAGAGATCAAGGATAGACCACTTTTTCAAGAGTTTACCCAGAAGAAATATCCCATCCAAAGTTACTTTCAACACAGACTTCACAGTTTATCAATATGTATCTAGAGCCATAATCCATGACCAGGATATTCTACTTTGGGGCATCGATTCTGAGACAATAGCCCAAAATATGAGTGAGTGAGGGGAACTTTTGGCCTAAGTTCATGGCATGTTTATACTAGCAAAGTATTAAAAACAACTTAAAAGTGCAGTGACAAGAAAATCATTAAATTATGCTATGTATAGTCAATGGAATTTTTATATGATGGTTACAAAGAATTTAGAGTAATGTGAAGTTGCTTGTGATTTAGTGTTATGTAAAAAGGAGGGATACAAAATTTTATCTAGAGTATGATTACGCTTGTGTTAAAAATAATACAAAACCCACATTTAGACAAAAGGGATTAATATTCCAAAATATTAATAATTACCTTTTAGTGGTTGGTTTTGCATGATTAAAATTTTTTATATTTTCCAATGAGCATGAATGCATTATTTCGCAATGGAAGAATATAAAAAGGGTAAAACCAATAACTGATAATCTGACTTTACAATGTCTATTCTTAACAATGGTGAATCTATAGCATCTTCTCATGTAGGGTCTTCCCGAACTTTCTCCCACCTCCTCCTGACCCCAGCTCTCTGCTAGAGCCAGACTAGGGGACTCAGAATACCTTAAATTTCCACCGTGTGACTTTGGCTCTGGGTGCAATACCATCCTGCTTCCTCTCTGTTCATCAGACCCGGTTCATCATAAAGACCCTGTTTGAACCCCGCCTCCTATGGGAAGTTTCCTTGAGCCCCCCTGGGCAGCTCTTGCCCTTCCCCTCCTTCCCCCAACACTAACCATAAGTCTCTGTAAAGTACGTGTGTATATGTGATGGGGTCCAGCTAGGTGTGGTTTTCGTGTGTTGGTGCCAGCCAACAGAGGATGCAGAAGCATCCTCCCACCTTGGGAAGCCACCTGCTGACTATCAGTGCGGACACTGATGGGTGGCAAGTGGGTAATGACTGCCTATGAAGTGTAGTATTTTCTCACTGTTCATTACCTTAACTTAAAAAATCAACTGTAGAGTTTCCGCAACATGTAACATTAAATGTGAGTCACTTATTTTGGAGTTAACACATTCCCTAAAAAAAGTATTTGTGAGAATTTCTAAGACTTTTGACAGATTCGGCTTGTACCTTCAGAAGCCTACAGTTGGCTATACATAAATACTTGTTGCTCTCTCAAGAGTCAAATCACTGGGCTTCTTAAGTGCTAAATCTGAGAAGAATGTAATTGTGTTGTGTTTGCAATGAAATACATGAATAAATAGAATACATTAATATTTTATAAATACTTGCTATGATCTCCTGGAAAAATGTATACTTTGCCAGGTAGAGCTAGCATATAAATCAAATAGCTATAAAACAATTATATACTGACTCTAATACTCTTTTTGTTTTAATTTTTCATGTGTTTACATACTTTTGAGGGTGTTATTGGTGCCTTAAGTAGTAGATAACTTGACATTTGCAATCAGTATTCTTAAACATTTCCAGAATTGATGAATGAATGAATATTTCTAAAAATGCTATGTGGTCTGCTAAGCTCACTCTCTAGCCAAGTGTCCTTATCTTGAAGACCTCCCTCTGTGGAGGCTGGTGGTGGTAACATTTTTCCTGGGTGCTTTTCGTGCATACAAGCATGTGTGCATTCTCTTTTTTTTCCTTCAAGTCACTCTGAAACGAAAATTGCTGCATGTTGGCCTGTATGTCAGGATCGCATATGACTAGGTGCCACTCAAATGTTAAATTCATACTTTTTTGTATTCCTCATCTGTATAATGGAAGGTTAGTAAATGCTTTCTCAAAATTTTTTTAAGAGGAGTTCCAAAACAGGTTTATGCTTCTAACTTTTTATGGAAGCACAGCATATACATGTAAGAAAGTACACACATCATTTAGGTCAATATATTTTCACAAACACAGTCACATAAACAACATTCAGATCAAGAAACAGAACATCACCACCATCACCCCAAAAGCCCACCTCATGTTTCCTGCCAGCCACTCCTCACTTTCCTGCTTTCTAAGAGAACAGTTATCTGTTTCAATACTGTGTATCAATGAAATCATCTGATATATACCTTTTGTATCCACCTTCTCTCCTTCAACATTATGTTTGTGAGATTTATCCACATTGTTGCAAGCACTTGCAAATTGTTTTTTCTCATTCCATTATGGATCATATAATTTATTATCCATTCTGTTGGTGGTAGGCTATTGTGACTAATACTGCTCTGAACATTTCAGTATAGGTCTTTCAGTGAATGTATTAATATGTACACGTTTCTGTTGGGCTTTTATGTAGTAGTGGATTTCTGGGGTGTTAGGAATATACATGTTCAGATTTAGATCCATATATGGACTTCTGGGAATATGTTAACCCCTGAAATTCTAAGCAGAATTTTGGATATATGTGCGTACATCTTGAAAGTTCATCACTTTTATGAAATTCTCAGAAGTGTCCAAAAAACAGTCAGAAATACTTATCGAAACAGTGAAAACTTGAAACTGGTCTTGTGTCTATCAAAGGAAAGTAAGAGGAAGTCAAGGTGATAGAGAAGGATGGTTTTCAGGTCTCCAGAGCAACCTTCTTTTTAGAACTTCTTCCATCTAAGGGAAACATAAAGGTGTCAACTTGAAATTAATACTTCACCCTTCCAACCTAAAACACCTTACTACAGATTTGAACTAAAAAGAAATGTTCTTCCTAGGAAGGAAGAAGCAAAAGTAAAATAGTCCACAAGTTAATTGCCAGCATCCAATAAACAGCCTTGTCATATTTAACCATGAAGATCAAAACTGGAATTTCAGAAATGTAAAGAGGAAAAATACTTTCCATTCTTTTCATACCACTGACAAAGTAAAGGCTCCTCAGAGATTTCTCCACATATTAATCAAATAAATATTTAATGAGTAATCTGTATGCACAAGGCATCACAGGGATTCCGAGATAACAGAAACACAATTTTTGATTTTAAAGAGTTCACATAGTGCTTGGGGAAACAGACATGTAAGTAACTGTGCTGCAAACAGTGAAATATACGCAGTAAGGGAGAGTCCGGAAACGCAGAGGGGGCCCGAGGATAAACTCAGGAGACAATTGATGTCCAGTGGAAATATATTCCATAAATCCCTCAAAATCAAGAAGATCAGGAGTACCCTTCCATGATCACTAATCTCTCTAATTTTTTTTCAATTTGTTTCATCACATGCATTGATTAGGAATCTTGAAAGCTCCAAGGATAATAAAAATCACCTATAGATAGCTATACATTTTTTTTTAAAGCAGTTTCCATACCTTGGCAGATTGTTTTAGAGGGTGTGTCTTTAGTTGGGCCAATCTCATTTTAAACATCTTGTAACCCAAACATAGGCTATAACCAAAACTTCGCATCATTTACTAGAATAGTTACCTTTGAACTCTAATCAATCAGCTTAGCACAGCACAGATGACATTCTCAAATGTCTGTGAAATAAGTTATTTGCATGTTTTTATTCAAACTAGAATTGTACAAGAAGTCATTATGTACTATTATATGTTACTATATATAGGATGTCATTGTGTGTTACTGTTACATACTTTTAAGGACTAATCTGTATACCCAATGGGTTTGTGAAAATACTTCCAAAATTTTAAGAGAGAGGGACTTTGCTCTTCTTTCAGGGTATCTAAGATAGTTGTAATCTTGATTATATATTAGAAATATGCATGCTTCTAATACTTATAAATTCATTCTCTACACTTAGGTTTTAACATCCCAGGTTAGTTGCCATTTCTCCTGCTTTTTTGGTGGGGAGAGAATGCTAACTTTGATTGGGGTTTTTCACACTGTAGAAGTCTGGCTTCCCTGAACACAATTAAGGCCTAAGCATGTGAGCCAAACTCTGCCAGTCTCTGCAGAATTCACTTGTTTGGTGAGGGTGGACAGGGAAAGGGCTGGGTTTCCAGTGTCTGTTGTACGTGCTTTGAGAGTCTCAGTGGTGCCCAGTGGCAGGGGCCATGGGCGTGGCTGAGGTGACCTGCGGTGTGTTTGGCCCTTGTTCCTGGCTGTGTTGTCCCTCAGCCCGTCTCTGTGGCTCTTCCAGAGATCCTCTGAGTTTTTAATTATCCATGAATAAATTCCTGTTCTGCCTCAACTAGCTAGAATAGGGGTAAGGACTGATATACCCAGCAAATACTGAAAATACTTACTTTATGCTATTGAAATTTAGATTCCTATTATAAACATTTCCTTCATTTTCAAATACTAATTTCATAAATATGAAATGTGATTATTTTTCACCTTATTCTCTTAGGAGGGTAATGTAAGGATTATGTTGCATTTCACCTATTCTTAGAAACCTTAATAAATGGTTATATAATGAATTTGGTTGAGATGAATTATTGGTCATTTAGAAACTTTGAAGTGTGTTATTTGCAAATATTAAATATATTATTCAAATACCCTAGAGACCAAATATATTTTCTTTAATAAATTGTAAGTATTTGATTTTCTTGGTTACTTGAGTATTAAAAACATAAAAAAACAAAAGTGATTGGGAAATGATTCCTTTAACTAGAAAACATATTGGCTTATTTAAGGTAACATAAATGTTTGTATGGTGATGACTTTATCGTTATGTCAGCCAGACCGCATCTTTAGGAAACACTCACATTTTAGTAAGGGGTTATGAAGTCAGGGATCCGCAGGGTGCAACTGGTACTAATCTAATTCTTTGATGCTCAAAGTATGGTCACAAACCAGCAGCACCAACACCATTTGGCAGGAATGGAGAATCTGAGGTCCCATTTAAGACCAACATAACTGGAATCTACACTTTAATGATATGCCCACATGATTCATACAGATATTAAAATTTGCAAAGCACTGATTTTATGTGTCATTTTACCAGACACAAAACCCAGCCATTAAAAAAACAAAAGAGGAAGGGCATTACTTAATAGTCCCATCTGTCAATAACCTTGTACTCAATTGCAACTCATTGAATGTGATTCTTCACACCACAATGATTTGGAAACAGCCACTTTCCTCCCAACACCCCTTCATATACCTGAACACATTACGTCCTCCTCAGTTTTATCTTTGGTTACCAATGATGAAGGCTGCTAGAATAAATGAATCAATGAAGAAATTCTACCATTCAGTCGATAAATACTTGTTGAGTAGTTCTGTGTACCTAGAGCTGGGGGTAGAATAGTGAGCAAAACAAAGTTCGTGTCTTCCTGGAGCTAAGATTTCAGTGCAGAAGACAGACAAGAAAGAAGCATAAAATATGTCACGTGTGATAGGTGCTATAGCAGGAGGGTTAGAGTGCTGGGTTTGGGGGCAGGGATCCGATATACTATAGGATGGGCAGAGCAGGCTGCTCTGAGAAGGTGCATTAGAGCAGAGACCTGAAGGAAGTGAGGGTGTGAGTGACCATGGGGCCATCTGGGAAGCGTTTGTTCAGGCAGTGGGGAGTGGGCTGAACCGGGCCGAGAGAAGAGGTAAGATCAGAGAGGCTGCAAGGCGGCAGACGGACAGCTGCACACTAGGGAGTTTGACCTTCACTGAGTGGGAGGAGAGGCCATTGGAGGGTTTTGGGCAGAGTACCATGAACTGACCCATGCCTTTAGAGGACCATTCTGGCTATGGGGCTGACGATGTGAGGAAGGGGGAATGGAAACTTCCAAACCTCTTAGGACACTATCACGATCTCTACACGAAGGATGATCATGGCTTGGACCAGGCACGTGTGGCTATTGAGCACTTGAAATGTAGCTGATTCAGACTTAGGAACTGAATTTTTAAATTTTAATTAATTTAAATGTAAATGCCTATGTGAGGCTAGTGGCTGATGCATTGGACAGCACAGTTCTAGAGGTCATAGGTAATATCATCACCATGTCTTTTTTTCCTCTCTACTATTAGTGCGGTATTGGGCAGATAGGCAGTACTTAATAAGTAATTCATAGATTTAGCAACAGGTGTATTTCTCTGGCCCCTTCCAGCCTTAAATGTCTATGATTCTATGTAGCCAAAATAGTTCTGGCCTTTTCCAGGGTCTTCTATCTTGCCGCTACATTTAGTGTCTTGAGAATGCTTAGGTCATCCATTGTACGGTCATGTGTTGCTTAACAACAGGGATACATTCTAAGAAATGCATTGTTAGGTGATTTCCTTGCTGTATGAACACTATAGAGTATACTGACAGAGACCTAGATAGTATAGCCTACTACACAACTAGGCTATCTGATATAACCTATTGCTCCTAGGCTACAAACCTGTAGCATGTTTCTGTACTGAATACTGTAGGCAATTATAGCACAATGGTATCTGTGTTATCTAAACATAGAAAAGATAATGAGTTGTGCTACAATGCTAGGACATCATTAAAAGACAGGAATTTTTCAGCTCTATTATAATCTTATGAGATCACTGTCATATACACAGTCTGTCATTGATGGAAACACTGTTATGCAACACATTTTAGCAAATGTTTCGTGAGCTCTGAGAAACAGTAAAGTGCCAGAAAAATAAGATGTGCTCTGATTTCCAGTGTCCAATGTCAGTGGACTGATTTTATTTGACATTTAAACCTGTATAGTGAAGTAGAATTTTGGAAAATTGTCAACGTATTCTGTACAAAATATCTAAAGGATTTATTAAAGACCCATTTCAAAATATATGTTTACTATGATTATGATAACTTTTCTCTTTTTAAAAAATCATACAAGAAATAATATAATTCTGTGGGGCTGTGGACTGGTACTGGTCTGTGACCTGTTAGGGACCGGGACGTAGAGCTCCGCCCCTGACCCACTGCCGGTCCATGGAAAAATTGTCTTCCATGAACCTGGTCCCTGGTGCCAAGAAGGTTGGGGACCGCTGATGTAATGCAATCTCATTGCAAGTGATTCCAACAATTTAGAAGTCTATAGAGAAAAGTATTCAAGTGTCTTTTACCACTGCCACCTTTGTCACTCGCCATTGCCACCCCCACGTCTCCACTTCCCGTGTTGTTCATAGTAATTTGTTGTGTTTCTTTTTAAGTCCTTTCACTATGCATTCACATGATGATATGATATGTCTGCACATACATATAGTTTGTACATAAATGGAATCATGTTATATGTATTTTTCTATTGCTTGCTTTTTAAATTCAAGTCTTAAACATCCCTGCATGCTGGTAAATAAATTATGGGGATATCTCAATTTTACATGGCTGCAGAGTGCTGTACCCATAGGCTTGGTCAGGTTTAGGTTCTGTCTCTTTTGGAAGATTTTAGGTGGTGCAGTGATCTTTTGTCAGGTGGAACATAGTGTCTGGTTGATTTTTCTTTAATATTGGCAGCTGCTGATGCTCAATACCTAAATGCATTAATTCGCAAAATGACAAGATTTTAAGTCAATCATTTCCTTTTCGTTTGCTTGCTGAAATAATTGTATAAGGAGATGCTTACACTCATCTGTTATCTAGTTATCCAATAACACCATTCATATATAAAGGCAGGATAATCTTTTCTCATATTTATCCAGTTTGTAGGATGATGAATTGGTTCTCTCTCATTATGAGAAGGTAACCAATTAGGTTTTTTTCCCAATATCATTATAAACTCATAAATTTGAATATATTTGATGGGCTTCAATCCATTATAATCATTATATTTATTAAAGGTCAAATTTCTCTGAGTTCTTTTTGTCATAACCCTGTAGTCTTTGATCACTTCTTTATCACCTTGTATGACAGGTTATTTTGGCTCGTTTTATTTTGGCTCGTTTCTTGCCCCTGGAATCAGTCATTTCTCCCAAGAAGCCTTGATTTCTTTGTGTGGGAATGGGATTTCAAAACTCAAGATGTTCATTGGTATTGGTTTGGTCATTGTTTAAAAGCTATAGTATAAATATATATATACATATATGCACACACATATATGCATCTTTTCTTTCACAGTGAGAATCCTGGGTTTTCAAGGACACAGGGACTATAGAATGAGAATATCCTATGATTTCTCATTTGCTTTATCATTCGTTATCCATACAATAGACTCAGGTTAACAATGCTAAGAGTCTGTCAATACATGATTGTTAAATAAATTATGGCATATCCGTACAATGGCCTGCAGCTACCAAAAACTGCAAGTAAGTATAAAAAAAAAAGTGAGGTAGCTCTTTATATTCTGATATGAAAAGATCTCTAAAATACATTGTTAAGTGAAGAAACAGATTCAGGCCAATATGTATGCTATTTGTGTAGGAGAGGAGTAGGAGATAGAATGTATATTTATTAATACTTTGGTTTGTATATGCCAATTAATTTAGCATCTTTTCAGCACAAGAGCATTTTCTGAAATGTGTCATGCAAACCATTTGTCTGCCTTTGGAACACACTCAGCAGGAGTCTGACCCCCTGGCTTCAGAGAAACTGGAGTTTCAACTGTAATTTTTCCACACTCATTCTGTCTTAAAATACTAAATAAATGTTAAAACTTCCAGTATCCATCATGCTCAGATTTAAATTCAAGATGATAAAAGGAAATGTCATGGTGTTTTAGCCCTTATTTCAATAAGCATCAGTCTGTAAAAGTTTCAAGAATTGAACCATGTCTTTAAATCTTATATTCACTTTATTTCCCAAAAGTACTCAACACACAATTCCCAAATTTGGAATTTGTTGCCAGAATTTCTTGTAATGGAAACGGGGTGACTGATGAGGCCAAGGATTAGATTTGTAAAAAGAGGAGGGAAAGGGGGTTGAATAATCCCTCCATGCCAATCACAGCTGTGAGGATGGACACACTGTAATGGGCAGTGGCCTCTGTGGAGTGTTATGGTGACTTGTGGGCATCTCTTAGCTTCTATCACTCAAAGCAGATTTAATAGTGATACACTGGTATTATCATTATAAGAAAATCTAGGTCTGATCAGGCCAATTTGTGGGAGAAAATAAATCACTTTATAAGAACTCAAAGAGAGCCATTCTCTAAAGTTAGCATTTTATTTTTTGCCTCCAAATATCTGGCTTCGGAGTGTCTAATAGATGTAGATACACTTCCTGGAAAGCAAACACTCAGAAGATCCTATCTATGAAAAGAAAGATTAATATCTCATTAAGGCTCTTTCTCACCACTAGAAGAAATCAGAAACAATCTTAAATTGTAAATTAGGACTTGAAAGAATCATCCTAGAAACATGCCACCTTGTGGTACTGCATTGGGATATGCTGGAGAGAAACTCGAGCCATTTGCCAGCACCTGGTAGATAGCGTGCTCCGAGACCAGCTGACAGGCGTGTCTGGGCAGCCTTTTGCCTGGAAGTACTTCCTGGGTCCCATTTGACAGACTCACCAAGCAGCCTTCAGTACTCTTGAGTCGCTTCGTATAGTAAGGTACAATAATAGACTACGGCCTGAGACCGAACTGTAGACCCCAGTTCCCCCGAATTATAAGCCCACTTAAAAAGTATATGGACATACATATTTATTTGGTTGGCTCAAGGAACCTCAACTCAGTGAAATACATGCATGAAATAGTCCTCTCCCCAATTGATGCCTGGTAATTGTGTTGAGTTAAATGCTTTCTTTCTCACTGATTCTTAGCAACCATAAAAACACCTCAGTGTCAATCCATAAAATTTTGTCACTTTGGGCCCTTAAAATATTATTTCAGCTATTAAGGATTAGTCAAGTATGTGTTTTTAACTTTCAGCTCTGATTCAGCTGAATCCCGGAAGAGATTGGGCCGGCTGTCCCTGCATTTGATGGGGTGGGGGTGTGGTCTGCCTCTCCCACTCCCACCCGGCTCTGCTCTTGGTGCTCTGTAGCTGGTATGTGGAAGAAAAAGAGGGAAAGAAGATATTTCTTTTTTGACAGGTTAAGGACATTTTTTTCCCTTAAGTGAAACAGGAAGGCTAGAGACTGCTAGAGTCAGAGAAATACCGTTTGCCCAGCTCAGATAAGACACTCCTAAAATCTTCTTCTAGAGAGTCAGCCTTCGTTATGGAGAATACTCTGGGTGTATTTCATGATTATGCTTTTCCTCTCCTTGCCAGAGCCACAAGGAGATCTTTTGGGTTTTTTGAATCTCCATCAAGAAAACCTGGTGGGGTTGAAGTAGCTAAAATCACAAAAATGTGGGGGCACACCTAAGACTGCTCCCCACCCCCAGGAGTTTCTCACTCCCAAGCTAGTTCACGCTCAGCCTCCACAGTCCATTAAAGATTGCATTTATGTGTTCCTACCAGTTTGTGGCTTCTGCTCCACGTAAGCAGATCTCCACAGTTACTCTCTGGATTCTCCCGTCTGTCCAAATTTCAGATGACAGTTTGCTTTGCAACCTTAGTTCTCTGGTGAGCCCAGGAGAAATCATTATTTTCACGTTGTTCAGCTTTTTCTTGCTGTAAGGACACGAGTGACAGCTTTCAAGCTCTTCATGTGTCTAAGCTGAAACTGGAGATCTATAAGCCCATTTTGAACTAGGAAAGACTTGGGGAGGGGGAAGCCTATAAATGGAAGCCAAGGAAGTCTATAGATGATTTTCCCATTATTTCACAAATGGAAAAAACTCACGTAGTTATTTCAGAGTGGTGCAATCTGCCGATGAGTCTGACTTAGCCCATGCTTTAATTTCATCTGGGCAGCCCGGAAGGGTGATGACATTGATGATAATTATTGTAAGCATGAGACAGTCATTCAAAGACCTTCGTTGTATTATTCCAAAATGCCAAAACAAGGGAATGTAGCTGCTAAAAGTATATCATTTTCACTAAAAAAATGGGATATTTTTCTCCTTACTCCTAGAGATTTCCTCAGCTAACGTAAGAAAAGCGGGAATTTGAAATCTAAGACATTGCAGGATTTAGTTGCCGACTCAATTTTAATTGTTTAAAATTAAACATAGAAGTTTTGCTTTCCCAACAAGATCGGGAGCCAGGTGCTTTATCAGGGTGCTAGTGGAGGCGAGCTCGCTGCGCTGCACGCCCTGGGCCTTCGCTGAATCCTGGCAGCAGATCAGGTACGAACTTGCCTTACTTTTCATGGCGCTGCGTTGCCAGGGTTCTGCCAGCAGCTTTGTGTTCCAGTCTTGCCGGTTATTCTTGTCTCTTGGCTTAAAATGTCAGGCCTTGCAAAAGGCTTCTGCGACCAAGTACTTGAGCAAAAAGAATTACCCCTTTCAAAAGGGTCTGAATATGGTTTTTCGCGAGGCCTATTACGGTGCCTTATGGCTCATTCTAATGTAGCGGGGAGTTATTGTGAACCTTGTAATGGAGGCTAAATTCATATTTTTCATCACCTGATTAGTATTTCTGAATTGGCTCTGGTGCCAAAAGGAATATTTTCCCTTACTGTTTCTCCTTTTCAGTAGTAATATAAACATAATAAAAAGCAGTCGAAAGAGCATCCCCTCTCCAGAAACAAACAAAAACCAATTACGGTCAGTCCTGAGGGAAGTCTTCGTGGAGAAAGCCAAGAAAAGCGGGGAGAAAGCTGAATGGCTCTGCCTTTATCTGTCCTCCCTGCCTAGCTCTTTAGGATCACATTGTCACAGCCCAATTTGGATTCTTTCATGCCCAGGTGGGGAGGAAGAATTTTTATCAGCACATGATTGATGTGTTGAAATCTGTGAAATTTAATTGGAGAGGGGCCCGTTCCTTTTAGGGCTCATTGGTGATACGTGTTTCCTGGCTACAGGGCAAAGCACAGGGCAGCCCTAGGCAGCAATGCCAGCAAGCACTAGTGAAGCCCTGCTCTGTGCCACGCTGCGTCCGCCTTCCCGGAAGGAAGAGTGCCGGGGAGGACACGGTACTGCAAGCACCTGAAGGCTGGGGTGGCACCTTGGCACTCCTCGCTGCTCAGTCGCTGCTGCGACCACCCTGCTGTGCTGGTCCTGGGCCTGTCATTCTCAGGTCAATTTGTTGCCCTTCCTGTGCTCTGCTGTGCCTTGCAGGGGGCCTGGCCTCCGCAGAGTGTGTTTCCCAGGCTTCCCTGCCCAAGGTCTTACCTTCTGGCTGGTTTTCTTGCTTTGATTCTCTCTGATACTAACTTACTGCTTCTTTCTCTCTTCCATTTAACCTAATCATTTTTTAAATTTTTTTTATTGGTACACAATAATTGTACATATTCATGGAGTACATGTTATATTTTGATACAAGCATATAACATATAATGATCAAATCAGGGTAATTGGGACATGATTCACCTGAAACATTTATCATTGCTTTATGTTGGGAACATGCGAAAACTTCTAGCTATTCTGAAATATAATAAATTATTGTTAACTATAGTTGCCCTATTGAACACCAGAACTTTTTCCTTGAAGGGATAATCCTGTTAACCTAATCATTTTAACATGAGATTCTTTTTCTTATTATCTGGCTTCTAGCTGGAGGAAGGTTGGATGTGGGAGGGTCTTGCCTCCCTCTTGGCGGTTGTCGGACGGCATCTGTAGCAGTGGCCATACCTCTGGGGTCCCTGGAGCCCTCTGGGGTTCCACCTCCCACCAGGGCATCTTGGCTCAGGCGCATAAAGCCGCTTCCTGACATTAAATTCCCTCTGCGGTGAATACTTGGAGTGGTTTTCATTTCCTGGGTGCACTTTGCTGCTACTCCCCTCCCTGCTATAGTTGTCTTAGCCATGATGGAGCAGTTCCTTAATGCTAAGTGTTTTACTGTTACAAAGTTGCTTTTTAAAAAGTTAATTCAGACCAAGCACGATGCATGGTGCTAATGTGTAATCTCAGTAGGTCGTTACGAATTTTTACTGCTGGAAATTAGTAAGATCAAATCTGATACCGGATAACCTAGAAGGGTTTAGATGCACTTTTCTCAGTGAACTTTAATCAGACAGAACACACAAATTCTGCCAAAGAGTGAGCCAAGATATTTCTAGAAGAAAACTGTAGGTGGATGGGGTTATTGTATGTGCAGTGTAGACACTGGAGTAAGGTAGACCTGGATTCAACTCGCAGCAATTCCTGGTATTGGCTTGTGGGAGCTCACGCGGGTCCGTAAGTGTCTCTGGCCTTAGCTTTCTCCATGAACAATGGGAGTAGCAATATGATAAGGAGGTCACATAAAAAGGTGCACATGTGACGTGTGTAAGCCTGCCTCTAAGGCTGGTTTTCTTACTTTGATTCACTAATATCACCATGCTTGGTCTTTCCTCCTCATGTTTAACCTAATCATTTATCAAATGAAATTCTTTTTCTTAGTTTCGTATAGTGCAGCTAAGGTAAAATTCTCAAAAGGAATTTCACTCGAAAGCCAAGGGAAACCAAAAAGGAAATAAATGAGCTAATACAAAAGTGATAAAGTCACACTCATAATGTGGGAGTTCCTGAACAGGCATCGACCCCTGACTATTTTGTAGGGACCTGTCCTGCCTGTCAGGAATGCTCTCTGGCTCACAACATATGGCTTCTAGGTGCCAACATAGTTCTTAGAACATAGGATATTGCCTAATTGAATATAGTGTCCCTTTCAAAGACTAATTCCTATTCCCTCAACATAAAACTTTGCCTGCTTTCCCCTGCATTTGTTCCTTGGAAGTTTTATTTAAATAAAGAGACCATCCCCTCCTCAAAGCATCCATTCATCATATTGCCCCTAAACCTAAAATCTTTGAGCCAGAGAATGTTCTGAGACTGCTGCCTTTCAATAGATTAAACAGCCTCGTGGTCCTGGAACTGGTACTAGGATTATCCAGCTGAAAGACAACCTTGTGTACATCTACGCTTTTAGAAGCTGCAAATCAAAGGAACAAATCTGATTGAAGCTTGATGCTTGCCCTGCTTTAGTAATGCTTTCTTTTCTGGAATAAAAGGGGAGTTGTCCAAAAAAACAAACTAACCTGGAGACTTGTTAGCATTTTGTTAAAATATAGCCATTTCTGTAGAAACAAAAGATGTGATCTTCAAATAATGTTTCGTTGCACCTACCGAAGAATAAACCTTTATTGGCAGTCCTCAAGTGAGGCATCTTCTTGACCTCAGCTCTGCCAGCTTGTCAAAGACCACAGCAGAGGAGAGTAGGCTTTTCATAGGAAAGAAAGGGTGAGCTCAGAAGCTAATCCCACATCCGCCTACTCTAGACTACATCCATCCACACCTCTTTCCTCCAGGACAAGAAGAAATGGGTTTCTAGTATTATTTTCAAGAATAAGCAGAGGCATTTACAATTTGTATACATAGGCAGGTGCACTCTTAGATGTGTAAACCAATCTGGGTAATGCAAAGAGGTGGGCGGCATGAGACTGGGAACTCCCAACCTGGAAATATGCAGCATGTTTAACTGCACGCCCTGGGGGTCTGGTGCGTGGTGGTCGGGCACTGTTGAGCATGTTCCCAGGTGATATGCCACCACAGAATTCTCCCTGCCTTCCTTGAGGCATTGATACAAATGCAGGGACTCTGTGAGCTCATGGTCCCTCTCCCACCAACAGGTCTGCCATAAGGGAGAGTGGGCTATTTCAGGGCAAAGTTGGTCTCCATTTAAAGCTACTATTGAATTGAACCAGAATGACATTCCTTGATCTATTCTGGTTGTAAATAGTATGCTGTTAAAATACTATAATATTGCTTGACACTGACTGGGCGCGGTGGCTCACGCCTGTAAACCTAGCATTCTGGGAGGCCAAGGCAGGAGGATCACTTGAGCTCATGAGTTTGAGAGCAGCCTGAGCAAGAGCGTGACCCTGTCTCTACTAAAAATAGAAAAAATTAGCCAGTCAACTAAAAATAGAAACAAAAAATTAGCCGGGCATGGTGGCTCACGCCTGTAGTCCCAGCTACTCGGGAGGCTGAGGCAGGAGGATTGCGTGAGCCCAGGAGTTTGAGGTTGCTGTGAGCTAGGCTGATGGCACAGCACTCACTGTAGCCTGGGCAACAAAGTGAGACTCTGTCTCAAAAAACAAAAATTAATTTGCTTGACACTTGTGCTCTAGAGATTTCAAGAGAAAAAAAAAAATTCTACTAGATGCCAGTGAGGTGATGAAAATGTTTAAATAAGTAAGTTTGTACAATGTTGGCCATTCTAAATAAATCTGTATCTCATCTATGCTTTGTCCTCCATTTGGAAATGCCATTGCCAGATATTTCAGAGCAAGAGAGCAAAGGGGTGTCAGTGGGACTAGGCGGGGCTCAACGTGTAACAAGTAATTTCCTAGGATCAGATCCAGCATGTCCATCTGAAGAATGTGGATAATGATATGCACTTTCTGTGGATCCTAGAGCTGATCTGACAGTCACAGAATCCTAAAAACTGTACACTACTTTGTAAAAGAAAGAGAAATCTACTAGCTGCCTCAGTGGGTTCTAGGAATTTGAGTGCATAGAACCACCAAGTGTCATTTAAAAATTAAAACTTTCTAAAAATACAAATTGCAGAAAAGGAGTCATAACTATATGAGGGAGAAGGAAGTAGCTCATTTCCATCCTAAATCAATACATTATCCCCACTCCGGGAGACAGGTCATTTTAATCTCTGTTTATGTTTACCTTGTTTTGCTTTTTCCTCTGCTCTGATGTTTGTTAGGCTTTGAGCAGATATTTATTCCCTTCTCATGAAGCCTACAAACATCTAATCATTCCTATCTGTTTGGTTTTTTCATTTTTAGTAATTTATACTTAAATGTTGGCAAATCGAATGATCTAATTTTGCCCTTTGAATGTCTACACATTCAAGTTCTTTAGGCAGATTTTATCTCTTGTTTTTTTAATTCTATTTTGAGTTTTATAAAAAATGGATGTTTCTTATTATCCCCCAACCCATAATTTTCTTCAGTGAACTTTTTGTTTAATTTTCTTTTGCTTTAACATTTTATTTTTCAGACACCTCTCATTGAACCTCACGTTCCTCTTCGTCCTGCTAACACCATTACCAAGGTAATGGGACGTAGGTGGGTTGACGAGCCAACAGAGTTTGCTTCTTAAGTACCACTAGAGGTGGTCCCTATGTCAGAGCATCAAATCAGGAAACCTCTGGTACATTTTCTAGAAACAATAAATACTCAATGTGTCTCAGTTCTCAATATGAAAGAGTGACATGTCACACAAGTAAACAATGTAAATGTATGAGTGAGTTATGCTTTTCAAGCCAGAGTGAGGTTGGAAAGTGAGTTAAGGATTCATCTGGTTTCTTTTCCTTCTATAAACTCTCCTTCTTTCTCCTCCCCTCCTTCCACCCGATTAAAATCCAGGTCCCTTCAGAGAAGATCCTCAGGGCTGGAAAAATTTTACGAAATGCCATTCTCTCTCGAGCACCTCACATGATAAGAGATAGAAAATACCATCTGAAGACATACAGGTATGTGCATTAATTCTAGAGGTTGTGGCCCCCTCAGATTCATGTTCAGTGAAAATGAAACAAAAATGTTTCTCCCTGTTTTGCATCTGGGGGCAGCCCATTTTAGAATGCCTTCAAGTTCTGGAAGGTCTAAGCTTGTCTTGGGTCCCTGCTTAACTGTAGGTGTTTAATTATCCTTAATATTCCCAGAAGTTACTACTAATTTGCTTAGACATTGGTTTAATTGTGATGAAAAAAGAGAAGAAAGTTTTTGTTATTTCTGTTTCTAAGTGACCTTAGGAAGCTTACTAGATTTAGATCGCATTCAACTAACATTTTCTGAGCACTCATTTATGCTCAAAGACCTGTACCAGGCCACTTTCCACGTGTTATCCCATTTCATCTTCATCACAACCCTGCTAGATAGGTGTATGTCTAGTTTTCAGATGACAAAACTGAGACTCAGGAGATTAAATAGTTTTCCTTGTCCAAATCACAAATCTAGTGAGTGGCAGAGCCAATATTTAAACCAAGGTTGGTCGATTTCCAAATTCAATGTTCTTTTCATTCATTTAATCATTCATTTATCCCACAAGTTTATTAAGCATTTACTGCATACCAGGTACTATGATGTTTCAAGCCCTGAGGATACAGCAGTGAACAAAATATACAAATTCCTTTATGGAGTTTATTTTCTAATATAAGATTTCATTCTAGTATGCATATAGTAAGATACACAACTCTGTATCACGTATATAATCATGTAGAATAAGAATTCCTTACTAGAGACGTCATTGGAGTTAAGAAATGACAAAGATAAAGACTAGGGCTGCATGGTTGGTTGAACCTTCTGGGATAACTGAACCATGGTTGGCCAACTAAGAATTTGAGTCTGATCCATAACTTTTTATTTTATCAATTCAACAAGTGTTTAGGAACTGGAATAGCCAATATATGGCACACAAGCCATCACTCTCTCTTCCTGAACCCATAGTTCAGACACAGCCCTCTTTCAGCAATCGGTGAGGCTCTCTTTCCCATTTAGCCTAGACATGACCTCAGAACCCATTAGCCTTGGCATGAGTCAAAACCCCTTTGATTCACATGAACCAAATTCATGAGACAGTAAAAAGCCAGAACACAAATTTCAAAGTCACCGTGAAGGATGTATATCTTTCTAGTGACTACCAACTGATAAGATTATACCTGGTTCATCCAACAGGAAACCTACCAAGTTCATGTGCCTCAAGATCCGGTATCTCAAAGACAGAGCTGGAAAAGCATTGCAAATTCTTCCTCTTTGGGTTACTTTTTCTACACTTCATGCAAACTAATATTCTTCTGCTTGCACTTGGTGTGATTATGTTACTAGACCAAAACTGACAGTTTGTTATTTTAGAATTTTGGAAATGATATGGGATTTGAGAGGCACCTTGGTCTTAACAGGAGCACATTCCACTTAGACACATTCCATCTCTTAGGA
Organism: Eulemur rufifrons; assembly: GCF_041146395.1. Lineage (NCBI taxonomy): Eukaryota > Metazoa > Chordata > Mammalia > Primates > Lemuridae > Eulemur > Eulemur rufifrons. Next base: position 54,055,832 of record NC_090983.1, on the reverse strand, counting down.
CAGATTGGTTCCTTTTCATGTTGATGTTTACTAACCATTATTTTGGATGATTACATTTGTAAGTCTTTTTCTGTAACCCTGCAAGTTGATTCTTTTTGGAATCTGTGGTCCCTACACACTACTATAATTTTAAGAAAAGTAAAAGTTAAAAAAAAAAGTCATGTGTCACATGTTCCCAGAGAGAGTTCAATCTCTTTAACTCATTAAGTGGATCTCAAAGTCTCATATGGTTATAGAATACTTTTATTTTTAAATTTTTATTATTTTTTCCCTTAATTTAAGATGTGATTATGCTTTGCCAAGTATTGACTTGCATTAGGGAAAATCCATTAAAATATGTCATGTTTGGTGACAAAGAGTGGAAACTAGAAGTCAAAAACCATAATCTCTTTTGTGCTCCATAGTACTAACATTTTAAACCCCTGAAATATAGGTGTTATATCTATTCCACACCCTATGACACAAATTAATGATCTGTTGGTAATGACCAGTGGACTCAACTGTAAGCCAGAAGCATGATTTCTTTTTTCTGCAAGACAGTCAGTTCTTTGTCCCAGATCTTATACTTCTCAGTTCCATTCTTTCTTTCCTCCTGCTTTTCATCGTGTTATATTATTGCTGAAATATTAGGGGTGGAAGCCTCTCCAGATGCAGTATCACCCCAAGAATCACTATACTAGAGGTCTGCTGTCAAATCTAAAGAGGCTAGGGATCCTTGATGGAAAGGTACCAGTGATTCCATCAGCTGCAAGAGGCACAGCTGTGGATGGGTGTCTTTGTTTCATATTCTGACTGCAAGATTCTTACACCCTTTATAAGGACCCAGATGCTCTGAGATCATCTAAATTCCATGTGCTTTTTTAAGTAAAGGTCATCATTGAATTAAAAGCCAAATGAAATTGACTTTGTATACTTTTTCACAAGTTTTCCCATTAATACATTCTCAAATTATTAATAGAAAATGACTATTTTGGCAGGTCATATGTTTGGTTCAGAATGATTAGTAAGTAGGTGACTCTTTGCCCTTTAAAGCTCTACTGTGCAGGTATAGACTGTAATGAGGACAGTCCTAGAAATATAATGGCTTTCTCAGTGTATCTTCCCTGTGAAATATTCTGAAATCAGTGTTAGCCCCAAATCAAGGCATCCCAGGAGCTTTGATAGATTTCAGAAGTCCTAAAATAGTAAATTGGAAAAGCCCTTAGAGGCCATCTTTTGCTCCTCCTTTCTTTTATAGATGAAGAAACTGAGAACTGGAGAGTTGAAACCATATGGCCAAAGTCTTATAGCTGATAAGTAGCAGACCTGGTGCTTGTATGTCATGTTTCCTCCCAGTTCCAGACTCTTCCCAGAGTGGCACAGCACCATGAGTCTCTGCCAAGTTCAATTAGGGAGGAGCTCTCTGGGCCTGACCCAGTCGTAGCCCATGCCTCAGAGGTGGTGCCATCCTTAGCATGGGAGGGGAGGCCACCAGTGACGCAGTTCCAGCTGCAAGCAGCCAGCTGCTCTGTGACTCTCTGCCTTGTTCCATTGTCCCTTGGGATCCATCCCTAGAACTTCAGAATTCCATTTCTTCCCTTGAACCATTATGCCATGAACACCTGCCCTTTTCTCACCCCATGAAAGGTTTCAGTATTCCCTAACGTGTGTGTATAATCATGTATTTCCTAACTAATACATGCAGTTTGCCCATCCAGACCAACTCACCACAGAGGGACATCTTAGGGATTCATGTGCGAATAAGCAGAAAGCCAGGAAGCATTTGGCACTCCTCAGATGGCAGGCTCTGTAGAAGTGCTAATGCTCATTACACAGAACTTTTTTCAAAGAGATTTGCATCGCTAATTGCTTGTTTCTCCCAACACCCCTCCGAGGAAGATCAGTAGTATTACTTGAAAATATAAAGTGCTATATAATTTTGCACTTATACAGCGCCTTTCATGGAGCACCTCCGAGTGCCTCACAAACATTAACTCATTCCTCACGAGGCTCAGGTGGAGAAAGTCAGTATGTGTTTTGCTTTGCCTTCATCTTACACCGAGATTTTCTGGGACCAGGTCACGATGACAGAATGTCTGTCCCTGTGATTAACTTACCAGACAATGCTCCCGCTCTAGCAGTCCTCCAGTCTCCCCTGGGACTGCAACTTGTAATGCTCTTTCATTTAGCTAGCCTTGCTTAAAGGTTTCTCTCATGAACTCACTGGTTTCATCGGTTTGTGTTCACATTTGAGGCTACACCATGTGGTGCTTTGTTTGCCACCAGACCTCTTATGGTAGGAGAGTACTATGTTCTTTGGGAGTTCTCCTCCCAAAAGCCATGTCCCATCCTTTATCTGCAAAGGGTGATTTGCCCATCCTATGTGTCCTATCGCCCCTTAGACAATGCTGTGTGGGCACCGAGCTGGTGGACTGGATGATGCAGCAGACTCCATGTGTTCACTCCCGGACTCAAGCTGTCGGCATGTGGCAAGTCCTGTTAGAAGATGGTGTTCTTAACCATGGTAAGTTGAGCCACCATCCCTGGGAACCCCTGAAGAAACGCTAAGTGCATTTCCCTGGGTAAGTTGTTGCTGAACTCTGAAATGGGCAAGAAATAATGATGGTCCCTTTAGGGACCCGCAGAGCTAGCATCTTCATTTAGCAATACAAATGCAGCAAGTGGATGCTATTGATTGCTATGTTCCACCGTTGTACCTTCCTAACTTGGGGGAACATATGAAAGGAAAATGAAATTGCAGCCCGAGTGCATCAGTTCCAATTATGTTTATTAGTTTGCATTCACAGTTCATTGATAGCGTGATTATACTCCGGGCACTGCATAGCAATCTTGATGCAGGGGCAGAATGAAGAGCAATGAAGTGTGTGGCTGGGCTGATGACATGAAAGTAAGTAATGAATTCAGATGCTGCCTTTTAGCTGTGCCGCTGAGAGAGCCAATTTGTATACTCACAGGATGACCATGTTTAAAATCAAGAATGTGCTCTGCAATTGCGGCTCTTGATAAATGCAGGGGCTATAATTGAGCAGAGTAGCTCTTTCAGGACTGGTGTGTGACTCTGGCTGAACTGCTCATGCCATTTGTTTAAGACTACTTTTCCAAACAGACAAAATATTAAAATAAGTCATTTAATTTTCCAACACCTGGGAATCGAATGATGGCTTTGCCAGTGTTTCTCATACTTTAATGGGCATACATATCACCTGAGACTCTTGTTAAAATGCAGGTTCTGATTTAGCCAGTTTGGGATGGATCCTGAGTCTGCATTTCCAGCAAGCTCCCAGGTGCTGCTGATGTCACTGTCCCAAGGATCACACTTTGGCAGCAAGGGTCTACTATTACACTTCTCTTTCTCTTTGGAGAGTATTGATGCTCTATCCTCAAAAGGGGCTAAAATCTGTAAAACACGTAGATGAGGGATTCTGAGCCAAGTTCATTGTCTTTGTCCTACCAAGATCTAAATCTTGTTGTTTAAAAGAACAAGAGTCTATCTTCTTTTGAAAAGCTTCTGTTCATGTCTTTTGCCCACTTTTTAATGGGGTTGTTTAATTTTTTTTCTTGCTGATTTGCTGAGTTCTTTGTAGATTCTGGTTATTAGCCCTTTGTTGGATGTACAGCATGTGAATATTTTCTCCCATTCTGTAGGTTGTCTATTTGCTCTGTTGATTGTTTCCTTGGCTGTGCAGAAGCTTTTTAATTTAATCAAGTCCCATTTATTTATTTTTGTTTTTGCTGTGATTGCCCTTCGGGTCTTCATAAATTCTTTGCCTAGGCCAATATCTAGAAGAGTTTTTCCCACATTTTCTTCTAGAATTCTTACAGTTTCATGTCTTAGATTTAGGTCTGTTATACATCTTGAATTAATTTTTTTGTGAGTGGTGAGAGATATGGATCCTGTTTCAATCTTCTACATGTGCTATCCAATTTTCCCAGCACCATTTATTGAACAGGGATTCTTTCCCCCAGTATAAATTGCTGCCTACTTTGTCAAAGATCTGATGGCAATATGTGGATGGTTTTATATCTAGGTTCTCTGTTCTGGCCCATTTCAAAAGAAGTTAGACTAATGGCCAATAAACGTATGAAAAAATGCTCAGTGTCACTAATCATCAGAGAAACGCAAATCAAAACCACGATGAGATATCACCTAACCCCAGTGAGAGTGGCTTTTATCTAAAAGTCTCAAAACAATAGATGGTGGCATGGATGTGGAGAGAAAGGAACACTTATACCCTGTTGGTGAAAGTGCAAACCTAGTGCAACCTCTATGGAAAATAGTATGGAGATTCCTCAAAGAACTAAAAGTAGACCTACCATTTGATCCAGCAATCCCACTACTAGGTATTTATTCAAAGGAAAAAAAAGTCATTTTATCAAAAAGATACTTGCACTAGAATGTTTATTGCAGCACAATTCACAATCACAAACATGTGGAATCAACCCAAGTGCCCATCAATTCATGAGTGGATTAATAAAATGTGGTATATGTACACCATGCAGTACTACTCAGCCACTAAAAAAAATGAATTAATGCCTTCTGCAACAATCTGGGTAGAACTAGAGACCATCCTCCTGAGTGAAATATGGCAAGAATGGAAAAACAAACACCACATGTACTCACTATCAAAATGGAACTAACCGATCAGCACTCATGTGCACAGATGGAAGTAAAACTCCATGGGAATTGTGGAGGCGGGAGAGAGTCGGAGGGGATGGGTGACATCATACCTAACGTGTACAATGTACGCTATCTGGGTGATGGGCACACTTATAACTTTGATTCAAACAGTACAAAAGCAATCCATGTAACCAAAACATTTGCATACCCATAATATTCTGAAATTTTAAAAAAAGAGAGAGGAAAAAAAAGACAAGAGGAAAAAAACTTTTTATTAATAAAGTCAGATCTGGAAGAAAATTACCACAAAATCCTAGGAGTATATGACCTAGAAGCTTAGTCTGGTCAGCTTTGTTCAAACAATTAATTTTATTCTAACTTTTTTTTTTTCCCAAAGTGCAGACAAAAATGCTTATAAACAGTACATATAGAAAGAAAAACACGAATTCTGATCCTGACAAAGTAGGTTTTTAAAAGTCTGTGCTCTCCAAACCATTGTAGAGCATGATCTGGCACTTGGCTATTTTCCTGTTTGGGACACACGTCCCACATATGTCAGCGAGGCAATTTTTCCAGGTCAAAGTGCTCGTCTCAGAAGAGCTGGCGGGTTCTCAAAGGGAGTCGCAGAGGCCGAGAGGTGGGTGGGTCCGGGATGGCTGTGGTGTGCACGAGCAGCCGGGAGGTCCCGTCTCAGCTGCACGGCGCTGGGCAAGGCGGAGCGAGAAGGGTGCGGAGTCTCCCCGCTCTGCTGCCGCTCGGCTGTCCTGCCCCGGGGCCTCCATTTGCTCCTGGTGAACGCAGCTGCGAGGCCGAGGTGCCACAGCTGACACATGCTTCCATGTTTCCCGTAGTGGACCAGGAGCACCATTTCCAAGACAAATATTTATTTTATCGATTTCTGGATGATGAGCACGAGGATGCCCCTTTGCCTACTGAGGAGGAGAAGAAGGAGTGTGATGAGGAGCTCCAGGACACCATGCTGCTGCTGTCGCAGATGGGCCCCGACGCCCACATGAGGATGATCCTCCGCAAACCGTGAGTGACGGCTCGTGGCTACCCAGGCCCATGGGGCCCGAGTGCGCATGTGCACCCGGGGGAGGGCGGGCACGGCTGAGTTCAAAAGTCCTGGCTTTGCCCTGGGGCCAAAGAAGAGACACTGAAAGGGTAACATAGCAGTGTTTGCCTGTGTTTTATTTGATTTTTTTGTTTTTGGTCCGATGACTCTATTTTCCGTTTACATGAGTTGAAATTGATACAGATTTTCGGCGGTTGGCTCAGGGTCTCAAAACTGAGTCCCCGTATTAAATGACCTTTGCTCAATGACAAACAGAAACTGCTCTGTCTCTATGCCAGACTGTGGCAGCACCTTTCTTCCTAATGCAACAGGACAGAGGCCATCAGAACCCTAACCCTCATGCCTGGGCTTGCATTCATTCACCCCCTCATTCATGCAGCACACCCCTTCACCTATTCTGAGGCTTCTGCTCTTCAGCTAAAAGACTCATTCTTACGGGAACACCACTGCTCATTAACCCCTCTGAGGCCTCTACCAGTCACTGAGGCCGTCTCTCCCTTTGGTCTCAGCGGAACTGACCTTACCTTCATGTGCAGCCCTCCTGCCGAAGTTGGGGACTCTGAAACGTTTGATCAGATGCATTCAGAAAGAATGTGTTGAGCCCCTGTTTGACTCAGGCTATTCTAATTGCTACGGGGCATACTAAGAAGCATACGCCACCGTCCTAATCCTCAAGGAAACCTTTTCAGTAAGGGTGACCTGGCACTTGCTTCTGAAACCACCACACACAGGCGTAGACTTTTCTGCTGGAAATGAAGTCACCCTCCACCCTGCGCCAGTGCCTGCCAGCGTTGGACGTCGGTCCTGAGTCACTGGCTTGGCCGACCTTCATTTATTAGTCTTAGTCTGGGCGAGAGCATTAAACTTTACATGTCTTGTGTATCCACTGGGCGCCATCCAAGAGTGAGATGTCCCTCAGACGAACTTCCCCAGAGTCTGCCTCTCAAACCAGCTCAACGCAGCCTCTCTGAGCACACCTTTATCTCCTTCCCCCGGGATCCTTTCACTTGCCCTTACTTAGTGCTGCAAAGTCTTTTCAACATATTTCATTTTTGTCACACTATGTCCCCTTTGTCAAAACTTTCTCTTGGGTCTTAATCTCTGGCACCGTGTGTTTCAAAGGCCTTCCTTCATCCCAGTTGGTACCACCATCCTTAACTCTGGAACCGTGGTTTCCAACTCTTTAAGCCTCAAAACCTTTTCTTCAAACAAAATTTGACAGGAAAATCCAAAATATCAAACAGAAAAGTCAGAGCTTCACTGACCTAAGCAGGAGTGGGGTCCAAGAAACCTGCCCAGCCAATTTATGCTCTCTCTGCCCTGAAGGAGCGTGAGGGTGGTGGCTGACGGGGACATAACGGAATCCCGAGGGCTTGCAGAACTCAAGTGAACACCATTTTAAACCATGCTTTCTTCCTGTCTGACGGTGTCCCCTTGCTCTTCTCCACACCCCTCTTGTCCCACTGTCCCTTATTTGTATTTCTCCATAATTTCCTGGATCCATACGCTTTTTGCTGTCCTCCTTGCTGCCACCTGCTTCAGAATCAGGGAGAGACAGCCCCCAAGGGGCGTTTGGAAATGTGTGAGGATGTTTTGGTTGTCAAAGTGTGGGAGGGGGCACACTGTTGGCATTCACTGGGCAGTGGCTGGGACTCAGAGCTGCTGAACACACTGAAATACCAGGAACCCCCAAAATAAAGCACTATGTTAAGTGCTAAGGGATTAAGGTAAGCATTGAACAAGAGGCCTGCTCCTCCTTCCTGGAGCTCTCTGTCTAGCGCAGGGGACAAACCTTAAGCAACTACATATACAAGTGATCATTTAATCATAGCTGCATTAAATGCTATGGAGGAAAAGGTAGTTGTGTGTTAACACAGCATAATATGGGGAGGAGGGTTTAACCTGGTGTGGAAATTAGTAAGGCCATACATATCCCTAGCTCTGTGCATTATACCAGGGAAGCCATCAATAAACCTTTGCTGAGTGGGTGAAGCAATGTGTGAATACACTGCCCTAGCTAATGTTCCCTCAGCTCTTAGTTGCTTCAGGGAAGGAGGAAATGCCATTTGATTCACAAATATTTTTGAGCGTCTACCAAAGAGGTTAAAAGAAAAAAGTATTAAATAATAAAGTGGTTCCTGCCTTTGGGGAGTTTACAGTCCTATGCAAGAGCTATTCCCAAATTAGATTCAGATGCAACAAACGTTTATTGAGTGCCTGCTGTCTGCTAAGAACATACATGCTAATTGATTTACCCTTCCAAGAAACTGGAAAGCTGGGTTTCATGAGTCACCCTGAGAAAGGAGAGCCTCGTCTGTGATTCCTTTTTCCTGCATACAGCATTGAACTGCATGATCCCTGGCAGCCCAAAGATTCTTCAGAGAAAATTACATTCCAAGGTTTAGACTCTTCCAGTTTGTCACTGGCTGTTAAAGTACAGGTTTCACCAATATTCCAAGATACATCCTTTTGGGTAGCCTTGGGATTTTCCCATCTTCCCAGTTTCTTGAAACTTTGCACACATTGGAATGAGGCTGGCCATTCTTATGACTCTTCAGTTTTCTTTCTGTTGGAATGGCAGCTCCTAAGAGATGGGAAAGTGAAAAATAAGGAATCTACTTTTATGAGACAGGCATTCAAACTCTACACACACATATACACACACCCCATTTTTTGATCTGCTAATAATCTTTAGAACTACTACTTTATTTAAGTAGAAAGAAACAAACTTTGTTGATCAAGAATTGCCAGTATCATTGCTGTCCTTGAAGAGACCAGCTGAGCACTTTGCACCTGGGAACTGAGGGCATGTTCAAAGGTCCTGGAAATGCTGACTTTTTACTGCCCAAACTGCCACGTCATTAAGAAATGTGGAGGCGTGAGATGCATTGGCTCCATATTGACCAAGGCAAGACCCCCCAACTTTTTAACTCAGCACAGCTGCATTTTATAATAGTCACCACTGCCGGAGAGGTTGCAGAACTCTGATAATTACTGGGAAAGAAATAACACAATATTCTTTGATGAGAAGATTACTTTGAGAATTTGATTGTATAATGAAGATGTTGCTTTGAAAGGTACTTCCTATTGTTCTGAATCTGAGACTCGCTAGCAAAAAAAAAAAGTGTCACTTGTTTTGACAGGCTACTTAGAAAAATTCTCTGTTTATTACATTAACTGCAGCATTTTAACTGTCAAACTATGAAAGAATGTTCTGTAGTTTAAAAAACAGAATAGAGCTTCAGGGGAAATTTTTTGGCACACTCTTGTTGCTATTGGTATTGAAAAAAAAACATACATTCTGAATGTGAAATTAGCTTTTTATGTGGTGGCAGACAGAGTGACTCACAATGCCCATCCTGGTTTCGCAGGTGCAGACCTGGATGGCATTTGGGGGCAAGTGCCATAGAACGATGACAGTTTGACGGTGCTGTTGTTGTAGCTCTGAGACAGGGCCATCAAACACAGAATGAGCTCTCAGAGCTTATTGTTTTGATTTTGCTTTGTTTATGAGTCTAAAAACGAGAGGTTACCCTATGACAAGTAGATATAATGGGAACCCTTACCAGTAGAAATGTAAATTTTGGATTCCTTCGGGCAGGTACTTTGGATAGAGAGACATGGGCAGAATGATGTGGAATGACCAGGTAAACAGAATATTGTAAATTTGAGGCCAGCTGGAGAAAAAGAGACTTGAAGGAGACAGAGTGCTCTGCCACAGAAGCCTTCCAAGCTCTCCTTCCAAGCAATGTGGGGCGTGTGCTCCCCAGTTTAGGATGGTCTATCGGTGACTGGCCTAAAGGTGGGAGGGCAATGAAGTAGGTGTTATTTCCCAAATCGAATTCTAGGTCTGCAGTTCTGAAACTCCCTAAAAAGCCTAGAGGATTAAATAGTTGATAAAGAGATAAGTCAGTTGGGCCTGAGCAGAGGGGGAAAAAATTCCATATGTATATGGAATTGTGGAGTCTTCCAAATAGGTCAGAAACTCAGAAACTTGAGTTCATTTATTTTATGTGATAAATTAATATTTCAGGTGCCCTTGGGATTTTTCCCACCTTCCCAGTTTTTTGAAACTTTGCAAACATTAGAACTGGGCCGGCGGTCGTTTTGACTCTTCAGTTTTCTTTCTGCTGGAATGAGAGCTCCCAAGAGATGGGAAAGTGAAAAATAAGCAATCTAATTTCATGAGGTAGACATTCAAACTCTACACATACACACCTCTCTCTCTCTCTCTCTCTCTCTCTTTATCTGCTAATAATCTTTGGAGCTACTATTTTACTTTATTTAAATGGAAGGAAAACAAGTTTAGTTGATCAAGAATTGCTGTCCTTGAAGAGACCAACTGAACACTTTGCTCCTGGAAACTGAAGACACGTTCAAAGGTCCTGGAAATGTTGATTTTTTTTTTTTTTGACTGCCCACACTGCCCAGTCATTAAGAAATGTGGAGGCATGAAATGCATTGACTCCATATCAAATATGTGCTATGAGGTGTAAAGTGGAAGGCAGCAATTTAAGATGGATCAAATGACATGAGAAAATTCCGTGGGGAGATGAGGGGAAGAGTAACGCAGGATGGTCCTGCAGAGGCGGGGGCGGACCGCCTCCCTGCTATTCCACACACTTGCTCTAGAGGGCACTTGAGAGGCTGTGTATTTTCTCTTAATTAGCAGAACCTGTTTTAATAGGATCTTTACGTATCCAAACTGTTTTCAAGGGTGTGAAATTTCAAATCCTGATAATTATAGAGGGATTTGTTTCCTCAGGGGATCCAAGATTAGCAAAACCAAAATCAATGGGGCTTAGGGTTTTGATTTCTGTTGGGATGTTCCCCGAGAATGTTCACAGTTGTGAAGTTCATCCTTACGTGCTAATCAGATAAAAAGAAAAACATGACTGAAAGAACTTAATCTTACGAAATAAAGTCATTCACTGTGAATCTTTCCCTTCACTGCATGACAAACTTTGCCTCTGTTCTTACTGCAAAGATTTTTGTGCCCGAAGTGAAAACTTATAGAATTCACCTGGATAAATGATTGCATTAAGCCGGTCACGTCTTGGGTTTGGATTTTCCTCTCCCCTGCAGTCTACCACTTTACTCCTTCTGTCTGCAGGCCCAGGAAACCAACCATTGGATTGCTACTTTTAAGTTTCAGATTCAGGAGAAGGGAGGATGGACTTTGCTGTCCATCTACAGTTTAGAGATTACTTCAAGTTTTCACTGGCTTTTTATTGTTAAAATCAATCTGTTCATTGCAGGAAATTTGGAAACCCCTGACAAGAGTTAAAGAAGAACAGATAACACCTGCAGTCATATCTCTCTGAGATAATTGCTATTAACATTTTGGTTCCTATCCCTCTGGGTATCTTTTAATTCCTAACTTTTTATACTTAATACATCATAACATTCTCTCTTAAACTAATGTATTCTTTAAGGATGGAGTTTTTAAATAGGTGGAGAGTAGTTTATCCTCTGGACGTTTCTTGATGCATTCAGTTTGTGATTGTTGGATGTTTTAGGTTGATTCTCAAGCCCGTTCTTCTTCAGAACAGCAAAAAAATAATATTTTAGTGCTCTTCCCGGAGCAAACATCGAGCTCCTAGCCCAGCAGGGGCACTGAGTGGAGGTGGGGCAGAAAGATGCTGGGAAAGTTTCTGCAGGGAACTGCAAGCTGTTTCACACTGAGGGAGTGCCCCGCCAGGAGTGCTAGCTCTGCTGAGAGTGAGGCGAGGTCAGAGCACGGGTGTTTGCTATGCCTTCTGCATGCCTTGGATATTGTTTTATAGCCACTTGGGGCACCATGGGAGAGTTTGAAATGGAGGGGTGCTATGGTAAGATTTGCAGTGGGTCAGTTTCTCTGCTATCTCTGGAGAATGGACTGAAGCGATCAAGGCTAAGGACAGAAAGCCAGATACTGAGTTTTATGAGAGTACATTTGTTATATTTTGGGAATTTTTTGTTTGTTTATTTTTACCCAATGCCACCAGAAAAGAAACATTTGTTATATTTTGAGAATTTAATAGTAGCCTTTGAGATACATGCATTTGACCCAAGAGTCTGCTAAATAAGGTAAAAGTAATACTGAGCACAAGCACTCTGGATTCTATTCTTTTCAGTTTACCTTGAAGTCATCCAACATCTCCAGGTTACAAACTTCTTAGGCTATAAAATGAATTTCAAAATACCTGCTTACCCTTGCCCTACTTCCCAGGGGGATTTTAAATGGAAACACAAGTGCAACTGTATTTAGTCAGAGCCAACATTTATTGAGCACCCCTGTGCCAGGCATTGTGCTGAACAATTATTTAACTCAATTCTTTCAACAAAGTTATGAGGCAATTAATTAATATTGTTCCCATTTTATGGATTAGGAAACAGAGGCTTAGGCTAAGTCTATGGTTATCCAGAAAGTGCTGGACTCAGGATTTGGCCCAGTTCTGTCTGTGTCCTACCACTTGCCATGGGCCGAAGGGGTTCAGAATGCCTCATGGGTTTAGGCTTTGAGTGTTGGTGAGAAAAGATGTCGTGGAGGTTCAACTTGGAAATATAATAATTATTATAGGCCAGAAGTGGTGGCTCACACCTGTATTCCTAGTACTTTGGGAGACCGAGATGGGAAGATCTGTTGAGGCCAGGAGAACTAGCCTGGGCGATATAGACCTCATCTCTACAAAAAATTAAAAAAAAAAATTAGCCAGGCATGGTGGCACATGCTTGTAGTCCCAGCTACTCAGGGGGCTGAGGCAGGAGAATTGCTTGATCCCAGGAGTTCGAGGCTACAGTGAGGTATGATTAGGCCACAGCATTGCAGCCTGGATGACCGGGCGGGACCCTGTCTCTAGAAAAAAAAAATTATTACAGACTAATCTCATCTTATTAAATTATTACCATACAGACCTGAATAGAGTACAGGTATACCATCTACTGTGGAAAAAAGTCCTCTAGTATGGGAGATACTGGATGTGCCACTAATCCCTAGTGGGTTATGATGATGATGATGATGAAGATTATTCTTTCCTAGCAGAGTTATATGCTTCTGGAGTCTATACTTATTTTATTTTTATCTTCTATCCTGAGCTTTACTATGTACTGTCAACAGCAGAGTCTACCTGGTCATTTCGGTCTAAAGTTTTAAAATCCACTGTCGAACCGATTCCACAGAAACGAAGTGCTTTATTGTTTTAATTGCCTTATGATCAGTGTTGCCAGAATACATACAGGATGCCCAGTTAAACTGGAATTTCAGATGGACAATGAATAAATTTTTGATATAGGTATGTTTCATGCAATATTTTTATTTGCTAAATCTGGCACCTGACTTATGATAATCTGCTTCTCTTCACTGCTCCCTTGAAGAGTTGCTGGAAAATTTAGTCTAAAGGTAGCACAGAAACCACTGACAACCCACAGCTCTGGGAAGAGTCAACTTACTCCACGGCAGCCCTCTAGCCAGAACCACAAACAAAACATAATAACTAATATTTAAATATCACTCTAGAGTTTATACAGTGATCTCACATTCATCCCTTCATTGAACCACTAAATAGCTCTGTGAACTAAGTAGAACTGATTATAATCCCCTATGTACAGAAGAAGAAATTGAGCTTAGTAGACGCCAAATGTCTTTCTTAACATCGCACAGCGGTATTTGTGGTTGAACCCAACTGACCCAAATCTTCTTACTTGAAGTCCAATTTTATTTCTTCTTTTTTCTTTCATTGACAATATTCTTTCCTCTCTACTAGATTGCCTTGAGTTTTCCCTCTCTAGGAAATTTACTGAGCAAGCAGCGAAATGCCCCCCAAAATATGGATAATCCATCTGTCCCTGATTAATTAAGAATGGAATTTTTGCAAGGAAAAAGTAACAATGCATCCATATGGCACCTGCTCATGAAAAACATTTCATTGTCTATCTCACATATGTATGTCACACTCAAAGGCAGGTTGTTATACTGTCTGACTCCATCCAAATTTGTTTGTTCTTCTCAACTCGCTGCTTAGGAGTTTAAAAGGAAACTGTGTGTATTTGTACCTTTTAAAAGGTTTAATATTAAACTTCTAGAGTGTCCTTGTAGTAAACACTTTTGCAGTAAGAATGTTGGGCATATTCAGTTTCTAAACATGATCAAACCACATTGTCCTAAAACCTAGAAACACTTAGTGCTCAGAGGCCCTGAATTATGGAACCCTTATGTTATGTCCTGATGGGGATGACTTCATTTCTCACAAATATTCATAAAGCTTTTGTCCTTTATTGCAGTTGTAGTCTGTATTGATTTCCAACTTCACCAAGAAGGAAACAAGCCCGTGGACACAAGCGTTGCTTTCAGAACTAGAAAATAAACTTAAAATGTCCTTTCCTGAGTGGATAAGGTGAGCGGGTGGTGGCAGGTAGCTGAGCAGACAGAGGAGGGCAGGACACTTAAAATGTCCAGTCACCAGGCTCCTGACACTTAAGAAGCAGGGGTCCCGGGGGGGGAAGCAAAGAAAAAAACATGTCTTGCTGGTTTTACTGGACAAGGAAATGCAAAATCATTCCATGCTTTCCTTTATGGGAAGCACAAGAGGCGAGATCTTAAGAAGGTCTTAAGGGTGTTGGAAAATGATCCAAATTTGAGACAGGACTTAGAAGTCAGAGAATCAGGTAGGTTGAGATGAAGTGTTGCATCAAAAATAAAGCATCCTCTCCCTCCAAAGGAAAAAATGAAGCATGTGGGGGTTTTTTAAATTTGTTTTTTGGGTTTTTTTTGAAGCTTGACTAGAGCTCATGTAGATATTTATAATGTTGACTTTTCTGGGTATTTTCCCCGTGTTCCAGGGCCTACTAGGCAACAGGTCTAGAGGAACTGGGTTATTTGCTTTCTTACCTGCATACTTTACCACTGGCCATGCCAGTGTGCTGCTTGGTGGCTGGAAGAATCCTTCATTTTATCCACGTTCCAATAACTGAGGAGCTCTGTCTCTGACCTTGATAAATTCCTTGATAAAACTGTATTTACCAGCAGCTTCCAATATCACCTGAGCCCTCCCATCCTTTAATGTATAAACCGCTTCCCCATCCATCCCCGTTTATTATCTTGTCTGTAACTAGACATTGCTGCCAGAATGCATCCCCTGCAGAAACTAGGCCTTTCCACAGCGGGATCCGACAAATCCACATCAATGTGGCACCACGCAGATTTGTAAAGAAGCAGGGATGCCTAATATCTCTCCCTGTGACATCTGGAGAAGGACAAGTAAAGACCAGGTACATTCACCGGCTGCCACTCAGAGCAGCCAGAGAGTCAATTCACTTCCCCAGCCTTGTAGGTTACTCTTATGAAGGTACCTGGGAGTTATCTCCTCCCGCTCGGGTGCAGTGTTCCCTTTACTCTTGAAAGCCAAATTGCCTTCAGTCCTTGGGACCCTTTCATTACTGTTTGAACAGGCTGGGGGCCGATTTGCGGGATCTCTTCTCCATTTTTTCCCCTGTCACCCCCGTAAAGACCAAAGCATGAAAGGTGCTTAATGCCACTGTTTGCCACGAGAAACCCGCTTTTAAAATGTGACTTTGTTCAGTGATTGTGGTGGGGACCGCTCTGTTTTAGATGTTATCGGGTGCTCTCTGAGGGGTGGGGTAGA
The DNA here is from genome assembly GCF_041146395.1 of Eulemur rufifrons. Classification (NCBI taxonomy): domain Eukaryota; kingdom Metazoa; phylum Chordata; class Mammalia; order Primates; family Lemuridae; genus Eulemur; species Eulemur rufifrons. The sequence continues at coordinate 54,040,516 of NC_090983.1, read as the reverse complement.
TGAAGGGAGAACCGTTGTCTGATGCCAGAGCAGAGAGGTGAGCCTTTTCTGCGACGCTAGATGGCACGGCAGCTCTGAGCCGGCGGCCTCGGAGAGGCTGAGCTGGTTTCTGTCGTTGCTGCCACGATCACTGAGATCCACGGGGGTGTTTTTGATTCTCTTAGGTGGGCACAGGTTGCCCAGACTGACTTTTGCTCCATCTGGCCTCCTCCCTGGGATTTTTCTCGACTTTCAATCCTAATGACAGATTGAGGCCCCTGAGGGACACAGTGGCCTGGCTTATGGCAAACCTCTCAGGAATGCTTTTGTTGCTTTGCTAACTGTGAATACACTCATTTTTTAAAGCAAGTCTCTTCACACCTTGCAGTCCTGACTTCTCTCACCTCGTTAAAAGATTTCTGTAAACAGGACCAAAACGTTCTTTGCTACCTGAGTGGATTGCCAAATGACAGTGGCCTGCCCTGTGATGACATTGACCACTTCAGACCACAGGGTTGGTTTTTGGTTCTTGTTGTGGTTTCCTTTTTTCCCTTTCATTTTGGATGTTGTTTAAGACTCAGAGACCAAACTGTTCTTGGGCTTCATTCCATTCTGTTTCCAACAGCTGCCATGGATCTCTCTGGGGCATCCAGCGAGTCCCCGTGGAAGTCTTTGTAGATGACTGTGTTGGTTATTGATGAACGGAAGACCAGGGGTGGAGCAGGCTGCCACATGGGTGTCTATGCGGTTGTGGCCATGGCACCGCCAAGAGAGCTTGCCCTGAAGGCAGTGGGGGCTGACCCTGCGTCAGACAGGTTGCCTGGCAGGCTCTGCTTTAGGACAGGTACGTAGGGGAGCAGGTAGACTCAAGCCGTCCCCCTGCCTCTCACTAGTTGCCGACATTAAGAGGATTTCCCAGGGATGGAGCCTTTCTGTGCACTTCCCTCCTGGGACAGCTGCCTCCTTCTCCTCCTCTGTGTCTCCCAGAGGACCCGGGGTTTTCATCCGCTCTGTTCTGCTTCTCTCAGGCTCTAGTGCTCACCCTGTCCTCCCCGGGCATCTGTGTTAGAGAGAAGGTCTCAGGTTTTTGCCACTGTCCACTGCTCAGTGTGACAGGCGTGGGAGGGAAGGGGCCCGGTTGCCTAGCTGACCTGACATCGCCCTCTTCTACCCTCTGTGCTTGCCGATGGATGCTGAGCTGGGGCTACGGCCAGTCGGACATTCTGTCCCTATCTGCTTTCTATTATCCAGCAATTCCTAAAACTTTCTGGTCTGCAGATAGTACTAGTTTGTTGTTTGTGGTGATGGCTTTGCTTGTTTGGGCTAGTTTCCCAGGCTAGTTTGCATATTCATACAGCATTTTGATCAAATCATGAGCATGGCAGACAAAAATCTGGCCAAAAAGGGGGCCCAGTCCAACAGATGCTATCTGTTGGTTTTGGATGGACCTCCATCCAAACACCCACTGATCTTGACAGTTAAATGGAGCAACTTCCGCTGGTCTAAGATGGCAATTTGTTCTTCACAACTGAATGAATAAATCTATAATCCTAAGGAAAATATACCTTTTCTGACATGCTAAGGGATTTGGAGTAAGAGGTGAGATCCATCATTTTCATCTTCTCTCCTCCCTCTATCAATAATTAACTATTTGCCATGACACAAATGCATCTTGTATGAAAAGTGAGTTGTGTTGTGGATACCTTGTCTTACTTAACCTCAATGGGAAGGATAAGAGCATCAGCCCCCATTTCCCTGGGGCCATAAAATGAGAACTGGCCTGTGATACTGCTGCCATCTTCCTCAGGCAGACCCTGAATTCAGCATGAATTATAATGAGGCTTATTGAACACCCACCCTGATAGTAATGCCAGACTGTATTTGTGTTATATTTCCAGTATACACACTTCATGTATATTAACTCATTTGACCTTTGCAACAATCCTGTGTATTATCCTCATTTTACAGATGCAGAAACAAGGCATGAGACCAGCTGGGCAACTAGGAAGGTCATGATTCAGATCTCAAATCCAGTTTCTGCTTCCAATCCAGTGCCCTGTGCACTATGAGATACTGCTTTTCTTGGGAAGAGCTGTCTAGAGTTATGGATATTTAAGCAAATAACATTCATCATAGTATGTTATAATTATCATAGCAGTAGGACCATATGCTATGGAAGAATAAAGGTTGGAGAAAACTGGAAAGATGACATCTGAGCTGGGCTTGAGGCAGAAAAAAATGTCTTAGGCAAAGACAGGAGCATGCAAAAAGTCTTGGAAGCATGAAAACACCATGTTTGGGGAATGGAGAGATCCCTGGTATAGCTGGGACGGAGAATGTGGCTATCAGGGAAGGTGTTGAAGAGAGGAGATAGATGTGTCTGGACAAGTAAATCAAGATCTGGTTTTACGGAGCCTTGTGTGATGATGAGAGAGTACTTCTGGATAGATTGAGCTGGTGGTACTTGTGAGTTATCTCTGAACAGATGGCCAGGAAGCCACTGGAGCTCAGGAAAGGAGGCTATTTGGAGATAAAGATTTAGGTCTCATCATTATCTAGATGGAAGTTGGGGATTTTTCCCAGGGAGAAAAGGTAGAACAAAGTTTTGGGGGCAGAGCACAATGCAAGAGGTGGACAAAAGAAAAACAAACCAAAAAGACATGGAGAAGAAATGTTCAGAAAAGCAGGAAAGGGAGCCAGGAGGGCAGGAGCATTGGGAAGGAGAGAGCTTCAGGGAGTGCTCCATGGTGGAGGGGAGTGGGGTAATGGAGTATGTTTCAAAAAGAGTTTGAATTTTGCCATCTTTATGTCTCTTCCCCCACACTTGGGTGCAGGTCCTAAGACTAACTGTAATGGCTCAAAGGTCAGCCTCGAGCTATTGATACTTTGTCAAATTTTTAGCATACGGCATTGAAGGTCTGACAGTTCTTCATCATGTTTCAAATCTTAGATGAAATACAATTATTTTTATTATATTGAGACTTGTAGATTCTAAAGGCAGCATTTTAAAAAAAATCCGGAATAGCTGATCAATACAGATTTCAGATTGATTTTATGTAAGCACTCTCCATATACTGGCAGAGATCTGCTCCCAAAGTTCCAACTTTGAATCTGTCAACATTTTAGAGCTAAGTTTCTAAGCCTTTCTTTTCCTAGCTAAATTTTTCTCCTCCTATGATAACAGCCCAGCCCATGGAGGTGAGAATGAGACTTGGTGACTGTTTTCTCTTTTAGCCAAGCTTCTAGGAGGGTTCCATGCTGTTTGTGGCTGATGTCAAGTAGCAAGAACAGCAGGGCTGCTCCTCAGGCTGAAAAGCCATAATCCTATTATGCCTACCTCAGAGTTTCACATTACTGCCTTTACAGTAGTAGATGGACAAAGGTAACTTGATTGACTTTTAAATCCCCAAGGGTCCTAGTTTCAAAATCCCCATGTCTAAGTCAAGTAGTAGATGAGGCCTCTTGCTGAGAAGGCCTGGCTCTTTTAGAGCCCCTGTGGCCACAGCTTGTCTTCAGTGTCTACATGGGTCCCCTACTTTCTGGGTTCCACCATTAAGCACTAGATTAGTGTGCAGTTGTGTCCTTCAGTGGTGATCCTTAGCAGGAGGTGAACCTGGCTGGCATCTCCCGGATCATGGATTTAGTATCTGTCTCTGTACAGTCAGGATTAGGAAATATATCCCCTGTTGATTCTATAAGAGAAGGTTTTCATATTCTTTTGTTCACATTAAAGCTGTCCTTGTAAAGGTAACGTGCAAGATAAGTTTTCTTCCTCCAATTAGCCCCTACTAGATCTGTCATGTTCCTCATATTATAATATGGTTGCAGAATTATTTAATCCAATTAAGTGTTTTTAGCATGTTTACAATTCAGTTTTGACTACTCAGAGTACTTACCTAAAATCGACTAAGTTTCAGATGGAATTTGCTAGGCCAAATGTCATACTTTATTGTTAAGTCTGTTTAACTTCTTTTTTTTTTTTTTTTTTTTTTTTTTTTTTTTTGTTGAGACACAGTCTCACTTTGTTGCCCAGGCTAGAGTGAGTGCCGTGGCGTCAGCTTAGCTCACAGCAACCTCAGACTCCTCGGCTTAAGCGATCCTATTGCCTCAGCCTCCCGAGTAGCTGGGACTACAGGCATGCGCCACTATGCCCGGCTAATTTTTTTCTATATAGATTTTTAGTTGTCCATATAATGTCTTTCTATTTTTAGTAGAGACGGGGTCTCGCTCAGGCTGGTATCGAACTCCTGACCTTGAGCAATCCACCCGCCTCGGCCTCCCAGAGTGCTAGGATTACAGGCGTGAGCCACCGCGCCCGGCCTGTTTAACTTCTTATGCAAGTGTTTGGGTTTTGAGTATCACTTTACTGGATTTTTTTTTTTTTTCACTTACAATCTTCACGTTTGCTGCTTCCATTGGCTCCCATAACATCTCTCTCAGGAAGGCGTTGTCCTCAGTTTTCAGCTGGGACTGAGACTTCGATGCCACATGGCTGGTGAACTAAATATGAGTTTGAACTTGGAACTTGATCTTCAGACTGTAAATCCAGTGCTCTGCTCAGTACACCAACACTCCTTGGATTCATTTGACCAAGGAACACTTGTTAAATGATAATGTAATGATAGTACATCATCAGTAGCTCATTAAGATTTTAATGTTTCATATTGAATAATACCATAAATTGTTGGAATTTTAGGACAAAATGCATAAAATAGACTGATAATTATATAACAGGTAATGTTCATGCCTGCAGCAATTAGCTGAGAGTAATTGCTTCCTATCCGTCAATGTATAGATTGTTTCTCATTTGACTTCCTTATTAGTTTGTCTTTAAGTTTCAAAAACGTATTAGTTAGGATTCCTTACATTGCAGAGAGCAAAAAAAAAAAAAAAAAAATCAAAATCAAATTACTGACCAATCATATCTTACCATTATAAATAACCATATAATTAAACACTATTAATGTATTCCAAAATAATTATAGATATGAAAAGTGATTAGGAATCTACTCAGTCTTCCAATGCCAAAAATGCTTATAACACCATTCCTTAAAAGACTATTATTGGATACTGGTATTATAATAAATTTTAGAATTAAAACCTTGCTATAAACTGATTAACATCTCACAGACAGTGGTGGTCCGTGGAACAGAGTTTGGGAAATGTGGCCCTACACCCTTCCTTACTAATCCCAGACACTACTGCTTGCCTTCTCCTCATCTCATGCCCTCACCTCCTCAGGGCCAGGTAAGAAAAGCTGAGTCTATGTACATCCTATATTTGAGTCCTCTGGAAAAAGCAAATTATATAACCCAAGGTAACAGTGACAGAAGCAGTATTATTCTGCTAGGCTAAGATATCACACAGGATCCTAAGGAATTCGGATCAATTGTCAAGTTGATTAAACCAATTGTTTCTAGTGGTGTTAAAAGACAAGTTTTGTCATTAAGGTGGTAATGAAAAGCAATTTTTTAGAGCAATGATCTACAAAGTGAGAGATAAATTAGTCAATTGCAGTGTGCCTGGGGATGCTCTTCCCTCCACTGAAATTGGAATAGAAGGGTCCTGTGCACTTCAGATTTCTTCCGTATCCTTCCATGAAGGAACACGTTCATTTCAAAAATCCCTGTAGGGGTTATAATGGCACAATTGCTCCCTCTGCTCATATCTATTTATGTAGAAGAAATCCCTGAGCATGTTACTGACCCCTGAACCCAGTTCCATATTTGAAGCCTTAGTGATGACCATTTTTTCATTATTTCCTCTTCACTTTGTTCTTTATAGACCTGGCCAGAGGACGGTGGATGACCTGGAGATTATCTACGAAGAGCTCCTTCATATCAAAGCCTTATCCCATCTGTCTACCACAGTAAGTGGTCTCTCAGTTCAGCATGGTTGGGGACTTTGAGTTAAATGCACTGTCAGGACAGGAGGAGAGTATTATGGTACGGCGGGGGTGGGTAGGAATGCCTGAATTCCATCTCCTAAATCACCTCTGCTCTCTCTTAAGAGATGCTAAGGAAGTTATAGCCAAGAACAGTCACCGAAAGGGGATCGGTATTATCATGTTGTTAGACCTAAACCCCAAAGCAGGCTGATGTGAAATTTGGAACCTGCACACTCAGACAAGAGTGCCAGGCCTGGGGAGGGGATCTGAATCCCTGCCATGACATATGGAGCCAGAGGGAGGAAGAAGAGAAATCTAGATGCCCTGTCCTGCCTCAAGGGGCCAACTCCATCAAGGTCTGCTGCCCTACTGAGAAAGGAAGCAGAAAGTTCAACAGAGCATCCGGTTGAATATATTAGGGCACGATAGCACCACCTACTGGTACAAAGTGACCCAAGGGCCATATCTGATTCTGAACTTGTACCTGATGAGGGTATTTGGGAGACAGAAATTTTGGCCTCTGACTAGGGATAGAAGCACCTTCTCCCATAGAAATATGATTTCGAGGCAACACACATTTCCTACATGCTAATAATTCATGAAGAAGGAGGAGTTGGTTTCAGCTTTCACAGATTATATTCTGAGGCCCCCAAGAAACATCTACATTTGTCTTTCATTCCCAGCTCACTCAAGGTGATGCTGCTCCTTCACAGTGGCAGAACCTGCCCTGGAGGCTTGCTCACCTGCACGGACTACCCAGGGGCGGGGCCCAGCCCGCCTCCCCGCCCACCTACCACTGCCCTTGTCATCCTCACTCTCCCCATGGTGGGGCAGGTCTAGTGCCTGGGAGCCTCACCTGGGGAGCCCCTGCATGGATAGGGGCAAGCACCTGAGGCTCCACGAGCTCACACTGCGAGGGAAGTAAGGGAAGGCCCCCTCTCCCTGCCTGCGCTCCAGGTACCCAGCATACCCCTGTTCTGACTTCCCCAGTCTTGGTGGAATCGAGAGGATTGTGGGTCGTCTCCTCTTCCACCCCAAACCCCAGGTACCCAGGCGGCGTGGAAAATTCTCGGATGCCTGGTTCTTAGGGAGATAGAGCCATCATTTGGAACCATAATTTAAATTTTTTTTAAAAAAATGGTATTTTAGCTATCTAGGAATAATTTGGAATTTTAGCTATCTAAGAATATAAATCTTCTCACTCATTTAAATTTAACTAGTCAATGTCAAAACATTGAATTTTACGACATGTTTGCAGTAATGCATTATATGTGATGCAGGGAAGAGCCACTCATGGCAACAGAATCATACGATGTTGTCGGTGGTCTCACCTCTCCCAAGGCAAAAGATAGGCAGACAAGTTGTCTAGTTAATGCACGTGGGTCCGTGTTTTAAACATTCTCTAAGGAGGTTTTCTGGTATGAATCGGCTATAAGTTATTCTATAAAAATAACTTTTGTATGAGCTCTATAAACCTAGAGGCAAATCCAGTGAAAGTGGCTCTAGATGAGCATAGCAGCAACAAGTGACTCAAGAGACGACTGTTCGTTCGAGAAGCCGGGGGACAGTCCTCACTGTGCTCGAGAAGGAGCATAAGGCCTCCAGATCTGGCCTTTCCACTTCTTCCTCTTTTTCTTCCAGGTGAAACGGGAGTTAGCAGGTGTTCTCATTTTCGAGTCTCACGCCAAAGGAGGAACAGTGTGTAAGTGGAAGCTGTCCCGGGGCCTCGCCGGGCTGGCACACTCACCAGCACGTGCCATGAAAGCCAGACTGCAAATGCTCGGCCCCTTAGCCCCGGGTCTGACTTGGCGGGGTGTCCTGTGGCACTTCCACTGCTCTGGACCTGTGATTATTCCCAGCATATGTCAATTTCTCTGAAGTATGGTGGTTTTCCAGTACCAGCATGGGCAGGGGGTGCCAGCCTGAGTCTCACTCGCTGTCTACCCTACTGGCTCACGGCGGTGTTTAAGGGGGGTGGAAGTTGCTCCTCTTCAGGCTGGGCCCCAGCCAGTGCCTTTCCCCGTGACCTCGCTTCGGTGTGTGGCTTTAGGAGAACTAATCTCTCTCTCGAGATTGCCAGTTAGAATGGTATTTGAACTATCCTGTTTTCTTTTCTTCTCTCGCTTCCGCTAGAGGCTCCAAGCCTGAGAGAATTTCTTTGCCCCAGATACTTAGGCAGCATTTAATATTTTTTATCCTATGGTTGCTGATGACTTATCCTTTTTTTCTCTTTTACTCTTTTCTTTCAAACTTATTGTCTTCATTTTATTATTAAATATTTCAAACAAAAAATCGAGAATATTACACCTTTTCAGTCTTTATCAAACATAAACATTATGCTATTTTATCGTGTTTTCTAAAGAATGAAAGTATACATTTACAATTGAAGACTCCTCATTCTTCTTTATCCCATTCTTCTCATTCCCTCCCCAAGGTAACTCCTACCTGAATGTAGTGGTTATCATTCCAACTTATTTTTTTAAAAATATAGTCAGTCCTCCATATCTGTGGGTTCACACTCATGGATTCAACCAACCGAGAATCAAAAACATTCAAAAAAAAAGAAAATGGATGGTCGCATCTGTACTGAATATGCACAAACTTATTTCCTTGTCATTATTCACTAAATAATATAGTATGACAACTATTAATATTTACATAGCATTTTTGCATTAGGTATTATAAGTAATCTAGAAATGACGTAAAAGGGAGGATATGCATAGGTTATATACAAATACTACACTATGGATTTGCGCATCTGTGGATTTTGATATCCATGGGAGGTCCCGGGACCAATTCCCCACGGGTACACGACTGTACATAGGTGTGTATCTATAAACAACATGTGGTGCTAACGTGCATGTTTTTAAACGTCACAATACTGGTCAGATTACTTTTAAAAACTATTTTTCCATGGCATAAATTCTGATGAATTGTGGGGGAAATGTGTATGGCTTTAAGAAGTGGATTGCTGCTAAATTGATATCTAGTAAAAACCTGTCTTTTAGGGCATAGCAAGGAGTGCAGTGTTTCTCTTTCTTTCATTTTCTGTAAAAAAGGAAATAATATGCCCCCTGAATAAGTTAGTATTTGCCAGTACTTTTTTTCATATTACGTATTTATAATTCTGGGGACTTAAAATGATGATTTGATAAGCTGTAATTTATATTGATGTGCTTCTATTCTTATCATAAGTCTTTTCATCTTTTTGTGTCTAGTGTTTAACCAGGGGGAAGAAGGTACCTCCTGGTACATTATTCTAAAGGGATCAGTGAATGTAGTCATTTACGGCAAGGTATATATATCTTTTTCTTTTTGAAACTTTATTACGCTCCATTTACTAGTGTGGCTTTAAGTATTAGCAATGTAGTGCTATAATTAAACTTGCAACAACATTGTTACTGGATGTAGAAAAGGCATTATTGCATCTTTAATCATAAATTATCTCAATTATTGTACTCAAAGTAGTATTGTACTTTCTGGGGCTTGTCTCCTTATGGATTATAGTGTATACATTTAAGTTAGGCCATAGACTGTATTACTCAATGAGAGAAAACTGAAACATTATAACTGAATTCTATAATCCTCTTTGGCACCCCTAGGTACAGCCCGTTTATACCTACAGTGTTTTAGGGGAAAGGGGTCTTGGGTTGAGAGGCGGGTGGGTGTCTGCTCCATTTCTGGGGTCATCTTCATCTGAATGCTCTGCCCTTTGCAGGGTGTGGTCTGCACCCTGCACGAAGGAGACGACTTTGGCAAGTTAGCACTAGTGAATGACGCCCCGCGAGCTGCCTCTATCGTCTTACGAGAAGATAACTGCCATTTCTTAAGAGTAGACAAGGAGGATTTCAACCGAATCCTGAGGGTGAGTCCGAAGCAATATGTGGGTGTAGGACACCGCATATTTCCTTTGCCAAATGAGCGAAGATTTGCACCTATTGTTAACTGAGCGGTCCTGTGATGAATGAGTGCTCTAGGAGCAAAGGGCTTTGTTGCAAACCTGGCATGTTCACTGTGCTGGTTTGCATTCTGGGACACAGAGGTGATATTCCGGTAAAGCTGCAAATGTAGAATGTTATTCTGGGCCAGTCCCTCTGCACACACCTGCACTGGTTCATGAGCATTGATGATAAATAGAGACTGCCTTGGCGAAACATCACAGTCTGAGAAGTTTCTCTCTGACACCCTGACCATCCCTCTCCGTGTCCTTCCACATTCTACTCTCCAAACAGTGGCAGCCCAGACTCATGTCTTTCTCTAGCCTAGACTGTCCTCATCTCCACCTCCTATCTCTTCCCAAATTGGAACCTTTCTCATATCATCACACACTCTCTTGATTTATTGAGTGATTACATTTTAGTAGGAATTAACATCAATGGTGGTTGCTCCAACCAAGCATTTTCCCTTTTAAGTTCTTTATCTGAAGTTGTTTCAAACTAAAGGAATTTCAGACATTGGCAAGTAGAATAATCGGGGTCGTAGAGGGAGTCGTGCAGGTGCACTTAAAAGTTGACTCTGAAGATGAGCCTCCTCTGAGCTCGTGAGGGGAGTTGTGAGAGCGGTGATAGGTGGAAGAGATGGTCCCTGGTTTCTCCCCACCGCACAGTCCCTGGTCCCTTGGAGGGATGACCCAGTTTCGGCTGGTAGAGCCCTGATTGTGGACTTCTGGGGATGATGACAGTGCCCCACACCCCTGGCATCTCAGGTGGCCTGTGGTCCTTCCCGCCCTCGCTGGAGCTCCCCTGGGAGGTCTTTCTCTCTAGGGCACTCTGCCCTCTTCCCTCCCCTGCTGCAGAGCAGAGCAGGCTCCCTCCTCTCCCTCTTGCAAATGAGCATCTTTCTCTATCCCATCCTAAACTCCTAAATGTAGCTTTTCTGCTTTCCGGTGCATTTCCATTACTTAATGATGGTTTACAACATCATTCTCCCGTCCTTATGTATGGACACCTGTCCCTGTGCACCCTTAAGCATTTGCATTTGGCGGCAAAATTTCTGACAACAAAGTTTATCTTAGGAATGCATTGTATTAACGCAAAGAAAGTTAAATTAAAATTTATACCATAGAATGATATAAAAAAATGGAATTTGACTTGATTCTTATTTGATATCTTTTAAAATGGGGCCCAAGTATTAAGGGAAAGCACATTAAAATTTTCAAATTAATTATTTAAAATGATATTGAAGTTTAAAGGTAAACTCTACTAACTCTTTGACATTTACACACAAGGAGTTTACACTCAGCCAAAAAATTCTTTGAAAGAATCAGATTAGGACCATTGATGTAATGTATAAAATCACTTAAAATAACTGAAAAGGGTTCTTAACACAGTTCAAACAGATTTTTTTTAAAAGTCCTTTGATTAGAAAGGTGCCCCACTTCTAAGGAAACTAAATACACTCAGAAGAAAAAAGAACTTTGCTGAAGCTGAGTGCTATTTTCCACATATTTTTATAAAGAATAAATGCCTTTGCTCCCTTATTTTCGTGCTATACTATTCTCTTTCACAGGGTTCTCAGAGCGTAACCACACTACTCTCTACTCTGCTGTTTTTCTGAAGAAAGGATAAAAGCAGATTTTAAAAACACATGCCTCAAACTTCATCTGATCCTCTCTCTGACCGTTCCAGCCCTTGACTTTGAAAATGACTTAATTTGTAGACGCAACAATTAGCATCACAAGCACCAAATGAGTTTCTGAAGCATTTTAAATTTTTTTCATTGTCTGAGTAAATGGCAGCATCTGTATGTGGTGTAATTTGTATTTGCAGGACGTTGAGGCGAATACAGTCAGACTTAAAGAACATGACCAAGATGTCTTGGTGCTGGAGAAGGTCCCAGCAGGGAACAGAGCTTCTAATCAAGGAAACTCACAGCCTCAGCAAAAGTATGTTTGCATCCAACACTGTAATTGCCAGACTATGATTAACCTTTTCACATGGTATCATCATTTCTACAATAGCATGTTCTCCTTTTTTGTGGAAGACGGCAGTGTGTGTGACTTTTTTTCTCTCTATTGACTAATCACACATCTTGTGGAGTATAATGTATCCATTTCTGGCACTGCATTGAGCTTGGTGCTGCCTAGAGTAATTCTGGATAGAATATTCCTCTACTCTAAAAACCACTTTCTGTACACAGTGTTCAACTGTAATAGCTTTGGAACAGAAGGCACATGAGAGAACAATGGGAATAGGAATGCCAGGCAGCTCAAAGGATAGGTAGGCCCCTAGGTGATGAGAACTTTTGGTATTTGAATTTCATATGGAGTGTTTCTCATGCAGTGGTTACCTTGTTATCTTGTTATCAGGATGAGTGTCTGATGGACACCAGATTTCAAATATAAAACAATCTGTTGATTGCAGCCTGGTAGCATCCATTCATCCTTATTCATACTTATTCCTGCTAATGTCAAAGGGCATTTGCTTCTCATTTCTCAGGCCTCCTGTTTAACATGAGTCTTTCTCAGTATATGTCTGCTGAGTTCCAGCCTGTGCTGAAACTTCCTACATAGGACTTTTTCATCACATGTGCCCACACTGGAGTGGTAAGACAGAAGAATGGGAAACGTGGCTCTAAGAAATCACAGAAAATTGCAGAATCTAGTTTTTAAAATGCAGATTAATTTTCAATCATAGTGGAATAAAAACACCAATTCTGCAGCTAAAGAAATGTTACCAAATAATATGTTGAAAGAGAATGCATCTCAAGTAATTTTCCTTTGTGTGCCAAATAAATGGAGTGTTCCCTTTATCAAAACATTCACCGTAACTGATGAATTTTTATTGTTTGCACTAAAAGCCTAAGGCTCAGGCATTTTCATCTAGATGAATCAACATCTTTGCAAAGAGGGCAAGAAGAAATATGATACTATTAAATAGCCATAGTATAGTTTGCAGATTTTATCAAATCCTTATTAACCCCTTTTAAAAGATGGAGAAAGTTAGGGTCAGAGAGGCAAGTTACTGGGCCAAGGTCTCAGAGCTTGCAGTGGTAAAGCATGGAGTCAAGTCTAGCTTGATCAATTTTCACACCTATACTCCTTCTTCCTCCCAGCTGACTATAGCAAAATACAGTGTGTAAAACCTACATCCTCTGCACTATATGGTAAACGTTGTAAACCGTATATTTCAAAAAAGCTAACATAAAAAGGACTATATAAAAAGCTGCTTTTCACTTACAAAACTATAAAATTACCATTGAAATTTCTTTATTTCTCTTTTGCTACTGCCCATTCTTGAAAATGTCCTCACTCAAAAGCATTATGGAGGTATCTTAAACAGATTCAAGTAGACCTGCCATTTGACCCAGCAATCCCATTACTGGGCATATACCCAAAGGAAAAAAGGTCATTCTGTAACAAAGACACATCTACCCGAATGTTTATAGCAGCACAATTCACAATAGCAAAGATGTGGAAACAACCCAAATGCCCATCAATACATGATTGGATTAGTAAGCTGTGGTATATGTATACCATGGAATATTACTCAGCTATAAGGAATAATGAAGATACGACATCTCTATGGTTCTCCTGGAGAGAGATGGAACCCATTATATTAAGTGAAGTATCCCAAGAATGGAAAAACAAGCATCACATGTACTCACCAGAAAATTGGTTTCCCTGAACATCACCTAAATACACATCTGGGAACGACACCAATCGGATATCAGACTGAGGTGGGGGGTGGGGGAGGGGATGGGGGTATGCCTACACAATGAGTGCATTGCACACCGTTTGGGGAATGGTAACACTTGAGGGTGCTGACTCGGGAAGGGGGGGCGGGGAAGGGAGGGATATATACCTACATGATGGGTGCAACACGCACTACCTGGGGAACAGACACGCCTGGAGCTCTGACTTGGGGGAAAAGGCGGTACATGGGCAACATATGTAACCTGCAATTCTGTATCCCCCATAACAATAAGATGAAATAAAAAAAAAAAAAGAAAATGTCCTCACTTAAATGTTTTTAACAGTTGTCCCTCAAGCCCACCGAGGAGGATAAGGATGAAGACCTTTTTTTATGTGAAGTTTGGGGCTGTCCCCAGTGATGTTCTTTGATGCCCTTAAAAAATAACTAGTCCATTATATAGGCTTAATCTACATTCTTTAATAATTCTTCAGATGTCTCAGGAAAATGATACTAACTGAAAACATAAGCCTGAGAATTTGTCTTAACCTGGAAACATTTGTTTTGTTTTGTTTTTTAATTTATTTATTTTTTATTCTTATTTCCGCATATTGTGAGGGTACAAAAGTTTAGGTTACGGATATTGCCCTTGTCCCCCCACCCCTCTGAGTCAGAGCTTCAAGCGTGTCCATCCCCCAGACAGTGCGCATCACACTCATTATGTATATATACACCCATCCCCTCCCCCACCCACATCTGCCCAACACCTGATCAATGTCATTCCTAAATGTGCTCTTAGGTGATGATCAGTGAAACCAATTTGATGGTGAGTACATGTGGTGCTTATTTTTTAACCTGGAAACATTTGATCTGGAGGTCTCCTGGGGGTCCTCTTGCTTTGCCTCTTCATATCCCAGGGGAATGATCAAAACCATTTGCTTGATATAACATCTTCCATTCAGGGTGAGCTCCAATGTAGGTTTCTTATGACATCAAACTAAAGGAAATAGAAAATGAGAAACCATTTAATACATGCATTAAATGTCTTTTAGGCCTGTGTGTGATTGTCCATCACAGCCCCTAATTTGTGTCCTGTAGTCTAATCTGAATTTCTTATATAAGTCAAAAACTTGTGCATATTTGCAGTAAACCATTTAAGAAATACCAATGACTATAAAATAAGGCACCATGCAAAGTCATTTCTCTGAAAAAATGAAAAACTGCCTTCTCAAGGAGTCATTTTCCATGTTGTGTTTTCCCAAATGAGACCAGAGTTGGTTGAAGAGGGGCGCCATGTAAATGGATTTGGGGCTGATGTTGTGGACAACTTCCTTAACATGGCATCCACCGTGTCTGTGGATGGACTGAAAATTTAGGGAGCTCTAGGGCCTCACCTCAGAAATTGTCCTTTATGAGCTTAAAGAGGGTCACCATGTTGGTGCTGCTAATAATATTATTTTTCTAATTCACTTGTTCCCTAAGAAATCCAGAATAGTTTACGTATACATTTTAAACTTTCAAAACTGCCAGATTCTGCCCAAACCTCTCAACTCTGAGTGTGACATTAAAACATCCATAAGACAACAGCATTTCTCATATTAGGTAATCAGATGGAGCCCTTAAACATTTACCATTTCAGATATCTTTCTGCTCTGTGGTTATGTGGGTTTAGTAAGAAAGAAAGAATTTGAAATGATTATACTGTTTTGGTGACTGTGTTGCTTTTTTCTTACTGTTTTCTCATTGCTCCACTCCATCTTGTTTGCAAGAAGATAGTCTCTTTCAGGCCCCCTCCCTAACCCTTTTCTGCTCCAGGTGCAGATAGAAGTGTCCTCGTTTGCAGGTTTGGTGCTGGGAAAAGATTTTCTGTCACAAGTTAAAAACCTCTAGCTTACATAATGTAACCCATTAAGGCTCCCTTTTAACGTGGACTCAAGTAGCTCTTTCATGTGATACACTGAAAAGAGCCATGCTGTCTGGCCTTCAAGTGGGCTTGACCTTATTTAAACAGAGGTCAAGCAGTAGCTGCCCGGCAGTGTCCAGCGTGAAACAAAGCCATCACGTCATGTTTCAGCCAGCCCCAGCGCCCCAAGATCCCAGAGGGCTGAGTCTGGCCAGAAGCTGCTGGCCCTCCCTCTTCGGACTTGCCTGCCCTGAGGAAAGGTCATCCCCTCACGGCCTTCTGTGGAGCTGGGAAGAGAGGCTGGGGTTAAGGCCGCCAGGGCAGCTGTACCACGAGACGGAGTCTTTGGGAGCAAAAGAAAGCTCCTGTAGGGTCTCCAGCGGCCAGGTGGGCAGAGTCTAGAGAGGCTGCTTTCTCTGGGTGAGGTGACAGGCTTGTCACCGTGTCTATCTTTTTGACCAGCCATGATACCCTGGGTAAGGGATGTCCAAACAAAGAATACAAGAATGTGAAGCCAACCTTCTATCAGAATTCAACTTCTGACTAGGAAACACATTTCATATTGATGTATCAGTCATCTAGCTTGCTGTGCAGAGCCTCAACTATGAGCAATAGCTACCCAATGCCATCTGAGGTTCCCCTGTTCAGTTTTCATGTGATGTAATGTATTATACTCTTAAACAAAACCCATTTTCAGAAACAAGCAAACAGAAAAGCCCTCTTTAGAGAAAGATTTTCAATTACATGGAGAATTTCCTGTTCAGAACGAGCTCCAGTTAACTAGACCTCGTCTCTATCCAGAGCGTCCTGTGGACAGGCAGAAAAGCACCACGAGACACCTGCTGGTTCTCTGAAGCCAGACAGACCTGGCTCTGTCAGAGATCTCCCACTTACTAGCTCTGCGACCTTAGGCATGACGCCTCCCCTTGCTGAGCAGTTTCTCCATCTGCAGAACGAAGATAATATTTAACTAGCAGGAGTAAACATGACGACCTTATTCAGTGCCCACCTAGCTGTCTGGGGCCTAGTACAGACTCGACAGATGGTGAATGCTCTCTCCAACCCCGTTTCCTGATGAATGTGGCCAGATGCCACTCCTCTTCCAGCTCATCTGGTGAGCGCTATCGATGAATCATGTATTTCAGGAATTGCTGAACGAATTGAGCAGTATTGTCCATTTAAGTGTTGAAAGTCATTTATAGATATGCCCTCTCCTTTCCTCAAATATTCATTGCTTACAGGAGGAAAAACCATTGTCTTCTACCTTGTTTATTTTGAGAAAGGGATCATACTTTTGAGATAAAAGTAGGCTATTTTTTTTCCTAGTCCCTCACCCCTCTCCTCTAGGTTCTAAAGCCAGGCTTCCTCAAAGATTTAACTCTGTAGCTTCCTTTTGGTCCCGTGCGTGCGCTCACAGAACAGTTTGCCCTAACAGCCACGCTCCAGATAGACTGCATCAGCCAGACCTCATGCAGTGCCTCATTCGATACCAGGGGTGCGTCCCTCATGCTCCATTTTGCAGGGTCGTATGTTAACATGTTTCTTCTTCGCCCCCTTGGGCAGTAGGTGGGGACCCTGAGACTTAATACTATGTCAGGGATGTTCTTGAGATCTCAACACACCTCCTCAAAGGTCTCAGACAGTCAAGGAAAGGATGTCGGTGGGAAGGCAAAGAAAGCTGGGTGCTCCCAGAGCTGAGTTCCATCAATTTTCTGAACAGTAGACAATTTTATTTTCATTGTTGTCTTGCTTGCCTGTCACTTTGCTTTAAGTGAAATGCCAAACAGAAAAGCAAAGTCTGAGTTTTATAAGAGGAGCACCCAGATCACCTTAATGTACTTTGTCTACAGCTGTCACTTATTGTTTTGTCACTGTCTTGAATATGACTTTGAAAGAACCCACGTTCAATTTAAAAAATAAATCCTGCCATATTGATTGAAGAACACACCATGGATGGATCTTCTGAAATAATGGCTAATGCCCCCACCAATAATTTATATTTGACATTGAAATAAATTATAGGGATTTTTTCCTGGTGATTTATTTCCTATTCATAATGCTACTGGGGTTGGTTTGTTTGCTCATTGGTGGTTGGGGTTTTGTTCTCTTTTCTCTAGTTTTATTATTAGCTGCATTTCCAAAGCATATGCCAGTGTACAGTCAGGAAAGACAGAGCATTCCAGAAATAGGCAGGGGAATCAACTGTGGGACTGAAATTTTGCTACAAGCAACCCATGTATGGATGACCTAGCTCATTTCCCGGGCCAGCTCCCACACTTCACCTGGACAGCCCTGAGTTTTACCTGTTCCTTTTTATTCCCCTTTAGAAAAAGGCTCAAGTTGCTCAGTTCCCAGCCTGCTAAAGCTGCTATCCAAGAAGTTTAAAAAAGAATACTGCTTCTAGTAACTACTTCACTTTGTGGTTTTCCCATTGTCTTCTTATGTGATTTTGGCAAGGGGCATGAGCTCTCTTACTATGAAGAGTGTATGGTTCCCTGGAATCTCAAATTTTTAAAAAACTTAGATAAATATTATATAAAAAGGTGTTTTGTTAATGATTTGACTTCTTTTGAAAAACTAATGGCATTTTTGTTTCTTATCCAGGTATACTGTGATGTCAGGAACACCTGAAAAAATTTTAGAGCATTTTCTAGAAACAATACGCCTTGAGCCAGCTTTAAATGAAGCAACAGGTATATGCATAGAACAGTTTCGTGTGTCCATTAAATCCAGGCATGGCATTGTTTTTTTTAAAACAAATCCTGAATTCATCCTCAGTGTGTATAGCCTAAGCAACTTTGGAAAGGGGTTATGTGTATTAATGTGTGAAGAGCATCCCTGTGTGGCCAGACAGGGACCAATCCTTCTGTCTCTCCTCTGCCCTCTGCAATCCTGGCTGTTGTGTAGATAACTCCATCTATTTCCTACATATTGTGAATAGTTTTCTGTGGGCATCCCTTAGGTTATTATTCAAATCGACCTTCTATAGGCATTTATTGGGTTTATAATTTAAATCCTACCTATTCCCGTAAAGCAGCAATCCCCAACCATTTTGGCATCAGGAACCAGTTTCATGGAAGACAATTTTTCCACAGACTGGGGTGGGGTGGAGTGGGGGTGATGGGTGGGGGGAGGGTGGTGTGGAGCTCAGATGGTGATGCCCGGCCCATTGCCTAACAGGCCACAGACCAGTACCGGGTCGCAGCCCGGGGGTTGGGGACCACAGCCATCAAGGATTTGAAGCTGCCTACATAAAAGGCACAGCTTTGTGCCAATTGGAAGTAAAATGGTACCCTCTGTGACTGTCCCAGTGTAACTAACCCCCCTCTGTTTCAGTTTGCTAGGGCTGCCATAAAAATACTACAAAGTAGGTAGCTCGAACAACAGAATCTTACTGTCCCACTGTTCTGGAGGTGAGAAGTCTGAGATGAAGGTGATGGTAGCCTTCTGAGGGCTGTGGTGGAGAGTCTATTCCAGGCCTCTCTTCTGGCTTCTGCTGGTTTGCTGGCCATCTTTGGCAGTCCTTGGCTTGTCGGGGCATCGCCCCGATCTCTGCCATCGTGTTCACGTGGTGTCTCCCTCCCTGTGACTCTTCATATCGTCTCCCTCTGTGCGTGCCTGTCTCTGTGTCCAAATTCACCCCCTTTTGTAAGGACACCGGTCATATTTGATTCGGGCCCACACTAAGAAGCTCGCCTTAGCTCGACCACATCTGCAAAGACCCTATTTTCAAAAAAGGTCATGTTCTGAGGTAGTGGAGGTTAGTTCTTCAACATATCTTTTGGGGGGGATAAAATTTAACACATAACACCTCCTTGCAGTGAACCAGTCTTGTTACCTAAACACAGAGATTTGAGGGTGAATAAAACAAATCTCATCACTGAACTAAGTGTTCAGAGTTATGACACTGTTTTGTACTTTGGTTATCACCTTGTATATGACTTTGTAACAGCTGTCAACTTTTTTTAAAAAATCCGATGTTACTGGCTTGTCTCTCAGAATAATGTCATGGGTTACTATTTTAAGCACCCTGAGCTCCATAGGAAACCATCTCTCACTAAGAGAAGTTCAGAGATTTATCTCAAAAAGTTAGTTCAAAATCCATTTCCATAATTGACCTTTGCAATATTCTCAAGGTGAAGATATCATTATTATTATTATCATATACCTCCTAAAAGTATTTTACCACTGACTTCTTATTTTATCTCCTCATTCCAGTTTCTCATTTATAAATAGATTACCTGAGTATTTTTATGTAGGAAATTAATTAGGAATTAGTAGATATAATAGCCAGGATTCCTGGCTCCGGGCCGGTTACTTTGAGCCCAGTATTTGTTGAGTATCTTGTTGGGCAGGCACTAAGCTGAAGCTTTGGACTGGGCAAAGTGAACAGGGACTCACCCTCCTGCCCTCAGGGAACTTGCAATCTGTAGAAGACATACAGGAATGTGCAAATAACTGGAATTTAAGGCTGAATATGATTATTGCTTCAGGGATCTGGGAAAGTATCATGGAAAACTCAGCTTTTGAAGTGGCCCTGAAGGAAGACTAGTAACCAGTTACCTGAGAAGGGGATGAAGCCTTCCATACTTAGGGACAGCGTTAGAACTGACTAGAAACAGGCAAGGAAGAGCAAGTGGGCTGGTTTTCGCAAGACTGTTGTATACCTAAGTGGGAAAAGGAAGGTAAGGTCTAAGAATTTGGGGTGCAGACCTTGGAGGGTCTTACAAAGTAAAGCTAAGCATTGGGGAGTGGTTGAAAGAATGTGATAAGAGCTTTGCTGGAGAAAGGACACTCCGTATTTAGGATGCAGAAACCCTTGAAGAACCAGTTAGGAGGGGACTGCTTGCTTCCAAGAGCCATACGTAGCCTCAAAGAAACCAAATTTCCAGGACCTCAGGTCAGAAAAAATGCAGCTGACTTTTCCCCTCTGATTAACTGTTTGCCCAGAATGTGTGACTGCATAAAGCAAGAAACAGCATCTCCCCTACTGTGAGGATTATCTCAAAGGGAAGATTCTGGTATGTTAGAAACTATGGCATCTAAGGAAAGATCTGTAGGATCTTTACTACCCATGAAGGGCAAATATATCCTTCCTTTTAAAGTCACCTCTAAAAGAGATGGGGACTGGATTATCATTGCTTCTTAAACAAAAGCATGGAGGCCTAGAAATTAGTGTATTTGAGGGCTGGCCTGTGGGATATGATCCCTGACCCTTCCACTTTTGATGTTAGAGACCAGGCTAACATCATAATTTAATATCAAACTTCATTCCCTGAAGTCTTTCTGATTGTTTCATGTTACAAGTAATGTTCATGGCTTGGAGATAAAAAACAAATCAGTATCTTTCTCAAAAATCAAAAATACAAAATAATCCTAGGGTAGGTCCATGAAATTTGCAGCTACAGTGTAGTGGGAGACCCTTGTTATTTGTAGATTTTACAATTCAGTGAGAAATCTGAGTTGCAGTGAAACCTGTTTACACCGTAGAAATGATTACACCACTGAATTTGACATTCTCTTGATTTACCAAAACATCTGTTTTCTACCTAAGACTCTTAGTTTCCTAGACTTTTACTTTTATGGCCAGGATTACTCATTGAGGGACTTGGGAAATCATTTTCTAGGAAGAAATGATTACAGAGAGTCATGCACACAAGTAAAGAGCAGGACAGCCACATGGAAATGTGGGTGCTGGGTGGGGAGCCATGCTGAGTGACCGCCTCCCCAGCCTCGGAGCACCCCGGTCACATCTCTGCTTTATCAAAAGTTCGACTACTATATAGCACAGCTCTCTGGGTGGCATATAAGCAAGCATGACCTCCCCTCTCCTCAGAGACTATATAAAACATATCAAGGTGACTCTAGATGTGAGACTCAGACAAGCCAAAGTCCTTTTGTGTTTAAAAAGTTTCATGCAGATTCTGTCTGGCACCTTCTCTGCTTCTTCTCCGCCTTAGTACAATGGGACTGATGGGTCTGGTGACACTGAGTCCTGACAGTTTGGGATCACACTCATTACTTATGTTTAAATGAGTATAACAGTTACACCCTTAGTCACTGAATCAAACTTTGCCTGTATAAATGCATTAAGAATATGGACTCTGGAAATCTAATTTATAGAGTGAAAATTGGCATATTTCTCATCATTTTCTATTTGAAAAGTTATGTGAATTTCATAATCTCAGCCAGTGTGGTTGTGGCCTCTTGGGTTCCAAGTTTCAATGGGTGTAGTCCTGCGGTTTGTAGGTTTGTCTTCATGTGCTGCCCCATCCAGCTGGCTGGAGAGTGCCATCTTTGCAGTGAAGAACCAGCCTCGAATTCAGTGACGAAGTCAATGAAGCTTATCTCTGAGACCTGTCTTTTTTCCCTTCCCATCCTTCTGCTTACCTACCTACAAAATAGCTTCAAAGATTCACGACCAGCCTGAGCAAGAGTGAGACCCCATCTCTACTAAAAATAGAAAAAATTAGCTGGGCCTGGTGGTGCACACCTATAGTCCCAGCTACCCGGGAGGCTGAGGCAGGAGGATCACTTGAGCCCAGGAGTTTGAGTTTGCAGTTAGCTATGATGATGCCACTGCACCCTAGCCAGGGTGACAGAGAAACTCTGTCTCAAAAAAAAAAAAAAATAGCTTCAAAGATAGGACAGGCACCATTTTCATCTCCTGATGTCTTTTGTTTTCCTCCAGTTGCTGCACTCAGCCTTTATCTTGTCTCTTTTTGTTGCTTTTTTTCCCCTCGCCAATTCTCTGCTCTTACTATCTCCTTTTTCTATAATTCTATCACCCTCTCAAACTTCATTGCTCCTTCTGGAAATAGGAGGTAAAAAAGAGATAAAGGAAAAATATGTTGAAAACATAAACTCGGTATATAAGTAGACAAAGAAATGACCATGTCCTAATTCTGCATATATGGTACTGCCTATGTGTGTCTTTAATTGTATATGTTTTTAAATTTTTTTGCAGCTAAGGTACCTAGTGCCATTCATACAAGGCTGTCTTTTTTTAAAATACTATACTTTTTGTCCATTGTCCCCAGAAATTGACTTTCTATCTCAAGCTCTGTCAACATCATTGTTTTTATATGAAGTGCTTCTATGTATAATAAAATCATACCCCAAACCAATGTATAAGAACCAATGGCCAAGAACAAGTAAATCTACATTCCTGCTTTCCTAAAGATTGCCACAAGAACCTAATTTCCCTTTCTCCTTTTTTCTTCCCTCCAGATTCTGTTTTAAATGACTTCGTTATGATGCACTGTGTTTTTATGCCAAATACCCAGCTTTGCCCAGCCCTGATGGCCCAATATCCTTTTGTTGTGATAAGTCTCATTCCCTTAGAGACACCCTACCGGTACATGGCCGTGACCTCCTCTCATCTTCTGAAGGTAAGTCATGGCCCAGGTGGAGTTGTGCTTTCCACTCTCGTCAAACTTGGAAATGCCAGCAGTTTCCCTCCTGTATAGACTCTGGTTTTCCCTGGCATCGGTTTAAGGATTTCCTCCTTATTACCAGTGTTGAGAAGTGTGAACCAGATTACCCCAGAAAGGTGATACTGGTGAGAAATATACATGCCTGGGAAGTAGGCTAGCGAAGGTTATGTAGAGGAATCTGGGAGTGTTATTGGGGATAGTGCCTAAGCTGGGAGACAGGCTATGCACCTGTGTCACACTACCTGGCAGGACGGAGTGTGGTCTGCTTGTGTTCTTCCTCTGAGCTGTGGTATTCATCAGGTTGCTACCCTGCTGAACTAAATACAAGTTATCATTGCCAGGGAGCTTTCCTTTCACATTCATCTTAGTCCATCTTTTCCTCTAGGTACCGAAATTTCTTTCTTTGTTGCTATTTGTTATCATTATCGTGTTGACTTAAAGATACAAAACTTGAAATTCTAAGGACAGTTCCTCTAGACAGCTTGAAGGCTGACTTTGTTTCACGCAGCTTTTCAATGGTATATTGAACGGACCCCCCCAACGCTGGTCTCTGGCACGGCGTGAGCATTCAGAAAATGTGAGCTGAATAAAAGAAGTGAATATTATTAATGAATTTCACCCTCAACTTTGGGGAACATAGGAAAGTATATTTTTAAATTCTGCTTTATTTTTAAGGCAACAAAAATTTAGACCCCAAAACACTTTGACCCTTTTGAGTCGTGAAATATATTGAAGGAGAATGCCCACCCCCACTTTTTTTTTTTTGAGCAATTCAGTTTTGGCATATTGCCTTTTTTCAGGATTATAATTACTCTCCCTGATTCTCATTTTCTTGTGCACCCATAATTCTCTTTGAAGTCAACAGAATGTGTGAGGATGGGAGATTTGAGTTGAATGTGTTACTCAGAGGGAGCTGCAAGAGTGAGATTTGGGTGTTTATTTGCCTGGAAACTATCTTTCCAAGTAATGACAGCTTAATGAGACTTACCTATGTTATATATTCTTCCTGGCTCATATTCAGTTCTTCTCAGGTAAAATTAACCCATTCAGGCTCTCTCCGTGCTCTTTTAACTCCATACATGGTAGTCATTATCACACCTTTGAAATTTCTCAGAAGGAAACAATGAAAACCACCATTGAGTTTAGACTTATTTTTTCCACAGTGAGCACACTGATGAGTCTAAGGCAAACCAAACTGGAATCAGAGTGATAGTAAAGTGGGCCAAGTCTTAGCATCTTTACCACTCAAAGCCCCGAACACTAAGCTTGTATTTTTTGCAAATTCTGATGTCTTCATTGATTAGCATATTCTCCTTCAAGAGTTGGTTGAGAACATTCAAATCACTAACTTCTTTTTTCAAACTGGTAGGTCCTGGAGAAAAGGTGCATGCCATGCGCAGGTGGGGACCAATGGGGATGCTGACATTGAGGAGGAGGAGGGAAAGATGAGAAAGTGGACAATACAATCATGGGAGACCTGTGATATCAAATCTTAATTTTTTTTTTCTGTAGCCTGAGGAATCCAGGATGGCTAAGTATAATTTATACCACCCGGTGCCCTCAGTCCGCCTGCTTCACATCTGGCCTTGTTGTAACTTAGATTCTCTTCATTGTTTTGTTTCAAATCAACTCTCTGTGTGTCAGGCACCACGCTAAGAGCATTGACCACTACGATTTTACTTCACCCTTGCAGGATTCTGTTGGGTTGGTATTAGCTTTATTTTATAAATGAGGATCTGAGGCTCCCACACCCTTGCAGTGGCATGCCCCCCGGCAAGTGGCCGAGTCACCCAGGGCTTAGGATTCCAGGCCTGGGGGTTGTCATTTTTCTCTTCACAACTCCTTTCAAAGCTTATTTAAGTTTCTAATGATTCTATAACCTTTAAAGTTTAAGAACATTGCTCGACAATATATTGCACAATGCATGTTTATCTATGCTTCAGGTGTCTAAAACCAAAGTAGGCTTAATTTGTTGAAACCAAATAAAGTGCTTTGTAGGACTTCTGTCTATCCTAAAAATTCTCTGTGATTTTCTGAATGCATTCCTTTAAAATGTGCTTTTTCATTTTTAAGAGTTTCCCAATGTTCCAAGGCTCTCAGGGGGACCTATTTTGCATATTCACTTGGACAGCTCAGGGATGTCACAACAGGCCAGTCAAGGGTTCTACTTGCAGGTCAGTTGTGTGGGGAGAATCAAGAAGGGGACTTTAGGCCTATGGGCTAGTCCAGCACTGTCCCAGGAAACTTTGTGCAGTGATGAAAATGTTTTATATCTATGTTAGCCCAATAGCCATTAGGCTTGATATTAGCTACTGTAAGGAATTGGATTTTTAATTATATTGAGTTTTCATTGATTTAAATTTAAATAGCCACATGTGGTAGTGGCTACCACAATAGACAGCACAAGTCTAGTCCTTAGATATTGGAGATAGGAGCCTAAGACAAGACGTGCTATTCTGTAATGCCTAGGGACGGTGTCCCAGGAGGCCAGGAGCTCATCCTGCTGCACTTAAGCCGAAGGAAAGGGTTCTGTCTCTGAAGGGTCATGTATGGTGAGTGCTTCTTTATTGCGTGAATGACCCAATGTTTAGCGTTCCTTTCCCCTCAGGGAGATGTTATATAGGCTCTTATAAAAGCTATGTTTCCCTGGTCATAAGTAACATAAACCAACTGTGACTGACATAAGAAATAAAGGAGTTCATCAGAAGAATATGGGGTAACTCAGAGAAACGAGGGGATCCTTGAAGAGTCCAGGCCTTAGGAAAGGGCCTCTGGGGCAGGAACTAAGGACTCAGCAGTTGGGGTAAATCTACTCCAAACACGCTGAGTCCTCGCCTCATTCCCACGTCCTTGGGAACTAGGTTCTGCTTGGCCTCCGTTGGGTCAAGCGAAGGCAAAGTACTTCACTGGACAGTTTCACAGAGACCGTCTGCAAAGCAAAACAGAGAAAGTGGCGAAACTAATGCTGAGCAGGCAGACACAGCAAACGTACACAAACTGGTTGGCAGCACACCCACAATCAACAGGAACGTATAATGTCAGGTGAACAAGTGAGTGAACCCCATGTTTTTAACACAGGGTACAGGGATAATAAAATCCTTCACCACGTTTCGTTAGTCAGTTGCTTTGGCTAAGTATTTTTAAAGTACTTAACATCTGTGGCTTTTTATAGCAGCCCTCTCAAGAAGTCAGTATTTTCACTGTTCTTTTTCCAAATCAATAAACTAGGATAATGAAAAATTATGATTTACTCAGAGAAAGGTAATTACTAGTACAGAACAGATTTGAGCCCTGAGCCGCTGACACCTATTTCTGTTCTTAGTCCACAAAGTATGTCTCTTCCAGTTTTGCTTTTAGCAGGGAGAAAGATGGTAGAACTCAGTTTAACATTAATATATCAGGCCTTTTATGTGCTAATGAGAGAGACTCTCTATTCATTAGATACACTTTGGACATGATTTGACCTGATGAATACAAGTGCTTTATAATGAGTTTTAAAGTCATATTTGTTCAATTTCTATACTTTTCATCTCCAGCTTCTTTAATCTTTTTAAAATCTGCATTTAAAATTCAGTTCAATTTTCCTTTAGTCTTAAAAAGAAAATTAAAAGCACACATATGTATATATATAACCCTATCATCTCTCAGGTATAACTATTGCTATTATTTTGGTATGTAACCTTCTAGTCTTTTTTCTATACATATAGATATACTTTTAAATACAAGAATGGGCTCATAGTGTAAATAATTTTGTATGCTATTTCATAAAACAATATTTGTGAATATCTTTCTATCTTTAATATGCCATTAAATATTTTTCTGTACCATTTTTCTAAATATAGATAGCATTGTCATCCTTAAAAATAAAACATCCTCATTATAAAAAAATTTCAATAACTACAATAAGAGAGCAGAGCAAAATTCATCTGGTATCTCACTACTGTTAATAATTTTATGAAAAACATTTCAGAATATATATATAAAAAAGTACATAAGCCTTTATATAAATTAAATCATGTTACATGTGCTTTTTAGCAATATGCTCTTTTTTACTTTATTGTATGTTGTGAATATTTTTTCAAACTAATACATATAAATAAAACTACATCATCTTTTTTTTTATTGAGTACTGACAGTGTGTCACAGAGTGACACAGGGGTGGAGGGCTGGGGGAGGAAACCAAAGAAAGATACATTATCATTTTTAATGACCACATAATATTATATGGTATATTTGTTTAGCCTCTTCCTATTGGATATTTAGATTATTTTCACATTTTTTTGCAATAACAAACACAATAGGATGAATCAACATTCTTCCAACTAAATCTTTAATCTTTGTCCATGTATATGATAATTTACTCATTTTAAATTTCTAAAAGTAGGCAAACAATATGTAATATTTTCATACTTTTCATGTTTATTCCCAAATTGCTCTCCAGTTGTCTTAACTCTGTGCTTTATGATTAAACTCTGTCATATTCTTGTTTGTCTAAATAGAGGCTGGCCTTCAATTCATTAAGTGATGACAACTAAGTTGATACTATTTTGAATTTTAATAGCTGTCTCCTTGATTCGGAGTATTTTCACATCATTTACTTTACCTTTCCAACACCCATTCCCTAAATGTGAGGCAAAAAGGTCTGGTATATTTTTTATTTCATTTGACATATAAGAGAAATCAGGGCATGGGGAGGCCAAATAACTACCCAAGAATCTGCATGTACTGAAGATGTTTAGAGAAAGTCCATGTACCACTAATGTAATTATGGTTGATTTCCCCAACATTCATGCCATCTTGGTTGTCACTCTGGCCACTTGTAGTAATTGGCTGTCCTTGCCAATGACTGGTTCTCAAATGGCAGGCCCAAGCTAGACTGGGCCAGTGGAATTCAAAGAGAAGCTTCTTGGGCTTCTGGGTAAAAACCTTTTCAACATTTAAGAGAGGCCAGGCACGGTGGCTCACACTTGTAATCCTAGCACTCTGGGAGGCCGAGGCGGGAGGATGGCTGGAGGTCAGGAGTTCGAGACCAGCCTGAGCAAGACTGAGACTCCGTCTCTACTAAAAATATAGAAAGAAATTAACCGGACAACTAAAAATATGTATAGAAAAAAATTAGCCGGGCATGGTGGCGCATGCCTGTAGTCCCAGCTACTCGGGAGGCTGAGGCAGTAGGATTGCTTGAGCCCAGGAGTTTGAGGTTGCTGTGAGCTAGGATGATGCCAGGGCACTCTAGCCCGGGCAACTGAGTGAGACTCTGTCTCAAAAAAAAAAAGAAAAAAAAAACATTTAAGAGAAAGAACAGGATGCCAGTAACCCCAGTTGCCAGCAGCAGCTGCCCTACAACCGTGAGGGGAATGAACCCCAGGATAAAGCTGAAGTGAGTGGACAGTCAGAAAAACATGTGTCTGTGATGACATCATTGGCATTTGGACCAGTTCTGAAGCTTACTCTGTCAATAGATTTTCTCTTGTGTCAATGAATACTGGTCTTTGTTGTTTAGGACAGATTCTTGCTGCAGCTAAAAGAATCTTAAGGGATAAATGGCTTATATTTAAACTTACAGAAATTCAAATACAGCAATAATTTTGGTCAAATATTTTCTATTAGCATACAATTTTCTTTGGCTTAGTATTCAACACAAATTTTATGCTTGGGCACGGAAATAATTTAGTTTCCTGAGTTAAAAAGAGAAAATATAGTATGTATTTGCTACTAAGTTTTAGTGAAAACTGCCTTTTCTATATTTCATTCCTATACAAAAACAAACACAACAACTTCCCTTCCTGAAAAGGCAAGGTCTCTGTCATTTAGACCTCTGTGAAATTGACCCGGAGATGTTCTCTTTATAAGGTGACTTCAGTTTTCTAAGTGGGACATTTATCAAAATTTGCATTTCTTGTTGATGAAAGATTTACATAACAACATCAGGTTTATATTCTTTAGATGAAGCCAAGTGTTTAGGAACATTCTTTAGATTCCTAAGAAAAACTTAAATTTTGTTTAAGTCACATTTGGCCATTGTAGTCCCCATTTGATTCTGAAAAGTATTTGATCCATATGTCACCATTAGAACAATTTGCTTTTGCAGATATGCAATTTGAGAGTTTATTTCCAATGAGGAAGACTTGGTTTGATGACAATATGAACATGATGTGCTCCTTGGAAGAAAAAAACTGTCTTATCAGATATGCTATAAAATATTTTCTATGTATTTTCTCAGCCTCTTATCAACACTATGAGGTGTGTAATCTTTTAATCTTGTTTTTTACAACAAGGAAAGTGAGGTTGAGCAGCTAAATAATTTGCCCCAAGTTACACAGCTAGTAAAATGTTAGGCAAGATTTGAACCCAGGCAGCATGTTGGATTAGGTCATGTCTTGAGTATTCTACTGTGAGTACAAGCCCCTGGTTTGAGACTTAAAAAGAGAATAGCCAAGAACTAATGACTTCTACAAACACAGAAAATTCTGAAAATCAGTGGGAAAAAATATTCTGAGCAAAACAAATGGGAGATATCTAAAGAAATTGAAAGCACAGAAGGCGCTTCTGCGAGCTTAAAGTTAATAGGTGCATACAAACAAAAGAGCAGCCTGTGTTGGTAGGAATAGCATCACAGAGTTAATCCCAGAAATGCCAAGTCTTATGAAACATCCTAAAACTATCCACTGAAAATATTTTAAATGATTTCGAGAGGAGGATCAGTAATAATATTGATAGCTAAGATTTACTGAGTACTTAATGTGTGTTTTACCTATATTATCTCATTTCATACTTAACAGCAATCCTATGAAGTTTACTGATGAGGAAACAAGGCTCTAAGTGGTAAATTAACTTGCCAAGGATGATATAGTTGATATATAAGTGGGGAAGCCGGGATATGAACCTAGGTAGTCTAATGTCAGAACCTGTATTCTCATGAACATACTGCATCAAGGAAGGAACAGACTCAGTGGCCAGAATGTTGGGCTGCTGCACAAAGGCACGAAGCCTCAGATTATAGTAGGAAAAGCAGAAGCTCTGAAGTCAGAAGACCTATGTTTAAGACCTGTGTCTTGGCCAGGCGTGGTGGCCCAAGCCTATAATCCCAGTGCTTTGGAAGACCAAGGCAGGAGGATCGCTTGAGGCAAGGAGTTTGAGACCAGCTGGGCAACATAGCAACTATCTTTACACAAATAAAAATTTAAAACTTAGCCAGGCGTGGTGGCATGTACCTGTAAGCCCCAGCTATTTGGGAGGATTATTTGAGCCCAGGAGTTGGAGGTTGTAGTGAGCTATGATGGTGCCACTGCATTACGGAACAAGACCCTGTCACTAAAAAAAAAAAAAAAAAGAAAGAACAAAAAAACCCTGCGTCTTACAAGCTAATTACTTGGCAATTATCCTTAGCCTCTTCTATGTTATAGGGGTAATTACACTTGCCCCATCCCCTTTACCAGGTTTTTGTGAAGATCAAATGAGGTTACACGTGTGAAAGTACATTATAAACCTTAAAGCCCCATATAGATGTTGCTATTATTATTGTACCATCATGAGAGGAACATGGCATATCGTAAAGACTGTACAAAAGCTTGGTCTCGTCAGTGTGCAGATGACCCCCAAAGTTTGTTTTCAGCTGCAAGCAGAGATCTTGTATGCAAAGCAGGGTTTTAAAAACAACAACATTGAAGAGTATCAGTTTGAATGTTGTTAAGTGTTTTATAAATAGCTGCATAATTAGCATGTACTTACTGCAAAAAGTATACATAATATTTTATTCCCTGTTGTAGGCTGTAAATGAAGCTGCTGCCTCTACATCCTAGGAGGTTTTCACTTACTTTCCCCGTGATAATTTTAATACATGGAACCATTATTAGCTGAATTAAGAATAAGTAAATGAGCAGTAAAAAAAAAAAATACAGAAAAATTACAGGTGCCTGTGGTGAGTAAGATAATAACTAGGTAAAAATATATGAAATAATTACAGTGTTTGAACGGCAGAGCCGGCATGAGGAAAATGACTCAATGGAATATTAAGCCTGCTGTTGGCAGGGTGGAAAGACTGTAGCCTACACTGTGGCCTTTACCTCTTCTGATTTTCAGCCCTAATACCTCACTGAAAACAGATCCAGTCTGTCCTCAGATGCCAAAGGAGGTGGTTCCATTCAATGAAGATTTAATCACTTGGAAAGTTTGTCACGCTGTAGATTAAATACCCAACAACTGAAAGATTTTGCCTAAAAGATGTACCAGATGTTTTGGAATTTGTATAGACTTAGTGTACCTAGTGACATTGAATTCTTTATGAATTTATTTGGAATGTATCTTTGATCTATATTTGACATCTTGACAAAATGAAATTTCAGGTAATTTAGATAAAGGGTCTTAAAGAGTTGTGACTTTTTTTTTTTTTTTTGAGACAGAGTCTCACTCTGTTGCCTGGGCTAGAGTGCCAAGGCGTCAGCCTAGCTCACAGCAACCTCAAACTCCTGGGCTCAAGCAATCCTTCTGCCTCAGCCTCCCGAGTAGCTGGGACTACAGGCATGCGCCACCATGCCCAGCTAATTTTTTCTATATAGTTTTAGTTGTCCGGTTAATTTCTTTCTATTTTCTAGTAGAGACAGGGTCTCGCTCTTGCCCAGGCTGGTCTCGAACTCCTGACCATGGGCCATCCTCCTGCCTCGGCCTCCCAAAGTGCTAGGATTACAGGCGTGAGCCACCGCGCCGGGCCAAGTTGTCACTTTTTTGAAGATTTTTTGCGTTATATAGTGCATTATATATAGCATTCTAAACAATGTGATTGTTTAAGGTGACAAGTCAATCAACAAACGTCAAAGTTTTTTATGTTCCTGCATGTTCATTCCTTAGCTAGAAAATGTAGAAATGCACAGTGAGTTTAAGACATGGTTCCTGCTCTTAAGGATTCTGATTTAAGGCTCCCCCGTGGTGAGAAATGTTTATTACATGTTAAGTATTCCTAATCTGAAAATCCAAAATCCAAAATGCTCCAAAATTTGAAACTTCTTGAAATCCAACATGACACTCAAAGGAAGTGCTCATTGGAGCATTTCACATTCTGGATTTTCAGGTTAGGCACACTGAACTAATAAATATAATGCAAATATTTCAAAGTCTAGGAAAAACTGAAATGTAAAACACTTCTGGTCCCAAACATTTCAGATAAGAGGTACTCAACCTCAAGAGTGTCAACCTTGAGAGAAACTTCAAGTTAGAATTTGGATGGTCAGTAGATTTAACAATGTCCGGTTAGTAGTAGCCACTGCTTTCCTCGCTGACAGGTATAAGTCAAGAGAGCTGGCTGAAGCTATAGCAGAGGGGATCTCATTCAGATATTAGGAACTCTGTGCCTCCCTGATGGTCAGATTATCAAGGTTGTAGCAGTTAACTCTTGATTTTTTGCATTTGCTTTGTCCATTTTGAGGATTTGAGGGGATCAATTTGTACATTCTCAGATGGATTTCCCTGTTTCCCAACAGACTTCTAAATCACCTGACTCTGTTACATAATATATGTTAGAATAAAGAAATTAATGTTAATATCAGAAAGAGCACAACACCATAGAAAGGCATAAAGAGTGCTGGGGAGGGAAATAAGAGAACTGAGTTCTAGTCCCAAGAATTCCATTGATAAATTTGGAAAAATTAACCTCACTCTGCTTCAGTTTGCTTACCTCTAAGATGATGCAATTGAAGGACATGCAGTCAAAGGCTCTTTAAACTCACAGGTTTTGATTCTGTGACTCATCTGACATCAACTCAGTGTGTCAGTAATGAGTTTGGCCACTTAAATTATTATGGCCTTTTCTTAATTGTGTTTAAAATACTGATTCAGTAAATAAATCTGGATTCTCTTACAGACTTTTAAGAAACTGGAACTTATGAGATACCAGAACCATGTGGTCTTTCTGTGTCTCTTTCCCTCAGGAGTTCAGGCAGCCGTATTGCATCTTGTCTGAACCCAGCTGTCATGATATCACGATATGGCCTTACTCAATAAAAGTATTTCCTGATCATTTGACAAAATCATTGGATTATTATGTATTTTATTTTCTGTCTGCTCTTAACATATCATATGTGCATGGTACTCATTGATAATCCTTTCTAAATTGTTATTCATCGTGTAGAGGAGCTAGATTTTATTTCACATAGGGCTTTCTCCATCAAATGGTTAATGCATTATTCCAATTTTAGCCAGAGAATGTTTCTCCAACCTTCCTGATGTGTTTCAATTTATGAACATGCTATATATGAAATGCTACTCTTTTTAGGTTGTACTTTTGACACATATTCAGACCAGGGAACTGGTGGGATATTCTTTATTCTTTGGCTGCTACTTGAAGGGAATATAGTTTTCACCCCTCCTAAAAGCCTGGAGAAATTGTTATGGGCCTAAATAGAAACCCCAGCACTTCACCTAGAACCCTTTCAGGTGTAATAAATTACTTATAAAATCTTCTCTGTGTTGCTTAAGAATCTGATTGAACAGCCAGTTCAGGAACAGAACATTATGTTGCTTGTAGAAAGGCAGAATCCTTTAGCACATTCCCAGATCCAGCTATAAAAGTAGTATTACCCCTGCCCCCAGTTTAGTAAATAAATATCTATCTATGAGGGGAAAGGCAAGGATCTGTGAAATAAATCGGTGTCTTCTTTTGTTTCTGTAGAGGCAAAAATTCTTACTTTCGGCAAGAAAAGGGAGAAAGCCCCCTTTGTCTCTCTGGATTTGGTCAGTTCTAACTCCCAGGAGGCTGCGGGGTTATTCATTAAGGACAGGAGCCCAGCCCTGGTTTAGCTGCGTGACACCCTGAGTCAGCTGGAGGAAACTTGGAACTTCAGAAGAAACAAAAGGGGGGCATCTTTTTCCCTTTAGGATTTTTGCTCCCCAGATGAAATTATTCTTAATAATGTCATGAATCTAAGCACTAATGTCTGCTCACTGTGGCCACTGGTTGGGACAGTGGGGGTGGCAGCAGAGAAAAGCCTTCCCACTCACTGAACACCCATGAGCAGATCTCTTCTCTCGGAACCTGTCTCTTTACCTGTGAATATTTCCCCTTCAGATTTGTGGAGAGCATTGTATGATCACATGAGCGTAATGAGCATATTTTATAAACTGCAATGCTCTATAGATATTTGAAGTGTGATCACATTAATCTTTCCAACCATGTATCCTATCTTTATTGTGGACAAACCACAGATTTCCCCAGCAAGAGAGAGGAGACGAAAAATCTTTGTCCTGACCTGTAGAGACAATGCAGATTTAATTACCCTACCCTATGGCCCTATAGATTAGCTGCAGGTGTGCTGGTGATATCACTGTATCCAACACACAAGAGTTTTCATTGCTTCCTTGAGTCCATGTCAAGATAACCTGGAAAGTTAGAATTATATACACTTGATACCAACTTGATATTTCAAACCATTGCAGCCTCATACAAGTAGGAAAGAATCTCTCTCCCTTTCTCTCTCTTTTTCTCTTTCCCTCTTAAACACACAAATACCTCCTTTTCAGCATATTTTCAAATCTAATATTTTAGGTGAATAGGAACTGTGTCCATTCTATCACCAGCACCTAGCATGGTGCCTTACTCAAAGGAGTCTCTTAATAAATAATTGGTGAATCAATGTGAATGATTTCTTTGCATAAGTATTTGTAAAGCACTTAGATGTATTTTATTTGAAAAGTATATTAATTCATTTGAAAACACACTGACCTCTTAAAAACCACATTAGCACATTAATTGTCCTGTCTTGGGATTATTTTCTTAAATTTAGGCTAAGAGCTCAGCACTCTGTCTACCAGCTCAATAAAAGCTTTCATTTCCTCTCTATGCTATTACCATCTTTGAGTGATTCACAATATACTCATGCATGTATGGTGTAATATTTTTAAGATCCTAGTTTTTACAGTAACTTCGGGCACAGTGTGACTTTTTTTTAAATTGATAGAACATGATCAAAAATTAAATTTGCTCATTTTTCATAGTACAGGGTCATTGAAAAGATTGCCTTTTACTTAGATCTAGAAAAAGGGAGAGAGGGAGAAGCCTAGACTGAAATGTCAGGGTGAGGAACATGACATGAGCACAGTGGCATCGGGGCATTCGGGGCAGCTGGCGTCAGGCGTGAGCTCAGCCTAGCAGGGGCTTTAAGACATATTCAATTTGGACTTCGGAATTTTCACTGCCTCTAATGTTTATGGAGGCTGGCCTTCCCCAGCCCACACTCTAACCCCCATCTGAGCCATTCTTACTTTCTCCAGTTGGCTCCTATGCCATGGACATGAACATGGTAGTACTTGCCAAAGCCTGATCTATTCCAAAGTTTCTACACAAGCACAAGTTACCATAAAATCAAGCAAAAGAGAGCATCGTGGAAAAGCAGCATTGTACTTTCATTATGTTAGTGGTACCTGGTTCTCTTTAGGTCCACTTTGCATTAATGTCATTAAATGTGATGGCTGAAAGAGAATTTGGAAATTATTTCATCTCACCTCATTTCACAGGTGAGGAAATTGAGTTCTACGGCAGCTAAGTGACTTGCCCAAAGTCGTATAGCTAGACGGTGGCAGCGAAAGGACTTGAACCCAGGGTGAACCAGCACATATTTTTCAATCAGTCAAGAATTACTTTTTGGGGACCCACAATATGCTTGACAATGCTCCTACATGCCATAAAAAAATGGTCATAAAACGTAGTGCCCAGCATTGTAATTCTTTGGAAAGAAAAACTGAGTTATGAATGCATACAAGCAAGAGACCAAAGGGTTAATCAGAAAAGAAATAATTTTCACATAAAGTGATCTTTCTTCCTTTTTTTTATTGTAAGCTCAGAGAGAATTGTAGCAATACAGGTTGAGCAATTTTCTTTTTTATGAATCTTGTGCTCCATTTATGAAAGCCACTTTGCAACCCATTTATATGCAGTAAACCTTTGCTTTAAGGTTCTGTCATTTACCTTGATCATGATTATTTATAGTACTTTTAGAAAAGGCCCTTTACTGGTTTAGTTCTCAAGTACAGCACTGCCACAAGGCAGTTTTCACAGTGTCTTTTAAGGCAGGGTAGGAAGCTAAGACATGGCCAGTCTTGTAGCTAGCTGTGAGGCACAGGGGTGTTGTGTAATAAGAAAACTAGTTGGAATCAGGAGTCTTAGATTCAAAACCAACTCTGTACTCTCACTATGTAATCCTGGCCATTTCCGCTCCTTTGGGGCCAGTTTGTTCACTTGTAGAAATGGAACACTTTCATCACAAGGCTACAAAGTAAAGTTTAACTGAGTTATTTAATACTTTGTACAAGTTACATTGTAAGTTATAAAGAGTAAGTTGTCTTAGGATATAATTATCTATCATATGAACTGTAAGTCACCAAGAAGGGAATAGTATGTCTAAAATATTTCTTGATCACCTACTATGTTCTCCCTCCTGTAATCTATTTATCAGCTGAGAGCAGGGACGTTTACTCTTGGCATAGAGGAGACACTCAATTAAGTATTTATTGTATTAATGAGAAAATAAAATTTCTAGATGAACACCACTATGCTAGGCATGGTTAGAATACAAGACAAATAATCATCATCCCAAGCCTGAAGGGCTTATAATGAAGGTGGTTATCCATAAATTCACAAAGAGCCGATGAGGTAAGCTGTGGTTCTAGGCAAGAGGAAAAGGTGTGGTGTAAAAAGTGTGTCTGCAGCCCTCATCAGGGGATCGATACAGCAGGAACCTCTCCTCTCCTGAGCACTGGGTGAGTTTAGCTACTTCCAGCCTCACTTGCCCACGCACACACTCTTTGTATCAGCCATGCCCCGGCAGGACTAGACACACACTCGGAAGGGCTAAACTGAAATGCATACAGTGAAAGGGATTACAGAGATGTGGATGGAATCATGGGAACCAGCAAGAGGTGGCAAGGCCGCCAGAGACAAGCAACAGCAGGAAACATTACCACCCAGAGAGGCAAAGGGCAAGGTGGAGGCTGGCAGGGAATCAGAGCCAGAGCTAGGCACAAGAGTCCTTGTCAACACTACCTCCAAATGGAGCCTGTGAAAGTGTAATTCCTTGGTCAAAGTCAGCAGGAGTTAACAAGTGTTTGTGTGCATTTGGTAGAGACACTATGTGGGGCTTTTCTGGAGGGCTAAGGGAGGAATTCCATTAATCTAAAAGGCTGGCTTTCTGAAGCTGGGATCTATCACTCTCTGCCTTTGTGAGGAGCACGTGAAATGAGTGTGACATGGCTAACTGTCTTCCTTGACTCCTTGGCACTTACCACGCACAGCCTTCACAAGGTACCGAACAGGAGAAAATGGATTATGCCCTCAACAATAAGAGGCGAGTCATCCGCCTGGTTCTACAGTGGGCTGCCATGTATGGAGACCTCCTACAAGAGGACGATGTGGCTATGGCCTTCCTGGAGGTATTGGGCGGGGTGGGGTGGGGGGGTCATCCCTTCCAAGAATATACCTTTGTCCTACAATACAGGGACCTACCCATAGGCACACTGGCTTTCCTAGAGAGACTGTTATTGCAAATTCTAGACTTTATTAACATGTCCATTCATCAGAAAGGTACCATAGAAAAAGTAAAGCAAAACATCATTCATTATCCTGCCATTTTAATTCAATAGCTGGTAGCACTTTAATGTATTTTCATCTAGCCTCTTTTTCTTTGTATGTTTTCTGTAGTTGTAATCACATAGTCCCCATCATTTTACAGGGTGCTTTTTTCATTTAACTTATGTAAGGC
Organism: Eulemur rufifrons; assembly: GCF_041146395.1. Classification (NCBI taxonomy): domain Eukaryota; kingdom Metazoa; phylum Chordata; class Mammalia; order Primates; family Lemuridae; genus Eulemur; species Eulemur rufifrons. The sequence goes on along the minus strand of NC_090983.1, from coordinate 54,002,936 downwards.
TTTTTCCATGTCAGTACACTCTTTATAATAAAAGTTTCTAATGACCATTGAGTAGCTATGCCACGGATACATTTATATGTTCCCATATTGTTGAATAAATTTACGTCATTTTCAGTTTTCACCTTCCTAGAATAATAGTGCAGTGAACATTTTTGTGCAAGTAGATCTGTCCTGGATTATGTTCCTAAAAGTGGGATTACCAGATCAAGTGTTAGGTATTTTTGAGCAGAGTGGGGCAAATAATTTTGTCAAGGCATTATTACAACAGGAAGTGCTAGACTGTGAAGTTGGTTCGTAAACACTGCTTTTACCTGAACTTCCCTGTTCCTTCCCTTAGCTCTAGCCTCATGTTATCGCATTGATCCTGGCATTTAACCCTTAATTACTCGCTGTGTCCTCCAGAACTTGGATGAGGAAGGCAAAAGGCAATGTCACTTCTATTTCCAGCTTTTTCAGTCTGTAGGTTCTAAAATGAATTATAAGCAACATTGATGCTCTCTCCTTTTTAATTGTATCATTTCACAGGGCGGGGTGAGGCAGGGAGGAAAGATGGATCATGAGACTCTCTCAAGGCTATGGGATGAAGTATTTTGAAAATGTGTGGAATAGTAGTGTCCTGGGGTCATGCGTTGACTCATGGCCTCTACTCAGGGAGTACAAGACCATTATGCAAATGAACCAAAGTGGTGGTTAAGCTGGCACTGCCATTGTTCTTACCTTCCGCTGTGGAGGCAACTGCTCCCAACCAAAGCCGGGCACACCTGCTGCTGCCGGGGGTCAGGACAGCTCCCAGGAAGTCAGCAAAGAGTCCTGCGTTGGTAGCACAAACTCAGCATAAATTTAGAACAGTGCTGAAGACCATACCTCCATTTTACCACCAATTAACCAGAATGAGTGGTACATATTAAATAACCAACAAAGACTGAAATCATGTTAAAATGAAAATTAAAGTTTCCCTGAAAAAAAAAAAATTGAGGTTAAAAAAAGTACTCCTAAAGTGTAGACTACAAAATGACCCATTCCAAAACATTGCATTACATTACCTTTCATATAAATATCGCATAAACAATTTATTTGCAATTTCTTTTATTAATAAATTGAATTTTTATTGTAATAAAATGTAGCTAACATAGAATTTGCCATTTGAACCATTTTTAAGCATACAATTCAGTGGCAGTCATTTCATTTCCAATGTTGTACAGTCATTACCATGATCTTCTTCAAAAACTTTTTCTCATATACAATTTTGAATTTAGACGTATTGTAACATTTTCTTTTTTCCCCTCTAGTCCATGAAACCATGGTCTGGAGATGCTGGGAAAGCAGATGACATAGGGACATGTCTCTATTACTCTTTACAGAAGCGTTTGCCTTTTGCAGTTCTTGTTAAAAGCCTGTGACCTTTGCCAATTACAGGAGTTTTATGTGTCTGTATCAGATGATGCCCGGATGATTGCTGCCCTCAAGGAGCAACTGCCCGAGTTGGAGAAGATTGTCAAGCAAATGTAAGGAAGGGCTTAGCTCTGGGGGTGTGCTTTCATCAAGCAAGTCCTGCCTCACAATCAAAGCCTCTTCCAGAAATCCTCTGCCCACAAGAAAGGTTAAAGCTGGTCTTTCCTTAGTCATACAGTGTTCTGATTTGAGCAGACTGCGCCCAGGGCACAGGTGGTGCAGTAAGACCCGAAGAACAGAAGGATTGAGATTCTGTTCAGCTGCATTCCATGCTGGAGGGCTGCCAAGAGAAAGCCTGGGAAGGAAAAGATCATGTGGGGAGTCCTGCTCAATAAACTTGGGTCCCTTAGGTTCAAAGCTGTGAATCCAGCAATAAAATGGTCAATGGTGTTTAAAAAAAGTTCGAGGTCAATTGCTTGTATGGAAAATTCACTTTCGGCTGCCAAAGCTGTTAATGGTGAATATTTGTGTTCGCTCAGTGAAAACAGGTTTCACGTGCTGTTACTGTAGATTAAATACAGTACTAGAGAGTGAGTACGCTACTAGACAGACTTTGAAAGCTAGAAATCCTGGCTTAGAACATCAGTTCTGCCAGAGAGCTGCCTATGACAAGAGCTAATGTCTTTGCTGTCTCCCCCTTGTTTTGGTCTCTTAGTATTAAAATGAGGAGGCTCATATTGCCTCTTGAAGGGATTCTGTGATTTCATTTCCTAATGTAAATTAAAGTTATATACAAATAAAGCAATTTAAAGTAATAGCAGCAATGGTATTAAATAATGTGCTTTCTCTCCTTCTCGTAGCTCAGAAGATGCAAAGGCTCCACAAAAGAAGGTGAGTGTCGTGGAGAAATACAATTCTCCAGATTATTATATTGCCATGTATATATAAAACTGATTTCTTTTTTGTAAACACAAAATATATTGTCTTCATTTCTTGACTCTCCCTGCTTCTCAGATGTGTTTGCTCTGAGCTGCTGGCGTGTGTCAGTCAGTCTGCCTAACGGCACTTGCTGTGGTTATTGTTTTTACAGCACAAAGTTCTTTTGCAACAGTTCAACACTGGCGACGAGAGAACCCAGAAGCGCCAGCCCATCCGTGGCTCCGATGAGGGTAAAAATTCTCTTCCAACTCGTGGTTGTGTAGATTATTTAGAATCAGAATAAAATCTTCTCCCCTGGGAATCATCACCTGGGACCCACAGAATGGCTTTCCTTGGAGGTGCCCTGTTGCCCCCCAAATGGTTTGCCTGGCAGTGCCCTGTTGCCGTCCCATTATTTACGTACTTATTTCTGCCTGGAGCTGAGGTGCTTGTCCACCCCTCCCTGATTCTGCTCTCCCCGACTGACACCTTTCCTTGAAGGAAATGAAGATTATCGCAGGGCCTGGTTGTCAAGGTTGCCCAGCCCGGGGAAGAGCTGGGGAGAAGGTATCTGGCACCTTGTGGATGCCTAGGAGATGGTGAAACACCAGGGCCCCTGCCCAGGGACAGTGCTCTGGCCTGACCTCAGCCCTGTTAGCAGCCACCGGGGAGGTGAAAATGCTGGCTGTTAGTGTTTGGTTGTTTAAGATTTCTCCAAAGAATCATAACCAAAAATAGTCACAATAATAATGAGAAAATTTTCATTTTAAGCCCCAAATGAATCTTGTCATTTAGGCCTGCCTCTAAACCCAAGAATTACAGTAGCTGGAATAGCTTCCGGGATTTTTGTGTTCAGAGGTGAGCCTGTGGGTGCTGCGTACAGGTCTGCTAAGCTCGGTCTGCTGAGCTAAAGCTGCTGAGCTAACTCCCCTCTGAGCTCTGCGGGGCGGGGGGGGGCGGGGGGGGGTGGCGGCAGGCAACCACACAAACCCAGGAAGCAAATGAGCAGGGACGTCAGCATGTGGCGGAAGCACTCCCGTTTGCAGAGGTGTTGATGTTGACTCCCCACAGCCACACACTGCTACAGTTATCTAGTAATCAGCCCACAACACAGCGCTTCCCCTGTTGTAAAAAAGAAAGGCTCAGAGAGAAGGGCAGACCCAGAACATTGGCCTAAAGATACTTTCCGTTTTCTCCCAAGACCTATTTGTGGGTTTTTCATCAATATCTGTCGTTGTTTTTTAAACTGGGGTTGGCAGCCATACATGTACCCATTGTTAGACCAACGCTGAGGGTGAGCAGTTTTAGAAGGGGGCAGGCTAGGGGTAGACGAGCATGAATAAACACAATAGTAAGGATGGTAAGATGATGCAAATTTGGGGGATGTCTAATATTTGGTATAGTCTGTGATATGTTTAAGAACTCCCGAGACTAACTTACCACACTGTCCCTGCCTTTGCACAGTTCTGTTTAAGGTCTACTGCATAGACCACACCTACACAACCATTCGGGTGCCGGTGTCTGCCTCGGTGAAGGAAGTCATTAGCGCAGTTGCCGACAAGCTGGGCTCCGGGGAAGGCCTGATCATAGTCAAGATGAGTTCCGGAGGAGGTAACAGCCCTGATCCTAATTAGTGTTTTGGGTTTCAGCAAAATGGGACATCCTATCCCATCAGAAACCACAAAAGGAGTTAGCGTGGCCATTTCAGGCCAACCCAGAAGTTTGAATCGGTGGGTGCTATGTGTGCTCCCACAAATAACAGGAATGGTATGATTAAAGGTGGACTGGGTGTCCAATACCCCCTATCTCGTAGGCACCACCCTAAAGCAGAAAGAGGTGAGGTGATTTACCTGAGGCAGCTGGAATTCAGGACTCTGATGTAGATATCCACCTAGAGTTCTTTCAGTGTAAATCATAATCAAAAAAGCTTAAGGCCTTGGAGCCCTGAGCAACATGGGCCCCAGGAGGGAACCTGGCTCGACAAGCTCAACACAGGTCTCTCCAAGTCTGGTGTTGGAGGCTAGTTCCTTTCAGCTGACAGTGGCTCCTCTGCTTACCGAGAAAAGAGGGCAGGAGCCCAGCTCGTGAAACGAAATGAGCACTATTTACCCCCATGGGATTATAACTCCTTTCAGTGTCCCTAACTACTCTGTGCTTTTCTGAAATGTCATTCTTTCATTCATCACACATTTACTGGCCACTTAGTGTGGCTGTGACAAGAGGAGATGAGTTAGACACAGCCCGGGTCCCCAAGTGTCTCCCAGGCGAGGGAGGAGGTAGGCAGTAGGTAAACAGTTATGACCCATTTTAAAATGCATGTTGGAGTCCCAAGATCTCCTTTCTGTTCCTGTCCCAGTTGCACAGGGCCCGGCGTGCCTGCCCTCGCTGACCCCCTCTGCATGTTCCAGGTCTCACCTGTGCTTCCCTTACGTCTTTACCCAACATCAGTGTCTCACTGGGGCCGCCTCCTTCCTTTCCTTGATTCCCGTCTAAAATGTTAACCTCTCCCTCTTATACAGGCTTCCTCGCCCCCTCCCCCGCTGCAGTCTTCCTCCTCATCTCCTCTCACTCTCTATTACATTGATCTTGTTCTTTGTCTGCATCTCCCACTATGGTGTAAGCTCTTTTTGGACTGGGAGTTTTCTTTTTCTTTTTCTTTTCTTTTTTTTTTTTTTTTTTTGGTATGATTCCCTTCTGTCTCCCCAGTGCCTGGAGCAATGTCTAGCATGCAGAAAATACCAAATAAATATTTACTGAATGAACTAACTTTTTAAATGTAGGAGAAGGCTCAATCTAGTTAGTAGTGTTGCCCTCCAAATTAGGGAATAAGTGAAAAAATAATAATAAATATCGTATCTAATAGCATGTGGGATCTCAGAACCCTCATAAGTTTTTAAAAAGTGATCATTCCAGCTCCAAAGTACTGGCTGTAATTACCATCTAGAAACATAACTTGTTATGTTAATAGCAAGTGTGGTTTTTGTATATGCAGTAATTATGGCTGCAGCTCAGAACTGGGGGAATTGACCCGCTGGTATTTCCATTCCTGTTTTGTGGTCATTTCTGATGGCATCCTGAGTGTCGTGGGGCTGCTGAGTGCTGTGTCTTTTTTATTCAGTGGATCCCTTCAGTACTATATTTTATGCAGTCGCTCTGCGTGTTCCGGTAATTCAGCAAGCTGGCAATTTGTTGGTGTGATTAGGGCAGTGCAGCAAATCTCAGATGTATTTAATAGGCAATCTCATGCTTTTTATGTCCACAGAAAAGGTGGTGCTCAAACCTAATGATGTTTCAGTATTTACGACGCTCACCATTAACGGACGCCTGTTTGCTTGTCCACGAGAGCAATTCGATGCACTGGTAGGTGTGGATGGCCTCCTCTGAGCAGCGTCTGCAATCAGGGAAACTTGTCTGGAGCTTAATTTTGCAGTCACATTGAACCTAGTGGCTAAAAATTCTTGAATGCTACTTAGCTTTTTCTTTTTCTGCGGCCTATTAGGTAAGCCTCAGGTGTTCATTTGAGATCCTCTGAGCTTTAGATTTTCTTTTGTGGAAATTGGCCAAATAGCACCACTATGGGGCATAATTCAGCTTTCTTTGTTGTAATTTGTCTCATTGATATGTCCCCAACTTAAATATTAATATTAAAAATCTGAATACTTATGCCAGGATGGAAATCATCTTTTTTTTTTTTTTTTTTTTTTTTAGCAAGACAACACTATTTAGCAGATTCCTTTGCATTATGACAAAGTCATCTTCTGGTCTCAGAGGAATACTGTTCCCTGAAAGCACTCCCTCTACCTTGTGTAGGAAATGCAAGAGGCCAGAACCCTTCCCCAAGTCTCCAAAATACTTGTTCACAGCCACTCGGAGCTTTCTGTGAATACAGGACTAATCAGCCCATGCTAATAACTGAGTAGCCTGCTCTCTTTTATGCAGGTGGTAGCATTCATTTCTATTTATCCTACAAATGTTAGGCATGAAGGTGAGTAGCTATTAAACTATCTTAGAAAGCCCATGGGGCCAGTTCCAAGGGTAGAGAAACTAGTTTTTTCCATCTTTGGACACACAGGACTTCTCTTCTAAGAAAAGGGCAACACAAGAGCTAGAGGTAAACTGCATGGAATTTTGGGGAAAGAGTTGAACTACATAAGTGATGCATGAATAGGTTTCAAGCTTAATCAAATCAGCTCTTATAGGTAAATCAAGATTCTCCTCCTTGTACTTTTTAGAGCTTGTTTTAGCCTCATGATAATCCTGATTTTCTCTTTTGGGGAGAGCCATTTTATGCACTCTAGTGAAGTTAAGTGGATTTTTACAATAACTGAATTCTCTTGGAGAGAAACTTAGCAAATGTGGCATTAGTTCCCTTGCTAATCCGTCATCCGCTGCAGGTCATAAGCACCCTGGCCTTTCTCAACCGCCGGTGCCATACGATCTGAATCTGCTCGTAGTCCTTTTCATACATTATTAATATTTTAGTCATCCACACTCACTGCTTTCTAAATAGATATTTCCAACATTGAGGGGTTGAAAAAAAAAGTTGTCATAAATGAGTCGTGCTGCCCTCTCCTGGAAAGGAAGGCCATCAGAAGCCAGTGTAGCTGTAGCCCTGTGGAAGGTGCTATGTGATGTGTTTGTCACACGGGCGCTCTGGTCTCCCTTGCCAGCTGCTGCTTGGCCGCAGTGCAAACGACATGCGGTACAGACAGGGGGTGTGGACCGTCTTCAGCTCCCTGTGGGGCAGATACTAACTTTTTAAGCCTCCGTTTGTTTGCACACAATCCTGCAGCCTTCCAAGTTCTTAGCCCTCGCTTATATTCCATTTTAAGGCCTCTGTAGTTGAAAGACGTTTACTCTCCAACCAGTACCCAGGCCGTGAACTGCCTGCCTGTCGTGCTCTGCCGTGCCCTGTGCTGCGAGTGCTGAACCTTCCCTGCCTCACGTAACTGTAGCCATGGAGCTTTTTCTCTGGCTTTCTAAAGATTTCCTTTGAGGACAGTCCTTCTAGGAAGCGTCGTACAGGGGATGACTGTGCAGTGCAGGATGGTGGCCAAACCCTTTGATCTATCAACACATGCTTATGAAGTGTCCGCTCTGCGCTCGGTGCTGTGCTCGCTCCTGTGTGACACAAGACCAAATGGCCCAGAGCCTTTGTCCTTACAACAACTGTGGTCGAGTGAGCGAGATGAGACTGACACGAGCAGTCTGGAAGAGAGCGAGTTTTAGGGTCACATCATGTTGTCTGGAATTAGTCGAGTGCCAGCAATTTCACCCAGGGGCTCGCTAAAGGCTTAGATTCTGAGGCTTTACTCTCTTGACATTTTATTTAAGTACAGATGTTAGCACAGAGAAAATTACAATAAAATTCCTTTGTGCTGTAGTGTGGTTCTAGTTTTATCCATTCATTGGTTTCTTCGACTTTTATTTAGTACCTGCTACATCGTTCCAGGCATTGTGGATGGTTCTGGCTCTGGGATGGTCTTGAAGGGGAATCCATCTTGGTCCTTGTACCTCAAGGAGCTCGCAGTGTAGTGAGGGACACCAGCATGTAGTCAGTGAGAATCCAGTGTGAGCAGTGCCATTGCGGAGCCAGGCACAGAGGACGTGGGAGCAGGAGGAAGGAGGGACGCTAGAGTGCAGCGTACTTTAGCCATCTGTCTCTGACCGTGAGCACGTCCTTTTCATGTCTTAGTTTTCTCAACTGGAAAATGGGAAGATGACAGTGCTATTCTCCCAGTCACCACTCTCCAGCCTTAGCAAAGACATCATCTCTCAAAAGGAATGGGGAGAAAACCCAGGGGAGTTTTGTGTCTGTGTGTAGGCAGTTTGCAGATTGCCCCAGGGGCAATGCAGGCCCTTCGTGAGCTCTGCTGTGCCCCATCTGTAGGAAATTTCCACGGGGATATCTGCGAGAAAATGGTCTGAGGAGATGCTTCCCTAGGGCCCGGCGTCAGCAGTAAACTCCCCTCTTCAGATGAAGGAGCACCTTTTGCTGCTTGGATGCCGCGTCAGGGGCCCTGGGGGACGGATGCAGCCTGCCCTTGCCGAGAGGGAGGGAGGCTGGGCGAGCCCTGCCCACACAAATAAAAGCGGAGATCCAACAGAACTTCCTGTCCTCCTTTCAAAAGTGACGCAGGAAGGATAGACCAGCATCCATGGCTAAAAGAACTTTGTGTATTTCTTAATACTAGAATCTTCCCTGTAGTTGGTAGGTTAATTTGTCTCCTTTATGAAAAGTTACAAAGCCTCGAGGAAAAGAGATAAGAGTGAGTTAGCCGGAGTCTCTCCACACCCAAGGAATAGCGTGGGAGGGGCAGCGCCACAGAGGAGCAGAGCAGTGAGGGGCTGCAGCAGCTGCAAGAGGGAGGGGACAGTGTGGAAAGCCACTGTGACCCTGAGACGTGGTCCAAAGACCTAGAATTTAAAAGCCTCCCCAACTTGTCTACCTAGGACCTACCCTGATTGAAACCATATCCTCATTTTCTTCCAGAAGCTACTTGCCCATCAGCTTCAGGTCGTTCCCTAAGTTTTAAAACTGTGGAATCATTTTTCCCCCCGTTCTCTGTCCCCTGCATAGACTAAACCAGGAACAATAGTATTTAGCTCTTACATCCAGGTGTCCTATTGACCACACTTTCCTGTACGTGGCGTTGCTACAGCACTTCTAGAAAAGTGAACTAATGTGGAGGAGGGGAGCTCCTCTGGGCCAGGCACTGAGTTACCTGCCTCCCTGAAGTTATTCCCAGCCAGGGCTCTCACCACGCCAATGGAGAGGTGTTATGACCACAGTTGACCAGAGCTGGAAACAGACATTCAAGAGATCAGGGAGTCAGTCCACGTCTCCAGGTTAAAGTGGGGTTTCTACTCAGAGTTTTTGCTCTCTAAAGCTGGCACCAGCCTGCTCTATCATCTGGTCTATTATAAAACCCAAAGTCCTAATCCAGTACACAAAGACTTGCTAAAAACTGCTCGAGCCATCCATTTGGCCGCCCTGTGCTTTCTGCTCCTGCCAAGCAGGTGTCATGGCAGCCTCCCCACCGTCAAGCCTTCCTGGGCATTCTCCAACCCCAGCACAGCATCCTGGGTGCGTAGGGGAGAACTCGCTGTTCTGCCCAGCCAGGCTTGCCTGCGGCATCTTTTAAAGCTCAACTTCTTTCTCTGAGATCCTCGTCAGCCACACATTCTCTCCTAATACCCAGTAGCTTTCAAAGAGCCCATTCATGTTCCCCTCCTGTTCATCTCTGTACCTCGGAGTCACGTGTGTTGATGCTTCTGTCCCTATACAAGCAAATGAGGGCCACCAGCCGACTCTGTCCACGTGGAGTGCTGTCCTCGCTGGTCAGGGCTGCCTCGCTTACTCTGTAGTCTTTCCCAGGCAGGGACCACCTACATCCTGGACATATAATTTCTCTAATGTCTAGGATGCAGTGAACATTTCTAGAATATGGTGGTTATTGTGATGATGATGAAGGTGAAGATGGAACTTGTATAATATCACTTCCCCTGGCATGAATACTGAATATCCAGATATGGTTAGCATCATATTGGGGAAATAGTCTTTTTACTTTTGTGACTTTTCTATCTTTGTAATATCTATTGTGTATTTTATATATAGATGTTAATATATTATACATATATTTCCTATGTATGCATATCATTTATCTTACTAAGTAAAAACACTTTAGATAATTTCTCATAAAATAAAAATGAGTTAAGTAAGTCAGACGGAAACTTTTGATGAGGGGTCTTCCAGAAAGCAGCACACTTTGACCTTCTAATGTCTGGCCCAAACACCATGTGTGAGTATCACTCTCAGCTCAACGTCTGCCAGAGAGTAGAGGAGTGGGACATCACACCTAAGCGCGGGTCCCAGAGTTCTCAGCACCGAGCGCCCCCAGGCAGTGTGTTATAGGAGAGGGAGAGGCGGCAGCGTCACCATAGTCACCAGCAGTAGGAAGTAGCACTGTGGATGAACGTCCCAAACTGCCATCCCACTACCTGCTTTGGAGCAGCGCCAATGAGAAATAGGAGGGAAAAAGTCTCCTAGAACTTCTTCCCTTTTTACTGAAAAAAAAAAAAAAAAAAAAAAAAAAGAAGCGTTTCCAGGGAGCTCTCAGGCCTGAATGGAGGAGAACCACCGCAAGGCAGGCTTCACCGAATCCTGTTCGCCACGGTCCACGTTTCTCAGTCAGTGGAATTGATTATAATTATGATGATGGCTATAAAGATGGCACGGAAGGGAGTAGCATTCAGAGCGAAGGCATCTTTCTCCTCTGAGTAAAATCAAAGTTTCAGGATATTCTTGAAAGCATCTGTCTCTAGAACCCTTTCCCCTCAGAAGCTCCCCACAGCATTCAGCCCTGAGTACTTGTCTGTGTGTGATTCTGATATATTTTTTGCATGATTATTCATAGACTCCCTTGCCAGAACAGGAAGGCCCAACTGTTGGAACAGTGGGAACTTTTGAACTGATGAGCTCCAAAGACTTAGCATACCAGATGACAATTTATGATTGGGAACTCTTCAACTGTGTGCATGAGGTAAGGTGCCCAGCTGGGTGCATGAGCAGATACCACAGCAATTCGGGATGAAAACGGCTGGTGTTGCTCAACTGTAAGTGTTAATCAGGGCTGCAATATGGAAACCACATGAATAAAATTTTTCTGCACATTAAGTTTATAAATAAAGCCTGTTTTAAAGCCTTTGAGTATTAAAGAAAAATCTTTATGATTTGCAGTATGCCATATCTTCCTGAGCATATTAAACCAATAACACCTAGTTTATATTTGTATATTTCACAAGCCTCATGGAAGCCCTTCAAACACGCAGTTGCATCCCAGGCAGGGCCTGAATTCACATTTGCTGACAGATAAAACACTATCTTGACAAATAAGAGAAACCGAACTGGTGTTTTGAGTTAAAAACAAACAAATAAGTGATATTGTTTTCCTTTCTTTTCTAGCTGGAGCTAATCTATCACACATTTGGAAGGCATAATTTTAAAAAGACCACAGCAAACTTGGATTTGTTCCTGAGGAGATTTAATGAAATTCAGTTTTGGGTTGTCACTGAGATTTGCCTTTGTTCCCAGCTCAGCAAGCGTGTTCAGCTATTAAAAAAATTTATTAAGATAGCAGCCCAGTAAGTATCTTTAGCTCGGGAAGTGAAAAACACTTTGAAGCTGTGTTTTCATTTTGTTTTCTTAGACTACACCTTTAAAAAGAAAAGCAGGATATAGGAACCACTTATGCATGAGGACTAACTGCAAGGGCTCAAGAATAACTGAACTCTTGTAAAAGATGAATTTCTTCTAGCTTTTGTGATATTTGATGTCGATATATAAATTAACTTCTGACAGCACTGATACTGGAGTCAAAATTGTGACCCTTTTTTTTTTTTTTCCCTCTAAGCTACTCAGCCTTGTTTGCCTCCTACAATTTAAAGATTCCTTCAGTAAACAAAGTTCTGTTGTGGAAAGTTCTGTTTGAAAGGCTGTTCAAGTCCATGTCCAGCATGACACATTCTCACCAGTAGAGGGCAGTACAGCCCTCTACTGAACATGCCTGTACAGCAGCTCATCCAGCTCAGCCCGAATAAAATCAGTAAAATGCATAAAAGCGAGCTAACCTGGTGGATGAAAATCATCTCCATAAACGTCAGAAAAAGCAAGGATCTTATAAATATTCTATTTAAGAGCACTTCATGGGAAACAATTTCTTTACTGCAGGGGCCAGTTAGGTTTCTCCCTGACATGAATTTAATCTTCTCCTGCTATTTAGATATGCCTGACAACCTCCTGTTTACTTCCATGTTTTTGGTATCACCACAGTGCTAAAAATAAAATGCTAAATGTGGCCTGTGGCTGTGAGACTTCTTTCCTTTCTAAATGCAGGGAGCTCTGGCAGAGGAAGGTTGAGAGCGCAAGTGACCCCAGCTAGGCAATTTTCTTGAGCCAAACAGTTTAGATCTCACATGAATTTTGATTTCCCGGACTAAACAAAGATGTAAAGGCTTCTTGACATTTTATAGATACCAGTTTGCCAAATGCCTTGAGTTATTTTGCCAAAAATTTGAGGATTCAGCAGTATACCAAATCCCTCGGATTCAAAAGCTGCTATCTCTTAATATGAAAAAGTGGGCTGTTAAAGGAAGATTTGGTAAAATATTGCTTATGGATTTCTGGTTCAAAGGGTAGCCACTTTCCCTAGTAGCCTGCACAGCCTCATTACAAGGGACAAATGCCTTCACATATTTGGATGAGTTGATTATGGAAACCATGACGATGTATGCTTTCCCGTGTTAAGGAGCACATTCTCTCTCTCTTCACCTTAGCCTGGCAGGCAGTGCCAAATGCGAGAAGGAGAAGAGAGAGGCAATCTGCCTTCTGTGTAAAGTCAGAAAACATTTTGCAGCCTAATCTTGTTATTTTACGGAGGCAACATAGGACAGCCTTTCAAAAAACCCATGAATTTTTTTTTTTTAATGTTTTTGCTTCTCTCATCCCTCTTCCTTCTGCTTATGTGAAGGATTAGGTGGACTTGGCCCTCAGGATAAATTGGTTTGTTATTTAACCATTATTAAGCCCTATACTGAGCTTGCTGTCTTACAGTGGAGCTGTTTACACAGCCCAGCTGGAAAAGATTGTAGACTTTCATAAATCTGAGATCTACAAGAATGAGATCCAAACCTAGTGGCAGTTGTATCTGTTTTACTTGATATTTTTAGAGAACTTCAACATATTCTGTTTAAACTCTTTGCCCTGCCCAGAATTTTGTGAAGTTTAGGGGGAAGGAGGGCAGATGTTATATCCCTTTGTTTCCATACGAGGAGACTGAGGCACGGGGACGTTTCATGACTTACTTAGAGTGATAAAGTTAGTTGGCCACAGAGCAATGACCAGGAAGGCAGGTCTGCAGTCCTGCATTTATTCTTTCAAGATCACATAAACAAGACAAAGGCAAACACATGTACATGATCATACTCACTGCCTTCAGCCCTAGGTGTCTCCTAAATAACTTCCAGCTCCTTACCTGAGACCACTGTCCCAGTACACTGCAGGCCTCTCTTGCTTTCTCACCTGTGGGACCATACAGACTATAGCTTCTCTGAAATATATTTTCTCATTTTTACACAGATATTTAAGAATTACTCATTGCTGTCTTTGCAAACAGAACATGGGTAGCAAATGCAACAACTTAGCCTTTTTCAAAAATGTTAATCCAAAAAGGATTTAATTATGATGTAGTCAACTTAGAGAACCATGTTGGTTTGGGTGAAGGATTTATGCTTATTGCAGAATGAGTTCTTTCCCTTTTCAGGGACCTGGTATGAAGAAGTTGGTGGGTTCCCCCTTTTTTTTTTTTTTATTAAACCAATACCTAGATTAAACATCACCATTCTAATAAAAATTCCTGATTTTGTTCCACATGTCTCATCCCCAAATAATATATTCATGAAAGCTAATATTAGAATAAGTGCAGATTTTAAATGATCAGCTTCATCAACATCAGTAAAAAGAGAAAATAAGATTTTCTCGGTTAATTGTTTAGGTTATTTCTCAGCTTTAAAATTCCTTGAGATTAAGTGACCAGCCTATAGGGATCATGCCTTGTAAGTTGATATTTTTGAACAAATTATTATAGAAGCATTTGCATGGCAGATGGAGCCATGGTGGCTGCAGCAGTTCCCTCTCAAGTTGCCAGGGGAGGGTGTCCACCTGCAGGTTAAAGGTCTGGAAGTCTCCAACGACACTTGGCTTTTTCTCTTCCTGTCCCATGAGATGGTTCCCTCAAGGTCCAACAAGGCTTTTTGTAAGTTTGGGATTATAACATTCATAACGATCCCTAGGGTTAAGTGTTTTAAATTCCTTCTCAAAGCCCAAACTTCAACTGCCAAACCCTCGACTTTGTTTTGTTTTCTTGTTTGTTTTTTTAAAGATAGAGTCTTGTTCTATAGCCCAAGCTAGAGTGTAGTGGTGTCATCATAGCTCACTGCAACCTTGAACTCCTGGGCTCGAGGGATCCTCCCACCTCAGCCTCCCAAGTAGCTGGGACTACAGGTGTATGCCACCATGCCTGGCTAATTTTTTGTAGAGGTGGGCTCTGGCAGTGTTGCCCAGGCTGGTGTCGAACTCCTGGCCTCAAGCAATCCTCCTGCTCAGCCTCCCAAAGTGCTGGGATTACAGATGTGAGCCACCACACTGTGCCCAAAACCATCAACTTTTTAAAATTACAGTGAGAAATCAAACAGCAGAATGTGGTTACCCAAGTGGAACTTATACAGTGCATTAAATCTATCATTGCCTGTTCTCATAAAAAGGAGTCCTGACGAATATTAATGACTATCAGAAAATAGAACTCTTGATTTTTTTTTATCTCACTCAAAAGTGGCACTTTACTCAAACATGTGCCTCTTGTGTTTCAGCTGTAAGGAGTACAAAAATCTGAATTCCTTTTTTGCCATCGTCATGGGACTAAGTAACGTTGCTGTGAGCCGCTTGGCACTAACGTGGGAGGTAAGCTTCAGCTGAGATCCAGCTGTGACTTTTGCCTTAAGAATAAAAACACAGGCTCACCAGTGAGCTTTTTTATAGAAATATCACTCACACTAGTATAACAATGGAAAAGGTGGGACACTTGGAGGGAGGTGACCTGCCTTCTTTTTCCAGTTGCCTCAGAGTGAGAATTTTAAAAGACATTGTCCTTTTTTTGTATAGGGAGGGAGGCAGGGAGGATGAGGAGTTGTCCGCTTCTCCGTATATACAATGTATAATAATAAGTCCAGCCTCCATGGAACCTGGAGGAACAACATTGTTTGGATAAGTTCAAAAGTTCTTTTGCTCATAGATTCTATTGTTCTCTGAAATGTCTGCTTATTGCTTTTGCGATAAGCCTTATCTCTGATTAGGAGAGGGTAGAAGATCTGTTTTTATCCAAATAGTCATTGGGTTCCTGGGAGAAATAGCCAGGGGCCAACCGTGCAGAGCGGCTGAGTACCAAGAGTCTCTTAGCCACCTTGCAGACCTCTCTCCATGCAGAAGAACAACGGTTGGCTAGTATTCAGTCTGGCGCAAAAATGATGCAGGTGTGTTGTGAATTTCTGTAGCAAATATGATGAGTGGTTTATTGATAGTTGGCTATTCAAGCTAGAAAAATGTTTTCATTTATTATTAGCTTAGTACTCAAAATGTGCTTGACCTCTTACACGTGGCATACAGTTGAAGAAATACTAATCTCTAATAGCACATACACACAGAAATAGACTCTTACTAAAAATAAAAAAGTGTGTGTAAGTGGGACACAAAAAGAGGACAAGGAGTATATATTAGAGAGACCCAATTTGCAACGGTGCTGAAAGGCAGCTGTTTGCATCTCTAAATGTTTTCCTTGAAATTATTTTCTTCCCCATTTCCCTCTTGAAACTATTTTCTTTTTCTGTCCCTCTTAAATGTTTCCATTGTTTATAGGGCAGGTCCTTACAGGTCTTTCTGTCTTGGGTTTCTCTTAAAATTCCAGGCAGATGCAGCACACAGCAGCTCATCCCCTGAATATAGGAATGAGGGAATTGGTGAGGCCTGCGTGCCACGCAGCTGTATCATCTTCCAGCTAGTAAAGGGCAGAGTTAGTGCTGCCAATAAATCTAAGCAGTGAAGCCATCGTGCACCGCAACCACCCCCCCCCCATCTTATGGCCCGAGGCTCTTGGAATCTCTGGAGACCTGGGGTTCTCGCTCAGGTAGTCTGCTTTCCCCAGTCTGCTTCCAGCTTCAAATCCCCCCATGGAGTCCAAATGAATTGGTTGGGAGAATAAAAAAAGATATAAATCCTTATATAGGTCCAGGGAGCCAGGTATAGGTACCACACAACAGCAGCCAGACAATAAGACCATAGCATGTGAGAAACACTGACTGAGCCCCCATTCCTGGTCTAAAGAGCAAACCAGGAGGCTGCCGAGGAGGATGCAGTCAGCAAAAGGAGACCACTATTTAATAATTGCCCAGTTGGTCCGGCCTTCAGTTTCACCGGGGGTAGGAGTACTGAGTCTAGGAGCTTCTGTTTTCAGCATTGTGTGTTGCTGACAAGAGAAGATTAACCTTTCATCATTTACAAGCCTTTATTTTTTAAAGTGAAATGTAATTATACAATTCTGTAGGAGAGCTTTGATACATAGGCATCTTTGATTCTGGTTGATGTGCCTGTGTTTGCTCAGAATGTCCCAAGGGCCCCCCTGTGACTCCAGTTGTACCATGGAGTACCACATGAGCAGTGTGAGAAATGGTGCTGAATTCAAGGAACTAGGGAACAGGTGTGAAACAGTCAATGAGCAAAATAGAGAATAAAGCCAAACCACACAGTAACGGGGAGCATTTGAAGTAGAGGGGAAAGGCCAGTCCAAGAGGAAGTAAATGAGTAATTACCTGGAGCAGAGTCTCAGCCTCATCACAATTGACATTTGGGGCCAGACAAGCCTTTGCTATGGAGCTGTCCTCTGCGTTGTAGGATGCTCAGCAGCATCCATGGCCTATACCTGCCAGATGCCAGTGGCACCTCTTACCATGCTTCATCTCAGCTGTGACAACAAAAACTGTCAGCAGATGTTACCGAATGTCTCCTAGGTTGGCAGAGCAGCCCCTACTGCAAACACTGCTCTGGAAGCGTGGGGTGTGGCTAGGTAAGAGTACTGAGAATGAAACACTTTCTATTCCCATGTGCCCTACTGCCTTCGACCTAAAAGCCAGCTAAGTAAAGAAAGAGAACTAGAATGTCAGAGGTCCAACCAAAAATAACGATTCACTCTTAGTTTTGCAAATGGACTGTGTTCACTGAGTCCATGTTATTGCCTAACTTGGTGATGTGGATACTCCATGGGGGATGAGATCCCTGCATCCCTTCATGCCCACCCCAGCTTTCAGCCCCTTGAATACTCCCTCTAAGTGTGGATATCAGGTTCCCTTGAAACCTAACTCGAAAATAGGTAATAGGAAAATAAGTTTGGAGGATATGTAGGAGACTAGTTTTTTAGAAACAAAGTAAGACTTTTTACAGATATTTAAATGGGAATATGACAAACTGATTCAGATTTGAGAAACAAGGCGAGAGAAGCCTTTCTGTGGATTGCAGGGCATGACTGATACATCAACTGTTGAGGGTGGGCTTCACTGTGCAAAGCAGAGCTGAGTGGGGAACCTATGCCTTCCCAGTCTTGGGATGGGAAACATATCACACTGCTCTATCTTGGTTTGAAGAGAAAAGTGAAAAGTTCAGCTTTACTAAAAACTCAAGGCCAGGCATAGTGGTGCACGCTTGTAGCCCCAGCTACCCAGGAGGCTGAGACAGGAGGATCGCTTGAGCCCAGGAGGTCGAGGCTGCAGTAAGCTATGATCCTGCCACTGCACTCCAGCCTGGGTGACAGAGCAAGACCCTGTCTCAAAAACAAAACAAAACGCAAGAACCAAGCAAAGTGAGAACGGATAAATAATTTAAAGTTGATCCAGTATTGACCTATTGGTGTAGATATGTGGGTGCTTTAAGTGGTGTTGAATCATTTGCCAAAATATAAACGTGGGAAATCAGTATATTGCTAGAACTGTTAAAGTTTGTATTATAGCAAGCAGAGAAATCATGCGGGAGAAATGCTCATGTCGAAAGTGTAGAGCATGTAAGAGAGGCAGTAGGAAAGGAGGCAGTGGATGGCTATGACAGAGGCCCTGGAGATAATTAGCTGTGTGACTTTGGGCCCATCATCCAAACTGTGAGGCTCAATTTCTCCCATCTGTAAGACACAGGCTAATCCACTGGAACGAATGCTTGTTGAGCACCTGCTATGTCCCCAGCACTTTTCTAGGCACTGAGGAGATAGCAGTAAATAAAACTAACGGAAATCCCTGCTCCCATGCAGCTTACCTTGTAAGGGAGGAGGAGAGTTGAAATTAATAGTTTCTTAAGCTCTTTTGACTCTAATATTCTCTGGTCTAAATTCTGGATTGTGGGAATCAGAGTTAAAAAGAGGGGTGCTAAGGGGGGACCCCTGCTAGTGTGGGGAATGCAAGTCCTCTTTGTGGATCATTCGGTACAGAGAACATTATAAAAGCAGAAAGACCAAAGCATTCACAGTTACTTTTGGTTCAATTCAGGTAAAGACTTTTAAAAGGCGAGTTGTCTATATTCCAGAAGATCATTCTCAAATGACAGGACAGATTACAGTCCAGCCTGTCTCGGAGATGTTTGATGAAGAGCCAACAGAAATACATTTCCCCTAGAAAAGGGAACACATGATACATATCTAGATATTGAATCTGACATATGCGTGTGGCATTTTCATTTCATTAACAGAAACTGCCAAGCAAGTTCAAGAAGTTCTATGCAGAGTTTGAAAGTTTAATGGTAAGTGACAGTGGCTCCTTTATTCTGTTCATTGTCTGCATTAATCCAATTTCTGATTAGCTGAATTGAAGTTCTCATTTCGGAAATTTTATCTGTCCTTGTCTGACTTTAAGAAGTTTATGATCCCTTTTAGTGCTGCTAAAACAAGCATGGCTGACTAATGAATGGCACCCGCAGGAACTAACTTAAAGAGGACTTATGTCCCACATAAGGTCAATTTGTGTAACTAAGAAAAGCAGTGTAATAGGGTCCTCTCCGTCTGACTCAGGTTGGCTATGGGTTGGAAGCTGTATTTTCCTTGGCTTGCCAACATTATTTTTCCCCATTGGCTGGGAGGCGTTAACAGACAGAAAAGGAGTGTGTGGGACTTGCCAGGAGTGATGGGCTGGTTGCAGAGGGCAAGCTGGGACGTGGAGGGCTGTGCAGGGCAGAGAGGAGGGTGAGCCAAACTCCAGGGAAGGGGGCAGGGCTTCAGGAGAAGGGGACTCCTGTGGTTGAGGTTTCACATGTTTCCTATTTGCTTTCCAAGGGAATCTCTCCCCTTGGCCCCTGTAGACAAATCTTACCAAACAAGAAAGGGCAAAAAAGCAAAATATTTTCATGCCATACGTGAAGTTGTTTTAAAACAAATCAATTTGTTTAACGAAGTCTACTTTTCTTTTGTATCTACACTTAATTCAAATATGCAGTTGAGCCTTGAACAATTCGGGGGTTAGGGGCACTGACTCCTCTCCCCCGCGCTTGCAGTCAAAAATTCGCATATAACTTTTTGACTCGCGAGAAACTTAACTCCTCGTAGCTTACTGTTGACCTGGAGCCTTACCAACAACATAAACAATTAACCCATATTCTGTGTTTTATATGTATTAATATCATATACTGTATTCTTACAATAAAGTAAGCTAGAGAAAAGAAAATTAAGAAAATCATAAGGAAGAAAAAATATATTTACTATTAAGTAGGTGGAATTGGATCATCATAAAGGTCTTTATCCTTGTCGTCTTCACACTGAACAGGCCGAGGAGGAGGAAGAGGAGGGGCTGGTCTTGCTGTCTCGGGGGTGGCAGAGGCAGAAGAAAATCCACGTTTAAGTGGATTTGAACCATGCAGTTCAGACCCATGTGGTTCAAGGGTCGAGTTTACCTGATTGTGGGGTGACGAGACTGGGTGTATCAGGAGATAACAAAGGGTGGTGTAAGCGTCACTAGTCACTGACCAGCATCTCTTTGTCTCTCCTAAGGATCCTTCAAGAAACCACAGGGCCTACAGGCTGACGGTAGCTAAGCTGGAGCCTCCTCTCATCCCCTTCATGCCTTTGCTCATTAAAGGTAATCCTAAGAAATGCACGGGCCAAGCAGGCCATGAGTATCGGGGAGGAAAGTGAACAATACCCTGATCAAATGGATCTCTTTGGGAAGAATGATCGATCTCATCCTTCCTTCGTCTTTGTCATCCCCTCTCAGCCATGACCTTTCTGAAAGGGTTGGAAGATAAACTGGAGGATCAGGGATCCATGGTTTGGAAGACTTACTAGGGGAACAGAAGATTAGTTTAGAAATTTTACTAATCTCAGGTAAAGTGATTTAGAAAGTTAAACACCTAACATAAAAGGAACTATTATGAGCTTTTTTCAACTGCAGTGTTATGCAAATCCACCAGCATAATCTAATGGTGCTATTGTGCTTTCTTAGTATGACATATTTCGGTTAGTGATTAGAATGTGGCTTTTATTTCTTTACAGATATGACATTTACTCATGAGGGGAACAAGACGTTCATTGACAATCTAGTAAACTTTGAAAAAATGGTATGTGCGGTATTATAACTTTAACCACAATGTTTTTTTAAAATAAAATTTGCATTTGTACTAATAAAGGAAATAATTTCCATATACGCTGCCATGTTAAAAAGGTAGTTACACATAAAGGAGTTTTGAAATATTTGGTTCAAATCGGCTACCTTTTCTATTCTGTCAGTTTTCTTTTGTGAAATCGAATAGTATTTGTGCTGTGGCTCACAGCAGCAGCTAGCTTTTATGCTGTATGTATCGTCCTTGGCTGACTGTTGACAAAATGCACGAATGTTCCAGAGTGACTTACGTGTTGTTGTTTTGTTGTAAGGTTTGTGGAGCTGGACTGCCCCAGGGTGTCTTTGGAATGTTTATCTGCCAAGCCTGACTTTAGTGCATGTAGGCAAAAGGCAGCTCTATAGATCTTTATCATGGAGAATTAATCTAAATGTGTATTGTGTATCTCAATAAAGTTCACTCAGGTCCAGAGGGGGAACTTGAAAATCTTCATCACCAAAAAAAAAATTTTTTTTTAATAACAGATGTGGAAATGGCATATATGCAATATTTTCTAGACACTCTTCTACCCACTAACTTCCCCCTCTCCAAAAAAACACCAACAGTGTTATCTGGCATTAGTTACTTTTCTTATCTTCTGTGAAGCAGTAAAGCAGGTCATGCCAAAACCTTTCTTTAGTTACATAGTGCATGTTAATGGAATGATCCATTGTCTTCTGAATCCTTTGGCTGCAGCCTAGACGGATAGAGTGTTACAGTGTTTTATCTCAGTGTGGGTAAGCCTTTGCCCGGGGTTGTGATTTGCAGCGTGAATGTGGTCCTGTGGGAAAAGCCTGGGACTGAGAGTTCAGGAGACACGAGGTTCATTACTCATTTGCGTCACTTTGTAGCTGTCCCTTAACTTGTCTGTGGGTCAGTTTCCCCAACAGAAAAGGTGGATCACGCCTGATCCATCAATCGCTCGATTATTGGCAGATCCGTGCTACATAAGTCTCCTTATAAGACATAAATTCTTATAGAATTCTTATAAAACTGTCGTGCTAATTTTTCTTAAAATCAAGCCAGTGTGTGTGACTCCAGGAGAATTTGAAGCACCTGCAGTGATCCTACAAGGATGCCCTCCGCTCGGCTTTGAGAATGAGTTTACAGCGGAGCCCTCCCTGGTAAAGTGCAGCGATTGCCGGGCACTAGGTTCCCATGTCGTAAGCTTCTTAGGAAATGGCACATGAGAACACACTCCTCAAAGACACTCTGTCCTAGAGGGTGAATATTTCCTCAGCAGTCTTCCTCCTCACCCCTCACACCAAAGGTAGGGCACGAACCTCTCTATTCCTGTGTCAGTTTAATAATTTTGTGATCAAAGCAAAAAACATTCTTTGCTTACTTATTAGTGCAGAGAATTAAATAATTTCCCTGGTATCTCAAATGAAAACATGTTCTCCAGAAATGAAAGATTTAACAAATGGATAAAGAACTTTCTGGATCACTTACGCAGAAATGCAGACTGTGGCATGGCTAAGCCAACCATTTAACTATAAAATATACATGTGCACAGAGATATAGAGGTCAAGGTTTCCTGAAGAGCTAACCAAGCTTTACAACTTTTGATTGTTAAAATTAACTAAACAGAACAAACAAGAACAGCAAAGCATGCAAAGCCAGCCATCTGTCAGGGTGGATAAAAGGTGTTTCATCTGGGTTTTTAGATCTTGGTGTTCTGTCCATAGCCTGCAAGGAAAAGTCAAGATCACATTCAGTAGGTGCTAGGAGAGTGCCATTCTCTCCCCATTTCTGCACTCCATACCCGCAGCAGTGGGTCCTTCCACTCCTAGCAATGAGGAAAGGAATCCTTCACACCCTTCTCTCAGAGAGTCCACTTGGGCTGAAAAGCAACCGAATAGCTAAGATAGCAAGCAGTTCAGCTGCAGTCATGGAAACCTAAATTAATGATGGCATAAGCAAGATCAGTTTGTTTCTTTCTCATTTGAAAGTCCAAGCAGGAGGACAGGCACAGTGGCTCATGCGTATAATCCTAGCACTTTGGGAGGCCGAGACGGGAGCATTGCTTGAGCTCAGGAGTTCGAGGACAGCCTGAGCAAGAATCAGACCCCCATCTCTACAAAAAAAAAAAAAAAAGTCCGAGCAGGGATGGCAGCCATGTTCCAGGAAACAGTCAAGGTTCCAGGCTTCTCTTGCCATTTTACCATCCACATGGTTCAAGATGGCGACCACCACATCCATATTCCAGCCACAAGAAAGGGAGAAGGTGAAGGCACACTTCTTCCCTTTAAAGGTGGGGATGAAGTTGCACTCACCACTTGCCTCATATTTTATTGTCCAGAAACTTAGTCCCATGAAAGGAAGACTAGAAAATGTAGCCCTTATTCTGGGTATCCATGTGCCTTCCTAAAAATTGGGGGGTTCTATTACTATGAAGGAGAAGGTCAGAAAGGATATTGAAAGCATACTGTTAGATCTTTGCTTCAGCAACTTTATTTCATCTGATAAATCATACCATGAGAAAGTTTGACTTTGGAATTGCCCTTCCATCGGTTAGATGTTACTGGAAAAGGAAACAGAATTTCAAAAAGATTTGATGATGTTCTCTAAACCTGGTGCTTGTTACCAACTTTCCAAAAAGTTTTCACCATAAATTCACCCACCCCTGCCCCATGACATCACCACTACCACTAGTGGCTGCTGTTATTGCTGTGTGCCTTGGGGAAGGGTACGTCCTTCTTTTCAGGTTGATGTCAGTGCTGTTTCCCAGTCATACATCAGCAAAGCCCATGTGGTGAGCAGAGCTGGCAGCCTCTGTGGAGCCGGTGGGCTATGTCCCCAGAGGGAGTCCCTGCCAGGGGCAGAAGTCACCAGGGTAGCCAGGAACACAGATGCCGTTTCTAGGTGGCAACATTGTACAGTCCCAGCAAACCACTGTGCCAACCCTAAGTACTTTTATTTTGAACCTCTTCACCCTTGAGGTATGAAATGAGGATTAGAGAATTTGTTGCATATTGGTTTTCAGGATTTATGGGTATGAACAAAAGAGAATTCACACTCTGATCCTTATGCAAAAAAAAAAAAAAAAAAGCAGACATTCTTTCATTTGGAGGAAACATAAAGGAGTATTCAAAAAAATGTTTGAATAAAGCCCTTCGTAGCTTTCTATGGCACACATGAATATTTATAACATTTAGGAGGTAGTCTAGCAATGGATTAGAGGATAATGTGCTGGCCGGCTGCCACTATCCCGGGCTGCATAAAGCATGCTGATAGGCACAGTTGCCACTGTATTAGGAGGTTCCTTCTATTTCAGACATACCCATATTTAGGTGTATTTATTTATAAATGTGATTTTTTAAGGTAGTCATTTTATTTGGAATGAGAAGCAATGGGGCAAACTTCTATACTTCCGGAAACAGTACAGAAGCTAATTCATTAAGGAAAAGAAATGTTCTGAATTCTTTTACTTTTATATCACTAAGCATGTCATTAAATAATTAGAAAACATATGTTTTCTATCACCAATAATATTATTATAAGATTCATGGAGAGAGCACTGGACTTGTTACCTCAAGCTATGGAAAAAAGAATCCCTAAGTAAAAAGCCACATGTTCAAATCCACCATATTCCCAGGCTGCTCCAACACAAAGGAAATCTACGGGAGTACTTTGAAAGTTTACTTCTTTACATAGACTTCACAGGCCAGGCTCAATGCAGATTTTCCAAAGGCTTGCTTCAAAGCAACGCAACATGTGTACAGTGTCCAGGCAGAGGATCTTACTAAGAATTATAAAATATATAGAAAGTAGCCCTTGGCCTTCAGGAGATTTGATGCAGTTGGGAAGATACAACATATCCACATGAAATATGAAAAATTAACTAGGTCACACTAAGTAATAAAAAAGGTGTCAAAAAGCAAAATATAGGAAAGAGAACTTCATGCAGATGACTAAAACCATGTTATGTACAATAACATAATATAATAAAATCTAGACTTGTTGCCGTAAGCACCTGTCCAGCCTTATGTCACACTTTGTCTCCTCTGTATTCAGTCCAGGTTGGCGAAACTGGCCTTTTTTCTTCTCCCTCCAGCTCCAGGGCCTTTGCACTAGCTGTTACGTTTGCCTGAAATTGTCTTCCCCCTAGTCTTCAGCTGTTTCTCATCATTCATGCCTCAGCTCATGTGTCCCCTCCTCTAAGTGGTCTTCCCTGACCACCCCTGTGACACGGCTCCTCCGCACCCAGCATCTCCGGTGGATAATCTCGCCTTGGTGGCTGGTTCACAAGCTGGGATGGTCTTCTTTACTTGCCTCTTCCTTGTCTGTCTTCCCCACTGGAATGTAAGTGCCCTGGACCAGGTGTCTTACCTGTTTTGTCCACCAGTATTTCTCTAGCACCCGTAAAGATGTCTGGCACATTGTAGGGATGCCAGGAATAATTGTTGAATAAGAGAATAACCCAATTATATTCCAGTGTTGGACTTAGTGAGGCAAGGCAGTGCACCAAAGAATTTTAAAAAGATTTTATGTAACAAAATTTAATCCAAGAGGGTTTTCTATTTTATTAGAAAATTTGATTAATCAGAACGTCCCCAGAGTATTTTGCATAATGGAGACGTTATGAAAGATGACCTTCCCTGAGCCTTCTGCTCCTAACTGGACATTATTCTGTCTCCCCTTCACTCTGTGGTTCTGTGTCTGTCCTCACCATCCTTCCTTGGGTACAGAGATGTGCACATACTCTACATGTGCCTGGACAGGCACCTGAACTACCGTGTCTCATGGCCATGGTGTGTATGACCTACTGTGAGCATCATGCATGTGTTACACATATGTATCTATGTGTCACACACAAAGATCTATGGCCAGGAGGCAGGGCACAGGCCTCCTCCTCAGTGATGCATACCGTGAAGGCTGGTTCTGCTCCTGGGTCCCTTTCACCTCATGCTCATTGTGCACTTCCGTTTGGTTGCCATCATGGGCATAATCTTTCTTAGATGAGAGACTGTGTATTTCTGGATCTTTTTGTGCAGAAAAATTCTTGTCCCAAACATGTGGAAGTCTGAATGAAATAATCAGATGGTGCAAATGTAGTTTCACCCATGATAAGCAAGGAATAATTGTCAGAGATCCTATATCTGATAGGCATGTGGATGGAGACAGAGTCACATCAGTAGGGGCAGAAATATAAGAAAAAGCAAGCTGGCCACATTAAGAACAAGGACGATAAGGCAAGGGGCAGCAGAAGCAAAGATAAAAACTGTTCAGGACAGGCATTTAGAAGAGGCCTGGGGTCAAGGAGCTCTGCGAGGGACTCCAAGCAGAGAGGCAGAGTAGTGTAAGGAGAGGGAGGCTGTCTGGCAGCTGTCTGGGTGTGGGAGGTCCTAGAGTGGCACCACGTGAGGCGGCATTGCCTGGAGGGCTGCCAGTCTGAACTTGAGAAATAGACATAAAGTGCACTCCTCTTCGGCAACGGGAGAGCTAAGGGGGAGCTTGGACAGGGGCCACAAGAAAAGCTGGAGGTGCTGTAAGGGCCTGGTAGTCTGTGGACACGTCTGGATAGTAGCTTGGACGCCTGCTCCTGAGGGAAGAATGCCACAGCAAGGTGAGCGGTGAGGCCCAGGCTGCAAAGGCCCAGTCCGAGAACAGGGCACCTCTGACACCTCATTGCATTCAAGGGGTCACTTGCTTCAGAGCTTGAAGGAAGTTTGTGTTTGGGACTGTAGTCTCTGGGCCTCCTGCTTGTGCCAGACTGGAGTGCAGACAGCGTCACCTCTTCCTCTGGATGGTGGCTTGGTGCTCAGGCCCCAGGGAGGACATCTGCTTCTGAGCTGCTCTGTTTCAGCTCCAAAGACAAATGAATGCACGAGGATAGTCACAGAGTCCTTCACTCACTGCCTCATTTTTCCTTCCCCAGCTTCCCTCTGTGTGTGTGTGTGTGTCCTGAGGGGACTTCATCAGCTTTCCGTTTGGGCTCATCTCAGCCCATTGGTCAGGAACTGTGGGAACATAGTCACTTTTTCAAACACGCTCTGAATTTAGAATCAGTACCGGGAAAAATCAGTTCAAGTGTGGCCAGGGGGTTCCAGTTGCCACCTGTGCTGATCCGGAGCGCCTTCTAAAGGAACGTGTTCACCTCACGTTTACCCTTGAATTACCAGTTGCTATCTTAATAAACCAGTTGCTAATGGGAGTATGTCATAAACCTCAGTTTTGCTAGGACAGAAAAAGAAAAAGATGAGAATCTCTGCTTTGGAGTAATCAGGCCTCCCCGCCTCCCCCAGCCTGGCATCATAGAAAGTCGCCTGATCTGCTCCAGGCAGGCCGACCTGCTCTGGCAGGACCGTGAAGCACAGGGTGTAATTTTGGGCTGCGTTCCTGCTGTGGCAGTTGGATAATTAAGCCTATGTCTCTTCAACCTTAGTTTCTGCCAGCGTTGACTGAGAACACCAATGAATAAACAGCTGTCTGCCGTCAAAAATAACACGCCAGGCTTAAGTTGGTGGAAAGCTAGAAAGACTCTAAACTAGCTGGATTTTGGTGGAGATAAATGCAAAACCCTCCCCTTTGGTGTGGAAATCAACTGCACATCTACAAAGCAGGAAGCTGCGTCCACACAGCAGCTCGATGAACCAGGCTGAGAGGTTTAATACACTATTAGTTCAACAGATGTCAGTAGCATGACTTTAAAACTGTGGACTTAAATATATGGCATTGTCTAGATCAAGGAAGGAAGAAAGATAATAATTTCTCTGCACTCTGCAGTTTGTTTAGTCTAGGGCACCATACTAGAGACTGTTGAGACGAGAACCAAAACTGTCTTATGAAGAATTGTTGAAGAAATTGGGACTATTTAGGCTGGACAAGAAAAGACCTGGGGGTGGCAAGATGTCCCTGTAAGTTGTATTCAAGTATCTGAAGACCTGTCCTGTTAAAGAGAAACTAAACATGTTTGTTGTGGCTCCAGAGCTCGGAACTAGGATCAATAAGTGAAAAGTAAAGAGAGAAAGACTTTGACTTAGAATGATAAATTTCTAATAGGGATGTCTAAAAGTGAATGGGGCTGTCCTTGAAGGTAATGAGCTCCTCATTGCTGGCTACATTCAAACAATGGGAAAGCCATTTGCTTTCCTTTATAGGCATGCTGTAGAAAGCCTTATGCACTCTGGATACAGTTCAAGGAGGTGACTTCCAAAGTCTCTTTCAGCAACCCAGGAAAGCACCTTGTAGTTGGGTATAGTTGTTGATAGCATACTATTAATAAATACTGCATGTGGCAATGGGTGCAAAAGAGGGTGGAGTTAAAATATCAAGTTAACCCTTCTTTGGCCTCGTGAAAGCACTCTAGCTATGCGTTGACCAGCAATGCTAACTGGGTTCACACGCTGTAACTGTGGGTTCATATCACTCAACATTATTGTCTGGACCTCACAAAGGAAATGAATGGACCTCGTTGTAAAGCCAGATTTGGATTTTAGAGTTAAACTGAAGTTATCTTTGAGTACAATTAAAAAGAATATGTCAAAATTAAAACCATTGTTAAAATTAATCAAAGATTTCAAAAGGTAAAATGAACTTCAGAGCTGGAAATTACTGATTTAAACAATTGTTCTCACATTTTAAACTACATAATGAGCTAAAAATTACGAAGCCTCAGAGTATAGCTGTAAAGAGTAGTATGAAACTAAAGTCAGAATGAAATGTTTTAGCGTTCAAAACTAAAAAGCAGAACAATTACTCCCTACAAAATGGTATAGGAAGAGGTTTCTGACCCCTGCTAATTGTTTTATTATTCTTCAGAGGGGCATATTGGCAGCATTTCCCAGGGTTTTCGGTAATTACACTCCATTCAGTATCTGAAGAATTACAATAATTCTACACGAAATATACTTGTGCCCTTCTGATGCAAAGCCTTTAGAGAAGTGAAAAAACAACTTAAAAGTAAATTAGCAGGAAAATTATCATAGTTACTGTTTATTTCAGGGCACTATATATCAGAGGCTAATTATACATTGTATATTACATTTTCTTGGAGGTATTTGTAATATATTTCTCATACTGATCAACAAAAACATGCTAGTTTTTAGAATCCTTTATGAAAATGAAGTTCGAGCTTTTCTGATTGCCTCTTTGTGTATGAGAAGTTATCCGATGCTGGCCCGTGTCACTTGATGCTTGCCAGAGTCCTCAAAGCAGTAGTATTCAGTGAGGTATTATGATGCTCACATATATATATATATATATATATATGTATATGTATATATATTTGTAGGGTCTTGACTCTTCTGTGATTTTTTTTTTTTTTACACTACATAAGCTTTCTCAAAGTCATTTTATTATACTTTGGCAAGCCAAGGATCCATGAAAGAAAGCAAGGACTAGAATGGCATAGCCGCTCAGAGATTGGGGAGTCTCTTTACCTGGGTGGAACCTTATCAGTTTTCTGCTACTATTAAAATTAATCTGTTATCCCCATGGGACCCCCCCCCACTTTAGGGTCTAAGCAGCAAAGGTGTCCTGGAACCTAAGCAATGACTGGGGGTGCCAGCTACTATTAACATACCATGAGCAAGAAATATATATTCTGGCTAAACAATGGAGCTTAGGTCTCACCAATGTTTTTCCTCAGGAGTTAGGGATCTCTGTTTCCCTCCTTCATTTTTTTTTTTTTTTTCTCGTTTCTTCTTTTGTTTTGAATGGAGCTCAGCACAAAAGATTCCCTTTTAAGTCTTTATTGCAACCAAAAATTTACAAACAAATTAAGAAGATCACTTAATGACAAAATTAACAAAGGTCAAATCAATGATAATCCATCCATTTGATTGAATACATGCTCATTTTAAAAATGTTTTAAAATGCAAATGCAAATAGCATGGCATGCAATGTGAAAAAAAGTTCAAACTACAATGAAATATATATACACAGTATGACTTCAAGGTTTTTGAAAAATATGGTTTTATATATGTTTATTTTTTCATCTCAGAAGGAAATATACCAAAATATTAATGAGGTTACTCTGTGATGTTCTAAGTGATTTTTAATTTGCTCTTAACACTTTGTTTATTTTCTGATTTTCTAAAATGTGCATGTGTTAGTGTTATAATCAGAAAGGAAGAGGAAGTAAAGAAAGGAAAGAGAGGGAGTCAAATAATTAAGATAAACATTAAAACACATACTTTTGCTGGAAGACTAGAGACGTCAATAATGCACAGTGTGTAGCAAAAATTTATAGGTAGAATATTTTGACTTACTGTTCAGTCACTATAATCTAATACCCTATCACTGAGTCCTGTGTACTCTGAGGAACTTGACAAACTAATCCTTCACATCTGGGATTCTCTTACAAATTCTCTTACAAATTCACAGTGACCTCAGGAAAGGACAGCGAAAACTATTCCTGAGCTTTAAAAGGTACAGCCTCAGGCACGATAGGTGCTTTTTACATCGTGGGGAACAAGCAAGCAATGAGACTGGAGTTATTCCATTAATATTCCTTAGTGGAAAATGCCTTGTATGTCTGAGTGTGGCTGCTTCTTTGAAGTAATTAAACAGGTTATACATCAACCTGTTGCCTTCAGATAGTCCACATCTCAGAACATGTTGTTTCTCCTGGTACCATTGCCGAAATAAATAATGATTTGTTTTCCTTTTTATATTATACACTAAGTTTACTTGCATTTCTATCTTTATTTTTTCTTTATTCCTTCTAGCGCATGATTACAAATACTGCCAGAACGGTGAGATACTACAGGAGCCAACCCTTCAGTAAGTTAAACCTGCTACATCCTGCAATGTAGTAAGTCCTTTTTAGTGAGGCCACTGCGACACTCTAGGACCCAGGACAGTATGTGACTGTGTCAGACACTTTGGACCATGAATGCCATGGGACAGAGGCCTTGAGTTTAGGATTTTCTTGCTATTATAAAACTAGAAAATATTTACATTGTTATAAAACTAGAAAATAACCATAGGAATACTATTTTATGAATGAATTTAAAGAGAATTAATTTGCTTTTTCTAGTGTGGTGAGAGACAACTTAGGCACGATTGCCAACAAATCCTGCCTCAAACCAACACTTTTTAATGACTCATCCCTTGATGTTGAGAAACTCACATCAGCCCCTGATGACTCAGTTCTGTCGTTTATAAACTGAGAAAGATAATATTTGTTGTCTCTCGATGTGTTGCAAGAATGCATTGATGTTTATAGCAGATTTGTAAAAGGCCCCATAGCAGGATACTATTATATTTCTAGTATTCCCAGGTGAATTCAAGGTTTTTTAAAAATCTGAACACGCATCACAAAAACTGGCATTATATAATACTTTAATATGAAAATATTACTAATAATAAATGACAATTTTAATCCGTTGGGAGGTAAATTGCACCATAGTACCAAACGGTAATGCTATGACGCATTAGTCCTACTGTCTCCTCTGGGCTGGGACTTCGGGTCGGGGGGTGGAGCTTTGGCTCCTTCAGTCTGGCCTGGGAGTGAGGAGGTGGACCCTATAAAGTTTTTGGCTAACTTCACTGTATGAGTCACTTGAAGAAATTTATCTCATTAACCCAACATGATAGTATGACATGGACGTGACTCTGAGGCTACCGGTACCGTCCCCTCCAGTAAACCCAGTGCTGAGAGACCAAAAGATTCTCGTTTTATTAATCAGAGCTGTTTGCACTTCCTAGCACAGGATTGGCCCAAAGCCAGAGTTTGCTGACATGGGATGCCAGAACTATTAAATGTCCATTTTTTAATGTACAAGGGGAAAAAAAAATCTAGGAAAAATAGTCTTGACTTGGGGAACAAGTAGACCTTCAAAAAGTTAATTCAAATGATTGTGCCGTCTCTAACTTCCAAAATGAGAATTGTCTTGTATATCATCAACTATTCCTATGTGGATTCTGCCAGAATTAAAGTGTCTCATATCTTTTTGTCTGATAATTTACAGTATGTTTAAAGACATGATCATAAAGCAGTTGTACAGGTGAAAACGAGACTAGATAAGTGATATCAGTTACAACAAGAATTTGTAATCCAGAGTCCACGGCCCTTCAGGAGGGTCCAAGAATTCCTGAAATTATATGCAAAAGTTTGTGTGCCTGAGAGGGTTTATAGCCTTAAGAAGGTTTTCGGTGTTTTGGCTTCAAGTACCAAAAAAGAACCACAATAGAATATATAATACTTTGTTCCATGAGTCCCTTTGGAAGTAAATTCTACATTTCTTACATCTTCTCCTAGGGAAGTGAAGGGGAAATTATTTTTTTTTAAAAACTCCACTGCATTTGTTGAAGTTATCAGTAACTGCTGGTAAACAACAGCTGCTCAGCTCTGAAGTCAACAATCTATAGATACAGCTATAGGAATAGACTCATAAACACTGTGGGAATATGTACAATGTAATTACAGTATATTGTACGTGTAGAGTACACTGCCAGGGAGAAGTGGAAGAAATTAAACACAATGTGT
This sequence comes from Eulemur rufifrons, assembly GCF_041146395.1. NCBI lineage: Eukaryota > Metazoa > Chordata > Mammalia > Primates > Lemuridae > Eulemur > Eulemur rufifrons. The sequence continues at coordinate 53,970,960 of NC_090983.1, read as the reverse complement.
TCTGCAGTTCACTGTGGTATTATTTATGTGTGATAATTATACTGACGAGTTTCTTCTTACAGGGAGTAGGGGCCTTTGTGTCTTGCCTTTGCTGTTCTGTGTTCAGAGCTGCAGCGCTCCCTTCACCCCTGTGCAGATGGCACTCCAATCGTCTGTAGGAGCGGGGTGTGGCTCTAACAGGAGCCACTGGGCTGCAGGAGACAGTGTGCTAGGCAGACAGAACCCCAGTCGGGAGCCAGACTGACGCGGCCACTCCCGGTGTCCTGTTAGACCGGAGACCCCACCCAGTGATCCACGGGACAGAGGTGGCCCACAGAAGTGTTGGGTCTAAACAGAGCATTTTTTTCCCTTTTGTTTTGAAATAATGTCACCATTTAAAACTTGGAAGAATTCACAGGGAAGAAGTCCAGATTTCCCTTTTGTCAAGGAAAAAAAAAAAAAAGAAGAAAGATCTGCCATCTCCGGGCACACACACTTTCGTGGCAGCAACATGCAGGAGCTAAGTAGTCACTTCCGAAGGAACCTGTGTTTCCAGGTCACCGCCATCAAGTCTGGCCTGCCTCGTTCATGATATTCCCTGCGTAGGGCTGTAGCCATCGAATTCCTCTTGCAGACCTGATTTTAGTGAAATCAGTTAACCTCTTTGATAGCTCAGTTCCTCACGTGCTTGGGGTTTGGATCAGAATAGAATGGTAACTTAATTTTGAGAACAAATAGCATCAGAGAATCAAAGGTCTAGCAGAAGCCATAATTTTAGCCCATGAGGTGGGTTTGGGTTTTTTTTTTTTTTTTTTCCCCTGAATAAGGACATCTCTAAAAACACACAGTCTGTGTAGTAATGCTGTATATTGTATGCAAGTAGAGAGGGGAGTCCCGACTTTACAGTCTCACTGGCTGGCTTCCGTTTGGCCCAGGTGTTAAGTGCTTTTGTGAGGCGCTAGTGAAAACTGTCTTTTATATTAGTCCTCATCTGGATCAAAGGAGGCGGAGACACAGAGTGAGAGACACAGAGGTGTGTTGGTAAGGGGAAACAATTTTCATCTATAACCAGGGGCTATCAGACAGATGCTTTCCTTTTTATTTTTTTATTTGGTGCCATTTTTTTTTATTTTTTGTGCAATGTGCAATGCAAAGGAAAATGATCAAAGAAGGTGATTCCAGGGAGGAAAAGAAAATTGGAGGATAGGAAGGAGGAGATGGAACAACCAAGTGGAAACTTCAATGAATGTGGTGTGTTGAAAGGTCTTGATGGAACCCAGGAATCTATGACAAATGTAATAAGTAATTGGGGAAATAAGGCTGTATCTCAGGTGCATATATTATAAAATGCCAATGCTTCCCTTTCTTCTTTCAACAGATCCTGATGCAGCTCAAGCTAATAAGAATCATCAGGATGTCCGGAGTTATGTACGGCAATTAAATGTGATTGACAACCAGAGAACTTTATCACAGATGTCACACAGATTAGAGCCTCGTAGACCATAGACATTTAAAGTGCCCAGAGCAATGGTTTGTCTCCAGTCCATAATCTTTCAAAAATGCCATTTATGCTACTACTGACTGTATTGCCACCAGGGAATTCTACAAAACAAGCAAAAACACATCCTGAGATACCTCAGGGCTGCATTCAGCTTACCGGCTACATGACAAGAGAAGGAATTATTTGACTTGCATAAAGCTTACACTCTCTAGCTTAGAAATCCCCCGTCTGTAGTTACCCTATTTCATTTCCAGTTGTGCCATCTTTTTTGCTGAAACATTAAATAAGACCCACATGAAGAGTTTGGTAGAAATACCATTGTCAAGAGAACCATCAAGCCCCTGATAATTTTTTTCTAAAACTGTTTACAGGGTATGTTCTACGAACGGGATTGATTTGGATACATTGGTGGTGATATAGTTTCATAGTTTTTAACTCAACATCTTGATTTGGAGCATGAGGTTTGGGGATGATGTTGAGGAATCTATGTAAATCCAAATTATAGGTTGTATTCTTCTATCTTCATAGTCTTACTTCTGAAGGAATAGAACCTGACCACATTACTATAAAATGTTATGGCTATTTACATGATTTAGGGAGGACTGGTCTGTAATTTCTGAATGATATACAGAATTATATTTATGTTTACAATGTAACTTTTAAAAATTTACAAATCAGGATTACATACATAAGAATTCCAGTAAGAAACACCAAGGTTCTTAAAATTGCCAGCGTTAAAATAGAAAATAACATTTCAGAAGAGCACAATATACACAAAACATTTTTCAAAATTGAATTATTTTCCTGGGCATTAAAAACCTTTCCTATTGGCTACAAATTTATTGTTACTGATGAAAAAAAAACATATTTTCTGGACTTAAATGTTACTACAGATATCTTAATTTGTAAGCAATTGTTTTGCACTTTCAAATAGATTGTAAATAGTTCATTCAATCGATAGTACAGAGTTATTTATTTGCTACATAATAGATATTGTGCCAAAAATTACTTTTTATTTATTTTATTTAGTATGTAATTTTGGAGTACATTTTTTTCCTGTTTTCACAATTAGACTACATTTAATGTGTAGGAATTGTATGTATGTATATCTTCTGTAAATAACATCTATTATCTTCATTAAATATAATTGTTGACAAGAAATGGTTGTGTTGTTCTCAATTCCTATTTTTTGAGAGTGATAACCATTTGGTATGGTGGGGTACTGGAGTTTTTTTAATGAAATAAAATCTGCATACTATAAAATTCATCCTTTTAAAGTATATAATCCAGTGGTTTTTAGTATATCCACAAGGTTGCATAACCATCATCACTATTTAACTCCAGAACATTCTCTTTATTCCTAAAAGAAGCAGTAGCAGTCACTTCTCATTCTCTTCTCCCTCCAACCCCTGGCAGCCACTAATCTGCTTTCTTTCTCTATGGATTTACTCTGGATGTTTCATATAAATGGAATCATACAATATGAGTCTTTTTGTGTGGTTTCTTTCACTTAGCATAATGTTTGCAAGATTCATCCACGTTATTGCTTGTGTCAGAACTTCACTTCTTTTTATGGCTGAGTAATATTCCACTCCTTGAATGTACCATGTTTTGTTTATCTATTCATCAGTTAATGGACATTTTGGTTGTTGTTTCCACTTTTTGTCTATTAGGAATATTGCTGCTATGAAGGGGTACTGGATGTTAGAGCTGCCTGATGTGGGGCCTCATGCCATCCTTCGGTGATTTAAGCACTTCTTAAATATTTGATGGAGAGATTTCCAAAATTCTTTAAATTCCAGACATGCCTCTATTTTCGAATAAGTCAGCATTTTCCACAGTGTGTTCTAGGCTGTATTAGTCTCACAAGTTCATATGCTGTGCCTCCAAAAACAAAAACACAAATACAAAGCCCAAAACAAAACCAAGATGCTAACTTTTAATGAATTTGGGGACCACAGCATGGCATACCCTCTTCTTAAAAATGATTCCCAGTATTCATTAACATATTAAAGACTCTGAGAAGTCCTATTTTATCCCTCGTAACATCCCACAATTAAAGCTCACTTTGAGAAATACTAAAGCAGGCAACACACAATGCCTTTCTGGGTTCATTTATATAAAATTTCAAGGTCCTCAGGAGCAGGGTGTTGTTTTACGCAGTATTATTATGCCTTCCACCCCAGAGGCAAGTGCAATGCCTGTGATTTACTGAACAATAAAAAAAAGTCACTGAATAAATTTTCTTGAAGTCATTATTGTTCAGCATTTCATTATCTCATAGACCTCAATATCAACTACAAAATTTACACCATTATATATTTTTCTTTTTCCAGATAATTTACAAAGATGATAAATGAAGCTGATAGCCCATTTCTTGGGTATCTCTGCTCGTTTTACTTCCTTTATTTCTACCTTACTTAAAAGCTGGTATCCTGTGTACAGGAACACTGTTCCCCAATTCCATGGTGACTAACAACTTATGACCTTATTTTAATTTGGTTTCAACGTTATTCAAAATTAATACGTATTCTCCCATGTATATTCCCGTTGGTCTTCCAAATGAGAATAACTATTACTGTACTTAATAAAGATTAGAGATTTTAATTATGTCTGGCTTCTATGAAATGCATTAAACTCCATTATTCAAGGTAGCGCTGGTGAAATAAAAGAATTCACACTCTAAAGACATAGAGTAGTAGCCAAGCAACCCTTCCTGAGGCAGGAGATGCAGTTAATATTTTAAAACTTGCAAACAAGCCAAAAGAAAATGAGATGCCTACAGGGTCACAAGAAGGATAATGAGGTTTGTTGGAAGACATGAAAAAGAAGAAAGAATGTTTTTATCAAAAGCGCCTGTAGCAAATTATACATGTAAGTGTTTAACATACCTACTTAGCAAGGTCACTGGCATAGTGTACGGGAGCTAAGCTTTTCCAGCAATTTTTGAATACCATGCAGGTTAAATATGCTTCTCCTGAATTCAATGCCATTTCCCCTGAAGATATGAATGCAGATCAATGACTACCAGAGTGAGAAAATGAAGTGTCATTCTAGTTTCAAATTGTGCTAATAATAATTTTAAAAATCAGCCTAGAATATGCAGTGTGGTAAAATGAACTACCTCGAATAGCTTTCCTTTTGCTGTCAATCTAGAACACATTACATCTCTTGCTTTAGAGTAATCTTAATCTGTCCTACATAGAAGATTGTGGTATGAGATGGGCAGGTCACAGCATCCCTCACATCTAACCTGGAGAAGAACGCTTAAGTATTGTTAGTCATTTTTCTATTCACTCACTCATTCATTCATCCATTGATAAGCAAATAATAATTGAAGAGCTTGCTGAGCACCAGGCCCCGTAGGGACTCAGAATTCAGTGGGCAAACAACCAGAGAAGGTCCCTGATCTCCTGGAGTTTATCATCCAGTGGGAGAGACAAGATTAATCAAGTAAGCATGCAAACAAATAAATATAAAAACACTTCCAAGAAAGGATACGGTGTTGCAAGAGCCTGTGATAAGGGAATTTAACCTGAGCTGAGGCAAGGAAGTGTTTCCTGTGGAAGTGACAGTGGGGCTGAATTCTGAAGGATGTGAGGTGAGTGCTAACTAAGCAGAGAGTAAGTGCTCTACGCAGGAAGTGACATTGGCAGCGAGGACCTGCAAGCCCTCTGTGGCCAACAGAGAACACGAGTGACAGCACATCAACATGTGCTGGAGAGCTAAGAGGGGGTCAGAGCCTGCAAGACCTTGCAGACCTTTTAAATGAGCATCGTCTTTTTTTTTTTTTTTTTTTTCCCCACCCAAGACCAGTGGGAAGCTATTGAAGAGCTTGAGGCAAAGAGTTGTATTTCTTGATTTTTTTTTTTTAATTTTTTTCAAAGATAGAGTCTCGCTCTGTCACCCAGGCTGGAATACAGTGACACAATTATAGACAACTGCAGCTTCCATCTCCTGGCCTCAAGCAGTCCTTCTGCCTTAGCCTCTTGAAAAGCTGAGACTACAGGCTTGCACTACCATGCTTGGATAAGTTTTTTTTTTATTTTTCTGTAGACACAAGGTCTTGCTATGTTGCCCAGGCTGGTCTTGAATTCCTGGGCTCGGACAATCCTCCCGCCTCAGCCTCCCAAAGTGCTGGGATTATAAGCCTGAGCCACCACGCCCAGCCTGGGGCTGCATTTCTAATGGTGAGCCCTTGCAGGGCAGGCCCACTGCTTTATATGTACCACACTGCCCAGGACACATGGTAAGGGTCATCCCTAGTTCATTAATTATTATGCAGGCTTACAGGTAAGGCAGGGGGAGCTGTGCACAATGACAAACATTAAAAGTCAGTGGTGGACCCAGTCAAACACCAACCCTCCTCCTGATAAGGTCCACACACTGGGCCACTTTTAATTTTTTTATTGTGATAAAATATGCACAACATAAAATTTACCATTTAACCCCTTTTGAGCGAACAATTTGGTGCCATTGGGTACATTCACCTTGTTGCACAACTATCACTACTGCCCATCTTTAAAACTTTTTCAAAATTCCAAACTGGAATTCTGTACCCATTAAACAGTAACTTCCCTCCCTCCAGTCCCCGGTAACCACTATTCTATTTTTCTCTCTATGAATTTGCCTATTTTAGGCACTTCATATAAGTGGAATCATACAATAGTTGCCCTTTTGTGTCTGGGTTGTTTCACTTAGCATAGTGTTTTCAAGGTTCATCCAAGCTATAGAATGTATCAGAATTTCCTTCCTTTTTAAGGCTGAATAGTATCCCATTTTATGTATATACTACATTTTGTACCTCCATTCATCTGTTGATGGCTATTTGGTTTGTTTGCACCTTTTGGCTATCGTGAATAATGCTGCTTTATGAACATGGGTATACAAATATCTGTTCAAGTCCCAGCTTTTCAATCTTTTGGGTATATACCTAGAAGTAAGATTGCTGAATCACATAGCATTTCTGTTTCATTGTTTGAGGAACTGCCATACTGTCTGCCACAGTGGCTGCACCATTTTATGGGCTCCGTTTGATTTGATATAGCTCACGATTAGCTGCGTCATCTCCTTGGAGACTGAAGCTGCCAAGTGTGGCATGGCTGCTGAGAGAAGGAGTGGCTAGGGGACCCAGGGTTCAGTATGTGGGTGTCTAAGCACGGAGCAGGAAGGCTTCATTTGCCAGTATGCCCTCTGTCAAGCCACGGCTGCCCACAAGACAATCACAGCCCCAGAGCTTTGGTCTGTCCTTGCTGCCCTGTTGGTTGCTGTATCAGACTCCTGTTGCCTGCAGTCTGACAGTGCAGGATGGGAGGAGCCGAGGGAATGTTACTAACCCCAATAGAATAAGGGCGTGGGAATGGGCAAAGTGCCTGCTTTGCTCCCTTGCTTTTGCTTGTCAGGCAGCTAGGGAAGGTCAAGGATGCTGCTACAGGAAGCCAGGATCTTTGTTCCTGGAGTGATTCAAATTTGGAAAGACTAGGGCCCAATCCCTGCTATAAAGGGAAGTAAACCCAAGGCACTGTGAGCTCATGGGCTCCGGCATTTCCCTCCAGATTTGAGAAAGGGTCAGGGCATGTGAGCGCTGCCTGATTCCATCCTAGTCTCCTCCTCTCAGCCCACTCTGGGAGAATTCAGACTCTTTCCAGCCAGGGAAGACTCAGGAAGAGTGGAATTCTACAATAGGAGGACCGACACAAAAGAAAAGTGAGAGCAAAAGCTGGCATAAAATTCTTCAGAACAGGTTTTTGCAGCACTTGAGACTAAAAGTGAACTGGAAGATCCTTATCAGGTCTTCATCCATTTCCTTAGCTAGAGGCAGGTGGCAAGAGTCTCCAAGGTGATAACTGGGGACTCGGAGGGAAGGCAGGAGTGGAGGAGAATCCATGGTTCCAGGCAGGAGTCCTGATATTTTAGAGCAGAGGCACAGACTGATGCTTCAGTCTCCTCAGCAGGGAGAAGGGATTGAGGCAAGGAGATACTCTAGAGGGACAAGTTCTGCACTAGGCAAAATGCAATAACTTTAGAAGGATAAAGAAAGAGGTGGTTCAGGCCGGGCGCGGTGGCTCACACCTGTAATCCCAGCACTCTGGGAGGCCGAGGTGGGTGGATCACTCAAGGTCAGGAGTTCGAGACCAGCCTGAGCAAGAGCAAGACCCCATCTCTACTAAAATAGAAAGAAATTATCTGGCCAACTAAAATATATATAGAAAAAATTAGCCGGGCATGGTGGCACATGCCTGTAATCCCAGCTACTCGAGAGGCTGAGGCGGTAGGACCGCTTAAGCCCAGGAGTTTGAGGTTGCTGTGAGCTAGGCTGACGCCAAGGCACTCACTCTAGCCCAGGCAACAAAGTGAGACTCTGTCTCAAAAAAAAAAAAAAGAAAGAAAGAAAGAAAGAGGTGGTTCAGTGGAAAGGTAAACCATGTCAGTGAGTCTTTCAATTGCTATGTGTATTAGTCAGGGTTCTCCAAAGAAACAGAATCAAAAGAATGAACACATTTCTTACAATAAATCTCCTTCAAAGGAATTGACTCACACAATTACCGAGGCTGGCAAGTCCAAATCTGCAGTGTGGGCTGGCAGCCTGCAGACCCAGGAGAGCCGATGGTGCAGTTCCAGTCCGAAGGCCAGCAGGTGGAGACCCAAGATGGTGTAGAAGTCCAAAGGCATTCTGCTGGAGAATTCTCTCTTGCTGGGGGAGACTGGTCTTCTTGTTCTATTCAGGTGCCCTTAATTGATTAGACGAGGCCCACCTACATCATGAGGGCAGTCTGCTTTACCCAAAATTCACCAGTTTAAATGTTTATCTCATCTAAAAACACCGTCCAAGTTGACAAATAAAATTAACCATCACACTGGGTAATAAACCTCTCCAAAATTTAGTGACTTAAAATAACAGCCGTTAAATCAACAACCATGAACCATGAGTTCATGGGTCTAAAGGGCCGTTCTGCCATCTGGGCCAGAGTTGGCAGATCAGGGCTGGGCTCAGTCATGCATCTGTGGATGGCTGATGTAGGATGGCCACGGAAGGAATAGTTCGTCTCTGCTCCATGTGGACTCTTGTCCTCCAGCAGGCTAGTCTGGGCTTATGCACCTGTTGGCTGGGAAGGGTTTCCAGGAAGTAAGTGGATAAGTAGGAGCTCTAAAGGCCCAGTCTCAGAACCTGTGCACCATCACTTCCACAGCACTCTGCTGGCCAAAGTGGGTCAAGAGGCAGGCCAAGAGTCAAAGAGTGTAGAAATAATTCTATCTCTTGATGCGCAGAGCTGCAAAGTCATACCAGCAAAGTTGTGGATACAGGGAAGGGAAAATTGCTGACATTTTCACAAACCATCTACTAGAGTGAGGGTAGTACACAATGGGAGTGGCTGGAAGGTCCATTGCTCCTGTCTGGGGAGAGACTTTCAGGCCTGGTACTGCCAAGTGTTTAAAGTGCTTCTCTAGGGTGCGTCTAGTAGCTCTTGCGGAAGCAGCAGCATGGACGAGCAGAAAGATAACAGGGTTGAAAATCAGACTGATCTGGGTTTGACTGAATCAGGGCCACTTCCAGTATAGACACCTCCAGTATAGACAGCAGCTTTGTATGTGTGTTAGGAAGGTGGCGACTCTTCTCTCCACTGGCACTGCCCTGCTGGAGATCTGGCCCCTGCTGGAGGCACCGTTGTGTGTGGTGGCTCTCAGCTGGGAACTTTGGCTGAGGTGCTTAACCTCTTGGAGCTGCAATTTCCACATCTGCCAATGGGAATTATAATACATCCCTCACGAAGGCCGGGGCAGGACTGAATGAGATAAGGTATATAAAGTGTCTGGCACACTGAGCGCTTGGCATTCAAGAAATATTAGTGCCTCTCCTCCCTCTCTGCTACAAAAAGAGGCCAAAGTAAAGGTAGTTGGACCTTTGAGGGTCTTCAGCCAAACCAATTACAAAAGGATGGAAAAGGAAAGAAACTTCTATGGGGGTTTTAAGTCATTAAAATTTGACTTGGGATAGGGGGAAGTTTGGGAGTTCTGTTAGACACTGGTCCTTCGTACCCTGGACTTGGATTAGATCAGTTTTGCAAAGTTTTGCTGCAATAATTGAACCAGGATACCATATTCTTATATAGGCATAACTGAAAAGTTCTTTGAAGCAGAATAGAAAACTCTCCAAATTACTGAATAAAAGAAGAGAGAAGTGAAAATAGAATAAAAAAATTCATGCTTCTTACCAACAGATAAAATGTTCATCTATGGAGGAGTAGACCAGAAACTGAAACAAAGTATAACATAAACCATACATAGATCACACTAGAAGTTGAATTTTAACCTAAACTGGGTGTTCATTTACATGTTCAGTCCATATAGCCTAGAAACCATCATGCATTGTTATGAGATTCCTCCTAACAAAGTAGCTCTTCATTAGCAGTCCTCATCTTCCCCTACCTGATACTCAGAAGCCATTACAAAATCCATTTATATTTCTGGTTTCAGAAATTAAATTGTGGGTGTGAGCCGAAGTGTACATGAAATTAGGGGTTATTGCTTGTGGCACTCTATGTGAGCCAAGTGATGCTGGGCCGTTTTAATTAAGAATTCCTTTTCAGTAACAAGGCAAGCAAATGAATAACCTTAAGTCAACATTGAAACAGTTGTGTGGGGGAGGGTTCTGGAATAACTGAGACACACAGTTGTATCACAGGCTTACTGTGCAGAGTTCATTTACGCATTTGACAAAAACGTCTTTGCAGCAACTGAAGAAGTCTGTAACATGGAGCGCAGAAATCTTTTCAGCACCAAGAGATGATTTCTGGGGGCTGGGACTGGGGAGGAAGTTCTGTATTTGCTTTTAAATTAGAAAAAAAAAAAAAAACAAGATCACTAAAGAATAATTTTAAATATGAAGTTTTCTGGATGTTGACTTTGGAAAAGAATTTTCTGGACTATACTGGTTCAGTAATCAATGCTTTTTGTCTATCAGTTCTCCTGGCAGGTATTGAACACTCGCTCTGTGCAAGTTACATACACGCCGTATTTGTTCTAAATACCTAAGAGATGAATAGTCTCACTAGCTACTGGTGATGAAACAGTGAGGGAAATTAAATATCTCGCCCAAAGTCACATGCTTAGATTATGACAGAGTTGAGATCTCAAACCAAGTATATCTGATTCCAAGGGCATATGTTGTTAACTGCAAGACTTCACTGTCTGCCTGTCTTTCTGCCCCCACAAGGACTAACTATTCAGGCTTTTGATGTCACAAAATATTATAAAAATAACACAAAAGAGTTCAAGAACCAAAGCATGAGATTAGTCTTGCTCAAATACAGTAAGTGAGGTTTTAGGCAAGCAATTTAGTGTGCTTTTCTCTAAAGTGTTATCTTTAAAATAGAAGAGAGAGAGTGTATGTGTGTGTGTGTTTGTGTGTGTGTGAAAATCCCTTCATGAATATCCCATTTATCATCTATATGCCATAGATCAGCTTTGGGAAGCCTTTATTTTCTCAGGATATAACATTTCTTGGCATTTACCATAAACGATCCACTCATATTTAGGAAGGAGCTTCAGTTGTGTTTGAAATGCTTGGCCCATGTGTGTTTTCATATTATTCTCCATGCATTATTTCATTAGAAATTGACTTCACTGAAATCAAAGCATTTTTGAAATATGCATATTCACTGCGTATTTTGTAGAAAATATGGAGAAAGGCATTTCATTATAGAACCCCACAGTATTTCATTTTAACAAATCCTCATTGGATATATCTTGTTTTGAAATCTTTCTTTTCTGCTCCCAATCACATGGTCTCCTCTTTCTACTCCCAATTCCCTCCACCACCCTCTAGTTTGCAGAACATCCTTGGGGACCCGAGGTCATGCTTGCTTTTCTATGCAGGCCAATTTAATCTTCTCGTTGCTTCTAGCTCCAAACTTGAAAATGTCTACTTTGGCTGAGGATGAAGATATTGTTTGTACTCAACAAACAGAAGCTCCACCGGTTACCAAGGTCCATTCTCTTTAGAGGGATACTGTAAAAGATAACAAATGAAAAATGTTATGATATAAAATAGAGAAAATAATCTTGTTTAAAACCAAAACTGGCTGCAGCTCCTTCTGCCCCCTAAGGGTGGATGTCATAATTCATATCAGGGGCAGCAAATCTCTTTCCTGTTATTTTTCATTTCAGAGACAGGTGGGAGGAAAATAGAAGGAAAGACTGAAACTTCAAAGCCGCCTCTAGCTCTGCTGTGTCCAAGCACGCTTTCAACATGGAGATGTATTCAGAGATATAGGAACATAATCAAGTCATTGCCATTCCACTTGGAGACAAATTCCCAGAACATACATTGACATTACTCTTCCTTTCTCTTAAAATCCCTTAAGTCATGATAAGTTTAGAGGGTAGTTTTTTTCCCAGCTATTTTTTAAAAATCCTTAGAGGCTGCTGTGATATTTTTGATGCCTTTCATAATGTCAAGGAACTTCTAATTCTTAATTTTTTCCTGAACTTTACTTTCTTGATAAATGAACATTTCCTTAAAGGCCTCTCAAGCTGCAGCAATTTTTATTTAAATATCCAGTGAGATACTCTTCCTGGTACTTTTAAAAATCACCTCCAGCACAATCTCTCACATTTTTTCATTAGCTATCTGGGTTATAACTTCACAAAATGAGTCAGAAAAAGTCCAAGGCACGATAGCACTGACACAACCATATAGGCTAAGCCAAATATGAAAAAAAGATATATATAAAGACACACACATATATTTATAGATATATATTATCCTAAAGGAAACCGGCTGCCTAACAGTCAACATGTCCCATTATGTACTGGAGATTCCCATTGAGTCTTTCTGTGCAGGAAAGCGTCCCATAGGAGAAAAGTCTACTTCACAATAGCAGAGAAAGTTCATGCCAGCTACCTAAAATAGTCTCCGTAATTCTTCATTCTTACATATAAATAATAGCTAACAATCCCCAGAGATGTCTGGGAAAACTAGTAACCATTAAAATAGAAAAACAAAAACAAATAAAGAGAAAAACTGACTCCAGAGGAAACAAATAAATCAGGTAATTGAATAATAACAACAATAATCATAATAGCAAGTATTTAGCATGTGACATATGGCTAATAATAATAGCTAGCATTACTGAACACCAACTCTGGGCCAGGTCCTGTTTTAAGTGCTGTACATATATAGACTTATTTAATACAAATGAAAACCTAATTTCTATCCCCATTTTACAGGTGAAGAAACTGAGGCTCAGAGAGGCTAAGTAAAATACCCAAAGTCATACAGCTCATAAGCAGTAGACCCAGGCTTTAAACCAATTCTATCTAATTTCAACGCCCATGTTCTTAGTCTCTTGAGAGCCTTACTGTTTGAGTTTTGGACACTTCAAAGTCCTTGTTAACTTTTGTCTTAAGGGATCCATCAAGTTTTCCTGTTCTCTTGTAATAAGACCACGCAAGGTCCATCCTGATTTGCCTGTGAGTCTGGGAAAAGGTGGCAGCTTGAATTTGGTCTCCATCTACATATACATTTAGAGATAGGACTACTAGGAAGCTGAAATTAGGCCTAGGACTTCAGGAATACCTATAAGCTGTGTTCTGTAACAGGATATTGACCTTAAAACTCGTTGCATACAGATCCATCAGGATCTGAACCATCTAGAGAGGCGTCTAGCGCAATTTCCTCTCCAGACTGCAGATGTTGGTCATAGCTATCAAGCTGTGTGATCTGACACACTGAAACTTCTTGGAGGGGTTTATGTCACTAATTTGCATGGTATAATAATCCAGATAAACTGGTTGTCCAGACAGGTAGAGGCTGGCTAAATGAGATTGAATTTTGATTATGCAATTGAAATAATTCAGTAGAATTTTGCAAATCCGACCTACAATCATTTTGAAATGTCTACCACAAAGGTTTGTAAGATTTGCTCAACGTTAACAAAGTGAAAAACTGAGACAATTATTCAGTTATTCCACTCATTTATTTTTTCATGACATCTAGGAGTAAGAAGAATTTTTATTAAAATATTTAAATAATTGAGGCCAAAATGTGTTTGTGTGCATATGCGTGTGTGTGAGGGAAGGGTTTTCAGCAACATGAACATGCTAGATAATTCACTCTGCTCTCCACTTCACTGTGATAGAAGATTCCTTCCATTGAAGTATTTCTGTATTAGTCAGTTTGGGATGCCATAACAAAACACTACCCGCCTACCTACGACTTCCTACCATATACCTAGGTGTGTTTGATTTTTCTCTTTCCACCAGGATAAAAAACCAACAACTATCATTATCACAGATTAAGACCATTTCTGAAGAAAAGTTGAAAGTGGGGAGAATTACATGCGAATTTATTATAAAACATGATTGGTAATGACAAGAGTGGAACGTGTCAGGAGGATGAATTAGTGCGCTTTACTAGCAGGACCTAGTAAAGTGTCTTTAAGAATCAACTCTCATGAACTACCATTTGCAACAACACAGATGGAACTGGAGAACATTATGTTAAGTGAAATAAGCCAACCACAGAAAGACAAATCTCACATGTTTGCACTCATGTTTGGGAGCTAAATATTAAAAGCAATTGATCTCATGGAAACAGAAAGTACAATGATGGTTATCAGAGGCTGGTAAGAGTAGTGGGGAGGGGGGGTAAAGTGGGGATGGTTAATCGGAGCAAAAATATAGACAGAATGAACAACTTGGATAGCACAACAAAGTGACTATAATCAACAAAAAGTTAGGATGTACTTTAAAATAACTAAAAGAGTGGAACTGGCATGTTTTTAACACCAAGAAATGATAAATGCCTGAGGTGATGGATTTGATTAATTCATATTGTGTGCCGGTACCAAACCATCACATGTACCCTATAAAGATATACAACTATTAAGTACTCTTAACAATTAAAAAGAAAAAATGAGAATCAACTCTCATGGAATCTCCAAAATTTACATGAGATGAACTGTCTTAGATTGAAAATAAATTAATAAAAAACCCAATTAAGTGGTTTTCAAAAAAGTTCAACTCTTTAAGACTTCAAAAACAATTTTAAAAAATGAAAAAGTATTTTCCATAGCTAAGGAAACTTTTCTTGGTTTTATTATGTCTTCTCTTTTTTTTTTTTTTGAAATAGAGTCTGGCTCTGTTGCCAGAGCTACAGTGCAGTGGTACCATCACAGCTCACTGCAACCTCAAATTCCCAGGCTTAAGCGATCCTCTTGCCTCAGCCTCCTGGGTAGCTGGGACTACGGGCACACATGGTGGGATCTCACTATGTTGCTCCGGCTGGTCTTAAACTGTTAGGCTCAAGCAATCCTCCTGCATCAGCCTCCCAAAGTGCTAGGATTACAGGAGTGAGCCACGGCACCTTGCCTTGTCTCTCTTTTTTGAATTCATAGGTCTACTGTGGAATTATTTAAAAATCTGGGATATAAAATTGTATGTTGTTTAGTTAGGAAAATTCTAAAATGCGTACATTTTTCTCTACAAATCTTAGATTCAGAACTCAATTGCATGGAAAGCCAAACATAAAAGGAGAGCATGTCTTTTGACATTTACTGAAAAATGGATATTCACTGAAGGTTCAACATGGAAAATCTTCTAGAAATTTAGCTTTTATTTCTCAATTAAAACCAAATCTGTGTTTGCCTTTACTATCTTTCAATAAAAACAATGCCTTTTATTTGCTCTTATATAATTTATAAAAACACTTTTAATTATCTCATTTGAACTTGACAACAACACTCTGAGACGGACAGGAAAGTTATGATGGGGACAACTCACAGATGCGGAAACTGAGTTTGAGAGGTTAAATGAATTTCTCAAGGCGGAAAAGAAAAGATTGCCATGGGATCATATTCTGGCAACATTATCAAAAAAAGAAAGAAAGAAAGATTGAGAGAGAAAGGAAAGAAAATATTTCCTGGAAATATTACATAGGAACATGAAGACGGATCTCATGTATAATGATTTAATATTGCAATATGTGAACATAAATATTGCAATAAATGGGATGTAGGAAGACTCATCTCGTTGAAAATATTAACTGGCACCATAGAAACCCTAATAAGGAAGATGATGTGTGATGAAAATTAAGCAAAGGCTTAATAAATCTCATTCTCTGATTTGAAGGTGACATGTCTATTATATAAACCAAAATCACCCAGATTCTCTAGGAATAAGGGAGTCAGTGAGCAGATCTATTTAAAATATGTATATAGTACACACATACTTCTATTTTTACATATATAAAATATTAAATATATTTTTATATAAGTACATAAAACATATATTTATACCTATTACATATATTACATTTACTTGCTTGTATAAAGACCTAGAATTTAGTTCTTTTTAGAACATTGATTCTATGCATAAGAAAATCAGATATTATGGTTATAAAATAAATTTCTTAATGTGGAACATTTTTTAAATCAGTGGAAGAACATCCACTGAGAAAAAAGTCTTAATTTCCTTTTATAAATAGCTGTGGATTAGAGTAGGACAACAATAGTTCTAACTCTGCTATTGCTGTGCGTTTAAAGCCATGATGATGACTGTATTGAAAAAGAGGGAAGAGAAAATCAATAGATTATGGCTTCAATGGAGCTCACAACAGTGCTGATTAGAGAACACAAATGGATTGCATAATAGTAAAATAACTATAAACTGGGTATGGATTTAAGCCTATGTTAAGACCATTCTTAACTGCATTGTGTCTTTAGAAAACATGCATTGGAATTACAACAGCAAATTAAATCTATTCAACTGCAAAATTTAATACATAAGAAATAGCATTTATTAATGATCTGGAAGAAGGAGTAAATAGCATGTTAATGAAATTTGCAGATGCTACTAAATTGAAAGGTGTTACAAACAACAATGTGGACAGGGCCTCTCAATATAAATGGACTTTACAAAGTTAGGGAAAAGCCAACGGTGGCAAAAAAAAAAAA
The DNA here is from genome assembly GCF_041146395.1 of Eulemur rufifrons. Lineage (NCBI taxonomy): Eukaryota > Metazoa > Chordata > Mammalia > Primates > Lemuridae > Eulemur > Eulemur rufifrons. Next base: position 53,954,526 of record NC_090983.1, on the reverse strand, counting down.
AAAAGACAGGTAGAAATTATAAAAATATTAGTTAGAAAAATTTTAAGTTGAGAAAGAATAATACAAAAGTAGTGTGGATACAAAAGTGACTTTCACATCTGACCAGGATTTTCTGATTATAATAAGTTGATAAATGCACATTTGATAGGTCCTGGGAAGCACTCGTTCCTTTACTCCCTGTTCCCTCTCTAGGCAAACCAGAGGGACTATATTGCTTAGTTGTACATTTTTTGGCGGCAAGCAGAATGAAGAAAACACAGAGATCAGGCATATCAGTAAAATAATGCATATAGAAAAGAAATGAATTACTATTGAAGACAGAGGATTATGTAATGGTATCCTCTGATGTTTATAATGAAAAAGACCATGAAAAATCTACAGATACCTGAAAATTCTGTGTAAAAGATGGTTGATGTCACTTGGTTACTTATGGGCAATAATTAAATGGAATTAATAATTACCTGATGAAATATAATTATTGCTTTGCCAGATATCAACAGATGGAAGAATTTTCCTTCTCTAACGTATGTGCCTAAATTGAAGAAATTGATGCTATAACTGAATGTCATGTGGGATTATATCATTGGCTTTCTTAGAATGTCTGGAGATTTGGGTCTGAGAATTTGGTTTATCCAGAAAAACAGCAAGATGTGTGTCTGGGAAGCTCTGGAAACTACAGGAAAATAATAATGTGTCTATAAAGTTTTACCCCCTTACCTGAGGCTAAGACATAGTTATCGGGGCAGAAAGTTCATCTCTTTAAGTACTGGATCTGTTAAAGCAGAAGCCTCATTGCAGAAACTTGACTATTTTCGTAACAGTCTATGTTTACGTAATTATATTATGTTTGCTTTCCTTTAGATTTCAGTAATATTTTTTCTGAATAGAGGCTGCCACCACCACACCTGTGTTGGAGGCAGAGTACTCTTGGTTGCCAGGTGCAGCGATGAGAGCGAGAACTAATGTAAGCAAACCCCAAGGAGGAGGTGAGGAAGCTCGAGGGACAGTGGGAAGAACTGAAAGTGGGCCTACGTGCGTATGGACATCTCTTTCCACCCGGGGATGCTCTTTCTTGATTACTTAAGTAGTATTTGTGTATTTGTATATGGGAAGACACTCTTTACAGAGGTCTGAGACTAATCTCGAACCATTAATTATGACAAAGTAGCGAGAAGTCACATATTCAAAATCTTAAAACTCTTGTACCAGTCTTTCAGGGTGATGCTATTTAGTCAGTGAATTTTATTTTAATAAATTAGACCAAAAATTATAAAATCAGAAAAATGCTAGCTGAAGGCATGTGCTAAGACATGGAATGAATGGAATTTTCCCTCATTTGTACAAAGTTCTTAAAGTATGTATTATAAAACATGCCATTTTTTTCAATTTTTAGCAATTGCTACACCTTTTGTTTGAGAAAGAATTATAGAGAATGATAGGTACTTCTTTAGCTCACTTCTTTATCAAAAACTTCTAAAAGTACATTTCCCACGACATACAGTACAATAAAAGGAATACGGGCTATAGAGTGAGACAGATCAGGGTTTATTACCCTGACTTCACCACATATTAGCAATGTGATATCGAGCCAGTTATTAATACTTAGCATCTCTGAGTCTTCAGTTCCTCTTTTATAGATTAAATTAATCAAATAATTAAATAATATATTTGCAAGTCTCCTAATAAAATGCCTAACACAGAATCCATGTTCACACAGTGTTAGTGTCCATCCTTCTCCACAAATAAATTCTCTGAGATAGTTAAATGTAGTTACTTGAGTCATAATCCAATTAGGAATTAACTGTCTTTTATTCCTTTCTTCACAAATGAATAAATATTTACGAGTGCTTGCAAGCAATGTCCTGTGTCAGTTGAAGTGGGTCTACACAGACATAATAATTTATGTGGATCTTGTCCTTAAAGCTCATGACGAGTAGGAAATAACAGGCATAATAATCAGCATATGGGGCAAAACCAAAAAGCTAAACAAAAGTATTACCAGATTCTGAAGGGGAAAATCTTCTTGACAGAGGATTGGAAAGGGCTTTGGGGAAAGGGAGCATTTTAGCTGGGCCTTGAAGGCAGCAGAGAGGCTGGAGGAAGGTAATGGGAGGAAAGCATGCAGACTGGAAAGTGTGTGGTCCCACGTGACATGAAGATGGGAGATAATGTTGGGCAGGAAATGATGGGCCCATGAAGATGGAAGATAATGTTGGGCAGGAAAACATTTTTAAATGAATTACATAAGTAAATTATTTCAGTTCTATTTTCTAATATGACAAATATTGATAGATATAACATACACAAACAAAAGCTATTTGGCATCTTTATTGACTTTTCTATTAGAGTGTATAGGAGTGCTAAGATCAAAAAGTTGGAGAACTGCTTGATCTAAAATAAGAAGCCCTAAAATCTACCTTTTGCTCCCTGAGGGAAGGCAAGCTGCCTAAGTTTTCCAAGACTTTTTCCTGCCCTATAGCATGGGATGATGATTTCAACTGCCTGGTAGGGTTATTGTGAAAACTAGTTGGAGGCAGTCTGTGTAAAACTTTTAGCTTGGTGCATGGCACATGAGTACTCATTAAATATTAGCCATCTCTATTATTATTGGTACTGCTATTACTATTAATACCACCATAAAGACTATTACTCCCTCCTGGCAATATCTTTACTCAGATATCTAAAGAATTTATTCCCTGAACTTGCTAAATTCTCTTGGGTATTTGTACTTGGTGTTCCCTTTGAATGGAATACCTTTCCCTCTTTTGTCCAGCAAATCTTCTTCATTCTTCTGTATCAACTTAGAGGTTCTTTGACTTGAAAGCCTTCATTGAACTCCCAAAACTGTGCCAGGTTCCTGCTGTAGGCCGCCATCTTTGCTCCCTTAGGAGTACACTACCGTGTAATTGCTTGTGTCTTTGCTGGCTCTTCCATTGCACCCTGAAAACTCTGTGAGAGAAGGGACTACTCTTGTTCACTGCTATAATTACAAAGCTCAGCGTAGTGCCTGACAGTGAATGCTCGTTGAATAAATTTTGCAAAGGTCCCCAATATCTCTTCTTATCCCACTGTTCTTTTCATGTCCCAGGGCACCTAAATGAATTTGGTATTAAATATTCTTGTGAATCTCTGATCCTCAAGTTAAATGTGAAAACTAAGCTCAAATAATGACCTAAACTTTATTTATGATTTTAAGGTAACTTTATTTCCCAGAGACTCAGAGTAGTACAGGAGGTAAAGCTCTGACCTTTGTATAAACGTTGGTTAATTCTTAGCTATGAGTCAGACATAGACTATTCACAATCTTAGATGGAGAGCTGAGATGGCTAGAGAAAATGCTCCTGGGTGCCTGCTTGCACCACAGCTCTTATCACCAAAAGAGGGAAGGATAAAGACTACTTTCTTCCTTTTAAATTGCCTTTCCTTCTGCCATTAGTAGAATTTATGTCTGCATTTCCCTGATCCACTGATAGCTGGTGGCAGTTCCAGAATTTCTATTTAAAGGGGCTTAGGGGAAGCAATCCCATTGAGAGAGGGGGTCAGGAAACTTTTTCCTTAGGCTATATTTACATTACAAATGCCCTCTTTTTTGCTTAGATTGCATGTTTATTTTGGAGGGTGTTCTTAGATATAAGAGGGTGCTAAGAACTTCCAAGCCACCCCACTGCTGAGAGTACATCTATTTTTAGTGTGGAAACATTTGAAGTAAAGGAATAGGAAGCTTTGATAAGAGAGAGTTGAGTAGGTCTCTTTTATTATTGCTATTTACGTTAGTGAACTTAGACGCTGCCTGGTGAGAATAAATTTTCAAAGAGATTTGAAAGTTCCAAAAAGCAGAGTCAGTGATGTGAATACTCACTAGACTATTAGGTCTGGGGCCTAAAGAGATCAATATAGTCAGTTGATGAAAGAAAAATCAGACTTGAGGCAATCAGTTTATCACACAATTATTATGTATTTATTTTAGCCATGGACAAATACACACACAGATACAACAGAACATAAGATATGACCACATAGAGCTTGCAACCTAATTGGGAAAACAAGAGAATTCCTACCAGATCATCATTTAAGTATATTTGTAAGACTAATCTTTAGTATTCATTGTTCCTGCTGGTTATTCTCTTCGCCTAATTATATGAGGAAAATAGAATGAAGGAAAAATGGATGGGACGGTAGGGTAATGTGGCTAAAAATATTAAAGCTCTTAAGCCAAACTTCAAGCAATATATTCATAGTTTGAAAGCTGGAACCAGGTCCAAAGGTAGTGAGTTATCTCACTTGATTGTTCACAGTCAGTTATGGATTGAACTCCTTGTTCTACTACTTTCCCCCCTTCTCACTACTGCACTTGACTAGCCTATAAATAAATAAATAAATAGATAGATAGATAAGTAAAGCTGGAACCTATAACTAACATCTAATTAGGCCTTCTTATTTTGCGGAGGAGGAAACTGAGGGCTTATCTAGCAAAGCGACCCCACTGATAACTGGTAGGTTCTGTGACTTCAGGTCTAGTGTCCTTTCCATCACAATCAATTGCCTTTGAAGGAAAGGCAAAATGACCAGTCTCCTCATGTCTGGGTCTATGCTAAAGAGCCGTAGTTTTCCCTTTAATGGTCAGAAAGCTTTTAGAATTATTTGATTACCTACATTATGAACTTTTTTAGCATGTCAGTTTTCATCAATTCTAACTTGTCAGTTACCAAAATAAAGTTTATTAACACTAAAATCCCTAGTCCTTATCGAAAGGAAAATTAAATAATCTGAATAACAGACTAGAAAATTGTTTTTTAATCTATATTCACCCACCCCTCCACTTTCATATCTTTAACCTATTGAATGATATACAAATTTTCTATTTCCCTCTTGACCTCTTTTCTGAATTTCAGTTTCATATTTCAACTGCTGCATCTCTACCTGTTTTTCCTCCCATGACCTCATCCTCAACATGAAGCCAGCTTCCCCTCTACATATTCCTATTTCTGTCAATGACACCATCATTCTTCTAGTCACCTAGGTCTGAAATCTTGGTATCATCTCTCTTTCTTCTTCTCTTCCAAATCTATTGGGTCACCAATTTCTGTGGCCTCTTCCTAAAACATGTGTCTCAGTTCCATTACTTTTTTAAAATTCTATTTTGAATACTCTAACTCGGGTCCTCATGATTCCATAGCCAAGTAGTTAGTGACTATATCTACCACTTATCCTGATTCCATCTTAGCAACCCAACCTGCAATCACTGTGAACTGGTCTAAATGTTACCTCTTTGAGTCTAACTTTCCAGAGTTCCCCAGTAATGGGCAATAAAATTCAAATTCAAAACCCTGGATAATGTTGCCCATACTCTTGGAACTTCATCTCACTTTTCTTCCACTGACCCAGCTTCCCCAATCAACAATTTCTTTTCTTCCCAACGCCCATTTCCACCTCTTGCTTACACCTGCAATAGATTCTAGTCTGCTCATCTGAATTTGGCTCCGTTATAGTCGCCAACCAGAGCAGCAGACCATCACCCTTGCTCAAAATTCCAGTGGTTCTTACTGATCATTCCACTGAGGAAGCCTTTAGCCCTGTCTCCTCTGACATCTGTTTACATGTGCGTCCCCTTTGCAACTAGAGAATGAACTCCTTACTTTATATCCCCAGCGCCTATGTTTGTTGATGAGGACAGAGTTGAAGGAATAGGTGGCGTTAACTTGTCAAAAAGATGTTAAGGTACTGGGGGGCAATGGGAACACCTCCCCACCCCGCAGCGTTCCTTCCTCCTCCCACGACAGGGCCGGTGCGTGGAGGGCAGGCGCGCCCAGCCCAGTGCCCCCGGCCTCGGGGGGTTCCAGGGCGCTGGGGCGTTGGTCCCCCGGGGCGCAGGCCCTGCTCTAGGGCGCGTCTGAGTGGCGGCCGGGCAGCGGGCGAGCCGGGCGAGGGCAGGGAGGCCCGGTCGTTCCGCGCTGGGAGGTAGGTGGTGCTGTTGCCGCGACTGTCTTCCTCATTGGCGCCGCGCGGAGAGGCGGAATGTTCAACTCCTGACTCGGGCGGAAGCGTGGGAGCCGCGCCGGCCGCTGTCCTCGCGACCCCCTGCCGCCGCCGCCGCCCTCGTCGTGCGCGGGGCCTCGGCGCCCCCGGCTGCTGCTCGCGCCCGGCCCGGGAGCCAGGTAGGGCCAGGCTGGAGGCTGCGGAGGGAGGGAGGAGGCAAGGCCGCCGCGCTCGCGAGTCTTCCCGGCGTCTCGGGGTTGAGGCCCTGCCGGGGGCCGGGGCCGGGGCCGGGGCCGGGGCCGGGGCCAGGGCCGGGAGTTCTCCCGGCCTGGGGAGGGGGCCCTACGGGGAGCCCCTCCCGGACCCGGGGCCCGCCCGGCGGTGGCGGAGGCCGGAATGAGCGTTCCCGGCGCCCGCGGAGTCCGCGCCGGACCTTAGCCCTGGTGCGGCCAAGTGCGGTTCATGAAAGTTCGGGCCCGTCCCACGGAGAAGTTGGAGCTCGGGGGAGCGGGGCGCAGGCCGGGGCGCCTCGGGCTTTGGCTGCTCTGGGCGTGCGGCTTGGGTCGGGGGCATCCCCCGGGCCGGGCCCGCGGCCTCTGGGGCACTCTCGGGAGGCGGAACGCGAGTCTCCTAAATCAGGGGAGGGTGCAGGCCACTTTCCGGCAGAGATCTGTGCGTGCGAGGAGAGCTACTAACTTCTGCTTTTCTGCGGCACTCGGCCGCCCGGAGCGATGCTCCCTGCCCTTCGTGCCGCGCGCCTGGGCTGCGGGGAGCGCCGGCTCCCGGGCTTTCCCTGTCCTGCCACCGGCGCCCAGGGCGTCCCCTCTGCCGACCCTCGGGCGCGGCGCGGGCTCCGCTGGCTCCGCTGGCTCCGAGACCCGCACCAGGCCCAGAGGTGCCTGCCCAGGCCGCCGCGTCGCTGGCTTGCTCGTGACAGCTTTCAGAAAAACTTTAACTCAAAATTGGCAAAGTGACATCAAATTGCTAGGAAAAAGGGGGGGGGGGGCATCATTGTTAGATTGCCAAAAATGTATGTTTGTGATGCGCCTTGAGATCACGCCTAAGCACTGTTTATGGGGAACTTAATTACTATTTTTGTTAGTTTCTTTAATAATGAAAGCAACACCATTCAGGGGCCCATTTCAACGTTATCACAATAAGCAGCTCTCATTAATAATGGTGTATGAGAATCATTTTACGGAATAAATTTGAGGATATTTGAGTTGAGATTGTTGTTAAAGTGCATATATGTTGCTGATTATTATATCTCACCGTTTGTAAATTTTTCTTTGATTAAAATTTCAAAATATAAAGGGGGTACAGATGTTTTAGGTTACACGGATCACTTTTGTAATGTTTGAGTCCTGGCTAAAGGTGTTTGTAGTTAGGCAGGTTTTTGCGCCTCCCCTGCTGCCTTTCTCCCCTGGTTGATTTCCACTGAAATTTACTTCCCTCTGTGCACATGTGTGCTCATCGGTTAGTTCCAAAGTATATTCTTATTTTAATCCTGAAGCTGTTTTAGGAAAGCCTTCTTGCTTCCCTGCCTTTGTTGAAATGAAAAGCCAGGATTTAGTGGATCCAAACCTACAACATGTTTAAAGACAAAAATAAACAAGTGATTCAAGGCCAGTTAATGTCTTCTTTGTAGTAGGCCCCTCTCCACAGTGACATTTCACCGTTCGTTTGGATTTTTCAAAAAAGTATGTAATGGCTGCATTTTAATGATGGTTTTGGTCATTTGTAGAGTCTTTGTTTTAAATTGCTTCTACAATAGGGAGAGATTTGGGAGATTGTAAATGAATAGGAATTTAGTTTGTTTGGAAAGAGAGAATTAAGATAAAGAAAAATGGTCTTTTGGGGCAATGTGCACTGTTTATTTTAATCTTTCACAATTTAATTCCTATAACTTTTTGTGACTATTTTTTTGCATTTTTTAAAGCTGCAAGATATTGTTGTTTAAGTTAAAAGTTTTAGTGGTAGTAATTCCAGAGTAAATGACCTAATGCAATTGCAAGGACGCTTTTTTCTCGTCTAGGAAAGCAAATAGAGATGATTGATCTCTTTTTCTTATTGTTTTAGGGAATAAATAAGGACACATTAAGGAGGAGGGGAGAGAAAGACACAAAAATCCAAATATTAAGCACGAGGATTTGGATCTAAAAATGGATGGTCAAAGATCTTGGGAACTAAGGGGACTTCTTGCCAAATAAGGAAACTTGGCAAGTTACACTGTGTATTTTAAGTTAGCTCAAGAGTGAGTGTTATTGGCAATATATTGGCTCAGTGCCTATCTGGAATGAGCAGTGAAACTGACTTTGATAGGGCTACAAAGTTATAAACAGGAGTTATGAGGGGCTTGGAGTGAATAATCGAATCATCATAGAAAACACAGAAATTACAATGATAATGTTTTATGAAAAGAGGTCAGACATAAAGTGAAGCTATTAGTGTGGAGTGAAAGAGCAAAATGGATGGTTGATTTTAGAAATTGATAGATTCAGAGGATAGAATCATTTTTTTTTTTTTTTTAAACTGGGAAAAGGTGTCAGTGGCGGTACAGAATTTCTTGGAATAAGATAGCCTTATATCTGTATCCTGAGATGCTGGAAATAAGAAATCAATTTGGATCATTTGTTTTCCATTTTATTCTACCCAGGACAGATTGACAGGGTAGATGTCTGTCTAAATGTAACAAGAATAGCCAAGACACCATTTTTGGTCTTACTACAGGGAAGATTCAGGCTACTTCTTTTGTGGCTGTTAACCTTGCCCCACTGCACACAAATAAGCAGAGTTCCAGCTGTGACCAGAAAACTGTACCTGTTAAGGGAAGAGAGCTGTGAATGCTAGAGCTTAGAATGATTTGACTGATACATGGGTGCTTTTATGTTAGACCCTCCTATGGACAGCAGAACATTGATTATGCCCTAATAGCAGTTAAATAATCCCAACACACTAGAAGATTCTGAGCAAAGCAGCCACACATCTGACACCTTAACCCCAGTGTCACAATTACTAATAGGAAAATAAAGCCTCAAATTATAAACTTTAGGCGGATGGTAAGCAATCCAGTAATTACTGTAATAAAAAAAGAGTCAATTTGAAGAGGGGGAAAAAAGGCAAATTAGGAGGAGACAGAAAGATAACAGTAGGAAAAAAGTCATGATATGGTCGAAAATGATAAGACTTTAGAGTCAGACCTGAATTTGAATCCCAGCTGTTACTTATGTTAGGTAGTTGGCTTGGGCTACTTTTATACCTTTGATCCTCACTTTTCTCACGTATAAATAGGGGACAGTAATACCTGCTTCCTAAGTGTAAGTACAGTCATGTGTCACTTGATGACAGGACTAGTTCTGAGAGAACTGCACTGTTAAGTGAGTTTGCTTACACAAGGCCGGGTGCACCGTGGCTTACATCTTAATGCTAGTACTTTGGGAGGACAAGGTGGGAGGATCACTTGAGCCCAGGAGTTTGAGACCAGCTTGGGCAACATAGCGAGACCCCATCTCTACAAAATTTTTTTTAAATTCACTGGGCATTGGTGGTACATGCCTGTAATCCCAGCTGCTTGGGAGGCTGAGAAAGTAGGATCGCTTGAGCCCAGGAGTCCGAGGCTGCAGTGAGCTATGATCAGTCCACTGCACCCTCCAGCCTGAATGACAAAAAAAAAAAAAAAGGTGTAGTTATACAAACCTAGATGGTTATAGCCTACTATGCATTTAGGCTATATAGCATAGCCTATTGCTCCTAGGCTACAAACCTATATAGTGCGTGACTGTACTGAATACTGGATTGTAGCACAATGATAATTATTTGTGTATCTAAACATGTCTAACTAGAAAAGATACAGTAAAAATACAGTCTGAAGGATAAATGGTACACCTGTATGGGGCACTGACCATGAATGGGGCTTGCAGGATTAGAAGTTGCTCTGGGTGAGTCAGTGAGTGAATGTGAAGGCCCCTAGGATGTTACCCTACTGTACACTTTGTAAACACTGTACACTGCACTAAACTTATAAAAATGTTTTTCTTTCTTCAATAATAAATTAATCTTAGCTTACTGTAACTTTTTTAACTTTGTAAACTTTGAAATTTTTTAAACTTTTTGACTCCTTGTAATAATACTTAAAACACACTTTGTATAGCTGCACAAAAATATTTTCTTTCTTTATATCCTTATTCTATAAGATTTATTCTTAAAATTTTTTTCTTTTTAAAAAAACTCTTTAAACTTTTTGTTAAAAACTAAGACACAAATACACACATTAGTCCAGGCCTACACAGGGTCAGGATCATCAATGTCTGCAGTCCCCAACCGCCACCCCCAACCATGAACTGGGCTGCACAGCAGGAGGTGAGCTGTGGGCAAGTGAGTGAAGCTTAATCTGTATTTACAGCTGCTCCCCATCCCTCGCATCTCCGCATCTCCGCATAAGCTCCACCTCCTGTCAGATCAGCAGGAGCATTAGATTCTCGTAGGAGCCTGAACCCTACTGAAAACTGCATGTGAGGGATCTAGGTTGTGGGCTCCTTATTTCTCATCTCATCTAATGCCTGATGATCTGAGGTGGAGCTGAGGCGGTGATGCTAGCACTGGGGGGTGGCTGCAAATACAGATTATCATTAGCAAAGAGGTTTGACTGCACAATAAATGCAATGCGTTTAAATCATCCTGAATGCCCCCCTCCACCTTGGGGCCGTGGAAAAACTGTCTTCCATGAAACCGGTCCCTGATGCCAAAAAGGTTGGGGACCACTGATTAATATCACTGTCTTCCACCTCCACATTTTGTCCCACTGGAAGGTTCTTAGGAGCAAGACTGTGCATGAAACTATCATATCCTGTGGTAAAATGCTGCCTTCTGGATACCTCCTGAATGACCTGCCTGAGGCTTACAATTAACTTTCTTTTCTCAGTAGAAGGACTACATTAAAATAAGGATAAAAAGTATAGTGTAGTACATACATAAACTAGTAACATGGTGGTTTTGTATGTACATAATTGCATATGCTATTCTTTTATACAACTGGCAGCACAGTAGGTTTGTTTACATCACCACAAAGACACTAGTAATGTGTTGCACTGTGATGTTAGGGTGGCTACAGTGTCACTAGGCGACAGGAATTTTTCAGCTCCATTATAATCTTACCGGACCTCCATTGTATATGCAGTCCATCATTGTCTGAAACATCGTTATGGGGTAAATGACTGTATATGAGACAGCACATAGAAATGTTTCAACCGGTGCCTGAAACTTCAGCCACTATGACGAAGCGGTAGAGAAGAGTGTTTTACCATGTCTTTCAGTTTATACACAGAGCTGCCTGCCTCACTGACCTTCGGTTTTCTGATGCTATAACAGAATGCCACAGCCTGGGTAATTTATAAGGAATAGATGTTTATTTGGCTTACCATTCTGGAGCCTGGGAATTCCAAGAGCATGGCACTGGCATCTAGCAAGGATCATCCCATGGTGGAAGGGCGGGGGGGCAGAAGCAGGTGCACAAGACAAAGAGAAGAAGGAGGCTGAACTCATGAGATAATGAACGCACTCCTGCAATAACAGCACTTACCTGTTTAGGACCTAATCACCTCTTAATGGACCCAAGTCCCAGTACCGCTACATTGGCAATTACATCTCAACAAGAGCTTTGGCGGGGACCGTTGGGACCCTAGCACCCACCTATACCAGCTAAGGCTTGTCCTTGGTAGCCTGCCATGTTCCCAAATCATGCTTACATGTGTATTTAGAGGGCAGGTAGGAGGTTTTCATAAATACTCTACTGCTTTGAGTATAAGAGCTTCTAAAGTGTGCTTATGTATAACTTTATAATGTTTTTTGAGGGGAGAATCTGAAATTTAATGCATTTAAATATCTATATGAAGAATTTGAGGAATTTGGGAGTTATGTGAACAGGAGACGCTTATGACCTAGAGCAGCAGTCCTCAACCTTTTTGACACCAGGAACTGGTTTCATGGAAGAAAGTTTTTCCTCAGGTAGGGGGTGGACAGAGCTCAGGCCGTGATGTGAGCAATCGGGAGTGGCTATGTAGATGAAGCTTTGCTTGCAGCCGAGCTCCGTGGCCCAGTCCCTAACAGGCCATGAACCAGTACCAGTCCATGGACCGGAGGGTGGGAACTGCAGACCTAGAGGCCAGAACCACAATCACTTGGAACCATTCTTATAGCTGATTTTGAGTACAGCTTGTCTTCAGGCTCCAAACCCTTATTGCTGGACTCATCTCTGGACTTCCATATAGGAAAACCAAGAAGAGAAGGAAAGATTCACTGTGTGCAGGTCATGGAGTAACTCTTTGCTTATTAAACTTCTCTACCAAAGTACCCTACTGTGGAGAATGAATGAATGTATTCCTTCAAGGATCTGTAAATATAGCCATAAATATTACCATTATAAGCAAGTACTTTCTTTAAAATCTTGTGTGTAAACTTAAAAATTCATGTGGATTTTGCATTCTCTTCTGTCCTACTCTGTTTTACTTACTTGAACAAACCAATACAAACAGACGCATATTTATTCTTCTGGGCTCAAACGATCCTCCTGCCTCAGCCTGCCAAGTAGCTGGGACTACATGCCTGCCTACTTTGTTGGGCTTATTTCCCCAAATCTTAAAGCAGAATTGATGCTGTAGGACATGTGTTTTTTCACACACCTTCTGCGCAGAGCTGTTTTCATATGGGAATAAGCAGATGAAGAGCATGGGATTGGTTCTTATAAAGGGTACTGCACCATTTAGCTTTGCAGCCCAGCCCACTGCATGGGTATTGCGATTCCATTTTTCTGAGAAAAGAATAGGTGTAGATCATCACCCAAAGAGTTTTATATTCTGGGATTATACTATGGCTTTCAAAATGAAGAGAGCTCTTTGCTTTGGGAATGGGGGAGAAGGGAGAAGAGAGTTGTAGGATGGAAATATGGAATGTGGCTCTTACCTTCCCAGCCAGTTTGGGAGGAGAAATTTAGGAAGATGGCCTAGTTATTTCCATTATTTCCATCACTGATGTTGATCACTGCACTTCTCTGTGACATCAGGTTCATAACTGCATCCCTTGGGAAAGGAGGGAGACTGTCCATATTTTATAGTAGGTTAACGAGTCATTGTACTCATAGGGTTGGAGTGGATCTGAAAGAAACATTCATTCTGCTCTCCTAGCTGATGCAGGAGTCTCCTACTCTACATCTCCACCTCCCATCGAACACTCTCGGTGGTGGGTCACTCGTTACTAAAGAGGGTGGGGGGCATGTTTTCTTGTAGGGCAACTCTACTAACCGGGAATTCTTTATGTAACTTTGGTGCACAGATATCGTCACCTGTCGATCAGGGAAGCATAACATAGGGTCTTGGTCTTCTCTAGTTTTAACATCCCCATTTCCTTTCATCTTTCATCTTACATCCACGTTACCGAGTTTTAACCCTTGTATTTACCCTTCGCAGGGAGTGTTCATTCTAGGCCGTCAATCCAAAGTTGAACCTGCTTGTCAGCAGCCGAGATAGTCGGATACTTTCTAATTGACAGAAAATGGCTCAGGCAGAAACAAGAGCTGAGGGACAGCAGGACCTAGGGGTGGGTAGAGACAGGCAGGCGGCAGTGAGCCTTGTGTACCCCTGGGCTGCTGCTTTCTCCTCGCCCCCCAACCTGTACACCTGTGCATTCCTCTTCTAGCCAACCCCTAGAAATCTGTCCGCTCCGTGCTCCCTCACTTTCTTCGGACTCTAGCCCCATTCCCTTCCTCACGCCACCAGAAGCCCTTGCAGTGGCCCATGATGTGAATTGTACCCACTTCATGTTTCCTAGTTGGGCTCCCGCTTGAGAACAGATGTGTTTCCACGCGGCATTTCTGTGGCATCAGTGCCCACATCAACCACATTCCCGTTGCTCCCGTCTTTCATTTCTGGTAACAACAATTCTGGCAAGGAAACGTGTCATGGAAGTTGATTTTTATTAATTGAAATACAAAATGTTTCATTTAACTAGCTTATTTTTATTTTAACCATTGCTTTTAACCACTGCAAGAGAGTTACATGATTTATATGGTAAAGCACACAGAGGGGAGAAAACATGAAACAATAGCCATTCTGTTTTTTAGATTCTTATTTAAAGTTGGATTTTCTCGGATATCCATACCTCAAGAAGTTCTATTCACTAATCCCATCCTATTCTTTATAAGATACACTATTGTCTATGAGCAGCATTGGAGGAAAGAAGGAAATATCTATGGTAGACACAGTACTAGTTAGTTCTGTTTGTATACCTAGTGTCTTCTAACTAGCCTTGCAGCTTTTATCTTCTTTAGTGATTTAAAAAAATATATTAGAATAGCAATCCTGTTCATGAATGGAATCTTTGAATCTTTGACCTTGGCATTTTGGCTAAATATACCAAGCCAGAGCTTTCCCCATTTTTTTTTGAAAGTAGGACTTGTAGGAAAAAGAAATAATTGCAGCACAGTAATTCCAGTGTTATTGTTTTAATACTCATGATGGTAAGGCACATTTTTATTAATTTATTCACTGGTCTATGTTAAGGAGGCTGAAATAATACTAGCATAAGTCAACATTAGGGCAGCAAGGCTGGCAAAATAATTTGTTGGAGGCCGAGAGCTGTTTTCGAAAAGTTTTTTTTTTTTTTTTGGTCATATCCAGGTCATGATAAAACAAATAAATTTTTCTTCCTATACCGTACCAAAAATAAACTTGTAACTTTACTTTTGTGAAGCAGGGGGAAAGGAAAGTATAAATTAGGGATAGGAAAAATGGAAGGATCTAAATTCAGAAATAACAGTAAAACTAAAAGATAAAAACATCCAGAGACAGTCCAAAGACCTTTTTCTAGTAAAGTTAATCTTTTTATAAAGTAGATTTAATTTTTAAAAAAATGATGACTTGCAGGTATTTGACGAGCAAGTTGCAGTTTCCCCGAGTCAGGTGTCCCTTTGATAGGCGGTAGATGGGATCTGAGAGAAGGCAGTGGCCACCAGGGAGAGCGGGTGCACTCCAGGCCCCTCCGAGAGTGAGTGCTGCCACTGATAAATAGGTCCTGGAGTCTAGTATCTAAAAAGTGCAAAAAGAAAAGTACTGTCTTTTTGTAACTTTAATATTTACCTTATGAAAACAGTTTAAAAGAAAAAGAAGTTATAATTACTTACTAGTAAGATAGATCTTTCAAACATTATCCAAACCCAAAGCAGTAAACAGAGGAGTAAGAACAAATTAAAACATACACAAAGAAAGTGGTAAGAATTTAGGGATCAGTACTACATTTATTTGTGAATAATTGCTTTGCAAAATTGATAGAGATATAAAATAATTCTGAAAATGGGGAGAGGAAAACTACGGAGAAGAGCATATCTGACCACAAAGGCTGAAGGGATAGATGGCTGAATATGATATCAAAGCTTATTAAAATAATTAGGAAACCATAGTTATTTTATGGTAAACCGTGCACTGGGCACAGTGCTCACAGAAGCACTGTCACGACATCTCCAACTTCCCAACAACTATGCAGAATAGACATTGTTGCCCATGAGAAAACTGAGGTCAGAGAGGCACGGGGCCTTGGCCAAGGTCGAATAGCTGGGAAGTCTGGATTTGCTACTAGATTTCTTTAATAGGGGTCTTTCTCGTGGACCATGCTGCTTCCGTGTTGAAATATCTGTTATTTGGAAGCAAAACTTATCAATGAAGTCAAATAATATTGTATAAACTTGATCACTTTTGAGCTATCAATTCTGAGACATTGAATGGAAAGGATTTGGAATTTTTAATTTATTGGTCTGACAATGCCATAGTCTGAGAAAAAGTGATTGGTTCAAAGTTACTGAGAGGTGGAGGCAGAGTTGAAACTCAAATCTGTCTAATTCCAAAACCTTGTTTTTTAATGTTAGAACTTTAGTGGGGTCTTTTTTTGTTTTTGTTTTTGTTTTTAATTTGGGGCAAAAATAATGGGGGAAAGAAAATGACTTATTTGAGATCAATACTGATCTGAAAAATCAAGAAGCAAAATAGAAGATCGATCAATAGAGAAATGAAGTCCTTTTTTTTTTTTTTGAGTAGAAGACAGAGAACTTTAAAAAGTAAAAAATACTTCCTTTAAGATTTTCTACCTTCATATGGTACCACTTTTGGTAATTTGCTAATGGTGCAATATGCGCTTTGAACAATTTAGTAGTTAAATTTTTTTTGAATTTTAATTTAAGGAAAAGTTTCAATTAAAAATTTTGGCATGCTACTCAATACTCAAATGATTGGCTTCAACCACCAAATTAGTGATTTTCAACATTTACATAATTGTGATGTATTATTTTGCTTTGATTTTTGTAATATTCCTGCTCTCACTTACCTACCCTCATTGTGGCAGACAATTAATATTTAAAACAGCTTTGACAGTTTATGAAACAAATATTAGAATGCTACCAAATTAGGACTGAGAATTGTTGCATGGAGTAAAATTGCTTGTTTTGTGTAAAAGCAACTCTTTTAACGTGGTGAGATGAAAACAACGTATTTGATTTGAGATACTAAGTAAATAAATTTATGTAGGTGACTCTTACTAAATTCTGATGTATTTACTGGAGAATACATTTGAAAAATTAGATTTGATCACAGTCTTCCCCAATATGCCCTAAGTATGATTAACCAGCGACTCAGATTTTTCATTCTTCTGGTCATAAGTCATCCTCTTAGAATAATGATTTTTAAATTAAAGGAGAGAAAATTCAAGGGGAAAAATATCTCTAAGTGGTCTGACATTCATATATATGGGAATGGGAATCTTAACCAGTTTTTCAGCTAAGCTGGTGGTTTGCCAAGCTCACTGAAGTTAAACTTGTATTCATACACCCTGGATTATCATTAATGGTTTCTTCTGTAATTAGACGAGACTTAATTTTTTATGATCTCAATGAAACATTCAAGTAGTTGCATAATTTCGTTCACATATAGCCAGTTCCCAAATGGAAGGGTGTATCACAAAGTAAGTAACAGTGATTCTAGAAAGAACATGGCTAATTGCCTCATGTTCTTCCTCTCATGTCAAGGGGTGAAGATCCTTTTCAGAGGTCAGTCTTCCTCTGCCACCCTTTAGGTCACCATTAGATGTGACTGAGCCTGCCTCAGTTCATCCCTATTCCCTGGGCTTGCTCTGCAACATAGGGTTTGGATCGACTCATATTGATCTCATTCTGGTCAGATCTCTGTCTCTGTTTTGGAAAGAATTTCTTTACTCCTCTTCCCTCCCCGACTCTGGACTCAGGGACCCAACACTGGAGGTTCCAAACATACTCTGAGTCTCTCAAGAAGCCTCCGGTACAGTTTCCAAATCTGGGTTTGCTTCAGAATCCTCTGGGGGCACTTGTAAAAACTACAGGTCTCAGGGTTTACATAATTTGGTTGAAATCTTTCCAGCTGCAAAAGATATAATACAAGATTAATCAGAAACTATTCATTTATTCAACAAAATTTTTTTTAATGGAGAAGCTGCATACTCTGTGCCTGGCTGTGTGCTAGGTGCTCAAGATCCAGAGGTAAATAGAAGTGAGTTTTGCCTTTAGGGAATTTATCGCCTAGTGGGAATTAAGTGGGAAAGATGAATGGGTGAAGAGAGATGATACAACACTGAAGAGGGAGAATTTAACTCTGCTCATAGAGGTGGCCAGGGACAGGAGTTTGCTGGGTGGAGAAAGGCATTCAAAGCAGAGACGTTAGACTGTGCAAAGGTCTGGGCATGTGAGAGGTCCTCATGTGTGTATGGGAAATAAGACATGAAGTAAAAGTGGCTATAAGTGGTGGAGGAATAACATAAGAAAATTTCCTGGGATTAAAAGACAAGAGTTACAGATTGAAAGAGTTCACTGAACGTCCTACCAATGAATGAAAAAGATTCAGTCCTAAGCATATCCTATTAGCACTCAGGATTCTAAGGATGAATAGAGGATCCTAACCGCTTTCAGAGAGGAAAAAATAATATAAAAAGGATTAGTAATCAGAGTAGCTTCAGACTGCTCAATAGCCACATTAGAAACTAGAAGAAAATGAAGTATGATACTTTCAAAATTATGTGGAAAATTATTTCCTACCTAGAATCACATACCCAGCCAGACTACCAATCAAGACATTTTAGAACATACAGATTCTCAAATCTGTGCCATATTCAGGTAGCTAATGGGAGATGTGTGCTGTCAGAATGAAGGAATCAACCAAGAAACTGAAGACAGAAAATCCAAAGACGGGTTTTCCCACAGAGGAAGAAGGTGAAGGAAATTCTTAGGATGGTGGCGAAGGGACGTCCCAGTCCCAGTCAGGCCTAGAGAGCAGCATTCCAGCCAGAATGGATCAGGATGAAGTGTGTAGAAGAGATGTCTCCAAGAAAAAAATAGAACCAAAAAGAAAGAAAGAGAAATTACCTAATGTTTTTACTTTATTGAGAGGAGTTTTCCAGTTCTTGGGTGAGTTTGATGAGGTGAGTAAGAGTTAGAAGTATAATAGGCTAAGCAAACAGCAAAAAACAAAAACAAGGCGGCGAATAACTTTAGGAGAAACAAAAAGTTATCCAAGAAAGGAAATATAATTATTGAATCCTACTTGGCAGTGCTGGGAATAATACTTTATCAGACTACTATAAACCCTGAATATCGACTTAATCAAATGTTGCAATATAGTTGGAAGCAGGGAGCACTGGGTAAGTGTGACGTATTTGTACACATGGAGGTAAAGGTTGGTATATGAGAACTAAATCCTTATCTTCCACAGGAAAAGTTAATAGATAATATTTAAAATGGAAAAATTAAGGAGCAATATAAGCACATTATTTAGAAATATGGAGTTGAATATCAGAAGAAAATGCTAAAGGAGTTGAAATTAGTTGCCTCTGGAGAGTGAGAATTGGGTGTGGGGAATACTAGGGCAGGGACTTATGTTTTTTATTTATAAGCTTTGAAGTTCTATTTCATTTTTTATGCTTTGATAAAAATAATTAATAAAAATATGTACCTGGCATCTCTAATGCTGGGAGAATCTTGCCAATGGTGTTTTACATTTTGTTGAACAAACTTTTTAGCTTTCCTACTCAATGTGCCTACCTTTGGCACTATCCTAAATTTTATCCAAACTTTCTTCTTTTCTATATTTAACTTAATATGAATTATAGCAAAAAGTTTGTAATGTAAATTTTTGATTCAAATATTTTTATAGACTGTGTCTGGATATTATGGTTCCCCCCACCCCATATTTTTATGTAGACTCTAAACTGTCTTCTAAACTTGAGAGGCTAAACCAACCTTCTTCTTTCTTGCCTTCTCTTCCAAGTGCAGCAGAGTTTGACTTCACGTAAGAAATCAGCATTCTTCAGTGACCTGATTTTCCTAAAATGGGATGGCTAGTCAGCTGCACATTAAGATCTCTGAGTTAACTATATACATCACTCAGCAAAGCCTCACATTGTTTATAGAGAAATTTTGCCAATATATATAGATACAAATTGTCCTCCTCTACCTTTTTATTTAGAGGAAAAAAAAAGAAAACCTCAGAGAAAAATGGAAAGAGTAGAAAAATGCCCGTATGTTGTTCACCTAGATTTGTCAGTTAACATTTTGCCACACTTGTGTGCCTTCTCTCTCTCTCTCCCTCTCCCTCTCCACATACACACACACACACACACACACACACACACACGCACACACTTCTTTTGGTTTAGGGATAGGCAGAGGCAAGGGCTGGACCATTTCAAAGTAAGTTGTAGGCATCATACTTTAAATGTCTATTAATACATATATTTCCCAAGAATGAGGACATCCTCCTACAAAACCAAAATACCATTATTTGCCATGAAATATTATGTAATATATGGTTAGTATTCAGATTTCCCTAAAATCCCAAAAATATTTTCTGTAGATTTTTTGATCCAAAATCCAATTAGTGATCATATGTGGCATATAGTCATCATGTTTCAAGTTTTCCTTATGCTAGAAGTTTCTCTGCTTTTTTGAAAAAAATCTTTCATGACATTGACAATAGTGAAGAGCCCAAGCCAGTTGTTTTGTGGAATGTCCTACAAATATGGATTTTGTCTTTTTGCTTCCTCATTATAAGGTTCTGGTTTATGCTTTTATTATAGTAAGAAAATATATATAAAAGTTTTTATCCACCATGTTTTAGCTTTTTATGCAGGTTCAAAATTTTAGTCAATGTTCTCTTGTTTGTATGATTTTTTTTTCTGCTAATCTGTGGTTTGGTATAGGGTATTAATAATGACCACTTAACCTGGAAAATAGTAAAACTCTTTAGACCACAAAAAATATCACTATAATAATATCTGGGAGGGGAAATCTGTTTCTCTGGAAACAAGTATAATATATATTTTTAACATCCTTAGCAGTGTTCTTTGTATGACTTAATATATTGTAATCAAGGGTACATTTTCTACTTTTTAATTAAGTTCTGTTACAGTACATAATCCAGGGAGCCACTTTTAGAAAACACTTGGCCAGCTATTTTATCATCCCTAAGCTGAAAGTTTGCTTTTGGAGTCTAAACATCGAATGTGTGTTCAGCCTTTTGGCTGTCCTTGTGCCAGAGTGCTCCGCGGCTTAGGTTGTGTATATTTTGTGTGAAGTGAGTGCAACGTGCAGAGACGGCATGCCTTGGATGCCAGAGGCGCTAGGCAAGCTCGCTGTGGAAAGCATGCTTCCCGTCTGTTGGGGCTTCCTGATAGGAGACCTGGTGACACAGTAGCCTTTAGGCAGAGCTCCTCGGGATGTGAAGGAAGTGCTGCTACAGGTTTTGTCGGGGGGAAATCTGAGCCATTTCTCTGTGGACAGCTGTATTTCAAAGTCTGGACAAGTTGCCCTTGAATTTTGCACGGGCTGCCAGGGTGAGTGTTTTCATTTTGATTTGTTTATGGTCTTGCTTTTCTTCCTCCTAAGTCATCATGATCCTTTCTGGAAGTTTCATAGGATTCTGCCGTTTTACGTTACCTAAAGTAGGACTTAAAGGATTCATCCTGATATATTTGTAATTCAACTCTTCTTTTTCTTTCTCTCTGCAGATTTTGTGGAAGTATAATACTTTGTCATTATGAGATGTCGTCTCTCGGTGCCTCCTTTGTGCAAATTAAATTTGATGACTTGCAGTTTTTTGAAAACTGCGGTGGAGGAAGTTTTGGGAGTGTTTATCGAGCCAAATGGATATCACAGGACAAGGAGGTGGCTGTAAAGAAGCTACTCAAAATAGAGAAAGAGGTAAGGTCTTTTCCTGCTGTCAGAAATGGTCCTGATAGCACTTATGTAAGCTTTTCCAGCCTGGAGTTAGAGGGTCACAGGGCTGCAAGGGACCTAGCAAGGCCTTTGGAGCTGATCCATGAGGCCGTTTCCCAATTTCCATTCTGGGAGCCCCATAAATAGAAATTGTTGCAGCGTGTGCTTTAGGGTTGAGTTCTACTAGGGGTCATCTGAAGTGAGAGGATTTCTTCCCGTGGCATGGAAAAGCGAAAGCTCTCTGGGCTCTCTGGCGGGCAGAGGTGAGATTTCAGACCTTCCCACCTTCCCCTGGTTCAGGCTTTTTTCTTCCCTAGGGCAGCCAAGAGGGGTCAGTAAAGAGTAACATGTAAAGTTTTCATCCCCTTTCCATGTTCTCTCCTTCAGTTTGTAGACATCAGGAATTGTCTTTTAAAAGTAAAAAGCACTGTTTTTTCTACTGAAATGAGCAATACCAGCTTCTTGGATTTCACCTCTAGTTAAGGCTAACAGTGATGGGCTTCGTTTAATAAAGAATTAATTGGTGCTAGACTGCTGCTCTCCTAGTAAAATCAGAAAAGGGTCTTGGCTTTCGGAGTCTGGGATTTGTGCTCGTCCTAGATGAGCTCAGAGCCCAGGAATGACACAACATGGTCCCCACGTTCGGTTTGATACCTCGAGAACAAAACTAGTTGCAGAGCTGACCTGCAGGGGCTCAGCACATTGCCTGAATGCTTTCATTTTTTTCATTAACTGCTGCCAGCGAACCACAGCAATGGATTAGAGAAGGAAACCCAATGGCAGCACTTTGTGGGTTTCCTCCCAGCAGTGCTGTGTAATTATGTGATGACCAGCTGTGTTTACAGTTGATGAAGCCAGGTCAGAAGGACTAAGATATCTCTGCCTTGGGGTATCCGTAGGCTTTGAAAAGCATTAAGAAGTGAGAGCTTTTAAAGCCGTGTATACATAAAACAGAAGGGTATTAGACAGAAGAAATTTGTTCTCTCTTCCCTCCATTTCTTTATCAACATAATTTGTTAATAGTAGCCAAGCAATAAAACCATTTCTTACTCTGGACTGAACCTAGTCTTTTTAGCTAGTAAACTCATTAGGTCCTTTATAGGCAAGCATTATTGATCCCCTTTTATAGATTGGGAAGAAATGTATTAAGCTGCCCCAGGAGGGACAAGTGAAATCCAGGGGGCCAGACCCCTATTCCTTAGTTTTTAACTCTGAAATCTCTAATTGATCAAGTAAGAGTAGAAAATAAACCAATTCCATCCATTTATAGTCAAGGAAGTTCATAAGTATGCTAATATTTTTAAGTTTTAGATCATGCAACTTTAGTACAGTGAACATGTTCTTATGTGATTGTTGGATGTGAAAAAGACTTTATAAGACACGAAACAGTTTTGATAGGAAAACATTAATCGCAACCATCCACTCCAACTCCTTCCCCCCAATCATATGTATGTGATACCTTTTCTACTATTTTTGAGAGAGCCAGGAAAATGATGTAGGAAAGCAGGGGAATGAAAGCAGGAATTGGAAACTGTCAAATCCTGCTTTTGTGTGTAGTTCAGAAATCCAGTCGATTATGATAAAAACTGCAAGAGGATGACTCAAACTTGAAAGTAGGCAAAATGAAAACTCACTGCAGCATGGGGCTTAGGCAGTGACTGTGAGTGCTAAGGAGACGTGGTGAATTATGGCAAAGCACCCCCACGAGCACTGAATCAGCATGAACTTAAGATGTAAAAAGTTACGACGAGGGGGTTGGTAGTTATGGGAAAGGAAATATGCGTTTCTTGTGTAAATTATTGTTGTACTTTATGAACTGTGTATTGGCTTGCTGGATAGGTCTTTTCTAAGTGATAAGATAAAGATAATGAGCTCTGGATTTTTTTCCAATTCTTAGATTCAATCCCATGTCACTTGGTTGTTTTTGGCCAATGAGTTTGAGAAGCAATGGAACATTTAATAAAATGTTTGCAGTTCTTCATGCAACTCTTTAAGAATGACTTGATATCTTACTAAATATATGTTGTATGAACTAAGTGAAATGGGGAGAAAATAAATACCAATCTCTTTAATTTATGTGAGTAGGGAAAAGGAGACTATTTGCTTTCACTGTATTTGCAGACCTTTGGTTTAGGGAATATGTATTACTTTCCTCTGTTTCAGTGGGTATATATTACCTTTCTGGTTGTTTTTTTTTTTTTTTAAGAAAAAAATGGTATTTACTTAAAATCTCAGTAGGCCTTTTAAACTTTATTTTTAAAAAACTTTTAAGCCTAGAGAAAAATTATAAGAATAGTGCCATGAACCTAGTATATCTTTCCCCTAGGCTCACCTTTTAGTTACAGTTTGCAAATTTGCTTTATCTCTGTATGTTATTGATTTGTGTGTATTCATATTATTTTTGATGAACCATGAGTGTAAATTACAGATGCTATGTATCTTTTTCCCTAAATACTTCAGGGATAAAGAACACAACCACAGTACAATTAACAAATGCAGGAAATTTAACAATGATACAATAGTATTACTTATTATACCGACTATATTCAAATTTTGCCAGTTGTTCCCATAATAGCTTTTTATGGCAATTTTTTTCCAACCCAGGGTCCAATCTAGGCTCTTACATTGCATTTAGTATCTGTTTAGTCTGCTTTAATCTGGAACAGTTTCTCTGCATGTCCTCTAAGACTTTGACATTTTTGAAGAGTACAAGACAGTTGTTTTGTAGAATAGCCCTCATTTTGGGTTTACCTGATATCCTACCCTCTCCTACGTAGTTTAAGTTTATGTAGTTTTGATGGGAACGCCGCATAGATCATAGGTCTTGGGGCGTCCTAAGGGGAGTTGCATGTTGTCAGTTTGTCCCATCATTGGTGACGTTAATTTTGAACCTTTGGTTAACGGGGGTTCACCTAATTTCTCCACAGTAAAAATGTCTGTTTTCCCTTTGTAATTAATAATTAAGCTGTTGGTAGATACTTTGAGGCTGTGTAAATATCTTCCCTCAAAAAACATTTACTCAAGGTTTTTTTGCATCCATTGATGATTCTTATTTGAATCAAATATTATTATCATAGTTTACTGTGAAGAAAGCAAAAAGTGCTAGTATAAATGCATTTTCCCTTGTTATTTCTTCTTCCTTCCTTTATTTATTCACTCATCCATTCATTTATTGATTGTAGACTTAAAGATTCTTTTTCAAATTTAAAATGTTTTAATCCATTATTCATTTTCATGCTTAAATTGTCCCAAATTTAGTAAGTAAGAGCTCTTTTAAGTTGGCTCCTGTGTCCCTTTGATATATTTTCATCATTTTTTGATGATTTTCTCTCTCTCTGGCACAGAAAGATGTTCCAGGCTCATCTAGTTCCTGCCCCATTCCTGGAGCCATTTCCTTAAGAATCCCTGAGTCACTATACCTGATTTGGGAATATGATATTTAGGAACTGAGATTTGGGTACTGGGATTGTTTATTTTAGATTTTAAAAAAAGCTTTTGTCCTTTTGGCAGAAATGATGGTTACAGAGAAATTTTATTTATGAAAGCGTTTAATTTAAAATTTAAAATCATTCCTCTGGTTAGCTAGGATCTATGATATGCTGCTATTAGAAATGTAAATTGGTAAACCTTTCTGGAGAAGAGGTTAGCAAAATGTACCAAAAATCTGAAAATGTTTACTTCCTTTGAGCCAGAAATCTTACTTCTGGGACTTTGTCCTAAGGAAGTAGTCAGAGATGTACAGAAGGATGGATATAATAGGTGTCCATCTCAGATGTATAACAGTGAAGAATTGGAAACAACAAATTATACTACAACTGTATAATGGAATTCTGTTCCATTTGGAAGAATATTTAGAGAGCAAGGAAAATGCTCATAATATATTGGTAAGTGGTGAAAGCAAGTTACAAAACATTATATATAATGGTATCTGTTTGGTATCTGTATGGTGCTTTAGTTTTCTTGTTCTGTACTTTTTTTTGTTTCCATATTTTTCTATGATGATTTTATATTTCTTTTTTCCTCAACATTTTATTGTGAAGATTTTCAAACATAAAACTTGAAAGAGTTTTATAGTGAACCTTTGTGTACCTACTGTCTGAGGTCTATCAATAATATCAATACTTGCTTTATCACATGTATATCCAGCTGTCTATCCTTCCATCCGTCAGTCCATTTTGATGCATTTCAAATAAGTTGCAGGCATCAGTACACTTCTCCTTAAATACTTCATCACGCATATTATTACTGAAGTTCAGTATGTGTTTGCCTTTTTGTTTTCTTTTGAGGCAAAACTTACCTAAAGTTTTGAGAAATATGCATACTGTATGACCCATATATTTTATAATCAGAGAAATTCAATTTAAAAAAGTGTAAATGACAATCTATGTCACTTTCAAAGATATTCGAGTGAATTGAGTTTTGTAAAACCTCTTTAGTATATCGCAGGACACTAGTTTTCCAGTCTCAGTATGTGCCTCTAAAATGTTTAATGTTTACTTTTGTATTACTTTTCCATAACAGTGCTACAGGACCTCAGTCAGTGGTAATTTAGCTTGTTTATATTATTTGCAGATTTATTTACAGTGCACTATTTATTTCTGTTTAAAAAAATGTTTTGAATAGGAGAAAATAATATGATCTTAAGGATTATATAAAAGGTAAGAAAAGAAGCCATCATTATATCTTTTGGGGAAATTCCAGATGAGCTAGGATCAAACTGAACTGCTTAGGCAGAAATTTAAGCGAGGAGTGGCGGTGGCACGGAATGACATTGTGACCAGTGTCTTACAACTACTGGCCCAGCGGAGAGCAGTACCTGCGCAACACAGGGTTCATCAGCTTTGCCACAGGAAATTTTAAAAAGGTTTAATCACAGCAGCTTAATTTTACTCTTGCAGTATATTTGATGATATGTTGAAGTAGACATGTCTGTACAAGGTTTTTTGGGGTTTTTTTTGCCTGGGAAAGATGGAAATCTGAAAGCCTTTATATTACCTTAAAATCTTTGATTTCCAACTGATACTGGAAAACCACATTTAAGTACAAGGTATGAAAGAAACATGATTCAGATAGAAAGGAAGCAGAATCCTGAAGAGGTAAAATATAGGTCATTTTCTTCATTTGCTTTGGCTTTTGCAAGTCACTGCTTCCTTTATTTTAAGGGAAAAAAATACTTTACCAAATTTTTTCAAGTTTCAAAACTTCCACATATTAAATATTTATAGATACAGAGAGATGATCAAAATGTTGAAAGTGGTTATAACAATAGGAAATATCAATGATTTTTTTTTAATAGAGACAGAGTCTCACTCTATCGCCCAGGCTGGAGTATAATCACAGCTCAGAGCAGCCTCAAACTCCTGGGCTCAAGCCATCTTCCTGTCTCAGCTTCCTAAGTAGCTGTCACCATGCCTGGCTAATTTTTTTTTTTTTTTTTTTACTTTTTGTAGAGACAGGGTCTCACTATGTTGCCCAGGCTGGTTTCAAACTCCTGGGCTAAGGAGAGCCTCCTGTCTCAGCCTCCCAAAGTGCTAGGATTACAGGTGTGAGCCACCATGCCAAGCCTATCAATGATTTTTTTATACGAAGGGGAAAATAATGTGAAAGAGAAAATACAATCTTGAAATTGACGCAAAACTCAGAGCTAAAAATAAAAGCTCTTAGTATACACAGTTTATCAGCCTGACAGTATTTAGTGCTTTAAAGAAGACTAGTTAAATGTTATCACGTTATTAGCTCTTGGGAGACCCTTTTTCTTTTCTTTGCAGTGCTGTTTCTTTTTGTTAATGAATTCTTTGCATTTTTTAAATTGTAGGAGTACTGGTGTAATATTTTTTCCTGCCCTTGAACACATTAAAGAAGAATAAAACCACATTTACTTTCTTTGTAAATGCTCTCAATATTTGAATATATTTATGGGACCAATACAAATCAAAATTAAATATCCTAGATACTTGACAGCTGCCATTGAATTCTGGCATAGTTTTTGTGATAATTTGGCCAAAACGGTGCTCAGAAATGGCCAGTTGGTCTTTTAATCATAGCAAGAGCTGCTTTAACTGTAGAAGAGCTAACATTTTAAACTGGTACAGGTTGACCATCCGTAATCCAAAACCCAAAATGCTCCAAAATCTGATACTTTTTGACACCACGAGTGGAAAATTCCTCACCATACCTCATGTGACAGGTCACAGTCAAAACTTTGTTTCACACACAAAATTGTTAAGAATATTGTATAAAATTACCTTTAGGCTATGTGCATAAAGTAAATGGATTTTGTGTTTAGATTTGGGTTCCATTCCCAAGATGTCTCATTATGTATATGCAGATATTCCAAAATCTGATAAAATCTGAAGTCCAAGATACTTATGGTCCCAGGCTTGTTTGTTATAGTATCTTTACATGCCTAGTCTCTCCCCCTTCATTCAGGAGTCCCTTCATATTTTATTATTTAAGACAACATCATGCAAAATTTTTCTCTTCCCAATCATAATTTACATCTGTTGGATTCCATTCTTTTAGGTCAGTGGTTCTCAAAGTGTGGTCCGTGGACCAGCAGCATCAAGTATCAACTGGGAACTTCTTAGAAATGCAAATTCTTTCACGCCTGTAATCCTAGCACTCTGGGAGGCCGAGGCGGGTGGATTGCTCAAGGTCAGGAGTTCGAGACTAGCCTGAGCGAGACTCCGTCTCTACTAAAAATGGAAAGACATTATATGGACAACTAAAAATCTATATAGAAAAAATTAGCCGGGCATAGTGGCACATGCCTGTAGTCCCAGCTACTCGGGAGGCTGAGGCAGTAGGATCGCTTAAGCCGAGGAGTCTGAGGTTGCTGTGAGCTAAGCTGACGCCACGGCACTCACTCTAGCCTGGGCAACAAAGTGAGACTCTGTCTCAACAAAAAAAAAAAAAAAAAAGAAATGCAAATTCTTGGGCCTCACCCCATACCTACTGAGTCAGAAACTATGGTTGGTGGGGCCCAGCAATCTGTGCTTTACAAGCTTTCCAGTTGTTTCTGATGCTCACTAGAGTTTGAGAACCACTGCTTAGGTTGTACCTAGCCAATTGTATGCCAAATATAGATGGTCAGTATAACTGCAGTTTGGAATTTTGGGTATCTTGTCAAACTGGTGGTGAGAGGTTTTTGTTCCTAGAAGCTTTTAGACTCTTAAATTAACCCTGCATAGATGACCTGTGCACAGACCCTGCTTGGCAATGTCATTCGAGTATAATGAACTAAAGGCTGACTTAGGAGTGACAAACACACATGAAATCTCAGACAAATGCCTTCAGATCCAAGCCCTTCCCCACTCTGGGACAAACCCAAATTGCCAGGTTTGTTTTTTATTTCCTGACCAGAGCTCTCCACTCCTGTCCAATTGTTCTGTCTCACTTTCCCATTCCTGTAACCTGGTTCACATTCTTTACTTCATCTGTAATAACTTTTGTCTTTGTCTGGGCAGATCCTATTCATTTTTCATCTTTAACTTCTTTATGAAACATTCTCAGTCCCTCAAGCATAATTTTCTCTTTCTCTTCTGAATTTATACCACTTAAATTCATACCCATACCACTCATTTGACAGATGATTGAAACTGCCTTGTGAGTCTAGCATTCCTGTAAGAAATTGCTACTTCACATTTCATGCGAACATGCCATGCCTTGTCATCTGAAGGGGGGGGGCAATAATAGTGCCCACGTCACAGAGTTGTGGAGAGAATTAAATGAGATAATACATGTAAAATATGTAGAAGAGTGCTCGGCACATAGGAAGTCTTAGATAGCTGCTAGCTATCAGTTGTATCTTCACAACTATACTCCAAAGTCAGAATAGCAGAGATAGGTGTCATTGTCTGTGAAAATTTTACTTAGCTGATGCCTAGGACCTTATGTGGAGAAGGGGTCAGATGCCACAGATACAGTTAGCAGGAAAGAGAGCCACGGCGAGGCTTGTTGTGAATGTGGACAGGCAGGCACACGTGTGGTGTGTTTGACATTCCTGTCGTGGGCCCTCTGAGGGCAAGGGCTGTCTTTGCAGCTGATGCTGTCACCAAGCTGGTCATCATCACTGTACCAAATACAGCTACCACTGTGAGCCCGAGTTTGGTTCAGGGCTTTACACTACTGCGCTCTTCTTCTTCATAGTCACTTTATAAGATTTTAATCTGCATTTGACAGATCAGGAATTAAGGTTCACAGAGGTTAAGCGGCCTGGCTAATATAAGCAGCATCCTTCTTGTGGGTCTTCCTTGCCAGCCTCACACACCTGGTAGTGTGCCTTACTCCCAGTAAACATTGAAGTATTTGTTCCTTGATACTTGGTATCATGTCACAGTGGACTTTCCTCTCATTTGCATTCGGCTAGGAAAGGTATCTTGTATTGATGTACCTACATTTTCTTCATTTACTCTGCTTTGCGCTGTGAAGAAGGTAGAACTCGTCTGTCTTTACTGTGTCATGGTACATACAGTAATAGACTTGCGTTCAGCTCCATAGTAACAGAACTCTAAGTTACTATCTTTGCTTTAGGGTACCTGATATTTGGATTATATAAACGCCCTTGCTTTTGCATCTTTTAGACTGGCATGTCATTCCTACCTAAGGAATTTTAAACATTTCACCGTTCCATGTTTTAACTTTGTGGCACATATATAAATCATCAATTTGAATTAGAAAATAAGCAATTTCAAATAATCATTTTATTTGATAATTAACGCCATCATCCAGAAGTATGTTTTAAACATCTATCCATCATTCAGCTCTTTTCTGTGAGACATGTCTGTTACTGGGAGCTTGTAATCTAAGATACTCTAAGGTGAACTGCTATAAAAGAGATAGAGAAAATTGGACACATGTTGAACAAATATATAAATTAAATGAGTAAGCATGTATTACCAATATGAGTGAAGATAACTTGAACCTTAGGGGAGATGTCAGTGAGGGAAAGCTACCAGAAAGGCTTTGCCTGGGACCAAGAGGAGTTTAGAAAATTACTTGAATTATAAATAATATTCTCATCCTATTATGTGAAGTGCAATTACATTAAGACAAACATCATTCTATGGTATTTTTGAGATTATTGATGTGACCATAAAAATGTTTTATTTGCAAGTCCCATCCTTATTTTTGCTAGTCTTTAAAAAATTTTTAAATCCTTTCAAAACTCTGTTAGATTATATATTTACCTGTATGTGGAGGTTATTTTCAGTTTGCCATTTGAGGAACATTATTGCAACTGTTATTTCAGCTTTTCATTAAAGTATTATTGATCTTGGTATATTGAGCAATAAACATTTCACTTAGTTAATATTTGTTCTTTAGCCATGCTCTAAATATTGTGCTGATACATCAAACCAATTACACCAATTAATGTATTTCAGTAAAAATGTTCTGTCTGACTAGCTGATGTTATACAATGCTAGGCTTTGCTGCTAGAAGAAAAATAGCATGCAGCATGAATTGAATTTCTGAGAAACTGAAATCCTAACAGAAAGAGAACAATTGAAAAATTGGAGGAGATAAAGAGCAGCCCATAAGTATTTCAGATAGTTTCAAAATAGATATGACTGGCTGTTAGTCTTCAAAAATAGAATTATTTCACTTGAGTATTAAAAAAGTACCTAGAATTTTCTTTTCTGTTCTATAGTGAAAACAGGAAGTCACTGACATGAAATTACCCCAGAAAAGAGGCCAGTTATAAATTTTTTTTTACTGATGTTTGTCTCCTGTTCCTGGTTAGGACATCCAGTTTCTGTTGGAACACTGTCATTGAAGACATGTGAGATGCAGGCTTAGAAAGTTCTTTATAATGTAACTTCCAACCCATTGGTACTGGTCCCTGCCTCTGGGGCCACACGGAACAAATCTTAACCTTCTTTCTTATGTCATCTTCTTGAGGACAGGGTCTATTTCTTATTCATCTTTGTATTTTTAGGACTCCACCATAATACCTGGCCCACAGTAAATAATAAATGCATAGTGCATAAATGAACAAAATAATAAACATTATCACATCTCAACTTTCTCTTCTTTTGTAAGATTTACATAAAGGTTTCTCTATTGCTGCATCTACAGGAAAGAATATAGCTTGCCGTTTCTCTTTTTTTTTTTCTTTTTCATTTTTCTTTCTTCTAGGGGCATAGTCTGATAGCTTGCCATTTCTAGTCTACTTCACAGCCTTTTCTTCTCTACGTTTGGCTGATTTTTTGAGTTCTTAATAAATTATTTTGTCTTTAGTGAAAGGTTCTGTTCTATAGCAGCTAGGAAGGATTTTCCTGGCTATGGTTCTTATCTGGTTTGTTTTTGAACATACTTCCAAAAAAGGAATCCAAGATGCTTTCTCTTAGCTCTGCTAATATCAGATGTTCACTGATTCATGACTTGAGAAAAATTAAGGTGTCCTAAATGAAATGAGACTGCCAGGATTTAATGACTTTAAAGTATGACTCCTGTCCCTGATGCTGTTCTTAGGAAAACAGTACTTGGCAGAATTAGCTGCATTAGAGCAGCCACACTGATAAGGATGAAGATGTCTGTTAAAGAGAGAGGAAATGGCATGGTTGCCCTGTTTTCTGAGAGATTGTATTCAGCAAGTAATGCACAAAATCAGATTAGTTCACTATATTTTACAAACATGCAGAGCATATATTGCTTCCATGTACTCATTTTTAATTATTCGATGGGTATTTGAAAATATGCCAAGTTTAGTTAGCTTCTGCTGCTGACCAAATCTTTACAGTTGCGAAAGTGGAGAACTTTTTCTCCCTAAAATCTCAGGATATTTTCTTAACCACAAAGTAAGGCCTATGCTTGTAAGTGTGGCCTACATTCTTCCTTGGGAAAAACTTTATGCTCGGGGTGAGGAAATATAAGAAAATTAACATTTCTATAGTTCTTATTATTTACAACTGCTATTCTAAGCAGATTTTTTTTGTTGTTTTTTTGTTGAGACAGAGTCTTGCTCTGTTGCCCAGGCTGGAGTGCCATGGCGTCAGCCTAGCTCACAGCAACCTCAAACTCCTGGGCTTAAGCGATCCTTCTGCCTCAGCCTCCTGAGCAGCTGGGACTACAGGCATGCGCCACCATGTCTGGCTAATTTTTTCTATATATATTTTTAGTTGTCCAGCTAATTTCTTTCTATTTTTAGTAGAGACGGGGTCTCGCTCTTGCTCAGGCTGGTCTTGAATTCCTGACCTTGAGTGATCCTCCTGCCTCGGCCTCCCAGAGTGCTAGGATTATAGGCGTGAGCCACCACGCCCGGCCTCTAAGCAGTTTACATATCTTTATTTAGTCCTACTGCTAACACTTCAAATGTTAGCTTATAATTTCATTGTTTAAGATAGTTTCCCCTGATAAAACTGCAGGTACCACTGAGAAAGGTAACTATGTGTTAGTAATACCTCAGAGTGAATGACGTACCTGATTTGTTTCCTGAGCATACACTTTTCTAGGTAGGAGGTAGACACGGTGGGAGACTGTGACCTGAACAGAGTATGAGGTAACCTCCTTTTCTGTAATTCAGTCATCTGGCAACTATTGAGTATCTGTTACATGCTAGGTACCGTTCTGGAGACTGGAGCCACATCAGTAAATAACATCGAGAACAAATTCATGCCCTTTTAGAGCTCACCTTCAAATGTGAGGAATGAGAAAATAAATGGTATGTTAAAACATTATAAAATATAAAGATCCTTACCTCCCCTGAATAGGGGCTGAATTTAGTGATTCATTTCCAAAGATTAGAGTGTAGAAAAGGAAAAGTTAGTAACTTTACAGTGGACCAATCTGGCAGACGCTATCTTAAGCAAGTGATCGTGTTAAGCATTGCTAGTGAGTAAGTCCTGTGGACAGCATGCATCCCCTGGCAGGAGAAAAGCACTTTACCTCTGTGGTTTTCTTCCCTCAAACCCATAACCCTAGTCTAATCATGAGGAAAACATCAGTCTAGTCATGAGGAAACCCAAATTGATGGACAAGCAATGAATAATTAGAATTTGCCATCTAAAAAAATAACATTTACAATGAAATACTTAGAAACAACCCAAATGTCCATTAACAGATGAATGGGTAAACTAAATGTGGTGTATGCATACAATGGGTATTAACCTTAAGAAGGAATGAAATTCTGATCCAATGTTGTGCTGCAACATTGGTGAATCTTGAAAACATATGCTAAGTGAAACA
The DNA here is from genome assembly GCF_041146395.1 of Eulemur rufifrons. Lineage (NCBI taxonomy): Eukaryota > Metazoa > Chordata > Mammalia > Primates > Lemuridae > Eulemur > Eulemur rufifrons. Next base: position 53,921,090 of record NC_090983.1, on the reverse strand, counting down.
AGCCTAACACAAAAGGACAAATATCGTATGATTCCACTTATATGAGGTACCTAGAATAGGCAAATTCAGAGACAGAAAGCAGAATTGAGGTTACCAGGGGCTGGGGAAAGAGGAGAATGGGGAGTTATTGTTTAATAGGTATAGAATTTCTGTTTGGTATGATGAAAAACATTCTGGTAGTGGATAGTGGTGAGAGTTGCGTAACAATGTGAATGTACTTACTGCCCCTAAACTGTAAACTTAAAATGATAAATTTTATGTTATGTATCACAATTAAAAAAATAAAGTTCTGTTTCTCAAAAAAATGAAATACTAATGGACAAATTTATCAAAAAACTGCAAGATCTTTACACTGAAAACTATATAACATTGCTGAGAGAAATTAAAGAAGACATAAAATAATGGAGAGATATACTATGTTCATGGGACAGAATATTTAATATTAAGGTGTCAGTTCACCCAAAATTGATGTGTAGACTCAATACGATCCCAAATCGTAGCACTGGCCCATTTCTTTTTTTTGGTAAAAATTGATAAGTAGATTGTAAAATGTGTATGTAAATGCAGAGGACCTAGATTAGCCTAAACAATTTTGAAAAAGAACAATAGTGGAGGACTTATCCTACTACCTTATTTCATTACTTACTATAAAGCTACAGTAATCAAGGTAGTGTGATATTCATGTATAGATAGACCAGTAGGACAGAACAGAGAGTCCAGAAATAGACTCACACACATTTGGTCAATAGATTTGCGACAAAGGTGCTAAGGCAATTCAGTGAAGAAAGGATAATCTTTTTAACAAATAGTGCTGGAACAATCAGTGTCTATATGCAAAAAATGGAGAACTATTGGACTAGAGAAATATAGTATGCAGCAATAAGGTTGTGTGTTTTCTCCCGCTGTATTCAGCTTGACAGGCGTGGGAGTGGAGTAGACAGAGAACTGGATTTCTTCAGGGTTGTGATTTTCCTGAGTACTGTGAAGTAACAGCAGAGCAATGGAGTTGGTTGAAAGGAAGGATTCTGTGATTTGCTGTGGGATTTAAGCTAGGTAAGGAGAGAAGGGAAGGCACCAGGGAAGGGTGCAACACTGTAAAGGTATAGGAACAGGAGATTATAAGTCAAGGGATTATTGGGATTCAGGTATAGAGGCAAGGAGCTGGAAATATAGGAAGTGGTGGTCAGCAAGTGGGATGCACGGATCTTGACTTATAGAAAAGTACGGTTATTGGTAACACAGGGTCTGGGGCATGACCAAAGGGATTCATGACAGAGGTAGGGTGAAGGATTAGATCGTTGTAGGGGAAGAGTTCACATATTTGAAAGAACAGATGTTAATTGAAATATTGAGCACATTCTACTTTTATAATCAGAAAAAAAACAATAAAACCAAATGCATGGAATCTTACTGGTGGGTTGGTGATAGTAAAAACATCTTTATCATTTGTCTGTTTTGTACAAATTGGCAATTCAGTCCTCTGTTTAGTTTTCAATCATGCAAAGTCCCTTGAAAGTACACTTTATGCTTTTGATATTTTCTGCTTCAACTCTCCTAGAATGTCATTGGTGGCCCAGAATTTTAATCTCCTAACTCCCCCACCCCATAATTTCTTTGCTGTCATGAAGCTTTGCAAATATGTGTTATAAAGTAAACATGAATTCTGCAGAGTTTCTCCAGGTCTTAACTGGTAGCTGAAGAAACACTGCAGACGTTTTAAGTTAAATGTATTTTGCATTTATCAGTGCACCAGGCACCTTCCTTTAGTATTTTTTAGGAATACAAATAGAACTTTTGGTTACTAAGCAATAATGCTTTAGAATTTTGCCTTTGTTTATAGCTTGCTTCAGCTCTGGTAATTATAAAGGGGAGAAATCTGTATTTGCTCTCTGGGTGAAAACATAAGAAGAGCATATAACCAGTACTTGGGTGGTATTTGAAGTATGTCTTTCCCTTTATTATGGTATTTTTTTTTTCTGTTTGTTTTAGTAAACTCATAAAGGTTCTGGAATGTTTACCCACAGCCATTTGTCAGGATGAGTGAGAAGAAATTTTCCCTTTTAAGAACTGTATATAAAGAGAGAAAAGCATTTCACACCTGTTTATCTTAGCAGAGTCTGCGGAGAGGGGGAGGTAGATTCTCCATTAACTCTTCCATTCAGAGAGGAGCTTAGAAAACAGACCAGACCATACTGTGACCTTGTCTGCTCTGGGTAAAGGCACTCAGAGCCAGTGGAAGGGCCCGCTATTTGTGTCTGCAGACAAAAACCTTTCCTAAACTTCTCATTTCTCTTGCTGAGCCCATCTGTACAGTTCTTTCAGTTCACCTGGCTGAATTGTCTACAATCATAAAATACTTCTATGACACGTTTTCAGAAACATACTTTAGGGTTTAGAATTTTTTTTTTTAATGAAAATCACCTTTCAGTTTGGGTCCCCATTTGGGGCAATAAATGCCTTTCTCATCCTACCTAGTAGGATGAGATCTAGTTGGGGGATGGGTGTGATATATTTGTGTCTCCCAAGGGAATATTTGATGATTCTGTTTCTTTTAAGATATTTTTAATTCGAATCAGTAACAAGTGGGACATAAGTATTAATAAAATTATCTTCTTAACTTTAAAGAGAAACAAAGTTTTTTTAACAACTTTTTTTATTACATATTTTAAATTGACAAGTAAAATTATATATATGCTTTACAACATGATGTTTGGATCTATTAATATATATTGTGAAATGGCTAAATCAAGATATTTAATATATGCATTACCTACATACTTATGGTATATCTCTTAGGTGAGAACACTTAAAATCTACTCTCTTAGCAATTTTCAAGTATGTAATATGTTACCAACTGTAGTCACCACAGTGTACAGTAGATCTCTCAAACTTAACTCCTCCTGTCTATCTGAAATCTTGTGTCTTTTGAGCAGCATCTCCTCATTCTCCCCAAAGTTGATTTTATACATCTTCTTTGAGTGTTGTCATCTTTGACTGAATCAGTTCATTAGCCATTGAAAAATTAGTCTCATTTTTTCATTTGCTGCCACCGCTCATCACTAACTGACTTTCCACATGACCACTAAACCACTTCGGCTGCAGCCTCCTTTCCTCACCTTGCAAACATTCCCACTTCCCTGATTTCATTCCCTCCTTGATTATTATCTCCATCCTGCCTGTGACTGCCATCCTGAGTGAGTGTAGTATCCACTGTGGTGGCTTCTGAGCTGACTGCAGACTTCCATGACTCCACCACTTCCATGACTTTCAGCTCCAGTTCCCTTCAGCTACTTACTGGCAAAAGTTTAGATTAGAACCGTCACAATAGCAAGCTTGAGCTTCCTTTCTCTGCCTGTAATCTATTTTACTCAGTCTCTCAACAGCAAACTTTATGAATTCATTGTGAACATTTAAAAAATAGATGATTTGACATGAAAATCCAGATTCTTAGCTTCCTTGACAAAGCAGCCAACTGGGTCCCTGCTCTTGAGAGGCAGCACTAGGGACCTCCTTGGTGAGGGCAAGGCACATTTGGAGGTATCAGTTCTAAAAGATTTGGGAAAAATCAGTTAGTTCTATTATTTTATAATGTGTCTCATATAATTTTTATTAGTATTTAACAACATAATCAATAAAATAAATAAAAGAATTGGTCTGTTAAAAATTTATCTGTGAAAGCATATCTGAAAGATTGAGGAGTGTTTAAGGTGAATCTCTTGAGAATGCCAAGAGTTCCTTTTTGAAGTATGGATATATTCTTTTAAACTTCCTCATTTATTTGTTTCTTAATAAAATATACTGAAGTTTATTCTTAACTGCACAAAAAGAATTGGTTAATAATTTCCAAGATTACTCAATACAGAATAGAACAAATGTTAGGTTGCTCTAGAGGAGTATGCTGAGAACTGTGGTCCCCAACCCCCGGGCCACACTGGTCCATGGCCTGTTGGGGACAGAGCTGCAGAGCTCTGCCGCCCCGCCTCCCTCACCCCCTCTGTAGAAAAATGGTCTTTCGTGAAACCGGTCCTTGGTGCCAAAAAGGTTGGGGAAAATGCATCTGGATGAGGCAAACAGATACAAATCATTTTTGGCTAAAGGAATTTTTGTTAGTCATTTCTGGCACTTAATACCAGAGACACTCTCCTCGTTCCTCCTACGGTATATTAAAACCCTTATGTTACATGAAGGCCTTCTCTGTCTCAGAGTGAGGTACCAGCTATTCATCAAAGTCAGGAGTGTAGGAACGGGGAGGTGGATGCTGGGGGCCGGGGGCAGATGGAAAGACACGAGTATAGTATGTAAATCTCTAGTATGGCAGGACACTCACCCCAAGGGGCTTTGTGTTCTTTATCTGGGGCCAGCTGTTACTGTTTCCATCATTTCACAAATGGAGAAATGTAGCTATTTAGTAGACCTTAAGATTATGTCTCTAGGACTGTTTAAAAAAAAAGATTATGTTTCATCTCTTTTCTCTTTGTAATTCCATTTTCCTCCAATGAAGTCAGAGTATTTCTTAGTTTATTATATTGTTTACATTTAAGGAGATAAAAATCTTTCTTTAAATAGATGGGTAAGAGAGAATGAGATCTAATTTAAGCAGTAATGTGAATAAATCTAGTTAGGGGAAGAAAAACTAAACACACTTTTATGGACCTGTTAATTTTTTGAAATTATTTCCAGATTCTTGTCTTTGTGTTATAAGTTTGTGGTAGGGGGGCAATTTAGAAAAACAGCAGGTAAAAATGTTAAAAAAAATATTTTACGAGTTGGTTTCTTGGAGTGACTGTCTCGTTTTGATCCCTGAGAACATGAACACTTGGGAGCCACAAGCCTGTGCATAAAGACACAGCACACCCATACATTTTCCCAGCAGGTTTTCACAAGACTTTGTTCTGAATACCTTCATTTTACAGCATAAACTAAAGCGTGGATTGGAGAATGTATTTGGCAAGGAGACTTGCTGAATTCTTTGAAGGTGAGAGAGTCCTTAATGGCAAGGCTTGGCTTAGAAGTTAGTGGTAATTATGATAGTTGACCATTATTTTTTGCATTTATATCGCCATGGTTTGTTGGACTTGATTTATAACTGTCTTCTTTCATTCAAGGAATTACAACCTCTTCCTGTCATTTACTTAAAATATTATCAAATTAATGGTTCTAGAAATAGCTGTAATTAAGTTTGAGAAGTATACAGTTTGTCAGTTGTATATTCTGTCAAAAGGATAATACCGTGACATAGTAGATGTTTGTGTATGAAAACACTGTGTTATATCAATCGGGGTCCATTCAGAAGACAGAAATCACACCAGTAATTGCAACAGGGAAACTTTAATATTAGTTATTAACTGGTTAAAGATGGTTAACTTAAAGACTCGGAAGAATGTAGGACTAGGCAATGTAGGGGACAGCTACTACCTCCAGAGCTAAGGGAGAGCATCTAAGGAAGGAACAAACTTGGAAGAGGGCCCCCCACCCAGGCTGGAATTTAGTCCTTATTGGAGAAGGTGTGGCTGCAGCCCCTGGACGTGGAGGAGTTTGCTGTGGTGTCAGACTGAAACTGGTTCACAAGAAGCCATCTTCTGGGGTTCTGTGAACTTCTCAGGTATGCTGTGGGCTGGCGCTGGCTTGTAGGAAGCCTCTTGCTGGGGTTCTGGGGGGCTGAAGCTGGTCCACAAGAGTCTTCCTGCTGGGTGCCTGTGAAACGCACTTGAGGGTGAGTAACACTGGGCCTTGCACGTGCTGCTGGCAACCGCAGCCACTGGAGGAAGAAAGAACACACAGCAAAAAAGTCTTCCTCTGCTGTGCCTTGCAGTGGTCCTCCAGTGCCCTTCATTGACACAGGTTAACACTGTGGCAGCTGGCAAAGGAAAAATATTTATAGGGTGTAGCTCCAGTATCACAAGGCGGGGCAAAACACGATGCGGTTGGTGCTGAGAGGTAATAAATCGTTAATTGGAGCCGTTCATCTTTTTGGCTTCTCAGCTTCCATATACATCGTTTACATACATTTGAACTTCCACATGATAATGAAACAACTCTGTTTCACCTATGAAGATCAGCTGCCCTTTGTACAAGTGAAGAAGTTCTCACCCTTTCCCCAAAATGAGATGCACAATCCCAACAGTCATTGTATCCATTACTGGCTTTGTTAATTTCTCCTCACATTTCATTATAGTAAACTAAATATTCTGTTACCTAAAGACCAAATCGTAAAATTAACCTCTACCAAGTTGTATATAAAATATTAAGGGGGAGAAGGAGAGATAAGAAGGAAATAGTTAATATACACAAGTGTAATACATACATATAAAGAATAATCAAAGCCTCCCTCCCTCTCTTCCTGCCTTCCTCTTTCTTTTTAAAAAGAAATGCTTTTACTTTAATATAATGCTATTATCTTTAACCAAAGAAAAGGCAGTGGGGGGCGGAATACCCAAAGCTACTATAGTACTTATTTCTGTTATTGGTTATGATCTCTAAGCTTCCTCCTTCTGCTACTCATTCTTCTATTTCCTTTCTCCCTCAGCCAAAACCTCAGCTGTCTGAGGGTCTTTACCTGGTGGGGTGACCTGCACTTTCGTTCCCGAAGGTTCAGAGTCCTCAGTAATCCTGCCTTTTATTGGTTGTCATAGTGTTTCATTAACCTTTATTATTAGGCACAGAAGTACTGAAAGGCACTCCAGAGAATGCCCTGGGTTTCTGACATAGACTTCCTTGCTCCCATTCTCTAGCAACAACCCAGTTTTCCCTTGGTAATTGAGATTAATCATTCAAGTCAGTAGAGGAGCCTCTTTTTCTGCTTTTTTGTTCAATGGTATAAAGAACCTAAAATAGCTGAGTGACAGTCTCATATCCCAAGTCAGTGGAATCATTATTGTGTTTCCTGGTGGCAGCATTGCACCCTTGGGAACTAAGACCTCCAAACTAGCAGAGCTCAATGTTATTGGAATGAGGAGCAAAAATTCTGTGAGTTATTAAGTTATAGGAGCCATTCCTATTTCTATTCCTTGAGTCCCAAATCCATGTATCCTGTTATAGGGGAGACAGTGATCTCCAATTCAAAACATATACTTCATCTGTAAGTCAGAAATGCTTTCAGGGTGTTGTCTCCCAATTGATGCCATAACTGAATCTTCAGTAAATCATTCCAGCTGCTTCCAAGTGAAGGGCTATGTGGTGAGACTAGTTAATTCCATGTGTATGAGCCCCTTGCTTCACTTCCTTTGCTATGAAGTGGTTTCCTTCATCAGAAGCAATGCAGTGTGGAATACTATAATGGTGAATAAGGCATTCCATGAGGCAACTGATGAAGGTACTGTCAGAAACATTATAGGCAGGGAAAGCAAATTCATCTTTAGGATACATGTCTATTGCAATGGGAACAAATCCCCTTCCCCACATGTTACCTCCTAGGAATGGCGGAGCATCGGGGCTCAGTGTCTGTGTTGGCAGATTAGATGCTCAGCAGTAGCAGCAGACATTTCATCCTTGGTAAGGGGAAGTCTGTGTTACTGAGCCCACCTATAGTCTCCATCCCTGCATCATGGCCCCATTGAACAAACATTGGGGTGGCTATGAAGGAGGCTGAATGAATTTTGTCCCCCTGGTTGCTGAGCTCCTCCTCTGCAGTGGATACCCTTTGGTGAGCAGTCACCAGGGACACAGTCTGGGCCAATGTGGGTGGTCCATCACACACCTCTTCCCCAAAATTCCTTGTCACCAATCTTCTAATCTTCTCCCATTCATGTTCCTAATCACTCAGCCACACTGTAAGCAATCACCTGTGAATTTGTATAAATTCACACTTCTGGCCATTTCTAATTCCAGACAAAGTGAATCACCAAATATATTGTCAAAGGTGCCTGCCCTCTTGGAGGTTTTCCCTAAATGCTGTTTTTCGGGGGCCACTCCTGACCAAAGATGTAATGCTGCAGACATCCACTTTCATTCCGTTGGTACCCACATATCACACAGAACCATTTATAATTTGAGCTTGTGGGTTTTTTACCCCCCTCAGTCAGCTTGTTATGGGGAAGTAGGTGTTGATTCAGAGCTATTGTTTAGTAATCCTGAAATGTCTGAGTAGAGCCTTTTCCCCAGGGCACTGTTCCTCTAGTAAATGGCAGCAGGTGCCTTTGGTGTAGGCTTGGAGGAGGATTTATGATATGTACCCGAGGCAACACTGCAGGGTTCTGTCTCAAGGAAACCTGGCCTTCCCTTCAATCAAAGGGTTCTGGATCTGTAAACTGGGTTATGACTTAGAAACTGGGTGTGATGCTGTGACTCTCCATTGTGGTGACTTAATGGCCGCCAGACCTAGAGTTTTTTCGTTATGTAGATCCCATAGTATTCTAGTAGGCTCCACACTGATTTCATTTCTCAGGACACCAGGATAAATTAGCTACCACCAGTGATTCCTGTGGGCCAAAGCATTTTGATTAATTTGTCCCTGCTGCTTTTGATGGTAAATGCACCAGTCTTGTCTTTGGCATTAAATGCTGCTACATGCTCTGCTACTCCTATATCTCATCATCCCCAAGAACATCAGGAAGCCCATCTCAGTGGTGGCATCCCCTGTGGTATTACCTGGTCTACGAAGGAGAACAACCACAGCGTTCATCAGAGATGCAGTGCTCCCCTCGCTAACGTATTTTTCAATGTCTCAGTGCAGGGAGTGTCTCTGGTCCTTTTTGAGATACATTTGGGGTGGTTGGGTGTGTGTAGTTCACACACGATAAATCCACTCCAACGTTCCTTTCTCCTTAAGTCTTTGGATTCCTTCCTCCATATCATGCCAGGAAAGTTCTGGCATCTTAGCCCCATTACATGTAGGCTACCATTGAGTTCAGGTTTCAGTCAACCAACCAAGTAAGCTGTTAGAGACACTTCCGACTTCATGAGCCAACATATTAAGTCTAGAATCTCTAGGAAATGCATCTGTATCCATGAAATCAGCCTGATCTGCTGTGTATTTCTCACCCTCCTTCATATAACACCATTGATATCTTCTCCCATACACATTCCTAGGGTTTTGCCAATATGTATTAACAAAAGTCTTGCAGGTTTTTAGGTCTGTAAGTTATTTCCTTCTGGGTGATACTGCATATACTGAAGCATGTTGAGATTTGGGAATGATGAATAGATACGACAGATCTTATGAATGAGCATCTGCTTGCAAGATAGCTATTCAGCAAAAGTTTTCCAGAAAAAGAGGGCTAGTCTCTTGAGACATAAGAGAGCAAGCAATTTCCATGGTCAAGGGAGCCTCAGAGTTTCTTTGGGGTTTGAAGTTGTCAGTTTCATTTTAAATCCAACCAGTTGTTCCCCTTTCTAGATTTAGGCCTCATTCTTTCCCAATCAGTCCATTAACTTTCACATAAGAAAACTATGAGGTTGTAAATTCAAATGATGTTATAATTCAGCAACACATACAATAACTTTTATTTTTGACTTCTGGAAATACTAGCTCTGTTATAGGAAATAGATTTTTTAAGACCTACTATGCAAGTTCTCCTGTTCTTAGACTGTAACTTAGGTTGGGGGTTAAAAGACCTGAACTTTCTCCTTTTCTTTTGGTGGATGTTTCATTGCACTCAGAAGAATTCACTGCACCCTACAATCCTTGTATTCATCATTATTGCCATCATGGTCAAGGACAGCAGCCACTTTGACTCCCAGGCCTTGTTTCAGTTGGTACTTCATTGCAATTAATCACAGGTGATAACTTAGTTAGTCCTGATGCTACTTTATGCCATGGATTACTAGCATCCCATTTCCCATTGGCAAGGAACTTAGCACTGTACTCCAGTCAAAGCTCATGACCAAACTAATCCCAAATTCTTCTTTTGAAGGTCTCGAACCACACCTCGTACCAATTCTTTATCAGTCAGGGTTCAGTGAGAAAAGTTAATGTAGAGAACTATTAACTGGTAAAAGGTGGTTAACTGCTAAATGGGGTAAAAGAGACTAAAGAATACAAGAATAACAAATACAGAGCAGCTACTGACTCTAGAACTCTAGAGCTAAGGAAGCACATCCAAGGAAGGAACAGACTTGGAAGAGGGCCTGCTCTCCAGGCTGGGATTGAGACCTTATTGGAGAGGCTGTTGCTACAAATGGATGCTAGAGCAGTTTGCTGGAGTTCATGGGCTGGAGCTGGTTCACAAGAAGCCACCCGGTAGGGTGCCGGTGAGGTTTGTGCTGCAGATTGGAGTTGTTCCACAAGAAGCCACTCTCTGGGTTGTCTGTGGACCAGAGCTTGTGAACATAAAGCCATCTACTGGGTTGCCAGCGGGCAGAGCTGGCAGGCAGGAAGCAGCCCATTAGGGTGTGGCGTGGCAGAGCTTGTGCATAAGAATCAGCTGCTGGAGTGCTAGAGAAACTTGCTGGAGGATTAGTTAAACTGGATCTCTTGCACCCTGCTGGCAGCCATGCTATTATAAGAGGAAGAAAACACACCAAAGAACAAGAAAGAGAAGCCCCTTCTTCTGCTGTGACACTCTAGTACCTCTATTAAAGCCTAAAATTGCACAACTGGCAAAAGAGAAATGTTTACAGGGTCCAGTTCAAGTACCACATAAGAGGGCAAGGTGTGGATTGGGAACTGGGAGGCAGTTCATTCATAATTGGCACATTTTATAAAGTACTAGGTCATTCTGAGAAGAAATGGATGTATTACTTTTTCTTCCAACATTGAAAATCTACTGCCTAGTCGTAGATTGAGGAAGATGTGTATGTTTAATCCACCCTTAAATATATCACTTATAGAATCTCTTATCTCCTAAAAGAAAGCACTTTCTCAGTGCAATAAGTTCTTGTCTATGTATTTCAGTCTTCAGATAATTAATATATTCATGAGTCCTGGACTACAACTAAAGAACATAATTTTTTTTTTATAGCTTTTTAGCTCGGTGAGTGCTCTCATCACAGCAAAACAAACATCTCAGATTACCCTTATAGCAACCTCATTTACTTGTGTTTCTCTGCTTAGAAGTCTCTAACAGTTTAAAAATAGAAAATGAAGTTAAATTTTAGATATGTTTTTTGAAAATGGAACCTTATGTTATTGAATGTACTAGTATTTTTTGTCAAACACTAAAAGTGCCAGTACACTGGGGAGTGGAAGAGAGGATAAATTTCATCCCAGAGAGTTTTCTCTGAAGGCTTTCTTTTCTTTATTTCCTTTTAATTTTTTTAATTGAAGAATATAAATTCTCCAGTTCTCTTCTGCAGTAATCTGTACATTATAAGTGAGAAGAAAATTATACCACGAGAATGATTAAAAAACAAATGCTTTGAAGCAATATAATTAAATTTCTTTATGGAACTATAATATATTTAAACCAAAGAATGAGACATTGTCTCTAAATGTATATATTTTATAAGCACTTTGTGTGATGTTTTTGCCTGTGGCACTTCCACAGAATTTATATAAATGAAAGAGAGTAGAGAATTTTAGAGTTGCATACTCTATAGTTGGGGCAGGGAAAAGAATGACCGGCTTAGGGCAAGAAAGAGATAATGCCATAGTGTTCTAGTGGTGGTGTGGGGGTGAGGTTGGTGTCCAAAATAACAAAGAATGCTTCTTGACAAAGAGAATATTCATTTCCTATTTTTATTATCAGTCTAGAGGGAAGAAGAGTGAGAACTGCTTGAAGTGCAGAATGCTCTTACAGACTATTCTGGGCAAAAAGGTTTGCTTAGAAAAACAGGAAAACCATTCAGATGGGCAGCATCACACGTTTAACTATGATGTTGGCTTCTGTGTCAAGGAGGTTTCTGTTCTGTGGATTTTAGAAAATGAAGTAGAGCCTGCAAGCGTTTTTCACTTCTGTGATGGCCATGTGGTTTTAGAGTGGACATTTAATTTCCTTACCAAACCACAATCCTGTCTGGGTTGGTTTTGTGGTTTTCTTCAAACATACAACAGGAAGTAGGGACTAGCATTATGACCACTCAATAAACATCAGGATTTTGGTCTCAAAACGAATAAAACAAGGAATAAGAAGGCAAATTTCCATTGAAGAGGACCACCCAGTGGTCATTTCCCTCTAATTACCTCAGTGAGTCTAAGAAAGAATGAAAAGATGGGTGGATAGATACTGGTTATAAAATCTCTGGAGGTTAAGTGTTTGTTCCCTCACTCCATTTCCTACTTCATTTAAGAATTCTGTTAATATTTTAGTAATTTAATTAAGGACCTACTGCTCTTGCCTCTTAAGACTTGCTCTGCTATTCATAATGAGAGAAAGATAGAAGAAAAAAACTTTTGTAAATAATCTGTTCAGAAACAGAAATTTTGCTTTTCTGAGGATTCTGTTAGAAAGATGATCTTTAGAATTAGCAACATCTTTCAAATGTAGGATCCCAGCTAAAACAAGCATGTTTTTATTTTGAAGAATTTGTGGCAGGGAAGGAAGATGATGAGAAGCAACTAGTGTGAGATACGAGAAAAAGCTAAAAGGTACTACGTTTCTAAGAAACGAATGACCTTCTTTATTGGAGAAGCTTTCAAAAAAATTGCCTAATTCCTAAATGAAATGGGTCTGGGGATGGGAAAGAAGGTGCTTACTCCAGAAATGTGTATGTTGTTTGGGGATATGTTAGTAAAATTTATCCTAAATTAGTACAAAAAAAGTAAGAGAAAATCAGAAGCCCCATAATTTACACTTGTCAACCAATCATAATGGTTTCCTCAGTCCTTTATTGAACTCTTCCACATGTCAGGCATTGGGCTCAGTGCCCTGTGTGCCTAGGTAACACCCCACCAGGGTAGGTGCCATTACCAGGACACAGGTGAAGAGATGGAGAGACGTGAATGTATATGCCCCAGGTCACGTGTTAGTAAGTGGTAGATCTAGAACTTGAATGCAGACCTTCTTGACTTATGCACACACACATTCTTTCAGCTGTACCTCTGTTAACTGAGTCATACCTATCTTTTTTCCATATCACATGCAGTTGAAGTTTTCCCACACCTAGTTGTACATTTCTCTATGGCTCTAATAAGATAAGTATAACAATTTCATGTTGAGGCAAAAAGATTATGACAATTATTGAAATAACGAGAAAGTTATTTTTCCCTCTAACACTAAGTCTGTCTCACACTCCTCCTTTTGCCTTCTCCAGTATTTCTAATGGTAGTTTTCTAATTGCAATTTCCAGGAAACAGTGCTGATTTGAATTTGCGCATCTGCAAAAGGTCCTGTGATAAAACAGCACATGGGAAACATTATGGTTAAGTTGATTTTAATTAAAAGTTTCTATGCTGTTCTTTGTATTATTTCTCCTATGGCTATTTGGAGACTTTGCTTAAGGTCATGACTATAGGATGTTGTTGAGCTGTTTCTTTCCTGAAAGGGCAAAATAATAGATCACTTCCTGCTCAAATCAAATTCCCTTTAAATTATGTTAAATAAGAGCCTGCTTTATCTGTGGTAATTTTAAAATTAATTGAAGCAATATCGTATGTACCACTAAGAAAGGAAAAAATGCTGCTAATGGAAACTAAGATGTTACCATTTGTAATACAACCCCAATACAACTTCCAGTGATACTGGAAGAAACTTGCATCTTAGAATCCATGAATGCAACATCATTAGCACTGTTTTATATCTGAAGAAACTGAGACACAGAGAATTCAATAACTTGCCTAAGATCATGCAGCTAATGGGAGCAGAGCTGGGATCCAAGCCCAGTTCTCTCTGACTATAGGTCTTGTGTTCATAACTGTTACATTTGTGCTTTCATAAATGCTTTCATTAAGGGATTTAGGGTATTTAGAAATGAAACTTTACTGGATGTTTTATCTGTATTTGATATATTAAAATCAGTTGAAATTGCCTTTTCTAAAATTATACATAATCTGAAATTATAATTGAAACCCAGTTAACTAAAGTGGAGTCAAGAACTTAGGGCCAAACATACCATAATACTATAAAAATAGAGAAAGGACATGAAGAGACATTCATAAAATGATAGATTATTACTGTTGATAAAGATGAAAATGAATGCAGATATTCACTATTAGTGAGGGCTGGGAAAACAGATACTCTCTTAAATTGTTGATAGAAGCATATGTTGACATACTTCTGAAGTGCAGCACTGCATTATGTATCAATCAAAACATGCATAGTTTTTAATGTAGGCATTTCACAACTAAGAATATATCCTAAGGTTATAGGCAAACAAGTGCATCTGATGAATGCAGAGATGTTCACTCAAGTGTTTTTGTAGTCATGAAAAATATGAAACAACCTAAATGTTCAGCAATAGAGGACTGGGTAAATAAATTCTAGTATTTTCATTTAATGAACTGTTATGGAAAATAATGATTTAGATCCATATTTACTGACATGGAAAATGTCTATAATATATTATTGGGGTTTTATTTAATAAAACAGCACATAGACAATATGCATTTACTTAATGAAGACCTGAGATGATACTCAATTTCTGTCATTCTCAAAAACAAAAAACAATTAAAAAGAGTTATAAGAATATGTCAGTATTTTTATGCTGTCAAGGAGACGGGAATACTCACATTTATATCCTAGACTGTGGAATGAGTCACTTTGCTTCTCTGGTTCTTTTGTCTGTAAAATGAGAGGGTTAATAAATAGAAATATTAAAATCTTTCCAGTTTTAAAATTTAAATGTACCTTCACTAAAGTGCAGAATTAAATATGATGTGAGAATATGTTGGATCCTGTCCAAAGTGTGCTAGTTAACTGAGGGTACCAAAACCTGAGGGTATGATCAGGCTAGGACAAGTGCCAAACACCAAGCTAGAAAGGTAGTCTGCGTGGGGCAGACTTTGCCATTCAGTTCCTGGAAGGCTATCTCATAGATAAAATGAGACCAACAGTGAGCCAAAGGGAAAGTCTGGCTGATGCTTGTTACTGTTACAAGTATCACCACATCAGTATAAAACAAAAACTTTAACAGTACCAGGATTCAGTGTGACAAGGTTTTAGAATCTATCAGAATTCTACTGAAATATGCGACTATGACTTAAATAGGACGCTTCTAAGAACAGATTTTGACTTGTCTATCAGCTCCTTTGAAAACAACGTGCATGTGATTTATTAGAGATTATAATTACTTCATGGAATAGTGGCATTTGTGCAGAGTTTTTGTCTGCCTGGATAAAAACCCTTGGCTGTGTCTTCTAACTCGGTGTCGTAGAAATAGCGGCCGCCCAAAGATCTTAAATCATTCCTGTGCATACTCTCATTTTGTTTTTTTGCTCTGGCTTTTACCCACTAGAGGGGATAATGCATTGTCTTCAGGGAGTCAGAGACTGTCATGTATGCCTTATGGAATATAAAGGAGGTTAAGTCATATACACACATATAAAGTTATATGTACAGTAATTGACATTAGGTGCTCCATTAAACAATGAAATGCCACAGTGTACCAGTTCTTCAGGACATGTTGCCATGGATACCCAGTGTGGTGGAGATGGGGAAAGAGTTGCTTAGGAATTCAATGATTTCATTTTGCTGTACAGTGAAAAATAAACTGTCCAGAGACAGGAACCATGAAGCCAGTCATTTATACAAGTCGCTGTTTTCAAAATTGTCAATTAAAAGGAAAACGTGTTTCAAAATGAGTATCAATTAATGACAGTTATTTTATATTGTCTGTTGTTTTGTAAGCCAAAGGGCTGGGCAGAGTTCTTTATCTCAGCTAGGAAATTGGGTGGCGTATTAGATATTCTTAGGAGAAAATATTTTAATCAAAGCCAAATAAAATTTAGAAAATCAAGTGTAGAAATACAGAAGGGTGGTAGGAGGTAAGTTAGCTGAGGGTCTGCTCGGGTGCACTCAGTATTGTGAACTGATTAGCCTTTGGGGAAGGAACAAGTTTTAAGAACAAATGTGATGTGATAGATGCAGAGATAAGGATGGCTGCTAATTGGTCTGATGTGATTTCATGTCCTCCCCTGTTTGTGTGAGTAGTTTGCAACCAGGACTAGGTGTCTAATTCTTTGATTTCCTGGAGAGATCCCTGATCTCACCCCTAACCTCCTCCAGTGGAATTCTCTAATGATCGCTAATAAAATGGATTCCAAAGCAAGGTCCCTGGAATGGAAGGATGGGGCTTCTGAGGAAATGGATGTTCCTCTAGCTGTATTCTCAACCGTGT
This sequence comes from Eulemur rufifrons, assembly GCF_041146395.1. Lineage (NCBI taxonomy): Eukaryota > Metazoa > Chordata > Mammalia > Primates > Lemuridae > Eulemur > Eulemur rufifrons. Next base: position 53,904,941 of record NC_090983.1, on the reverse strand, counting down.
ACGTGTTGTTAACAATAGATGTTTTTAAATTGGGGCTCCCTTACCTCAGTCTCTGCTTGCCTTAGTTCAAGTCATTATTATCTCTCCCTCCAGCATCTGGTGATTTTCCCTTTCTGAGCCATCCGCCCTCCATCTGGACATCAAATTTTTTAAAAAACAAAAACAGATCAGATCGTGTGATTCCTCCCCTGGAACCTTTGGTGGTTCTCCGTTACCTATAGAATAAATTCTAATCTTTAATGTGGCATTTAGGCCCTTTTAAAAAGTCGCCCCCCAACAAAGCTTTTCAGCAGCTCCTCCTGCTACTTACCTCCCCTCAGCAGGCAGTGTGTCAGCTTCATGAGGGGACATGCACTTTGGCTTCCAGATGAAATGCATCTCTACCCGCTCCCTGCCAGTCAGAAGCCTTTAAAGCTCTCCCACCCCTCTTCTCTTCCCTCCAGGAGAGTTAAATTTCCCCCATGCGTTTTCATAGCCACCTCTGCCAAGCACTTGTTTTAGGTTGCCTTTGTTAACTTTTCCCCTTCCCTGAGCAGCTACGTAGTGTTGGGAGGACAGGTTGAGCGCAGTGTAGTGGCCAGAGGTGCAGGCTTAGAAGTGGTTATCCCAGGTCTGAATCCATATCAGCTGTACCACCTAACTAGCTTTGTGACCCACGGCCACTTATTTAACCACCGAATCCTACTTTCTTCATCTGCAAAATGGAGGTAACATTGGTAGTTTTCTCATAAGCTTGGTAAAGGAATTAAAAGAGAACGCACAAGAAGTGTTTAGCACAGTGCCTAGCACACAGTCAGTGTTAAATAAATATTAGACACATACACTGGTATGTTTATTTTTCTCTCTTCCACTTCTAAGTTCCCAGTAGTCCTTTACATATAGTAGGTACTCAAAAATATTTATTGATTTAAAAATGTGGCTCATTTCCATACAGTCCTTAGTAAGAGTTTCTCTTTTCTCTATTATATTGGTTACAGGCATATATAAATTTTAAGGAGTAATCTTTTTAAATGCTTCACCTAAATTTTTATATATTTTAAAATGGGAAATATGGTGAAGAATATGTATTTTTTATTTAATTCTAAAATTTTAGAAGACATTTTAGTAGCAAAGCAATGTAAATGTCTAAGAGTCCTTTACTCACAGAAGTTTATATCAGTGTTTTTATCCATGGTAATAAAAATCCGTAAGATCTGAAAACAGATTGGATAACATGTAGAGAGATGATGCACAATTTGGAAGCTACGTCAAAATTGACACTAACTTGCTGGAAAAAGCTCTCTTACAATAACTAACTGAAAAGGCGTAGTGAAATGAGAGAAGAGGCCAAAGTTTGATGTAGAGAGTAAGAGTTATTCAGGGACTGTAGCATCTGCAGTACTTGAGGACTGTCGATATGATCATAAAATTGAGAGACAGTTGAGAGCGTAGGCTTTATAGAACCTTAAAGTTGAAAAGGACCTCACAAGACCAGTTCTTCTAATTTTGGCTGCACACCAAAATTACCTGGTAGGCTCATTACACATAGGTTAGCCCACTACGGGGATTCTGATTCAGTAGTTCCAGAGTAGAGCCTAGGCTCCTCTGTGTGTGTGTGTATTGTAATTTTTTTTTCTTTTTAAACATTCATACCTAGTGTAGCAGGTTAGTGGATTGGCATTTGAGAACCACTGATCTACCCTAACCAGAGATTCTCAGTATGGGATTATTTTCTATATCATCTGGATACTTTAACTCTAATGATAGGAATCTTATGTTAAGACACCTTTTCTTCTTTTGCATTGCTCTCTTTTAACGGCCTTAGTTGGGTTTAGTTAGATGTGGCTTCACTTTACCTCTGCCCATTGGTTCTAGTTCTATTCTCCGGAGCATCATAAATTGAGTCTGATATTTCCTCCATGTGGCAGCCTTCCAATATTTGGAGGACATGCCTTTTCTTAGCCACCTTTTATTTAGGCTGCAGAGCCCTCTCCATCCTTACTGTGTTGTAGTTTCAACTTAATTCAAAAGCCGTTTATTAAGTACTTGATATGTTCCAGAACTGTGCTGGAAGTTGGGAGACCCACAGAGGTCTTATAGTTGAACTAGGAGAAATAAACTGTAAACACCTTCATAACAGAGGCAGTGGTCTAAAGTATGGGTTTTGAGGTCAGACAGACCTGTCTTGAAATCCCTAGATCAGCCACTTGACTAGCTTAGTCCTTAGACAAGCTCTTTAACATCTTTGTTCCTTAGTTTCCTTATTTCTAAAGTGAAGATACTTACAGGCTCTACCTCAGTACAATGCTTAGCGTATAGTAAGTGCTCAATACATTTTGGCTAAAAAAATGTGCCAAGGTTCTAGTTGTGATGGAACAAAGTTTATTTGGAAGGCAAAGTTTATCTGGTCCTGAAATAAAAATATTCAAATAAAGTTTCCATGTACAAATGAGGTGGATTTGTAAATACTTTTAGAAGTACATATAGAGCACTTAATCCTTGTGGAATTAAATAATTTTTCTCAGTGTCCTATTCGACACTTCCATCAATAATTTAGGTAGCATCTGATTCACTGTACAGTTGCTATGATAGTGGGAAAGGTAGTTGATATGTTAAAAGGCACAATAAGAACAAGAACCTGAAAAGATTTCAGCAAACTAGAGCAATGAATCTAATAGATGGAAATGAAAAATCATACATGTAGACTCTGGAAAGCTAAGTATGATAGAGGATGAGGGAGATGTGGCCTAACAAAAGGACATTTTATATTTTTGGCTTATTATGAGTTAAAATGTGATATATTTAATGTGATTTTCAAATTGCAATAGGAGAAATTTAGAATCCTGAACAAGGGAGATCATGCCCTGTTCTTTTTCTGTGTAAAGTTCTAAATCTGTACCTACTTTGTTCTTACTAACTGGAATGTTTGAAAAATCAGCTAACCTCTCTGAGACTTGGTTTCTCCACCTATAAAATGGGGATGATTCCTGTCCAGTTATATTTCTTTGAATTGTAAATGTCAAATAGAGTGAATGCGAGGGGTATTGTCACTCTAGACAATTTTGTCACGTTTGTTCATATGGTTCAAAACCCTTTTCTTTCATGTGACAACCAGTAGCAATAGTTTTTATTAACCATCTATAATTTTAACTAACTGAAATTTAAATTAACTAAAATCTTAGAGATTGTAGCATATAGATTAGAGTTGCTTTAAACACTTAGTAGAGATTAGTAGAGATTTTGGGCATCAGAATGGTTGGTAAATGGTGAATTATTTTTTACCTCTTTTAGTTCATGTATTCACTGACAAACCTAACTGTGTACTAAACTGGCCAAGGTATTTTTAGAGTGAGTTGTACTGAATACCGTAACACCATCAGCGCTAAAATTAGCTGTAACAAAAGCAGCATGAGCCACCTCATTGAATAAGCCTATGTTCCACTTTTAGGGAAAAAAGATACCCTGGGAATATAGGGAAAGAACAGAGAGGTAGTTTCTTTTGCAGTATTTGCTGATGGCATGGTGGTGTGTGATTTTGGGGGGTGGAGCTTCCCCCCCCCCCCCATTTGTGTTCTCTCTCTCTCTCTCTCTCTCTGGCTTATTCACTGTTACAACAACAACAAAAAAAAATGCGTAGTATGGGCATCAAGATCCTGTGGATTACAGTTCTAATTATGGTTTAAATACCAAACATGAAAATTAGAATCCTTTTAGATACAATATGACAGTTTTCCATCAGCCTTAAATTGGCATTTTGGATTGTGTTCTGGGTAGCACCTGAGAGCCTCGATAGAGAAGGAAAGAGGCAGAGGGTGAAAAAGAAAGGAAGATTCTAAATGATAGTCTTTTGAATAGTGCAAGTTCAACCCCTAAAACAAAAAGCTAGATCTTTTTTCCCCTAAATAATGTGCTCTCCGGCTTCACCTCTCATCCTGAGAAACATGAAAGAGAAAGTAAAAGAGGTGACCCAAATCACAGAGTGCCTTTGATAGGAGAAATTCAGCTGTTTTGAACACTTACAATCAAAGGAAGTGGTTTCCCTAATTACATGAACTATGTGAAATCTCTCAGAATAGCTCTTCCACCCCAGGATTCCTTGCACTTTAGAAGTTTGCATAAAAGCTCACGTGGAGAATCAGATGCAAAGTGTTTGATTCAGATTTTATTAGGCAGAAGAGTGCCCACATCCATCCTGCAGTTTGCCAGCTGCTTAGGTTAGGACCACTATACCTGGTTTTGATGTGGATATCTTTTAGACCTGCAACATTAAGATCTTTGTTCTATCCTTTTCTTGCAAAAAGCACCACTTTTCAAGGGCAGTGGCTGTGAAAATATCCAGAAGATTGGTCTTTCCAATTTTTCTTCCAACCTAAAAAGAATCCATGGCTGTTTGTGAACTTTGCGTGGGAAAATATGCTTTTCCTGTGTTTGTTGCTGGGAACTGTTAAAATGTTTGATTTTATTAAGCTCTTTATTTATTTATTTTTTTTTTACATTTTAAATATCGTAATGATTTACTATAATATTTATATGCAAAATTCCCCATTTACTATTACGATCTAGACTAGGAATATGCTGAAACACTTGGCTTAAAGAATAATAGGGATTTGTGGCTGTAAATCTTTTTGTACTTTGGTAGTCACCTTGTTATTGAGGGATAGAGTGTAGTGTAGATGTGTAAAGAAGAGAATTGCAAATACCCTAAGCTCTGTGTTTGGGAAGACAGGCATAAGTATGAAAGCAGAAGATGACTGAAGCATCCATTTTAATTAAAATTTCAGCTTGAGAAGATTTTTTTCTGGATGAGTAATTTTATGAGTAAGGGAAATTGTCTAGTAAGTAATCATATACAAGAGTAAAAACAAAGTATTCATTCTTTCTATGAATAGGCATGTTGCTATTACTTTGTTTTATAAAATATTTTGTTGAAAATCTGTGTCCTAAGAAAGAAATGGGGATCCATGAACAGAAATGGAAGGAAATTTTATTTGTATAGTGTTTAAAGTACTCACTTGAATTGTAACCCACAAAAATTTTCCTGATAGTCGGACTATTGGCTCTTGGGCAGCAAAATTTAAGTAAAAGAAAATAAAAGTGCTCTTCAACCAACCAACCTAAAAAATATATTTTTGAGCAATCCTAGCAATTTCTTTTTATTTTAACAGTCTTCATTTATTACAGGTAAGTAGCTTATTTGAAAACATGTAGATTAATAAATATTTGTAATTTTAAAGGGAATATTTAAAATCTGAAAGTGTTCATGATTGTGAAATACACACTTTTTCTTTTTTGTGTGTTTTGAACTCCTAATTATGAATAGGTCAGTATTTGGCTATTTTGTACATAATCATAGCAACATAATGTGGGAAAGGTTTGAAAGATGATGAAGAATTGATACTGTGGTATAGGGTTTTTGTTTAATGGATAGGTTTGCACATAATTGTGAAAAGGTCTATTTTCTTAGAAATCTAATACAATGCTCAAACTGAAATTTTAATAGCTGTTTTAGTTTGACAGCCTCACAGCCCTCATTTTAAAAATCAGTAATTTGAAATTCAGAAAGATTATGTTGGGTAGCAATAGATTCAGTTCAAGGGCCCAGGTCTGTGCTTTGCCAGTTTGGAGCTCTTTACCCAGGTTCCCACTGTATCTGTTATTTTTAAAATGACACTCAACGGCCTACCCGATGCTTGTTACAAGAGAGAAGCTTAAATATGCCTGAATGATAGGCATTTGATAACACTTCAGCATTAGCAGCAAAAGGTCATTTTGTTTTCCTTCTTCATCTAGTGTATCTAGCAGCTAGCAACATACTAAATAGTATCACATACATTACAATTTAGCTTCTTATTTTAGATCAAGATTACATCTAAATCATTTCAGATACTGAGAATTATGTGTCTGTTGTTAAAATTCCACAGGCTCTCTGGAAAGTAGGTTCTGTAATCCTTACCATGCAGAAGTTCTGCTTAATGGCTGGCTCATGCAGCTTCTGTTAAGGTTTTAACATAGTATCCCTTGCATTATCCTCAAATGACAATAAATACTGTTACTGAGACAGGGCTTTATCATTTATAAAGCACTGTTAGTTATAATATTTCCTTTACAAACGATGAAACAGACTGAGTATGATTCTCAAAATCATACTGGAGAGAAGACAGAGCTTAATCTTCGGTTTTCTGGCCCTGGACCCAGTGTTCTTTACCCTTAATAGAATCTCAGCTTTGGAAAAGATCTTAAATGACCGTATTTCTGATGCCTTAATACTTCTGGACACAAGCGGGCATTTACCTTCTGTTTGAATTCTGATTACTAATGATAGAGAACTTACTTTGGAAAACTGTGACTATTGGAAAGTTCTTCTCTGAGCTGTTCTGATACTATACCACATTCTGTTTAACAACACTTGTTTGGGCCAAGGATAAAAGGGCCATTGTAATATTGTATTACGATTTTTTAAACAACATTAAAATTATACTCCTCAAAAAAACCTTACAAAATGACATTTATTTATTAAATGCCTACTTTCCCCCTACTCCTTATCTTACTTATAAGTAAAATAACTTTATTTATTTTACCTTTTTAGTCTTCTGTGAATTTTTAAAAGCTTTTTCTTACTTCTTTGGAATCTCTTCCAAGAATAAAAAATGACCAGTGCTGACTTAAGTAAAGGAACCCAACTTGGATATAGAGTACTAATAATAGGAAAGTAGATTCCTAAATATTATATTTTATTTTATAATATATACTCAATATTGTGCTTCTTTTTTTTTTTTTTTTTTTTTTTTTTTTTTTTTTTTTTTTTTTTTTTTTTTTTTGAGACAGGGTCTCACTCTGTTGCCCGGGCTAGAGTGCCGTGGCGTCAAGCTCACAGCAACCTCAAACTCCTGGGCTTAAGCAATCCTTCTGCCTCAGCCTCCTGAGTAGCTGGGACTACAGGCATGTGCCAACATGCCTGGCTAATTTTTTGCGCTATATATATTTTTAGCTGTCCAGATCATTTCTTTCTATTTTTAGTAGGGATGGGGTCTCGCTCTTGCTCAGGCTGGTCTCAAACCCCTGACCTCAAGCGATCCTCCCGCCTCGGCCTCCCAGAGTGTTAGGATTACAGCCGTGAGCCACTGCGCCCGGCCTGTGCTTCTTTTTTAAGTTTTTGCTTTTATCCACTTATTCACTGTGACCCTGCTGTACTTACAACCACATATTTCCAGGTTATATTTATTTTCCAGATTTTGGTTTTTATGTTAAAAAGGTGACACATGTTCATTTTAAAAAACAATCATTACAGCAGTGTAAAAAATCAAAAAGCAATGTTTCCCTGCAATCCTTAACTCTAAAACATATCAGTTTGTAACTTTCCAAATCTGTTTTTCTCTGTGTTTATAACTATATTAATACTTTTTCCCCCATAAAAATAGATCATATGAAAAGGGTAGCGTGAACGAACCTTGTGATGGAACTTCCCTGAATCTTGACTGTGATAGTGATCATCTGGATGTACACGTAAGATAAAATTATGTAGATTGAAACACACACACACACACACGAGCATGCGAGTGCATGTAAAACTGGTGAAATCTAAATAAAGTTGGTGGATTATATAAATAAATTTCCATTGAGGGAAACTGGGTGAAAAATATATGGGATTTGTCTGTATGATTTCTTGTACTGCCTGTGAATCTTTAATTATCTCAAAAAGTTAAAAAATTAGATATATATATTGTCTTGCAACTCGGGTTTTTAACTTAGTGTATTGAGGCACTTTTTTAATGTGACTACAGGGAGAACTACCTCATTCCTTTTATTAAATAATAACTTTTATATTTTGCATTAATAGTATTTATTTGTTTACTTCATCTTTATTATACTACATTATATTCTTGCCTAGTATACAATAAAAAATTATTAGACATGCGAAGTTGTAATTATCAAAGGCTTTAAAGCAGCTTTTATAATCACGTTCAGTAACTTAAAGGAAAACATGGTTAGCATGAGAGAACAGAATGGATAATTCAGCAGAAAGATGGAAACTAAAAATTCTAGAGCTGTAAAACTACAGTCTCTGAAATGTAAATTTTACTGGATGGAGTTTAACAGCAAATTGGAGAAGGCAAAATAAAAAGTCAGTATATGTGAAGGCAGATTAATAGAATTTATCAAATCTGAAGAACACAAGGAAAAAAATTGAACACTCAGTTACATATGAGACAATATCAGTCTAGTATACATATAATCGAAGTTACAGAAGGAAAGGAGAGACACAGAGAGAGAGAGAGAGAGAGAGAGAGAGGATGGATGGAACAATATGTAAAAAAAAATGATAACTTTAAATTCCCCAGCTTTGGTGAAAAACATATACTTATAGCTCCAATAAGCTCAGCAAACCTCAAAATTAAAAACACAGAACAAAAACAAAAACACCACACTTAATCACATCATAGTTAAACTGCTAAAAATCAAAGATAAAGAGGAAAAATATTAAAAATAACCAGAGAAATATGGCACATTACATAAAGGAGAACAATATAAGTCATTGATAACTTCTCACCAGAAACAGTGGAAGCCAGACAGCAATAGAATGACACCTTTAACATGCTGAAAGAAGAAAAAAGAACTGCCACCATAGGATTCTATATCTAGTTAAAATATTCTTTAAAACTAAAGGTGAAATGGAGACATTATTAGATAAATGAAAGCTGATATAATTTATTACCAGCAGATCTTCACCACAAGAAATGATAAAATTATGGTTAATATGAAGGTAAATATAAATTATTGTTTTTAAAATTTTTAATTTCTTCAAAAGACAACTGCTTAAAGGAAAAGTTGTAATGTTATACATTACAGGTTTTATAGTGTATGTACATTAAAATATATAACACAGTGTCACAAAGGATGGGTAGTGAGCCACCTTATGTTTTATGTGTAGTACAAAATTAAATCTTGTGATGAAGATACATACTGAATTCCTAGAGCAACCATAAAAAAACCACAAAAACAAACAAGTGAAAAACAAAGAGGTATAGTTAAAAAGCCAATCAAGGAAAGAAAATGAAATACTTAAATTCATTAATCAAAACCAGCACAGGGAAGAAGAAATAGAGGAACAAAAAACAAAAGAAACAAATGGAAAAATAACCCCAAGATAGTTAACTTAAACCCAACCATACACGTAATTACATTAAGTATAAATGAATTAAATGCCCAGTGAAATGACAGAGATTGCTTGGCTGGATCAAAAAGCAAGACCTGAATATATGCTATCTATAAGAGATAGATCTTAAACATGACACAGATCTATTGAAAGTGAAAATATGGAAAGAGATATGTAAATAGAAGCATAATAAAGGTGATGTGGCTATATTAATATCAGACAAAATATGGACTTCAGGAACCAAGACTATTACCAAAGGTAAAAAGAATGATTTAATAATGTAAGAGTCAGTTTCTTAAAAGATATCACAATCATAATCAGTATGTATCTAATAACAGATTTTTAAAATACATGAAACAACACTGACAACTAAAGAAAGAAATAGACAAATCCACAATTATATTGGTAAATTTTAAATATCTCCCTTGAATCAACTCAGAGCATTATATTAATACTTAACAACTACGAAATATACATTCTCTTCAGGTATGCATGGGGAACATTCTCCAAGATAGTCCATATGCTTGGCTATAAAATAAGTTTCAGTCTTCTAAAGGAAATCTACCAAAAATCCACAGCTAACATTTTAACTCAATAGTGAAATATTAGGCCGGGCTTGGTGGCTCACACCTGTAATCCTAGCACTCTGGGAGGCCAAGGCAGGTGAATCATTTGAGCTCAGGAGTTCGAGACCAGCCTGAGCAAGAGTGAGACCCCGTCTCTACTAAAAATAGAAAGAAATTATCTGCACAACTAAAAATATATAGAAAAAATTAGCCGGGCATGTTGGCACATGCCTGTAGTCCCAGCTACTTGGGAACCTGAGGCAGAAGGATTGCTAGATCCCAGGAGTTTGAGGTTGCTGTGAGCTAGGCTGATGCCACAGCACTCTAGCCCAGGCAACAAAGTGAGACTCTGTCTCCAAAAAAAAAAAAAAAAGTGAAATATTAAATGTTTTTCTCCCTAAGATCATGAATAAGGCAAGGATGTCTGTTCTTATCATTTCATTTCTGTCCAGTATTGTGGTGGAGGTCCTAGTCAGAGCAGTAAGACAAGAGAAAGAAACAAAAGACATTAAAATTGGAGAGGAAGAAGTAAAACTGTCTTTATTTGCATATGAAATGATTGTTTACATAGAAAAATCTTAAGAAATTACAAAATAAATACTTGAACTGATCAATTAATTTGGCCAAGTTATAGGAAACAAGTTGATTATATTTCTATACACTAGCAGCAGACAATTTAAAAAACAAAATTTAAAAAAGATAAACAGGATTATTTGATATGTTAAATTACATGGAAAGTATTATCCAAAAAATGATGTTTAACATAAAAAAAAAACAAAGTTTAGAAAATTTTATTTGCAATAGCATCAAACACAAAATAAATTTAACAAAAGATATGCAAAACCTCTATGCTATAAACTATAAAACATTGCTGAGAGAAATTTTAAAAGACCTAAGTAAAGGGAGAGATATACCTCATCCCTGGATTGTATGACTCAATATTAAGATGTCATTTTCCCCAAAAAATTGATTTGTAGGAGAGGAACAAAGTTGGAAGATTCATACTACCTGATTTTAAGACTTACTATAAAGCTCCAGTAATCAAGACTGTGTTATTGGCATAAAGACAAAAATACAGATCAGTGTAATAGAATTTCGGATTTAGACCCACAGATATTTCAGTCTACTGAATTTTAACAAATTTGCCAATGCAATTAAATGTGGAAAAGAAAATGTTTTAAATAGTTCTGGAACAGTAAGATACACATATGGAAAAAAGAAAACTTTGACTCCCCCGTTACACCAAATGCAAAAGTTAATTCAAGATCCATAGTAAACCTACATGTAAAAGCTAAAACTGTAATGTTTCTATAAGAATACAAAGGGGGAATGTCTTACAACCTTTGGTAGCCTAATATTTCTTAAACCACAACAAATGTTAAAAGAAATTGATAACTAGAGCTTCATCAAATTTAAACCTGTTTATGAAAAGAAATAGTTTAAAAAATAAAAATACAATCCACAGATTGGAAGAAAATATTTATAATAGATGTATCTGTCAAAGGATTTGTATACAGGATATTTATTTAAAGAATTCCTACAAATCAATATTAAAAAGACAAGCAATAAGTTGAAAAAATAGGTAGAATATTTGAACAGTTATCTCACAAATGAAGATATGTTATTAATCAGTAAGCATGTGTGAAAGCACTCAACAGTATTAGTGGTTAAGGAAATGCAAATTAAAACCACAGTGAGTTCCACCCACTAGATCCATCCACTAGAACGGGTAAAATTTTAAAAACCAGCAACACCAAATGTTGGCAAGAATGTGATCAGCACATTCTCATGCATTGTTTTGGTGAGTGTGAAGTGGTATGATCTCTCTGGGATACTTTTTGGCTGTTTCTTCAAAAATTAAACAAGCACCTACCCTATGTCTGGGGATATTGCTACCTTAAACAAAATAGAATGCAACCAGCAGCGTCTGCCATAGTACATACTGATTTTAATTTTAATTCAAAATGGTACACCACCAAATTTCATGAAGAATTATCCTAACCTTCCTGAAATATGAATTTGATCAAGAAGTATTACTTAGACCCAGGCACAGTGGCATGTGCCTGTAATCCCAGCTACTCAGGAGACTGAGGTAGGAGGATCACTTGAGCCCAGGAGTTTGAGAACAGCCTGGGCAACATAGAAAGACACTGTCTCAAAACAAAATCAAACCAAAAATAAATAAATAAGGAAGCATTATAGATAACTGACCTCAGAAAGGATTTTTAAAAAGTTTTCTGATTGGATTTGTTAATATGGTTTTATCCTAACTGCTCTGAAAATCTCAAGTTGATCAAAAAGCATTATCCATAAGTGGCCTCACAAAAAGACTAAAAAAAGTTTTCTTGATTTTTTTTTTTTGATTTGTTAATATGACTTTCTTAAAGATAATACTGAAAGCTGAAAGGGATTGTGATTTATTATAATTAATTAAAGAATTATTCACTGTTTCTTATGCCTCCACCCAATTCTGCCCCCTCAATGCCTCCCCCCAACCCCACATTCACTGTAGTTCTTATTTGTCTGTTTTTGTCTGCTAACGTTACATAACGTTTAATGGATTTGACAAATGTACTCTTAAATGAACATGTTGGCTTTTCTACTAAAAAACAACGCTTAGTATTCTTCCTGGCTCTTAGATCATAAAATCTGACCACTATCTAGTAAAATTTTATTCTGTGACGGGTAGGATGGGTTAGTGGCTTTCAGTATAGGTTCAGCTCCAGAGATTTTCCTTTGTTTTACTATTCTAAAGTGACTTGGAGCTTATTCCACTGTTTCCTGATACCGTTAGGAGGAGTGGCGTGAGTAGCACAGATCCTGGTTGAGCTTTCCCCCAGGCAGGGTAACAAGCTGATGCACTGAGGCATGAAGGAAAGCATCACTTCCTTGCCTCCCCTCACCCTCAGTCGTCTCTAACCTCCTAATGGTGCTTGGAAGCTGTGTGCAGATTGTTTAACAGGAAATGTGTGAGTATTGGTTACTTGCTGATCACTAAGGAATATCCCCTGTTGAATTGCAGGGTTCACCTAATTTGGCTTAGTTTAAGAACTCAGTCCTTTGACTGTGTAGCTTTGGGGTGTAGGACTGGCATTTGGTAAGGAAGTGAAACCCAAGTGGTTTCTGAGGTTCCATTAATGCCTCTGCTTTCACTCTGTCTCTTCTTGTCTTTCCTGCTCTGCTAGATTGAGCAAGGTGTTTATGAGGGGTCTGGTCAAGGGCTAATTCTACATAGCTGACTTCTTACAGAGAAAATAAAATCTGTGGTCACAGAAGGAATTCTGAAGTCCAAGCAGCTATTGAAGACATGCAGAATTGTTCACAGTGTAGGCTAGGTATAAATATTTATAATGATAATCCTAATAATCAATATTTGGAGCTTAATATGTTCCATGCAATTTTGTTGGTGTTTTACATGCACGAGCTCACTTAATATGTAACAATAGTAAATTGTATTCTTAAGGTGATTTTCACTTTACAAAGTCCTTTACATTTATTTGATTCTTTTTAAAACCCTGTGAATATGAGACCAGAGGAGACTAGGGAGACAGAACAACTAAATGCCACATGGTACCTTGGATTGAATCCTGGAACACAAAGGGGACATTAATGGAGAAACTAGTGAAATCCAAAGTCTGAGGTAATAGCAATGCACTATAGTAATAACATAAGATGTTAACAATGTGGGAAATTTGGTGATGGGGTATACAAGATATCTACTGTGTTTTCCTCTGAATCTAAAATTACTCCAAAATAAAAAATTTGTTAAAAAAAACCAACAACCTTATGATCTAATCAAGACAGGTTTTTATTATTCTCATTCCACAGATTTCTAGTGTTAAGAAAAGCTAAGTAACGTGCTCAGTAGCATACAGGGGAGGTAATTGAAAGGCCAGGCCCCAGACCCTAGTCATTGCATTTCTGCTTCAGTGCCTGTTACTCAGCACTGCCTTATTAGTAAGAGTGCATTCTCCTATGTGCATGATCTCCTCATGTCTTCCCAACAGCCTTTTGAGGTCGAGAGAGAATATTTCATTTTACACATAAGAGATCATTGTGATCCATGTGCACTCTTGGAAAAATAACTCAAAAATATGTTTTCTATTGCCTTAGTAATCCTTCCGTATTTGAAGGGAGAATATAGTACATATTTGCGGCTCCTTTGGTTAAGCCAATACAATGGAAAGCTCATTTAGGGAGCACACAGAGAGGAGATGATGAATGATGGCCAAGGGCCAAAGGCAGTTGTTTTGAAAAAGAGTGATAGTGTAGTGTGGTCTTCTGTGACCTCTGACACAGAAATCTGAGAAAGGGCGGAAAATAAAAACACAAGAGCTGCCTCATCAGATTCAGATTTGTTCTGCAAATGTGGTGATTGTGAGTCTGATGATGGTAAGCCAGATTCCTTATCCTATGAGTGGAAGAGAAAAGTATGTTCAATTTCTTTCACCTTAGCAATTCATTTTTAAAATATTTAATAGAAGGTGACTTTAGGAGACTTATTTAGAAGTTTGCAGAGCCAGGCCTGACAACCTGTGGTCATGTTGGTATATTTTGGTCTTTAAATTTAGAGATTCTTTCACCTGAGTATGGAGGATGACACATTCCAACTCTTTTGCAGTGCTGTGTTCTCTAAACTGTGATTTCTAGTCCGTGTCCTGCCTGCACAGACCTGTGTTTCAGCCTCTTCTCTCTTTTATGAGTGTCACTGTGCTGTTGCTGTCACTATATGGATGTGTTTTCCAGCAATTTATAGTTCTAGCTGATGTTCTGTGTCTCTGAGTTCAGTTCTGCATATCTTTTTAAAATTTTTCTTTACTCAATCTAGGTACCATTTCTAGGAGTTAACCTTTATTGAGGAAAACCATGTGCCTAGCATGTACTTTACATGGGAATTTGGTCTTCCCAACTGTGTTTTTTTTTTTTTTTGAGACAGGGTCTTGCTATGTTGCCCAGGCTGGTCTTTTTTTTTTTTTTTTTTTGAGACAGAGTCTCACTCTGTTGCCCAGGCTAGAGTGAGTGCCGTGGCGTCAGCCTTGCTCACAGCAACTTCAAACTCCTGAGCTCAAGCGATCCTCCTGTCTCAGCCTCCCGAGTAGCTGGGACTACAGACATGCACCACCATGCCTGGCTAATTTTTTCTATATATATTTTTAGCTGTCCATATAATTTTTTTCTATTTTTTAGTAGAGATGGGGTCTCGCTCTTGCTCAGGCTGGTCTCGAACTCCTGAGCTCAAACGATCCGCCCACCTCGGCCTCCCAGAGTGCTAGGATTACAGGCGTGAGCCACCGCGCCCGGCCCTCCAGGCTGGTCTTGAACTCCTGGGCTCAAGTGATCCTCCTGCCTCAGCCTCTCGAGTAGCTACAAGTATGCACCACTGTGCCTGGTCTCCCAACCATTTTAGTTTATTTTATGTGTGAAGAGCAAGCTCAGTTAAGAGACTTGCAAGGCTGCAAAGCTCATACGCCATAGAGCTAAAATTCAGTTCTAGGGTTTTCTGACTCCAAAGCAACTAGGCCACAGTTTAGCCTGCCACAGAAGCACTCTCCAGGCCTGTGGGTCTAAATCCTGGCTGCACATTAGACTCACCCGGGGAGCTTCTAAGAAGCACCCATGCCTGGGCCCCATCCCATGCCAATTAAATTAGGTTTAAGTCAGAGTGTTAGAGTTTAAGAGCCTTTAGATCATTAAGTCTGTCCTTTTACTTCCACATTTTGACATTTTATCAATAGGTAAGCTGAAGCCCCAAATCACACAGCCATCGAGTGTCAGAACCTAGACTAGAATGTAGGTTTCTTGATTCTGATTTTAGAGTTCTTTCCATATTCAGATCAAATAAATATATTAGAGCATTTACTATGTTCAAAGACCTAGGCATGTATATAGTCAAAGGTGAATTTGCTTATTCATGTATAATAATGTAGAAATGAGTAGGCATGTACATCTATGTGATTTTGAGAATTTCTATTCACATTTCATGATGGAAATCATAGGCTTTGCAACTAGATTGCCTAGTTTGAATTTTGTCTTCACTGCTTCTTAGCTATCTGACCATGGGCAAGTTAACTTAACCTCCCTGCTCCTTAGTGTCTTAAAGATAAACCGGGTAAACTGGATAATAATGGTACTTACCTCGTGGATTAAATGAGTTAATGTATGTAAAGTGATGAGACAGTGTCGATACATAGGAAGTGCTTCATATTATAATGTATGAGTAAGAATGTACTCAGCTTACAACTTCTGAGACAATAGTTACTACATCCATTGATTGCAAAAGAATTACAACAATGAAACTTTATGTGGTCTGATTCATTTGTATCAGATTTTATATACCTTTCTACAGGGTCCATACTCCCATGCTTCATAGCCTATAATCTTCTATCTCCTGGAAAACATGCTGTTCTAACATATTTCTTCATCTCTGGTCTCACTGTTGGACCATTACATCTCAGCTCAATTTGGCAATGACCTTCGTGTATTTTGCAGGCTACCAGAATGTTGCTCTGATGCAGGTTGGTATATTGCATCAGTTATCACCAATTGCCAGGTTTATATTTATTTGCATACAGAATTATTCTTGTCTCTTGAGGATTACATGTAGTTGATAAGCAGTACTATGCAGAAAATCTTGAATTATTTTGTCTGGGATTCTCAGCGATGATTATAATCTGTTGCATGAAAAGAGTTCCACCTGGAGAACTCAAAAGATAGTCTGAAGCCTATCTCTGATCTCTTCTAGGTTCTAAGCTTTGTGGCATGAAATAAATGGTATCTGTTAACACAAATGCTGCTTCAGGTAACAGGCATGGAAGAATGGACCAGTTACAGTATCATTAACTACAACTTATCAAATGCCTTTAAAGGAGCTCTTTTTTTTTTAATCTTTATGCTCAGAGATAGTAAGGTGGTAAGTAGAGTTACAGTCAGATTAAGGACACCACATGGAATGTTCAACCAAAGAGAAAAATCAGAATTTGGGGTGAGGCAGTGTTTGGAAATGAGACGAAACTCTGAACTGAAATGGATCTAGCAAACAAGATCAAGGCTTGCTTGATCACTGGAAGTTACATAGGTCACTCTAGTAATTTGAGACATTAGGATAGGATATCTGGAAAAATACTTTCCTACTGTAGGCGATCTAAGGTTCCCAAGGATATATATAGTAAAGGCACACTCTAGGGAATACTGGTAGCTGCCCACATAAGTCCCTAGTAAGGTAGCCTCTGATTTATGTGCTCAGAAATTTAGTCTTAGGTGTTCAGAGTTGAGTGGACTCTCACGGGTGCCAAATCATACATAATCTGATTGAGACCGAAGAATAAAGCCATCTTGATAATTTTTTAATTTTCTATTTGTAGGTAAGTTATATAGGAAATAAATTTATAAAGAGATTGCTTCGTGAATGTGGCTTCAGAGCAAGAGGAGTCAGTAGTGGGATTTGCATGTGTTCTGATAACTACATTCTGCGGATAATCAGATTTACCCGCCCAGAAACAGGAGGCCTCACCCCACTGCAGGGGTTGATATGCCTTATGTCCCTGCCCCTGCCGGTGCTTATTACCTCTTTAACTTTTGCCTAAGTCTGTATGGCTAACCGTGCCTAACTGCCACTAAATACTCACACAGTTTTATTAAGTGTGTTAATACTTTCTATCAAGTTATTCTTCCATCCTCCTGACCTAGAATAGTCTTTCACTTTAGAGTGGCTTGACATATCTCTGCTCTCACTCATTTAAGTCGATCATTTCCAAATCTCCAACAATACCTTACTTCCCCTGGTGTTAATCTGTCATTGGGAGCCAGAGGTGGGATGCCTGTTTCTTAGAATATTACTAAAAGGGTTACTTCATTAGAAGGACAATGGGAGCGGGTGACCTTTAAGTGCCAACTGATGGTAAAGTAATTCTTTTGCTTCCGTAGGCTTTCTCATCCTAGAAATTCTCTTTGAAATCTAATACAGTTGTCTCTCAATGTTTGTAGGAGATTTGTTCCAGGACCCCTCACAGATACCAAAATCCAGGCATGTTCAAGTTCTTATATAAAATGGTGTAGTATTTGTATATAACCTACGCACATCCTCTCATATCATCTATAGATTACTTATGATACCTAATATACAGTGTAAATTCTATGTAAATAATTGTTATACTGTATTTTAAAATTTGTATTATTTTTGTTGTTTTTATTTTTTCTAATATTTTGGACCTGTAGTTGGTTGAAGCCACAGTTGTGGCCCTCACAGAGGGCCCGACTGTATGTTATCTCACTTTTTAGGAGTTGCTCCCAATGAAATTTGATGTGAGAATCACCTTGGCGTATGTTAGTTGTCACACTGCTGTATGTTAGCAATTCCGTTACCTACGTCTGTTCTCCCACATATGCCCCCATTCCTCAAGTGCTGCTGTGTCTCAGACATGCTGCCCCATGCTGCCTGCCTACCGTTGCTCTTGCTATTGCCTCTGCTTGGAATGCCAGGCCTCCCCCAACTATCAGTCAGGATCTACACCATTCTTCATGGACAGTTGACGCTTTCTGTCATCCCCCAGCTTCACCCGATCTCCACATGGGTCCTCCACAGCACTCGGTACCCATGATGGTGGTTATGTGGCATCTTGTTATCATGAACTTTTATTTTTCCCCTGATAGTTGTGCTAAGCCCTGAATGGTGGATGGTAGCAGTTTCTTTCTTTTTATTTGACTTACAACACCTGTCTCATCCTTGTTTTTGTTCACATCAAGATATAGATGCTAAGGACAGCATAGATGCTAAGGATAACATCAGAATGTTAAGGAGAGACATAGTTATATTTAATTTTAAAACTCAGAATATCACTTATAATTATAGGATATTTAAAAGATCAGAATTCAGAGTTCCATAGGGAAGCTTGAGCAATAGAATAAAAATCCAGCCAAATATAATGGGATTGAGGAATGAATAGAAAGTGATGAAGTAGAATTTAGTGTAAAGTTTTATTTCAAGAAGTTTTGATGTTCAGGAAAGTAGTTTGAGAAGGAGGTGGAGGTCAAGAAAGGTTGGTTATTTCTTGAAGAGGTGAAATTCAAGTATTTTCTTTGGCTTGGGCAGGGGTCCCCAACCTTTTTGGCACGAGGGACCATCATGGAAGACAATTTTTCATGAGGAGGAGGGGGTGGGGTGAGGTCACCTCTGGTGGTGATGCAGGCGATGGGGCGGGGCCTCTGGTGGTGACGCCAGCGATAGGGAGGGGAGCGGCTGTGAATACAGATGAAGCGTGAAGCTTTGCTGGGCCACCGCTCACCTCCTGCTGTGCAGGTGGGGGCCCACCCCTTCCTGAGTTTCATGACCCATCGGTTTGTAGCCCAGTGTTGGGGACCACAGACCTATAGGATGGAACTAGAAAGAGATGGAAGACTCCAGAAAGAATATTGACGGAACATGATATCCTGAGGAAGGTATGAAGAAAACCAGCGTCAGGGTGAGATCTGGGGCAGAGGAGAGCAACGTTTTTCTCCGAGACAGAAAGAAAGGCAGCGGGTGTAATAGAGGAATACTGAGGGAAGTTATTTCTATTTCCCCAGTGTAAGAGTATTCATAGTAATCTACCGAGGATGAAAAATGCCAGAGTAACTAAGGTCATGAGAAGAGTTAAGGTTTATTGTAGCTGATGCATGAAAATTATTTTGTTTATTTCTTGACATCACTATTCTGTCTTCCCCCTACTAGATTGTAAGCTCCAGCCAGGAGGGCAAGGGTTTTGCTATCTTGTTTGCCACTATCCTCAGAACCAAAAAATAGTGCCTGGCACATAGTTGATACTCAATAAATATTTGTTGGGTAAATATTGAATAGAGAGTGAAAGAGGGAACTGACTGGAGACACTCAGAATTAGCTTTCAATACATGTACAGACCATAAATACACCATGTTAACTGTCTTGGGACAGTTCTATCGTACAGCTTGTCTAAAAGTACTGAAGAGCATAGAAAGGTAATTATTGGATTTTTCTATACTTACAGATTGGTAGGATGGTGACTAGGACTTCAGGGTTTTGGAAAGAATGTTTTGGGAATATTTAACCAACAACTGTAAAATGTTGTGTTGTTTCCTAAAGACTCTTTCATTAGACAGAATCTTGATCATTGATAGCCTGGTACATAGGGCATTATTAGCTGCCTTCCCAGTGATGTTGTTAGACGTATTGTTAGATGGGCCACTGTACTCAGCTGAAAACTACATTCCCCAGCCCTCTCTGAAAATAGGACTCAGTGAGATATAAGCAGAGCTTTTTGGATGAGATTGCTGAGAAAGCTCTTTAAAAGAAGTTGACCTAACTAAGAGGACACCCTTGTGTACTTTCCTCCTTCTCGCTGCCTGGAATGTGAATATAATGGCTTGGAACTTCAAGGTGCAAGCCACTGGGAAGGGTGGTGGAACAGTATTGTGTGGAGCCACCATATTGGGCTTCCTGCAGACTTCATATTTTGAGACGTTTTGTCATTTTGAGATTGGTTTATTTTAAACCTCTGTCTTGTTTAAACTACTGTTATTTTGGATCTCTGTTTCTTTCCATAGAACCCAGTTTATTAGAAAGGAAAAATTGAAAGGAATGAGGAACTAGAGGCCTCAATCTAGTCAATTAAAGAGCTGGTTTAATGGGAGTAAGGATAAGAGACTAAAGTCAGAAAGGGGTTTCTACATTTGATGTGGGTACAATAAAAGGGTTCAAAAGAGAGTCGTAAGATGCTAAAGTAAAATGCTGGTGCAGGTTCCTGAAGTGGACAAAGTCAAGGAAGTGGTAATTGTATGCACAGATAGGTAACCGGGAGGTAACCCTTCAATTAGACCAGTGTTTCTTTGAGTTTTTACTTCATGGGCCACCAAGGATCTATCTGTGGACCCCTGGAATCTTCTTTTAAGGACTCCAATTTGAGATATCCTACAAAATACAGTTGACCCTTGAACAACATGGAGGTTATGGGTGCTGAACCCCATGTAGTCACATCTGCATATAACTCGACTCCCCCAAAACTTAACTACTAATAGACTACAGTTGACCACAAGCCTTACTAGCAACATTAACAGTCAATTAACACGTATTTTGTATGTTATACATATTATATACTGTATTCTTACAATGAACTAAGCTAGAGAAAAGAAAATGTTATTTAGAAAGTCATAAGGAAGAAAAAAATATATTTACTCTTCGTTAAATGGAAGTGGATCATCAAAGAGGTTTTCATCCTCATTGTCTTCATGTTGAGTAGGCTGAGGAGGAAGAGGAGGGGTTGGTCTTGCTGTCTCAGGGTTGGCAGAGGCAGAAGAAAAACTGCCTATGAATGGACCCCAGAGTTCAAGCCCATGTTGTTCAAAAGTCAATTGTATTACTATATTGTATAACTTTGTCATCGAAATAATTTAGGGCAGCTAATAAAAATGCAAACAATATTGTGAGGTAAAATAAATTAAAAATAGAAAAATGATGCAAAGGGAAAGTAGGGTAGAAAAACAAAAGGGAAGCAGAAATGAAGTTTAGTATGCTAGAAACACACCCATGAGGCCCTATATACTTTCTAGATGTAGGCAGCAAACTTGGGTCTAACTTCCTAGCAACTAACTTGAAAAATGTAAGGTGAGAGGTTGTTAAAATAATCACGGGAGCAATGGGATAAAAACAAACCAGTTATTCAGGATAATTATAAATATTCTTTTTACTAATACCATTATTCTTAAGTTATAACTTTACATATTTGAATTAAAGAACATCAGAATATTTCTTTTAGATGGGAGGAGCATAAAGATGATTTTGAGGAGAACTATGATAACCAAGTTTACACCGTATTTCACTATCAGGGTGAAAAATGAACACATGTCTGGTGATTCTACCCAATACCAGTTATTTGAATATGTCTTTTGAATGACTGATGTCTTGGCATAGACATTGGTAAAATAACCAAAAGGCTGAAAAATAAGACCTGTCAAGAAAAGTGAAAAGAATTGCAATTTTTATGCTTTGGAAAAACTGAAGCTAACGTAAAATTTATCTTTCAGCTGTTATCTTTCACTCCACTGAACACAAAGACTTGGGTTTCAGCGTGAAGGTTAGTGAAAAGAAAGATACTGTCTGGTGATGATTATTTGTTCAAAAGGAGGCTATATATTCAGTAAGCCTTTAGGGGAGAAGGACCTTTGCCTTTAGGAGTGGAGTTTCCTTAAGGTGGGGTTGTAGTTGGGGACTAGGAAGGAAAAGACTAGAAGACTTTATATCCCTTTCATTCTTAAGAGTCTGTGGTTCCAGATTATCTTTACTATACATTTGTTAGTGTTTGGTACTGTTTTCTTTTTTTTAATCAATAAAACGAAAAAAGTCTGGCAGGTGTCACGTGCTTTCGTCTTTAGTTATTGTTTGAGTTTGCCTACAGAACCCAAAAATAGTAAAATCATTATTAATTTAGCTGAATAATCCAAGTATTCAAGATACTGTCTAATTGGAGTCTAAAAGATGTTAAAGGACTTTTCAGACTATTTTAAAATTAAATTTGCTTAAATTCTTCTAAATGATTTTGTAGATTTCCATAATAAATGTGGCAAACATTTCTCTTATGGGATGTAAATAATCAAACTCTGTTGCACTGGAGAGTAATATTATAAAACACTTAGCTAATCAGATTGTGAGAGTCGCTCAAAATTTCTAACCATGTAATTTTTGCATAGAGAGAGCGCCTCATGCTGTGCAATTAACTGGTTTTATTAACTATAAATTTGGTGGTTGTTGGCTGGCCCAGTGGCCTAGTGCCCGTAGAGAATTAGGTCTTGGTTCTTGACCTGATCTGGCACGACTGAGCGTCAGGAAGGCATGGAAATCTTGTAGTGAGGACAGCCCCTGAGACCCTAAGAGCGAGTTGATGAGGAGCTGTTTCTCACGCTTCTGTAACTAACTAAAGAGAGCAATGAAATTTTCTAGGCCTGGTGTGATTTTTGGATGTCCTATAAATTAACGTTTCATTCTGTATTCAAATTAGGTGAAGTGAAAAGTGGTATGGTTTAGTGATTATAAGCGGAGCTATCAGACTACCTATGTTAAAAACCTGGCTTTGCC
The DNA here is from genome assembly GCF_041146395.1 of Eulemur rufifrons. Lineage (NCBI taxonomy): Eukaryota > Metazoa > Chordata > Mammalia > Primates > Lemuridae > Eulemur > Eulemur rufifrons. Next base: position 53,882,164 of record NC_090983.1, on the reverse strand, counting down.
ACTTATGTACCCTTGGAAAAAATTTTAAATTCTCCTTGCTTTGGTTTCTTCCTCCGTGAAAGGGCAATTAATAGTAGGCCCTGTCTCATGGTTTGCTGTGAGGATTTAAATAGTCAGTCTACGTGGAGTGCTTGGCCTAGCTCATAGTAGGCACTCAATAAATGTTAGCAAGTATTAAAGGGGAGTCTGTGAATTGGAATCTCTTTAAGTAATGGCAGCTTTTAATAAAAAATGTTTAGAAGGACTCATGATTTTATTGGACTTTTTTTTTCCAAGAGAGAAAGGGGAAGAAAAATGTAAGGCTGGTGGCGGGCACCCCTGCCCTCCCTAATGGAAAACGAAGAAGCCCACGACCTGCCAAGGACAATGCCTGCAAGGCCCAGCTAAGTTAAAGGATGACCACACCTGGATGGTTACCCTGATAAGAGTCTCGGTTCCTGGAGTCCACACATACCACCGGCCCCTCCTATTTCTCAATACCCGCCCTAAAACTGCGAGGGACAGTTCCTTGTTCTCCCCACCATAAATCTTCCTGACAAAGAAACCCCTACCCCCAGCCCTAAAAACATATGTAAACTCACTCAGACTTCTGGACGATGTGACTTTTCGGGTTTCTCTCTCTCTCTCTCTCTCTCTCTCTCCTAGGACCCGAAAATCTCGCCCGGGGCCCTCTCTTGGGACTCCCCTACCCCGGAGCACTCCAATAAAGCCTCTTTACTTACCCCTTTCAACTCTGCTCGTCTTTCTTTCTCTGGCGCCAGCCAATCCAAAAACCGTACATTTGGTGCCGAAACCCGGGAGAGTATTTTAACTTTCAGCTGTGCCGCCCCCATCCTGTGGACTCCGGTCTTAAAACCTTACAAAAAATATATAAAAAGAGGTGGTAGGCCAGGCGCGGTGGCTCACACCTGTAATCCTAGCACTCTGGGAGGCCGAGGCGGGTGGATCGCTCTAGGTCAGGAGTTCGAGACCAGCCTGAGCAAGAGTGAGACCCCGTCTCTACCAAAAATAGAAAGAAATTATATGGACAACTAAAATATACATATACAAAAAATTAGCCGGGCATGGTGGTGCATGCCTGTAGTCCCAGCTACTCGGGAAGCTGAGGCAGTAGGATCGCTTAAGCCCAGGAGTTTGAGGTTGCTGTGAGCTAGGCTGACGCCATGGCACTCACTCTAGCCTGGGCAACAGAGTGAGACTCTGTCTCAAAAAAAAATAAAAATAAATAAATAAAAAGAGGTGGTAGACTTAGATTCAAATTTTATTGCTGACATTTACTAGGCTGTAGGTGAGTGAGTTTGAGAAAATAAAATTAAAGACCCAATTTTCTCAACACTTAAATATGATAAAACGTCTTATTCATGAGGGTCAGGTAAGATAAATGCCTTGGAAATATTAAAGTGCTATATTTAGGTAAAAACATAAGTAAACATGGAAAGTTGAATATAATAAATACATGAGGCTAATTAAAACAAGCACAATTTTGTAAGTGGAATCCATTGTCGGAAGAAATATGAATTTGCTCATAAGCTTGACTTGATTCTGAAAGATAGACATGGATTATAAATGGAGGGAAAAGATGTCAGAGAAAGGACCTAGCATTGATTGAGCACCCGGCATTTGCTGGGCACCGGGTGAGGTAGGATTACTGCCCCATTTTACAGATGAGGAGACTGAGTTTCAGAGAGATTATATAACCTCCTCAAAGTCAACTAGCTTACAAGTGACAGAGCCAAGACTCAAACCTTCTTGACTCCAGAGATGTCCTAATATACCATGGTTAATTACCTCAGTTCAATTTATCAAATATTTATTGAGCACCCACTCTGTGTAGTGTTAATCGTAAATTAATTTTTAAAAACAGCAATGGATAGAAATTTAAAGCATGAAGAAATCTGGAAGATAATTTTGTCTAACCAAGTTATTAATATTTTGTAGGAAGAAAGCAAGGTCCAGAGTGACCAGGTGCCTTTAGGGCCATCTGTTTTAGAACTAGAATTAAATTTTCACTCACCTTGTCTAGTATTTGATTACATTATATTGATCTTCAATTTTTTAGAAGCCTAATCTTTCATTAGTTCATACTTTAAGCCTTATTCAGGGGCTTTCTTTGTAGAGATAGTCCGTGTAGTTTAGCACACCGTGATCTCTTTGATCAAGTGACATAAAGTGATGGAAAGCTGGATTCTTGTATGTGCTTTGGTCACCCAAATTGAGTACAGGTTGTTTCAATATATTTTACTTTTTTATGTTATCACAGTGACATTCAGTTCAGAGCACTAAGAATGTAAAATCTCTCAGGCTTTTTGTGATTTGGAGCAGTCTCTTGAATCCCTGATCTTAAATCTTCACTATTTGTTTCATTCAGTTTTAGCCACCTCCTGTCCTGCCAAGTTAGTCTGCCCTTGGTTGGATATGTACTTAACTAGAGAGCAAGATCCCTGGAGGGGAGCCCAGGCTCCTCCCCGTGTGATTGCACACGGAGAGTCTGCTGCAACACACCAGGAAAGCCATTGAGCAATAGTTCCCAGCACTGGTGACGTTTATAATAAAAAGCCTGCATGACTCCATCTCACTTGTTCAAGAAGAGTCAGCAGATGGCTGGTGTATTTTTTTTTTTCTCAGCATTTGTAGCTATTTTCCTTCCAAAGAAAAGTCTTCATGATATCAAACATTATTCAGAATATAGAATGTGTTATATGGAACCTGTATTCAGCTCATTTGTCCTTGATCTCCCTGAATACCTAAAGAGCATCATTTGAAAGAGAACCTATAGAATTGTGAAGTTTGCTTCTTATCATGTGATTGTTATTGAGTGAGTCTTATTAAGCCCAAAGTGATTCAGAAAGCACAACTTTTATATGACCCTTTAGTGATTATATACAGGATTGAAAATCCTCCAAGCCTGCTTTTTTAAGTTGTTCCTGTAGCACAGAGCATTTTAGCAGTAGAGGGCTGGTTTTCCATCTTGCCGTACGTTAAGAATCAAGTTTTTCTTTTTATTTTAGGAAAAATGCCCCTAGTTATGATGCTTTTGAGGAGAAAATGCACTGAATTAAGCAGCATTTTAAAATTTTTGACCTAGTCAAGATCCTGGGATCTTGATGCCTATAAATATTTTGATAACTGAGGATGAGCACTCTGCCTCATTTGTCTGTATGATGAGAGCCTGAAACAATGGGCAGAGAAGGAAAGGGAAGCTCTCCCCATGGCTTGCCTAGATGAGCTAGGTGTTTTGACCTTATAGATTTGTACATGCTGTTTTTAAATCAATGATTTCTCCTTGTCCTTACATTCTGCTCCTAAGTATAATAGTTCCAGACTCTGGTGATAAAGATATATGTATACTGTACTGTGAAGACCAGGGCTTGTCTTTTACAACCTGTCCTGATCATAAGAGGCCTGGTTCATTGTTGTGGACATTTATGGTACTGGGCCTGCCCTAGGAAGGGGAGGGAGCCTGTGGGGATGTAGCCCCACTACTGAGAATCGGGGCTCCCTCTCCCAGTGCACGGTAGAGGAGCATCTGCCATAGCATTTGGATAGGATGGTGGGTCTGGAAAGTGCCGACTGGACAAAGGCTGGTTCATCTGTAGAGGTGATTTTGGAAATATATGGCAAAATGTATTGGGTAGAAAATTGGAAATTTAAGACTGAGCAAGCCTTGCATTCCTAATCTGAAAAAATGCAATACCAAGGCAAGGACATACTTAAAGAATGCAAAGGAATCTCAAGAAATTGTGCTCATTTGATTGCTTTGGACAGCAGAGCCTATCAGGCAAAATGTAGCCATTCCAACTCTTAAAGTTTAGATTAACAATGGACTGGTGAATATAAATTTCAAATGTGGCTTCTACTGTGGTTATATAATTGATTAACTGTCATTCTTATGAAATCCAGCCTCAGTAACCCCTACGCCTGTAGAAGACAGTGAATGCTGAAGCACATTCACAGCCTCTGGCATTTTCTTCTTCTCACTATACTGGTCAGAGTAAACATTTACTAACACATGCTCTCTATAATAATCATTTAAACACACAAAATGTCATTATCGTCAAATACTGTTTGTTCATTCATCCTTTAAATGTTATTGAGTGCTTCCTGTGTATAAGGTGTCTGACTTTTCTCCCTCATGTGGTGTTGCACTGGATGTTTTACCAGAGGAGCAAAGTAGGAAAGGCTCTTCTACAGGACAGCAGGCCATAGAAGCAGACGTGAGGAGGGAGAGGAACATTATTGAATAAAATGCTGAACCAGATACTGAGCAGGTTGAACACATCTTTGATCTCTTCTGTAGGAGTGACCTGGGTGAATACTATTAATAGTTTGTTCCAGAGCCATGTCAGGAGGAACTCACAGGTTACAGGTTAGCTAAACTAGTTTTTATATGCCTACGGTAGTCATGGAAAGGTAAGGAAAGAGATTTTCTTCTTCCTGACCCAATCTGAGGGAGAATCTTTCCATGCAAATAAATATTTTCAATTTTATATTTATATGTTCTAATCACATATATTACATATAACATGCTCGTATTGCTTTTTTTGACTATAAAAATTACATGGGCCAATCTGGCCAACATAGTGAGACCCCATCTCTACCAAAAAAGTGTGTGTGTGTGTATATACACAAACACACACATTTTATATACAAACACACACACACACACACACACACACACACAAATACAAATACATGCTGGCTGTGGTGGCATGCTCCTATAGTCCCAGCTATTCAGGAGGCTGCGGCACGAGGATCACTTGAGCCCAGGAGTTTGAGGCTGCAGTAAGCTATGATCAAGCCACAGCAGTGGGTGACAGAGTGAGACCCTATCTCAAAAAAAAAAAAAAAAAAAAAAAGGTGGGGGGGCTATTGTAAAGAATTTAGGAATTATAAAAAAAACTTAAAATCTGTTATTCTTTCTGTCTCTTAGAGATAGATAGCCACAATTAATGTTTTATTTCTTCCCAGTCTTTTTTCTAGATACATAATTTTTACTTTTAAAAAATGTGGGATCATCTCATACCTTCTTGAACTATGGGAGAATATAGTGACCCTGGACCATATTGGTATTTTGGAGACAGAGCTGGCTTTGGAGCGAGCCTTTGGCCTTGGATGGATAGTGCAGGGAGGAGACTGCTTCAGCTGAATGACTGGATGAGCCACTTTCCTTTCTCTCACTATCAGACTCTGATGGAATGATAGACTCTTAGAATTGGTGATGACCTCAGAGATCAAGGTCTGTGGTGTAGTGCATTTAAGCACCAAAACACACCAGAGGAGCAGCTGATGTTCATGGGCAGTCCACGTGGGCCTTGTGTCAGTGCCACATCACTGCAGCAACAGGGGCCCTGTTAAGACACAGCCCAGCCACCGAGTAGAGGGTAATAGCTGTTGACAGCCAGGGAGAAAAGCCTGTTCCAAATGTCAGAGGTAAACTGAGCCTGCCAGCCTAATGATGTGGGGCTTCAGAAACTATTGCTTTCACAGTATAACTAGGTTGTTGTTGGTATCTTTGCTTTCTTTCACAAAAAGAAATGAACTTAAGTTTATTTTTAATCTATCATGTAAATACATATAGACTATGTAATGGAATATGAAAGATGTAAACAAGCTTTAAAGACACAGAAGCTTTAAGAATCCAGTGGCAGCTCTCCAAAATTAAAGAAGCAAATTAAAATTTGAGATTAGGTTGAAAAAATTTTGAATTGAGAGAAAGGGATCAATCACTCTGAAGATGAGGATATTTTAAAACTGTTAGAAGTACTTTCAAGGAAGAGAATTAAAGCTATAATATGTAACTTCTCTTAATATCTCTAATTGAATTGGTCATTGGGAACCTGTGTGCTGGTTGACTTCTAGAAGCATGGCAAACCGAGCTCATCTTCCCATATAAACACATAGAAATGCCAGATAAAATAAAACTCATGACAAAATGCCCACCACCTCCCTAGGTTTATTAACGAGCTAAAACACCCTGTAATTTTTCGTATAAAGAAAGGAAGGAAGAAGGGAGGAAGGAACTGGCTCCAGCTGGAAACACTAAGAGCAGGTGCATATTTTGCTGCAAACAAAATAATTTGTATGGACATTTTTGTACCCTGATAAGGACATTACTATTAGACATTTTTATGGATATACTTTTGGTTACCCCACTTGTGTATCAGATTGGGACTCTTTATTTTATGGAGAGTCTTAGATCCTGAGTTAACATTCTTGCAGTCTGTCTCAGTCTTTGCTTAGATCTTCAAGTCCTAATCTGGAAAATTATGTATTTATTTTAAGGATATTTAGACCTTGGATTGTATCTATAGACTCTGATCATTCATCTCTGCAAAGGATGCCATTTTTAAACTTTTTTTTTATTGTAAAATATATAGCATAAAATTTTCCATTTTAACCACTTTTAAGTGTATAATTCAGTGGCATTAATTATATTCACAGTGTTGTGCATTACCATTATCTATTTCCAAAATTTTCATCATGCCAAACAGAAACTCTGTACTCGTTAAGCAATAACTTCTCATTCCCTCCTCCCACCAGTCCCTGGTAACCTCTAATCTGCTTTCCTTATCTCTGAATTTGCTTATTCAAGATACTTCAAGTAAGTGGAATCATACGATATTTGCCCTTTTGTGTCTGGCTTACGACACTAGCATAATGTTTTCAGCGTTCATCCATGTTGTAGTATGTATCAGTACTTAATTCCTTTTTATGGCTGAAGTAATGTTCCATTGTATTTATTTACAGTATCACATTTTATTGATCCATTCATTGATCAATTGATCTATTGATCAGATGATGAACACTTGGGTTGTTTCCACCTTTCGGCTATTATGAATAATACTGCTTTGAACATTGGGTACAAGTATCTAAGTCCCTGGAATAGCATTTGCAAACTGAGAAATGTGTGTAGCTCTTTTATACAGAAAAATTAAGTCTTCTGAATTTCAAGTGTTCACTGAAATTGTTATTTCGGTGTTACTGAAGTATACACAAACAAAACTAAGAATTAACTAATTATAGCTATTATATACCTGTGAAACCAAAACCAATTTTTCAATTACATAAAAATAAAACTATAAAATCAATATAATTTAGCAATTTTCATCAAATTATATTTACTGAAAATAAACTGCTTGTGTTGGTTTTAGTAGTGTAAAAAGATATATTTATAATTTTTGGCATGATGGACCATTATTTTTAACTTTCATCATCATTTCATTTTTAACAATGAACTCATTTTTAAACCACTAATCCATTATTTTGCTGGGCAGTCCATTTGCTAGAGTAGCCAAGAGTGTAATCTGGAAAACAATGGGAAAACAACAATTCAATGAAAAATTATTTACTACATGTTTACTGCAACAGTTTCATTAATGAGCTGTTGCAAGGAGGTGCCTATAAAAGCAAAATCCACAGAGTATATCTGTTCACTATCAGGTACTGATTCCTGTAATGCAGGATTTAGTAATTCAGTTAACCTCATACTTGTTTCTATTGGAGCTCGTTTGAATTGCTAACATCATGATATCATTTGACCTTCATTTATTACAAACACATCACTTATTTATTCAGTCTGCCTTTGCTTTCTGTTGACCCATTTCCATGCAGCTAGACAACATTCTAAAGTATTATGTTGTTTTTATGCTGTTAAATCAGATTCTTAGTTTATTAAATAAGAACATAAAGTCTTATTCCATGAAAATGTCTTTACTTACAAATTATACTGCAAGAGTATTTTTGTCTTCGTAATTGTAAAAAATTAAAATATGAGCACAACAGTGGGACATAGGATAATGGTTGTTATTTTGACATTAGCATTTTCGTGACCAAGAGCTGTTAGGCATGCTTACCAACACCTGAAAAGATAAATTCTATCTCCTCAAGGTATTACTTGGTAAAATCTTAAATGTAAACATGAAAACTAGCTGGAATACTGGAAATCCCATCATCCCAAATTATAAAGTGGTCATCCAAGAATTCAGAATATTCTTGTGTTTATTCTTTATCGATACAAAAATTTTTAGTGGTCACAGAATTCAAATATGCCAAAGAATATACCAAAGGTTAATGCTACTTGAGTTTGACAAATACAGGTCCAAATGTTAACTTTGTTGCTGTACTCACATTGAACTCTAATGCTTTACTCAACAAAGAATTGTTCTGCTTCTTAAAAAATAGTTGTGTTGCCTAATTGATGCTTTTTCTTCCTACTGGAAACCAAACTATGAGAAGAAGGTTGCTTGATGAGCACAGAAGCTTTATACACAGTACGCACTCAGTGAGTGTTAAGGAATTGTTTGGTTAGGCAATGAATGCCCACTTCAGCATCTCTATTATTGAAAGAAACACATTGTCAAAGCAACTTTGATAAGTATATCATCCAATCAGTGATAATCTTCCTTTCTCTCTATTCCATGTTGACCCCATGCCAACCCTCAAACTCTGTTTTCTACCTAGTTCCACTACCTTCAAAACCGGTTTCACAGAGTGTGTTTTTAATGAAATCTCAACTCGTATCCTATGAGAAAAAATTGATAGCAAATAATATAAATTCATAGCATCCAGATTCCCAAAGGGAAGTCCTTTCTCCGACCAAAGCATCTTCATTTTTGTTACTTGCTGACATTCTTCTTGATGATCCCCTTTCTGGGGCGAGGACTTATAAATCTCCTCTATTGCTGCCACATATTTTCATTTAAAAATATTAAATCCTTTCTATATTTAACTTATGTGATTTTTATAGCTCATTGTATGTATAATTCTTCATTAGCCATATTTTTCTCTGTAAAAGTAATAAAATGTTAATGAAGATATTTATCTAGAGATCATCTTTCTATAGACATTAGCAAGTACATACTGGGGTATCTCTATTTTTTTTTGTTTTAAAAATGAAGTTTAATAAAAATAACTTATTTTTTACCATGTCACTCTTCAGTACAGTTTTCTTGTATTTAATACATTTCAAAGTGTATAAATATGGCCTCCTATCAAGTCACCACCAAAGGTCAAGAATCCACCTTTATATGTTTACAATACCTTGTATACAGGAGAGGAATAATATATTTTGAATAAATGATTAGATAAGTAATGTAAATAGGTATCACCTGATTCTACTTCGTTAATATTTAAAAACCCCTACCTTAATTTTGACTCATCCAACCAATGAAAGTTCAGCCTTGTGCCCTCCTAGAAGAGACACTATGCAGAAAAAATATATTTGACTATTAGGTAGACGCTTCTACTGTCAGTAAATGTGGTATCTCACCTCATCAGTCATCCTCCTCTGCTGTCGGTCATGCGGGCTTTTATTGCCTCTTCAACCCCGTTTCCTTTTTCAATTTTCAGAAAGCTTCAAAAGAAAGGTTTTAAACTTTCAAGAGTGCTCCTAAAGACAATTTTATCACCATCACGTACTTGTTGACACATATATATTATATCTTTGTAAATGTATGTAAAAGAAAATTGAATAGGAGGCCTGTTTTTAGTAGACTGTTATAAATGTGAAATTTTATGCAATTTTGCATTTTATTTTTTGTACAGGCAGAAATACTCAGTGTCCTCAGTCACAGAAACATCATCCAGTTTTATGGAGTAATTCTTGAGCCTCCCAACTATGGTATCGTCACAGGTAAGAACTCATTATTTGACTTCTTTCTTTCCCCAATTACCTAGCTTTAGATTCCTTAATATGCTAAAATGCTTAATATTAGATTCAGTCATGAATTGTGTGCTACTGTCAGATGTCACTTTTGTTGCTATAAAGCATTAATAAAACTGATTATATCAATATAATTAAGAATGGTGTTTCCACTTCTACCCATGTTTAATTGTGCTAATTATATCTGCGTAAATGCTATTTAAATGCACTCACAGCTGCAATACCAATATTTAAAGGTGCCATTTAACTAAAATTTTATTTAATTAGTTGAAATGAGAGATGTTTTTTGTAACTCTGTGACCTTTTATAAATTAAGATTTCTTGAGCTATTCATGTTGTAATTCTTTGCAAGGTATTTTAATCCCCTTAGAGTGTTCTTTCTTTAAGGTCTCTGACATGGGGACAATATTTTTCACGTTTAGTCAACTAGGTTGGTAATGACCTTGATCTAAATTATCACATAATTTGGAGCAGCAGTCTATAATTGGTGGAAATACCCTTTCCAAAAAGGAGCACATAGAAAATTTTGCCACATGAAAACACAGAGAGACATATATTTTTAACACTTTATACTCATATTTTTATAGTCCATTGAACAGTTTTAGGTCTATAATAACTATAAAGTTCAATTTACAATAAATAACTTTGATTAGGTTCCTTATCTTGGCAATACTTTGGTTAAAAGAAAAACAAACAAGAAAACCTTAAAAGATTAACTCTATCTTCTTCCACTGTAGTGATAAGAACCTGAATTGTCTTTATAGAATATAACAACAAAACACCCTCAGTAAAAAAGGATTGTATTAGGTACTTTCTTGCAAATTACCTCACCTAATACTTACAATAACCCTTTGACATTGGTAAAATAATTTCTATTTTACTAATAAGAAACTAAAACTCCAACGTAAGTCACTTTCCCGTGGTCACCTAGCTAGTGGTAGAACTAGAGTGGTATAAGTTTTTCAGATTGATTTTCTGCAGAAGCTACACTTCTTGCTTGCAAGCTAGAAGGTTCTAGAAGGCTATGAGCTCACCGGTTGTTAAGTTCAAAGGGACATGAATACTGTTAATGTCCATATTCTGGTGTCAGGTAGTTTAACATGCTTTTACTTCTAAGGAGCAATTTTATTTACCTAAGTTCTTTTTTTTTTTTTTTTGTTGAGACAGAGTCTCACTTTGTTGCCCAGGCTAGAGTGAGTGCCGTGGCGTCAGCTTAGCTCACAGCAACCTCAGACTCCTCGGCTTAAGCGATCCTACTGCCTCAGCCTCCCGAGTAGCTGGGACTACAGGCATGCGCCACTATGCCCGGCTAATTTTTTCTATATAGATTTTTAGTTGTCCATATAATGTCTTTCTATTTTTAGTAGAGACGGGGTCTCGCTCAGGCTGGTCTCGAACTCCTGACCTTGAGCAATCCACCCGCCTCGGCCTCCCAGAGTGCTAGGATTACAGGCGTGAGCCACCGCGCCCGGCCTATTTACCTAAGTTCTTAAGTGGAGGGACTTTTATCCCCAATTTGCTATCTAAGATCTGTGCCTGAAACGGGGCATGCAGCAATTTTTGTCTTGAGCCCATATTTCCTATCAACATGAATACCTAAGAATGTGTTGTATTGTTAGGTGGCACCACGCCTAACCTTTTAGGTCAGATTTCTGATTTAAAGTTAAACCTTTCTTTGATCCATTTATAATATAGCTCCTCTTTTTCCAAGTTTATTGTGTCTACTTTTTACTAGTTATTCAGATTCCAGTTTTCTCTTCCTCATTTGCAGCTGGTATTATTCTTATCTAGCAGATGAAAGTGTGTGTGATACTCCAAAGAGATTAGAAACTCCGCTTCTCGTTCTATATCCTTGATATTTGATGCTTTTGAGAAGATTTCACCTTAACTAACTCAAAGGGCTATTCATGAAGTTTTCTAGTTTCTTGAGATGAAGATGAAGGGTAGAAAAAGGGACTTTTGAGTTATGGTCTGAATTCCTTTTTCCAAAAGTTTACTGTCAGTCCCTGGGAGGATGTGAAACACATTCATTCTTAGCCAGCATATTCAACCTGGGTTATCTCATGTAAAAGAGAAAGGAAGAATCGAAGTAGTTTGAGGAGTAAGTTTGATTTTATTTAGTTTTTGTATCAGACTAGCCAGTCCTTTATTTCATGTATCCCTTTTACGTTCTTTACTCATTTCTATACCCATCGAAATTCTTTAAATTGATTAGTTCTTTATGGATGTATATCTGTTTCCCTACAGAGCCAGTAAGTAAGCAACTGTTAACATTAAACATTTCTTTAAAATAACTTAAGTTTCAGAATTGTGAGATAACAGTAAATTCTGCATTTATAGCTCTCTCATTGACCTGTGAGGTTGATTGTTGTAGAGACCTATTAGCCAAGTTTTGGTGGTTTAAAATATATTAATTTGATGTGATTATTTTTGTACGTAGAGATGTTAGTTTTAGTTAAATGTTTGTTTATGTGAACCTTTTCAACCAACCCTCTGCAGCGTTAGGATCAAGCCACGTTCTATGCATGGGTAGCAGGACATCTGCCACCTGAGCCAGATTTGGGAGTTAAGGGATCATGTGGATGAGGAATGATAGCACTTAACCTGCCACGTGAAGCGAGCACAAGTCCTAGTGTGAGGCGGTTAAGAGAAAAATAAAGATAAGCAGGCAGATAGACCCTGCTCACCCAGCCTTGCTAGATACCCCTCCATGAACCTCCTGATCTTTATTAGATGTTGGAGGCTCTGAGGAGGAAACTTGAGTGTCTTGAATCCATTGAACTTGAATTTTTTTGTTAATAGAAAAGGTTGTTGCAGCAGGCAGCTGCACTCACTCATACCAAAGGCTTGAAAGAATGATTTATCAGAGTGACGGAATGGAATGGGCACTGGAATGGGAATTGGGAGATGTGAGATCATGTCTTGATTCTGCCAATCAAGATGGGTCACTGATGATCCCTGTATGTCTCAGTTTTCTCATGTTGAATGAAGGGACTAGAATAGACGCTCTCTGGGTAAGAGTGTGTATGTGTACACTTGTGCATGTGTGTTTGCTAAAACTTTTCATCACAGATTCATAAAACCTGCATATAAGGGTCCCTAGGGAAGAGTCTAAAAGGTCGCTGCCAATTTATTCCTTCCTGGAAGGGAAATGAACATCTTTCTTCCAGTTCTACAAAGAAATGAGGTAACCAAAGCTGCAGACTCCAAAGTCAAAAAATAAAATAAAGGATCATCTTTTTTTTGATCTTTGGAAACTTCTTCATTCTGTACTACTCCCATTCTTTTAGTTTTTAAAATAAATATACTAACAGAAATCCTTGAGGGCAGGAGGAACCTCTGGGAGACAAAGGAAGGAAGGGATTCTTAGATACTAGATCATGTAGCTCTTTTGTAGCAAGGCTGATCAAAGGGGAACCCCCACCCAAAGTCTTTGGTAATCTAAGAGTAAAGAAAGGGTGGCAGACTGGGTCCCAGGGTTCCAGAGGAAAGTGATTTAGGATCCTAGAGGCCTAGGGAATTGCATCTTTGTGCTCAGGGGCTCTTAAGGTTTTTCCTATTCTACATTATCTCTTATCAGTACTCAAAGACAGGGTACTAGCTCTGCATGGTTTGTCAGCAGGCCCAAACTCTCATTAAACTCAACCGTGGAAAAGATACGAATTTTTAAGTGCCCATTCTCATTTCCTTTAACTTGGTCTTGATTTATTTTAAGCACAGATATGTCTAATTTACCTGTTTTGATATTGTGCTAGTCATTTTTGATTACCAATTAGAGATAGGTGTCAAATTTTGTTATAACAAATTCTAGACATTTGCTCAAATTCATTTGTTCTTTTAGTTATAATCCAAACTAAGCTTGGTCTTGGTGATATTTTATTTTAAAGAGATTTCATGGTAATGGTATTGGTTTCAACAATACTGATTATTGTTTACATTTTTCAAAGCCAGCTATTGTCACCATAAAACTCAAAGGGGAGAATTATCTTAGAAATCAAAAGGAAATGATTGCTTAATGTGGTTCTTAATGACTTTTAAAAAAAGAATTAAATACTTTTATACTAAAGTCCAATGAACTACTCCATTAAGAGAAGTTAAATGGTGTGAAAAGCATGTAACCATATGTGTATCTACTGAGTCCTCAATTTCCAATGAGGAGACCAAAAGGATAAAAGAATTAAATGCCCATTTAAAATATTAATATGTTAGTTTAGCTACCCACATAAAGATCACATTTTATATGAAATAAATGCAATAGTATTACTTTTCTTGCAACTTCACATTCATGAAATAGTTTTATTTAATCATGTGTCTTCTGCATCCATGTCTTCTTTATTATCATTGTAATGACTTTTTAAGTTATCTTAACATGGTTTTCAGAGTATATTATCTTCACTGTAGTCGATGTTTGAAATATAGTAGTTTTTGGATCTCTGTATGACTCTGTCTCTGGATATTTATCTCAAGCTACAAGTACCCAGTGACATAACAGGATTGTTGGATATTTTAGTCCCGTATGGTAAATTTGTAACCATAACTAATTGCCTTTTAAAGTGATCTTTAAAAGACTTGTTTCCAGGGACATCCCATAGTTGCAATTGAGAGCTTATAGTTCCAGGTTTAATTACTCTGTGTTAAATTTTGCTGTCCCTTTTTGTTTACATTTTTAAATATTTTATTAATATTTTTTACGTGGGGTGCCTGGGGTGGAGTGGGGGGGGGGGAAGGAGGAGGGCCAGACCCACCCCTTGTTTCTCTCTTTCCTTCCCTCCCTGCCTTCCGTCCTTTCTTTTTTGTCTTATTCATGTAGGTGATCTTTATGAGCCTTCAGAAACTAGCTTTGATGAAAGTACTCTCAAGCTCATATATTTTCCCCAAACAGTGTTTTGTTGTTGAAAATAAAGTAATTGAGAGAGTTCCCTAAAATATGAAAGATTTTGGAAGTACCTGAATATAAATTGACTCACTCTTTTCTGAGGGATAATTTTTTTGGTGATAGAAATGAACCTTACTTTATATTTGCCATATACAGTTATTCTCAAAGGTCATGAAATAATCTTCTACCAAATGCTATTTTAGTAACCAGAGAAGATTTAAATGGTGTATCACCAGAGATGTTTTTATTTATAGAAAGGAGCTTGATTGTCTAGAATATGTGGTAGGTAGTATAGGCCAGGGGTCCCGAACCTATGGTAAGTTGAATAATTATTATATATTACAATGTAATAATAATAGAAATAAAGTGCACAATAAATGTAATGCACTTGAATCATCCCCAAACCATTTCCCACTCTCCAGTTCATGGAAAAATTGTTTTCCATGAAAACTGTCCCTGGTGCCAAAAATGTTGGGGACCACTGGTATAGGTTACTAACACCTTTATTGTTAATTGGACCAAGCTATTTAATAGTAAAACTTACAGCTCTTTTCTTCTTTGCTATTCTTTTATTAATCTAAGATTATCATTGTATTATAAGTTTATGCTATTTGACTGATAGCTATTACATAATTTGATGTCAAAATAAAAATTACACACACACAAAAAATGTGAGTCTTATCCAGTGAGATAATTAATGTTTTGCCATGAGTATTAGTATTTTCCCAAGGAATAATTTCTCATGATAACATACATTTAATTGCATGAATCAACTTTAGTTGATAAGAATATTGTTCTTACCTATGTCTTTACAGATAGAAAAAATTTTTAAAGCTATTTTTTGAAATTATAGACATTAACATTATGATGATGCTAATTATTACAAATCATTAAAGCTCTGACTAGGTAATTCCCAGCTTACCAAAAATGAAACTTTTCTCCAAGTTGGCCTGTAACATGAAAAAGAAATTTTCTGGAAGGAACTTCCAGCTATGGATGAATTAGGAGGTCAGCAAGTTCTCTTTACAAAAAGTATCTATAAGTCTGGACAAAATTTTCAGCACTCACCAAAGGCATACCACAATCTGAGAAGTGTGTATGCTTGAAAAACCATGGAGTTTTGGGTAATAGTGGGAATCAATATAGTGCTCTTGCCTGGATTGTTCTCATTTTTCTCCCCCTACCTCCAACCCAGCTCAGTCAGCACAGGGCAGGCCGTGAGGATTGGCAGCACTGTTGCCACAGTTGATGGGTACTCACTAGATTTGAAACAATGAGTCATGCTCACATCTGGCAGTATTGTCAGTGGAAGTGATGTTCTTGGTGGCAGACATCAGGGATGGCTAGTAGCTCTATTAGTCTGAACTGAGGGTTGTGATTTGGGTAAATATATTCCTGGTTGAGGCCACACATATCCAAAACGGAGAGTGGAGAAGGCCCAAGTATCCACATACTCCTTGTAAGTCCTTGTATGTTGCTATGCACATTAGTGAAGGAGATAAAAAAAAAAAAAAAAAAAAGCCAGTGAAAAGTAAAAACCTGGACAGACTTGAAAACAGCCTGAACTTTGAATATATTCTCGCTACTTACATGCAAATTCATGAGCCCAAGGTATTTGAGCACAACTTCCTTATAATCATTGCCTGATCACTAATCTGTGCAGTTGTAGGACAGCCCCTAAAAGGCTAGGCTTAGAAATAAAAGCAAGGTTAAAAAAAAAAAAAAAAACACAAAAAATTAAGCATAGCTATCAGCTGGGGACACAATGTGGGAGATATAGATTTAATAAATTTAGTCTAAGCAAGTTAATAAACAAACACAATCAAGAAAAACTTTCAGGGGATAAAGTTAGAATTCAGAATTGCTATTAATACATTATCTAAACTACCCAATTAAAAAAAAAGACATGCAAAGACACAGAAATGTTTATAACCCATGTTCAAGAGAAAAGCCATCAATGGAAATAGTCTCTTAGTGTCCCCAGACATTAACACACAAAGCTTTCAAAGCATCAGTATCTCCCAAGAATATAAAGGAAACTGTGTTTAAAGAATTAAAGGAAAGCATGAAAGTAATGAATCAACCAATAGAGAATTTCAGGTAGATAGAAATTATTTTTTAAAAAGAGCAGGGGGGAACCCAGTGGAAATTCTAGCATTGAAAAAGATACTAATCAAAATGAAAAATTCTCTAGAGTGACTTAACAGTAGATTTGAGATAGCACAAGAAAAGAAATCAGTGAACTTAAAGCTATATTAATAGAGACTATGTAATTCAAAAAAGAGAAAACATTTAAAGAATAATGAAAACCTCAAAGTCCTTTGGGACAATATCAACTATATGAATGATTGTGTAATAGGAAAGAGAAGAGAGGAGGATTAGAAAAATATTTGAAGAAACAATGTCGAAAAACTTCCTGAATTTGATATTAATGTGCATATTGAGAAGCTCAACAAACCCTCAGCAGGATAAATGCAAAAGAACGCACACTAAATCACAGTCAAACTGTTGATAAAGACAAAGTAAAAATCTTGAAAGCAGTAAAAGAAAAATAACTCCTTGTATACAAGGGAGCAGCAATATGATTAATAACTGACTTTACTTCTCATCTACAGTAATAGACACCAGAAGACAATACAATGACATTTAAAGTGCTAACAGAAAAAGGTGTATCCAGCAAAATTATTTTTAACAAAATAAAATAAAAATAAAGACATTCTTGGCTAGAAAAATGAGAGAATTTGTTGCTAACAGACCTGCTTTATAAGAAATACTAAAGGAAGTCCTTGGGGCAAAGGACATCAGATAGTAATTAAAATTCATAGGAAGAAATAAAGGGTATGGAAAATTTCCAGTAAATATCTGGGTTACTATAAAAGACTTCATAAATATATTTATTCTTACTTCTCATAACATCTTTAAAAACATAAGAGTGTTTAAGGCAAATGTTTTTGGTGATTTTCATTGATTTTAAAACAGGCATATGTCTCATAATAATGGCATAAACGATAAGGGAGGGAATGGAGTTATATTGGAGGAAAGTTTCTATGTTATTACTGTAATTAGATTAGTATTAACCTAAAGTAGATTGTGCTAAATGTAATGCATTTTGTAATGCCTTGAGCTACCACTAAGAAAGTCACTCAAGAAATAATAATCAACCAGGAATTAAAATGATACGTTAAAAATATTTAACATAAAAGAGGCCAGTAAAGGAGGAACAGAGGACTGAGAAGGACAGAAGTTATGTCGAAAACACAAGGGCAAATGTAAACCCAAACATATTAATAATTGCATTAAATATAAAGGGTCTAAACACCCCAGTTAAAAGGCAGAGATTGTCAGACTGGATAAAAAAGAAAGATCCAGCTATATAGTGTCTACAAGAGACATACCTTAGAGTCAAAGGTACAGATATCTTGAATGTAAGAAGATGGAAAAAATCATACCATGCGGACAATAACTATCAGACAACTGGAGTAATTATATTAATTTCAGACAAAATGGACTTAAGAAATATTGCTAGAGACAAATAGGGCCATTTTATAATGATGAAAGAATCAATATATAAGGAAGATATAGCAATTATAAATGTGTACACACCTAACACTAGGTCTTCAAAGTATGTGAAGCAAAAACTGACTGAATTAAAAGGAGAAATAGGCAATTCAACCATAACTGATTTCAATATTTGACTCTCAATCGTTAATTGATAGAACAACTAGACAGGCAATCAACAAGGATATAGAAGACTTGAAGAACACTCTCAACCAACTCTACCTAACTCACATGTAAAGGGTATGTATTTTTTCAAGTATATATGGAACATTCTCCAGGATACATCATAAGGGAGGCCAAGAAATAAGTCTCAATACATCTGAAAAGATTGATACCATACAATGTATGTTTTCTAGCCACAATATTGGAGATTAAACAACACATTTGTAAATACCTACTGAGTCAAAGAAGAAATCACAATAGATTTAAAAATATTCTGCACCGAAATAAAAGAAAAATGCAACATGTCAAAATTATAGAATACAAATAAAGCAATATTCAGAAGGACATTTATAGCTTTCGATACCTATGTCAAAAAGAAGAAAGGTCTGAAATGGATAACTTAAATTTCAACCTAAAGAAACTACAAAAAGAACAAAATAAAACCAAAGTAAGCCAATGAAAGGAAATAATAAAGATTAGAACATAATAAAATAGAAAACACAAAAATAATAGAGAAAATCAGTGAAACTAAAAGTTTGGTCTTTGAAAAGATCAATAAAATTGACAAACCTTTAGCTAGATTGACCAAGAAGCTAGAGAAAACAAAATCAAGAATGAAACAAAAGGCAGAACTATTGCTCCTACAGAAGTCAAAAATAAAAACCGATGGCGACCTAGCACCTCTTGTATTTTCCTGGATAGAGCTTGAGCCCATCCTCCAAAGTGAGGTATCACAAGAATGGAAGAATAAGCACCACATGTACTCGCCATCAAACTGGCACTGACTGATCAACACTAAGGTGCTCACACAGTAGTAATATACTTTGGGGGTAGGGGGGTTGGGGATGGGTAAACTCACAAGTAATGGACGTGGTGAGCATTGTAGGGCGGGAAAGGACACATTTCAAATCATGGTTGGGATGTGGCAGAGTCGTAACATGTAACCAAAATGTTTGTACCCCCATAATTTCCTGAAATAAAAAAAAGAAGTTAAAAATAAAGAAATGCTATGACTAACTTTATGTCAACAAATTAGACAATTTAGATGCAATGAACAAATTCCTAAAGAAATACAAATTATCAAAACTTACTCAAAAAGAAACAAAAAATCTGAAGAGACCTATAATAAGTTAAAAAAATTGAATTAGTAATTTAAAATTTTCCATAAAAAAGGCGTAGGCCAAGATTATTTCACTGGTGAATTCTATCAAATGTTTGTAGAAGAAATAACACCAGTTCTTCTCATACTTTATTAGAAAATATCCCACATGAACATAGATGCAAAAATCCTTAACCATATTAGCATACTGAGTCCAGCCATCTATAAAAAGTGGAATTTGACCACGTAGAATTTATCCCAGAAATGCAGGGTTGGTTTAGCGTCTGAAATCAGTTGATGTAAGGTGCCACAATAGGTAATAAAATCATAGAACAGAAGACAAAAACCTTATATGTCAGAAAAAGCATTTGACAGACCATAACACCCACTAATAATGAGAAATCTCAACAGACTACAAATCGAAGGGAATTTTCTCAACCTGAGAAATAGCATCTATAAAATCCCACAGCTAATATTATACTTAATGATGAAAAGCTGAATTTTTTCCCCCTAAGGCTTAGAACAAGGCAAAGAGATTCTGCTCTCACCACATCTATTCAACGTTATACTGAAGGGTCTAGCCAGTGTGATCAGGAAAGAAAAAGAAATAAAAGGCATCCAAATTGGAAAGGAAGAAGTAAAACTGTCTTGTATGGCAAACTGTATTTAGAAAATCCCAAGAAATATACCCCCCAAAATCTTCTAAAAGTAATAAACATGTTTAATGAGGTCACAGGGATCCAAGGTCAACATATAAAAATCACTGTACTTCTATATAATGGGAATGAATAACCTAAAAATGAAATTAAGAAAATAACTCCATTTACAATAGTACCAAAAAGAATAGAATAATTGAGTACAAATATAACAAAATAAGTATAAGACTTGTACAATGAAAAGTACAAAACATGGCTGAGAGAAATTAAAGATCTAAATAAATAAACATTACATGTTTATGATTTGGAAGATTCAGTATTGTCAAGATAGCAGTTCTCCCCACGTGATCCATAAATTCAACACAATTCCTATCTAAATCCTAAATGACTTTTTTTTGTAGAAATTGACAATCCTAAAATTTCCATGGAAATGCAAAAGACTTAGCAATAGCCAACCCGGTTTTAAGAATTAAGTTTGAGAACGTAGACTGCCTCATTTCAAAACTTATTATAAATCTGCTGTAATCAACATAATACAATACTGACACAATATACATAGGCATTAGACCAATGGAACAAAATTAAAAGTCTAGGGAAAAAAAAAACCTCACTCATCAATTAATTTTCAACAAAGGTGCTAACACAATTCAATGGGTAAAGGATAGTCTTTTCAACAAATTATGCTGAAATAATTAGACATTCATATGCAAAAAAAATTCTTAGACCTACGCCTTGTACCATACATAAAAAGTAACTCAAAATGGATGATAAACCTAAGTGTAAGGGCTAAAGCTATAAAACTCTTAGAAGAAAAACAGGAGAAAATCTTTATGCCTTTGGGTTAGACAAAGAGTTTTTAGATATGACACCAGAAGCACAAACCATAAAAGAAAAAATGATAAATTGGAATTCAACAGAATTAAGAATTTCTACTCTTTGAAAAATGCTTTTAAGAGAATGAAAAGACAAGGGATAGACTGGGAGAAAACAGTTACAAGTTATATTTCTGAGAAAAGATTTGTATCTAGAATAAAGAACTCTTAGAACTCAATAAAACAACCCAACTTAAACATGGGCAAAAGCTTTGAATAGAGATTTTGCTTAAGAATATATACAAGGGGCTAATAGGCACAAGAGAAGATGCTCAACTTCATTAGTCACTGGGGAAATGCCAATTAATAGTGCTATGAGATAGCACTAGAATTATACTCACTAGAATGGCCATAATCAAAAAGAGAGACAATACGAAGTGGTGGTGAGGATGTGGAAAAACTGAAATATAGTTTTTTACAATGCTGGTGGGAATATAAAATGGTACAACCTCTTTGAAAAGCAGTTCTTTTTAAGATAGTTACTTAAAAAGTTAAATATAACTTATCATATGACCCTGAAATTCCACTCCCAAGAATCTATCCAAGAGAAATGAACTTATTTGCACACAAATGTTCCCAGCAGCATTATTCGTAATAGCTCCAAACTAGGAACAATCCAAATGTCTATCAACTGGTGAATGAAGACAACAAATGTAGTATACATACAATGGAATAGTATTCAGCAATAAAAAGGAATAAAATAAGTAACTGTAAAAAATAAAAGGAATAAAGTACTGCTACATGCTACAACCTGAATGATCCTTAGAAACATGCTAAGGGAATGAAGTCAGACACAAAGACCACAATTTCAATGATTCTATTTTTATGAAATATGCAGAAAAGGCCCATTTGTAGACAGAAAAAGCAGATTCTAGAGCTGGGGTGAGAGTGGTGATTAACTGTAAACCAGCACAAGGAAACTGTTTGGAGTGATAGAAAAGTTCTACAACTGCATTACGGTGGTGGTTGCCCAACTCTATGAATGTACAAAAAAATCATCAAATTATATACTCATAGTGGGTGGATTTTATGGTGCATAATTTATATTTAAGTAGAGCTATTTTTATTTTTATTTTTATTTATTTATTTTTTTTTTGAGACAGAGTCTCACTCTGTTGCCCAGGCTAGAGTGAGTGCCGTGGCATCAGCCTAGCTCACAGCAACCTCAAACTCCTGGGCTCAAGCGATCCTCCTGTCTCAGCCTCCCGAGTAGCTGGGACTACAGGCATGCACCACCATGCCCGGCTAATTTTTTCTATATATATTTTTAGCTGTCCATATAATTTCTTTCTATTTTTAGTAGAGATGGGGTCTCGCTCTTGCTCAGGCTGGTCTCGAACTCCTGAGCTCAAACGATCCGCCCACCTCGGCCTCCCAGAGAGCTGGGATTACAGGCGTGAGCCACCGCGCCCGGCCAAGTAGAGCTATTTTTAAAGGAATTTTCTCACTTGATCTTTTGTGCTTAAATTTTGAAAGCTCTTCTAAATCCTTTTGCAAAAAGGATTGATTTGTTTACATTGCCACATAAACCCTCTGATTTATGTGTTTAATGTTATGTATCTCATAAGAATAACAACTTTTAAAATGCCTATTTACATGTGTACCTTTGTCTCAAATACATTCTTCTAACACCTCTTTGTGTTTCTCACTTCCAGCTAAATGGCTTTTGATGCTCAACTGAAGTTTATGATTCATTCTATGTCAGTGGTGGTGTCTTTCACAAATTTTTTTCCAGGATGATAATAACTTTTAGAAACTATAGCTTGGAACAATTTTTATCTACTTTTGATGTCTTTTGTTAAATTCTTTTAACATATTTTCCCAAGGAAAATATAAAAGCTTATTTCTGAAATGTACTTTGGTTTTAATATTATGTATATCTTGCTTTTAAAATAGAGTATGCTTCTCTGGGATCACTGTATGATTACATTAATAGTAACAGAAGTGAAGAGATGGATATGGATCACATTATGACCTGGGCCACCGATGTTGCCAAAGGTAATAGTGCTTGGTGCGTTCTTATAAATTTGGTGGGGAGCATTTTCCCATCCTGAAATGGGGACTTATGTCAGAAAATTTTTTATTCTGTGTCTTTAGATGTTCTTTTTCAGAACAAAAGTAGTAAGACTTCTGCAACTGTACAGACAATGTTTTAGGTCATTGCCTTTCTACTTCTGAATTCCTTTTTTCTTTCTCCTTTCTCTACATTATTTGTTTCCCTAAAATCAAGTTCAAGCTTCAGGGCAGACATTTTTGTCATGTTTTGTCAAATGTAATTGACTAGCTTGCTTGACATATTAAAGGGAAAAGTGATAATTCCATTATTGCTCTGAAAGTCTCTACTTAGACTCAGTATCCAGAAAACATGGTTTATTACAGGATTAGTTCTACTCATTTTGTATATGTAATATGCTAAAAATAGAAACCACTTGCAAAAAAATCTTATTTGTCCTGCTATGTAAAAGCAATTCAGATTTTATTTTATATTTAATGTAAACTTGGACATCACCTTTGGAAATTAAATATTTTTAATACACAAAATCCCTAATCAAGGCGCCCTGTTCTTTCCCTCATTAATTCCTGCATGGCCTAATGCTTTCTAAAGCAATTCAGATTACATTTATTTTTATCTTTTTTTTTTTCCATTTTCCTAACTGAACATTTCTGAGTCTTATTTATAACTGTCAAAGTTGCTTTGGAAACAACTTGATCTAAATAATGAACACTGATAGTTACATTTGTGTCCTAGCAACCCCTGGAAAGTGTGTCCAGATTTTACTGGAGCTATTAACTCCTTTACATTTTACAACTCCATTCTCTACAAGCATCTCCTTACAAAGCAAGTGTAATGTTATTTAGTACTCAATAAGGGGAGCAACTCACACTTTGCTTTCACTGTATGACTTCCAAGTTGTGGTCTTTCCTTTGGGGAATTATCTCATCTGTTCTGAGTTTCATCAAAACCTGCCAAATTGTGCAAATAGGAAAAATGAATCTTTTTTTTAAAAAAACTTTTCGTGCTAGATGCTGCTGCTGAATGATACTTCATTACCTTATAAGAATAATAAGCTCTATGTCCTTAAGGGTGATGTATTTAAGGGTTTGGCTGTGTTAATTAACTTAATTGTGTATTCATGCATCAGGCATCTCACATCAGCCATAAAATTTCATATTATTCAAGATATTTTCATGTAACATAATAGTCACTTCTCTGCGTCTCAGTAGTACACAAGGACCACCTGTTTGTAAGCAAGGTGATGTACTCTTATTGGGAGCTGCCTGCAGCATTGTGGAAATACTCTTAAATAAATGTAAATGCATATATAGGCAGTCCTTGACTTACAGCACTTTATCTTACAGACATTTGCATTTAGGGTGCTTAGCCAGTTACACCCATGTTATTACTTAATGGCACTTAGGATGGATAGACAGCAAACAAATCAACTGACATTAGACTCGGCTTCCTGCTGTGCTCTACTTAAGCATCCCTGGTTCCCAGCCTGTAAACCTCTTCTCCTTGCCCCCTCTCAAGTGCCTGCCCGGGCATCCCTGTTTGAGGGGTGAGTTTCTTGGCTCCAGATCAGCTCATTCTCTGGGGTTTCTAAAAGAGTGCTGGCGCTCTGAATATGAAGGATAAGGAAGAGAAGGAACAGAATTAAGTAGCAAACTAGAACCACAGGTAAAGAATAGGGAAGAAGAGAATAGGAGTGGACCCCTTCCCCAAAACTACAAAATAATACCATCCCTTTTGCCTGGCTGGTGAATTGATCTGAAAGGCAAGTGCTAATGTGTTTGGTCTCAGGTGAGAAGATCGAGGCAGAGAACAAGTTTGTTTATTAATAGTCACAGATAATAGTTAACATTTAAAAACTCTTTAAGATGGCCTATAAAAGAAAAACATAAATTAATGCTTAAGGAATGATTTTAACCCTCTCCAATAAGGCTGCATATAGAACTTAGAAATTAAATAGGAAGGCTTGATTTTTGTTGATTCTTTTTCAAATTCAGCTATTACCTTTCAGTTTGACCATGATTAAATCCACTGGAACAATGAAATGTTAAGAAATCAAAGAATGAGTAATTCATTTCAAATAAATAAGAGTATGCATTTTGAAATAAGCATTGCTCAGCATCATTGCTGTTAAGAGAGAATCTCCTCAAAGCAAAAAAGATTCTTTTCTTTCTAGACAGAACAGGCATGGAGGGTGGGCTAGCAAGTATATGTGAAATTGCTACAAGTCAATCAACAATGTGTAAAAGGAAGAATTAAAGTAGATAAGCCTCAATCCAGTCTTAAAATGGTCACCACTGATTCCATATCTCCTCAAAAGTCTCCTCATTGACACCTGTCAAATCTCTTTAGGAAACTCTGAACCTTAAACCTGATGAAAGTATTTTTCAGCCTTAATTGTTGGTAATAAAAATAAGACAGAATTATAGATTGCTCTATAAAACAAATTAAATAGAATTTTATGTGATTGTGATTACTGCTGTTGATGTGCATTAAATATTATTTAAGTGTATACTGCATTGTACACAAATAATTTATGGTACTTATAATAATCTGCCATGAGGAAGAAGAATGTCTATATTTAAAGTTTTTTTACTAGAGTCTTATTTTTTTAAATTCTTGTCAGCAAGTTGTAGAAACTGTCTATTTCTACCACTAAGAGTAATTAAATAGATTCTACTGGAAAAATTTTTGAAGAATTTGATTCTAAAGCAAAAAAGGGGTAACTATGAAATTTAGTCCTGAAGGTTATTAAATGATACCCAGGTTGTAGCTATTGAATTTTTATAGTTTGAAGTATGTAGAACTTCATAGTAGAAGAGAAGTTTCCTTTATCCCGGTTATATTTTGTTTAAGATCATTTGAATTACTAATACTTGCATTAACTTGACTCTTCAGTAGTAACATTATATGGTAAGAGTTTAAATTTTTTTCTTATTTTTTTGTTCTTTTATGATTCTTCCATATATACTAATCAGAATAATAGAAGAATGAGAGATTAAAAATAAATCTTTCAAAAACTGAAATGTTCTATCTGTTTTAAAAAGCCAAAGTCTACTTCCTAAATTATTTTCAATGGATAGTTCATTTTAAAAAGAAGCCTGTTTGATTGCGGGGTGGAGGGTTATTTCTTCCATTATTTAGAAAAGATAACTTGAGAAATAAAGAGAGGATATATTTCAGTAGAAAATTTTCCTTTTCTTTATTGTAAATGGGTATATAATACATAAATACAGAGTCAAACACTAGTAAGGGGGTAACCATGAAATATGTCTTTTAAAGTATAATTTTTGACTCAAAATAATAAAACTCTACAAAGTTTATATGCACCCGGTTTACTGAAGTTACTTGATTTACATCCAGAATATCATTGAGAGAATTTTGGAGTATGTTAAATATAGATTATCTCAAAGATTTATCCTTATAAAAAGAATAAAATATTTGGTAACTACTATATATTTTTCTATTTGAAGATCATAAAATTCTTTACCAACTTAGTCCTCCCAATTCTCCCCATCCCTACCCCACCTCCACTCCCCAGTCTTGTTGGAATGGATACTGAGAAAATAAACAAACCAAGCTCCAACTGGATAACTGCAAACATCCAAATGAAAAGTGAAAACCCTGGTCAGAACGTGGCAGATTTAGAACTGGTAGTGGAATACCTTAGTCATAGAGCACTTCTTCCAGTGGTTACTGTGCTATTTTCATGCAGACTCTAGAAAATCAAGGTGTCCTTATTAGGTATTGTTAAGAGGCTAGCGTTACAATCGAATTCCACCCTTTAAGAGATTTAAGCACATAAATTTTATTTAGCATGTAAATGTTACCATGTAGACATATCCTGTTTCTATTTTATCAATCATGGAGAAATAGAACACATGACATTAGTTTCTGCTATTGAATTCTTTGAAAAAATATGAAAGGTAATACTGATGCAATATTGAAAAATATTAATAGACCTTTTTTACTTCTTGTATGAAAAGGAATGCACTATTTACATATGGAGGCTCCTGTCAAGGTGATTCACAGAGATCTCAAGTCAAGAAATGGTAATGTGCATTTTTATTTTACCTATTTTATTACAAATTACATGCAGCTGTATATAAAATAAACATCATGCTTTACATATTTTTTGTAACCTGTTTGACTCACTGCTGATACCATGGAAGTCTTTCCACTATCAATTAAATATTGAAATTCTCTATATTATTTGAAGAAGCTGCATAGTATTCTGCTGTATGAATATAACACAGAATGTAAAGATTTGGATTGTTTACATTTTTCTATGATAAGAAACTTCATGCTTAATACCTTTCAGCCAAATTTTCAACACATCCCTAATTATTTCCCTAAAATCATTTTCCAAAAGAGGTATTGCTGGGTCAAAGTGTGTATTCATGTGTTTTTAGTCTTCTATTTTTTAGTCTTCTATTGCCTCTGTACTAGCAATTTTCAGTTTTGTTCTTGTTCTGAATTACATGGTGTGAATTGTTTATGTCAGTCATGCCTGTATTACCTGGAGCAATGCCCAAAATGAGCAGCATGTTTGCGAGTTTGGAAAGTAAATTCTCTATTTTTCTTCTTTCTCTTCTTCTGTACTTCATAAAGTTAATTTATGGTCCTGTATTTTATAATTTGGAGGGTGAGCATTTTAAAATAGCTTGCAGGATTTTGCCTTCGAGTAGGGAGTGGTAACAGAATGCTCCTTCTATTAAGTCACTTCAAAGTTACTGGAGAAAGGATACTGGATAGTATCCTATCCAGAGCTAGCTAAGTAAACATTAGAGTTTGCCACTTTTTAAAAAACTTTGCTTTCAATTAATTAATCATTTTCATGCTTTCTAAGTGGTTCTTCTTAGGGAGAACTATTTATTTTTAGCAGATCTTTAGATCACCACAGTTAAATTGGATACATGATAATAGTGTGATCCTCAGCTTAGGTAGTGACAGCAAGTAGTGGAAGGGGACTGGGGGATGAATGGACCAGGTACCCTTGCTCGTACATACTCCAGGACCTTGAGGTGTGTGTGCACTTGGCGGGGTCCAGGGGAGGGAAATTGTTGGCACCTGCCACTCATCAGTAGTCCAGGTGGGACCCCCAGCCTAGCCCTGCCAGTTACCTCTGGCTCATTGTCTTTCCCTCTTCCAGGTCATCACTTAGCCTTTGGCTCTGCTTAGACATAAGTTTCCTGAAACTAGACGCTTTTGATATACGATTGGCTAACAGGAAGTCATTAGGTAATAATCTACAATCTAGTAGGAAATATCAGAGTTTTATGACTTTGTAAATTTTCAGTTCCTGCCCAGAATTTCAGTTTAAACAAGTTATTTGACTGCAGTATGTCCTAAATCTTCCATGTGAGAATGATTAACTAAATTGTGAGCTTATTCATGCTATCATTATGAAGACTATATAACAGTGGAGAATATCCCCATTTTTAAAAATTTTAATTTGTGTGTAGTTACTTAATAGGAACACACACACATTCATATTGAAAGAATATAGAGCTAACTTTTAGCAATTTTTTTTCCTGGGAGAGAATAAGACTCTTATTTTCTGTGTTATATATTTTTATAATGGTAAATTTTTTTAAAATGAGTATTAATCTTATAATGAGAAAACTGAATATAATATTAACAATATTTACATTTCTATCTGTAAAAGTTTATAGCTTGTTACTTATAATATTATGTTTACCCTGAGGCTATTTCTATTTATTAGATCATGCAAAAATTATTTTCTCTCCTTATTAAAATCATCATTAGAAGCTAATAAGTATTGATCATCTATCATGTTCAAGGCACTATATGGCTTATGAAAGAAATACCAGAAACAATTCTTCAGGGTTTTATCCTTGACTTCATCCCCTCTTGTGCTTTCATTCTGACACTCCCATAAAAGCCCCATGTACATATTAACACTCCCAAACAGATCTCAGCTTCAAAACTATATATCTTATTTGCTTATTAGACATATTCACAAGATATTGTGTATGACCCTAAAACATATTGTGTCCAAACTGATTTTTTCATCTTCTCCCAACTCCCCCGAAAAGTCATTTCTGCATTTCCTTTACTCAGTGACTAGCAATACTAGTTGCCCAGTCCAGAAATTAAATAAAAAGGAGTTGAATCCAGAGCTTCTGTTCTAACCATGAATCTGTATTGCCTCTTTATTTGATCTCATCCTCAACTTCTGCTCCTTCTCCCCTCATATCCAGCCATTCATCAAGCCTGGCTGGTCCTGCCTCCTAAATATTTCTTGACTCAGTCTACTTCTCTCCTGTCCTTTGCCGCAGCCTTAGTGCAGGCATCCTCATCTCTCTCTCTCGGACCACAGAAGCTTGCGTTGACAGCAGTCCCCTTGCCGCCAGTTCTATTCTTGTCTGATACAGTCTCGCCTCTGCACATTTGCTCATTTCCTCCACTTAAAATTGTTCATTGGCTTTCCATTTCTCACAAGGGCTTTCCTTCACCCGGCCCCTACCTTCCAAAATTGTCCCGTCATTTCTTCTTCTCCTGAGTTTCTGCCTAGGCTTTCTCTTCTGCCTAGAAAATTACTTTCCTCCCCCAGCTCTCCTCTTTCTCGTTAACCCCTGTTGTTTTTCATGTCTTAGCATAAGCATCATTTCTTTCTGGAAACTTCATCTGATCTCCCTAGACTTAGATATCTATCCCTGTTCTTTGGTTCTTTAGTACTCCCGATTTCTCTCATCATGGAATTTATCCCACCTTATTGTAGATGTTTGTTTAAGTGTCTCTGTGATTAGACTGTAAGCCCCACGTGAGCAGAGGCAATGCCGTTCTTGCTTACCATCCTGTTCCAAAACCTAGTGCATGGCCTTACGCATAGTAGGTGCTCAGCACATATTTATGAAATGAATGAATGTATGAATAATGGAATGAATGAATGAATGAATATTGTCTCTGCCTTTAAGAAAATTACTCTTCAGTTGCAAGAGAAAACTATATATACCATAAAGTAATAATGCTAATATGACTTCCTCAGTATCACATTGGCAGTCTGTTGGCAGAATGCAGGTAAAAATTTGGTTCTCCTAACTACCACTACTAAATTATGCCTTTTTTACTGGACTGTACTGAGCTTGGATAAAACAAGTGTCTTAAAAGCCTTTTTTAATCACTACCTAATGGAATTAGGTTTTTGTTTTAATGTCAGCAACTTTTTGCACAATCTTCAATGCTACAAATACATTGATTTTACCTTTCATAATGCCATATTAAAGATAGAAATATAAGTTTATTATTTTTTTCATAAGACAGTTCAAACTGATTAAATGATTTTCATAATTTATCTTTTTTTGTTTTTTTAGTTGTTATAGCTGCTGATGGAGTATTGAAGGTAGGACGACTCTTTTTTTTTTTTTTTTTTAAAAATATTTGTGATTTTCAGATGTAGATTCTTGTGACTGATAATTCTTTTATTAGCCAATAAGTAGAAAGTTAATACTGGTTTCTCTTTTCTTAGATCTGCGACTTCGGTGCCTCTCGGTTCCATAACCATACAACACACATGTCCTTGGTTGGAACTTTCCCGTGGATGGCTCCAGAAGTTATCCAAAGTCTCCCTGTGTCTGAAACTTGCGACACATATTCCTATGGTGTGGTGAGTTCATTTTTCATTTCTTGTTTGCTAAAGGAACTACAAAAAGCAAACAACCTAAAGAAGAAAGATACAACAATTTAACGTGAGACAGCATTGCTGTTTCTGGTGCAATGCCTAAAACGGTGGCAGCAAAGAGAACACTTCTAATTGCCAAAATGTTTACTTTGGTTATTTTTATGCATCTGAGTTATTTTGTCCTGTGTTAAGAAGAAACCAACATCACATCCAAGAAACAAATTAGATGGAACCTGAAATAGTGTTGGGCTGCACTTCTCTTGGGAGTGTGGTTTTTTTGCTGGGTGCAAATATGACTGTAGAATGTCTCTGTAGTTGTAATTCAGTTGAAATGTGGATCATCTGGAGCAGGACTTCATTGTCACGGAGTGCTCACCAATAGACCTGCCAAGTGAGTTAATTAACAGGACACTTCTGAGTGTCAGTTATTAAACTGATTAGTGAGTTTCTAAAAGTACAAAAGAAAATGTACTTAGCACTTGGCAGATAGCCTTGTCCATGTTTGCCGCAAGTCGTAGAAAGTGGTGGTGACTGTCTGAAACGTGAATCTGAGGTATCACATGAGAACAGCAACAGAGCAACACAGAAGAATGGAATAATGGGGTGGAGTGCACAAGGCATAGAGACCACAGTAGGAATCAGGCAAGGAGCAGAAGCTCCTGGAGGAGCTGTTTGGACGTGGATCTTTCCTGAGGAATGAGTTGTACCTGCATTATCAGAGAGAAGGAAGCCAGGGGTGGGAACAGTTCTTTGCTGGAGGAAGGAATTCATTTGTTGCCTTTTTCTGACTGTAGGTTTTCCCCTAAAATGCTATCTATGCTTTATAAGTCCACAATAGTATTTGGAACTCCCTGTCTTTGCATCTCATTTCCCAATTACACTGCCTCTCTATTTATACCATTACTTCTTAAAAGGGCATTTTCATAGTAATTTTAAAAGAAGCAGACTAATTTGGGGCCCACATCAGCATGCCTCTTTTTTCTGAATGTGTGTGTTTCCTTACGGAATGAAGGTAGCGGATGGCACAGGAGGAGATCTGCACTGTCAAACATGCTCCTCTTTCTTTATTCAGTCTCCTTAAGTATTTACTGCTGGCTTCGTTACTTAAATTTTGGGCTTGTTTCAGTTGGCTAGCTCTTTCTAAATCATAATACATCCTATGTATACCAAATCAATATAATAGAGTTGAATTTTATTGGCTATTAAAAAAAAATTCAAAAATGAAATGTTTTGGCTAAAGGATAGAATTTCAAAGGTTGGAAGATAAGAGTAACATCAGGCTAAATACCTAATTTTCCTTGATTCTGGATGTTTCTAAGAATGAAGACTGTAAACTACTATAGATAGCAATTAAATAATTCTCACTGAAAGAAGGAAAAAACAAAACATAAGTTCCAGAGGGGAGTAGATTCTAAAATTGGTCTCCTGTGCCATAAGTTACTACAATTCTAACATCATAGACTCATCTCCTGGGTATTTTGAAATATTTGTTGCAATTTAAGACTCTGTGAGATTTTTTTTCCTCTTATGAAGCTATGTTCATTCATTTTTAAGCAAAACTTAATTTATTGAGTCAGGCACTGTGCTAGACACTAACTTAGGGTAATTTAAATTTTACTTAGCCTGTTTGTTGGGACCAGTGTCTCATTGTATCCTGTAGAACGGGAGCCAGCACGCTTCTTGTATAAAAGACCAAAGAGTACATATTACTGGCTTTGAGGGCCACTTACAGTCTCTGTTGCGTAGTTGTCTTTGTTTTGTTTTTTACAACCCTTTAAACATGAGAACACATTCTGTATTCTGCAGCAGACCCCTCTGTGCAACAAGAGGGCTTGGAAAGATAAGCAGCAGGGCTTATGGCCCACTCAGTCAGTGTTCCCGCTAACGGCCCAGAGTGATTCCACGAGAGACCACAGTTCCCACTCCTTTCACATGTGCATATAAATGTATATAACCATATAGTTAGATGTTGGGTTTATATATACTTTTGAGGCTCATTTTCTACAGGTACAGTGCTTTTACTTTTAAAATTCTTCCCAGCTCTTGAAATTTCCCTCTCGCAGAAATTTTTGACCTAAAGATACAAGTATGAGTTATACATGGAGTGAACTTTTGGTCTCAGGACTATTTCATTTATGAAAACAAACTCCATGCTGCCTTCTTGAAAGCCTTACACTTGCCAGGGGCTTGGGTGTGAAATGCACCCCTCTGCTTTTCCTCACCGGAAGGACGATCTCAGATACCAGTGGCCAAGCACAAGTTCCTTTTCACCTATAAACTGTAAAAGATGTTAAAAGGTGATTTCTGTGTGCAGAGCTGCAGATCTTTTCCTGGATCATTTTAAAATCCCTTTCACACATTTCACATTGACCCCTCTTCTTAAACATAGGCTGAGTCAACCTTTCTGGAACTGCATATTTTCAGTTTATTTTATTAAAAACCTTTTCACTCAAGTAACTTTGCACCACTTTTCAGTAGAGGGACCTGAACATGTCTCTTTGCAGTTTAGGCTAATTTACTGACCCTACCTTTACTTGGTTTGGTTTTATTTAGGGGAGGGTTAAACACATGCTTAACAAATCATTCTATCAAGTAGTTTGAGTTACTGAAGCAAACTCTACAGCCAGCCTCTGGGTATCTCCACTATTATTCTGTATTTATACATCAGAACCTCTTTGCCCCAGTCGCCTGATTTGGAATATCAATTCGACATTCATGTGAGGCCTTCCCTTAACTAGTGGAGACAAAAATGCTATTTCAGTGACTCTGTTTTAAAATACCTTCTGCTATTGGTCTTGAAGAGAGAGTTTGCTCAGAATGCTGGTTTGCCTCTTGCAGACAGCTGTATTAGCAGAATTCCATTCAGAAAAGTATATAGATGCTAATTTAATTATAAACAGGAATTCAGGATTGTATTTAATTCTGACCCCTTCCTATTCTATTTGTTCTAAATAAATACCATTAGTGAAAGAAAAAGTACAAAGCATGCTTTCCAGAGCATTTTTGTTTAAACGATCACAAATTTTTAAAATGAAGACAGCATTATGTGTTCAAAGTAGACGTTACATAAAAGAGCAAAAAAGGGCAGTTGCTAAGGCTAGGACCATGTTAATTTTAGAAGTCTGTGGTCCACAGACTTTGAAAATGATACCTATGTAGGAAAGCAATGTAGTTAGAGTTTTTGATGTCTTTTTAAAAAAGGTGAGTAGCTGGGACTCATTTGTCAGTAGGAGCATCTGTTTGCATAAAACATCCCTTAGTTCATTAAGAGTCTATTCTGTTGGCTGAAACCTCCCCCCATTCATAGCAGTCACACATCAATGAATAAGGCCATTAAAAAAAAAGTGGTCTTTTTTTTGAAATCTACCCCCAAAATGCAATATATTTTTGTTTTGCTCTTTTTTCAGACTTGCTGTAAGAATTTAGCCCCCAGGACTCTCAAAAGTACCAGCTCCCCCTGCCCACAGCTTGATAAACCTGTGTTGCCTCCTAACAAACGGCAAGACTCACTGGCCTTGTACTGCCTTAAAATAAATGTGCTGCAAATGCCAGAAATGGATCTTGTGATCCGTGCTTCTAAGCTGGTAAACTTTGCCAGGCAGGCAATTGTTTCTCTTTCCATTTTATGAGAAAGGAGATTTTTCTACCCTCTCATGATAACTTCTCTTGAAGAACTGAACCAGGCCGGTTTAGTATGTCATCCACAAAATAAGGGAAGACTTAAGGAAAACAAAAATCATTGAAAGGATAAGCCTTCTGTGAACATAAGGCCTAGCCACTCTTTAAAAACAAAGCTATTCTAATGACAGTACACAAAGGATTACCTTCATAGAAGCTTCTCAACCAAAACAGCTTTGAAAACAGAGTGCCTTAAGAAACAGCATGGCTGCCTCGCTTGTCTGTGAGCCCCGTTCCAGAACGAGCCCCGCTCAGGTAGTGTGGCTTTGTATTGTTTGTGAAAGAAAAGGCAGGAAAAGTACACAGCCTTGTCCAAGTTTCTATTCTATAAACTGAAAATAGAAATTTTCCTTGTGAACAGTTTAAATGTGAGGACGTCTCAATATATAATAAAATGAGTTGGAAAATGTTTCCAAGATGAAAGATCACAATAATATTGGCCTGCATCCTCCTAACTGGTATTTTGGGGCATAGTTTAATGTATTTTTAGACCTCCGAGTGACTTCCTCAACAAAGTTACTTTTGTGTGCCAAATGTCATTGTGTTTAGCATAGAAAAAACTGTTCTCCTATCTATTACCACCTACTTTTTGATACATTCCTGAATCTGGAGAATGAATAAAAGGAAGTCATGAGATGTGCTGATACTGGAATTAAACTAAAGACCCTGCTTGGGCCTCAGGACATAGCTGTTCATGACACCATCCCAGACAGTTTTACATGCATCACGTGACCCCCTTAGCTGCAGTAGCTCTTCAGAGACACAGAGCATAAAATGAAACTGTCTGTATTTTTTTCAGGGTTAGAACTCAAATATAACTTGGGTCTTATTAGATTTTGGACATTTTCCAACAGAATATTTTCGGAAAAAAATGACATAAATATTTTTCTGGTCACTTTGGGAATAACCCAAACTCTTGGTTTTGCATTTTACCTCACAAAATTCAGTCAGTCTTTGTGTGTGTGTGTGTGTGTGTGTGTGTACGCGCATGCATGTACACACAATGTATAATGTACACAGGCCAAACTAAGAAAAGGAGGCGGTACGAGGCTGCTCGTTTGCATGTTTTGGGGTCTGGAGCCCTTGATTTATTTGAGGCTGGTGTCCTGTCCCCTGCTCCTTAGTAATGCCAAACCCATATCACTTGCACTTTCTATCCTTTCCCCTTCCAGCCCTGGCACCCGTGGAGTGGGGGTCACAGCAAACTGAGAGGCTTCGTTTCCTGCTCAGCCCTCTGGCTGCCCCCGCCCTCCCTGCCTGTGTCAGGGGTGATTGCCCACCTGTTCTGACGCGCACCCCTCCTGTACTTCCAGCATTCGCCAGAATTGTCCCCTTCCGGGATGCCCTTACCTTTTCCTAATCACTTGTGTGACTCAAATAGAATTATGCAGCAGCTCTTCTAAAGAAGTACCTTACACACTTGAT
Source organism: Eulemur rufifrons (assembly GCF_041146395.1). Lineage (NCBI taxonomy): Eukaryota > Metazoa > Chordata > Mammalia > Primates > Lemuridae > Eulemur > Eulemur rufifrons. Next base: position 53,846,521 of record NC_090983.1, on the reverse strand, counting down.
TAAAAGCCCAAAGAGGCTTCAGTGAATTTTTTTTCTCCTGCTTGAGCAGCATCTGCCAATTTCCCTGATTTTCCTGCTGATTATCTTCATATTAGCCAGAATTCATTTAACATGTCATGGCTCGAGTAAGACTAAGCACTGGTGGAGGAAATAGTGGATATGGAGTTCAAGGTTTATACAGTTTGCTTGAATACAGTGTATGTCCTCCATCTACACTCTTATTTAGAAAGGGGCTTCTGTTTTTAGAACAAGGCAAATCTAAATCTGAACTGCTGAGTTCTCGTCCTGCTTCTGCCGGGGTTCCATGCCTAGGATTTGGCGTGTCTCATTCTCTCCAGTCCTGCCACTTTCCCTCCTCTGGAATTACATGGGCTTAAGAGCTTGACCTTCAGGGTCAGACAGTAAGTTCATATTCTGGCTCTGCTACTTGATAACTGAGAGTCTTTGAGTGAGTTTGCTTAACTTTCTTAAGCCCTAGTTTCCTCACCTATAAAATGAGGATAATATCTATTCAATAAGATTGATATTAATCATAACATATGTAAAGTGTACCTGGAACATAATAAGCACTCAATAAATGATATTGTTATTATGATTATTATTGATAAAATTAGAATTGTTTTTACACTTTTCAGAGAATTGGTAGAGTCAAATTTTCAAATTCCATTTGTATAGAGAAAGTAACAGTGTACAAATCTCCATCATTCTGTGTTTAAAGAGAAACCAAACTCTGCAGCATTCCTAACACCAATTTGCTTTCTTTGGGTTCCAGTCCAGATTTATTAACGATACTGATTTCAAGAATTGCACAGTGATGAACATGAACATAAATTCACATACACCAATCAGCTTGTATGTATATAAAGTGTTTATTACATTTTAGAACGTGGCATAATAGATTATATTATAGGTAGATGAAAATGGATCCATTAGACTGAAGGAGAGATTTCTCCAAAACACAATGTTATAATTTTGCAAGTATCTACCATTGCTGGTTAGGTGGGTTATCCAGTGATTTGGATTTGGGGCAATTTTTTTATGAGACCATTATTGAACCTTTAAAAATGTTGTTGAATCCCCGGTTATTATCTTACAGAGAAATGCTTCAAAGATTGAGGGTGGAAAGAGTTTTAACTAACAAAATACAAAATCTAATTTGTAGGAATATGTGAAAATTATAATAACTCATGAGATAAAATTAAATCACTCAGGCCTGTTGGTTTCATAAAATTTTAAGTCTGGCTATTGATGTCCTAAATTCTAAACCAGGTTTTTTCTTTATGAAAAAGAACATAAAAAGTATATAATATATGGAAGAAGTCCTGTGTGTGAATATATATGTTTTGCCCAAGTTTCTACAGATGGAGTTGGTTGTATCTGGTAATTGGATACAATTAAATGTTAGATAAAGTTTCAGTAATATACCAAAAATATAAAGTACAAGAATAAAAATTCCATTTTCTTTTTGTTCCAGGTTCTCTGGGAGATGCTAACAAGGGAGGTCCCCTTTAAAGGTTTGGAAGGATTACAAGTAGCTTGGCTTGTAGTGGAAAAAAACGAGGTAAGACTACATTTCTCCATTCAGGTACATAGATCAGAAAACAGTATTGGGGTTTTGCAAAAGACTTTTTCATCTTCTTCAAATTGAAAGTAAGTTCACGCTTATGGAAAGATTAGCAGTAGGAGCTAACACAAAGGGTCAAAGTGATGTTATTCCTCATGAATGGACCCTTTACATCTAATTGTTGCAGCTTCACGTCGTGATGCTGTAGATCAAAAATTGTACAAGTACTGTACTAGTTTCTCAGTCTCAATTGTAAAACCTAGGGGTTTGTTCTTAGTGATGAAAGAAGCCATTGCGTCCAAGGTAGGGGAACAGTTTAACTCCATCTCCTGCGTTTAGGACATCTTTTTTACTGGCCGGGAGTTGATATATCTGTAAGAGACCTTCAGCTACTTCAACTTACCTCTCCCAGCAGGAGTCACTATAGTACAAGAAACTGTCGCTTAGATGAGAATTTCAAAAATAAAAGAAGAAAAAATAGTTTCAAAAAAGGGAAAAATTACAGTTTTGCCACCTACGTTGAACACTACATTGAAGATGAGCTCCTCACTGGAATTGGCGAGGCAGTGGCATAACTGTTCGCTTCTTCATGCAGAGCCTTTCCATTTCAAAAGAACTTCAGTGGTGTAAACACCGTTTGTGCTGTGTCCCCAGCCTCGCTTCTCTTCTTCCCACAAATTGAGGCTTTCAGTTAGTTGGACCTATGAGCCTACATCAGAGAACATGGTACATTCATATCAAAGAGAGCAACTACATTTTGAAAGGTTTAAAATTGTGACTGAAATGCACAGCCATGGAAATTCTCAGCATACGGATGAAGCATCCAATATGAAGATATTATGAGAACTTAGATCATGTAATGGAAGCACGCAGTTGTCTTTGCAATGCAAAACAACTTTTTTTTATAAAGCTTCTTCATTTCCAGATCTTATCTGTGCCCTCCATAAAGGGCAAGAGTGCAACCTTAGGATAAAATAATTTGTAAAAAAGTAAATATATAAAGATATTCCCTTTTTAATGCCCTAAAAGAATTAGATTGATCTGCTCCTCATGTCAGTGAAGGAACAAATGAAATTAATCAAAAAGCTGCTATTGACTAGGAGAAACCAAGTCTCCATCTTTTAGATCACATAATCCGGGATACCTGAAAATTTGTCCTCCTGATATATTGGAGGTGGATGAAATGTTGATGATAGCTGAACTTGATGGGAAAGAGCTGCCAATTTAAGAAAAGGAGCTATATGCAAGAATCTGCCCTACTCTTTGTTTCCCAGAAGCTGTTCTGTTTTAATTAAACGTGGTAGTAATTCTTAGTGTGCTATTAAATAAGATCTCACACACAGCATAGCTGATACTTTCTTAATATAAGTACCCACTTGTTTCTGTTCTGGTTTTTTTTTTGCCAGTGAGAGGATTAGATGTCTTGTTCTGGGTTTACAGATGAAAGTGAAGAAAATTATTGACCTTGTGTTGACTCAGGAGCAGAACACTCAGTGTAATCTTTTCCCTCTACACTGTTCTGAGATTAACTAGGAGAAAGGTTTTTGTTTTTTTTTTTTTTTTAAAGCTAACTGGACGCTCTAAGTATGTATAAGACAGAATAATATTTTTAAATAATAATTTATCTAAAGTATGGCAGAATAGATATAAATATAAAGCATTTTTTAAAATATTAGAGTATCAAGGATTTTTAAAGCTGAAGGAAAAAATAAATTTAGGCCGGGCGCAGTGCCTCCAAATCCTAGCACTCTGGGAAACTGAGGTGGGAGGATTGCTTGAGCTCAGGAGTTTGAGACCAGCCTGAGCAAGAGCAAAACCCCGTCTCTACTAAAAATAGAAAAATTAGCCAGAGCTGGTGGCAGGAGCCTGTAGTCCCAGCTACTCAGGAGGGTGAGGCAGGAGGATCGCTTGAGCCCAGGAGTTTGAGGTTGCTGTGAGCTACCATGACACCACTGCAGTTTACCTGGGACAATCAAGTGAGACTCAATCTCAAAAAAAAAAAAAAAAAAAAGGAAAGAAAATTAGAAGCCCCTGATATTTGACTTGGGGATTGGAAATCACCCATAAATAACCTTCAGAGCCTCCTCAGCAGTGTACATGAGGAAACATGTTCTCCCCAGAGATCCCATCCAGTAGAATTTACTGTTTTATTCACAGAGTCCTGATGATCAACTAATAACTGATGACTGCTCAAATACCTCTCATACTATATTTATTAAACATTATACTACTAAGTTGAAAGAAACCCACATGGTGAAATAAATTTTCTCAACTTTCTAATGAACTTAAGTAAAACTGGATATTACAAGGATGTTTATCTGCTATTCTTATTCTGCACAAAATTTATTTGTCAAAAATATGAAAATTAAGTTTTAATGTAATTTTCAGTGTCGTTATTCAAGAGGTATCTTTATTTTCACCTCCTAAATGGAGGCACTCATTTCCAAAACAAATCCTGTTGGCATAGCATTAAGGTAATTCCCAAGGATTTATTTCATTTCATAACAGAATTGAGACTTTAACTTAAATATGATTTACACAGTCCTTTCAACTTCTAATTATTTTATTTATTTTTACTGTTGAATAGCTTGGGTTACAAGGAGAATGCCATATTTTTAGCAAGCCTCATTTAAATAAAGAATGATGTATTTAAACTTTCAGGGACGCATTTTGAATGTGATCTAGTCACCCTATAATGTTTATATCCAAGTATTAGGGTTGCCTTTTCTTTTTAACTTTTTATTTTGAAATAATTACAGACTCATAGGAATTTGCAAAAGTATTACAAAGAATTCTGTGTACACTTCACCTAGCTTCCCCCACTGGTGACATCTTACATATCTGTAGTATATACTGTCAAGACAGGGAATTAAGATTGATACATTACTAGACAATAGACCTTATTCACTTTCACCATTTAGGATTGCTTTTTGCATCTATAGGAAAAGCAACACTTTGTAAAAATTATATGTGAATATCTTTGCTTCTAAACCCTTAATAATGAAATAAGGCCTTTAGGCAATCATTTTTCTAATATTAAATCCTATTAAAACTAGATTCATAAAGCACTGCTAAATACAAAGTAAACAATGAACCTTTAGAGAAGGCATGACATTAAGAGGGCATTACTAGTAAATTTTTAAAATGTAACAGATATGTATATTTGCTTTTGTCATTTCCATGGAACTCAAATCAGTAGTCATTCAGAATGTTCTGGCAGCATAATTTCTATTTATATAAATATTTAGATTCTCATATATAATGTGTTTTCTTCTAAGTACCAAAACTATTTCATTAACATAGAAATCTTCATAAAACTCAATCTGCTCTTGACTATACTTCAGAAAAAAATAAAAACTTGACAAAAAAATAACTTTTACATCTTATGCAGAAAATGGTACAAAAATGAATAGGTCTTTACAAAATGTCCTACATACCTAATCTAGTGATTGGGAAACATTTTAATTTGAAACTTTTATTTTAAAATATTTAAGTTTTAAGTAGTGTTGCAAACTTGGTGCTAAGATCTGGTTATTTCAGAATGTCTTAATGCATTAGGAATGCCCACAGTTATGTAATCAGGACTTAAATACTTTGGATTCTATTTTATTTTATTTTATTTTATTTTTTTTTTTTGAGACAGAGTCTCACTCTGTTTCCCAGGCTAGAGTGAGTGCCATGGCGTCAGCCTAGCTCACAGCAACCTCAAACTCCTGAACTCAAGCGATCCTCCTGTCTCAGCCTCCCGAGTAGCTGGGACTACAGGCATGCACCACCATGCCCGGCTAATTTTTTTTTTTTCCTATATATATATTTTTAGCTGTCCATATAATTTCTTTCTATTTTTAGTAGAGATGGGGTCTCGCTCTTGCTCAGGCTGGTCTCGAACTCCTGAGCTCAAACGATCCGCCCACCTCGGCCTCCCAGAGTGCTAGGATTACAGGCGTGAGCCACCGCGCCCGGCCTTGGATTCTATTTTAAAGTACTTTTTAGTGCACCAAAATAATCCATTACATAAAGTGTCTGAGTCCAGATTTACCTGATATTTGACCATGTCACATTATTTAAAATAATTGTGTCTCCTTGTGTAATGTCTCAGACATGGTATCTAAACAGTTTTTCAGTAAGAAAAGATGACAGAAATAAATGGTCAACATCCATATTCAGCCTGTCCACATTTCAGTTATTAGAAAAATGGTGAGACAAAGTTGTATTGAAAAATGTTACCCTTTATGAAAACTCGTTATTTTTAGTTACACATGGTATACATTCAGTTGCATAATCACAATTATAGTCTGTTTTTATGAGTTCCTACCTTCCCAACATTTTATATTAAAGAGGAAAACACCTGAATTTTCTTTTGACCTTTATCAAAAGGTTTGCAGTTCACATTACAGTAAAATAATAGTATAGTTTAATATATTTTGTTCTATTCTGTGAAATCACAAGACTAGAAGTTAAAAGTACTTCGCATAGCCTTTAATTTGGAGAGAGTTGTTTTGTTTTTAACTTAATCTTGTTTTGATTTTAAGATTATCTGTAATTCCAAATATAGATTGTCAGTTTTCTTGCCAAGGCAACCATTTTTCTAGTTTTACACGTAGCCTCCCCAAATCCAACTAATTCAGTTTTAAGTTTTTTATTTGTCAAACTTCTTTGGCAGACAATACTGTGGAATAAATCTTAGTGCTTCTTAGTACCAGCAGTTCTCAACTCCATCACACCCAGCGCTCTTTTTATAACAACTGTGTTAATGTTCCCCACTCCCCTGAAATGAAATTCATTGATAACACAATGCACCTACACACATATTTTAAGTCAATATAATGCTCTAACTGCAATATAAAAGAGAAATAAATGAAATATGCATTGCAGTGTACAAATGTTCAGGCATGACCACACTAGAGGAGACAATGGAGCAGTTTTAGGTGCTTGCACCTATGGGTAAGTAAAGTTCAGCAGCTACAAATGTAGCCTGCAAGAGTTGGGTTGTATTAAGGACTCCAGTACCAGGAGCAGCACTGTTGTCAGGTAACATTTTCAAAACTTTTGGTAAAGTTATAAATAATGCAAAAATCAATCTGCCTTTGATTTATTCTATTTGGTAGCTGCATTCTTGGAAAACTGAGTGTATTTTGAAACTGTTCAAAAAATACTCTGTGTTTCTTTGTAAATTAAAGTTAGATTCTAGGCCCACAAAATTATAAAACTCATTGTTTGCTTGCTTTACTTACTTGAATGCACATGGGACATTTGAAATTTGGTACAAGAGAGTTCTTGATCACATAGGACTTTACGGTATATTGAACGATGTCTAGCATTCCTGACCCGTTTCCCTTAAATGCCAGTTGCAACCCTCCGATCTCTAAAACAAACAAAATTGCTTCTGCAGAATAGGGGCATCACATGTTCTGTGAGAACCACTATTATAGACTGTAACAGGACCGATCCTCACATTATAATTTGTGTTGTATTAGGTCCTTATCGTATATGGATTTGACCAAAACAAAGCTGTAATGAGTCATACTTTCAGAATATCTTATTTGCCAATAAGAAAATGCATAGTTCTTTAAAATTATCTATGTGATCCTCTGTGCTAAAGGTGTTTTCAGAGTTGTACACCTACTGCCAAAGCTAAACTGGTTTCCTAGTTACCTGGCCTGTTTACATGTATTATAAGTTGCCTATAAAAGTATAGTGACTTGTGGTTTTAGATTTAGTGTATAAGCTCCAACTTGTCCCTCTTTAGACTCGATTTTATGTTTTATTGCATATGTTGTGCTGAACCTGACTCTCCATCCACTACATTTCCTCTTTGGAGAAAAATTGCCAGTGTTTAGAGATTAAGTATTACGAATCTAAACATAAATTGTCGGGCCGGGTGCGGTGGCTCACGCCTGTAATCCTAGCCCTCTGGGAGGCCGAGGCAGGTGGATCGCTCGAGGTCAGGAGTTCGAGACCAGCCTGAGCGAGAGCGAGACCCCGTCTCTACTAAAAATAGAAAGAAATTATCTGGCCAACTAAAATATATATAGAAAAAATTAGCCGGGCATGGTGGCACATGCCTGTAGTCCCAGCTACTCGGGAGGCTGAGGCAGAAGGATTGCTTAAGCCCAGGAGTTTGAGGTTGCTGTGAGCTAGGCTGACGCCATGGCACTCACTCTAGCCCGGGCAACAAAGCAAGACTCTATCTCAAAAAAATAAATAAATAAACATAAATTGTCACCTGTCATATATTAACACATTAACTGCCATGTGAGTTGTATTTAACTCATGCCAGTTTTGGTCCGGGGCCTTGTGAAGCATATGTAACTACACGTCTCCACCTTGGGAGTTGTGTGAACTATTTTTCAAATTGCATATAACTCATGCACAGAAAACAATAAAAAATAACAAATTTTTGATTAAATTAGAAAAGATTGTTTTGTTTTTGAAGTTTTTATTCTATTTTTGTAATAAAATACTGTGGCCCCACGGAAAAAGTTTTTTTTCCTAGTGTGGTAGTCAGTGTGTTAATCAGTGGAAGCTTTAAATTTCATGTCTTGTTTATGTTCTTATATTAACTTTTATGACCCTTCAAATAGTATTTGCTTGCCTTAATTAATAAATCCCTGTGTTTTATTTTGTTTTGCTTTCCCTGTCTCTATTGTAGAGATTAACCATTCCAAGCAGTTGCCCCAGAAGTTTTGCCGAACTGTTACATCAGTGCTGGGAAGCTGATGCCAAGGTATATGCATATTTTGTTGTTGTGAATTCTGAATTTTACTTTGGCTTTGAGTTTTTAAAACTTGGGGTAATAAAATTCATTATAAAGCAAAGCTAGATTGATGTTCCTATGAGCCCTAGATTGTTAAGGTTTTCTTTTGACATCTGCTTATCTTGATCTCTAGACACTCATTAACTGTTCCAGTACATTTGGCATTCTTTACTCAGTAAAAACAATTTTATCCTTTTTTAATCTTTAATAATAACTATTGTACATTTATGTTATAAAATGGCTAACACATAGTACTTAAAATATGCCAGGCACTGTTCCAAGCACTTTATGTATATTAACTCATTAATTCCTCAGAATATCTCTATGAAATAGGTAATATTATTATCCTCATTTTACAGATGAAGAACCAAGGCACATAGAGGTTAGATAATGAGCTGGAGGCCACGCAGCTAGTAGGTGGTAGGGCTGGACGTGAACCCAGGCAATCTGGCACAAGCCCCTGCTCTTAACCACTACACTGTATTGCCTTTCTAACCAAAGAGCAGGCAAAAGTAGCACTTCTGGAGAATCTTGATATGTGCTGCCTGTCCAGTTTCAATGATGTTTTTGAGCTGTCACAATAGAGTTGGAGACATTCCCGAACTTAGGCTTTCATGTGGTTATCACATTTGAGCATGAATGGCCCATTTCCTTTCCCTGCGAAGATCATTCTAAAAAAAGACTCTTGCATACATATGGAACTGTTTACAGATAAAACGACAGACTAGTCTTGGATTTGCTTCAAAATAAAGTGAAGGGAAATGGATGATGGTATAGATTAAACAAGATTGGCCAGGATAATTTTTGAAGCTGAGAGGTAAGTATGTGGAGGTTCATTATATTGTTCTCTCTACTTTTGTGTATGTTTGGAATTTTCCATAATAAAAAGTTAAAAAATGAAAAAGATTCTCACGGATTGAACATTAGAATAAGAGAGCACTTGCACTCAAAAAAGAACAAGAATTTTATAGTTCATATTTGTCCAGTTTTTCATGGAAAAAGAAGTATTACAACTTACCTTTTAAATAGAGACCTAAAAAAGAAGTATTAAAGAATAGAATTTCTTCCTTAATTTAAACCCAATTAAATCCAATGTGACCCCCAAGAAGAATGAATTATGGTAACATACAGTCTGTTCTTGTACAACGTGTTTCTTTACTGGGATAACTCAGAAACAGTTGGTGAGTGTGAGGACCATGCTAGTGAAACACAGAACTCATGTTGCTTCATACATAATGTTTCCCAGTGCATTATTCTTCACTAAGTGTAAAGTATAATAATGCACCCAACAAGGCAGGTAGGGACCCAGAGTTGTGAAGTCCGAACTCCATGGGCTCCTTCTTGGCTTGGCTTGGCTTGGTGTGGAAGGGTTCGTTGGAGGTTCTCCCTAGCTATGTGCATTTTGCCTTTGCTCTGAGAACCAGCAGCCTTAAGCTTTGCTTTCCTTCCTATTCTTCAAACTTCCTCCACCCTTTTAAAAAGTAGAGTCCTATATTTGCTTAGTATTATTTTTGTTAAAGAATTTAACATTTTTTAACTGTTAATATTTTTACTTAGGATTGTTATTCTTTCTACTAGTATTCTGTGACAAAGCTGCATGAGTTTTGAGTGGTCTGCCCTATCCCTGTTTAGGCCCTATTGTTTTTAGGGTGTGATTTTGCAGAATATGGGGATTTTTATTGCTGGCACTTTGCAATTAATCCAGTAGAAATTATAAGCAGGTATTTGCAAGCTTGCTTTAAACACTTATTTTATACTGTTAAAATGGTATCATACTATCCTTTCCATACTCTTTCTACCAGTTATATGTCCATTGTGACATGTAAGTAATTCTGGTGTATTTTTCTTTCTGATACTTAAAAAGAAGTTTTACCTGAAATTATTTGCATTGAATTAGATTATTGCAACTAGATCGCTATAATTGTAATCATATTTCAGTATGCAAAGCAGCTTTTGAATTTCATAATTGGAAACTCAGTATTACATTAATTAAAATTTTAAGAATATACATTGATGGTAAATTGATTAAATGATAGTATAAATATCTTACACAATAAGGACATTAAGTCCAATGTTGAAGCTATGAAGTTGGCATGTCTTTAACATGTAGTAGACTAACCTTTCTTTAGGACCAAAGGAATCTTGTGGTCCAGCCATGTGAAGTATAAAGAACGTTAAAGATTGATTTTTACTTTCTAAATTCATGACTTTTTTTCTGATAAAACAGCTACTATCCCCTGTATTTGAGTTAGTTGAACATCTGGCCGCAGCCCATGTTTCCAACTCTCACTGCTAATCCCTAGACACACCTTATGTACCTTCATTCTCGGGACATGCTCTCTTCGTTCTTTTCTTTGTCCCCTGAATACTTCATCACCAAGCCTTTCCTGGTTACTCTGTTTACCCCAGCCCAGGCTTAGTACCCCTTTTCCTAAACCACAGTCTGGGCTACTGCCTTACCTTGTACTATTGTATGTTGAAAATATCTTTTCTTCCTAAATGGATTGCAAGCTCTACAAGGGAACAGGGCTAGCTTTTATGTCTGTTTCCCTATTGTACTTTACATCAGATTAGTAGTTTAGTAGGCCCAATTTTATTGCCAGACCACAGTAAATGTCCTAAGAGGCACATTTTAGTTTTCTGGCTAGAAATATGTAGCAATTCAACCAGAAGTTGCTACCTGTCCTATGTACATATGTAGAACAATAGTTGGTTAAATTATTTTAATGTTTTTTTTCAGTCCTTAGACTTTAGAGTATTAACACCTAGATTAAAATATTCAGCTCAACTATAGAACTGGTGTTCTTTTGCAATGAGAACAGGGAGATGTATACAGCAGAAAGCTGGTATTAGATAAATGTCAGGTCATTCTCATGGCTTACACCAGGTGTTCAAAATATTTTATTGAAGAGAAGGAAGAAAAGAAAACTGGGTTCAAGTCCTAAAATGACATTTCTAAAATAAGGAAAAAATAATAGTTAAAGCCATGAGTTTGATAGGAAGTAACATCTTACCCTTATGTGATAAGAGATGTTGAAGAATTTAAGAGCAGAACTCTTGGTTCCATAACTTTCTTCCTTTGTGATGCTAGGCAGTTCATACTTTTCTGAGACTAGTTATCTTTACCTATAAATGAAGATAACAGATAAGGAAAAAATATTTAGAGATGCTTAATAAATGGTCCCAGTTGTGATTTTTTTAAATAAGCAAAGCCTATTTAATACCTAAAAGAACCTAAGCCCCTTCAGAGGAACTTATATAAGATCCTAGACCAAACGGTATATTCTGTAACCAGAATATACATAACATATTATTACCACAAAATTCTGCATTGCTGTTTCTTTTTAAATGTTCACTTTGATCATTTCTATCCAAGAGTAGATTCTCACTATAAAATTGAGATTTTTCTAGTATGCTTGTCATCCAGTTACAAAAGAAGCACACGTTGTTTCAGGAATGATTAAATGTAGGGGAAAATATTATTTTTTAAAAATTCATTAGCTCCTGCTGCTTCTTTTCCTTGCAAAATGAAAATTCTTTATGTATTATATAACTAGTTCCTGTACAAACAATTAAAATATTTTTCCTTTAAAACCTGACACATTGTGGGAGAAATTAAGATGAGAACAAAACTAAAGAAGATAAACAAAATATTTTTCAAGCTTCCTACTTCGGGCATTTTCGTCTTTGTTTATTATAAGGCTTAATGTACATCAGTAACATTTAGCTACTTATTCCCTCTTCTTAAAGCACACACACACGTGTGCACGTGCACTTGAAAGAGAACAGTGATGGCAGAACTCAGTAAGTATCCCAGTTTTAGATTTCTGAGAAGTGGAAAAATTCCTTTTCTTAATAATGTAAGAAGCACTCAAGTCTCAAGAGCAAGCCACCCCAACATTGTTCTTCTTGTTTTTTGTGCTGCTAAATTAAAATGCATGTTTTAATTGCTGCAACTATAATTTGTTCAGAAATGGTATAATTATGAGGCATGATGAAGAGAGAATGTGCATCATCCTTTTTATTATCTCTCTCTCCTTTTGTTTTAACCTTTTGTCTCAGCCTTGGCTAGAGCCTAAAGAGACAGACTAGTGTAGTTACTGCTAGCTCGGGAAATACCTTTAACCACTGCTCATTTCTGGTGAACAGCGCCTTACACTGTCCCAGCACTAGTTATAACATGAAATATTGAGAATAGTGACGTTATGATGACTTTCTTTTTCTGACTAACTTATCTGGGAAATTTTATTAGTTACAATGGATGAGGTAGACACTTTCCCCAACATTTTATTATAAACATTTTCAAACATACAGAAAAGTTGATAGAATTTTACAGTGAACACTAGCATACCCACCACACAGACTCTACCGTTAATTTTTACCAGCTTTATCACATAGGTAGATTTTTAAAGGACTTTTTCCTTTTAGGGGTCCCTAATCATAACTAAAAGAGATTATTAGTATTCTCTTTACCTAGAGAAAAACACTAATTTTCCCAATCTTAGGCCACACAATAGAAAAACAGTATCTGAATCTATCCTTATGAAGAATTAATTGAAAATAAAGAATACAGTTCTCTAAACCTGAGTGGTCTGATGGTTGTGAAATAACTAAATCAGGACATTGTATCATGTTTTATTTTATTACGGTGGATTGAGTTTATCACTGTGCTTGTGGCTATCTACATTTTCTCCTAAAGATCTCCTTTCTTAAGTCCCAACAAGTGATTACTTATTTTCTCTTCTGCAGAAACGGCCATCGTTCAAGCAAATCATTTCAATTCTGGAGTCTATGTCAAATGACACAAACCTTCCTGACCAGTGTAACTCATTCCTGCACAACAAGGCAGAGTGGAGGTGGGTAGCCCTGACACAAAGCCACAACTTCTGGCTTCGAAAGGCCATGACTAGTTTCACTGAAGAAGCGAATGAGAGGCCTTGATGACAGTCCTGATTTCTAAGCATAGCTTAGGGAAAAAAAAATATTTTTTAAAAGGATTTTGGAGGCCGGGCGCGGTGGCTCACACCTGTAATCCTAGCACTCTGGGAGGCCGAGGTGGGCGGATCGTTTGAGCTCAGGAGTTCGAGACCAGCCTGACCAAGAGTGAGACCCCACCTCTACTAAAAATAGAAAGAAATTATATGGACAGCTAAAAATATATATAGAAAAAATTAGCCGGGCATGGTGGCGCATGCCTGTAGTCCCAGCTACTCGGGAGGCTGAGACAGGAGGATCGCTTGAGCTCAGGAGTTTGAGGTTGCTGTGAGCTAGGCTGACGCCACGGCACTCACTCTAGCCTGGGCAACAGAGTGAGACTCTGTCTCAAAAAAAAAAAAAAAAAAGGATTTTGGAGATACAATATGTCCTTCATTTCATATTTAAGCAAAAAAGAATGTTTTTCTAAGCTTGTTGCCTTATGATATGTCTAAGTATTTGGAAAGAATATTGAAATCCTATCTTCTGAGACAAAAGATGGTTACCAGACATTTCTCTGTATACAGCTTCCTAACTCTTTGTTAGGAAGCTTTGGCTTCTGTCCAGTAAGAAATAAGAATGCTTGGCCGGGCGTGGTGGCTCATGCCTGTAATCCTAGCACTCTGGGAGGCTGAGGCGGAGGATTGCTTGAGGCTAGGAGTTCAAGACCAGCCTGAGCAAGAGCGAGACCACGTCTCTACTAAAAATAGAAAAATTAGCCAGCCCAGTGGCACGCACCTGTAGTCCCAGCTACTTGGGAGGCTGAGGCAGGAGGATCCCTTGAGCCCAGGAGTTTGAGGTTGCAGTGAGCTACAATGACACCACTGCACTCTAGCCCCCGGCAACAGAGCGAGACTCTGTCTCAAAAAAAAAAAAAAAAAAAAATGCTGTTTGCTTGAAATTTGCAGAGCATAGGCACTGCTAGTGAAGGGGGTAGGGAGACTATAACAACACTTTTAAAAGAAAACTTTGTTTGTTATAAATCCTATTAAAATTTATTAAGTGTAAAACAAACTTAGTAATAAGAGAATTGTATGAGTGGAAAAGTAAGCCCAGGATAAAACATTTTAGCCAGGTCACCTGCTGCATGAATATAAATAGCTTGTTTGGGAGCTGACATTATTCCTTCCCTGACTCAGCAGAGACTGTAAGTAACTTCATCGCCGTTCCCGATAGCCGTGGCGGTAACATGACGCCTTACGCCATCTGCTGATGCCAAATGAATACTGCATGCACTTTGAAAATGAACTGAGTTGTTTACTTCCATTATTAGACATTTCTTTGGGCTTTCTGTTTGATTGGTGTTTTACAATAACCTGATTTACTTTTATTCCTTTGAAATATCTATCTAGGGCCAGTGAGTTAAATGAATTTTTATTTAAGGACACAAAAGTAATACTGTGAGCTCACGTCTAGGTATGAGGGACTTTTTTCTTAACAAAGCATGTAAGTAATATTCATTTTGTACAGTAAGAGATCAGTATACACCTAATCAGATCACAGCCTTTACAATCCATATATGAGTTCCCAATACTCTTAAGACAAAGACGAAAATATTTAAGAAGGCTCCTAAGACTCTCTGTACTCTGGCCTCAGCAGCCCCATCTTAAGAACATCATTCTGCCCCTTAATTTCTGGCTTTTAATCCCTCAACAGATGCTTATTTCTCCCTTATTCAGGGTCTTTGCAAATGCAATTTCTTCTCTTTAAAACTTATCCCAGTTCAGCTGCACACACCACCTCTGCCACCCACACCCCACCTTAGCTGCTACTTGCCATTCAGATAGCAGCTGAACAGTGTCTTCGGGGAAGTGTTTCCCAACCCCAGGCCAGATCGGGTTCCACTGTATGTGCTCTGGGAGCATCTCCTTCATAGCCTTTACTGCTATTGGAATTAATTCTGCAGTTATTCAGTGTGTGTCTCACGGGCTAAAATGTAAGAGGGACCGACAATCACTTCTGTTGATCACTGTACCCACGGCATCTAGAGTATACCTTGAACACAGCATTTGCTCAATAAATACGGGGGAAGGAAGGAAGAAAATACCATAGTGGTAATAATATAAAAAGACATTCTGATATTAAAACAATATACATATGTAGGTTAATTTGCCATGACAAAAGTGCTATTTGTATTCGTTCATTCACCATTCATTTGGTGAACTTCTGCTGGTGTGAAAACGACTCGGTGCTGTTCTAGGTTTGGGTGTAGCGCAGAGCACAGCAGTCTGGATGCACATGGAGCTCTCCAGCAGGAGTGTCCAATATTAAACCGTTAAATATAAATACACAAAAAACTTCCTCATTACTATTTTGATAGGTATATGACAGAAGTACTAAATGTATAATGTAGAGCATGTAACTATGAAATCTGATCTAGTCTGAGGACATAATAAAAGGATTCCTAGAGGAAATGCTATTTGATCTATTATCCAAGGGATTAGTAAGATCTCAATGCTAATATTAATACCTTTGAGATAGGGAGTCTTTTAAAGTATATCAACAAAATCAGAAAGCAGGTAGAAGGTTGGTTAAATTTTCTACATGAAAATTTAAAACCTCCATTTGGCCAAAAGTAATTACCCATCATAAATAAATTTCCGAGACAAATGACATACTGTTATAACTTTTCCCCCTATACGATAGATCAACAGCTCTCAAACTTTGTGGTCTCAGGACTCCATTACACTCTTAACAATTATTGAGGGCACCAAAAAACTTTTGTTTACATGAGTTATATCTGTCGATATTTACCACATTCAAAATCAGAACAGAGGAAAAATTTGAATATGTATTTATGCATTTAAATAACAATAATAAATCCTGCTTCTGCATTCAGCCGTCTCACCATCAACATGTCCTGAAGCCTCTGGAAGACTCTGTACATTTGTGAGAGAACGACAGCAGAATAGGCAAATCCTGTATTAGTGCCATTCTGAAAAACAATTTAACCTGAAGAATCCTTTAAAAAGGTCTCATGGGTCTCTAGGTTACATGTTGAATACTGCTGTGATAGAGCTTCTGTCTTTAAAATAGTATTTTAATTAAAATATCCTACTAAAGACATGAAAAGTCATGAAAGAAGAAATCAAATGGCTAAAAAACGTAAGAAAAATATTCAGTCTTACTTAGCAGTCAAATAAGTATAAGGGAGCAAAATTAATTTATCAGATTGGCAAAAATATACATTATGAAAATATCCAAAGCTATAGGCTTTCTCATATGTTCCTGGTGGGAAAATACTACCTTTATGGATGAGTTTGGCAGTATGGATCAGATGCTCTGAAAATGTTCATATTCTTTTTCCTAGAAATTCTACCACTACCAGTTCATTCCTAAGAAAATAAATGGGAAAGCTGCGCAAGACTGTATGGACACTTGCTCAGCAAAGCATCGTTTAAAAATCTAAAACTAGAGGTGGCATAAAGTGCAATGAAAGGGAAATGGCTTTAAAAAATGCTGTCTGCATACACAGAATGATGTGGAGCCATTTAGATAACATAGATCTGATAATGATTTAAAAATAGAGACTACAGTGTAGTTTCTTTAGAATGACCCATTTTTTATAAAATATATATTTATGTGTATATGTACATAGACAAAGAAAAGTATCATAAAGTATTATCACTGGGTAATGGGATTATGGAAGAGTGTTTTCTATTTGTATATCTTTATTTTCTACTTTTTCTCCATTAAGCCTGGATTAGTTGAATGATAAATTTAATTTTTAAAATGCTCTAAGATGAAAAATGAGGAGAATGGGGGGAAAAGAGGTAAAATAGATTGATATATTTTAGTAAAAGGCGTACAGTAAACCCCGGTTTGAGAAGCAGCAGAGCTGTTTTAACTGAACTTGGCAATTGGTTAAAAACATGGGGAATAATTATATTAATTATAATAATAATAAACACAGTTGTCATTTATTAGGTTCTTACCAGATGCCTGTACTTCATTTGGATTATCTTTTTTAATCCCCATAGCAACCCTAAATTATATCACAGATGCAAAAACTGAGGCCTAGGCGTGTTGGGTAGCTTGCCCGAGATCATACAGTGCTGAGACGGAGCCAGCAGTGGAGCCCAGGTGGTCTGTAACGCGGGGCTGCTCCTGCACACGTGCTGTGCAGTGCTCTTGCTGGACCTGTGGCCACTGCCGTGCTGTCTCCTCATTGGCATGCAACATACACTTGACTGGACTCCTTTTTGGCCAAGAGAAATATTACAAAGCATGATTGTTTCAGGTTATCATTAAGGCAAAAAGAATGTCTAACCCAATATGCAAAGTGCTAAAAAGAATATGTTTTTCTTAGATAATCTGGATATTCCAAAGGACAACACTACTGCTTTTCTTTCTCCCAACTTTTGTCTGGTGTCTGAAACCATGTGACTAGTGTTTTTTCGTAAATTAGAGTCACAGTGAAGTCTGACTCCAATACTGCTGTGATGTTTCTGGCAAATGATTGTTTTCTGGTAGAGCTTCCTCCACACATCAGCCAGATGGAACTTGTATTTTTAGAAAACTGAATAATTATTCTGAAAATTCTTTTTAAAACTAAATTATTAAAAACCACAGAAACTATGTTATTTCCTTTGACCTAATAAGTAATAGGAAAGAATTCTAGTGTCGGGCCCATCCTTGTTCCTCAGAACTTCAGCTTGTTTCTCTTCCTGTTGACTTATGAGCAGCAATGACAGTGAGCATTAAGAACAGAAAATGTATCATCCCGTTAGTCATGTTTTCAATTTTCATCAGCCCATGTGACTGCCTGCAGACCTGTGGCACTCTGCACCGAGTGAGCTGTGCAGTGTTGCAATGAGCTTTCAGAGCTGTGTCCCTTGGCAGAGTGCTTCTTTGCTTGTTTTTCCTCGGTGACCAAGTACTCTCACCATGACATGCCTTCTTAAAAACAAAAAAGCAGAGATGAAAAAATGTAATCTTTGCAATCTGGATGTTAGTGCAAATCGTGAAATACATAACACTAAATTTAACACATATATTTATCATGTAATATATATGCTGTATCACTCTTTTTACCAATTGACCTTTTCTTTCAAAGTAAGTTTTTGTGTAACGAAAGAATTACAGTTCATTGCCTGTTTTTGGCATATGGAAAATTTATAATAGTTGAAATTGAGCCTGTTGGATTTGGTTTAAGAGAAAATCATAATTTTCATCAACTAAGACACTTAAACTATATTTTTAGAATAGGAAGGTTATATAAATTCATTAACAGATGCATTTGACACAAAACAATGCACCAGCAAAAACTGCTAGGGCAGCGGCTGGTTGAGTTTGTGTCGTCTGCAGGTCGGGTTACATCTCTCATATAACCTCGCGCTCTATTTCAGGTCCCGGGGTCGGAGTCGGGGGAGCAGTGTTGGGAAGCGGGGCCTGAGGAGACAATTTTGAAGATTTCCTCACTGCTCGCTTCTGTGCCACAGCTTTCAGCTTATTTAACTGTTGCTCTGTTTTCCAGAAGGGCTCACAATTGCAGTGGGCTCCCAGGGCTGGAACTTGAGATGAATCCTTGGCTTAAATTACAAATGAAATAGAAGGTGTTGACCATTTACCCTGATCAAAAAGAAGAGCAGTGAGATCAGTCTTGCTGGCAGGAGCGCGGGGACTGGGTTGGCAGGAGCGCTGTGTGGACCACAGCCCAGGCTGCTACCAGCTGGCCCGTGGGCCTGCCCAGCTCTGCTGCCTCCTTGTCACCTCTGACTCTCAGTGGCTGAAGATGGCTCGCTCTTTCCTTTTCTGTGACAAAAGTTTACCCTAAGGTTGTTTTTCCCCCTCAATCCTTCATTGAAAGATAAAAGCAAACATTTTTTGTTTATGTGAATTGGTGTATTTTTATCAGATAAAATTGGATAAATTTTATCTGATAAAATTGGAATTTTATGACAGTCATGATCCTGAAAGATAGCTGATTGAGTGCCTTTCTTTAGGGACTGTAATGTGACTTTACCTATGTCTTTTAATGATTTTTCAAATGGCGCCAGTAAAAGGGACAGAGTGCTGCTATTTGTGGGCAGTGCAGCAGATGCTTTTTATGTTAATTGCGACCTCCCGTGCGCTGAGGTGCTGTTCAGACAAGCAGGGAAGTGAAGTGTTGGGCCCAAATCTAGACCCACCTCCAGAGCTGTTCCCTGAATTGGGTTTTACCAGTTAATGGCCAGAACCTTTTTGTTTTCATTCATTTAGTTCTCATATGTAAGAGCACTGGAATAAGCTGTTCACTTATTCTGATTTTCCCCAGAAAGAAAAAGGCAGATTTTGATCACATGTATTCATTAACTTAGATCTGGGGGCTTCTACCTTCTGTGCTCAAGGTGTGAACCGTGATTATGCAGTTGTAACGCAGGTTTGTCTCGGGGGCACCTCGAAGCAGCTGCTCGCAGCACTAAGCAACTATTCTACAGCAGTTACCTATTTCCAGGCCCTTCCTTCTTCCAAATTATTCTCTCTGGTGCCTTCTCTAGCCTTGACTTCCTTCTCCCTCTCTCTCATTCTCTCATTAGTGATACTCAACAGACTCTTGAGAAACTCAAGGGAAAGAACTTCCAGTTCTCAGAGCATAAATTTAGACTTAAACATTGTGACAGCCCTGAAGGAAAAAAAGTTTGTGCAGAGCCACGTCAGCTGTTTCGATTGCTGTGCAGGACAGGTTTCTACAACAGGGCATGTTGTTCCCAGTGGTGAGGTCGGTTGGCCTATAGAGACTAAGGAGAGAACTTCCTTTAAAAATTATTAATATTAGAGTTAAAAAGAACCTCGGAGTTAATCTAACCCAGGTTTTCCTATACTTGCCTGATTGTAAAAATTACTTGGGTCTTTTATTAAATAAGGAAACTTTTAGGCCCCACCCAGCCCTACTAAATCATGAGCTTCAAGAAAGGGTCCTAGGAATCTGTATTTTGTTGGTTTTTTGGTTCATTTGGTGGTGGTGTTTTGTTTTTTTGTTTTTTTTTTTTAATAAGCAGCCTAGGTAAATCTTAGGATCGAGCAAGTTAGGGAGCCCTAACGTAATATAACCACCACTACCAAGGAAACTGAGTCAGGTTAATCAATTGGTTGCTTGGATTATTCAGCCAATGAGGAGGCTAAAGTATCATCTCAACCACTCACTGATGGTGTGATATTGATCTTCTAACCTGAGTATCATTTTCCTATCTATAATGTTATATGAGATTAATACCTGTTTCTTGGGGCTGTTATGGGAATAAGATGAAATAATACATAATAGTGCTTTGTAAAGAGCTAGATGACTGTAAGTATTTATTACATGCTGAACCAGGACACGAGCTCCACAGCTTACGCTGTACCCCAGTGGCACTTCAGTATTTTGTTGAAATATTTTGAGCTTATTTTTCCACCTAGAAACTACCTGTTGATTTTTAAGAATATGAAAGATTCCTTCTTCTCTTGTAGTTTCCTGGTTGATTTAAAAGCACAAGTGTTAGCCTTTTACTTTAATGAGCATTCTGATGCACCACTAAGCAGTTTGATATCTCTTAAGCTGGAGCTGGGTGTGGTGACTCACACCTGTAGTCCCAGCTACTCGGGAGGCTGAGGCAGGAGGACTGATTGAGCCCAGGCGTTCCAGGCTGCAGTGAGCTGCGATCACCCCACTGCACTCCAGTCTGGGCTACAGAGCGAGACCCTATCTATTTTTTTTTTTTTAATTGAGTGATATCTCTTAAGTAAAGTGGAGACTTACATCAGTTATCCCTGTACAGGTGTGAGATCGAGGCAACTCTTGAGAGGCTAAAGAAACTAGAGCGTGATCTCAGCTTTAAAGAGCAAGAACTTAAAGAACGAGAAAGACGTTTAAAGATGTGGGAGCAAAAGCTGACAGAGCAGTCCAACACCCCGGTGAGTACCCTGCCCCTCGCCATCCTGCCGAGTAGCAGCTCGTAGGGAGCACTGAGCACGGCGACATGGCGCCTCTTCCCCCCCCCACTGCCACCTTTTCACGGCCCGCCTTGCGCCTGCGTGTCCAAGGGCTGCATTTGTTATCCAGGAGTGTTCATATCCCATTTCAATTAACAAATGCCAGAAATTTAAATGAAAAGCTTATCCCATTTTTTGGCTGTTTCCTTAAGAACTGTTTTTCTGTCAGTGTGTTGGTATATTAGTATAACAAAAATAAAATCCGATGTATTTTCACACCATCTGTTAGATCCCCAGAACGTGCACCTCAATGCTGGTTAACTCTTTATGGTCCATCAGTAACTAATAAATGCAACACCAAGGCAACTAACGGACTAAGAAAGTCTTCAGTGCATCAGAACTTAACCACGTTGTCCTTCTAAAATAGAGCTAACCTGACGACAAGCATTAATGTTCCTTACGCAGTTTAGTGTTGTGATCATGGGCAGCAAAAGATTGGAAAAAGACTTCTGTCTCCAGTATTTACCACACCTAGGAAGTATCTTGTTTTCTCCCAAGTCTTATATTTAGAGGAATATAAAAATTCTTCTTAACAATTTAACTATTTATACACACCTTGAGCTTACATGCTGACATGATACATTAAAGTCTAATCAAATTTCAGCATTATTCCCTCTTTTAAATGACATACCATTTTCAGGAATTAAGTATAAATGTATAATTGGCTTTTCCAGAGTTTTTAATGGGCAATATTTGTTCATTTAAAATCATAAGTAATGGCAGGTTAAAAGTAAACTTATATATTTTAAATTCATTTTTGATAGTTGCTATGGCAATTGTATTTTAAAAAATACTTAAATGCCCTTCATTTTGTGATCTTCAAGAAACTGTCCTATTTTTTAAAGTCTTAATCTCCATTAAGCAGCAATGCCCAATTGCAAAGTATTTCCCAATGTCTAAAAGAATAAAATAGCTTGTCTCCTTTTCCAACGTGTGTGGAGAAGCAACATGATATCCAAAAAAAGGAAAATACAATGAAGTTAAATGTTTATTATCAAATTTAACTTTTTCAAAAATGACTTCAGTGATCCAGAGAATTCCAGAATAACAATGGCATTGCCATACATGAGACTGTCATGGAACATTAAAATGGTATAAGTTCCATGAATTTAATGTGGCTGTTGAGAAAGACGACCAAGCAAGTTTCCTGTTCTGCTTGACTTGGTGCCATCAGGCAGACTGGGAAGCATCACCCTAGGAGTCTGCAGAAGAGCCCCACTTATCCCTGAGCTGATGGGGCAGGAGCCAGAATGTGACCTTGTCCCCATAGCATAGCTTCTGAAGTCTAGGTGGTTTTTCTGGGTTGTTTTGTTTTGTTTTGTTTTTTAAATGCATTGAAATCTTAAGCAATAAAGCACTGCATGGCTTGACTCTTTCTATAATTAGTAGTGTAAGAAAAAAACTTTAAACTACCTATTAGAGTATGCTTTAGAACCTTTCTTTAGTTTATTGGCATCAGTTTTTCTAAGAAATTTTGGGCTGCTTTGCACACATTATTGCTATTAGTAACATAGTTGTGTAATAAATAATAAAACACTCTGAGTGCTCTGTAGGTTGTATGCTTACATTTTTAACTCCAGAAAACTTTCTTCACTGTAAAGGAACTGACTGCTCTGAGAGCCGCCATCTAACAATGGACAGTGTACAGCACAAGCTGAATGAGACTTTCTTCCTTTTTTTCCTTATGAGGAATAAGTTTTCTTTCTTTACAGTACTTGCTTTTAATGTCTCCCTTGCTTAGAGCTGGTATTTCTGAAGGAAGGAAAGTTTATGCTCAGATATTTTATAAGTAGGTGTTTTCTTTTATCCTCACATCAGTTTTTATTTGACTTTAACTGAGATTTCTGAGAGAAAGATAAAACAAACCTTTTAAAAAGGAAGTAGCTGGAGGTTTAGGTTTTCTGTGTGTGGCCTCATCTTAATTATAGAAGTTTAACATTTATGTAACTTCATAAAAAATTATATTATTGAATTAATTTCAAGGACACTATTTTCTTTCCTAAAACTAAAGCATTAATCGGGAAGATGAATTCTTTATGTATAAACATGGAAATGTTTATTTTTTAATTATAGGGTAAGCTTGAGGTAAGAATTTTACTTCTTTGAAGAATACAGGCTTATTTAAGAGACATTTGTTGAGATCTTTTGAGTCCAACCTAATGTGAAGAAGCACCCCTGAAATAATAAAACCCAGTAAGCAAAAAAGAGTTCCTGAGAGTGTCTAACAATGGAAAACAAATTTGAAAAGGTAACAAGTTTGACTGCAGGGAAAATAATCTCCTGTTTCCAATATCTAAGGATCTAAAGCAGTTTTTTCTTCCATAGAACTGGTACTTTTTGGTTGAATTATATGAAGTTAAAATTATTATTGAACTAACAACTCCAAGAGTCTTTTACAATAGAGTGAGGTGCTTTTTTAAAACTCAGCCTCAACTTCCATTTAAAAATTAGGAATTGGTCGTAAATATTAAGTGCCTTTACACCCAGAATATAAGGTCACCCTAGAGTTATATTATTTGTACATTGCTTATCATAAACTTACCTATATTTAAACCACACCAAAAATACAAGCCTTAATTTGCTTGTTTCTCAAAAGAAGAGGCAGTAACATTTTTCATATTCTAACAGTTTTGCCCCTGAAATGAATATGACCAAACATTATGAGACTAGGTTAGCTGCTCAAAGTATTTACATAAGATAGGAAATAAATGTCAGTAACTACTGTGAGAAGAAATCTTAGGAAAAAAGTTCTGTTAAAAGAAGGAAACTTGAATATTAGAGAATATAGGAAGATAACAATAAATTAATACTGCTTTCTTTTCTTCCCAGTTTTCACATGTTTATGTAGTTGTGTATAACTGAAATGTAAGAGGCCATCTAGAATTTGTTGACAAATGAATTGTTTAATAATTTGAATAAATAGTATTAAATCAGATCTGGCTGTAATAAATAATAAACAGAAGCAAGTGTATTTTAAACTCATTTTTATGTATAGTCAGACTACTAGTCTAGCTAAAAAGGTAGTTAACAACCCAAATTTCCCTAGGACTGTATTGACTGCCAAACTGTTTTTGTGCTTCCTCTGAGCTTTTCTTCTTTGGTACATGGTTTCTTAATTTTTTATTTGAGATTTAATCTCTATTTAATTTCCTTTTTGTAATGTAATGGTTAACTAAATGTTTCTGTGTGAAAGTGAAATTGGGGGATAATTAAGAGATATCCTAAAAACTATTTTGTTTTAAGCAAAATGAGGGCTTAAAACTTGCAACTTCCTTTCCATTTGAAATTTGGCTTGCTGTGGTGCTTTGCAAACTTTGGATTGTGATTTATTCTGTCGTTCATAAATTATGGCAAATATGCTGGAGCCAAATCTGCCATTAAATAAATTCTCACATAATTCCCTATTCATTTATTTCACTAATCATTTACCTCCTGTGTGGTACCAGCTAATTTTGTGGTGTCTATTTTCCTTATTTAAAATTGGTCCTAATTTCTCTTTTTACTTCTGTCCTTTCTTCCCTTTTGATAGCTTCTCTTGCCTCTTGCTGCAAGAATGTCTGAGGAGTCTTACTTTGAATCTAAAACAGAGGAGTCAAACAGTGCAGAGATGTCATGTCAGATCACAGCAACAAGTAATGGGGAGGGCCATGGCATGAACCCAAGTCTGCAGGCCATGATGCTGATGGGCTTTGGGGATATCTTCTCAATGAACAAACCAGGAGCTGTGATGCATTCTGGGATGCAGATAAACATGCAAGCCAAGCAGAATTCTTCCAAAACCACATCTAAGAGAAGGGGGAAGAAAGTCAACATGGCCCTGGGGTTCAGTGATTTTGACTTGTCAGAAGGTGACGATGATGATGATGATGACGGTGAGGAGGAGGATAATGACATGGAGAGTAATAGTGAATGAAAGCAGAAAGCAAAGTAATAAAATTGAAAATGTGTGCAAAAACAAAAGTAACTTGTTATTTCAGTCTGTACAAAAACCAGTAAGGAGGCAGAAAACCAAGCACTGCAGTTTTAGGCCAATCACATTTTACAAGACAGTAATTTCTTTATCAACTTTACTTTTGATTTATTTTGCTTACAGAAAAATGGGAGAAAAATTAAGCCAAAAAAGTATATTTACAAATCAGCAAATGTGGTGCCTGATTATAGAAATTTGTGATTCTATATACAATATAGTATTTTTTAACTAATGACATTCTGGCTTTTTCTTTTTTATAGTTTGTATTTGACTTTATTTCATTTCCTTTATTCAATTGGTTAAGAAAACTTACATTTTGAATAAGCATTCTTAATTCCTAACTCTTCTTTGACAGTTGATTCTTCTGCAACATACATTTGTTTTCCTTATGGCAATACATTGTAATGTCAGAAATGAGTGATTTGACTGCAAAATTCAACCACAAAAATAGTGAGATGAAAGAAAATTATAACAAAATGCTCTTCAGAAATACCTAAATGCTGAGAATTTTTAATACTAAATAGCACAACTACTCAAAGTAAAACCTGAAGTGTGTTCTCAGCAGTGTATTTGAAGGAGAAATATTCTAATTTGAAACCAACAGCAGATGTTGCAGGCTTTCATACCAGTGCTGGCCCTGGAAACTTCTTAACAATAACACACAGTCATTTAAGACTTCACTTGTACTTTATACAAAGAGAAAGATACGGTATTAAAGGGACACTTCCAGGCATGTGAGTGCTGGGGACGTGCCTGCCCTGTACTTCCAGTAAGGGGTTTGCATTGGTTGGTTGGTTGGTTGTGTTCCAGAAGGGCATAATAATCCTGGATTCTAAATATATATGTAGATATTTTAAGGAGGAAATTAAATATTACTAAAGCAATAGTAAAGATAAGTTACCCTCACATAGGCAAAAGCACAGGCTGAAAGGTCGTTTCTCTGTCGAATCTAGCCTTCCTGAGTTGCCTTTTCGTTTAAACCATGCTCAGTGATGCTGATGTTTTCGAGAAGTATTTGATAAATACAGGTACTGCTCTGAAAACCTGGGTAGCCAGAGATACTCTCAGAATGTTGCCACATGTCTGTCAAAGCTTGTTTAAGTTATATAAAACACTTACATAAAGAAAGGCTAAAGAACAAAGACTTTTTTTTCAGTCTAAATTAGAAAACGGTGTTATTGATTTGCCTATTAAACTAAAATACTTTTGGTGGTTCTTTTTATGGACATTTTAAGAAGGATATCATCACAGATATTATCTAATACTATTCCTAACTATATTTGATCATAAAAAGCCTCTTGGAATTTGAAGCATGACATGCTTCTAATCCCCATTGCAAGCTGAAAAATACCACAAAATGATCAGTATGTTGTGCCAGCTTTATTTGGAGAGAAATAACTGATGGGATGTTCTGGGCATGAGGTGGAAATCAGTCTATATAGCATAGTGATCAAGAGGGATCTGGAGTCTGATCATGATTTGGAACCCTGGGCCTACGTGCTCTACATCTTGGGCAAATTATTTAATCCCTGTGTGTCTGTTTGCTCATCTTTAATACAGGAATAGTAACAGTACCTAATTGAAAGGATTATTGTGAGGATTAAAAGAAATAATATATGTAAAGCACTTAACACAGTACCGAGCCCCATGGTAAGTGGCCAGTTAATGTTAGCTACTATTAATTGTGCCACTGAAAAGGCACTGAAAAATAAGTGGTTTCAGTAACCTTTGGTAGAACTAAACTATTGATTTCAAGTGATATTTGCTTAGAAGTATGAGATGAAATTAAAAGGGGATAGCTTTCAGGAAAGATAAAGGGAACATTCTTAGAATGCAAGCTATACAAACAGATATATTCTGTTGCTCTTTGAAAACCATGAGCCCTGGCCAGGTTTACCTGCTCTGAGGTGTTTGCAGACAGTGCCACCACCCAGAGACTAAGTAAATACAGAAAGAGTAGGTAAGCCTTTCCCTGGAAGTTGGGCTCCACAGAGCCCTACTCTGCTACAGTTTCTCTGTCTGTGCACACATGGTTACAGTGCGTGCACACTTCAATAGCCAGCCTATCTGTGCTCAGACAGAGAAAAGTACTCCCTGACTCAAGTCGGGCCACTCAAGCAGAAAATCGTGGAGTGGAACAGAAGGGACCGCTTGCAATGCTTATCTTCCCAGTGTGCCCTGGGGCACTGTGGTCAAGCCTCTTAAAGGAAAGAGCCAAAGGCATGGAGTTTGAAAGCCCCTTGCACATCCTCTCTTTCAAAGATAGTCATTCATTCAACATGTTTCATTGAGGGTTTCAAAGCATGGTCAGGAGCAAAGCAAAGTAAGATGATCTCTGTGGGCTAATTTTGGGATCTGTGCACTTTATGTAAGAATGTAAACCTTCTCATTTAAGAATAATCTGCAATAAATTTAGAACATATGAACTGAATGAAACTGACAGTTGTTTCTTAATTTACACATAAATCCATATGATTATACATAAAGTTTTGATGCATTAATAAAAGCAGCCAAATAAGGCCAAAGAGAAAAGTATTTAATAACAGGATTTTATACCCAGACTATGTTTACCATTTATTAGGCAGCATTTCCCTCGCCCCTTAACCGCTGCCATTTTCCTCACCGGCATTTCAGAGATGGTCATAGCTCAAAACTCTACCATCAAGAAACTGCAAGCCTTTAGGATATGGCAGAATTGGCCTCAGTAAGGAGCTTGAAATTGTCCTGCACCTAGCACTGGACTGTAGATCATCACCAGGTGGCATTTGGCTATTTTACTTTCTGTTCCAAATCCGTGTCCTTCTAGTGGTTTGAAAATATTAAGACATCCCTGAAATCTGAATCATGTAAACTGAATTTTGAGAGTCATGCAACTGGAAATGTATTACCTTTACTCATAAAATTGATCCTGTAGATTTTGATGAGCCCCTACTAGTGGTTCTCAGCTGGGGCAGTGCTGTCATCCGATGGTGTTAGGAGCACTGGGGCATATTTTTGGTTGTTATGGTGACTAGGGCAGCATTTGGTGCCTTGTGCCAGGAATGGTGACATCCAGCATACCATGGATAGTCCCCTCAGTGAAGACTCCCATTCAGAATACCAATAGCATCGTCCCTTCCCCATTGTTAAACCTGGCAGTTTCAGAGTTTCACATCTAATTATTTTTTCCCCAAACAAAATTGTCCAAGTCAAAAAATGCAGTTTTAGAATTACAACTACACAATCTGAATTTTGTGAGTTTGTGGCCTTATCTGAAATCACCATTTGTGGAAATCGTTTATTTCCCCTGAAGAATGCTGGTGGAAACTTTATGAAATAAATTCACCTGGGCAGGTCATTCTCCTTTACACGGATTCCACAATTAAAATAAAAAAATAAATAAATATCTTGTTGAAGTAGCTACAATTCTGCGAAGTAGTCAGGCTAATGAAAAAGGCCTCTTTTCCTACCTTTTTTTTTTTTAAGCAAAATCACATTTTAATATTTTACATAAATAACCAACAGGAAGAAGTTGAAGGCACACAGCTTGCTATTTTTAATGCTCTGGAAATGTTGAGGGCGGGTTTTTAGCCAGTGATTTTGAATATGCAGTGGACTTGTCAGACTTTAACGCTAGCTGAGATATTCAGACCTTAATGATCCCCATTAAAAATCAAGGAATTGGGGATGGGGGAGGCTTTAGGAGAGATCCAGAATGACTTCTCATGGCACTACTGTGTACATAACTTTATTTTTCAGAGGTTTCATTAGGGTGGTAGGAGTTTAATGAAAGACAATTTTAGAACTTATTCTGAGTTAAATATTAATTTTTTAAAAATGTGTTACACTAGACTTGTTGCAGCCTTTTGAAAGTAGCAGTCTCACCATACCACGTATATAATAGAGCATAATTTTTCTATAATCAGGCACCTTTTGCTGCTTTTGAATAAGACTGTTTTCCTGTTTAGATTTTCAGCATTGCCAGAGAGAAGAATCTGTTCTGTTCTTTCAATTGTAGCATAGCCTGACAGCTCTAGATGCAGCATTTCTGTGATTTAAAAAATGAGTGTCTATCAAGAAATCTAGAAGACTAGCCCTGTTTCCTCAGACTCCAACTTCACTTGCACTCAAAGAAGTGCAAAGCGGTGAGGAGCTTTCTGGCATGTGATTATTTACTTCAGAACTAGAGTTTCAAGCACCTACATTAATTATTTTATATCGTGTGCAGAATAGTATATCTTTTAATGTCAGATACGATACACTGCACATACTGCTTTTGTGCTTTTAAATTTTTTGTACTAAATAATAGAAAATATTTATATTCTTTGAGTGTGAGCTTTGAATAGATGACATTATCACTTTATTGTTTTTTTTAACAGAAACTTTTTCCCAGTTATTCTATTGCAATGTTATTCTGAGCAAGTCCTATGCCAAATATCTTGTATAATGTTTGTATGGAAGATTAAATTTTACTCTTGTGTGGTAAGACTATTCAGTTACTGATTTTATAGTTGGAATTTGATATTCCAGCACAAAGTCCACAATGTATTCAGAAATCCAAGTTGGTGTCATACATTTCATTTTGATGTGAACTTTTCTTTGCTTTCCTTTGTTCTAAGACTCCATTTTGCAATAAACGTTTTGACAGTAAATCCCTTTGTTATGTGTTGCTGTGTATATAAGATCTTTGTTAGATTGGATTCCCAACATCCTTTGAAGGAATCGTTGTCACACACATGCACATGAGTGTTAGCTTTTCTCTCCTGAAGTCAGTTGGAGTGTAAATAATGAATTTGTAAAGTGATGGGGCAGTCATGAGGTGGATTTTTTTTTATCCCCAAAGAAAAAAAGGCTTAGAACTCATCCTACAGCAGATACACTGATATGTTAACAAGGTACAGGAAACATAAAGGAAATGGTAAGCCACTGTGTGGCTGGAGATCATTAACTTATCCCCTGTCTTGCCAAATGCAAACCCTCAGGAAGCAGCGCCTGGCTCCAGCCTTCTCCCACTGATCTTTGCAAGCACTGTGCGAAGAGTCCTGCTGGAGAGGATATCAGACTGAGTCTGGGGCCGTTCCCTCGGCTTCATACTGATGAGCCATCCTCGGTGTGCAAGAGAACTCTTCTCCTCTCCTTTTGACATTGAAACCAAAGATGTTGGTTTTGATTAGTTGTTTCATTTACAACCTTTATTCAAGAAATGCTTATTTCTCAATTTTGTTCAGTGCAATATTTGGGAATTGTATAAAAATAAAAACACTACACTTCCCCCCACCCCCTGCCTATAAAAGCCAGCCTTGATGTAGGGAAATATTTCTGTAACTCAGTCTGTTGTTTCTTGAACTAATCAAAAAAATTCCTTATTTCACATTTGCTTCCGTGATGGGAGAAGGGAATGGCATGTTTCTGCAGCTGTGTCCAGCTGCCCTGTGAAGAAATAAAACTTGTCTTTGATCAAGTTCAGCTTTAGGTCCCTTAAGTCTCCTTCCTTTCCCCATTGCTAAGCAGGTGTGCTCGATGATCTGTGCATACCTGAGTGTTTCAGAGGAGGAAAGGGGCAACCCTTGAGGGAGGAGTGGAGCACATGGGGTAGCAGGGTATGCACAGTCAGTCAATGAAAGTGTTTACTTTATGTCTTTGCAACTTGTCTGTAATACTCAAACGCTGCACATTCATATTTATTTTAACCATTGCGTTTTTCTTAAAAGAATTCTGCTTGGTCCCCAGAGTCTGCCTCATTTCCCCTTCTTCCTCCAACACAAATCTGCTACCTCCCCTGCCCCAGTGAGGGGATCGTGCCACACCCATCCTTTCCCCAGCCCACCGCCCACCCCTCTGCCAGTTTTTTGCCTTGTGGCTGGAGTCCCTTCTTTCCTCCTCCCCCTGCAGCACCCAGCTCAAGCCACCTGCCTTCCATTGCCCTGTTGTACTCTGAAACCTTCTGTGAATACATTAGTATACTTTTTCAGTAAAGGCACCCTTCAATTCTATGCATTCTACAAAATTACTCAATAAAAATTTACCAGATATTGTATGCCAGGCACTAAGTAAACCAAGATAAAGGTGGCCGTGGATTCCTCCATGTATAATCCATACCTCTTTCACCCCTAATTACATTAAAAGTCCCTTGAAGGCAGGGCTTGTGCCTTTCCTAGCAGAGTTTCGAGCACATGAGTACAAAAATAAATACCTGCAGAAGGATTAACCCACCCACCCTCTGATTTTTACACTGAGAGTAAAAGCAACCAAATTCAACTTTTCTTTCAACTCACCTACAAAAAAATATTATTTGTAACAGAGGATGAGTGACACTTTGCTATATTATCTCACGAACAATCCGGTCACTTTGGCAAGGTAAGCTAGTTAAAGCTAATGGCTGTATGCCAAACTCTAATTCAACTCATAGGACACAGACTTTTTCAAATTATGTAAGCATTTATTATTTAGACTATGGCCACGGGGCATATATTGAAGTGAGTAGCTCTTTGGCTCTGAAAATGGTGCAGGCTGAAGTCCTCTGAGTTGTCATTCCCACTGTGAACCTGACAGGGAGATATTTTTTCGCCTGTTTTGGTCAGAGCAACTTTGCAACCAGGGTTTTTCAGGACAGTGCCAATTTCACATGTCCTTCTTCATCCATGGGTGCTAATATTTGGTCTTAAAAATATAATGCAAATGAGATATTTAAACACTTAGAAATTCCCCTGTTAGAGTAGGCATGATACATCATCTGATTACCAAATGGTTGTTTTGGAATTTTCATTAATAATCAGACAGTCCTCATGTTGGCTGAGAATTCTGAGGAAGGCTCTGGGATTTGACAAATGTCAGCAATTCCTTGACCGCCAAGGCCCTATCGTGGGAGGCAAAACCATTCTTGGTGCGCCATGTTCCAAGAGAGGAATACCCCACGTTGTGCAAAGCCCCTCCTGAAACAGCTCCTGAACCACAATAAATTGTTACTGAGAGATTGATGTGCATTATTGGCTTCTGGGGTCAAAATCCTTGGAGCACTGAGGTGCTCTTGAGGTCAGGAAAATTGTTTTCCATGCATCCTAACCTGCAGGAGGAACCAAGCCAGAGCAGCAGCTGAGAGCTAAAAAAGTGAGACGAGGATAAACCAAAAAGACAATGATAATATTACTCTTTTTTTCATTTCATGCATATTTTCCACGCAGCTGCTGCCTTCCTTTGAGATTGGTGCATGGACGGAAGACGACGTGGTAAGCCGCTTCTATTAATGCCTCATGTGACCTGGGCAGGTATCTCATCAGTTTGTCCACAAGTTTAAAAATGCTGCTGCAGGCAGGGGCTTGGGCTTTAGGAAAGTCTAACTAGGCGAGGTTGACAAATTCCAATTTTTTCCATTTTAAACGCAATAATGATTGAAAATAAGGCCTCGAGAGCAAAGCAAGTATCTCTTCAAATCTTATATGAGGGTTCTACCTCCCTGTTTGCTCTGAAAAGTATTCCAGAAGACAATAATTAATACCAGTGATGAAATTAAAGTAAGGACTCTGGATACACTCAGTAAAGATACTTGAAGAAAAGCCATCTTAAATTTTCTTAACATGGCAGTTAAGGACTTGGCCCAGGGTAGAGAAGGCTCTGGTCAGGGCAGCGCGGGGCTGGGATACCGCGGAGCCAGGTTTCCTTCCGCCTCAGGCCTGTTGAGAAAGGCGCAGCTTCGCCATCCCTCCTCCGGCCTCCCGAGGAGGAGCGGGCACACGCACGCCCAGACGTTCTCTGCAGCTGTAGCCGGAGAAGCTCCATGTTCTCCAGAGTCTACAGGCAAACTATTTAAGTCCAAAGGAAGTCCCACCCTCCACATTCTGGGTAGAAACCCTGAGGGACAATGCTGCTTAGCCTGTTACATCTCCGTATCTGTTTCCTTAGTGACAAAGCAGGAATGAGAATTCCTGATCAGACACCTCAGGGACTTATGCCTGTCCAGATCCATTTTACAAGCTCAGGATATCATGAAATGGAAAAGAAAAAAACAGACGTAACGCCAGCCTTAGCAGGTATGGGCCCCACCCCAGAGAACAGACCAGGTGCGGCAAGGGACAGACTGTCTTTTAGAAACTTCAGCAGGTCTGTCTGCCTGGCTCAACCTGGTTCTGGGCCCAGGCTTTTCCCTCTATGCCCTTTGTGTTCTCGTGGAGTAAAACTGCTTTCAACATGAGCTAACCTCTTTGGCGTCTGCCGAGTAGGGAAACTTGGCACCAGGTGCCTCTATTTCTTCCCGTTCACTGAGCCCCAGTGATTCCAACTTTCCTGCCAGGCTTGCTTAACAAGCAAAGAGGACTTAGGGTCTCCTTTATTCACAGGCCTGATACAATCTCTTTATCCCCAGCTTCTCATCTGAAAAGAAATTTTTAGAAAAGCACTGAGTTCTAACAGCTATTTTTAGTCTTTGCTCTGAGGTTGAGTGGTTTCCAGGCCACTTAAATAAAATTTCAGGGTTGGGGACTCCCCAGAGAATCAGAGGGAATATGTCTGGCCTCCCGTCCATCTCGTCATCCGGTAAACCTGTGCCACGTGACATATGAGAACTGAGGTCAATGGGTCCAACCTCATTCTACTTAGGAAGCTCCACACTTTGACTTGTCCGGGGCTATGTGGCTACTTACTGACCAGGCCTAGAACAGAGGACTCATTCTGTCCTTTGTCCACTGCTGCATGGTCTCCATTACTCATACAACTCCTGGGTAAACCCGTGCCCCTCGGCAATCCAGGGGACCACCGGCACACAGATGGAAAAGTCACTACAGGTAAGAACCCTCCTGAAAGCATATTAAAATATCTCTCAAAGAACAAGGAAAGCTAACAGTCTTTCAACTGTCCAAGAACCCCAAAGGAAGGGATATCCACAATTGGAAAGCTTAAGGTTTTAAAACTACAAAGAGAAAACTTTCCATTTTTACCTTCATGACTGAGCCAGGAATTAAAGATACTGTAATCTACTAAAAAATGATATATTTTACTGTTAAGATTGGACACTGACCGTGTGTGAATCTTCAAAACCATATATGTCCTCTCTTTCACAGTATTTTTGGATTCAGCAGCTCGTCAGAAAAGGCAAGTGGAATAAGTTACCTTCTTAATTCACGGAGTTAACTTTGCTTTGGAGATAATTTAGTCTAATTTTGTTCTGCCTTCCTATCACTTCCTTCAGGTGACTCTTCAGCAGAGATGAGTGTGTATGCAAGCTTGTTTAAAGAAAACAACATTACAGGGAAGCGGCTGCTGCTTCTGGAGGAAGAAGACTTGAAAGACATGGGCATTGTCTCCAAGGGCCATATCATTCATCTAAAGGTACCTTGGAAAGGGAGGACGTTCCACCAACAAATCATTACCGAGCGCCTGCTACGTGGCAGACCACGCGTTAGCGGCTGGAGATGGAAACAGCGCCGTGCTGGTCTGCTGGTCGCCCCAGTGCTGCGACACTCCCACGCCTCTGGATAATGAGCAGCCGCCCCCGGGGCCCCCACTTCCTCCTCATTATCAAACAGCAGAAAGGTTAATACCTGGCACAGCAGGCCTCACCTGAATATCAATCCTGTGCCTGCAGGAAGTCTCTAGTCTGGTGGGGAGAACAGGTATGACCCAGGCACTAATGGTAAAATGACAACTGCGAGAAATGCCGCTAGGGAGAGGTGGGGCTGGGCTGCGGAAAGGCCTCCGTGAAGAAGGAAGCTGTGAAGGAAGGGAAGGCTGGAGGACAGGGAGGCGTGAGCAGGTGACGGGGTCGGGCAGGAGGTGTCCCCAGGGGGGCAGAAGGCTCAGTGAGCCACACTGCCCGAACGAAGGCCTCGTGCCCCAGGAATGGCAGGAGGCGACTCCGTGCATGGCCCGAGCGAAACCCAAGCCGCTGCAGTAACCTACAGTCATATGCAGTCTTCCTAGTTACGACCTGGGACAGACACCACCATGTGTGTGCTCTACTCCCCACTTCTAGGATATCCTAACATTTCCCCAAAAACTTCAATCTTGAGTAGTTTCAAAGCTAAAACTCTTGTTTTTGTTGGTGCTTTTTTTTTTTTTTTTTTTTTTGGCAATTTAGCCACCAGACCTATTTTGGTTTTGTTTTTATTTTTTAGTTATTCAAACCTAATGAGAATTGCTGGCATCTGCATGGACATTATTGTTAACCACTATTACCACACGTCTGTTTAAAAAGAGATCTTATTCAGATAAAATCAAGTTTGCTGCCCACTCCCCCATGCCCAGTGTGGGCAGATGGAAGGGTGTGAAAGAAGAGAACTAGAATAAAGGAGGACGTGTGGAAAAGCAGCCTCCTATCCAAACCCACATGTTCACACAGGCTCTCCCTGCACGCCAGCTAATGTTCCCTCACCTCAGTTAGAGCTGCTCACACTGGCCTTTCTAGAGAAATCCTGTTAAGGCCCAAAGAGAACCCACTCACTTCAGCCTGCAGCCGCTAGATCCATGTAAGAAACATCCTCACAGTCCCTCTTGGACTTGGACAACAGCTTGGCACTGACCCTTTGGAGACCATCTCCACGACAGAAAGAAGACCTCGTTGTCTTTTCCCTTCTAGAAGATCGGCGGGAGAACTCATGCATAAGCATATATCTCCAAGACTGGCAAGGAATTTAATCTCATCCTCTGGGTGTGGGCAAGTCCATCCTGAAAAGCTATGCTGGTTTAGATGAGCCACAGTAGGAAAAATTATTTTCTGCAGTACAGAGACATTTCAGAATTCCAAAAAAGAAATTTTGTAAATCTGGTCCTATTTGGCAGATGCCAAATATGATGCTCCCACCTCCCCTTCCCCTCTGCTGTCTTTGAAAAGGACCAATATTCCTTAAAGACAAGTTAGGAGGAAGGAGTGATGAGTTAGGATACCTCCCCAGAAGCCCTCAGTCAGTCAAATATCCCCAGAGGTGGCCAAAGTACCCCCTCCGTGAGGGTTGGTATTACGAAGGCAAGCAGTGCCCAAACTTACTGTTTATTGTTCAGCAAACTCAGTGAGTGCCTACTCATTGCAAGACTGGGCCTGTGAAGATGTAAAGAATTCTGTGGTTATGAAGTTGACATCCAGAGAAGAGATAAAATATGTGCATACGACTCCTCCTAGGCAGTTGGAGGGGAAGGGGGTTCATTGCCTAGCCTTGGGAAGCGCAGCACAGAGAGATGGAAAGGAGAACTTCAGGGAGTGGGTGGCCCTTGAGCTGGATCTTGGAGGAAGGGCAGAATTTGGAATGTAGACAGGAACAGGAAAGGAAGGAACATCAACGTGGGCAGAGAGAATAAGGAGTTAAGAGAGAAGCATAAGAGAAAGCAGAACGGCAGGAAGATCGGTTCTGATACGAGTAGCAGTAAGCAGCTCTGACTGGTGGAAACCTGGGTGACGAGAAGGACTCATGACACCTGAGTGGGAGGCAAGGCTGGGTCCTGGACAGCTTATGACTTCAGGCTGGGGCGGGAGTTGGGGGGTCTGGAATTTGACCAGCTGTTGGGAGTATTGAGAATTGACTTGTTTAAACTTTGCTTCTGGAAGTTTTAAAGTGGATTAAAAAG
The DNA here is from genome assembly GCF_041146395.1 of Eulemur rufifrons. Classification (NCBI taxonomy): domain Eukaryota; kingdom Metazoa; phylum Chordata; class Mammalia; order Primates; family Lemuridae; genus Eulemur; species Eulemur rufifrons. The sequence goes on along the minus strand of NC_090983.1, from coordinate 53,809,777 downwards.
GAGAAATTGGATTATGAAAAACCAGTTAGGAGGGTATAATATAGAGAGTGATAAGGACTGGCTAGTGTAGCAAAAATGTGAATGAAGAGGAGGATGCCGCCGGTAATGAGCCACTTGCAGGTTCCAGAAGGAACGCACCATGAAGTATGACGCAGGCTACGACATAGATGAGCCTTGAAAACATGGTGCTGAGTGAAAGAAGCCAGACACAAAGGTCACCTATTGTATGATTCCATTTATAGGAAGTATCCAGAATAGGTAAAGCCAGAGACAGAAAGCAGATCAGTGGTTGCCAGGGGCTGGGGGGAGGAGGGAATGGGCAGTGACAGCGTAATGGCCATGGAGTCCCCTTTGTGGGTGATGAAAATGTTCTGGCACTAGATAGAGGTAGTGGTTGCACAACACTGTGAATATACTAAATGCCGCTGAATCGCACACTTTTAAATGGTTAATTTTATGGGATGTGAATTTCACCTTCTAAAACCTAATAATAACAAGAAGGAAAGCACACCACCTTCACACCCCTGCCCAGGAACAGTCTTCTCCAGCCGGAAAGCTTTTTGGCTTTGGAGGACCACGTGCCTTCAGAAAGGATGCCTGTGGCAAGGAGAGTTCATAGGGCCTGAGAGGAGAGAAGAAGAAGACAGGAGGACCCATCCAGGAAGTAGGAAATGAGAGAATGGTGTTACAGAAGTCAAAGGTTGGAAAAGCTCTAAGATCTAGAATCAGTGATCAAAGGGTCAACGGCTGCGGAGAAGCCAAGAAACACGCATGGAGGAAAAGCCCTTGTTAGAAGCAGCCACTTGGGGTTAAAAAAAATTATTTGGCTCACTTGGGGTGGGTGAGGGCAGTGCAATGTCCTCTGCTCATGACCCAGAGGGTCTGCCCTGAGATCCAAGGGGAGGGGTGGCCAGGATCTGGGGGGACCTAAGACTGCCCTTGAGCTCCTGGTGAGTGAGTGTGTGAGCATGTGAAGACAGTCACCCACAGGGGGGACGTCTCTGAAGTCGGGAATGTGGACCCTCCCCCTGCTGCCAGAGCTGAGGCTTACATTAGAGTGCCAAATTATCAGCGCTAAGTATCTTTCTTTAAATAACTACAAACCACCTACACTACTTTGGACAATCAGGTTTATTCTCAATAGATGTTGGATATTAACATCTCCAAGATATTTTATGAACTATATAAATAAGGAATGCTTTTATATATACCCAATAATTTTAATGCTCCCTTGGCATTATTGAATCATTAATACAGTCATATGTTTTTTCTTTTACAGTCAGCCATTGAGAAATTGACCCATGATTACCTAAACTTGTTTCACTTCCCACCACTAATTAAGGTAAGTCAGGTTTTCCCCTTACTGAAAGTTTACTACTTTTATTGACACGTGCACCTGCCGCATCCACACCTACATTTGCCAACGTCGGGAACAGTTGTTTGAAGTGAAATTTAATCGTATCTGCTCAACAAAAGGCCCTTTGAAGCTAAGGATGTGTATAAATTGAACACCCTTGTTCCTCGCAAGTTGAAATATTAACAGCGTGTTCCTGATAAGAACAACACGCCTCACATGAGTGGCTAGGAGATAGAAGTGTCAATGTTGTAGGACCTCGGCCTCCCACCTGGCCCTGGAGATCTTTCAACATGTAAGTCACTGAAGGAATTCACACACCACAGCTCTGGATTATCATTTGCATTGGGGATGGGAGGTTTCTTGTTTGAATCACATATTAGTATATTTAACATATTTTGAATATAATCTGAAGGTATATGGTATACTTTGTAATAAAATCAACAAATGCAATTAATACCCAGAACTTTACTTATTCACTCATAGCTATGGTTTTTCATCTCTAAGCCCTTAAAGATTCATTTTGTTGTTCTACTTAGAACTCCATCGACATGTGCTCTAGGACCCGCCTAATTCCTCTTTGGGAATAGCTTGTAAATACCCTAAGTGTTGTGAAAAGCTCAAGTTGAAATCTCACAAAGCATCTCCAAGGTGCTAAGTGCATTCTAGGGTAAAATTGCACAATGCAAGATGCATTGTGATAAATGTAAGATAGTGACATTCAATTTGAAGTACATGAAATAAACCATTTGGCAAAGTTCTCAAAGGCCTAACATGTCATTTCTCTTGCTTTAAGTAATTGTGATTTGTAGCTTAAACCAAAATAACCAAAAGTTAAACAATAGATTAGAATGGAAAAAAACCAGTGCTATGAAATCCTTTTCTTCACATAAGTAAAATCAGCATCTAGAATGATTGGTGCTTGGATTTCTGTTTCAGGACTCCGGAGGTGAACCTGAAGAAAATGAGGAAAAAATAGTGAACCTTGAACTGGTTTTCGGTTTTCACCTGAAACCAGGAACTGGCCCACAGGTAAATCATATTTCTAAACCTTTGGATAAATTTCAATCTAATTACTCTTTTTTCCTCCTGTAACTCCATGGTTTTATGCACCCCCTACCAGCTGGTGACTTGATTCTGAGTAAATTTATAGACTTTATAAAATAGAATTTAGCTGAAAGACTGCCAGCTGCTCTGTAATCCAGTCTAGGCATCTTCCTCTCAGTCAGCTGAAGAATCCGTGTGAGGCCATCCAGACCTCAAGGTAACTCACAGCAGAGCATGGACAGGGAGGGGGGCGGCGGCCACCAGCGTGGCTGTTTATGCTACTCACATCACAGCTCCCTGAGTCCTGTTTCTTAAGGGAAACCGGTTTTGCAATACCAGGAGTGAACAACACTGAGAGTGGAACTGCAGGCCACAAGGAGACCCAGATTACCAGCTCTAAGTGGGGCTGCAGGGCGTTTGACCAACACTCAGTCAGACTGACTTTGTCATTTTTATGTCTGGAAAAATGATTTGACCTAGGTAACGTATGGATTAGAATTATAGTAGGTTTGTGTCACTTTAGATTACCATAATTAGCTAATGATGACGATGATGATGATCACTTACATTAATTAACCACTTATTGTGTACCAGGCATACAGTACTGAAGTATAAATGCTATTTTCCCCCATTTGCCAATGAGGAAACTGAAGCTCCGAGAGGTTAAATAACTTGCACAAGGGCTCCATGGCCAGCAAGTAGCAGAGTGAAGAGTTGAATGCAAGCCACTCTGTCCCCAGAACCCAAGCTCTCAACTGCTGTCCTATTTGTACCTTTCCTTTGAGGACGCCAAGGGACCTCGTAAACATAACGGCTCACAACCTGTAGCCCATTGCTTTGGTAGGCCCAGCTGGGCCACTGGCTGTTCACTGATAAAACCACACTTACCCTGGGCCATTTCTTACGAACCAGGGCTTGGAACCAGGGATTGGAAACTGTTGTGAGGGGTTGAGTTTCACCTGTGGCTTCAAAAGATGCTCCTTCTAGACACCCTGCGCTGCTGCAGGTATATTGATGCCTCTGCTGAAAGGAATATTTACCGCCCTTGTTTTGGCCACAGAATTTGGTTGAGTGAAAGCTGCTCTGAATCCAGGTTTTTTGTGTGTGATACTTTTCTTTTCCCCTGAGAATGGATCGCGGCTGTCCATTCCTGTTATTGAAAGCGGCTACAGAAAGGGGATGGGAAAGTGAGTTCCTCTCTCCAACAACATCGCAGGCCCTTCTAACCTGAGATCCTGCAGCCGTGGGCACCCTCAGATTCATCTGATGGCAAACAAATTGCATGTATCAATTTGCCTTCTTTAGTGTCCTTGGCACTTAATGTATGAGTCCTCTTTGTTTAAAGCTTTTTATGGCTTGTAGATGGTTAAAAAAGGGAGAGAGAAGAATTTCCTTGGAAGAGACTTGTGAAGGGAGGTCTCAACAAAGAAAATATTTTCAATTAACAACAAAAATGACTTGCTAATGTGGAAAACTAAAAAATATATTTTTTAGTAAAAATTAGAAGCCATAAATACGTGAGATCAAATACGATGGTCTGTTTTTAACCATAATCGTGTACACTTCTTGAATCATGGGTTACACACAAAGGCTAAAGTCACCAAAACTTTTGATACTCTGCTGTTCCGTGGTCACCTGTCCAGAGTAATAATTTCATCCACTCATTCAGCAGGCATTTACCGAGGACCTACTGTGTGCCTGGCCCTCTCTATGCTAGATGCTCAGAATACAGAGTCAAAAAGTACAGTCCCAGCTTTCAAGGAACCCACAGCTTATTGGGAGAAATAGACAGATCAATGAATGCCATGGCCCAGGATGATGGGTTTTACAACACCACGCACATGGTTCTATGGAAGTGCACTACATGAACCTCTACAGCAGATGGGAAAGGGGTGAGGGGTGGCCTTGAAGTCTTCTTGGTAGAAGTGATACTTAAGCTAAAATTTGAAAACCACTAGGAGTTATTAGGTAGGGAGAGGACATTGAAGGCAGAAGGAACCGTGTGTGTAAAAGGTCAGAAGCATGAAGCCAGAAAAACACAGGGAGCTCTTCTTGGGCTGATTTGGGTGGGACTCCATGACTCAGCTCAAGCATCCTCCCTCTGGGAAGAGTTAGCATGGGGCCAGGGGAGCAGTGTGATGAGAGCTAAGGCCAGAGAGGGGGCTGGCAGCCAGAAAAAGAACTCTCTTATTTGCTAAGCTAAGAAGTTTGAAGAGTTTGAAGCAAAGAGTAGATAGGATCAGATTTATGATTTTAACAGATCTCTCCGAAGCACAGAAGAGGATGAGCTGGAAGGGGCCATGCTAGAGAAAGATCTGTGAGCAGAGAGTGCAGACAGCCAGGTGATGGATGGGGAGCAGCTGAGCCTGTGGCAATGCCATGGGTCCCAGGACACACTGAGACGGGGTTACCGGGACTGTGTCCTGAGCTGGAGACAGGGTGAGTTGAGAGGGAGGGACCGGGAACGTGCCAAGGTTTCTAGTGTGGGCAACTGGAGAGTAATAGAGCCAAAGTGAAACATCCAGTGTGGATCTGATGCCAAGGTGCTAAAAGTATAAAGAAGTGACTGGAATGGGTGAGGGCCATCAGGAAAAGCCTTTTCTGGAAGGGATGAGTATTTTATTGAGGCTTGAAGGGGTTGATGGGCATTTGCAAAATGATTTCCTGAATGTAATGTTTAAAGCTTTTGCTTAGAGAACACTTCTTTCTAAAGAGCTCAAGTATTTCATAAATGTCATCTCATTTATCTCCTTGGCATTTGTGTGAGATGCATAAGGCATAGTATTGTCACTGCTGATCAGGGAACAGCAAGAGAAAGCGTGTGACCAGCATGGGGTGAGGCAAGGAAACATTTGAGACCAGAAATTACATCTTTATTACTGTCTTTGTTGTATTAAACATGTGCTAGCTCTCACACCCAACCCACAGCATTGAAGCTATCTGTAAACATACATCAAACAATCCTAGAATAAATTACTATCCAGTTATATACTATGCCAGATATGCTAGCCCAAGCCCTAGCATTATGAAATACCTTCTCACAAGTGTGCTTTGAATTGAAATTCCAATTCCCAGCATGAAAACCTTGTTACCTTGACCCTTAAAGGTGGAACCCAAGGAAAAAAAGACTTCCTCCAAATCCCAATTAACTGAATTCTCATAAACCCATCTTCATAGAAAAGGTGAAGCCTTTATGTCCACCCCACCTCTATGAATAGAATAGGCTGTCCAAGGGAAGACTGGAGCTTTAGAAGTTCTCTCCAAACCTCAGTCTGTAGAGCAAAGACATTTGCTTAATTTCACCTTTTCTTTAGCAAGTAAAATGAAAAATGTGTTCTAATAGCAGCCATTGGGAATGATATATGACACCAACTTCATCATGAAAATAGTAGCTACATTTTTCCTTTCCATTTGAGAAGGACCACCAGCTAACTACCCTTTAAAATTGGTATGTCATTTCAGTAATGTTAAGCCTACTAAGAGCAAACAATGAAAAATATGACCTTATACACAAATATGCAAATATATGTAGAGGAAAAAGCCTGTCAACTTTTTGTTCTAGAACTGGGATTACATTATTTCTCTTAGCTTCATTTTGTAATCAGATGGATTATTGCACAAAATGAGGCTGATTTGCAGAAGCTTGGAAGGTTGTGCACATTTGAGTGCCTTTGCCTACTGCAGTCATCAGCAGTGGCCACAGAGACACCTCGCCCATGCTCTTAGTCTTCACTGCCACACCCCCCTGCAGAGTCAGGACCTGACCAGGCTTCAACCCCACCTGCGCTACAAGAATTCTCCCACAAATGAAATTACCTTTTTCTTTTCCTTTTTTGAAACAGTCTGGCAGGGAAAACATCATGATGGGACCAAAGGCTTCACTGGCAATTTAAATTAATAAGTGAGAATGGGCCAGGTGCAGTGGCTCATGCCTATAATCCCAGTGCTTCGTGAGGCCAAGGTGGGAGGATCTCTTGAGATCAGGAGTTGGACACCAGCCTGAGCAACATAGCAAGACCCCATCTCTACGAAAAAATTAAAAAAATTCATCGGGTGTGGAGGCACATTCCTGGAGTCCTAGCTACTTGGGAAGCTGAGGCAGGAAGATCACTTGAGCCCAGGAGTTCGGCTGCAGTGAGCTGTTATCAGGCCACTGCACTCCAGCCTGGGCAACAGAGCAAGACCCTGTCTCTAAAAACAAAAGGTGAGAATGGATTTTACCCATTTACTTGGCCTGTAGCTGTTACGTCTCATGATAGGGAGCATTATCCCTGTGTTATCCTCTTCATGAGGAAACTGGGGGACACAGAGGTGGAGTGCCTTGTCCAGAGTTCCCCTAGTGAGGGGCAGATTCAGCCTGAGGGCTTAACCCCTCTATCTACTGCCTCTTTGTAGAAATTATCATCATCCCCCAATGATATATTGGTCATAAAAAGGCATTTCTTTGAGTCAGTTAATACTATTAATACATTACCACTGTTTTTGTTTTGCATGCTGAGTGCCTTATGTTTTGTAATCTACGGCCTTTGACTTGGCACAAAAGGGAAGCAGCTTCCAGAGTCTCTGGCAGCTTCATGCACTCCCCAGGGTGGCAGCCACCCTTTTTTATTGAAATATTCAGCTGCACAGTTTATTATTATATCTCTTATCAGCTCACCAGTCAGGAATATTGATTCTCAAATTACCAAGGGATAAACTATCAAATCACCCAGCAGTTTTCTCACCAAGATCTCTTTGAGACTTAATGTCATAAAAATTCAAAAGCAGAGTTAGGAAGGAACTGTTTGGGGAGTTGTCTATTACTTGTGAGCTCAACAGTCACAGACTTTGTCCTTCAAGTCCCGATTTCCTCTTCTCCCCAGTGAGGCAAAGGAAACCTGATTGTGGTTCTAAATTGATCACCTGCCATAGATAAGAGTCTGAGGTTAGGGGAGAAGTGACGGAAACAATACCCCATCTCTCCCAACACGCCAGCCACAGTGAACCCTTAAATAGGGACCAGGCTTCCAGACTCAAGCCACTGCTTCCAGATGACCATTGCATCCCATTTTGTTTTGAGAGATATTTTAAAGGGGCGAGAGAACTAGGAAGAGAAATGAGAGAAACTTTTTCTTTTTCTTTTTTTTTTTTTTTGAGACAGGGTCTCACTCTATTGCCCAGGCTAGAGTACAGTGGCATCGTCACAGCTCACTGCAACCTCAAACTCCCAGCCTCAAGCCATCCTTCTGCCTCAGCCTCCCAAGTAGCTGGGACTACAGGTGCGCGCCACCACGCTTTGCTAATTTTTCTATTTTTTTGTAGAACTAGGATCTCGCTATTTTGCCCAGGCTGGTCTTGAACTCCTGGCCTTGGCCTACCAAAGTGCTAGGATTGCAGGCATGAGCCATTGCACCTGGCCGAGAGGAACATTTTGAAGAGGTGGAAGCAGAACTGACCCACACCCTCAAAGTGGGAGATTGTCACTGAAGGACGTTCACCCTCTCCCACCTTCCACCCTCACCATCGTTTTAGTCCCTGGCCACTTCTCCCGCAACCCACTGGAAGAAATTCAGTCCATAGTTCTGCTTTTCCAGTCGTGTCATCCATAGGTTAAAAATTCTGCTTTTTACAAATGCTTCCCACTTGTATTGTGCGTTTAGGTCTTTATTAGGTTGCTTATAAAATGTTGCATTTAATAAACTTAATTGACTCTCCAGGCCCTTTCTCAGAGCACTATAAATATCAAAAACTGTCAAATAGGGCTTTTTTTCCTATTGTGCAATTTTTATAAATGGATAGATAAACATGAATAAAATAACAGGGCACAAAGAAAAGGATTTTTTAAGGAAGTATAATGCCAACACCTTTTGTAAATTTCAGAACAGCTAAAAGCAGTGCTTTTCTTTACTTTATCTTGCATTTATTAAAAATTCAGTGTGGGGAAGTTTATTTCCCATGATCAACTATTTTTTGGGAGAAAAACTCTATGTACACACACACATATTTGTGTACCTAAGTATACAAGCTGGCAGTGTATTTCTGTAAGAAATACAAGTTTCAGGGAGGAGACAAGGAGGTACTAGCCAAAGGATACCAAGTTTTGATTATACAAGATGAATAAGTCCTAGGGATGTACTGTACAGCATAGTGCCTACAGTCAACAATGGTGTCTTGTATACTTAAAAATTTGCTAAGTGCCGGGCATGGTGGCTCTTATCCACAATCTCAGTGCTTTGGGAGGTTGAGGCAGCAGGATTGCTTGAGCCCAAGAGTTTGAGACCAGCCTGGGCAGCATAGCAAGACCCTGTCTCTACAAAACATAGAAAAATTAGCTGGACATGGTGTTGTACACTTTCCAGATACTCAGGCTGAGGCAAGAAGATCCCTTGAGCCCAGGAGTTTGAGGTTGCAGTGAGCTCTGATGATGCCACTTGCACTCTGGCCCATGGCAACAGAATGAGACCTTGTCTCAAAAAAAACAAAAAAAAAACAAAAAAAAAAAAACCGCCTTGCTAAGAGGGTAGATCTTAAAGTGTTTTTATCATAAAAATAATAACAATAATAATAATAAATAAGAGGGCAAGAGGAAACTTTTGGAGGTGGCAAGGAGGTTTATGGCATAGATTATAGTGATGGTTTCACGGGTGGATATGTTATTGCCTAAACTCATCAAGTTGCATACATGAAATATGTACAGCTTTTTGTATATCAGCCATACCTCAGTAAAGTGGTTTTTGAAAAATAAGAAAGAAACACAAGCTTTAATTGACAGCAAAGAAGCAAATGCAGTTCAGAATTTTACAACTGCATAACTCACTGCTGATATCTAATTACAGAGCGCGGCGATGCACTTTGTCACACGGGTTGGACAGCCGCCTATAGAGCTAGAGCAGAACTGGGCGATGGGCTCAGTGTGTACTTGGTGACGGATTGACAGTCATGTGTACATGCTAGCGTGCCAGGAAATGTCTAACCATGGGAGAAAACAGCCCCGATTTGTAGCATTTGCTGATCTCCATGGTGTGAAGGCTCTCACCATGGCCAATTCCAAGTTACCCATCTGACGTCATGGAGCCTGAGGTTGGGAAGAGCTGTGAGCAATGGGCTCATGAGAGCTGGCTCCAGCATACGATGGGATCCTTCTTAGTCTCCTAATCAACATTATGAAGTCCTTGTAAAACAGCAAATAGCAATGTAGTATGCATGATAAAACATAGGCTTGAATAAATTACAAACACATTATTGCTGGTTACCAGCTATAATAATAGGTGTCGTTAGCTCAGAGAGAGCTCCAGTCTCCTAATGAGTCCATTGTTGGTTGGCTTAGGGCTCCTAGGTCACCGTTGTCTCATACTGTCAGATTGTCTCATACTGATCATATTGTATGAGTGAAAAATTGGGATTCAGGTTTGTAGAAAGAATATACCACAGAAACAGGGAAACAATTTTAATTTGTGTCTGTCTCTTAAAAATGTTGAAACAGTCACAGTTGGAGACTCCGTGATGACAGGCACAGTTGTTGATAGTAATAGAGGGGATCTTTGCTTTTAGAAGCAAGTTTTCAAAAGCCTCTGAGGATCACTGTAAGTCCTACAGCAAGAAGACCTCGATATTCATGGTGGCTTGTGTTTTCTGAACCAAAAATTAGATGTTAAGAATAATCAACTGTAAAAGGGATAGATTAGGTGAAGTAAAATTAAAAGCACTATGTTGGAAAATCAAGAATGTATGACAACCATATCAATCCTGGACACTAGAATTTGTATTTAGAATAGCTCAACTGGTAAGCGGTGCCTACTAGCTAAGCCAGTGTTTTTTCAAAAAGTATATTTCTTCTAGTCACCTCTAAAGTCCTGGGATGGGAGGAGAAGAACTTAGCAGGTATAACAGCTGTTTTTATATTTTGGGGGTCCTGGGTAAAAGTTTATTTGCAGCAAGTGTCCTAGTATTTAAAAAAATGGTAAGCAGTACTTAGGTAAGCACAGCACCTTCTATATGGGTGAAGAAACTCAGTCTGAGATAAAATAGATTCTTAATTATTCAAAAATGAATACCAAGACTTATTATTATTCTTTTTCAAGAAGAAGAACTAGTACCTTCCAATTTCAGATACAGTTAAAGAAAAAGAAAAGCCCTTTCCAAACATGTCAACCAACATCTGAACCATTTTAGATAGTCAAGTGTGTGATGCCTCATATGAAAGTATGCCTCACTCGATTTGTTTCACTTTATTTTAACATCATCCCCAAAGTCCCCTTTTTTTCACACATAACTTGAATAACAACCCCAAAAAAGGCAATATAGCAACCTTATCTCCACTGGTGTCTACTTGGCACCAATCTGCCCTGACCTTAGACACAAGCCATTGTTAAGGGTATAACGCATTTACATATTTTGCAATAAAACATCAGTTATTTGCATTACTGTGTCAAGTTTTACTTGATTCTTTCACCTAAAAATGACTCATTTTCCTTTCTTGTATTTTAAAAACCAACTACTCTAAGCTTGTTTGAGAATAATCAAAAATTGCCCATTTAGCTAGAAGTCATTTTCTTTTCAAAAGGCAAATGTTATTTAATCTTTCAGCTGTTCATTGTGCCATCATAAATACTTTCTTTTCAGCACAGTTGTGGGGACTGAAATGAGCCCACTAATTGCCTCCCATTTCGACTGACATGTGGTGGTTTAGTGGAAAGAGAACACAGCAGGGAGAAGGAAATAGGAGGCTGAGAAAATGAGAGCTAATTATTTTCACTGCCTCATGTCAGGCTCTGTGTCAGCCTTGTTTTTACAAACTGGAAGGTTTAGCACTAAATAAAACAAACTGGCGTCATGTTTTTATATACTGGCAGTGTCATGGAAGCAGCTGCACATCTCAAAGACAATATAATGCCTGCGTTCGCATGGACACCATCTGACAGACACTGTGAGCCACGGCTAATGAGGATATCACAGTGGTGCCAAGTGAAAGGTGCTGAATTATGTATGATTCTTCATCAGTACAGCAATAGTCCTGTACATCATTATGAGACATTGTTTTGCTGAAGAGATTAAAACATTCTTAGTTCCAGACCCTGCAACCTATACGCTCTGAAAGAGGTTATTAATGGAATTTTTAGGGAGAGTTTCTTGTGGATTTCTTTTTGGTTGAAAAACAAATCTCATGGGACAAAGCCATGGTGGGTCATGACACTGTATAGATAAAGAAGAGAAGCAAATTAACCATACTTGTATTATCTTCCTTTTAAAGGCAGCATAATAAAATATAGTGTAGCGGGGTTATACTTAATGATAAATAACCCAGGTGCTATCACGGGATGTTCCACTCTCCTGCCTTTAAAACAGCAGGTTTCGGCAGCTGAGCTAGATAATAGCAACGCGTGTAAAGGCGCCTTCGGAAGCCTAAATCGTCAACATCTTACTACTTTTAATACCAGCATGACCAAAATTTTTATCATATTTTTATTTCATCTCATGTTACTTCTTACATTTCACAACAGTCAGGTGCCTGCTATGAGACTGGCTCTTTCCACCTCCCTTGAATCTTGAAAAGTTTATTCTGACCTCTGTATTTTATATTTTAAATTGTTTCCTCAATACGGGCCTTTTTGTTGAAACCCTGAGCATTCTCGGATGATATTACTTTTTCTCCATTCATGAGGGGAAGGGGAGGGTGAAGGGATGGGGAATTTGAAAACCAACCTCTCTAAACGTAGACTTGGCATGCCGGGGACTTGGATTCCGGTCCCACGAAGCTCAATGACCTTGTGCAGTGCATCTCTTCATTTTCTGAGCCTCAGTTTCCTCATCTGCAAAATGGGGACAGTGCTATTTATAACAGGGTGGGGTTGTGAGGATTAAATAACATAGACAAGTCTTAAAAACACTATGCCAGATATATGTGAGTACATACTGTAAAGTCCCAATTTTGCGATATTCTAGAACAGCCAAGTTTAATCTATGGTGATAGAAATCAGAACAGTGGGTACCTCTGGTTGTGGAGGGGACTTCCTGGGAAAGGGCATGAGGCAACCTTCTGGGGTACTGGACATATCTTGTTTTTTCTGGTGGTTACACAGGTATATACATTTGTCAAGACTCATTGAACTGTACACTTAAAAATCTGTGCCTTTTATTATATGCAAATTATTCCACAATAAGAAACTACATTAAAATTTTTAAAAATATCTGTAACCTTTAGGTAAAGGTGATCTATAAAAGCCTGAAAGCCTAATTCCAGGGTCTGTTTCCTTCAGGAATGTCCCAAATGATCTTGGTCTTAGATTTTTTAAAAATTTATCTATAGTGTTGATATTTACAATTAAATTTTGATAGGGAAAAATATATAGAGAGAGATTATTGTCTCTGAATTACCCAGAACTTTAAAGTTTAATTTTTTGTGTGCTACCTCTAATCTTTTTTTTTTAATTTGGAAAATTTACTGCTGTCTTGATTATTTCTTTTTATTCCCTCACCTTTTCCTTCCTTCCTTAAGAAGGGATGTCTATGTTTGGCATCATTTGTACTAGCTTGGAACTGTAAAGAATTTTAAACAGCTTGCAAAGAGTGTAATAGTGATTTCTCACAAAGAGATAATTTAGCATTAACCAAGTGTTGTTTAGGATTTTATCTTCACAGTGTAAGAGTTTCTGTTTTCCTTGGCCAGTAATCTTAATTCAGAGTTCACATAATTGGCAGTCCTGAAGCAGTCCAGATGGAATGCGGTCCCGCCCTGCATTAACCACACACTTGCTCCTAAAATTATCCAGGTATAAACGTACATATCCCGGGCACCCATCAGAATTGTCATAGTTTTCATTTGTGTCGAACGCAAAAAGTCCCCTCTCCCCAACAAAATTCCATTTGTTTCTTGTAGATTTGCACAGAGAGGCAGATTTTCTAGCTAGTGGAAAGTTTCGGGTAACTATTTTTCGCTTCTCAAAACCCTAGCAAAAGCACTTCTCAGTGCCCAGCTCTGCTCGTCGGGCCAGTGCCTTTTTCCTATTGAGTAATTAGCACTCCCTAGAAATGTTCATCAAAATACACATTCAAACAGTGGGAATGTCCCCTTAGATGGGAACCTAGTTATGAAATAAAAATCCATGATAGCCAGGCCCTATCTTCCTGATTTTACATCTGCAAAGAGGAGCTGGTTGTTCCTGGTTAAGTTAGTGGAAGTCACAGCTAGCACACAAGGCCAGCGAGTAGGGCAGGCGGAGGAAAGTATTTGTGATTTCAGTGGCACCATATGCATTTTTAACAGTGATCTTTTTCAACAATGGAGGGAAAATTGGCTATATTGGACTTCCTAGAGATGGTATTGCAATCTCTGCCATGGAGCCTACAAAGGAATTCACAGAATAATTTAGATTATTTGTGTTTTTGCCTTTCATATGGACTTTGGAAGGTGAGACTTCCCAACACTGTATTAACCTATAACTAGGAAAAGTTCAGGATTCAGAAAAAACTAAGGGGAAACCTGCTCTTTGTAGCACTAACAGCACCTGGGTTCAAATCTGAACTCCACTCGGCATCACTACTTGCATGATCTTGGTCAAATTACCTCATCTCTCTGTGCTTCGGTTTCCTCACCCAAGATAAGGCTTCCTGGCTGTCAGTCACATTTAATGTCACCTCCAGACATCTGATGGATCTTATTAGTAAGGCCGAACCAGGATCTGCTGAAGAAGGGAGGGGCAGAACTGGTGTTATGTAATCCATCTATGTAAGAAGATACAAATTTATTCCTTTTTCCATTTATTTCATAAAACTGGTCATTGTTATATTGCCACTTAGCTGAATCTTTTTTCAACTCTGATCATTCACTGGTATTGGGGTAACTCAGTGCCCTCTGCACCCCCAGACTCTGCCCAGTTGAGATGCTGGGAGCCAGGCCGCCTGCTCAGGCTGGGTCACAGCCTATTCCAGACCACTCTTTATATCTTCCTGCCCATTGAAGTGCCCCTGCTCTCTGTCCCGTTCGTTTTTTTTTAGACAGGTCTCAGTCTGTTGCCCTGGGCTAGAGTGCAGTGGCATCATCATAGCTCACTGCAGCCTCAAACTCCTGGGCTCCAGTGATCCTCCTGCCTCAGCCTCCTGAATGGCTGGAACTACAGGTGTGTGCCACCTCTGCTGCTAGTGAATGGCTTTAAAATCAGGGTCCACAGTCCCCATCACTACCAAGATGCCAGAAAGGTAGCAATTGTGCAAGTAAAACCCTGTATTAGACTCATAAATTTGTGGAATTGTTACCTTTAGTGATGTTATTGGTGACTTAATTCATCTTATTTGTTATGAAAACCTTTTCAGTGATCAATTGGTTAAGACCTTGTTACATGGCATCTCAGTGTTTGCACTGCAGTTGTGGTCTGTGGAATTCAGTAACTGTTGCTTAAATCCTGGTAGTTGTAGACAATCCTCATTGACAACCTATGACTCACTAGCCGGTAAAAATGCTAAGGATGCCTTAAGTTAATTAGAAATGGAGCAGAATTTAAGGAATTCCATTACTTTATTTGTGGATTACTTTTCTAAACTAGACAACAATGACATCGTAGAGGCCCTGAAAATACCTAGGAGCTATGTCAGGGCACTGGCAAATTAAGTTAATGATTTAGGTGAATATTGCATAATCTCTTTCTTTCTCACCCAGCTTTATAACAAGCAGTACCTACTTTTTAATGAAATGGATAATGCCCCCCTTTTCTTATAACTTCCTTGACTGTAGTTTTATTCCTTCTGTTGCTACCTTCTTTTACGGTTCAGGTAAGGGACTTTCTTTCAGATAAGAGAAAAAGAAAATTAAAAAAATAAAAGGTCTGTAACCCTATGGATCAGTGTTTGTCCAAGTTGGACTTTATGGAGTAGGGAAGCAGTCACTGCAGGAAGGACCCGTGTCCACTTGCTTTTTCGGTTGTAGTAGCAAAATCTCTGGTGCTTCTCCCTCCTGCCTGTTGTCACTGTCTGGCCCAATTTATGGAGCTCAGCAAACCTGTCCAGTGAGTCCGTCCTGCCACCTCTCCCAACTGCCCTTCCCCACTAGTATCTCCTCCAACTTTGGACTCAGGCAGCCTGGGCTGCTGTATTCCCACCTGCACCACTTACTGGCCATGAAATCCTAGGAAAGTTCCTTAATCTGTTTGAGTCTCATTTTTGTTACTCATCTAAAGGGAAAATAGACCTGACTTTCGGGGTTATCATGGATATCAAACAAAATAGCACAGTGTAAGTGCCCAGCAGCATGCCTAGTGCATAGCAAGCACTCCATAAATGTGAGTTCCTTCCTGTCAGTCTGCTTTGGAGCCTGGGTCACGGGGGATCTCCGGGGTTATGAAGTGAGAGTGACACAGAGGGAGTCCTGGCATTTACACGCAGCCAGGGATCTTTTGACTGTGCTTTTGACTAATTTCATTCCCAAACTTGACCAGCAAAAGAAACAGAACTCAGTAAATTCATCTCTTCTAAAGCTTTTTAGTCCAGCCGCTGCCTTGAGGAGGCTCTTGCCATTTCAGAGAAAAGCAATCATGACACCAAACAGTCATTATCCTGCCCAGTTATCTCAGGGCCCAGGTTGCCCGGGTTGCAGTGGCTCCAAAACAAAGAAATACTGAGAGATTTGTCAATTCTAAACGACTAATTTGATTTATGTTAGCCAAGAGCTAGGTTTTCCTTTTATTGACTAGACCTTCTCCTTCACTAATTGGCTTTCCATCTTGTGCATGTGGCTGGGCAAAGAGGGTCCCTGTCCTCAGACACCAGCCCACTTGGGTCTGCACTTCACCCAGAGGCTTTCCTCAAACATCAGGCTGCCCAGGCTTCCTGTTGCAGCCAACATGTTTTCAACAGGCTGTTTGCTGATGCCCTGCCATGAGAATGTCTGAGCTTGCTCCAGGAAATAGTCCAGGTCCACTCTTGTGGGAGCATTTTCTAGTTTCAGCATGTCAGGTGCTAGGTACATAGCTGTAATCTCTCAAGAATCTTAATCCTTGATTCTTCAAAAAACCATAAAAGAGAATGTGAGTTTATGGTCTAGGGATCAAATTTGGTACAAAACCTGGGTTTATTTTTCCTTTGAATTGTATGCACAGTTTTTGTCCCTCAACATTTTTGTTATATTATTAAAATCTTCATACAGCAAAGTTGAAAGAATTTTACAGCAAACCCTCATCTACCCACTCCCTAGATCCAACCATTAACATTGTACTATACTTGCCTTATCCCATATCTGTCCATCTGTCTGTCCCTCTAGCCGTCCATCAGCCTTATATTTTGATGCATTTCAAAGTTGTCTGCAGACATCAGTACACTTCCTCTTAAATACTTCAGTATGCTGGAATTCAATTAAAAATGCACAAATCTTAAGTGTATATTTACTGAGTTTTGACAAATGCATACACCTGTATACCCCAAACCTCTATCAAGAGTACTTATATCCCCAGAAAGTTCCCTCATACCACTTCTCAGTCAGTCCCCATCTGTAGAAGTAACTACTCTTCTGAATTTTTTCTACCATAGATTAGTTTTGTCTGTTCTAAAGTGTTATATAAATGGAATTGTTAGTATGTTCTTTTTTTGTGTAATACTTCTTTCACTCCTGTTAATGTTTTTAAGATTTATCCATGTTGTTGCATGCATCAGTAATTTGTACCTAAGTAAGACTCCATTCTATGAATATACTACAATTTATCCATTCTACTTTAATGGACACTTAGGTTGTTTCCAGTTTTTTGGCTGTTATGATAAAGCTGCTAAGAATATACCTGGAAAAGCCTTGTTTCATTTCTCTTGGGCAAATACCTAGAAGTAGAATTTCTGGGTCATAGAATAGGTGTATGTTTAGTTTTATAATAAATTGACAAAACTTTTTCTAAAGCAATTGTACCATTTACACTCACACCAACAATGTATAAGAGTTCCAGTAGCTCCAAATCCTGGCCAACATTTGATGTTATCAGTCTTGGGCCATTCTGGTGAGTGTACAGTGGTGGCTCATCGTGGTTGTAATTCACATTCTCCTAGTTACTAATCATGCAGAGCACTTTTTCATTATATGGTGATTTCATTTTAAAAAATTAACATACCCTCATTTAAAAATCAAGAGGTTTCCCTTAAGAATTCAGATTCTCAGCTTATCATGAAACATTAAAGACCTAGCACAACTAAGCTCATATATCACACTGGAACGATCAACAGAAGCTGAGCAGTGGCTGTGCTTTTAGGGCAATTCCTCTTAGTTCCCCAGAGTCCCCTGCCCTCCCCATAACTCCCCAATTGTGAATTACCATCATCGTCGCATTTGTAGTGTTGTTTTCCTTCCTATTAGGACGAAAGTGAGCATTTCTCGAACCCATATTCTTAACAATCTGGGAAAATGAAAGGCAGATCAAGAGGGGTTTATATTTCAAAAAGGTAGAAAGACCCCATTTCTTTGTAGCAATGAGAAAATGTTCCTATAAGGTTGAATATGTGGGCCGGGCGCGGTGGCTCACGCCTGTAATCCTAGCACTCTGGGAGGCCGAGGTGGGCGGATCGTTTGAGCTCAGGAGTTCGAGACCAGCCTGAGCAAGAGCGAGACCCCATCTCTACTAAAAATAGAAAGAAATTATATGGACAGCTAAAAATATATATAGAAAAAATTAGCCAGGCATGGTGGTGCATGCCTGTAGTCCCAGCTACTCGGGAGGCTGAGACAGGAGGATCGCTCGAGCTCAGGAGTTTGAGGTTGCTGTGAGCTAGGCTGATGCCACGGCACTCACTCTAGCCTGGGCAACAGAGTGAGACTCTGTCTCAAAAAAAATAAAATAAAATAAAAAAATAAAAAAAAAGGTTGAATATGTGAATTAAATGGGTCAATTCTGAAAGGTTACAACTTAAGGCTCTGTAATGAAACTGCCTGGCTTTACTTTTTTTATTATCTGGCTGGCCCCTTTAGGATTTTGCGTTTGCAACTCCTACAACAGAACACTCAAACTGATAAATTATGTCTCAAGGCTCCACCAACAAGGGGTTATTTAGATATACAAAGGGATCTAATTTCATGTCCTTTTATTGAAAAAGGAAAAAACCACTCCAATAATACTTCATTGGGAATATTTTATATGTTATAAAACATTGAGACTAAAAAAAATTGTTTCACTTTCTCAAATTCTATAATTTTGCTTTTAATTCCAGGATTGTAAGTGGAAAATGTATATGGAGATGGATGGGGATGAAATTGCAATAACCTACATAAAAGATGTGACATTCAACACAAACCTACCTGATGCGGAGACTTTAAAGATGACAAAGGTAGGGTTCTATTTACGGCTTAAAAGCTTTTTTGAATTCACAGATATCAAACAAAGACATTAAAATACCCCAGCAGTGTGCTTTTGTGCTTGTCGATGCTCACATCAGCTCAGCCTCAAGCTGGCTGTTGAAAGGCACATTTTATTTAGCAGATTGAGATCATAATAGGTTTTTGTTAAAATTCCACTTATGCTGTGTGAAATAAAAAGCACTGCAAAAGTGTATCGTTTAATTTTTTTTTTAATTTTTCTTCCACCTTTCTTCCTGCTTACTTTGTCATTGATTAAAGGAGAGAAAATGCTAACAATGAAAATGTTTACTTCGGATGTTGAGTCCTTTTTAAACTTGGAAACTTGTGAGGAGGAAGACTTTCTTGGTTGAGCTCAATTTCTTGAAGGACTTAGACGAGGGTATTGAGGCACACGTTGAAGTCTTAATGGCCCCCTCACGTTCACACCTATGAATTCCTGGGGTGGCCAGAGAGCATGTTACTACGCTCGGGTCAAGACAGAAGCATGCCCATGAAAATGCTGAAGAAAGACTTATAAAAATGCTTAGCTTGTTCTTCAAAATGGAAAAAATTCAATTCTGTACCAATCATACTGAAAAAATACATATGAGACTTCAATTGTAGAAGGTCAACAACTTCAGGCAAATAACCACAATGTCAGTAGGACCATCTCCCTAACCTCACAGAAACCATTAACTCTAGCTCGCTCTTAACTGTGCATTTGGTTTCAGTGAAGAAAGTGAGGCTTGTAGCAAGGAAGAACCAGGGTACGAACACAAGTAGAGAAATAAAATGATTCTTCAAAGCCATGCATTAGACTTGTAAATGTGTTCTCTTCATAGGCATAAGATTGCTAAACACCCAAGTCCTTTTAATTTACAAGTGGATTCATCAAGTAGATTGATTTGATATTCATTGTTGGATTCCTCTGTGCAACTGGGAGTTATTTCAATGGCATTATTTATCTGGAAAGGTTATGATTTGGTTTTAACTTTTTCCTCTTTTGTTGGGACATATTATATGTGTTTTGATGTCTTGAAGACTGGAAAGGTTCTTTTTTTCTTCCCCACCTGTGACATGGAGTTGGAAAACTGAATGCAGGTGTTTTTGCTACAGTGCCATATACACAAAATCACAGACCAACATTATTTAACAGAGCTTATAGGAAAAGTAAGGCTGGGGCAGACCATTCAAAATTTATAGCACTTGTTAAAACCAACAGAAACAAAAGAACTAGCACAGCTAAATCTCTACCACATTATCTTAGCTCACTCCTTTGCAGCCTTAAACCTTGAGTGAAAGAGGGATGGGAGGAGAATGCAGCTCACTTCTTAAAAGAGACTGTTTTCCTCAAAATTAATATAGGATCCAAGATCTAGGCTTCTTCACTAATCCTTTGTTTTAATACAATGGGAAAATATTGCCACCGTTTCTTCATTCATACGTGCAGCTTTGCCAGATAGCCTGAGATGGTAGAAAGCACAGTGATTGTTGAAGCCACGAAACCAGCCACTGCTTGCACTCAAGGAAGGCACTTCTGGGTCTTCTTATATTGTTATGGCTTTCTCTTAATTGTGAGAGAGCTTTCTGCTGATGCTTCAAACTTTAGCATGAATTAATGACCTTATGATAGGATTAAGTGATAGCAATGCTGTTATCAGAAAAGAGAAGATTGTCCAGGACTAGCTGTTGATGAATACACAAAAGGATGTCCTATGAAAAACAAAACCCAAAGTACTAGGATGTTGTGAGTAATCACATGTGAACCAACAAGGCTTTCAAGATAATCTGACATTATGCCCCCATTTTGCCAATTGTGTGTGGCACTATTGGCCTCAAAGAAACATACTATAGCAGAGCAGTCTGTTTTATGATACTACAGCATCCTAACTTTTGTTTTTCAGCCACCATTTGTAATGGAGAAGTGGATTGTAGGAATAGCGGAAAATCAGACTGTGGATTGCACTGTCACCTATGAGGTAAGCTCTGGGGGAGGAAGGCTGGTGCCTTCACCAACAGTTAATGAATAGGGAACTGTTCCCTCAGCATGCTTATAATTTATTGGGATTTACTGGGAGAGAAATTATTTAACCAACATGAATATGGGAAGAGCAATATAATTTCTCTAACAAAAGTGTTGGGAAGAAAAGAGAACAGGATAAACTTGCCTAAAGAGAGAGAGAGGTAGTACTTCATTCATTCACTAGTTAGTGATTGAGCACCTTCTATATACCACGTAACATGTTAGGTACTGGGGGTACCCACCAGTGACTAAAACAGGTCTTTGCCTTCTTGGCTCTTAGAGTTTAGGGGTGAGGATATGTGAATCATTCTTCAAAAGCACAACCCCCACTACCACCTTGAGGGGGGTCTATTACCAAAAACAGATCAACATATTCTATATATTTTTCCTTTGGAAACATAGAAAAAAATTATACTTTTGAAAAATATGCTATTAATATTAAAATTCATACATTTAATGGTACCTGCTGGCAGGTACTATTCTGTGATTAGGATAGACTAGGTCTATACCCTCTTGGGGCTTATATCCTGGTTGGGGGAAGATAGATAGAATGGGTGGTAAATGGAAAATAGCATGACTTGGGGCATTAGATGGGGTGGTCAGGGAAGACCTCTTCACTGAGGAAGAGACAGCAGGGAAGAGCAGAGGAATAGCAAGTGCAAGTCCCCAAGGCACAGAGTACAAAGACAAAAGATCATAGGGCCTCAGTAAGGAATTTGGATGTACTATACACATAACAGGAAGTCAATGGGGCATTTTAAGTAGTAGTAAGAAAGAACCTAATTATGTTGTAAAAATCAAAATCTTTCTTCTGTACAGTAATGTGCATATAGTTAACAATATTGTACACTTAAAATTTATTAAAAGAGTAGATTTCATGCTGTGTATTTTTTACCATAATTTTTAAAAACTCACATTAAGTGTTAGAGAATGATCTCTCTATAAATATATTTCAATAATCTGTGTTCAATAAATATATTTAATACTAATAATTTTTTAAAAATCAACAAGATCTTCATGGCTTGTGGGACATATACCTAACAAGGTAGACAGACCCTCTGGGTAGCCAGGGGACGGGTGCAGTTATAGCACAGTTCTTGGCACACATTAAGGTATTAGTATACGAGTATCATCAACAGGACATGCATTTCATTCATTCAACCATTCATTCAAGAAACATTTATTAAGGATTTACCATGAACCAGGCACTATAAGAGGTGCTTATACATGTTTTATCTCACTAACCTCATGTAAATTCTGCGAGATAGGTATTATTATCTTCATTTTGCAGATAGGGACAACAGGCTCAGAGAGACGAAAGGAAGTCCTGAGGTTCAGGGTATGTAGTGACAGAGTTAGTGGAGTCACACTGATGTCTTCTGACTATAAAAACACTGTCTACCCTTCCCCGGCTCCCCTGTTAGCCTCTCAGTGGCTGCAGTACCATGAAGGAAGGCTGCCTCGAGCTGGACTTCATCCTGGACATCGTGATGGTTTCCTGAGCTGCCAGAGTTTGGCTTTCGGTGTTTGAAATCCGAATCCTGGCTAGTCCACTTACCCAGCCTGGAATCCAATGAGTATTACAGCAATTCTCTATCCTCACCTGCCAGGGCACACAGCTTGCCAGGGATGAGGCACCTGAGAAGTCACATTAATTGTCAAAGTGTCAATTGTAGGGCACAAAACCCAAACAAAAGAGATTGTTTAGTCTTGGGGAACTTGGAATCTAGACTATTCTGAAGCCTGTTAACTGGTCCTCACTACCCAGGAAAAGTCTTCGTTTTTTTGTAACTGGACAGTTAAAACAAGCCAGTTTTCAACTCTGCCTGCCTTAGACAGTTCTGGAGACACACCACAACCAATTCTTTTCTTCTCGCTCCCCTTCCTCTCCCTCCTTCTCCTCCTGTTTAGACTCCATGACATGCCACTTGTGTCTGGACTTTTCACTTCAGAGTTTT
This sequence comes from Eulemur rufifrons, assembly GCF_041146395.1. Classification (NCBI taxonomy): domain Eukaryota; kingdom Metazoa; phylum Chordata; class Mammalia; order Primates; family Lemuridae; genus Eulemur; species Eulemur rufifrons. The sequence continues at coordinate 53,787,119 of NC_090983.1, read as the reverse complement.
TTAAAACATATTTTCATAACCATATTGAATCCTAGAGACTATTTAATCAACACGGATTTGTGACACCTGGTGAGGAGGGAGATTTCAGGACAAGAAGGTGGTGTGTCCTCAGCTCTTCCTGATCCTTATTTCTGAACTCTCGATCCCATCTCACTTTTGTGTCTGTACATCACGAGTGATCCGTCCCTCCGTGCTGCCCACGTTCACCCAGTCAGTCACCCTTGTGCTCACAGGCAGTCTTGGGCAACATGGTGGTCAGATTTTCATTTAACAAACACAGCATCTGTTTGCAAGTACTATATATAGAAGAAATTATTTTTTATTTCTTACTAAACAAAGAGGTAGTTGAGATTTGCCAAATGTTAATAGATTCTGGGATAAGACAAACATTTTTAGCTACTATAATCTAGTAAGGAATATATGTTATAATACATTAAGGAATAAGGTGCTATAAGCCACTAGGGAATAAAGTGGTTAAAATTTTCCTTTTAGTCAAATTAGCATATTTAGGCCAACTGTTCGGAACATCTTACCTTAATGCATGATGATGGTGCTCTAAGGAGTGAAATTCAAGTGATATAATAACCTGAGTGTCTTTTCTTCCCATTTGATATATGTGGGTCTGTTTGGTCATGTGTTTCTTTTCTTTTCTTTACCAGAGTGATGTTAGAACTCCAAAAAGCACTAAACATATCCATTCGATTCAGTGGAGTAGAACAAAACCTCAGGACGAGGTGAAAGCAGTCCAACTTGCCATTCTGACATTATTCCCCAACTCGGAAGGCAACCCTGGAAGCAGGTCTGACTCAAGTAAGTTAGTGTTCAACGTTAGATTTGTGCTAGATTCCAGACACTTAATTTTGAAATTCTCATACCAGAGATAAGTGCCAGTCTGTGGGTAGACAGATTTCTAATATAATACTGCCTTCTTGTACTTTTACAGTATTGGTTTTATAAACAGATTATATGAAGAATAGGATTTCTAGACTTATGACCATATTATAATAAATTTAAATATTTGGATAACTATGGTAAAAGATGAAAATTAATGATTATATTGCTTTAGTCAATAAAAATATATATGTATGTGTATATACTCATATATTTAGTTTCCAAAAGTGTGCCTGTAGATAAAGATATGAATCTTCTATGTCTAGCAAGCATTCCTACAAAGCGACTGCTATCACTGGGACAGCTTCTTGAGTCCTGAACACCAGTGATACATCAAAGCATGGGAATGATTAGGAAAGGAGGAAGGGAGGGAGGGAGGGAAATAAGGATAAGAGAAGAAGGAAGGGAGGATAGAGAAAGAGAAAATGTGAGATGCATATGATGGATAGTGGTGATAGTAACTATGGATGATATAAAGAAACAATTTAGAGTAACATAGAAGAAGGTCAGTTGACTTGCTGTAAAATGGGTCATTATTTGGTGGATTCAGGAGAGAGGTTCTGACCCTTAGCTTTGTAGGTCCAGAGACTCTAATACAACTCAGAGTTAGGCTCTGCGGGACTGCGATAAGCTAACAAACACATGGGAGGTAGATAAAGCCCCATGCAGTTCACTGTTTCCCATGAGAAATGTACCCGCCGAACAAACCAGAAATACGTTTTCTGATCTGTGCATTTTATACCCGAGAGGAAAATATACCTAGGAAGCCATATCAAAGGTTCTTTGGTGGGCGTGGAATCAAAGCAAGGGGCTCCAACGAGCTGACCCTCATGGCCGGTCTTGCTGAGGTATGACTACGTAGCTCATGACAGAGTTATGAGAGCCCAGCTCCTATCTCCTCCACTGAAAGGACTGATCTACCAAGCCAACCAGGCATTTTTAAAGGTCCACAAGCCAGGGTGCCCAGAATCCTGGACAATATTCAAAACCTACTAACAAATTCTTTGACAGCACGCTGAACCTGTAAACCTTTGTCAATACAGTTGATTTGGTTATTCTTTCACAAATAGTCACGAGAAGACATTCTGAGCACCAAAACATGTTGTCAAACATCTTTTAGGGTACACTATTTCTACACATGACTAACCTGTACAAGAGGTGTTGATTCTCTCAGAAGGTGCTCCAGTTCTAAGTCCTTTTATTTGTCAGTTCAACGGTCTTGCCTTGCATGCCTACTGTCATAGCTTTAAGGACTTTCTTATTATGATAACTAATGCTTATGGGGCACATTATATATCTGTAGGGCTGTCATAGCCATGATCCTGTTTGATTTCTACAGCAGCCTTGCATTCCTACTGTATTTTTCTCTGCCACTAAAAGCTGGTTTTCTGTTTCCCTGCCCACATGACACAACATGGCTGCCAATAACTTCAAATCCTTTTTTATATAGTTTAAATCCTACTACGTTAAGAGTCAGCAAGTAGATACTTCATTAGTCCCAATTTCAGATTCCCTGGGGTAAAACTTATTAGAGCTTTTTTTTCAGCATTCTTCCACAGATCAATTAACTGCATTCACAGGTGAGGGGATGGTGGGTGGGGTGGGTGGTGAGGACACTCTGTGGGCATATGGTAACCATGTGGGTGGAGACAAGGTGGTGACAGTCCCAAAAGAAGGCAATGGACAGACATCTCGTAGGTGTCTTCTACTTCTCTTAAACAAAACTTTTAGGAGACAGTTATTCTGTCTCTAATCTGTACCTACCTTCTACTGGAATTGCTCTGGATAAATTTTTTCCCTCTGATTATGATATTAATAACAACTGGAGAGGTTACAGGGCTGACCTCTCTTTGCCTTACTCTAGTTTTAGCTCGTTTGCTTCCCTTCCTCCCTCCTTATATTCCTTTTTCCAATGTGATATGAAGACTCAGAGGATACCATCTGGATTAGTTAAGATCTATATTTCAGCTGCAAGTAGCAGAAAACCCTGTTTCCGCTGGCTTACTAAATTGGTTCTCAAAGTGTAGTCCCAAGACCAGCAGCATCCAGATCAACTGTGAACTTGCTAGAAATGCAAATTCTCAGGCCCAATCCTGGACCTACGGAATCAGAAACTCTGAGGGTAGGACCAGCAGTGTGTATTTTAAGCCCTCCAGGTGATTCAGAAGTACTCTAAAGTCCTTAAATCACTGGTTTAAACTGTAGTAAAATTTATTACCTTTGATAACAAGAAGTCCAGAGGTAGGGCGGGCTCCAGGTGCAGTAAGATAAACCGGCTCAACCATATTAACATTGAAGAATGAACCTTTCCTTCTCTCTGCTCTGCCATGCTCAGTACGTTGCCTTTGCCATCTGCCTAGCTCTTCTCGTGTTCACTGTCATCACACAGAGATATAGCAATGCCCAGGGGAGATAAAGGGTCAGGTCCCTCCTGGTTCTCATGTTTAGGACTAAGGAAAACTTTCCTGGGACCCCCCAGCAGACCACCCCTCACCAATTCTGTTTTGACCAGAACTGAGCAACATGTCCATTCCCAGTCATGGCATCCGCACATCTGGCTGGGGCTGACCGAAGCCTGTCCCTGGAGCCAGAACGCAGTCAGCTCCCCCGACACACAGGTCTACATGGAGGGGCTTGGATGCCGAATGCAGTCAGGGCTCTGGTGGAAGCTAAAATTCCAGAGAAGTCAGGATTAAAGAAAGAAAGCACTGTGATTCTATGTGATTCTGCTCATCTGAAGTATCTAAAGTAGTCAAAATAAAGAAAGAAAGTAGAAAGGTGGTTACCAAGGGGTGGAGAAGAGGGTGTAGTATTTTGTGGATGCAGTTCGAGTGTTGCAAGATGGAACTATTAGAGAGACCTGTGGTGCAACAATGTAAATATACTTAACACTACTGAACTGCACACTTAAAAGTGGTTAAGATGGTAAATATAATGTGATTTTTACCACAATAAAATGCACACGACAACAAAGAAGGCACTGTGGTTGATTGAAGCCTGTGAAGCGTGCCTGGATGCACGAGCCACCTGTGCCTGGAAGAGTCTCTCACCTCAGGGGTGTGGGTCCCCTGTGCCCAGGCATGATGGAGTCAGAGAAGTGAGCATGCTCTGCGCCCCCCAGAAGCTCCATCTGCACAGGCAGGGCCACAGTGGCTGAGGACGCTGGCAGGGAGGGCCACTCAGGAACTCTGGAATGTGGGTAGCACAGTTTAGGCTCTGGGGAAACAGAAAAGATCTTAGGTGTGAGGGACTTGCTTATTCACTGAAATATAGCTTACTAAATGGTCCTTGTTAGTTAACTATTTTCTTTTACCTTAATGTCTATTTGTCGTGCAGCTTCATTTCTTTATGCTGAAAACACGTCCTATTCCTGAACGTCAGGAGTCTTTCCTCTGGAAACATGAGCTGTTTTTCTTTCCAAAAATCTCTAGCTATCTCAACCTTCAGAACCTTGTTTCTTTTATCTACATTTAGGGTCTTCTAGGGTTTAAAAGTGCTGGTTGGGGGCCAGGCAAGGTGGCTTACACCTATAATCCTAGCACTTTGGGAAGCCAAGGCGGGAGGATTGCTTGAGGCCAGGAGTTCAAGACTAGTTTGAGCAAGAGCAAGAGCAAGACCCCATCTCTACAAAAAATAGAAAAATCAGCCGAGTGTTGTTCACGCCTGTAGTCCCAGCTACTCAGGTGGCTGAGGCAGGAGGATCACGTGAGCCCAGGAGTCTGAGGTGCAGTGAGCTATGATGACACCACTGCACTCCAACCCTGGGCGACAGAGTAAGACCCTGCCTCAAAAAAATTAAAAAAATAAAAGTGCTGGTTGGCAAAAAGTCTTTTGTTTATCAGACATGCCACAGCCACCTGAACATACTTAACAGTGATTTCTAGAAGTGACAACACAACTAAGTAGGAAGAAGATGGGATTTAGATACATAAGGACCTGGGATTACTGACTGAGGGACCCTGGGCAACTTATTTGACCTCTCAAGCTTCCTCAGCTATAGAATAAGACTGTTGACATTTACCTAAAAAGATTATTGGGAAGATTAAATGAGATAATGTAAGTAAAGCCCATGGAACAATGCCAAACATATAGCGTATATTCAGTAAGTATAAATGCCCTTATTTTTAAAGAATTATTTGTAGTAATAAAGGAAACGTTCTTCTACCTAGCATAGAATTTCTATGAATGGTAAAGCTTAGAGCATCCCAAACAGCCTTGAATTATCCCAAGACAGGCTTATGAATGAGGCAGGCAGCCTCAGTGTGGCATAAACGAGGCTCATTTCCATTTCTTCTGCAGGTGCTGATTGCCAGTGGTTAGACACTCTGCGGCTGCGGCAGATTGCATCCAACACTTCTCTACAGCGTTCCCAGAGCAATCCAATTCTGGGCTCACCATTCTTCCCATACTTCGATAACCAGGATTCCTATGCTGCTGCTGTGAGGCGGAGCCAGCCGCCCATTAAGTATCAACAGATTACACCTATAAACCAGTCCAGAAGCTCCTCTCCTACTCAGTATGGACTGACCAAAAACTTAACTTCTCTGCATCTCAACTCCAGGGACAGTGGCTTTTCCAGTCTTAATAATGACAGCTCTTCAGAGAGGGGTCGATACTCAGACAGGAGCAAGAACAAATATGGTCGTGGTAGTGTGTCCCTCAATTCTTCTCCTCGAGGGAGATACAGTGGAAAAAGTCAGCATTCCACTCCTTCAAGAGAAAGATATTCTGGAAAGTTCTACAGGGTTTCTCAGTCTGCACTCAATACTCACCAGTCACCTGACTTCAAGAGAAGCCCCAATGACCGCAACCAACCCAGGACCATCCCAGGGATGCCTTTGCACGCTGAGACTGACTCAAGAGCCAATGAGGAGGAGAGCAAAGTGAGCGAGGGGGGGTGGACAAAAGTGGAATACCGGAAGAAACCCCATAGGCCCTCCCCTGCCAAGACTACCAAAGAGAGAGCCAGAGGGAACTACCGTGGATGGAGAAACTTTTAATGACTTTAACCAGATGCATTTTCCTAGGCAGGTTTTTTTATTTTAATATAATGGATTTTGATAATATGATACCTTCAGATGGAATTAACAAAAAAGAGAATTCTTCTGTTTTTTGGGTTGTTGGGAAATACCTTATAATTGAGACTACAGCCAAACCAGTGCCAAAATTATGGATGTTGATTGTCCAGTTACAGTAACTAGACTTGAAAATAACTACACATATTTTTCTCCCGAGTTAACTTTTATTTCCTAGAGACAGAGTGTCGCTTTATCATCCAAGCTGGAGTGCAATGGCACAGTCATAGCTCACTGCAGCCTCAAACTCCTGGGCTCAAGCGATCCTCCTGCCTCAGCCTCCAAACCTGGCACATGCCACCAAACCTGGATAATTTTTTTTTTTTTTTAGAGATGGGGTCTCCCTATGTTGCCTAGGCTAGTCTCAAACTCCTGGGCTCAAGCCATCCTCCTGCCTCGGCCTCCCAAAGCACTGGGATTACAGGCATGAGCTCCTGTGCCCAGCCTGAGTTAACATTTTTAGAGGAGGAGTTATGCCGTCTTTTTACCTAACCACTGATGTTCTCACTGATGTTAGCAGGGCCAGGACTGGGGTAAGGCAAGTGAGGTCAACAAAAAAAATCAAAATTCTAGGTAAAGAAGGATCAGTAATACTGATTTTTCCTTTTGTCTAAGGCTCCAATAGAGCCCAGCAAGACGCTGTTACCAATCCTGTCTTTATTTAAAATTTTGAGGCCAGGCTCAGTGGCTCACAGCAAGAGCTTGAGATGAGCCTGGACCCCTTCTCTATTAAAATTAAATAGTAAATAAATAATATAAATTTTTGATATTTTGTTCTTCATGAATGTTTTATATTAGCTTTCTTTTTTAAATATTAAAATGTCATTTATCTGATTACTGAGTTTGGGGGGTTTTTTTTTGATGTCCCCAAATTTTGTGTCCAACGCAAGTGCTTCACTCATCTTAACCTTGTCTAAACCCTGCTGGTTAGTATTTATTTTAGTAAGATCTTTGTGTTTTTATCGTGGTCAGAGTTGAACTGATTTGGCTTGTCATTGTTAGGCAATAAAAAAGGTTATTGAATTTAATGTTGATTATGATACATATCACATTCATTAAGATTCATCTGAAACCAACCATCTAAATTGCCTAGATTTGTGGTTGTTTCCCTCCCTATTCTCCCAGGGACTGTTTTTTTTTGTTTTGTTTTGTTTTTTGTTGTTGTTGTTGAGACAGAGTCTCACTTTGTTGCCCAGGCTAGAGTGAGTGCCGTGGCGTCAGCTTAGCTCACAGCAACCTCAGACTCCTCGGCTTAAGCGATCCTACTGCCTCAGCCTCCCGAGTAGCTGGGACTACAGGCATGTGCCACTATGCCCAGCTAATTTTTTCTATATAGATTTTTAGTTGTCCATATAATGTCTTTCTATTTTTAGTAGAGAAGGGGGTCTCGCTCAGGCTGGTCTCGAACTCCTGACCTTGAGCAATCCACCCTCCTCCGCCTCCCAGAGTGCTAGGATTACAGGCGTGAGCCACCGCGCCCGGCCCCAGGGACTGTTTTTGAATATTATATTCTATGTTTTACCAAAGAAGGAGCAAAGAGGGGAAAACAACAGTCCATAAATTCCTCTTGAGGTGTCAGAAATCTAAAATCTAAAAGAAAACAGACACAGAGCAAGACAGTAACGTCATAAGCTAAAAGCCAGAGAAATTTAAAATTACCAACTTCCCTGCTAGAGCAAGACATTAAATAGCAGCCTTGTAGCAAGACAGCTCTAAGCAGCTAGGGGTGAAGAGGTAAACCACTGGGGGTGGAAGGAGGCTGCCTGCAGTTTAGGGCAAGAATGTAGAATCCAGCTTGTGAACCTCTATTTTACAACTCAAAAAGTCAGGTGGCAACAAACTTATGTCAAATAAATCAGTATTACTTCTATATTCTGAGATTCTGTTGAGCATTCACTGCCCCTGAATATCAAGTGTTCTCGGCCCTGCACAGGACCCTGATGCTTTGCAGAAATCCAGATGACACACTGGTGATTCTGTGGGGTTGAGTTCTCTTTTAATAGAAACCCATCATCAGACTACGTGCATATGTTCCAAGAGTAGCTGCCCTGCTCTACTACAGTACTCCCGGCCTGGTAGGGAAAACAGTATCTGGGCAGCATTAAAGTCAAGGTTATAGGAAATGACCTTTATTTATAAGGGAAGCTGTCATGACCTACACATTGATTCAACAACTTGATTTTATACAAGTTCCATTGTGTGCCATCTGCATATACGAGGGAAGGGTGTAATCAGTTATGGAAGTACTCTTTTCCATCATGCATAACCAACTTCTAAAGTTTTAAGTTCCACTGTGATCCTTTCTCATGAAGTTTATATCAACCACGGTCTGCTTTCAATTATTTTTCCCATTTTTCCTTTGTTTAAATTTAAAGAAAAGTAGACTAATACAAAGTATGCTATCTTAATACCATGCTGTTTCCAAATAAGCAGTCAAATATTTTCTTTGATTAGAATTTTTGGATAAGTAGCTGAACACAATCTTGACTGAGTCACTCTGAAAGAAACACAAAGTATGGCCTTAATTATTAAACAAAATGTGCATTCTAGGGAATTATTGAAGACTCAAGTTTAAAAGGTGCTACGCAAATGATTGCTAGTTTCATGCTATTTTTCCACATCTAGCTTTCTTGAGTTATGGGTTAGAAAATCCAAGCTGGTAATAAAATGACTCAGTTATCTATCTCAGCCCTATTTCTTGTAACCAGTGACCACAAAGAGGTTATTCTGACAGCCTATAAAACTGACCACTTTGTAATGTCTCGTGAAAAATACTTGTCAGCATCAATGCTCCCAGTCAAAATCAAAGTAAGAACATCTGCAGTCTGCTTCTTGATTGTAAACAAATGATAAGAGTTGGATGTTCTTTAGGTCTTTTTTTTTTTTCTAATGATGCTTATTCACCAAAAAAAGTTACTTGCCAGGTTGAACGACGAATGTAAGTCAAGAACAAAACAAGGTTTAACAGGACTTTTTTTTTCCATCAAAATAAATCAGTTGCCAACAATGAGAAACTGCATTAGTGGCAAGGCGCTGAAGTTAAGACCAAAAGAAAAAAAAAAAAAAAGCAAGAATATTTTATGAGAAAAAAATTATAGTAGGAACAAATCAAGAGAGTATATCTTGGACTGGGCACTTCTAAATATAGAGATTTGGTGGTCCCTGTATGGGCTTCAGAGCTGGTCTGGAACTGCCAAATCTATATAGGTTGCTATCATGGAGGCAGTCATGATTCCAGGCAAAGCCCAGACAAGGCAGGATGTTTTGCTCTTTGCACAAAACCACTGGCTTAGCAATACAATGGACTCGCCTCAGTAATTGAATAATCCCAAAACTGTGTAAGAGAACTAGGAATTTTTTTAAATCAAGAACTACTTTAGAAATAAGTATAAATTATCAATTGTTTTCATCCAATTTATAATGAAGATAGCTCATAAAAATAAAAATTAAATTGCAATATTTCAAACTACTCACAGTAAAATTTAGAACAGTAAAATCTAACCTGGGAAAATTATGTTAAGAAACAATGACTACAAAAGAAAACTCATGGTTGCAGAAGCTATTATTGGTAAAATTCAGTATGAACAACAAAAAAAATTGATACATACTAACTTCATTGTAAAATTTAAATGGAAAGGAACTGATCACATGGGGAAAAATCAGAACAAAAAAATTTAATATAAAAGTGGGAAACAACATCATGTTGGATAGAAAATTAATCGGGAAATTAGATTGACGTAATTATATTCACTCCATGTAATTCTTTTTTCACAAAAACATTTCTCAATATTTGTATAATTCGGATCAAAATATTTTACCTATAAAGATAGAGTCGAAATGTCCTGGGATGAAAACAGTAAGGTCCGAATCTCCTGTAGTTCCAAATGGCAGGGTCAAAACATCCTGGACACCCCTCAAGGCATTCTGACTTAACTGTAACTTTTCCAATTCAGATGTACCAAAATATTTTATGAGCTCTGTAAGTACCTTCTCTATAATTTGTCCTTGCACTTCAACAAGTTGGTACAGATATGGTATGCTTCTAAAACTCTGGCTCTCAGAAACTGCTCAGTTATAAGATGTCATGATTTTGTTGTGCAAGCTCGTTCAGGATGTAGCATCATTGAAATTTTAAATCATAGAGACTGTGCTTAGGAAGCTCATAAAAAGCTCTTGTCATCGTTGGGTTTGAGGAGCTACAGTGAAGCCAGGATGCCGTGGGGGAATTAGAGCATAAGACCTAGACCTGCTTTAGCTTTACTGTCTATTTGCTATTACTGGATCTGGTTTATGAGATTGCCAAGGTGGAAAAAGTGCCAAATCCATGGTCAAAATTGTCAAGGCTTTGGTGTACTAGCTGGCCAAATAATGTATGACCCAATCAACAGTTAAACAATGAAGAGTTGTGACCTCATAGTTCAATCAACACCAAAGTCAAGATTCAGTTTCCATAAGAAATATCCCATTTATTCAACTCTACCAGAGAAATTCCTTTCCTAGCACCTAAATGACTCTCAGCCTCATGGACCAGCTGATGTCCTGCCTGGCTAGAGACCTCCCTCCAGGGCTCCAGCCACATTATGCATTCTGTACCTCCCTAGGGGGCCCCTCAGGACTCACTCCCTTGCACCATTACTTCACCCTTGCGGTCCCACTGCCCTGAAGGTGCTCTGTGAGAACAATGCAGCACTGCCCAAGAACTTGACAATAAGGGAAATAAGACTAACCTCTGAGAATTAATCAATGAAATGGCCACAAATGCTGCAATACCTCCCAGGCCTGCAAAGCGTGTTTGTAAATCAGGCTGGAAGTATGAAGCAATCCAAAGAGAACACGAGTCTTTTAGATTCCGTGGTGAGTTTGGGGACAGCCAGAGCTGATCAGCATTGGCAGCCTAGAATAAGGCAACGCACAAAGGAAAAGATTAGCCATACTGTGCAACCAAGACCTGCATGCAGGGCACAGCCTGCCCGATCACATGTGGTGACCCTGTAAACAGGACATTGTCCAGCACAACCCCTCCCAAAGTGACATGAGAATCGACTCAGCCTGAGAGACACAAACCTGGCGTGGAGATGGCCACATGACCCAGCTCATGCAGACCTCTTCTGCACCACGGTCTGCCTCACACCCACCGCAAAGCCACCAAACATGACACTACAGCCACACTGAAGTGGCCGCCGTGCTCTCCCTTGTCTTCGAAACTTTGTACTCCATCCAGCCTGAGCAAGAGTGAGACCCTGTCTCTACTAAAAATAGAAAAAATTAGCCAGGTGTGGTGGTACATGCCTGTAGTCCCAGCTACTTGGGAGGCTGAGGCAGGAGGATCTTTTGAGCCCAGGAGTGTGAGGTTGCTGTGAGCTAGGCTGACGCCACGGCACTCTAGCCCGGGCAACAGAGTGAGACTCTGTCTCAACAACAGAACAAAACAAAATGTTGTGCTCCTCCCATCCAGCTTCGCCTGTATTGTCTGCTACATTACCCTTCCTTACTTCTCTACTAAGACATCAATCACCACCTCCAGAAAACCTTTCCAGATCCCCGGGCCTGAGTCAGGCCCTCCCTTGTGGTTCCCCTAGAACCTTTTGGTTAATCATATTTATCCCCCTCTGTTGTAATTCTCCCAAGATCTGCTTGTCTGTATGTCCCACTAGACTACCAACTTCATGAAGCCTGGGATTTTGCCTATCTTGGTCCCCGGTGTGTCTATAAGACATAGTCGGTACTCAGTCTGCTTGTTAAATAAATGGATTAATTGTTTATTAATCAGGCTAATAAGTATCAAATCATCTAAATTCTTGTTCTAATTCCATGTTCATTAAGTGACCTTAACAGAAGTCTGCAATCAACCCAATGTAAGTTGGCCCCTGAGTGCAACACTGAGACACTGATGAAGTTTTGGCTGTATTACTGAGAGCAGATTCTGGGTATGCCAGGCCCTTAAGGGAAAAGCCAGTCTGTTTTTCCTAAGAAGCAGCCACTTGCATCATAGTAAACTGTACTCATTTTCCATTTTGAATTTCTACACCTAGCGTAGCACTATAAATGCAGTTCTCAATAAACATTTCTCACAGGAATAAAAAAAAAGAATAGAAATGCTATGTATGTTTAAGAAATTCACGCATAGATGTGTGAATGTCCTTTTGGACATTTGTAGAATCCTGCTCTATGGCTTTCCTTTCCAGAGGCCCCAAAGTTCTGTCTTTTTAATGAATATAAATTGTTCCTGATCCTAGTGCCCTCTCTGATCCTGCTGTGGCGGCTTCTAAAAGTGCACGAAGCTTTACTGAAAGTCTGACCTGGCAGTTTTCCTTTCTCTTACCCAAAGGCACCAGGCACGCTCATTAGTTGCCAGATGATGCCTGTTCTGGCTGAGACTGGGGGGAGGCTTTGTGTTGGTGCAGGGACAGCTCAAGACTTGTCAGCTGGTAGTGGCTGATTATCAAGATGTCCAAACTGGCTCCTTTGCTATGTGTAAGCAATTTAATTTTGTGCCCAATTTCAATCTGCAGCGTACTGTATGTCTGCATCTGCTGTGTTAAAGCATTCATTAGCATTTAAAGGGGGAGCTGATGGTATTGATCACTCTTATTAAAACCAAAAACAATCATGCAGCAGTAACTGATGCTCGTTCTCTTCAACCGCTGAAGTCACAGCCAAAGTTTATGTATTCGGAACACCAGCGGAAACAGAAAACGAGTTATCAAACCAGGGGTCTAAGTGGCATCTGTTAGAGGCATTTATGGCTGGCCACCACCCTCCCCACACCCCAGCTTTCTGGATTATGAGCTCCTTGAAGGTAGGAAACTTTATTACTGAATTTCTGCCACCTGGCCCAGAATAAGCTCTCAATAAATTTTCTGATGAGGGAATAACCAGTGCATGTTATATAAACAGTCTCCAAGAACAGCTACATTTTTCTGACAGACACTGTAATAGCTATCTATGTATTGCTATGTAACAAATCAACCCAAAACGTAGTGGCTTAAAATGAGAACAAGCATTTCTTATCTCACACAGGTTCTGCAGGTCAGGAATTCAGGAGTGGCTCAGCCGCTGGCTCTGGCTTGGCTTTCTAATGAAGTGTCAGTCAAGACAGTGATTGGAGACACATTCACCTGACAGCTTGGCTAGGATGGAGGGTCTGCTCTCAAGACGATTCTCTTGGGTGGTGCTGGTTGTTGGCAGGAGGGCACAGTTCCTCCCCATGTGGGTCTTCCCACGTGTTTCAGTGTCCTCATGACCTGACATCATGACTGGATTCCAAGAGAGAGCAATCCAAGAGGGTGAAGTGAAAGCTACAATGTCTCTTATGACCTAGCCTCAAAAGTCACACCCAGTCGCTTCTGTAACATCTTACTGTTTACACAGGTCAGCCCTATTCAGTGTGGGAGGACTGCACAGGGCTATGCCAGGAGGTGAGAATCACACAGGTCAGCCCTATTCAGTGTGGGAGGACTGCACAGGGCTATGCCAGGAGGTGAGAATCACGCAGGTCAGCCCTATTCAGTGTGGGAGGACTGCACAGGGCTATGCCAGGAGGTGAGAATCACACAGGTCAGCCCTATTCAGTGTGGGAGGACTGCACAGGGCTATGCCAGGAGGTGAGAATCACGCAGGTCAGCCCTATTCAGTGTGGGAGGACTGCACAGGGCTATGCCAGGAGGTGAGAATCACACAGGTCAGCCCTATTCAGTGTGGGAGGACTGCACAGGGCTATGCCAGGAGGTGAGAATCACTGGTGGGGGGCGTCACCTTGCAGGCTTGCTACTATAGACACCACTAAAATCTCTGGACTCCCCATTGTAATCTGGTGTCTTCTAAGCTTTGCTTTTTCTGCTTATTTTACATTTTCCCACCATCTAAAATTTGAACCTGAGCATAATTTAATTGAGTGTTAGGGCAGGAAGGCATCTTGAAGACCATCTACAGAAGTTCAATGTCCTCATTTGACAGGTGAGAAACCGAAGCCTGGGGGGTGAAGTGCTCGTCCAGCCACTCAGCCAAGTAACAGGCAAAGGCACAGCTTGAGGCCACCCAAGCCCGCTTGCCCCGCACTGTTCTCACTGAAGCCCATGCTTTGTGAAACGTGTGATCTCCTGTGAAGTGAGCGTTCACGAGGTCCGTCAGCTGACACTTGCTTTAATAGTACAGCTGAATCTTCTTGCGTCTCCATAGAGATCAAGACAGTCCTTGTGGATTAGTGAGTAAATACTTCTGAAAACAAAACGTTACGGCAGTTAAATTTTTCTCTTTCCTTCATCAGGCCTGTGTGGCTTTCTTGGGGTTTTGTGGTGCTACAGAGAAAGTATTTGTTATATGGAAGAAATATTTCTAATAAAGTTACCTGTGAAATGAATTTTAATGCTCAATTCAGTCAAGCAAACATTAGCTGAGCGCCTACTGTGCATTAGGTATTGGCCCTGCATTCTCTCTGATTTCCATTGTTAATTCAGAAACAAGTCTCAGAGGTAAGGGGAACTGTTTCCCTAAAGACTAAGGACACCTGGAAAGAGAGATTGAAACAGCCAGCCATGGTGGCTCACACCTGTAATCCCAGCACTTTGGGAGGCCAAGGTGGGAAGATCACTTGAGGCCAGGAGTTTGAAATCAGCCTGGGCAACTAGCGTAGCACCCCTCAAAGACTGGAGTGGGAGGATGGCTCCAAATTTGAGGTGGCTCTAGGGGCCTGGCTGGCGTTGCCGGATCCTGGCCCTTGAGCTCCGCCACCACTGTGAGTCAGCGACCCACACACAGCTGCTGCTTGCCATGCCACCAGCATCCGATCCTGTCTGCTGTCTCTACTTCAGCCTGCAACAGCAAGGCTTCCCATCCCTGCTGCTAGCTCCTGAACCTTCAGCTGCACCTCCCACCTTTAACTGGTAAATCCTTCCATATTCCTTGTTTCAAAGTTCCAAAAGAGGGAGAATCTATTCGGCCCAGCTCATATTTTTGAGATGGACCACAGAAGTTGCAGGTCACTTGGCAGACCCTAGGTTGGGTAGATGCCTATCCCTGGTCTTGTCAGCTGTGGCC
This sequence comes from Eulemur rufifrons, assembly GCF_041146395.1. Classification (NCBI taxonomy): domain Eukaryota; kingdom Metazoa; phylum Chordata; class Mammalia; order Primates; family Lemuridae; genus Eulemur; species Eulemur rufifrons. Next base: position 53,772,117 of record NC_090983.1, on the reverse strand, counting down.
TAGAAAGAGAGGAGCACGACGATGGCGAATGACAACTCACGGCCAGTTAGGCTAATGGGGCTTGCAGGGGCGATGATTTCTCTCAGAACGGGGTATAGACATAACCTTTCCAGCACACTGTTACTCTCTGGTGTCTAATCTGCACTGTTTGCTACAAAGGCACATTTCAACTAATTTGCTGAATTTAATAAATCTATTTTTATGTGGTACTTGTAAAAACTGTACCAGGAAAATTATGTAGATAAAAATTTCTGCTTTTTAAAAAAGATCAGATTGGATATTTTTATATACCAAAGTGTAATAATCCATTTAAACCAATATTAGCCTGGGCGCAGTGGCTCACACCTGTAATCCTAGCATTCTGGGAGGCCGAGGCAGGAGGATCGCTTGAGCTCAGGAGTTCGAGACCAGCCTCAGCAACAGTGAGACCCCCATCTCTACTAAAAATAGAAAAATAAGACAGGTGTGGTGGTGCACACCTGTAGTACCAGCTACTTGGGAGGCTGAGGCAGGAGGCTTGCTTGAGCCCGGGATTTTGAGGTTGCTGTGAGCTAGGCTGACACCATGGCACTCTAGCCCGGGCAACAGAGTGAGACTCTGTCTCTAAATAAATAAATAAACAAATAAACAAACAAACCAATATTAAATTGAGTACCTACTATATGTAAAGTACCAACAAGAACAAACTTCTTAAGAGTAATAAATAGAGTTTGTAGAATTTGAAAACTAGTATAATAACTTAGTGATCACTTAGTTCAGTGTTTCTCCAACTGAGGTCAAATGTATTCTAAAGATCATACATTCTCTAAGAAATTTTTTTAAGTTTTGTGTTTATAGTCCAAGAATAATGTAAAAAAATTAATATGAGTATATTCCAGATCGTCTGTATGGTGACCTCAAACCTATGCACTGCTATGTAAATTCAGTGTTCGAGTCTGTGTTTTTGTTGATGCTAAATAGTATCAGTGTTGATGTTGGTGGGCTAAAGATAAAAGAGGAAAACTTAATTCACATGAAATGCATTTATGCCGAAACTCACTGCATGCAGTGGTTTGGTTTCCCAGTCATTGGAACAGAGAAAAATGTTGACAGAATTGAGTAGGTGAAGGCACTGTTTTCCTCACAGGAACAGCAACTTTGCTTTAAAAATGCATCATTCTTCATATCGAATTAATGTTCTTAAGTTTGATTTTGTTTATATTTATTTGTAAGTTTGTTAGGGTTGTATAGTTGAATGACAACTCTCAGGTAAGAGGCTTCTGCTTTTTGGGTGGTGTTTTTTTTAAAATAACATTATAACTAAAGTACTTCAGTAATACTAGGAGAATGTAATAATTCTTTCCATTAAAAGGATGCCATATATTACTCAAGTTTGAGGAACACTGATTTGGGTCAACCCTACTAATTTTCAGATGGTAGGCACAAGACCTTAAAATAAACTATAGTTAAACTATAGTTATAATTATTACTACTACTGAGAATGGGAGAGAGAAAAGGCAGGAAAAAGAAGTCAGAAAGTGACCACAGTCAGGTGTCCCAGGTAAGTAAGTGAGACAGACAAAACCTGTGAGCTACTTAGGACAGGGACTGTAACTGATTCATCCCAAGTGGCTGGGACTTCGATAATCAATCAACTATTATTAAACTGAAGTGCCCAAGGCCACACAAGATGGTGATACAGCCAGGACTAGATTTTTAGACCTGTATTCTTTCCTAGACTCCACCCCAGGAGCCTTTTTGTTTGTTTGTTTTTGAGACAGAGACTCACTCTTTTGCCCACTCTGTGGCATCAGCCTAGCTCACAGCAACCTCAAACTCCTGGACTCAAGGAATCCTCCTGCCTCAGCCTCCCGAGTAGCTGGGACTATAGGCATGCACCACCATGGCTGGCTAAATTTTTCCATATATTTTTAGTTGTCCAGCTAATTTCTTTCTGTTTTTTTAGTAGAGATAGGTCTCGTTCTCGTTCAGGCTGGTCTCGAACTCCTGAGCTCAAAGGATCCGCCCTCCTTGGCCTCCCAGAGTGCTAGGATTACAGGCGTGAGCCACCACGCTCGGCATCCAGGAGCCTTTTCAACTCTCGCTTAAATGGATCACTTAACTGTAGTTACTTTCTGACTTTTTTCTGCCCTTTTTCTCTGCCCCATTCTCAATAACAATGATAATTGGAACCACAATTGAACTACAGCTGACTATGTGCCAAGTGCTTTACAAACATGATCTTGTGTACTATTTAATTAGACTCTAAAAATCCTGGATTGTCTTCATTTTTGTTTTGTTTACTGTTTTGTTTTTCCCATGTCTTTATCTTATAAGTTTCTTTAGCTAGGCAGCTATTCAAGCTGAATGGCCACAGAGTGTTCCTGAAGGGTGTGCACTTTCAGCCTGAATTAGGCCAATGTGTCTATTACCGGAATCATGAATTAATGATACTTGTCAGTCATTATCTTGAGAGCTTTTTGTTGTCCTTAAAGACAGTTCATTTTGCTTGCTATATGACTGTGGCAATTTGGTTCCTAATAAAAGACAGTTTCCATGCTAGTGGAAACCTTTGTGTTTTATGGTGTTCTGCTGTGAGTTCTGTTTTCCTTAGCCACATCCCCTGAAAGAAAACACCCTTTCTCTTCTCCCCTCAATCCATCATTCTTACATAGACAGGTTTCTCACACAAACAGGAAAACTATCAATGAAACAATCCCTTTCCTTTACGTAGTGCTTCACAGCCAATCACAGATGCTGGGCCCCCAAAACAGGCGACATTACCAAGTTAAACACTGTTATCTCTGTTCCACAGAGGTGAAAGATTTCCCTGGTGATTAGAAAAAGCTAGAGTGCTGTCCAAATTTTAATGCAGAAGAACCCAAGCTTAGTCTTTTATTCAGATCATTATGGACCCAAGACTACAAGACTGATTCCAATCATAGCTACAGAAAAGTAAGAATGAACATTCTGCTCAACGTGGAGGAGCAGGCTGGGCACCTGTAATCCCAGCTACTCAGGAGTTAAGGTGGAGGATCCCTTGAGCCCAGGAGTTCAAATCCAGCCTGGGCAACTGAGCAACATAGTGAGACCCCTGTCTCTCAGACAAAACAAAACAAAAAACCTGTAGGAACTTAATCAGGCTCTGTTGTAGGCCGTGGTGCTACAAAGAGAAGACACTTGGCTTCTCCCAAGTGGGGAACTGGCATGAACTCCATTAACCTGTATTTTATAAAAAACAGGAAAATTTCCCTCTTTGATTTCATATGTATCTTAAAAGAGAAGTTCTCAAAAGGTAGCTATTCCCCCCACCCCTTCTAGGGGTAGGAGGTAAACTGTTATGTGAGATGAATGTCTCAAGTTTTATTAACAAGCTATTTTACCAAGTAAGGTCTAGGTAAAAGACACTGGTTCTGCAGCTCCCTAGAGTTGATGTCATATCAAGGTTGAAAAGAGCGACTGAACATTGATTCTAGTTTAAAAACAAATGATTAAGAACACAAAAACAAAAACAAAGAAAATCAATCATTATCAACACACACTCCTTTTAAAATTCTCTTTGCTGAGTTTGGTGCAGCATTTGAAAAGCAAAACATTACCACTAACAGACCAGGCAAGGAAAGCAAATCACAGCCCTTTCTGCACTTCCAGGGTTGGACCTTGACCAGAGTCTGAGTGGGGATGAAGCCAGGAGAAGCCAACACTGGCTCAGCGGGCTGTCAGAACCCCCTCCCCCAAAGCACTGCCTCATTTACCAAAGCAAATCCTTTTTCTGAATAATGTTGAGCTGAACTGAAAAGACCAAAATTAAATAAACTTAAACTAAAATTAAATAAATTAAAATACCAAATTAAATAGAGAGCTCTGGTTTTTTTTATAAGTTGTTCTGGTGATATTTTATTTTATTATTTATTTATTTTATTTAGTTCAGTGGCTTATAGTGATTTAGCACTGATTAATGACTATCAAATCATGTTACTGCTAATCCTGAATAATTTAGCTTTTGTCCTGCTTACCCTTCTAATTTATTAACCACCCATATTCTTAAAGACATTTTCCCTCTCTAAATAATTAAAGTCAATAAAATAAAATAAAATGGGCAGTGTTCATTTTGAGATTCCTCAAGAGCTCTGATTTTTTTTTTTTTAAGAATGATCTTCTTAAGTCTGCATCTAAAACCCTTCAGGTTAAAGCTAGAGGTTTCTCAAATCAAACTGCCTGAACTCAAATTCCAACTCACTATTTTCAAACTGTATGACAAAGGTATTAGGTTATTAAGTATGAAATGTCCGATTTCCTTAAGTACTAAGTTTGATAGTTGATATCTCTGACATTTCACTTTGATACTTTATTTTAATTGTGAAGGTATATCCTCATTCTTTCAAACACATGGTTTGGCTTGTGATTATCTTTCAAATTTTTTTTTAGAGCAATTTTTGTGAAACCATGGATAAGTCAAAAATTGGTGTTATTTTCTAATAGAAGTTCCATCGTAGAACCAATGCTGCGCAGAAAGCTCAAAGTATCAGCGAAGTGTTTGGGAACAATGTGGCTAATGAATACACTGTATGTCGATGGTTTGAGAAGTTCCATTCTGGTGATTTCAATCTTGAAAATGACCTGAGACAAGGGTGGATAATGATGAACTGAAAGATATAGTGGAAACGAATCCATCTCAACCTAGTCCTGAATTAGCAGCAAGGTTTGACTTTACTATTCCAACAATATTGGACCATTTGAAACAAATCGGCAAGGTAAAGAAGCAGGATAGATGGGTACCACATGAATTAAACAAGAGTGGGAAGAGAAATCGTCTCAAAGCTTGCCTTTCTTTGCTGTCACAACATAAAGATGAACCATTTCTACACCATATGGTTACATGGGATAAAAAATAGATTCTTTTTGACAATCTCAAGTGTTCAGCACAATGGCTGGATAAAGATGAAGTACTGAAACACAGTCCAAAGCTGAATATTCATCAAAAGAAAGCTAATGGTGTCTGTTTGGTGATCCAGTGCTGGTATTGTCCACTACAGCTTCATGGAACCTGGTCAATCCATTACAGCGGATGTCTACTGCAACCAGTTGGACAAAATGATGAGGATGCTTGTGATTAAGCTGCCAAGATTGGTCAATAGAAGCAGGCCAATCCTCTTGCAAGACAACACTCAACCACATGTTCCTCAAACTACAGAGGCTAGACTTGGAAACTGTCTGTCATCCACCGTATTCACCAGACTTTGCACCACCTGACTACCACTTCTTCCAGGCTTTGGACCACTTTTTGCAAGGAAAAAGATTCAATTCTCAACAAGCTGTGGAAAAAACCTTTCGTGATTTCGTCACCACTTGCTCTCTAGGCTTCTTCGCTACTGGCATAAACCAGCTACCATTAAGTTGGCAAGACTGTGTTGATGGTTTAGGCACATTCTTTGATTAATTGTACTGCTTCTTGTTTGAGATAGAAGAAGCTAAACTTTTGATTTGACATTGGACATTTCATATTTAATGACCTACTACTTAACCCTACTGTGTTTCAGTTTCCTCACCAGTATAGTGATAATAATAGTACCTATCCTATTTCATGAGACACATTGCTTAGATGGGTGAAAGCCCAGCATATAGTTAAGTAGCTATTATTATATGTGATCAATGTTATAAAAGTGAAATATACTCCACTGACATTTGCAACCCCATCAGCCCATCAAAATGGCAACCTGCCTACATGGGTGATTCTGTTCCATGATAACCATTGTCAGAAAATCACTCAATGTACATACAGTTGTCATAGACAAGAGACCAGGGCACACATAGACAATCTCAAAGGTAATTTCCATGTGACGGGTGTCACTGGAAGTTGAGTGGTAGAACATCATTCTCTCCCATGGAGAAACTTGGTTTGGGGGTTTCCCATACACTGGAGTCATAACAAGTTGGTTCTGCAACCAGCCACGTTCAGTTATCTCAGGTATGTTTTGGTGCAGGGTCCCTTATGCTTTTTCAAATCCTGGTTTCCTCTCCCTTATTCCAGTCTCCCCCAGTAGATGTCCCCACATATATGGACATACTTGAGGAAGACCGACAGAAGCATACTCCACAAGGACACATCAAAACTATTCCCTGCCCACTATCCAGAAACTTTCTGATCGAATGGCACAAAGTTTCCAGACGTTTGTTCCTCCCCTTCCTCCTGTGTGCAGTCACTCAAAACAAGGACCTCCGTGTGCACCAGCATGCAGCAACTGTCATTACCAGGTTCAAGCAACACCGCTGAGGATCAAATCTTCACCTTTTGAGCTCATGTTTTCCACAAACTCAGCACCCAAGTGTGCGGAGGATATGCTTCAAAGATACTCATTTGAATTTTTACTTCCATAGTGAATGCCCTATGGCCTAATTACAATTATTATTCTGAGCCAGAAAACACAAGTTGCTTTATTTGGTAATTGAGAGGAGAAAACCTGAGCCAGAAAGACCTCCTGACACTTCATACCAATAAATTGGAAGAAAATGGCCATGCTCCCCTGAAGGAGACAGCGATCAGCGGGAATACTTACTTAGTAATGGGCTGCACATAATGTGGAAGCATTTTTCTCTAACTTTTTATTCTAATAAACTTCCAGAGCTCCAAGAATCACATTGTGGCTTGTGACAGGTTGGGGGTTATGTGGCAGGAGTTTTATATGTCTGAAGTTAATAACAGCCTGTGGAGATTATATTTAACTATGAGTAAACATCTTGTGTGGAAAAACAGAATAGGCCCAATGTTAGACCCAGCTAGAAAGTACCAGAATATTCTAGCTGAAGACTGTAAGGGCAGCCAAGTGTCCATCTGCCTTTCTTCCTTAGGAGGTTCCCAATATAGCCAATACCACCTAAGTGGTTTTCTGGGCTTTTCTAAGGCTCATAGAGTTTGAATTTCTTTTCTCAAAATTCCTATACTACTTATCGTCTGACATGTACATTCTAACACTTGATTTTAATATAGAATATGTTATCAAGTGTTGAAATGGTCTAATTGTTTCTGTAGATTGGTCTTCTCTCACTACACAGTAGCTCTCTCCTCAACAGAAACATTGATAATATCCTTTGAACAGCCAATAACACCACAAAAATAATAGGCATTAATATGGACTGTATATTTGTGTCCCTCCAAAATTCATATGTTGAAATCCTAACCTCTAAGGTGATGGTACTAGGAGGTGGGGCCTATGGGAAGTAATTAGGTCATGAGGGTGGAGCATTCACAAATGGGATTCATGTCCTTAGGGATCCAAGAGGGCTTTCTTGCCCTCTTTCCTCCACGTGAGGCTATAACGAGAAATAAGCTGTCCGTAACCTGGAAGAGGGCCCTCACCAGAGGCTGACCATGCTGGCACCCTAATCGTAGTCTTCCAGCCTCCCAAACTATGAGAAAAAAATTTTTCTGTTTATTGGCCACCCAGTCTATGGTACTTTGTTACAGCAGCCCACACTGAGAAAGACAGGCAGAGAGCCCCGACACCATTCACCGACTGAAGTCATTGTAACAGAGGTAAAGGTCTGCAAAGGGGCAAAATGTATTACAGGTTGTCTCTTTAAAATCCCCCACCCTTTTTGGGAATTAAAACCTGCATTCCTGCTCAAGGCCAGTCATCAAAGGGGCAGAAAAATATTCTTTTTTTCTTTGTTTTCTAGTATCTTAAACCTCAGGAGATGGCTCAACAGAATTATCCTGGCAAAGGTCACGAGATCATCTTCACCGGAGATAAGGTCAACCAAAACCACCAACTATGGTCAAATAACAGCCTGAAGCCACGTCCAACCACTGAAAACCCCCTTTAAAAACCCTGTATGTCTGCTTAAAGGGAGGATGATGGCTCTTTAAGACGAGAATCTGCCATCCTCCTCATTTGCTGGCAAATTAATGAACTTCTCTTTCCTTTTCCTCAAACCACTTGTCCTCATTCTTCAATCCCATTGATTCAGCCTCAGGGACAAGTACCAAACTTTCAGTAACATGACTATGATGATTCACAATGAAAACACCAGTATTCAAATGTCAAAGCCAGTTCAGCCTGCTCTTTCCTCACAATCACATGTCAAAAGGCAAACAAAACATGTGCTTAATAATATAAAATACATTTAAATATTTTGATACATTTATTGCATTATTCTAGTGTGGTAGAGAGATTTCTCAATCAGGTGATCCGGTTTACATTCCCAGCTCTGTAAATTATCTGTGTGACCTTGGGCAATCACTTAACCTCCCTGTTATAGTTATTAATTCACTTAGTCATTTAACACATTTTTCGTTATCATTTGATTTTTACAGAGTGTGGATCTAGAAAGGGACACAAAGATGACTAAGATTTCCCTAAGTCTATCTACCAACTCTTTTATTCTAGTTTTCATTTCTGTGATTTTTTATTTTGAAAAGCTTTTCTTCTGTTGTTCTCTGACTATTCCTTCTTCATAGCACCCTGTTCTCGTTTACTATCTTCTCATCTCTCTGAGGATATTGATGCAGTCTTTTTTTATAATGTTTATTTTTTTCCCTGCGGAGTCTCTGTTTTCTCTAAGTTGCTTTTTCTCTATTTTTGTAGTTTGTTTTCTTCGTCTTTAATATTCCATGCTTTCATCCAAAATCATCTTTTAGAGTGAGGAAGAAAAGTTGATAGAAACTCTGAACTGTCAACTATAATCTCACCATGGAACAAAGGCTGTTTTTTTTTTTTACTGAGACAGAGTCTTGCTCTGTCACCTGGGGTAGAGTGCCGTGGCATCAGCCTAGCTCACAGCAACCTCAGACTCCTGGGGCTAAGTGATCCTCCTGCCTCAGCCTTGCCAATAGCAGGGACTATAGGTGTGCACTACCACGCCCAGCTAATTTTTTCTACTTTTAGTTGCCAGCTAATTTTTTCTATTTTTAGTAGAGACCAGGTCTCACTGTTGCTCAGGCTGGTTTTGAATGCCTCACCTCAAGCAATCCTCCCAGAATGCTAGGATTACAGGCGTGAACCACCTTGCCCAGCTGGTGCAATGGGTTTCAAAATGTTTTGATCAAGTCAATAGTAAGATGCATTTTACATAATACCTCTACGTATGTGAGTATCAATCCTCTGTGTGTATCAACCAAAAGTTTCACCCTACTTTTTTATAATACCTCAGCAATACTTCCCTTTTTTATAAGCAATACAATCTGATTCTTTTTCTAGTAGTATTTTATGGACACCACATACAAAATTGATTTCATGACCCAGTAATGTGTTGTCACCCACAGGGAAAAAAGCACTGGGAGAGGCAGTGCTGTTTTCTAGAGGAATTCCTCGTCAGATCTCTCTTTTGGAATTATCAGAAAAGTTTCCTTTTTCCTGCCTGGAAACTCGCCTGGCAGCCAGAGGGTCTGAAAGCCAAATTAGGGTAGAAGCTAGAGCCTTAATATTTGATAAGTGAACTGTTGTTAATCACCTGTTTTCAAGTATGGAGTCCCTCACTTTATCTTGCCTTCTGTAGATGATAAACCTCCAGTCCTCTGGGGGAGGGGCAGCCACTCTATGGCTCCAGCGGGGAAGGGACATGGGGCTCCATCTTGCTCCTTAAACCAAATTTCAACGATTCCTCATGTTAGTAGCTCACCTGTTCCATTGTTCGGAAAGATGTACACTGTTGCCAGTTCCTGAGTCTTTTGGGAATTCTGCCCTGTAAATGAGTCTATTTCATGGTGTTCCTCACTGCTGGCTAAGGAATCCATCTTCCCAAGTTGTCCACCATTCCACCGTTGTTTCAGCTCCTAAAATGCTGGTGCCGTCGTCTCCTCCTCTACCCTCTTTGTCTTTGTGATTTTCTGCTTTAAAAATAAACAAATAACAAAGGAAACCATGCTACTGTGGTTTTATTCAGCTTTAAGAAGAAAGCATAGCTAATTTCTGGTATTAAAACCAACATTTTAAACCAGGCTTTATAGACAATTTCATAATTCCCTTTTAACATTTATATTTAACATTATACCATAATCTTTTCCCTGTGTGATTAAAAACTTAATAAGCATCATTTTTAATTTGCTGCTTATATTCTATTGTCCTTTCTTAATAATTTCCCCATCATAGACATTGGGCTTTTTTCTAATCTTTCCAGTTATAAATAATACAGTAATGAACACCTGTGTATAAAACTGTGTCTCATTTTGGCCTATTTCCTTAGGATAAATTCCCAGAAGAGGAAATGTTATTTGAAAAAAGAGAACGAACGAAGACAGATGAAAGAACAAGCAAATCCTCAGAGGATGAAATCTACACCGGAGGAGTCTCTACCAGCTGTCCCGGCATTGCTGGAGGGCTTGTTAAAACAGCCTGCGGGGGCCATCCCACAGCTGGCCTGGGGTGGGGGGCCAGTGATGATTTAATTTTATAACAAGTTCCAAGGCTTTTGCTAAAGCCATTGGCCGGGGAACCAGACTTGGAGAACTCTGATCTGAACCATATACAGGGAGAAAAATAGTCTTAAATAAGAAGATGGGGTGGGTGGAGGGTGGAGTGTGGAGTTAAGAATACATGAAACTGCAGAGGTGTTTATAGCGGGAACCTAGGTGGGAAACTGCATCTTCCTGTGGAAGTCAGAGGTGGATCCTCAGCCCAAAGAGAGGGTAGGAGGAGCAGGAACAGTGGGATGAAAAGGCAGATGGTTTCGATGAGCCTCGGCAGGATTTAACGAAGAAACTGTTACACAAAAATTATGGGATGCCATTGTCTTGGACTGAGCTCCAGCACTAGGCCCCACCAGAGCAGACCCAGACCATTTAGCGTGGAGTCACTCATGCTAAATGTCACATAATCAAAGTGAAACTAACAGCAGCACATAGATCCCAAAACAGATGGGGGTTTTTCCCCCTGAAAACAGGAGATTCTAGCCTACCTGAGTCAGCATAATAATAGAAGTCCCCTCTGTTTTTATCTTTACAAAAAGTAACCTGAAGTAACCTGACAGCTTTCACCAATCAGCTTTTTTTTTTTTCCTATTGTTCTGTCTCCCTGTTCCCACCTTACAAAACTGCTGTTCTGCCATTGCCCAGTGGGAGCTCTCATTCTGTTTTGTAGAATGGAGGCTGTCTAGATTCATGAATCACCAAAAAAAAACAAACAAACAAAAAAACAAACAACCCAATTAGATCTTTAACTAAAGTTGTTGTAGTTTTGCCTTCTAACAGAACTGACCTGGAACCCTACAAAGCATTGAACAGAAGCAATGAGAATCCAGCTTAAATTACATTGTCCTGTGATTGTTTTCCAAGGGCTCTCAGCTACCACCAGTGAAGGCCTGGGGGTGGGAGGGGCAGCAGCACAGGGGAGGGAGCTGAGGCTGCTGGCCTGAGAGGGTGAAGCCTGGCCCCTGAGGTCTAGGACTCCGGAAGTAATAGGGAGTAAGTACTGGAGGGAGGGCCAGGAGACTATTCCTGAGTGGTGTCAACAGAGTTGACCATTCTGCAAATGGAGCTGATCTGAGGTATGGGAGGAATTGTTAGAATCAAATTAAGGAAGTGTGGAGGTAAACTGTTACATAGGTCATTTACATGGGATAATGACAAGTCCTGGGTAACTTGGAGGTTGGTAAATGATAGCAGAGCAAGGGCATGATGGAATTGGAGGCAGAGACAGTGGGAGCTATAGAAGGCTTTTTTTTTTTTTTTTTTTTTTTGGCATGGAACTGGGAGATTAAAGAACTGACAGCAGCCATAGAGAGCTAGGAGAATTCATACCCTATCTTCTCATTTAGGGTGGGTGAGGGGTGGGGAGCTGAAGGGTGTCATCTAGAGACCCTGGGGTCAACCAGGTGGTCACATGAGGGTTGCCCTGACAAGAGGTAACAGCACAAAAAGCAGCAAGGAAGGTCATTTATACAGGGGCCTCGAGGATAACAAGAGTTCTCATGGAAAAGCCTGAGGTCTATGGAGTTATTTTCGGCACCCAAGATACCTAGATATCTCTCAGCCAGAACGAGGCCGGTGCGCTACTGTGACCACAATTAATTCCTATCGACTGTGAGCCGCTAGGGGCTGCTGTGCTCTTCTATCTCCCCGGCCATTCTCAGAGCCCCAGGCAGCCACCCCACGTCACAGTTTGGGCTCAAAATCAAAACTCCATTGCCACTTTTGTGCCAGGCATCAGGAATACTAAGTCGCTGTTCTCAAGGGTCTTAATGATGAGAGTACTGACAGTCTAGGACTATGGTCCCCAACCCCCTGGGCGGCGGTACCTGTCTGTGGCCTGTTAGGAAGCTGCCCGCTGGCATCACCACCTGAGCTCCGCCTCCCCACACTCCCCTCTAAATACTCTAAACCCCTCTAAAATACTCTTGCTGTTTTAGAGAAATACTAAGACAAAGCTAAAAGATGTTGTATTTCTAGGGGTGGAAAATTGTAGGAAAGCAAATATGTGGGGGAACTGAAGGGGTAAGTTTTGTGCAGGTCCACCTTGGCATCAACTCTCCGTCACCTCCATGGCCATGAAACTTGCCTGGGCGAGGGAGTTTATGGCAGTCCTCATTTTTCAGAAGTTTCTGCTTTTAGACAAGGGGAGCTCCAGGAAGCCTTCTTTCTGCATCTGTTGATTCTCGTTTGCCTCCAGCTCAAAATAATCTTTATGTCAAAGTGGCATATTTTGGGGTGGCATATTTTGATCCCTTACATCAACCTTGCATGGCTCCTAGTTCTCCAAAAGGAGTGAGGAATGTTTTAAAGAGACAGAAAACATTTTTTGTCGTTTTTTCAGGCCATTCCCTCTGTTACATATTTCTCATTGTTAATTTTACTCTTTTATATCTATGGGGGGAGGGGTGACTATTTTGTTACATATTTCCCCCTGTCAATTTTATTTTTTATATTTATGGGAGGAGCAGCAACTTGAGTCATCAAGCTATTTTCTGTTGATTTGGGGCAATGTTTTAGATAGAAGGTTCATATTTATGTATATCATTATAAAGTTTTGGCAGTATGTTATAATGACATTGTCAGGGGAAAAAGTCATCAGTAACAATTATAACAATGAGGATTGACAAAGTGAAATGGACTGTTGCCTTGTACACAATGTCTGATACAGGGCTGAGTTAGAAAGAAACATGGGACCTCTGAGTATAGAACTATTGTTTGTACCCTGCAGGTGATCTGAGAAACTGGCTTCTGTAAATTTAGAAATTATAGATAGAAATACTTGTACCGAACAAGGTTTAGGATAACAAACCCAGCAGTAAGACAGATCAATAGAAGAGATGATAGCGCCGGGAAATTCTCACTAAGGAGTTGCCTTTTTATTTTATAGACAGAAAAAATTATCAAAGAAAGGTTAACGAAAATGTAAAAACTTTTATTTTATTTTTTCAAACAGATACTTTAGATGGCCTAAAGACTAACCCCGCTCCTGGGGGCTTGGGTCTTCTCCTTTTATGGGACACCTCTTTATTTTGGTGTGATGGACCCAAGGTTTTATTTTTGACAATTTTAATAAGGTGTGAGTCATTAGAGGCAATTTATAGGGTCTTTTTTACTTTTTTTGTTTTTAACCAGGGTGGAGACCTGAAAACTCACGTACAGGCAAACTCATGTATAGTGGTTAGTACCTGACCCACTCATTTCACATATTGTTTTATTTTGGTTTTTTTATTTATGGTTATATTATACTTATCTCAGGGTTTTAGGAAGGGTCTCTCATAAACTATTTTTTAAGGGCTTACCCTAAGTCTGTTTTTGAGGGCCATCTTTCTCTGAAGGAGGACATGTAGCAATACTCTATTTCACTTTTCTGTATCAATTCTAGGATGTATGTAATTTTTATTTTAGATGTAGGACTTGGCTTACTTGTTGGGTTATCTTCGTTATAAAGAGGGTCCATTATCACTTTGTATGGACAAGGGGAACCTATGAACATCTTGATGATCTGTGGGATTATTGAGTCCATCATGTCTAGTCTTGGAGAAATGGTTTACCAGGTTTTCACTGGGGGTTCACTGGAAGAAGTTTAAGGGGGCCACAGGACATTGTGTAGCAGATCCAGGTGCAGATGGCGGGAAGCAAAGGCTTCCCCAATAGGCACTATCACGGGGTAGCCAAACATGGTGATACCTTGAGCTGTCGAGCTGTCTCTGCAGCTGCCTGTCCACAGTCTTTATTACCAGTGTGTCATTCTCCATCTGCTTGGCCTCTTTCCCTGGACTCCTGATGTCCATCAGCTCGTCATCTTTCGAGGCTTGTTCTTGTTTCACGTTGGTGTACATGTGCAGGAACTTGGCAAAGGCCTTGCCCCCTGCCAGCAGCTCCAGGCTTTTTAGAAGGATTTTGGTAACTTGAGATGATGCTCTTTTCATTTGGGTAGGATAAGTCTCTACCTAGCCTGAAAAGGTATTTACTAATATAAGTTTAGGCATCTGAGTGAAATTCTTAGTCATTGTAAGTTGCTTTTTGTACTTGGACAGCCTCAAGTGTATAAACAGTTTGTTGTAAATAGGGTCTTCCCAAATGAGGTCCCCCTAATCCATTAAGGCAATATGTCCATAACGTGTGTATTTATGTGTGTGTCTCATAAGAGGCCGAACCAAAGTTTCGGGTAGGAGAATGAGTCTATGAGGATTTTGTCTCTACTTAGCTGTGTCATCTCAAATGTCAGAGTCCCAGTCTTTAGTTTTAAGGGGGGGTCCAAATCTAGTACGGCCCTGAGGAATAGATCACCTGTAGTAGCTTCCTTAGCTCTGTCAATGACTTGACTTTTCCTTGTCATGTTGGCCACCTGTTTGGGCTCAGCCATGGCCTGTATCAAGGCCATTATTTTAGTAGCATGTTTAATGTCTTTATTTTCTGTCGCTAGGAGACCACTATTTTTTTAAATGGAACTATGAGTATATATAATCATAAAAGTATATTTGGAGTCTGTATAAATATTTAGTCCATAGAAATGTTGTTTTTTTTTTCCCCCCTCTGGATAGCTGAAGAGTTCTGGTTAAAGTAATTAGTTCAGCTTTTGGGGCTGAAATCCCAGGTGGCAGTGCCACTGCCATGATCACCGCATATCCAGCCCTTCATTGTCTATAAAGCTGTTCCCGTCGGTGAAAAGATCTCAATTTTGTTCTGGCATCAGTTGATCTGACAGATCCATTCCATTAGAACACACAGCCTCCAGAATCGCTCAACAGTCATGCTGTAAAGGCTCGTTTTCTTTGGCTGGCAAAAAACTGGCAGGATTGAGAATAAACACAGTCTTTAATAACAACTCACAAGTAGCTGTTACTGACCAGAGGCGAAGAGGCCATCCTCTCACAATATCGTTCAGTGGCTTTGAGAAGTATGTCACTGGCCTGGGATGTCCCTCAGTATTTATACTAAGACTTTAAGGCTAATTCCTCATTTTCCCCCTGCATAAGGGCTTTACCGTAAGTCCAAAGTCTGGACTTACGGTAGGCATCCTAGGCATCCCTGTTGTTTGTAAATCTGTCCAATTGTAGGTTTTGTAAATCTCACTAAGCTCCCATCAAACAGAGCAAGAGAGTCCTTTTAGACCCCTAACACAGTCAAGCAGCACTGCAAGACCATTTTAGTCCCAGGATCTTGCCTTTTAAATGTAACTGAGTACCATTCAAGTTTCTCAGCTTGTCTATGGCTTTTTTTACTTCTGTCTGGCCCCTCCCCCACTGCCCCTGCCTGGCTCTCAGAGTGCTGGGGGCCGCAGGTAGGGGTGGGGGGGGGGTGTCGCGGCTGGGGAAAGGGGTCTCCCTGCACTGCTTTTGTCCGTGTGGCTTGGCACCACTCGAATCCCCACTGTCAGTTTTGTCCAGGGCTCCTGTGGGGATATTTGGAGGCTGGGGGGCGCCAGGTCTCCTCTTTCACCATCTGAGTCCTGGACTTAAAAAACCTATTTGTTCTCTTAGTCTTTTGTAATTCTGGGCAATTTTTTTTCTTTTTACAAAAAGCACACTAACTGTGTGCTTAAATTGTCCTCTTCTGGTTATGAGTGTCCTCTGGCCAAATGAGATTCTTGTGAGGAGAGACCATTTTAAATCCAAGTCCTAAGTGAATAGGTGTGGGACTGAAGAGTTTGAGTCATGCCCTCCCCGACCCTCTCACGGCACCAAGATGGTGGCGGCAGCGGTGATGACAGGTGTGTCAGTTGCCCTGGGCCAGCTGCAGGTCTCTGATGGGGCCCCATATAACCCCAACTGGGGCAGGCATCAGCGCCCCCCCCCTCCACGTTGTGAGCACCCTGGGGTGGGGGTGGTTGGGCGCCGGCATTTCCTCACCGGCCCCCTCGCTGCCTGTTGGGCCACACTGGTCGGTCCCCACCATCCGGCCTGGTCTGCGGGCTGTGATCCCGTGTGGCACTTTGCTCCTGCTGGAGCCCAGCAGCAGGTCCAGAACTGGTGTGGACTGTTTAAAACAAAGTATCATGACTATCCCACCCAGGCCAGTCGGTCTCTCTTGTACTATTAACTTTGTGTCAGGTTTTTAAGAGTGTATTAGGTCATCAAATATGAAATGTCCGACCTCAGAATTAAACTTAAGGAAATGGGGCATTTCATACCCAATAACCCAACACATATGGGATCTTGACCCATTTACCTGACCTTTGACAAAATAATCTCAGTTGTAAGACAGCGTAATAATTTAAGGTTTCGTTTAACAGCCACTTCTCCTCACACTCCAGCATGTACATTGAATTACAACAACATCATTTTCTTTACACACAGCTTTGTAGCTATAAGTTGACCATTTAGCCAAATTTTTTCCAAGGGATTTTTAGACAGAACTTTTCTTTTTTTTTTTTTTTTGAGACAGAGTCTCACTCTGTTGCCCAGGCTAGCGTGAGTGCCGTGGCGTCAGCCTAGCTCACAGCAACCTCAAACTTCTGGGCTCAAGCAATCCTCCTGCCTCAGCCTCCCGAGTAGCTGGGACTACAGGCATGCGCCACCATGCCCGGCTAATTTTTTCTATATATATATTTAGCTGTCTATATAATTTCTTTCTATTTTTAGTAGAGATGGGGTCTCGCTCTTGCTCAGGCTGGTCTTGAACTCCTGAGCTCAAACGATCTGCCCACCTCGGCCTCCCAGAGTGCTAGGATTACAGGCGTGAGCCACCGCGCCCGGCCAGACAGAACTTTTTTATGTTGTAACAAAATTTACAAATAACAGACACAGACAATACAGAGAATTTTCAACACAAAATGCCAGGGGCTTACCAAATGGGAAACACAAACTGAGAATCAAATTCTCTCACATGAGAATCAACATCTCCTAATCCAAAGGGGACAACTGAGAACCAAATTCTCTCAGACCACGGGAAGGCCTGATGAGAACCAACATCTCCCAACTCCCCCTGCTTCCCTGGGAGCTGCAAATGAGCTCAATCTAAACCAGGTTCCCTCGGTCCACTCAACCACGTGACTTCCACCCACACACGGCACCTCCAAACAAATCCAACAGGGAGGTCTGAAACCCCCTCTGAAATTGGGTGGAATTGGGGCCTTGGCATCTCAGGGAACTTACTTATAAATGGCCCAGGCTGTTGCAACTCTTCCCAAATCCATTTTTTTTTCCCTCAACTCACTTCAGGTTGGTTGGAGCTGCATAAATTTGGGGAGAAAGAGACAGAACTTCCCCAGAGCTCAGCATGCCCTGGCAGCTGCTGGGAGAATCTCTTATTTTCTTACCCAAAAAGGCGATGCTCCTGCCCATGGCTTGACCCGGGGCTGCTCCCTGCCTCTTCTAGCAGTCACAGGGTGCCATTCTACTGTGGAGCTGGTGGGCCCACCCAGAGACACCAAATCTGTTACCAAAAGCTCAGCACTTGTCCCAGAGGCCACATCAGAATGAGGACAAGTGACTTGAGGAGAAGGAAAGAGAGATTTATTAATTTGCTGGCAAATGAGGAAAATGACAGACTCCTGTCTTAAAGTATGAATTTTCCGAATCATAAGCAGAAATACAGAGTTTTTAAAGGGTGGGTTCTCAGCTTTAGGCTATATTCTGAACCATCCTATTTCCAGTGAAGACAACCTCTAGAAGCCCACCCGGACTCCCTGTACCTCCGCCCCCAGCCCCCCACAGTTCTGCTGAGCCATCTCCTATAGTAAAAAGAACAAAAGACATTGTCCCTTGACACCACTGGCCTGAGGCAGGGATGTAGGTTCTAGTTCTCCAAAAGGAGTGAGGGATGTTTTAAAGAGACAGAAAACATTTTTGTTGTTTTTTTTTTATTTTTTTCAGGCCATTCCCTCTGTTATACCATGGCCAGGGAGAGCAAGAGAAAAGGGAACCAAACTCATCCTTTTATCAGGAACCCACTCCTGCAATACCTAACCCACCCCCGAGATAATGCCATTAATCCATGAGGACAGACCCTTCATGACCTAATCACCTCTTAAAGGTCCACTGTCAACGCTGCTGCGCTGACGATTAAGTTCCAACACATGAACTTTGGGGGACAGAGTTAAACCATACCAGGTACTATCTGTGATTGTAGGCACCACAAGGGGTTTTAGAACTGATTGATCAAGGATAAGGAGGGACTATTGTATTTATTCAAATTACTGTCTGCCTCATTTGCTCTTTTTTATTTTTTCTTCCTGGGAAATTAATTATGTGTATATTATTAACAGTTTGCTTGATATTGTCTCATAAGTCATTGAGGATTTGTTTTCTTTTATAAATTTTTTTCTGTTTTCTTCGGATTGAATATATTGATCTGTCTTCAAGTTCTTAGACTCTTTCTTTGGCTGTCTGCAATCTCTTCCTAAACTCACCCTGTAAATTGTTTATTTCAGCAATTGTACCTTTAGTTTTAGAATTTACAATTTATTTTTTCTTACAGTTTTTACTTCTCTGTTGATATTCTCCAGCTGTTTACTCATTATGACTATCTCTTAATCTCTTAAATTCTTGAATCTACATATAACAGCTGTTAATCCTTGTCTGCTAATTACATCATCTGAGTCTTCTCAGAGTATGTTTCCATGTTGTACTTTTTTCTTGCTTTGGTCAAATTTTCCTATTTTTCCACATGTCTAGTAATTTCATGTTTCTAACTGGATATAGTGTGGATACTACTTTGTAGAGGCTTTGGTTTCCACTATGTTTCTTTGAAGAGTACTGATTTTTGTTCTGCAGTCAATTAAATAACTGCTGATCACCTTAAACTTGTGAAGTCTTGATTTTTATGATTTTCCAGTGTGAGCCCGTTTGAAGCGCAAGGTGTTTACTTAGCCTCTTTACCTTGGCAGCACTCAAACTTCAAAGTCTTTCTCTCCCGCAGTAGATAGCAGCTGACATATCTGCTCAATTCTTCCAGCCTTCCAACTTCTGCTTTCCACCGCCCACCTTGAGAGGAGTCTCTGCACAGGCACAGGTGCGGCTGGGGGTGGTCAAACAAATATTTCACAGGAGTTTATATGCAAATGTGGGGACTCCCTCTTCTAGGCCTTTTTCTTTCTCAGATTTCACCCTGGATTTCCAGCCACTCTTGCAGCTCTGAAATCTAGCCTCTTGACACCCCAAGCCAATAAGACTGCAGATTTCTGCTTGAGTTCTAATTGCCCGATGCTGCCAAGACATGGAAAAATCAGTAAAAATGTAGATCTCATCCAGTGAATGTGATTCCCTTACTGTAAGGCTTGAAATCCCCTCTAGCTCCTGCCTGTTTTTGGCCCCTCTCCAGGGCCAAGTGTCTTCAAATAGTTGGGTACATTTTGCCTAGAATTTATAATTATTTTCTGTGAGAGACTTGTTATAGTACTAGTTACTCTGAACTTATCAACATTGGAACTCTCAGTTCTCCCCCCTTTTTTTTTTTTTTAACAATAACTGTATATTTTAATTCAGACTTCATATTCAAATAGTGTTCTTTTTTTTCTTTCTGGTCTCACTCTGTTGCCCAGAATGGAACACAGTGGTGCCATCATAGCTCACCACAGCCTTGAACTCCTAGGACTCCTGGGGCTCAAGCTATCATTCCAAAGTGCTGGGATTACAGGCATGAGCCACTGTGCCCAGCCAGTAATCTGAAATTTTAAAACAATTACATTTCTCCATTTCACCCTATATGCTCCAGTAAACTTTTAGAAAGAACTTATTTTATGTTTTCTCCCTCTTTCTTTCTGTCTCTCCCTCTCCCTCCCTCTCTCTCCTTGATAGACTTTATTTAATTCTCTTTTTGAGTGATCTCTATAAAGTGACTTTTAAATTTTTAAGTAGAATAAAGCTCAATCTAAAGTTAATTGATTGTTTAGAGAAATTTTTGCCAGTAGTTGTTAGTTTAATCTTATTAAGTCTGCAAAAGTTATACACCCCATTAAAAATTTAAAAGGAAGTATTAAACTTGTCTTTTCTCAAAGTAAATGTAGTTAATTCTACTTAAATAAAATTATATTTGGTATATTGTCAGCCAAATAAAAAAATCAAACTTAACCAGAAATATTTCTACCAAATATAAGGACCTTTTATTGCACTCTACAGAATTTTATAGTGTCACTGTTTTGATGATTTTAATTTACTTCCTATCATTGCAAATATGCTATTTTCTATTCAAAGAATAATCAAAGACAACATGAAAGTCAAGATAGAGCATGACTCAAGGAATAGATTTGGTTTTTGTACCATTCAATTCAAGTCAAGCTTCCATTTTCTTTTATATGACATTGAAAAATTTTTTGGTTGATATTTGAGTGTAACTATTTTTATTATTCCCACTTTTTTCCTCCTCATTCTCTTCTTTTTCAAAATGTTGGTTCTCTTTTAATTCTTTAAAAATCTTTCTAATTATATCAAGGAGAAAGCCTCAGTCTGATGTTAATGTAATTTAACATTGGATACTTTTTGTTTTATCAAAGAAAGAACAGGTGTCAGACGCAAAAAAAACAATGTCTAATTAGAACATAATTATGTTTTATATTGCATTTATTTATCTATCATTTTATTGATGGCTAATTACACTGCCTTTCTAATTGTAGCTATGATTTTAAATTATATACAAGTAAAAAAAGGTGAGTCAACTTAAATAAAAATAATAAGAAATAATAGTACAAAGATTATACAGTTATGGCAAAACATGAGATAACAGGGCTGGAATGACTGAATTTAGGAAAATACTGTTCAGTAACATACTTCCCGTGCCCATGAGACAGTGGTGAATGGCAATCTAGAGAAGTCAGGATAAGAAATATAGATTTGAAAATTCAAAGGCTTAAGACCATCAGTCTAATGCCATTGTTAGAATCAGGTTTTACAACTTTAATGTAAAAGGTTGTTGAGAATACAGCCATTCTAAGAGGTTCTATCTTTGGTCCCCTGAGATGTTTTTGTCCTTATAGGTTGTTAAATTTTGTAAGAATCAGTATCACATGCTCAATTCCACTTCTGATTTATGTTTTATATTTGATTTTTGCTTTCTATTTCTAACCATTGTGAAGATAGCTTTAAAATAGCTCTATAAGTTCATTTGTTTGAATGTCTCTGATGAAAACTTCTTCAATTTCAGAAATATCTATTGTTCCCTTTTCTTTTTTTCTACATTGATCTTGATCCTGAAGGGAGTTATAAAATTGTCTTTTAAGTCATCTGACTCTAGTCCTGGATCAGGTCAATATCACCTGAAAACTAACACTTCTGTTATCCAAAGAATATAAAGAAAATAAACCCCCAGGGAGACAGCATTGGCTAGAGATTAGAAGGGGCTGGCTATAAGGATGATAATCCAATTTAATCAGCTATCTTTTTTCTAAACTCTCTGCTATCAGTCCTTTCTATCCTGGCTTTTCAAGGGTTGATGTGACAACCTGGTGCTAATACTTATTTATATAATGAAGGCACCATTTTAGTTTCTTAAGCAACTAGGTTTTTGTGAGTCTACTGTGGAGTAACTGGTTCTTTGATCTATTTTAAAGGATGAGACTGAAAAAAAAATTCACAATAATTCTGATAAGAGCCTGGCTGGCATCATGGACAGATGTCCAACTGCACTTTTTGGTTGATGGTATGCTAAAGGTGAATTACATCTAAAACGTAGACTTTAGAATACTTAAATATTTAACAACTACTTTTTATGAAAAGTTAGTAGTCATTGGTATTGTAATCCCCTGTATATAAGGTGTTGATTTTTAAAATATTCTTAAGATTTTTCTCTTCATCTTTGGTTTTCAGAAAATTTACTACGACACCATAGATGTGATTTTCTTTGTATTTATTCTGCTTGGGGTTCGCTGAGCTTCTTGAATCTATAAATTTGCAAACTTTTCAGCTCTTATTCCTTCAGATATATTTTCTGTCCCATTCTCTGTTCTTCTAGTTAGAAATTTTTATATCATCCTATAGGTCATTAAGCTCTTGTTCTATTTATTCTCTTTCCTTCCCCTCCCATCTTTATTCTCTCTGTTCTTCATATTGAATAACTTCTAATAATCTGCCTTTATATTCACTTATTCTTTTTTTTTCCCCCTTAGGGTTTTCTGGTGAAAACCAGAAAACATGTTAGACAAATTCTAAAACAGCTGTAACACTACTTATTCTTATATCATCTTCAATCTTCTGTTAAGCCCATTCATTAAATATTTTGTTTTGGTTATTTTATTTTTCAGCTCTAGAATTTCCACTTGGTTCTTTTTAAAAATACTTTTGACATCTCCTGTTGGTTTACTAATTATAAGATATTTTTCTTTATGCTCTTGAACATAGTTTTAATAGCTGCTTTAAAAATATTTGTTTGCTAATTTTAATATCTGGGGAATCTTCAGGTCAGACTGCATTGATTGCCTACAAGTCACAATTTCTTAGTGTTCCTATGTCCAGTATTTTTGTATTTTATTTACGACATTGTAAAGGATACATTGTAGAGACTCTGGATTCTGTTCTGTTCTCCCAAAGAGTCTTGACTGTTTGCTTTAACAGGAAGTTAACTATCTAGGCTTGTCTCAAACTCTAAACTCAAATTTCCTTTCAGTTGGCAGCAGACAAAATCTCTAATTAGTTCTTCTATCCTTGGCTGAACTACTTGGATATGTTCTGCACATGTAGTTTAGAGATCAGCTGGAGATCTATGCAGAGTTTATGTGTAGAATTCTTAAGTGCAGAGTCTCTTGCAAAATTTGAGGCTAGCCCTCTATGACTCTCCTTTCTGAGATCTTCCCCCTCAGTTTCCAGCTGCTGTGGCCACTTTAAATTTTCCTCTGGTTGTTCAACCCAGTAAGACTGTCAGTTTCTATTGGAGGTTTAGTTGACCTGTCTGATGCCAATTAAGGACTGCCTTCAAGTGCAAAGCCATAAAAACAGGAGAGGGACAGAACCATTCCCTTCTTTCAACTATAAACACGTCTGCAGTTCCAGCCTATTTTTAGTCACTTTCTTTTTTTTTTTTTTTTTTTTTTGAGACAGAGTCTCACTCTGTTGCCCGGGCTAGAGTGAGTGCCGTGGCTTCAGCCTAGCTCACAGCAACCTCAAACTCCTGGGCTCAAGCGATCCTCCTGCCTCAGCCTCCCGAGTAGCTGGGACTACAGGCATGCGCCACCATGCCCGGCTAATTTTTTGTATATATATATTTTAGTTGTCCATATAATTTCTTTCTATTTTTAGTAGAGACGGGGTCTCACTCTTGCTCAGGCTGGTCTCGAACTCCTGACCTCGAGCGATCCACCCGCCTTGGCCTCCCAGAGTGCTAGGATTACAGGCGTGAGCCACCGCGCCCGGCCTATTTTTAGTCACTTTCAAGTGCCTTCAGGTAATTGTTTTTTAGATCTTGTCCAGGAATGTTGGTCCCACAGGAGCTTCCACACCATTACTGAAGCAGGATACCACAAGTTTTTTTTCTTATGATATCTGATTTAATTTGTGTTTGCAAAAAAAAAAAAAAAAAAATTGGGCTGCTTTATGGACAGAATCTTTACGTTACGCCTTCATAGACAACTGTTCAGTATTGTTATGCTTAGCCTCATTTTTTAATTAAACTTTTAATTGTGAAATAATTATAGATTTGTGGGTAGTTGTAAAAAAAAAAATAGAGATCTCATGTACCCTGTACCCAGTTATCTCGATGGTAACATTTTGTACAACCATAGTACAATTCACAACCAGGATATTGACATTGATAGAGTCAACATAGAGAACATTTTCATCACCACAAGGATCATTTGTGTTGCCTTTTTATAGCCACATCCACTTGCCTCCTGCCTCTACCCTGTTCTTGACCCCTGGCAACCACTAGACTCTTCTCAACTCCTATAATTTTTTAATATCAAGACTGTTACATAAATGGAATCTTATAGCATATAACCTTTTTGGATTGTTTTTTTTCACTCAACAAAATTCTCATAATGCATCCAGGTTGTTTTACGTATATGTGGTTTGTTCCTTTTTATTTCTGACTAGTATTCCAAGGTATGGATAGATCATAATTTGTTTAACCATTCATCCATTGAGAGACAGTTGAGTTTTTGGTTTTGTTTTGTTTTTTTTTTTTTTTTTTTTTTCAGTTTTTGACTATTGGAAATAAAGCTGCTATGAAAACTCATGTACAGGCTTTTGTGTGAACTTAAGTCTTCATTTCTCTGTTATAAATGCTCAGTAATCCAAATGCTGGGTCATATGGAAGTTGTATGTTTTGTTTCTTAGGAAACTGTCAAAATGTTTTCCAGAGTCTCATATTATTAATATATTCCCACCAGCAATGTATAAGTGATCCAGTTTCTCTACATCTTCATTAGCATTTGGTGATATCACTATTTTTTATTTTAACCATTCTGATAGTTGTGTAGTAATATCTCCTTGTTTTAATTTGCATTTCCCTCATAGCTAATGATACCAAACATCTTTTCATGTACTTAATTACCATTGATACATCTTTTTTTTTTTTTTTTTTTTTGGTTGTATGCTTCTTCATGCGTTCTACTTGTTCCAATTGGATTGTTTACCAATTCACTGTTGAGTTTTTAGAGCTCTTTATATATTTATATATTCTAGATTCTGGTCCTTTCTCTAATATGTGGTTTGCAAATACTTTCTCACAAACTACAGCTTGTTTTTTGTTTTCTCTCTCTTTTTTTTTTTTTTTTTTTGAGAAGGAAAGAGAAGTTTATTAATTTGCCAGCAAATGAGGAGGTTGGCAGAGTCCTGTATTAAAGTGCCAACAGGCCGGGCGCGGTGGCTCACGCCTGTAATCCTAGCACTCTGGGAGGCCGAGGCGGGTGGATTGCTCAAGGTCAGGAGTTCGAGACCAGCCTGAGCGAGACCCCGTCTCTACTAAAAATAGAAACACATTATATGGACACCTAAAAATCTATATAGAAAAAATTAGCCGGGCATAGTGGCGCATGCCTGTAGTCCCAGCTACTCGGGAGGCTGAGGCAGTAGGATCGCTTGAGCCCAGGAGTTTGAGGTTGCTGTGAGCTAAGCTGACGCCACGGCACTCACTCTAGCCTGGGCAACAAAGTGAGACTCTGTCTCAACAAAAAAAAAAAAAAAAAAAAAAAAAAAAAAAAAAAAAAAAAAATAAAGTGCCAACATCCTCTATAGCTTGTTTTTTCATAGGCCAAATAGGATCTTTTGCAGAACAAAGCATTTTGATGAAGTTCAATTTATCAATTTTTCGCTTATGAATTATGTTTTGATGTCAAGTCCAAGAACACTCTACTTACCCTTAAGTCCTAAGATGTTCTCCTATGTTGCTTTCTAAAAGGTTTATAGTTTTACATTTTACAGTTAAATTCATAATACATTTGGAATTCATTTCGTGTAAGTTATGAGACTTGGATTGAGGTTCATTTTTTGCCTATGGATGTACAATTCTCCAGCACTGTTTGTTGAAAAAGCTATCTTTCCTACAGTGAATTGCTTTCACACCCTTGTCAAATATCAATTAAGCATCTCTGTGGTGACCTATTTCTGGGTTCACAAAAGAAGTTCCATTGATTTATGTGTCTATCCTTCCACCATACCACACTCTGGTTACTCTAGCTATACAGTAAATTTTAAAATTGGGTAGACCAATTTCTTTCACTTTATTCTTTTTTAAAAATTGTTTTAGCTATTCTACTTCCTTTTCCTTTCATACCTACAAAAAGCTTGCTGGGATTTGGGTAGAAATTATGTAAACTGTATATCAATTTGAGAATTGATATCTTTAGGATATTGAGTCTTTCAATCCAAGAACACAGTATTTCTTTTCATTTGTTTATATTTTCTATAATTTCTTTCAGCAGCATTGTGTAGTTTCACAAAATAAAAGTCCTTTACATATTTTGTTAGATTTACACCTAAGTATTAATATTTCTTTTTTGTTGGTACTATTGTAAATGGTAATGTATTTTTAATTTCAGTCTCCATATGTTCATTGTTCATATATAGAAATACAATTGATTTTTGTTGTTGTTGTTTTTTTTTGGAGACAGAGTCTTGCTCTGTCACCCAGGTTAGAGTACAGTGGTGTCATAATAGCTCACTGCAACCTCAAATTCCTGGGCTCAAGCAATCCTCCTGCCTCAGCCTCCCCACTAGCTGGGACTACAGGCATGCACCACCACACCTGGCTAATTTTTTGTAGAGACAGACAGGGTCTCACTCTTGCGCAGGCTGGTTTCAAATTCCTGATCTCAAGCGATCCTTCTGCCTTGGCCTCCCAGAGTGCCAGGATTACAGGCATGAGCCACCATGCTTGGCCATAATTGATTTTTTTTATTATTTATTTTTTTTTATTTCAGCATATTATGGGGGTACAAATGTTTAGGTTACATATATTGCCTTTGCCCCACCTGAGTCAGAGCTTCAAGCATGTCCATCCCCACACTTCACCCATTAGGTGTGAATATACCCATCCCCTCCTCCCCACCATTCTGCCCAACACCCGATGAATGTTACTACTATATGTGCACATAAGTGTTGATCAGTTAATACCAATTTGATGGTGAGTACATGTGGTGCTCATTTTTCCATTCTTGTGATACTTCATTTTGTAGAATGGGCTCCAGCTCTATCCAGGATAATACAAGAGATGCTAAATCACCATTGTTTTTTGTGGCTGAGTAGAACTCCACATATATATATATATATATATATATATATATATGTACCACCCACATTTTATTAATCCACTCATGTATTGATGGGCATTTGGGTTGTTTCCACATCTTTGCAATTGTGAATTGTGCTACTATAAACATTCAGGTGCAGATGTCTTTGTTATAGAATGTCTTTTTTTCCTTTGGGTAGATGCCCAGTAATGGGATTGCTAGATCAAATCATAGTTCTACTTGTAGCTCTTTGAGGTATCTCCATATTACTTTCCACAGAGGTTGTACTAGTTTGCAGTCCTACCAGCAGTGTATGAGTGTTCCTATCTCTCCACATCCACACCAACATTTATTGTTTGGGGACTTTTTGATAAAGGCCATTCTCACTGGAGTTAAGTGATATCTCATTGTGGTTTTAATTTGCATTTCCCTGATGATTAGAGATGTTGAGCATTTTTTCATACGTTTGTTGGCCATTAGTCTATCTTCTTTTGAAAAGTTCTGTTCATGTCCTTTGCTCACTTTTTGATAGGGTTGTTTGATTTTTTTTCTTGCTGATTTTCCTGAATTCTATATAGATTCTAGTTATGAGCTCTTTATCGGATACGTAGCCTGAGAATATTATCTCCCATTCTGTAAGTTGTCTGTTTGCTATCGTGAAAGTTTCCTTGGCTGTGCAGAAGCTTTTTAATTTGATTAGGTCCCATTTATTTATTTTTGTTGTTACTGTGATTGCCTTTGGGGTCTTCTTCATAAATTCTTTGCCTAGGCCAATGTCTGTAAGAGTTTTTTAAGATTAACCTTATTTCTTGCAATCTTCCTTAACACATTTATTCTAGAAGAGTTTTGGGGGTTTTTTACAGATTGTTTGAGATTTTCTATATAGCAAATATAGACAATATAAACAAATTTTGATGTATTTTCATTTAGTACTGTGTATTTTCTGATTTCCCTTGAGACTTCCTTTTTATCATGTATTATTTAGAAGTGGCTGCTTTGTTTCTAAGTGTTTGGAAATTTCCCTCAGTTTTCTGTTATTCATTTTTACTTTGATTTCATCATGGTCAAGAGAACACACTCTGTATGATTTACATTCTTTTAAATTTCTTAAGGTTTGTTGTTTTGACCTACAGTATGATATACCTGATTATGTTTTCTGGGCACTTGAAAAGAATGTGTACGATGCTGTTATTGGGCAGAGTGTTCTATAAAAGTTAATTAGATCTTACTGGTTGATTATGTTGAGTTCTTCTCTATCCTTGCTAACTTTTTGTCTAGCTGTTCTATCACTTGTTGAGAGAAGACTATTGAAGTCTCCAACTATAATTATAGATTTATTTCTCCTTCCAGGTTTGTCAGTTTTTGCTTCTCGTATTTTGCAGCTCTACTGCTAGGCATATACACATTTAAGATTACTATGTTTTCTTGGTAGATTGACTGATTTATCATTATCTAATGTCCCTCTCTGTCTTTGTTAATTTTCTTTTCTCCGAATTCTGCTTTATCTGATATTTATATAGCCACTCTTACTTTCCTTTTATTGATGTTTGCATTACATATCTTTTTCCATCCAATATCTATATATATAAAGTAAATTTCTTCTGGATAGCATATAGTTGGGTCATACAAAAATATATATATATTTTTTTTTCTTTTTTGAAACAGACTCTTACTCTGTTGCCCAGTCTAAAGTGCAGTGACATCATCATAGCTCACTGCAACCTCAAACTCCTGGGTTCAAGCGATTCTGCCTCAGCCTCCTGAGTAGCTGAGGCTATAGGCATGCCACCATGCCCAGCTAATTTTCGATCTTTTGTATAGACGGGGTCTCACTCTTGCTCAGGCTGGTCTCAAAGTCCTGGCCTCAAGAAATTCTTCCAACTCAGCCTCCCAGAGTGCTGGGATTATAGATATGAGCCACCATTCTTGGCGAGGTCATACTTTTTAAATCCACCCAGCTAGTTTCTATCCTTTAGTTGGCATATTTATTAGAAGATTTATATTTAATGTAATTACTGATATGTTAAGGCTGTCATTTTATTTTTTGCTTTCTGTTTTTCCCCTTTTTTGTTTCTCTTATTTATTTTCCCCTTCCTGTGGGTTATTTGAACATATTTTTAGAATTCCATTTTGATTTATCTAAAGTGTTTTTTAGTATATCTCTATGTATAGCTTTTTTTTTTTTTTTTGACACAGTCTCATTCTGTTGCCTGGGCTAGAGTGCAGTGGCAATATCATAACTCCCTGCAACCTTAAACTCCTGGGCTCATGTGATCCTCTTGCCTCAGCCTCCTGAGTAGCTGGGACTACAGGTGCATGCCCCATCATGCCCAGTTAATTTTTTTTTTTTTTAGAGACAGGGTCTTGCTATGTTGTTCAGCTTTGTCTTGAACTCCTGGCCTCAAGCCATCCTCCCAACTCAGCCTCCCAAAATACTAGGATTATAGGCATGAACTATCACGCCAAGCCTCTCTGTGTAGCTTTTTAAGTGTTTGCTTTAGTTATTACATTATATATACATAACTTATCACATTCTACTGTTGTTTTCATTTCACCAGTTCAAGTGAAGTATAAAACCTTAATGTTCTTACATCCCTTTGCCCTCCCCTGTTTATAATATAACTGCCTTAAATGTATCCTCTACATACATTTTAGAACCACATCAGTGTTATAATTTTTGCTTCATTCATCAAACATAATTTTCAAAACTCAAGAGAAAGAAAACCTATTGTATTTATCCATATTTTTCCTTAATATGTTCTTTATTCATTCCTGATGTGCCAAGGTTCCTTCTTTTGTCATTTATTTTCTGTTTAGAGAACTTCTTTTAGCTGTTCTTTTCAAATAGGTCTGCTGGCCACAAATTTTTCTAGTCTTTTTAATCCAAGAATGTTTGATTTCCCCTTTATTTCTGAAGGATATGTCTTTGCTTATAGTGTTCTGAGTTGACAGTTCTCTTTCTCAGCACTGTAAAAATATTGTGCCACTTCCTTCTGGCCTTAATGGTTCCCGATGAGAAATATAGTCATTTTAATTTTCCCCTCATTAGCAAGTTATCCTTTTACTCTGGTTGCTTTCAATATTTTCCTTATCTTTAGTTTTCAGAAGTTTAATTATGATATGTCTGATATGGCTTGGTATGGCTTTTTTTTTTTTTTTTTTTTTAAGGTTTAAGTCTCTCTTAGAAGCTCTGGAGGAGAGCACAGCCCTGCCATCATCTTGATTGCAGATTTCTGGTCTTCAGAACCATGAGATAAAAAATTTATGTTATTTTAAGCCACTAAGTTTATGGCAATTTGTTATGGCAGCCCTAGGAAACTAATACAACCCATTCCCAGACTTCTAGTCTCTAACCTGTAAAGGAGGAGTCCAGATAGAACCAGCTCGACCAGGCTCCAACAGTAGAGATGGAAATACCATCACAGCACTGATAACAAGCTACACTGGATCTTTGAAACCCTCACTCTGAAAGACAATAACCAGAATAACTAGGCCTTACCAATTTCCAACTAGTATTCATGACCTATGGAACCAGTTTTTATACTTTCTAATTTTCCAAGTTCTGGGTAATTCTCCTCAACACTGTCCTAAGCAACCAAGCTTCCTCACTGGCCATTCTGTCTTTTCTGCTTCCTCATAACATTGCCTCACGGCAAGCTTTGGCCTGCCATGGACTCAGGGCATGGTATCACCTTCAGTCTCACCATCGGCTGGTTATTTTCTCCTGGTATTAATAAGAGGTTAACTAAACCAAGAAAAAGAAGATGATTGGCTTAGTTCACCTTGTCTATGTATATGTGAGGGCACTAAGGTATTGTGGATCAGCAGCCAGTAGGTCAAGCAGCTAATCCTTGGTGGCCAGGAGCAGGGGAGCATTATCATGTATCAAATGTGGTGCTTAAGCTGCTGGGGCTGGGCATTCAGACACTGTCTGGCTCATAATGGTAAAGACATAGATTCTGCCTGAGTTCAAAAGTAGCTCTGCCACTTACCACATGTTTTATGACCTTGGGCAAGTTAATCTCTCTGTAACTCAGTTTCCTTATCTATAAAATGGAGATAATAATCTAAGCCTCCCTCACAAATTGGCATTAGGATTAAATAAGTACATGTCTGACATACATGAAGTACTTAATACATTTTAGATGATATTATTGAGCCTGAAAAAACACATATCTCTTTGCATTCTACAGTTTCAAAGATGCCCTAGGCCAATATAATTCAAATACCACTTTTATGATCATGAGCTCACATTCCTGTTCCTTGTTAGGAAACAAAAAAGTCTCCTAAAAGCATATCGAGCTACTGTATTTAGAGATGATATCATGGAGTAGTATTAAAGTGTGCTCTCCAGTCTTAGAGTACACAGCCTCCTGGCAATATCAATTCCATCTCTAGTTCTGCTACAATTCCTTCCTGCCATGCTACAACATACAGACTAAATGGCACTTTTAACTAACATCGACACTGCTGGTATATTATTTAAGTATTTATTATTTAAATGCTTATTAAAGTAATTAAAGTTATAAAGTTTATTAAGTATATAAGTATCTATTAAATGAATGAGAAAATTTAAAAAATAAATTTCTAAGAATTAAAGTATTGTAGGCATGCGCTCAGCTCACTGTGGGTCTTGCCCCATGAAAACCAGATCCCCTGTCGTCCTGCTCTCAGTTCCTGTCTGTTAGCATAGCACTGGGCACACAGTGGATGGTTACAGACAGGAGGTCCGCTAACATGGGGTCTTTCTTATACTGTATTCCTCTAGTAATTATGTCATTCCAACTGGAAACCAGTGTTGGACTTTTACTCCTAACTTCTATTGGATTATTGGAATCATAATCATGGTTTTCAGTTTTTCACATAATTTTAAAAATATACCTCCAAACTCATATAGCATTATGAATGCAGTTCACTGGCTTGTTTTTCAAGGACGCCAGTGAGATTCTCTTTCTTTTATTACAGCACTCTAAATCTCTTTTTTCCCACCATTTCACACTCCTCTCCTGCTGGTTATATTCTTGTTCTCTCTGACCCCCTTAACATCTCTTATATCCAGTTGCATGCTCATCCCGCCTTCTAATCCCATTTGAAAAATATTAATTTAGGCTCTCATGATTTCTCATCTAGATTGCTGGAATGACTTCCTGTTTCCTCAGCATCCAGCCTCGTCCCATTCCAGCATATTCTTCACCCAGCTGCCAGAGCTATTTTTCTAAAATGTAAATTCTGTTATATTGTTCCTTTGCTCATAACCCTATTGCCTTCAGGATGAAACCCAAACTCCTTAAGCCTTTCAAATCCTAGCTCAAGAGATGCCTGTGATCTCCTTGGTTGCCACTAAATTGCCCCTACGACGTCTGTCAGTGCCTCTTTTCTGCTCCTCTGCCTGGCGGTCTCCACCAGCAAAGCACCTTGTTATTACGACTCACATCACCCCATCGTGCCCTCAGGCACAAGTGAAGGTCTGTTTGGTGACTCTTACAGTTGCAGATGCTAGTCTTGCTGAAATGGGAAAAAGCTTCCCCATTTTTACAGTTCTTTCATTTAATCCTAAAGGGGATAGCCCATGGCTTTTTGGGGTGTTTCCAGAGGGGGAGATGATCAAATTAAAAACAAAATACTCTTAAGTAAAAACAAACAAAAACTTTGCCAAGTGCAAAATAAAAAAGAAAAAAAGGTTATGGAAGGGAGAAGACATCAGAGGGGAATTGTGGATGGTAAAAGCAGGCAGGTGCTCACTTCAGCAGCACACATACTAAAATCGGAACAATATAGAGAAGGTTAGCATTGCCCCTGCGCAAGGATGACACACACATTTGTGAAGTGTTCCATATTAAAAAAAAAAAAAGGTAGTCAGAGTTAGGTTTTGGTTGTATTAATAATTCAGCTTCCATAGTGTTGGAACTGACTAATTCAGTAATCAAAGCTTGACTTTCCAATGCTTACTTTCACAATGGACAATGCTCAGCTATGAAAAAACAGATATTTCCTCTTGTTAAAGAAGGCCAGATTTGTATTCATTTTTCCATATTCGTTTCTCTAATCAAGTGTTAGATGTCAGCAAACTGACCTACTTTAAACAATGTTGACATATAATCAAAAGCAAACATACCAATACAGTTTGGCTAGCAGGCATTTGGGAAGGAAACGGAGGCGGAGGCGGGGTAATGGGCTGGGCCCTCCCACAGAGCGGCTTTTGGCAATGGAAGCATAACTTTAGGCCTTTTAGGTTTTCTGCCTTTATGCATCCTGAAAGCAGGCACGGGGAGGTAAATCGATAATTAGGGGTTCTTTAAAATAGAGATTTGTGGCCTGGCAGACTGCAACCTGTCTGTATCCACAAACACAGTGAAAACACTCCAGCCCTTTATCTCCAGGTGTGTCTGTCTGGTCTATTCAAAGCTCTGGTGTACAGAGCTGCTTGGGTTCGTGTTACACTGCCCGAAAGATAGGTGTGCGAGACTCAGAGCAGCACATCTACTAGGACATTAGCGGTGTTTTGAAATCTCATCTAAAATGATATGTCTAATTAGTGGTTGCGTTCTTTGTCCTAAAACCAATCACCGTGAATTACAGTTTGACTTTAGTTCACCTCATTATGCAAGGGCTGAGTGCTCAGACCCTCAGGGTTATGTTGTAAACTTAATACTAGGAACCAGAATTCTTTCTGCAAGGTGAATAAAAGCTACAGGGCAACACACAACAATTCTTAAAGTTCATAGTAGCCCAAGAAATTCAAAGTTCTTCAACAAGAGGCTGATATTTTAGAATGCTTTATAGATTTAAAATTCCACAATCATTTTAGTTGGAAATAAGTATTAACTGAGTACCTGTTTTATTCACAGCCCTCATGCTAGATACTGTCTGTACACACCAGCTATGTGCTTATGAAATGTCTTTCCCTTTTCCCTGTTGCTGTTGCCTGGACCCGCATCATTCCCTGCACACTGATTTTTCCATGCTTACTCATCTTGTGTCTTTCATTTAAAATGAAAATATTTACCAGGGTGTGATTAATACAGTGGCTTAAAACCTTTACGGGGCACCTAAAATTGCAAGACAAATTTGCATTCTCATTTATAGGACCCTGTAAAGGAACTGCATACTTAACACTACAATATGTATATACATAGATTGGCAGGACAAACTTTTCAAAACTTAAACATTTTAAATTATGAAATGTTTCAGATACAAAGAAAAGCACATAAAGTAAAAATATAACACAAAAGACACCCATGTACCCACCACTGGCATTTGCCACATGTAACAATTTGCCAAATTGCTTCATACAGTTTCTATTTTTATTTTTAATTTTTTTGAGACAAGATCTTGTTCTGTCACTGGGGCCAGAGTTTAGTGTCGTCATTATAGCTCACTGCAACCCCAAACTCCTGGCCTCAAGGGATCCTCCTGCCTCAGCATCCTAAATAACTGGGACTATGGGTACGTGCCACCACGGCTGGCTAATTTTTGTATTTTTTGTAGGGCTGGGGTCTTGCTGTGTTGCTCAGGCTGGTCACGTGAACTCCAGTTTCTGTTTTTAAAGAAAGCATTAATGATAGCATCAAAGGCCCTACCCTCCCTTCCTTCCCCCATCTTTTCCTCCTCTATACAATACTGCTTGCCCATATTTTTATCCTTTCATGACTTAGGTATGTTTTGTGTTTTTAAAATTTGCATACAGTGTATATGTTACAGATCCATTGCAATTTTCTTTTTCATTCAACATTGTTAAGATTTCTCTACCTTAATGCAAGTAAGCTTTGCCATTCATTTGAACTACTGTTCAAATTCCACTGTATGAATATACCACTGTTCGCGTATCCATTTCCCTTCTTAGGGGCATGTAGGTTGTTTGTAATATTTTACTATGATACACAATACTAATATGAATGAACTATTCATCCCTCAGGTCCAATTAGCTCTAACTTCAAAATAATATATCTTAAATGTGACCACTTCTCCCAAGGCCACAACTACCCCAGTCCAAGCCACCATTTTCTCCTCCAGGAGCTGCTACGTGTCCCAGCCTTCACTCTTGGCTCCCTGTCAGTTTACAGCCCACACAGCCCACGGCGTCAGATTGGGTCTTTCCGCTCCTCAAAATCCTTCAATGACTTCCCACCATACCTGGAATAAATCCAGGGGGCCCCGAGTGATCTGGCCTCTCTCCCTCTTCGCCTAGCTCTCTGTAGTCCGGAGTGCGGGGCTCCTTGCTGTGCGCTGCCTGACAGCCTTTGAGCCAGCTGTTCGCTCTGCTCTGTCTGAAACCAGCACTTTCCTCTTCTTCCTGTGGCTTCCTCCCTGACTTTGTTCAGGTTCCTGATCAGGTATCACTTCCTCAGAGAAGACTCTCTGGTTTCTCTTATCTAAATGAGTACCTCTTTCATTTCCTAGCCCCTTATCCTGCTTTTAGTTTTCACCTTGCTTTTATTTCTCTTCTCAGAAGTCATCACACCTGACACTATGTTATTTGAACATAAACTCCCTGGACTTTGTGTCCCCAGTACTCAGAATAGTGCCTGGCATAATAGCCATTCAGCAATCTTTGACTGAACGAATAAATGAGAGAACATCAGTACAAGACTTATTGGGCACATTCTCTAGGACAGTACCTTGAAAACTTTGTTGATGATGAAACACAGTATGAAATACATTTTATCCCGTACATACACAAACACACAAAAGCAAAACAAAAGTTTCAGGAAACAATGCTCATACTTACTACCTTCATATTCTATTTCATTGAAAGAAACACAGAAAAATACTGCACGATTCCATGTATACGAGGTATATAACTCTAGAATCAACGAGTTGAATGGTGGTTGCTGGGGGCTGGAGGAAGCGGGAAATGGAGAGTTACTAATCAATGAGCATAAACTTTCAGTGAAGCAAGATGAATAAATTCTAGGGATCTGATATTCAACATTGTACCTATAGTCAACAATACTGTATTATATACTGAAAAAATTGTTAAGAGGGTAGAGCTCACGTTATGTGTTTTTACCAACCACAATAAAATAAAATTAATAAAGTTTAAAAAAAGTACACACATGCAAAGATAGAAGAAAATATGCTACTTGCAATTCACTAAATTGATTTCACAATCCAACAACAGGTTCAACCCACAGTGTGAAAAAGTGTTCTAGGATATATATCTTGAAGTGGTTTCGCTGGGGTTTACTAAATACAGATATATCTTCAAGATATTTCGGGTTCTGTTCCAGACTATAGCAATAAAGTGCATATCTCAATAAAGTGAGTCACATGAGCTTTTTGGTTTCTCAGTGCATATAAAAGATATGTTTACACTATACTGTAGTCTATTAATGTACAATAGCATTTTGTCTTAAAAAATGTACAAAATTTAATTTAAAAATACTTTATTGCTAAAAAATGGTAATGATCATCTGAGCCTTCATTGAGTCATAACTTTTTTGCTTGTGGATGGTCTTACCCCATACTGGTGGCTGATCAAGGTAGCTGTTGCTGGAGGTGGCGGTGGCTGTGGCAATCTCTTAAAATAAGACAACAATGAAGTTTGCTGTATCAGTTGATTCTTCCCTTCAGGAAAGATTTCTCTGTACGATGAGATGTTATTTGATAACATTTTACCCACAGTGGAATGTCTTTCAAAATTGGAGTCAGTCCTCTCAAGCCTTGGCACTGCTTTATCAACTAAGTTTATGTAATATTCTAAACCCTTTGTTGTCATTTCAACAATGTTCACAATATCTTCGCCAGGAGTAGTTTCCATCTCAAGAAATCACTTTCTTTCCTCCTTCAGAAGAAGCAACTCCTTGTCCATTCAAGTTTTATCATGAGATTACAGCAACACAGTCATCTTCAGGCTCCACTTCTAATTCTAGTTCTCTTGTTATTTCCACCCCATCTGCAGTTATTACCTCTGCTGAAGTCTTGAACCTGTCAGAGTCACCCGTGAGAGCTGAAATCAACTCCTTCCAAACTCTTGTTATTGTTGATACATTGACCTCCTCGCATGAATCACGAATGTTCCTGATGGCATCTAGAATGGTGACTCCTTTCCAGAAGGTTTTCAATTTACTTCGCCCAGATCTATCAGAGAAATCATTATCTATGGCAGCTATAGCCTTACAAAATATATTTTTTAATTATATAAGACTTGAAAGTCAAAATTACTCCTTCATCCATGAGCTGCAGAGTGGATGTTATATCATGAAAACAGCATTAATCTCCTTTTACATCTCCATCAGAGCTCTTGGGTGACTAAGTGTATTGTCAGTGAGCAGTAATATTTTGAAAGGAATCTTTTTTCTGAGCAGTAGTTCTCAAAAGTGAGTTTAAAATATTCAGCAAACCATGCTGAAAACCGATGTGCTGTCATCCAGGCTTATTCCATTTAGAGAGCACAGGCAGAATAGATTTAGCATAATTCTCAAAGACCCTAGAATTGTTGAAATGGTAAATGAGCATTGGCTTCAACTTAAAGTCACCTAACAAGAGAGTCCCCCTGTCCTTTGAAGCTTTGAAGCCCGGCATTAACTTGTCTCTAGCTATGAGAGTCCTAGATGTCATCTTCTTCCAATAGAAGGCTGTTTCATCTACCTTGAAAATCTGTTGTTTATGGACCCACCTTCATCAACAATCTTAGCCAGATCTTCTGGATAACTTGTTGCAGCTTCTACATTAGAACTTGCTGCTTCACCTTGCACTTTTTTGTTATGGTGTCCTTCCTTAAACCTCATGAGCTAACCTATGCCAGCTTCAAACATTTCTTCTGCAGCTTCCTCATCTCTCTCGGCCTTCAGAGAATTGAAGAGAGTTAGGAACTCTCTCTCGATTAGGCTTCGGCTTAAGGGAATGTTGTGCTGGTTTGATCATTTACTGTGACCACTAAAACTTCCCCCTTATCAGCAATAAGGCTGTTTCACTTTCTTAGCATTCATGTGTTCACTGGAAGAACACTTTAATTTTCTTCAAGAACTTTTGCTTTGGTGGGGCATGGTGACTCACACCTGTAATCCTAATATTCTGGGAGGCTGAGGGGGAGGGAGGATCACTTGAGGTCAGCAGTTAGAGACTAGCCTGAGTTAAGAGGGAGACCCGGTCTCTACTAAAAATAGAAAAAATTAGCCGGGCATGGTGGTGCATGCCTGTAGTCCCAGCTACTTGGGAGGCTGAGGCAGGAGGATTGCTTGAGCCCAGGAGTGTAAGGTTGCCGTGAGCTAGGCTGACACCATGGCACTCTAGCCCGGGCAACAGAGTGAGACTCTGTCTCAAAAAAAAAGAACTTTTGCTTTGTAGTCATAACTTGGCTAACAATTTGGCACAGGAAGACTAGCTTTGGTCATGCTTTCCTCACTAAGCTAATCATTTCTAGCTTTTCATTTAAAGTGAGAAACACGGGACTCTTCATTTTGCTTGACCACTCAGAAGTCACTGTACAGTTATTAATTGGCCTAATTTCAATATTGTTGTGCCTCATAGAAGAGGGAGAGAGAAAGAAGGAGAAAGGGAACAGCCAGTTGGTGGAAAAGTCAGAACACACACAACATTTAACGATTAAGTTTGCCATCTCATATGGGTGTGCTTCACAGCACCCCAAAAGAATTACAACAGTAACATCAAAGATCACTTATGATCATAACAGATACAATAATAATGAAAAAGTTTGAAGTAACATGAGAATTATGAAAATGTGACACAGAGACAGGAAGTGAGCATATGGTATTGGAAAAATGGTACTCATAGATTTGCTCAAATTAGGGTTGCCACAAACTTTCAATTTGTAACAAAAACACAATACAGGAAAGCACAGTAAAGTATGCCTGTATTCCAGAATTGCTCTCCAAAGTTAAACATTTACACGGGTAAAATCTATTAAAACAAGCTATCTCCTTGTTTTAATTTGCATTTTTCTGATTACTAAAAAGACTGATAGACCATAGATCTTATCCTTAAAAAAACTTGTAAACCAAATTATTTTGTAGTGTAGGAATTTCCTTATCAGAACCTTTCACAGGCAAAATGACTTAATTTTCCCCTACTTGTTGAGTTTGGCAATTCCAAATTCTCATATGTTTAGTTTTAATGGCACAAAATTGTATTCCCAAGGACACTAATGACAATTTTAATTCATCGTTCTTTGTCCCTTTAACAGTGGCAGTGACCACTGGACAGGCATGCTTAAGAAGGGCTGGAAGATTCCTTCCAATCCATTGGCCTTACTGGCTCATTTTTTGTATTCAGTACTCCAGAGAGGTACTCAGTGCGTCCACCCAGGCTCTCTTACTGCAAAGGAATTATTCCCGAGAGAAAGTTTTGAAATAAAGGGGAAAATGCGAATGTTTTCATTTCAAGAATTTGTTTTAAATGTAAGGTTATAATTAGGGTCTTTTAAAGCAACCCAGTTCCTTTTTTCTTCGAAAAGCAAGTTTTTTGCTCTTCACACACAAGCCTCACACTTTAGCTATTTCATCGTAATGCCAAGTTTGATTAACAGGGCAACAATATCTTTCGTTCAGTCTGACTCAGGTAACTGTAAATTCTAAAGGGAGAAAAGATCGCCAAGCCACAGTTCAGTCTTCAACGTCTATGTCCCACAGATAATCTCTAAAGATTTATTGTACCACAGGTAAGTCTCCATCAAACTGCAGCAGCTTTTTTCTACCTTAAAAACCACCAGTCTTATGTAAAACAAGTTGTCTTCCCGTGCTTTCTGTAAAGAAAGGTCGGGATTTACATTTTGTTGCCTCAGATAACGGTGTGGTTACCAGATAAGAGGTGCTACACCGAGGGACTGGGAATCGGATAATGAAGAGTGGATTTACTGACGGACACTATGATTTTTTTTATAAGCTAAACCGCACGCAGCAGTAACAGTGCTAGGAGCCAGGGCGCGTGACGGTCGCCACACCCGAGCTGCTCTTGATTGCCCCGGGCTCCTTTCCCTCTGCCAGCGGGGAATTCATGCAAAGCAGCCTGATAACTCCGGGGCAATACGAACCACTTTCGCGCCACTCGCCCAGGACCGCGCAGCTGCATAGAGAGAGGTCCTAGCAGCCCCCAAAAAACGACATTTTCAAAGTGGATTTTAGGACTTTCCAAGGCTATGCTTGAAGATGAGAATATTTGAGGGGGTAGAGTTTTTTTCTGGGATTCGAGAGGGTCATGCGCCCCGTCTGGTAGTTATCGCAGCTTGCAGGACCTGCATCCCAACGCGGGAAAGATGGCTCGAGCCCCGCCTCCCCGGGCCCTGGTCGGCCCGCCCTGCCAGCCGGCCGCTGGGCTCCCGCTACGCCTGCTTGGTGGGACCGCTGCGCACGCGGCTGCTTCGCTGTCGCTGCTCTGAGCGCCGGCCTGGGCGCCCGCCGCCAGCATGGATGCTCGCCGCGTGCCGGTGAGGGCTGGGCGGGCGAACCCGAGGGGCGGGAGCGGTGGGGCTGAACGCTGGCCGACTCTCCAACTCCGCAGCTAGGTGCTGCTTATCAACTGGTGGCCGGCCTGGGCGTCGCCAGCTGGGGCAAGCCCCAGATTTTGTGCACCTGGGGTAACTCACGGCTAGGGGGACGTTCCCGCCGGGAGTGCGCACCCGGCGTGCGGGCGGTATGGAGATTTGAGCCGTTTGCAGGAGGGTTGGCAGCGCTGGGGAGCCCGCGGCACGTGCGCCCGCCGGAGGCCGGACAGCAGCTAGGGGCTGGCAGGTCCCCGATTGTGTCCGCGGGTCAGAGCCGGTCTCCCCGTCCCCTGGGAGTTTGCCCGCAGCTGCCCAGCCCTTTCCCGCACGCGACTCCGGGCGAGTGCGTGGCTCGCCGCGGGTGGCTTTCGGGCGCGCTCCCCGCCGCCTCTTAGCCCTAGCAAGAGCTGCGGCCGCTTCTCACTGCTGAGGGCCAGAGAGTTCGAAGTTTTAAGGTTTTGCAAGCCGGTCTCCTAGAACTTGGGTTGCGCACGTGGAAGGAGACATCTTTAGTCTCAGGCACTGATTAAATGCAGTTAAGGGGTCTGGAGAGCCAAATCATTCGTCGACCACTTGTTCCTTCACTACTTCCTCCACCCTCACCCTCCAGCCTTACTCTGAGCTGCAGGATGTTACCCTGAATGGAACGTTACTTTTTGCTGTAACGGAAGCCGGAAAGTGGGGTCTGCTCCTGGAGAGGGTAGAGGCGTGGGGGTTGGGTCGAAAGGAGGAGCACGACAAGCTAAAAATAAATAGGAAGGGTAGGCTGGGGCTCACTTGGGGTAGCTGGAAGGGGGCGTGGTATCAGTCCAGTCACCGCCTGGGTGGAACTGGGCTTGAGTTATTAGGATGAAGAAAGCCACGTGTTGCTGGTCTTGGAATCTGACATGCCTGGGTTCAAATTTGGGCCACCGTGGAAACGGAATAATCCATTTTACCTCTGTGAGCCTCAGTTTCCTCATTTGTTAAGTGGGAATGATGATAGCACCTTCGCTGCAAAGAATTAAGCATGATGTGGAAGCATTCTTAACGTAGTACCTGGCACGAAAAACACCTAATGTAAAATGGTATTAGTTATGACTTTCCTGCTATAAAAGTTATCTCATTCATGGCTATTTGCTTTGCTTCTTTCTATGTCTTTTCCTCCCAAGATATTTGTGTGGTAAATAACTTCTTGGCAGGTGCTGACTTGTTAAAGTTCAGTAAATATTCTCTGACATCTTCCAATAGAATGCCTCCCTTGAGGCCGTCTTGGGCCTCTGAGTGCTTGCAGGTAGATTGATGAGTGAATGGTGATAATTCCTGCAATAATGCAAGGAGCACTGCTGTTGTAGAAGATTGCAGACTTGGGTTCTTCTTCCAGCCCTGTGATCTTGCACAGTCTATTACACCTCCCTGGGGCCTTGAATTTTCCTTTGGGGGGCTTCTGAGATCCCTTTCAGCTCCTAACATTCATTGTGTCCTATTCACATATTGCTTTTATGTTTAGTAGCTCTACCTATTATCATGTCTTCCTGCCTTCCTAAAAGGAAAAAAACTTCCTAAAAGACAAAAAACTTGCTAAGATGATTGAGTGGAGTTTACTTAGGGGCATAGGGAGGTTGGGTTACCATCATCATGAAAATAGTTTTATTTGCAAGACACTGGAATGCAGAATGTTAGGCAAAGAAGGAAGGCCAGAATGCTACTTGACCTGGTAGCATTATTTTGTGGAATCTGTAGCAGAGCTTGCCCTTTTAAAGTTTTCAGTGTAATAAATCACGTCTGAATTCCATGGCCCTGTTTAAGAAAATAAAAATACAGGAACTAATGCAACACTTAAGAAATCTCATTAAATGTTAAGAAATGGCAGAAACTGCTGCCCTTTTTACACAAGATAGGTGCTGATTAGCAGTGCAGGGCTGTTCAGTGTTTATGAATGAGTGAAGCATTTCTATATCTACAAGTAATTTGCACCTTATGAAAGGACTTTTAAAAACTTCAGTCTTGTATAGCAAAGAGATGGCAGAAAGAGCTGAATGTCAGCCTATGGTAAGAAAGTGCTAAAATGGAACCAGATATCCCACCTGGGCTTAGAGTGTTGTTTGACCTTGGCTGGGTTGATACATTTGATTTGTAAGGACTTGTATGGAAATAACTGTACCCTTCCTGATTGGAAGAGAGCCTGTTTGGAAGCCTGCCATCTTGAAGTAGAGGTTCTGCCCAGTTTTTATAGTTTGGGAAATTAACATCACAGTACATAGCCTAAAGCTTACATAAAAATACCTCATTAGCTTGATTTTGGCTGTGGGAGAAAAATTGCTCTGCCATTTTGTACTTTTGAAATTTCCTTTTAGAAGTACAGTTTAATTTTTAAAAAAGAAGTTGGATTTTAGGAGTTTAGCATTATAAACTCCTATGGAGCTCAGTATAATTCTAAGCGCTTAGGAGCTCTTAAGGTGGGTAGAGAGGTAGCTCTACATATGTTTGAGTAAATTGATAAATGTCAGGAGAATTTTCTTCCAAAGGGATCTCTTAGGATTTGGCCTGGTTTTGAAAATTTCTTGTAACAATTGCAAATCCTTTTTCTATGTAGGGTATAAGAAATGGACATATCTATTCTGTGCTGTTTGAAACTACTCAACTCAAAAATGATGTCTTTAGTTAAATAAAGTAAGCATCCCACTTAATAGTATTGCCATTTCCATTTGTAGCAAAAGGATCCTAGAGGAAAGAAGAACTTGAAGAAATTCACATATGTGAAGTTGATTTCCATGGAAACCTCGTCATCCTCTGATGACAGTTGTGACAGCTTTGCTTCTGATAATTTTGCAAACACGGTAAGTGCTGCCTGAGAATAAACAGAATTGAGTCTGCAGTGCTCAAAATGCCCCAAATGCTTTGTGCATGATTAAAACTGCTTGCTTTTTGCCTACATTTCTATACAGCCCTTATGAAAATACAGTATGCACTGTAATTTCATTTCACTTTTTGCTGTGGTTCTAGGTAGTAATTGTTGGAGGTAGATTAGCTACTTATTCTATCCTTTTGAAATGTCGCCTAACCTAACATGCATGATGATTTGCCATAACAACTCAGAAATCATTTGTAAACCTCTGAACCATTTTTCTTTGTAACAAAAGCTATTCTCTTGTAGTGCACTTGTAAATGTGATTTGCTCTCTGCACGGTTTATGGAAAATTGGTTCTTGAAAAAGAAAAAAAAATGCACAACCACATTTATTTATTTATTTTACAGAAACCTAAATTCAGGTCAGATATCAGTGAAGAACTGGCAAATGTTTTTTATGAGGACTCTGATAATGAATCTTTCTGCGGCTTTTCAGAAAGTGAGGTGCAAGATGTGTTAGACCATTGTGGATTTTTACAGAAACCAAGGCCAGATGTCACTAACGAACTGGCCAGTATTTTTCATGCCGACTCTGACGATGAATCATTTTGCGGTTTCTCAGAAAGTGAGATACAAGATGGAATGGTGAGTTTGAGAATTTCACCAGTATCAAGAAGTAAGATGCATTTAGAGGCATGACATACTTGTTTTTTAAAAAAAATTTCTTATGACTTTCATTTTAGTCATGCCAGAAGATTTTGTTGACCTTTTTAAAATTTTGAGTATTTTCTTCATGTCTTAAAGCAGTTTTTACTAATATAGCCCTGCTTGTAAATCATGAACATTTTGTAGGCTCTGAAAATCTTG
This sequence comes from Eulemur rufifrons, assembly GCF_041146395.1. NCBI lineage: Eukaryota > Metazoa > Chordata > Mammalia > Primates > Lemuridae > Eulemur > Eulemur rufifrons. The sequence goes on along the minus strand of NC_090983.1, from coordinate 53,727,999 downwards.
GAAATTGGTGAGATAAAATTGGCTAATCTCCAGATTTCTATTACCACAAAAATCCAGGAAGGACACGAGTCCCCCAAATTAGCTACATTTGCATTTAAGTTGAAGTGCCCAGCCCAGTGCCTGGCACGGAGCAGGCCTTTAATAAATGTTGGTTCCCATAGTAGACCTGTGCCTGCATCTTGAAAACTTGTGATAACGCATATGTAGGAGCTTGCATACAGATGATAATTTGGTTCCTTCCTGCTTCTACTTTTGCTCCTTGGTTGGCTTTTCCTACGCTCTCTGCCTTACCTTTATTCTCCGCCACCACTGCTGCTGCACCTCAGTCCCACTCTCCCTGAGCATACTGTTTACGTTTGCAGTCATTTTCTTGTTCCAAAGACTTTCTCGACAGAGGAAGCAGTGTGCTGATCTATAGTCAGGGGCATGCTCTTCGACTCTTTGTGGCCTGACATGGATCGACTGCCTATGGATCATGACTTGAGTAACAATAATCATAAGTGACAGTGCCTGGCCAGGAAGTGTTTTATCACTATCTGTTAGTGGTAATGTGATGTTTCCTCTAATAAGTGATACTGGTCTAAATCAACACTTAATTGGAGTTTATTGCTGTGGGCAGTCTGCAGATCTGGATGTGACCCAAGCATTAATAACCTGAATAATTGCTGGACAGTGTTTCAGTTCCTTGTAAATATTATTTGCTGTGATTAATAAAATGCCAATTGATTAAAAGTGTTAAGAACTCATGAAAGTTTTTGTTGTTTTGTATTCTCTCAGTCTATGAACACTAAAATTACCTAAGTCTGTGGGGGATTTGAGAAATTTTTGAATGTTAAAATGGATCTTTCATTTCTTGGAGCTTATGGGTGATATTTTCTTTTTCTCTCATTTTTTGTTTTCTTCCTCAATCATCACCACAGTCAATTTTGGAATATTTTTGTCACCCCAGAAAAGAACCCATACTCATAAACAGTTGCTCCCTATTCTTTCCCAACAGCCCCAGCCCATGGCAACCACCATTCTGTCACCTATTCTGGACATAAATATAATGGAATCATACAACATGTGGTCTTCTGTGACTGACTTCTTTCACTCAGCATAACGAATTCAAGGTTCATTTATGTTGTGGCATGTGTCAGTTCTTTATTCCTTTTATTGCAGAATATTCCATTATGTGAATAAACCACGTTTTATTTATCCATCAGTTGGTGGCTATTTGGGTTTGTACTTTTGGCTATTATGAATAATGCTGCTATGAACATTCCGGTACAAGCTTTTGTGTGGACATATCCCTAGGAGTGGAATAGTTGGGTCATACGGTAACGTGTTTAACCTTTTGACAAACTGACAGGCTGTTTTCCAAAGTGGCCACACCATTTTACATTCCTACCAGCAGTGTATGAAGGTTACAGATTCTCTACATTCTTGCCAACACTTGTTTTCTTTTTGATTTAGCTCTATTGGTGGGTATGAAGTGGTATCTCATGATTTTGATTTATAGTTTCTCAGTAACTAATTGTATTTTTAATGATGAAAACATACGTTACTTTTGGAATCTGGAAAATTTTATATTTCAAGCTTACAAAAAGTGGATCAGAGAGGCGCTAGAGTAGTCAGTTTCATAAGAGACAGAAAGTAGAATGATGGTTGCCAGGGCTGGGGGAAAGAGGGAATGGAAAGTTATTGTTTATTGGGCGTGGAGTTTCAGCTGGAGAAGATGAAAACATTCTGCAGATGGATGCTGGTAATGGCTGCACAGCAACATGAATTTATTTAATGGCATTGAGCTCTATGCGTAAAAGTGGTCAAAATGGTAAATTTTATGTATATTTTATTACATTTTAAAAAGTAGATTAGAGAAGACATTTTAATTCAGTTTGATACTGCTGTAAGCATTAAAGCCATGTTTATAGGAGAACACATTTGTTTCTGTAGGAATTCCTTTAAAATACATGATCTATTTTTAAAGAAATGGCAACAGGGGCAGGCATTTTCATATTGTTGTGAAATCCTGGCACCAAAGCACAATTCTCACGCTTTAAGAAATGTCTCAGAACCTAGGGGCTGTAAAGACAGCTTGTAACAATGTGGCCCAGATAGGCTGGCCTGGCGTTAAGCTACACTCAGGTTATTGTACTTCCTGATTTTGTTACCCAGAGCTGTCAGTGTTCAGTCAAAAGTCATTGGGTGTAAGTGTCTTTTGTTTAAAAGGGATTTTGTAGTCAGACTGGTACAGCTTGTCCACCGGTCATCAAGTCGTTAATGACTCGATTGTTCTGATTAACTAGCGGCTGCAGTCAGTCCCAGAAGGCTGTAGGACTCGCAGCCAGTGCAGACTCTCTGGACCTCTCAGGGTGGCAATGAAGTTTCCAGCACGAAACACCAGGAGAGCAGCCAGCAAAAAAGCAGAGCCCCCTCAACCCTCAGCTAGTTCTGTGACAGACTCCAGTTCTGATTCAGAAGATGAAAGTGGCATGAATTTTTTGGAGAAAAGGGCTTTAAACATAAAGCAAAACAAAGCAATGGTAGGTATCTGAATTTGAATGTGTTAGAATTCTTCCCCTCTAAGTGACTTGTTTCTATCCCTGTGTCCTAAGAATTATTTTCTGTGTAGTTGTGAAGTCTTAATAATTTGTATTTTAAAATGTGTTTCTTTCCCTGAACTAATTTATCTTCTTAGTCTATTATAAATAGATTAACACTGGGTTAAATGTATAGGGGAAATCAGAAACCCTTTGAATATGTCAACTTATTATTAAATATAATACCGTGAGATGTGCTAGTGTATTTTCTACAAGTTAGTTGCTTATGTTCAGCAGTTACTCTAAACCAATGCTTTCTGTTTAATTTCCTCCCTTTTTAGCTTGCAAAACTCATGTCAGAATTAGAAAGCTTCCCTGGCTCATTCCCTGGAAGACGTTCCCTCCCAGGCCCCAGCTCAGTAAGTAGAAGTCCTTGTTTGTATAGTAGTGTTTTGGGCAGGCCTAAGGTAATTTTCTGTTATATCTTAAAATGCAGTTTCCTTATTTTGTAGACAGATGAAGGGGAACTAGTGGATCTCTGGATGGTCTTCCTTGCATCCTGGGGGGTTTGGCCTTCCCCTGCTGGACTCCTATAGCATTCAGATCCTCCCTTTTTTGAGGCAGAGGCTTGCTCTGTTGCCCAGGCTGGAGTTCATTCAGTCCTTCCCCCACGGCCTCAGCCTCCCAAGGAGCTGGGACTATAGGTGCACACTGACACACCTGGTTAATTTTTAAATTTTTTGTAGAGATGGGGATCTCCCTTGCTATGTTGCTCCGGCTGGTCTCAAAATCCTGGCCTCGAGCGATCCTCCTGCCTCCGCCACCCAAAGCACTGAGATTACAGGCTTGAGCTACCAGTACCACGCCCAGCCTCAAATTCTTTTTGGTTATTTCTCTCTTTCCCAGCTAGACTAAGCCCTTCAAGGACAGGGAATGAAGACTGAGAACTTCTTTCTGTATCCCCAGATTTAGCACAATCCTCCCATACAGAATATATGTTTTTAAAATCTGACAATGAAGAAAAGGAGGAAAACAAAAATTTTTAACTGAGTTGTGGCCTAATATATATGATTATATTCTGAGGAACTAAGCAGGTGCAACTTGGGAATTTCATGTGTTTACTGTGGTACAAAAGACAAGACTTCTTTTCCCTGCCTCCCCCCAGGAGAAAGGCAGCAAACACACAGGAAGGGAAGAAGGGAAACCATACGTACATATACATTCCTCTCTTGTGTAATATAGAAACCACTAGCATGTTCCAAGGCTCAAGAGACATCAGAGAAAAGTTAGAATGCGAGATCAGTTCTTACATCTTTCTTAAGTGGAAGGAAGAATAAATAGATCACCTCTCAATTTGAAAGAAACTGGGCTTGGTGTTACAAAAGCAAACTTACAGTGGCTAGATGGGTTTTGGGCTTATTTTCCATGCATTATAGACAGAACAAAGAAAATGCGAAGATGGAGCTCTCTTTTTACTTAAAACATCCTTAGATAAGGAGGAGGTGTGGGTTTTCTAAAGTGCTACTTCTCTTGATTATGGAATAAATGGGTTCCATCATATGTGTTTTGTTTAGCCCTCAAAGAGACCCCGAAGGCGGACATTCCCAGGTGCTGCTTCCAGGAGAAACCCTGAACGGAGAGCTCGTCCTCTTACCAGGTCAAGGTCCCGGGTCCTCGGGTCCCTTAGCGATTTACCTATGGAGGAAGAGGAAGAAGAGGAAGAGGATAAGTACATGTTAGTGAGAAAGAGGAAGACCATGGATGGCTGCACAAATGTGAGTTGTCTGCATTTGTACTTGCTCCTCTTCTGTTTTTCATTGACTGTAGGCCCAGTGTCACATACATGGCTCAGGTACACACACAGCCTCAACACAGAATGATCCATGTTAAATGTAATGTTACATAAACATAGTTGGTGATTTTATTAGTCAGTGAGAGTCAGGTTTCCTTTGGCTCTTCTCAGTTGTAGGAATCATTTCCATAATGTTGTCCAGTTACCCTTACAGGAGGCTTATGACTTGCCCTCTCTCCATAAGCTCTAAGAAAGATTTCCAGGTTGAATTTTCTGTGAAGTAATTACAAATAAAATATCCGAGATACAACGTGGGGAGCGCCGTAAGGATACTCTGTTTCACGTTCCTTGTTTCACAGGAAGATGACATGCCCAGAAGTCGCCGCTCTAGACCCATGACCCTTCCACATATAATTCGCCCGGTGGAAGAAATTACAGAGGAAGAGTTGGAGAACATCTGCAACAACAGTCGAGAGAAGATCTATAGCCGTTCACTGGTAAGAGCCTCTATGTTACATCTGAGAATGTAAATGTCTGTGACAAGAAGGAGAACTTCTGTCCTAGAGTGTTACTGGGTTCTAAAGGGCTTGGCATATGGGATATGTGCCTATGTGTTTTTCCATATAAGAAAAGATTTTTTATAGTATCCCTAGTATTTGGCCCTCTTTCACATGAATTATCTGTTTTGTAAGTCTGCAGTGGTGTTAAATCTTTCCCCCTGATTTAGAAATTGATTCATTCAACATATATTTATTTTGTATATATATTATGTGTATATACGTAGATAGGTGCTGAGTGGTGTGCTAAAGACAAAAATGGATTTAGGCAGGTATTTTTTTTTTTTTGCATTGATAAGATTATTTCTTTTTCTTTTTCTTTCTTTTTTTTTTTTTTTTTTTCAAGAGATGGGTCTCGGGGTCTCACTACGTTGCCCAGGCTGGTTTCAAACTCTTGGCCTCAAGTAATCCTCCCACCTCAGCCTCCCAAGTAGCTGGGATTACAGGTCTGAGCTACCGACATCCGACTGATAAGATCATTTCTTAAAGTAGTTTTGATAATATTAACTATTGTGTCTGCCAATTGAAGTGATCACTGTGCTTAAGATATTTTTCATGCTTGTAGCATATACATGTTTATGCAGCTATGAAATAAGATTCAAAGACAAAATATCAGACTCTACCACAAAGAAGCACATTCTTTAAATATGCCATTTTTCTCTATAAAAAGCAGTGTTTTTTTTTTTTTTTTTTAATTTGCTTGTTATTTGTAGGGCTCTACTTGTCATCAATGCCGCCAGAAAACTATTGATACCAAAACAAACTGCAGAAACCCAGACTGCTGGGGTGTCCGAGGCCAGTTCTGTGGTCCCTGCCTTCGAAACCGATACGGTGAAGAGGTCAGGGATGCTCTGCTGGATGCGGTAGGTGCCTTGAAGAGGTAGGCTTGAAGGTCAGCCACAAGCTGATGAGGCCAGAAAAAGGGCACAGGTGAAAGGATTGAGCCCTTACTGTGATGTGCTGTTCTTTTAGAGGAGGCAGTTTAATCCACATGTTAGCATTGCATAGGCATGAGCTGCATCCACGGTGTTCAGGTCTGAACTACCCAGATAAATGATTCTCCATGTATCCTTGGTAGCTGCTGTGTAACTTTCTCTCCTGGTTTCCTAAGGAAACATTAGGTATAACTAACAATCATATAGCTTTTTATCCAAGAAAAGGTTTAAATGTAATAGACAATACTCACCTTCAAGGGTTGAAAAGGAGCAGATAAGTATGGGGGAAAGGTAAGGTTTGATTTAATTGCGCCTTTTCACAATTCTCCTTCAGAACTGGCATTGCCCACCTTGTCGAGGAATCTGCAACTGCAGTTTCTGTCGGCAGCGAGATGGACGGTGCGCGACAGGGGTGCTCGTGTATTTAGCCAAATACCATGGCTTTGGGAATGTACATGCTTACTTGAAAAGGTAATGGCTGGGTTTTTTTTTGCTCTTCCATACCTGAATTTTACATTAATTTATGTGTCTTAATAAAAAGATAATAGAATAGTGGTTATATCTGGCGGGGTGGGTATTGACTGGAAAGGGGCACATGGGGAGTGTTGGGAACGTTTTATATCTGGGTGTTGGTAACCCAGGTGGATGTGTATGTAAAATTCAAGTTGTACACTTAAGGTGTGTACACTTGATCATTGTATGTTACAGCTCAATAAAAACATTTTTTAAATGAATTAGGCTTTCAAAAGAGAATTCGTAGGTTGGAAAACTATATCCTGACATGTTCCCTTTTCTCTTTCACAGTCTGAAACAGGAATTTGAAATGCAAGGATAATATTTGAGAGATTTGCTGCCTGCCTTCCACTTCTCAAATCTCTCTTGTTAAAGTTTTCAAGTTTTCAATTTTGTCATTGATGGAAACCTGAATCAAGAATCTTGATGATCAATCTGTTTTATAGAAAATTCAAGTTAATCCCACTAGACCCATATTCTGGAGCATCATGGAAAGTATGTTGCTAGTTATACTTTGCCCTCCTGCAGTTTCTCCTCTGCCTCCACCGGGCCCCACCTCATAGCATTCCCCTCTATTTCTAATGGTCCTCTTCTACTGCTTAGTTTCTGAATTCTTTTTAAATGACAGTTTTATGAAAGTACATTTGATTTAGTTGGCCTTGAAATAGCTCTGGAATCCACCCACCAAACCCAAGCACTTAGAAACACAGTAGTCATGTTAACTAACTAGATCTATTGAATTTCAGAGAACAGCCCTCTAACTTGTTTACACAAAAACAATGGGTATGATTCAGTCTTCATACTAGCTGGCATTTTTAACATCAAGGCGCAAAAGTCTTAAGATCATATTGCAAAGTGGGGAATGTATCACCTCAGTTGCCTCTCCTGGGAGTATTCAGTGAATAGTGCTCATATGGTGCTTATTATACAACTGAGACTTAGTCGCTGCTAGTTTCTTCCACCGCAAGGTTAAGTGGTGTGTCTGACTTCGGCAACCATGATCCAAAGGTTTGTGGGCAACGTTACACTTAAAATTATTATAGAAAAGACATCCTGAGGAATTAGGATGGTGAAGCTTCAGGAGCAGGCTAATTTGAATTCTTGGTTTAAAACTTTAGTGTAATTGCAGTTTGCCAAGTTTCTTTCACTTCATATGTCAGGTATTTCAAATAAATTCTTGGACCATTTTGCATGGAAACTTGATATGAATAACTAGTCTGTGGTTCTTTGCAGTTTCTTGAAGAAATTATAAGCTAGGCATAGGGTTCATGTTTAGGTTGTAAGCACTTTTATGACAATGAGAAGTGCCCTTTGGAGATGGGTGACTTTGAACGGTTTGTTAACTTGACATCTCTGCCAATTTAGCTCCTGGGCAGATTTCATATGTAGGTACTCCCTTGTCTTCTGCACTAATCAGATTGTTTGGTAGAGATGGAATCTAAGTGTTTGTGTGTCCAACTTACTGCATGTGTAGCTTGTTGCTGCTCCTGTTCAGTATTTGATGCATAATTGGACCTTGAATCATCGAATGTAAATACAGCTTTTGGTTTGTAATGCTTTTGTACAAAGGTTTTTATTTTAATAATAAAACTTTTTGTTCTAACTTGTCTGCTTTTTTTAATACTCAGTCTTACTACACTTAATTCTAATTTTTTGTATTTAAATAAAAGGCCGTTTCCACATTTTCTAGAAATCTTCCTTTTGACTTAAGTTTCTGAAGGTCTAGGGCCAGAGCCATCTGGTTTGAATAGGACCTCACTTGGAGACATGACTAATAGCTGTGATCAGAAAATGGGCTAAGACAGCCACAGTGATGCCTGACAGAAAACAACACGTGCCTGGGACATTTTACAATATTGTTGTTTTCTTTTCCTTGCTAACCTAAGAATTAACAGCAATTTTATAATACTTGGTTTGCTTTTATCAACTATTCAAATATTTATTAAATGTATGCTGTGCTTTGAGGCCTGTTCTAGGACTGCAAGAATAAGAAGACAGAAGGAATGGTTTTAAAGGCTCTCATAACCCAATCCTTTAGACCAGGGCCAGATCCTATGCAGCCTGTATTCATACGGTGTATGAGCTAAGTATGCTTTTTTTTTTTTTTTTGCATTTGTAAAGGGTTGTTTCAGCGGAGACAGTATATGGCCCATAAAACCTAAAATATTTACAACCTGGCACTTCACAGAAAGAGTTTGCTCTGTCCAGCTCTAAATTTGTCAGAGAAGCCGTGTTTACTTTACACATATTTGTGGAAAAGACCAAGCTAAATGAAATGGTATAACTGGTATTCTATAGAGATCCAAAAGACATCAGTAACTTTCTTTTCATAAACTCTTAGAATCCTAACCCAAATTGTAATCCAACCCTATGAGGTATATATGTAACTGGGAAGCTTAAATGTTTAGAGTTCATATAAATTGATGCTTAATTTGGAGAATTTTTGGTGTTACTGTGTAGAGCTAATGTGTTTTTCATTAGAAATACTGACTGTAACAGTTGATTCTGATGCCTTATCCCAAAAAGATTGACTGTCTAATAGAGGAGCTAAGATAAAAACCTAAAAATAATATTCTCAGTAGGCATGAAGGGAGGAAAGTGAACTGGCATTTTCTCATTACCAGGCATTTTAAATCATGGGTGACATGGGTTTTGTGATGACCGACCCCCATTTTACTATAAGGAACCTTAGATCAGTTGCTCAGTCTCAGCCTTGACTGTGTGGAGCCCACACACCCCACTGCCTACCTTAGGGTGGAAGGAACTTGAGTTTTGACAGTTAGATGTGAAAAGTAGCATTAGGGTGGCTGTGCTCCAGGAGCTGCTTTTATATTTGTCTCTTCAACCAAGTTTCCAGAAGTAGAGATGGTATCCACCTTTTAATCTCCACTTATTAAGGGGAAGAAATGAAATATAAACTGATAAGGAAGAGGGACAAAGGCAGTAGTTAGAGGGTATTGCAGGAGGGGTTTGTTTTTGTTTTACTTTGCTTCAAAGAAGTGAGAAGAACCTCCTGATGGCTCTAGGTAAGTTAGGAAGCGAGGTCACCAGGGAAAACAGAATTCAAGTTCAGTACTTTGGGGGGAGGCGGGGGGTGGGGAGAGTATTAGGTACTGAGGGTCCTGAGAGGAATAAAAGTGAGCACCTGTTATTTTGTGTTAATGCTAACCACACATTTAGCAGGTATCTCAAGGATGAGGAAGCAAATCTAGAGAAACTGAGAAAAACGTTCAGCCTCGTAGAAGCTGTAAAGTGGCAAAGCTAGACCAGACACCAGGGGGAAGACTTTATCTTTGGTTTTTTTTTTGTTTTTTTTTTTCCTTTAAATGAGCTTATCTTAGCAGGAGTCAAAAAAGCAGAGGAGGGTTGTTCCTGAGGCTCTGTCGGGGAGAACAAGGGCATCTTGGGTGCTGGGTCAGCCCGGGCTGCCGGGCTGATTGTAGCAACCCAGCCGAGCAGGGAGCGGGAGCGGGGCGGGGCTGGGAGGGGTCGGAGGGTGGGTTCAGAAAAAGGGAGGGGGTGGGACGGTGTTGCAAACCTCTGAGCTTTTAAGAGAAGGGCGTTAAAATCCTGTGGATAGGAGGGAAAGAGGAGGAAAAGCTGAGGGCAAGAACTTCCAAGGAACTGTTGCTCTGAGACCATGGCAGAGGCACCAGAGCTTGGAGTGGCAGTAAGGAGCTGGGAATCTTCGGGAATGTGTGAGGAATAGACTCCTGACTGCAGAGAAATTGGCATGTCCCGGGGAGTCGTTTTTGCATATGATATCCAGGTGATCAAAGACTTGCTTGAGGGAAAGAACGAGGAACACAGCAGATAACCACTCAAAGCTAAAAGCCATTAACATTTGGTTTTTCTCAATCTCCCTTGTATTTTGTTTTATATGGTAGCATTTATACTATTTATGCAACTCATTTAGCAGATTTGGCCCCAGTGGTCTTTGATACCTTCTTTTGTTTTCTGGTAAGACAAGACGTTCCAGGCTCACCTTACACATTTTCTGCCCCAAGTCTGGCATTAGCCATTTCTCCAAAGTGCTTTGTTTTCAGACACATTTATTTCACGTTTATTTGTTATTTGTATATATATTTATATATGCTTACATATATTCATATTTATATATAAATATATTAATAACCACTAATATTACAATATATACATATATGGTTTCAGAATTAAAATACCACTATTATTATTAAAAAGACTACTATTACTAAAAACAGTTTAAAAAATTTTTTTTGTTTTGGTCCTCATTGTAAATCCCAGATATAGTCAGATTACTATGTTAGGTTCATTTGTTTGGTAATTGCTTTTAATAATTGTTTTTAAATAAAGATTTAATTTTTTTTACAATATAATATAGTCGTGAACTAAAATAAAAATCTTAAGGCTCACCCCCCACCGGCTGACTGAGTGGACTCTCTCTTGTCCAAGGGGATATCCTAAAACTAAATTGCCTGCCCCGAGGAGGGAGGTCAGACATGCCGCATCATGACCCCCTCCCTTCTTGGGGACATCCTTTGTAACCCATTAACAGGCCTAAAGGTATGCAAGACAAACCTGCAGGTCCTCAATTTACACAACAAATATATGTCCCTTGGCTTATCTCTGACTAATAGCTCCATATCCTAAAACATTCCAAGCCTTCAGACAAAGCTTCCTGTCTTTAACCAATCACAAGTCAAAGAATCTTTAAACCCACCTGTAAGCCCTCCCCCCGCTTCGAGATGGCCCACCTTTTCTGGCCAAACCAAAGTATGCCTTCCATGTATTGATTTTTGCCTTTACCTGTAACCCCTGTCTCCCTGAAATGCATAAAGCCAAACTGTAACCCAGCCACACCGAGTCCACTTGCTCAAGGCTTCTTGGGCGTGGCTCTGGGTCCTGGTCCTCAAATTTGGCTCAGAATAAATCTCTTTAAAATTATTTTACAGAGTTTGGCTTTTTTCTGTTGACACAGTTATATATTTCCAAAGTCAGATCTACAAAATAAGGTGTTTTTAGAGAAGTCTAGATATGCCTGGCTCTTCCACCCTGGTCCTTCTCTCCCTCTATAGAGAACCTTTTTTTTGAGACAGGGTCTCACCCTGTCACGCAGGCTAGAGTGCAGTGGCATGATCATAGCTTACTGCAACTTCAGACTCCCAAGTAGCTGGGACTACAGGCACATGCCACCGTACCCGACTAAGTTTTGTATTTTTTATAGAGATGGGAATCTCACTGTTGCCTAGGCAGGTCTCAAACTCCTGGCCTCAAGTGATCCTCCTGCCTTGGCTTCCCAAAATACTGGGATTGTAGGTGTGAGCCACTGTGCCCATAATAGGTAACCATTTTTTAAAATTTTATGAGTTACACTTTGAATTTTTGAAATATATATAATATATGTGATCTATATATATATATTTGTACCCTCCTGTTGCATTTCAAATAAATGGCAGTGAACTACTCACAACGTACCACTCTCTACCTTGCCTTTTTACTTAACTATATGGGAGAGATAAGCATAATTTTATTATATTAAGGTTATTAAGTAGGAAATGTCCAATTTCATTAAGTACCAAATTAGACAATTAATATCTCTGACATTTCACTTTGACGCTTCTTGTTTTGTTTTTATTGTGAAGGTACATCCTCATTCTTTCAAATACATGATTTGGCTTGTGATTATCCTTCAAATTTTTTTTAGAGCAGTTTTTGTGAAACCATGGATAAGTCAAAAATTTGTATTATTTTCGAATATGAATTCTATCATGGAACCAATGTAGCGTAGACAGCTCTAAATATCAACAAAGTGGGAAGGATGAGGCTAAAGAATGCACAGTATGTCAATGGTTTGAGAAGTTTCGTTCTGGTGATTTTAGTCTTGAAAATGAGCCACGTGGGTGACCTGAGATCAAGGTGGATAATGATGAGATGAAAGCTGTAATGGAAATGAATCTATTTCAACGTACGCGTGAATTAGCAGCAAGGTTTGACTATTCTCACAACATTGGACCATTTGAAACAAATGGGCAAGGTAAAGAAGCTGGATAGATGGGTACTGCATGAATTAAACGAGCATCAGAAGACAAATCATCTCAAAGCTTGCCTTTCTTTGCTGTCATGACAAAAAGGCAAACCATTTCTACACTGTATTGTGATGTGGGATGAAAAATGGATTCTTTTCAACAATTGCAAGTGCTCTGCAGAATGGTTGGATAAAGATGAAGTGCAGAAACACAGTCCAAAACCAAATATTCACCAAAAAAGCTAATGGTGTCTGTTTGGTGGTCCAGGGCTGGTATAATACACTACAGCTTCATGAAAGCTAGTCAGTCAATTACAGCGGATGTCTATTGCAGCCAATTGGACGAAATGATGAGGATGCTTGTGATTAAGCAACTGAGATTGGTCAATGGAGACAGACCGATCCTCTTGCAACACAACATTCGACCACATGTGGCACAAGCACAAACAACGCTGCTCAAGCTACAGACGCTGGACTTGGAAACTGTAATCCACCGTATTCACCAGACCTTGCACCAACTGACTACCAGTTCTTCCAGGCTTTGGACCACTTCTTACAAAGAAAAATATTCAATTCTCAACAAGTTGTGGAAAATGCTTTTCACGATTTCTCCGCCACTTGCTCTCCATGCTTCTTTGCCGCTGGCATAAGCAAGCTACCTTTAAGATGGCAATACTGGGTCGATAGTTTAGGAGCATACTTTGATTAATTCTGCGGCTTCGTGTTTGAGATATAATTAACTACACTTTTGATTCAAAATCAGACATTTCATGTTTAATGACCTAAATACAAAGAATTATGAAATATACTCACATGTATGAACATGGAATTAAGCTTTAAAGTTTCAGAGGAAAAAATATCATGGAGAGGGGTTTCTCTCCTACTCAAACACCACAGACTGTTCTGTGGGCTTATGTTAAGGAAGTCACATTCCATTTTCTGACACGCTAAGTAGGCAAGCCTTATCAACAGGAACAAGTATTCCAGTTTTCTCTTATTTTTATTTGGTTACCCATACTTTAATAGATTGATCCTCAAGTTTGTCTACCAAATTGAATAGCTGTAAATGTTTTTCACTTCTTAATGACCATCCAGTATGGCTTTTTAAAAAGTAATAATCATCACCGGAGCTTACCTGAATTTCTAAGACATGACTGTTTTGAGTATCCTAGTGCTTAAGGAGGAAAAATATGTAAATAAAATTCCTTTATGCAAATGCTTTCCGCAACTCTCATTGCCAGCCAAATTCTTGTAAATCATGATAAACAGATGCTACTGAACTAAATGAGTAAGTAAAATTATGGAGATAGATTCTATTTATCTTATTTTTCAATGTTGGGGAGGGAGAAAAGGGTATTAACTAAATTTTATCTGTCTGCGTGATGATTAGGGCAGACACCAAGAACTCTATTAATTGATGTCAGCAAGGCAAGATTTGGGACTCTAAACTGGAGAGCTGCCCCCAGTGGGAAAAGTTCTAGTGCAACTTAGTTTGCTTTACTGAAGAAATGGATTTTGGAAACAATCCAATATCAAGCATGCTAAGTCTCTGCCTACTTTTTAGCTTTTAGTTACTTTTGTTTAATTGAAGTAAAATTTACCTAACATAAAATTTACCATTTTAACCATTTCAAAGTGTACAATTCAATGGCTTCCAGTACATTCACAGTGTTGTGCAATCATCATTACTATGTAACTCGAGAACATTTTCATGATCCCCAACAGAAACCCCATACTTGTTTAAAAGTCACTCCCCTTTTTCCCCCTCTCCCCAGCCCATGGGGCCCATCTGTTTTCTGTCTTTATTGATTTGCCTATTCTGGTCATTTGGAAACATACAATACGTGGCTTTTTGGGTCTAGGTTCTTTAATTTAGCATACTGTTTTCAAGGTTCATGTATGTTGTTACATGTATCACTACTTTATTCCTTTTTATGGCCAAGTAATATTCCATTGTATGGGAATAGCATTTTGTTTATTCACTTATCCATTGATGGGCATTTGGTTTGCTTCTACATTTGAATATTATGAATAATGCTGCTATAAACATTCATGTCCAAGTTTTTGTGTGAACATATTGCATTTCTCTTGGGAATACATCTAGGAGTAGAATTGCCGGGTCATATGATAACTATTTTTAATTGTGTGAGGAACTGCCAGACTGTCTTTTCACTGGTTTGATTGTGTCCTTTGGTGCACAGAAGTTTTAATTTTAATGAATTCCAATTTATCTATTATTTCTTTTGTTGCTTGTACTTTTGGTATTATGTCCTAAGAATCCACTGCCAAATCCAAGGTTGTGAAGATTTATCCATATGTTTTCTTCTAAGAGTTTTATAGGTTTAACTCTTACATTTAGGTCTATGATCCATTTTGAATTAGTTTTTGTATATGGTGTGAGCTAGGGGCTCCACCTTTATTCTTTTGCATGTGGATATCCAGGTCTCTGCAAATTTTTTGAAAAGACTGTTTCTTCCCCTCATTGAATGATCTTGGCACCCTTGTTGAAAATCAATTGACTGCTAGACTCCCAATTCTATTCCATTGATCTTTAGGTCTATCCTTATGTTTTGATTACTGTAGTTTTCTATTAAGTTGTGAAATTCACAACCCCCCTAACTTTACTCTTTTTCAAAATTGTTCTGGCTATTTGGAGTCCTTTGCAACTCCTCATGAATTGTAGGATCAGCTTGTCCATTTCCGCAAAAATGGAAGTTGGAATTTTGATTGGGATTCCACTGAATTTGTAGTTAAATGTGGTGAAATATTGCTGTCTTAATAATATTAAGTTTTTCAATCCATGAGCATGAGATGTCTACTTATTCAGGTCTTCTTTAATTTCTTTCAACAATGGTTTATAGTTTCCATTGTACAATTCTTGCATCTTCCTGGTAAAATTTGTTTCTAAGTATTTTATTATTTTTGATACTATTGTGACTGGAATTGTTTTCTTAATTTCACTTTCAGATTGTTTGTTGCTTGTATATAGAAATACAACTCATTTTTGTATATTGATGTTACTATTACTTTTAAGGGAACTGTTTTCCCACCAGTGCATTCTTGAGAACTTTTGATAATTCTTTGGGTTTATCAGTTGCATTCTGACCCTCAATCTTTCTATTTTTTTTTTTTTTTTTTTTCTGAGATAGAGTCTCACTCTGTTGCCTGGGCTAGAGTGCTGTGCTGTCAGCTTATCTCAGAGCAACCTTAAACTCCTGGGCTCAAGTGATCCTCCTGTCTCAGCCTCCTGAGTAGCTGGGACTACAGATGTGCACCACTGTGCCTGGCTAATTTTTCTATTTTTAGTAGGGACGGGGTCTTGGCTGTTGCTCAGGCTGGTCTCAAACTCCTGAAGTCAAAATATCCTTCCACCTCAGCCTCCCAGAATGCTAGGATTACAGATGCGAGCCACCATGCCCACCCAGCCACCCTCAGTCTTTCTAAATGCTGAAGGATATTACTGCCCTATTTAATCTCACCCTTCTTTGTTTTTTTTGGTCTCTCTCTGTTTCCCAGGTTAGAGTGTTGTGGTGTCATCATAGCTCACTGCAACCTCAAATTCCTAGGCTCAAGTGATCGTCTTGCCTCAGCCTCCTAAGTAGCAGGGACTACAGGCATGCACCACCAGGCCCAGCTAATTTTTTATTTTTTGTACAGACAGGGTCTTGCTATTACCCAGGCTGGTTTTGAACACCTGGCCTCAAGCGATCCTCCTCCCTTGGTCTCCCAAATTGCTAGGATTACAGGTGTGAGTCATAATCTCACCCATCTTGATATGAGCATTTCAACACTGCCTTATTAACAAGAAATTCCCACTCTTAAATTAACTGTAGATAGCAAGCACCTCATTTGAAGATGCTGACTGAAATGTCAGGGAGGACAAAAAGAGGGATATGGGAAAGAAGCTATGTTTATTATATTTTTAAATTTATTATTAATATTTTTGTTTAATAAAAGTATCTTAATTACTTATTACAGAAAATTGGAATTTCATAATAAAAATCACCCATAATCCTGCTACTCACAAGTAATCACATTTAAGAACTGGGTGTACTGAACTTGAGTACTGTTAACGTTACTAAGAATATACTCCATGTGTAACTTTTATCCTCCCCCCCTTTGTTTTACATCTAAATTATACAATAATGACTCGCTGTTAGGAAACATCAGTTTAAATATGCTATAAAATAAGAAGTAATGGCCGGGCGCGGTGGCTCAGGCCTGTAATCCTAGCACTCACGGAGGCCAAGATGGGCGGATTGTTTGAGCTCAGGAGTTTGAGACCAGCCTGAGCAAGAGCGAGACCCCGTCTCTACTAAAAATAGAAAGAAATTATATGGACAGCTAAAAATATATATAGAAAAATTAGCCGGGCATTGTGGCGCATGCCTGTAGTCCCAGCTACTTGGGAGGCTGAGGCAGGAGGATTGCTTGAGCCCAGGAATTTGAGGTTGCTGTGAGCTAGGCTGACGCCATGGCACTCTAGCCTGGGCAACAGAGTGAGACTCTGTCTCAAAAAAAAAAAAAAAAAACAGAAGAAGAAGAAGAAAAAGTAATAGTAATTTCTTTACATTTATTTGGTCAGCTACTTTTGGCAAGTCTTTTTCATGGATCCTTCTTTTTCTTTTTTAAAATTAAAATAATACATGCACTTGGTGTCTTAGTCCACTTTCTGTTGCTTATAATAGAATACCTGAAACTGGGTAATTTATAAGGAAGAGGAATTTATTTCTTACAGTTATGGAGGCTGAGAAGTCCAAGGTCAAGGGGCCATATCTGGTGAGGGCCTTCTTGCTGGGGGGGACTCTGCAGGGAGACTGCAGGTGGTGCAGGGTGTTACATGGAGATGGGCTGAGCATGCTAGTTCAGGTCTCTCTTCCTTGTCTTGTAAAGTCACCAGTCCCCTTCCCATGGTAAACCATTAATCCATTAACCCATTAATCTATTAATTCATGAATGCTCAAGACCCCATCACCTGTTAAAGGCTCTACCTCTCAACACTGCCACATTGGGGACTGAGTTTCAACATGGGTTATGGAAGGAACAAACATTCAAATCATAGCCTTTGATTAAAACAAATAGTTTTGAAGGATTTATAATGAAAAGCAATAGCTCCTTTCCCAAACTGTCCGGAATCCCAGCCCTCCTCTCCAGGAAGCAACCACTTTTAGCTTCTTTTTATAACTTTCGAGGAATAACCTCCATATCTCAAATATTAATAATAATTCTTTCCTGATAGTTCTTGATTTATGAACTTTGGACACAGAGAGTCATGACCACTCTTCCCCACTTCTGCTACCAACTTCTGGCAACTCTCCTTTTATTTTTTTTTACGTAATCAAGGGTGATAATATTTACATTTTGTTCTATAAACATAGTCTTCTGAGCCATGTCTCTAGGATAGTTGGAAAGGTCAAAAACAAATAAACAGAATTTACATTAGTAAGGTGATGTCCTTTGCTACAATTCTGAGTGGCATGTTATGATTGTATTTCCTTCCCCTCAGTTCTTAGTCACAACCTTTGGACTCTTAAAGGATAGTGTTCCCAGTGTCACCATTGATGGAATTCTCCATTCTTTTATTCCAGTGATTATTCAAAATTATGCCACATTTTATTTTTCTTATAGAAATTTCTACATTTCTCCCAGATTTTCAGATTACATTTCTTTCTTTCTTTCTTTTTTTTTTTTTTAGAATTTATTTATTTATTTTTGAGACAGAGTCTCACTCTGTTGCCGGGACTACAGTGCCGTGGCGTCAGCCTAGCTCACAGCAACCTCAAAGTCCTGGGCTCAAGCAATCCTACTGCCTCAGCCTCCCCAGTAGCTGGGACTACAGGCATGCACCACCATGCCCGGCTAATTTTTTCTATATATTTTTAGTTGTCCATATAATTTCTTCTATTTTTAGTAGAGACAGGGTCTCTCTCTTGGTCAGGCTGGTCTCAAACTCCTGAACTCAAAGGATCCTCCCGCCTTGGCCTCCCAGAGTGCTAGGATTACAGGTATAAGCCACCGCGCCCGGCCTGCCTTTCTTTTTTCTTGAAAGGAAAATAAAACATGTACCTTCTTTATCGTGCATTTAATATCTTTTATCTTATTTATTTTTTCTCAGTCTATTGCTTGGAACCCTCTTCATTCTTCTCTTGAAGTCACAAAATTACTCCTCTATTTTGCTACACAGCTGTTTTCCTAGGATGGGTAACTTCCATCATTTTCTATAACTCACATTTTACCCTCTAGTTTTGCTGGGGTACATCCTCAGGCAATTTCAGAAAGGCTAAGAGGTAAGTCATTGCACACATTGAAAATTATTTTGTTCTCAAACTTGATTATTTGGTTGGAAAGAGAATTCAGTCAAATTAAAATGGCTGTCAGGATTTTTATAGTTTTGTTCTCTCATCCCCCAACATCTATTGTGTAAATGAGAAGTTATTTATTGTGGGACTCTTGTTTTTTTCTCACTGAAGGCTTTTGGGATCTCTTTATTCTCAGTGTGCTGAAATTTCTCAATGATGTGCCTTGGTGGGTTTTGATTTTGTTTTTGTTTTGTTGTTGCTTTTTTTCATTTGTCCTGATTGGCACTTTGCAATTTAAGTTATTATCCTATTTTACTATGGTAAATTTTTTAGTTTTTTAAAAAATAATTTTCTCCTAAATTTTGTTGCTCATATGTTTATTTTTTGTGTTCTTTTTCTGGAATTCCTACTTGTTGGATGCTAGATCTTCTGCATTGCCTCTCTGTTTTTGTCTTTTTCTTTGATATATTGGATTGTGTTGGCTTTTTGTCTACATCTGGTGAGGATTCCTTGACTTTATCATCAAATCCTTAAATTGGTTGACTCATACAAATTGCTATTTTCTTATGTCAAAAATAGTTAAATATCAGCAATTTCACATGGTTTAATGTATTAGATCATTAAATATGAAATGTCCAATTTTGAATCAAAAGTTTATTTTATTATATCTCAAGAAGCAGCACAATGACTCAAAGTATGCACCTAAACTATCAACATGGTTTCGCCATCTTAACAGTAGCTTGTTTATGCCAGCAGTCAAGAAACCTGGAAAGCAAGTGGCTATAAAATCATGAAAGGTGTTTTCCACAGCTTGTTGAGAATTGAATATTTTTCCTTGCAAGAAATGGTCCAAAGCTGAAAGAAGTGGTAGTCAGTTGGTACAAGGTCTGGTGAATATGGTAGATGACAGAGAGTTTCTAAGTCCAGCCTCTGTAGCTTGAGCAGTGTTGTTTGTGCAACATGTGGTTGAATGTTGTCTTGCAAGAGGATCAGTCTGTCTCTATTGACCAATCTCAGTTGCTTAATCACAAGCGTCCTCAATATTTCGTCCAGTTGGTTGCAGTAGACATTCACTGTAATGGATTCACCGGGTTTCATGAAGCTGTAGTGTATAATACCAGCACTGGACCACCAAACAGACACCATTAGCTTTTTGTGATGAATATTCAGTTTTGGACGGTGTTTCAGCACTTCATCTTTATCCAACCATTGTGCTGAACGCTTGTGATTGTCAAAAAGAATCCCTTTTTATCACACATAACAATACAGTGTAGAAATACTTTGACTTTATGTCCTGGCAGCAAAGAAAGGCAAGTTTTGAGATGATTTCTCATCTGATTCTCGTTTAATTCATGCAGAACCCATCTATCCAGCTTCTTTACCTTGCCCATTTGTTTCAAATGGTCCAATATTGTTGCAATAGTAATGCTAAACCTTGCTGCTAATCCATGCGTAGGTTGAGATGGATTCACTTCTACTACAGCTTTCAACTCATCATCATCCACCTTGATCTCAGGTCACCCACGTGGCTCATTTTCAAAATTAAAATCAACAGAGTAGAACTTCTCAGACCATCCACATATACTGTGTGTTCATTAGCCACATCCTTCCCAAACGCTTTGTTGATATTTTGAGCTGTCTGTTCTGCATTGGTTCTACGATGGAACTCATACTTGAAAATAACACGACTTTTTGAGCTATGCATGGTTTCACAAAAATTGCTCTAACAAAGAAAATTTGAAAGATAATCACAAGCCAAACCATGCGTTTGAAAGAATGAGGATGTACCTTCACAATAAAAATAAAACAAGAAGTGTCAAAGTGAAATGTCAGAGATAACAACTAACTTAGTACTTAAGAAAATCGAAAATCAGACAATTCATACTTACTAACCTAATACCATCAAAGTTTTATTTTTTAACCCTAATTTTAATTTCCAACAGTTGATTCCTGTCCAGTGATTATTTCTTTTTATACCATCTTATTCTTTTTTTTTTTTTGTATGGAGTGTAGAGTCAGTGTCTATTTAAGAATGGGGCAGTAGGAGGGCTGACTCGGCTCTGCACCAGGCTTGCTAAGTGGTGGGCCTGACTTCAGGTTGAAGGCTGGTAGCTGGCATTTCTCTAGGAGGCATATAAGCACCAGCATGAATCAGACTTTACTAGGAAGGGTCAGCACACATGTTAATTGATCCAGTTTTCCCCAGACAGTTCAATTCCATTTCTCTAGAAGAGGACTCTGATTTTTGCCTGGGGAAAAAATTTCTGACTACCTACCAGAAGAAAAGATGGTTGACTGATTCACATACATGCCTTCAAATAATTCCCCACTTTTTGCTCACATTCTTATCATTGTGCTACATCACACTGGCTTCTTTACTGTTTTACTGGGCAGTTCTATACCATCTTATAGTCCTTCATCTTGGAAGGAAAGAAAACAGATATTAATATACTAACCCCCTCTCCACAACCTGCTCAAAATTTGTTTCTCCGGGAATTTGCCCTGTTAATGGCATGGGTACAAATGTATGCACATAACATCTTATGCTCCAGCTTGAAAAATAAGGGTCTAGCATAACTATCTTAACATCTGGGAGCCTTTCAAAGATTTTCAAGAACCAGGGAGGTTAAATGATCAGATGTGGGTAATCCTATTGAAGAGGAGAACCAATGACCCCAAAGTTCTCCCCGCCACCATAGTGTAAATTCAACCATTCATGCCTTTGCACTAACAATTGTCCTTAAACAAAACAAAACAAAACAAAACAAAACTACATTGTTTTTTGTTTTACTGGTTATAACGTTAACCTGTGTAGATTGTGGAAAATGTGGGAAATGCTTGAAAACACAAAGAAGAAAATAAAGGTAACTCCAATCTTGCTACCCTGAGATAAACATTTTTAAAACTTTAGCATTTTATGTTTTCTGCGTCTAGGTATAAATACATTTTTTTTGTTTAACAAAAATGGGATCGTATTAGAGATACTGTTTTGCAACTTGCTTTCTTCAAATGAGTTTTTTGACCTGAACGTTTTCTTTCTTATACAAGCAGTTACCGCCAAGAGAGCAGAAGCCTTAAACAATTGAATTTAATAGTGACAGGGAGTACTAAGTTCCTGTCACTGGGATGACTAATGCGAAGGCACTGAGGCAGGGGGTCCCGAGGAGACAGTAGAGGGTGCTTTGAAGCAAGGGTGCACTGGGTTTGTCTGGAGAGGGTGCATGTGAGAGGGGAAGGAGATGAAGGGGGAGGTTATGATTCTGGGCAGGTGGGAGCAGCTTCGGGGTGCTCTGTGGCTTGTGATCATCCCTCAAGGCCTGGCCAGAATGAGCAAATTGGCCTCAGATATGAAGAGTAACTAGAGTTTCCTAAGCACTTTCTAGGTGCTGGGCATTGTGCTCTAGATTTGCCATTTTAATCCTTTCAACAACCAAATGAGTGAGTTTACATGATTCCATTTGAAGGATGAGGGCACAGAGATTCAGAGGCTAAGAAACTTGTCTAAGTGTGGTAGATTGCATTTGCCCAAAAATGGCCATGGTATCTCTGGTGCCACCTGCTTTTCCAAATGCCATCATTCTCCTTGTCATGGTGTCTGTTTCCTCTCACTGTGAACATGAGCAAGCCTTTGTGACTGCTGTGATGAATAGTGCACTGTGGAAATGTCACTACCTGACTTGCAAGGCTGGGTTTATAAAGGCAGAACAGCATCTTACTGTCTCCCTGTGGATTCTCGCCCTTGGAACCCAAGCACTATGTTGTAAGGAAGCCCAGGCTCTGTGAAGAGGCCACATGTTGGTGTTCTGGCTAACAGCTCCAATTTAGGTCCCAGCCAGCAGCTGGCATCAATCACCAGACATGTGACAAAAGAAGCCTTCAGATGATTCTGCACCTCAGCTGTTGAGTCACCCTCATCCTTCCCGTCTTCCAGCTGAGGCATCAGACATTGTAGAACAGAGACAATTGCCTCCATTATGCACTGTGCAAATTCCTGACCCACAGAGTCCACGAGTGTGAAAGATGTATGCCACTAAACTTTGAGGTAACTTGTTACACAGCGATAGATCACAGTATGTTAGGCACATGTAGAACCCAGCTCTCTCTACCTTCAGCATCTCTGCTTTTTGCCATCAGGCTCTACCATGCAGTGTGAAGACTACTGTATTAGCCTGCTAGGCCTGCTATAACAAAGTACCACATGCTGGGTGGCTTAAACAACGGACATTTATTTCTCACAATTCTGGAGGGTAGAAGTCTGATGATCAAGGTGTCTGCAGGGTTGGTTTCTTCTGGGGCCTCTCTTGTTGGCTTGTAGGTGTCTGTCTTCTATGTCTTCATGTCTTCTGTGCATGTCTGTGTCCTAATCTTGTCTTGTAAGGACACCAGTTGTATTGGATTAGAGCCCCACATACGATCTCAGTTTACCTTAATTGCATCTCTGAAGGCCCTATCTCCAGATATAGTCACATTCTGAGGTAAGAGGGGTTAGAGCTCAATATACAAGTTTTGGGAGGACACAATTGAGCCCCTAACAATTATGCCCAGGGCTTTCTAGATGTCTGCAAGGCTGGAGGTCTGGCTCCTACCCCATTTTTCTAGCCTCTGGCCTCATCCATTCACCTTCTAGAGCAGCCAGGGCTGGGGAACCCGAGGTCTTGGGGCCACGTGTGGCCTTCTGGATCCTTGCGTGTGGCCTTTTGACTGAATCTAGATTTTACAGAACAAATCCTTTTCGGTTGAGAGGCCGCGCTTGGGGATCTGGAGGGCCACACATGGCCTTGGGGCTGCAGGTTCCTGGGTGCACATTGGAGTCATCTGGTGAGCTCAAATAGCCCAGCCCTACCCCAGACCAATTAAAGCAGCATCTCTGGGGTAGGACCTGGGCATCGGCATGTTTTAAAAGTCATTCCTTTGTGATTCTAATATGCAGCCAGGGTTCAGGTCTACCGCCCTAAGGGTCAAAGAGAGTCTAAGAGAGCAGGGAGCCAGGGAATGGGTCTGTCACCTGTGGGAGCAACTGCTGCTTTGGTGAGAGGGAGAGAAATGAAAATCAGAAGAACCTGGCATGTTTCACACACCTCCTCACAGTATGAAGAGGATGGGGTGTTACGGGGAATAAAAAACAGAAGAGGTAGAGACATAACCATCCCACTCCTTAAAATGTGAAATTCCATCACATGAAATTAGAGACAAAACAAAAAAATAGAAAAGCTGGAAAGCACAAGATATTTAGTGGAAGGGAAGAAACAGATGAATAAGTAGGGGTTGGCATGAGTCTCCTCTATTTTACAGCCTGGTTTTCATGTTTTACTTTGGAAATTTCCAACTGAGCAGAATTTATTGACTCTATTTTATAAAATGCAAAAATCAACTGTCAGCTTTCTTGTTCAGCTGCTGAGCTCGCCACCTGACCCGTCAGAAATCACAAGCTCGAGGTCAGAAGCTAGAGCTGCACCAGCCTGTCCCCGACCAGCCTCGTCCTTGGCCACAAACGCCCTGCAAGCCTCTCCTCTGGATGGATTTTTCTCTCTTTCTCATTCCCGGCCTTCCCCTTCGGCTGTGTCTGGGGCTGGATGTGGCTTGCGAATTGACACGGGGGATGTTGCCTATTCCTGAAGTCATTTATATTGGTATTACTACAGTAAATTCTTTATGAAATAAAAATCAATAGTCACCGACATCCTGAGTAGTGAGGAAAATAATTGTTTATGGCACTCAGCTTAAGCTGTTCTGGTAATCACGTTGAAAAATACAATATTTATTCATTAGATCAAATTTAATGAGGCCTCCTGGCAGTAATTATAAAAATTACTGTAGCAGTAAATTACTAATGAGTTGTGATGTGCTTCCTACCTGTGAAGAAGGACTGGGGGTTGCAAAAGCCTGCTACCCAGATGAGCAGGAAAGGGCGGGAGCCCCGCGGCCCGCGCTGCTCTCTCACCCGGGCAGGGAAGGATCAGTGTGCCCAGACCACAAAAGCAAACAAGAGAAAAGACCGAGGACACCCAACCAGGGGGATTCTTGCCGCCGTTGGAGCGGGATCAAGATTACAGCATTCTTTTTCCCAAAGGTGAGCATCGGCTCAGCGCCTCGGTGTTGCTGGCATGCTGGGGTCGCAGAGGAACGCTCATCTGACGCCTGGGAAAGGACAGAGCCTCTTATTAAGGCTGGGAAATGATTCCAGGCACATGCTGCCCTTCAAGTCTGAGGACTTGACTCTGACCACCCCTGTGCAGGTTCTGCTTCTGCTCTGTTCTTTCAAAACCGGCCGCGGAGCATGGCGTCTGCTCTAATGCCAGCACAGTTGATGGTTTTTACAAGCTCCTGGGGGTTTCTTCCTCCTCCGAAGTACCAGAACTGGCTAGAATTTTTGCTCTTTTATTTATAGCAGGGAGCTAAGTTTTGTTTTTTTTTGTTGTTGTTGTTTTTTTTTTTGTTAAGGATGCAAGTAATTAATTTTGATTGAGAGCCTATATATAAAAAAGCCAGAAAATCAGATCTGAGAGCAGGCACTGTTTTTTAAAAAACACATGAACAGAGTTAAATGGAAACATTAAATCTCGGGAGGTATGGCTGGACACAGCTTTGTTGTGCAGGTTTCTGGATTAACATGTTATGGATGGTGGAGACCAGCTTTGCCACCTAAGAGGGCTAGGTCAGTTCACCCCCAGCAGCCTTTGTTCCCCAGACACAGCTGAGGCCTGCCGACGAGGCACTGGCCACGCCAGGCTGGGGCCTCCCACCCCACGGGCAGCTGCAGTCTGGTAGCCACAGAAACACCCTCTGAAGCCTCAGCACAGCGTTCCCCTCCAAAGCGTGTCTGAATAGCAGGCAGACTGTCGTCTGGAGTGACAGCTATCTATTCAGGTAGTGGCTGCTATTGTCTTCTCACTTGTAACACCGAGAGGATTTTTGTTTAACTTTAAGAATTCTGACAGCATCTCAGAATGTCGTACTCCCAGCGGGTCCAACCCCTCCTCTCACGGGGAGGGCACAATGACATTAGAGTGTACATTTTTTTCTTTAAATTGCAGATGCCTTAAAATGAGATTGTCAGGTTTGTTGGCTTGTCAGACTAAAGTATCAAGATTGTCACAGTGTATTATATCACTATAATATGATCATTGTACACGAAACTAATGAATAATATTGTACTTAGTGGTGGGACGGAGTCACATTAACATTAAAAACGGGGAGCAGCCTCGCGTTGTGCCCGGGAGTCTGGGGAGGATGGCGACCCTGAGGCATGGAAGGCCGGAGTCGCCGTGCTCGGGGAAGGTCAGGAAGCCCTCTGTGGAGAGGGAGGGAGGGAGGCGGGCAGCTGGGGCCGCGCTGGGGAGACCAGAGCAGGAGGGAGACTGGGGGGTCCTCAGGGAGGCTGATCGAAGCGTTGGCACTCCAAAAATGGTTTTTGAAGGAAGGAGAAAATGTCAGTTGTGAGTTTTCTTCACAATTAGACTCGCACGCAGCTACGCTGGAAGCAATCCGGAGAGGACGCGATTGAAGCTGCAGTGTTACTTCAGTGTCTGCCTCGCGCAGGCCCTCCTGGACCACTCATTCGTCCATGCGTCCATCACATGCTAATGCGCCCTACTACGCGCCAGGCACCGTGGGCATCTAATGGCCTAGGAGCAGGTGCAGCCCTGCCTTTGTAAGGTTCAAATGCAGCAATGCAGACGATAACAAGGACGTGGACTGAGCAACACACAGTGTCCCTGAGGGATAAGTGCTATGAAGGAAAACAGAAAGGGGGAGGCCTAACTTATTTTGAGGAAGTGACTGAAGCTGAGCGCACAAAGGGTGAGAAAGAGTTAGGATGGGAAAGCGCATTGGAGGCAAAGGAAGCAGAAGCTTAGCGCTCCTGGAACTGAAGGAGGGCCAAGGGACCGGACGGAAATGGGGGACGTGGCCTCTGGGGTCAGATGGACCCTGGTTTGAGTTTGGGCCACTTTGTGTCTCTGAGTTGTAAAGGTTTAAATAATGTCACCTGTCAGGCCCTCAGCACAGGCCCTGGTGCACAGTAGAAATTCAACACCCGGAAACAATCCTCATGGTTACTGAGGGCAGGCTGGTGAGCTTATTGCTGTGTGGCAGTGTGAGGACACCCTAGTACTTGTTCCATGGTAGACAGGCCTTAGCGGGATAGGGTAGACAAAGGCACAGGCATGCGAAGACACGGCACTGCAGAGTTAGGATGCAGAAGAAAACAGAGGAGCAAGTACTCAGATTGAATCAGGATAACAATGTCCCACAGCAAACATTCATTTACTTTGTTAGCATCGAGCAACACGTGCTGTAGATTAGATTGCACATCACAGTTGATTTGAGAAGTGCCTCCTAGATTTGTTCAGTACGCAAACTTTACAACTGTACCCAGAAGCCCCAAATTCAATTCACCATCCTTTTTTGAGTGCCTACAAAGTGGTAAATTTGAAGGCTGTATTTTTTCCAAGGCAGATTGCTCTTGTGCCTACTTATTTCAGAAAGTCTGTTTCCTAAAATGGATAGAATTTACAGGGTTTATCTTTTCCGAAAGATGCAAGCGCATTCCTCTCGCTAATGTTATTGCAAACAGCACTCATGTTGGAAGGAGGAAAATTTCCCACAAGAACTGAAAGAGAAGTTAAACATTTGTACTCAGAGCCCTCCCAGAAGCCAAAGACATCAGTATTTAGTGTCGGTAGCGTTGTCTTTGCACCACCTGGGAGCTCCATTTCTCCGAACTCAGGAGCGGCATGGTTAGATGCAGCGCTTGGGAGTTTCCTCATCTCTCCTCCCTCAGCAGCACATCAAAGGCTGGTTGAGATTCATTTTGCATGGGTGGGTTTCGAACACATCGATAAACGATTAACGTGGGCCTGGCATTCGTGGAAAATGATTTGGTTAAAACACATATTTTATTCCATTTGTCTTCTTCATCTACATCTTCCCCTAGTAATTCTTGATGTTCGTCATTGTCATTGGGAGTGCAGTGTACATCATTAGTATTCCTGCTAGGTATGACATGGCTTTTTCTAACCTGTACTTTAGGAAGATCATAAGCTCTTATTTTCTGAGAATTTTCATCTGGAGGAAAAGCATTCTCCGATGGGTCCACTGAGCTTTGTAACCAAAATGGCTGAACAAATGAGAGGTGGGAATTCTAAACTGGCTTATCACTTCAAAATGCATAAGCCAGGGCGTGCTGGGGAGGGGAGAACAGCGAAGAAGCAGAAAGAGAGCAGAAACGGGCTGGAGACTCACCAGTCCTGCCAGGTAGGGCTTTGTCTGGCCCAGACTGTCTCTGGTACGCGAGGGCACACGCACATTCTCACGCAGCTCCACTCTCCCTTGCCTTCAAGCCTGCTGCCCCCGAGCTCTTTTTAGAGTGCCAGGTCTGAGTGTGGCTGAAAGAGCCATCTGCAGAGCCTGCTCCACGCACATGGTCAGCTCTTTGTGGACGCTGCTTACTGGGGGGACTTTAGAACTCAGCCTCTTTGTCCCACAGACCGCATACTTCTGTGGGCTTTTTCCCCCTAAATTGAACCACTCCTGTCCCTAATTGTGTCACTCCTGCTGTCACCTCTAGCCATCAGAGCCGGTGGCATGGTTCTGATTGTGTTGCAATGCGTCCTTGAAGCATTCTTTTTGTTTGTGTTCAATGGCTCTCCTTCAGCTCACAACACAGTGGTGGCAATGGTTTCCTAGGGTCACCCATTCTCCTCTGAGGACCAGCCCAGAAAAGCTCAGTCATAATGAACAGGGCTTCAGACGGATGGACACACACACACGGGCTTGAGAGCCCTCCTGGCTTCGGCCACTCTAACAAGATTTTGTCATTTGTGGCTTTTGCACATTGGAAAAACTTTCATCTCTGAGTTTCTATGGGCTATAAATACTTGGTAGGTTAGAAAGGAATCATTCAGAACATGAAATAAACATAACCTGGCACGTACACAGCAACACACCTCAACGGAGCCCTTCAACTTCTAGGCCAGAGCTGCAGGAATCTGAGACGGAGTTTCCTTCATCCTGTCTCGCGTTCACTTCCCTCCCAGGCTGGACACTGCTCTGGTTTATGACTCTTTGGGTTGGATATTTTCCTAATGAGGCAGGAGGATTAGGTCTCCATGTTACTTACACCTTTTAACCATGAAGTGAAAACTGTTGATTTGGTTGGGATGGGGGGAAATTTTTAGAATGTATGGAAAACATGATACAGATATTATATAGCGCAAACTGAGAAGAGTTTGGCAGAGGGAAATTCTATCTTGATTCTGAAAAGTCACTACAAGCCTGGTCTTTATGGCTTAATTTTTTTCTAAATAATTGCTTTACTATTTTTTCAAATTATAAAAGAAATATGGGATTGCTGGAAAACATTTAAGATAGAAGGATAGACTGAGAAAAATAAAAACCAATGATAGCTTCCAAAGACAGTATTCTTAACAGCTTGGTCCTGTGGTGTTTTATTGTTTGTTTGTTTGTTTTTAAATTGAGGTATAATGTACATACAGAAAAGTGCACAACGCTTAAGTGAACAGCTCAACATTTAAAAAAATCTTTAAAAATCCTATATGTCCATGTCACCATCATCTAGATAAAAATATTTCTCATACCCTAGCAAACTCTGTCGGATCCTCTCCTGGTAGTACTGGCTCCGAGATCTCCTCCAGAGGTAACCACTTTCTGATCTCATGCTTATCCTTTTATAAATGTATAGTTTTTTAAATAATATATATAATCTCATATTTGTATACTTTGTTATCTCTATATTTTAGCTTTTACACTTTTTTTGTAAAAATGTGTGCTATAGCTAAATGTAAAAGCTAAAATATAGAGATAACAAAGTATACAAATGTGAGATTATATATATTTTTAAAAAACTATACATTTATAAAAGGATAAGTACACATTTTTACAAAAATGGCTCAAACTACACAGTATTGTAATCTGATACTTTTTATAATAGCATAATAAAAATACAAATGTTTATTGTATAATACTTATAAAATAAAATTTTTATACAATATCACTTTATATAATATCAATAAAATCTCACATTTATACTATGTGTAAATTTATAATTTATATAATTGTCACATATGTTATCTTTCTGTCAATAAATATAAACCAAACAATCACTTTGAATGACTGCATCCCATTGTTAGGTTTAACATAATTTGTAAACTATTTTCCTACTCATGGACATTTAGCATTGTTCCCTTGTGATTATATTTAAAAATTACCATTAGGGTAAAATCTATGAATGAACTTATTTCAAAGGCTTTGTAATCCTATTTTGCTAATCATGAGGGTTCTTAAATGCTTCAACATTTTTATATTGTCCATCTCTTTTGTTCCATTTCTTTCTCTAGCGTGTATTCATCTTGTGGCACATGCTAAAGGACAGTGAGTGTGTGCATTCTGTGTTATTATTATTCTAGTGGGCCCAATCCAGCCCAACCTTGGAGCAGGAGATGTAAAGTATGTTTGGATCCACGCACCATGTCGTGTAGTTTTAAAAGTCATTAAAAAATTCTCACCAGATTTCATTTCTAGTTGTTGGAGAATTTCTTCACAGATCATTCAATTCTTTCAATTTACAGGGGAAAAAAAATGTATCTTGCTCAAGTCCTCTGATTGAGTGAAGTTGTTGTAATGTCACCCCTTCCACTTGACTGGAAAGCACCTCCATGAATACACACAGTACATTTCTTTCCGCTCTAATCCATGAATATCACTGCCCTTGTTTCTCCGTCCCAACCCCCAGGCTTTTGTGTAATACTCCATGCTTTTTATTAGAAGTTAGATTCTGACAAAACTCCAGTGCTGTGGGTTGGCACGTCTGCTGAATTTTCAAATCAGGGGTTCATTTTCCTGGTCAGTTATTTAATTTATTTTTAAAAGACATCTTTTATTTTCAGTCAAAAAAAGACAAGTAAAAATAATTCTCAGAGATACATGTTTAAAGTAAAAGGGGTTTTTATTAGGATGTTTGTTTACATCCACTCTACAGAATTCTTTTTAGTCTAGAAGCCACAGGGATTATTATTTCTTTGTCATGGAATCCCTAGATCTTTGTGGGAGGCCTAGAAGCACCAGTTTCTCTTCCATTTAAACAAATTCAATTCAATTCACTTGCATTGGCAGAGCACACCAAAATCTTAATTTTCTCAGCCATGGAAAGCAAAGTCGGCCTGGGAGCTTTTTAAACGTGGGTTTTTGTTTTTTTTTTTATTCTAACCCGTACCCAGAAAAGAAAAATATACCTTCTTCTCTAAAGCAATGAAGGTACATAAGATTTCTCTCCTAAAATCCTTCCTGGCCAGGAGATTATGGACGAGTAAAAGTAAGTATATCTTTCTTATTAGCTTAAAAGAAATAGCAAAGCAAATAACTACTTGTTTTTAAAACAAAATACAAACATCTGAAAAGTAAAAAAATACAATTTGGTCGGTCATGGTCGGTCATTAACCCATTACCTCAGGGTTAATCATTAACAGTTGACATTTGTATCTCATGCTTTAGAAATAAAAGGTGGGACGCATTATCCATACCATAATGCAAAAGGCTGTTCTCACTCCACAATATATTGGACACTTCTCTATAGCAGAACGCGAAGATCTACCTCATTCTTCAGTGACAGCAGAGGACTCCATTGTATGGATCTCTATAATTTATTAACCATTTTTCTGTCAATGGATATCTAGGTTTTCTGCAGATTTTTCTATTGAAAACCCTAGATATTGAATCTAATTGTGTCCCAGGTTCAGTTATATTAATAATTCTAGCCACAGATCTTAGCCAGGCTTGGGGACAGTCACAACTGGTGGTTGGTGATTGCTTTTACTCATTTCTATTCCCAGAAAAGAAGGAATGGGGCAATCCACGGCCAGTGGTTGGCCTCCCTACCCGGAACACAAACGTCAACAGAAAAGCGCTTCTCTTTTTCGTCCCAGCCTCTCCCAGCCCCTTCCCCTGCATGCTTTCCTTCCCTTTCAAATGGAAAAGAAAAGGTTCCATGAAAAATTTCTGGGACCTGGACTAGGCAGATCTACACAAACTCATCTGGAGAAATGACTTTATTATGTTTTTCTGCTTCTAAATTCCTGGTTTTCTCCTATAAATTCTTTGGCTTGTTCTGCATTTGGGAAGTGATGATTGTTGTCTATGGGAAGATTGCCAGTGGCTGGAAGGTTATGGCTGATGATGTGACTTTGCAGAGATTTCACATCAAACCTGGCACCCCAATTCTAACAAGATGCTCTTGACCCAAACTTACGGCGTTTTGAGGCTCTATGTCCTTGCTCGCCCTCCTTCGCCATCGAAATAACAGAGTACATCAGTAAACGGAAAACTGCACAAAGGGGGCAGCTTTCAGGCTCGCACATTAAAAGGGCAGAGTTCTGTGTGTTGTGTTTGTACTGTCAGCCCACGAAAAACAGATAAGATTTAGGAAGAAAGGAAGGCTATTTACTAGAACAAAATACACGATAGTTCACGTTACGTATTTTCTTGATGGACACAAAGTGACATCCATACTGATTGACTGTGCCTCTCCACAGAGCCTGGTTCCACGTGATGGATAAACTAGTCTCAGGCAAGTGTCAGGAAGATGATCAAAAGAAAGAGCTGTCTGTAGTTGTTCCCTTTCTAAGGAGATTGACAACTCACCCTAACAAAAGGAAACATTAGTGTGCTATTTGCGTCTCCCAAAAAGACTGTGATAAGATGACGTGATAAATGGTGGGGTGAGGGTGGGAGGGAGGTTGCCATAAAAACACACAACGTAGCTAAATCGTGAAGTGCAAAGAAAACCTCAGCTCCCACACTGATGAGGCTTGTTTATTTTAAAAAGGTGAGCTAGCCTGAAAAACAAAAGTGCCTGCAAATATCTTAGATGACGGCATAAGTTCTCCAACCAGTGTTGCTAATAACAGTGTCAAGAGAAATCTTAAACATGACATGCTTTCCCACCCTTTCATACCTTTCTCCTAATTGCTTTAATATGACCACCCATAGCTTGCACAAGAAGACACAGTGTGCCATGGATCAAAAAAGAATTCAGAATTCTCCCTCCTTCATGAGATCCAGAATGGGGTCTGGCTTTGGCAAAGGCCCAAGAACTGGGGTTTGTATATTGGATTCACAGAGGGTGTTTATTATGATTTGGAAACTAACAGAATGAACTTGAGTATATCCAAATAGGAAATTGTCCCCCCAAGGGGCTTTACCCACAACTGCAGTCACTGTCACCCCTCATTAATTACAGAATGGCACCAATTTCAAGTGTTTTCAGGTCATCTTGGCTGGCTTGCCTCCCAAACTAATACGTGGAAGTCTCTGTGACTGGGTTGGACTTGGAGATGAAAAGCACTTTGACAAATGGCTGAAGTCCACAAAGCGCCTTCAGGGAGCACCTCCTCCCCCCTGTGTTCTCACAGCATTCCCAGCCCCCACAGCGCTACTGGAGGGTCTCCAGCCATGGCAAACCAGACTCTGTCTAGTGGGCCGTGAGGGCTCCTTTGGCCTGAGTTGTACTGAAAAGCCAGGCACTGGCAGGGGTGGAGAAGAAAGACTCTCGTGAGCTCTGTGTGCTGTCAGCCATACAAGCACTGTCAGGTGGGGACTTCACATCTGTCCATATTTTGGTGTTGGTAGAAAACATGGTCAATATAAAAAATCAGTAATAACAATGGAAGGCCTTTCTGATTTCGTAGTAAATGTTTCTTCCTTCCTCCCTTCCACTGGTTTTTGTTGACCAGTGGGAATGACATGATCAGGTTATGCCAAGTCACTAATTTGGCGCCTTCAAAGACATTGTGAAGCCCTCACTTCACTTGGCCCAGGGTGGAGGACAGATACAGGTCTGGGTCCCTCCACATTTAGATGACCCCTAGGAGAGAAACTGGCTTCTCCCTGGAGTCAGTCTTTATCTTTTGAAGGCTTCTTGGACACGTCTGAGCTCCTAGAAGACCCATGTCACAATAATATCTCGTTTCCTCTTGGTTGATCTTCTTCCTCTTTGTGTCCATGGACAAGCACATTCTTTAAACAGAATCCAACCCTTTTCTACCCTACACAGCCTCCTGATTCAATCACAGGTAAAGGGGCCTGCTGATCCCTAGAAGTGTTGAGGCAAACCAGAAAAATTTCAAGAGGGCCTAGATCTAAAGTGATTTAGAAACAAGGAGTTGAGGGAAATAAATGGCAAAATGAGCAGAAAGTCAGAGAAGAAAACTTTTGCAAGGACTGGGGAGAAGAAGGGAGACAAGCAATCGAGCCAAAAAGAGGGATAGGGATATTGAAGGAAAAGAGAGGAAGGGGTGTGTGTGTGTGTGTGTGTGTGTGTGTTGGTGGGGGAGGGAGAGAGAGCAAACAACAAGAAATTGGATTACTTGAGCAAAAAACAAAAACAACAGAAACAAAAACAAACAAACAGACCCAGAGAACAGAGTCCTGCCCCAATTTTCTAAGGTTACCAACATCCCCCAGGTGATCTGACAGTGACACCAGGTGGCTGATGAGATCACAGAGAGGAATTATCATCATTTTTACCCTAAAAAGCCAAGCTTTGTTTTATAAACCAATCCATAAATGGAAACAGAATTGAAAGAAACTTGGAGGTCATATATTCTAACTTCGTAATTTTACATTTGAGAATGCCAGGTCCTCAAATTATCAAAACTGACCAACGAACCAACCAACCAACCAGCCCACCAAACAAAAAGTACAATCCAAGACTGCAAACACAGCACTTCATTTTAACCAACTCCATGACTCCAGCTTTTCTTGCTATTAATCGTTAAAACATAAAATTTACTTTAGAGTTAGCTGCCTTTTGGTCAATAATGGACAAGGAATATTAAATTATAAATTGTGATCATCTGGGCATTATATTTGATCAAGTCACATGCACACAGATGATTACTAAGTAAACTTAATTGTCGGGGGGAAAAAATAATCACAAACACATATAGTACCTTTTGACTTAGATTATTGAAGAGAAAGCATAATTTGACTAGTATTGCCTTTCTTCCATATTCTTGAAAACTTAACAAAAATTACAAATTACCATCTGCTATTCTAGGAGTAATATCAGATACAGACCATACATTTTTTTCAGTTTTTGAAGAATAGAATCATCATGTGTAAGAGACAACAGAAGGATTCTAAATATTTTCGGTGTTTTATATAGTAAAGTAGACTTCAGAGGTCTTTTTTCCATAGTTATGTCTGAACATGGTTTCATCTAAATTATACACCAAAGGAAGCATTTGGGGAAAAAAAAAAAAAAAAAAAGCCCCACTCAATATAAGAATGTGAATCAGCAAATATTGGGCATGAGTAACATCACCCTGGATGTTTATAAAGCAATGTGGCCCTTGGAAAGTAACAAAAAATATTCTTGTAGGGAGGAAAATGAAGAAATAAACATATTTGGGGATAGTTCAACTTATAATGGTATATTGACAGCTGGCTCTTTAAGCAAAATTTCTTATGTGGCTGAGTCTTATAAATTATTGAAAATAAAGAAAAAAAGTCTTTATGATTTCAAAGAGTAGTTTGCCTTGCTTTATTGGCTAATTTTTAAAAGCTATAGAGCCATTTTATGCTTTGCTTTGGTCAAATTAAAGGGAACAGAAACAAAATAGTTATGTTAAGTGAAGTTGACCATATAGAAGAACATACAAGCTTTGTCATTTTGTGACAATTTTTGAACAATTTTCCATTTCTGCCTGTTTACGAAACTTTCCCTCTGAGCACCTCTGTGTATTTACTGACTGCGGGTGATGTGATGCCCCCCTCACCAGGCATGGGTGCCCAGGCTGTTGGATTGGCTGCCCAATGTCACTGGAAGGAATTCAATCTGTACCATAGGGTACAGGACACACGGGGCCAGGCCCTCCTGGGGCAATGTTTCATCCATGCCCTAGGTCAGCTCTGGAAATCTGGGACAGAGGACACCACAACATGGGGCCGGGCGGCGGGGGTGGGGGTGGGGGAGAATCTGTAACCTGTCCAGCTTTTCTAACAAAACCCTGGTTATGCTCATTATTGCTCCTAGGAGGTGCCTTGATCAGATGCGCAAACCAATGATTCTGGTGATAAAAACCCAACATTTATAATGTGCCCCTGCCTGCCTAGATGAATCCATATCATTAAAATAACTTGCACAGAACACAATCGCAGATTCTTCATGGACAAACATTCTAACCGAGCTGCTGACGAGTCTCTGAACCGTCTTTTAGCTGAATTGTTATTAAATACAAACACAGTCCCTTTTTTTCCCCAAAGGGGCATATGTTAAACAATTCAAAATTTTAGAAAAATACTTTCCCTTATTTAAATGAAAATAAGTAATATAGTTTGCAAAGTAAAAGGCAGGGTTTCATCTTTTAGACAAAAAAAAAAATTAAAAGAGAGAGAGCAAGACATGTATTGTCTATTTAACAATCAAAACACTACAATAAAATAAAATAAAATAGTGGTATCATAATAATGAGTTCTCTTTCAAATGGTTTGCTCTGAACTAAATTGTGTTCTTTATGTAATAGAATGACAAATTGTTTAATTCAGTATCAAATATTCATGAGCTGTAAATGTTCTGCATCACCAGTATGGGTGCAAAATCATAAACAAATACTGTGGCATGAGCAGAAATGGGAGCTGACGGAAGTGGACGTCTGCACAGGTTTTCGACATTGTGGTGGCTTTGGATCTGTGAGAGAGAGAGAGAGAAAGAGAGAGGGAGAAAAAGGAGAGAAGGGAGAATTCTTCCTCTGTCCCTCAGTCTTTCAAAGTGCAGCTGTAGGAGAATAAAAGGGTGAGAAGGGAACCTGGGTGTGGATTCTCAGAGCTCCTTTTTCCTGCAGATCACAAAGCTAAAAGCAAATCAGGGATTAGACCACAATATGACAGAAATTCCGAGACATTTCAAAATGGTGCAGGGTACTATTTCTTTATGACAAAAGGGAGTACATACATGGATTCTTTTTTTTTTTTTTTTAAGGTTAGAATGGCTAATTATCTGGAGTCTGAATTGAAAAATGAAGTGGATTTTGAGCATTCAGGGAGAGATACACGAGAGATCATCATACACGGCCATTTGTTTACCCATGGCCATTTGTTTGCCCTTTGCATGGCAGGGATTCATAGGAGAGACGGGTTTGTGGAAATAATGGATACTACAACTAGAAAGTCCAGCTCTAGTCTGCAGGCTCTGAGTCTTTTTAGACCTCCCTGGAATGAATTCATTAATTTAGAATGATAGATTTCTTCTTTTAGCCTCAGCCAAAATCTCTCAATGCCACACAAGTCTTTCTCTCTCACACTCTTCATGTCCTCCCCTCCGCCCTCACAGAGCACAGGAAAGGTTGGTGTTTAGAAGGAGAGAGGAAATGTCCGACCAACCTTCGGGACGATGTACAGGTTCCCTTTGCCCTTAGGAGGCAGACTCCACCATTTCCCAGCCTGCACGCTCAGCCTCACTGGCTTTCTTCTGGAACTTGTAAGTTCAGAAAGGGTTGAACACCACCCATTTCATAAAGCAGTCCCTTCAAGGAGTTCCATTTCCATCCCTGAGCAGTCATTTGGAGTTGCGTAAAAAATCTCCAAGAACACCACAGCATCAAAATCAACTCTCTCAAACAGCATGAAGAATTTCTGGTTGTTAACTCCACCATCTCCCGTTAGCTAAGCTCATTTGTTTTCCT
Organism: Eulemur rufifrons; assembly: GCF_041146395.1. NCBI lineage: Eukaryota > Metazoa > Chordata > Mammalia > Primates > Lemuridae > Eulemur > Eulemur rufifrons. Next base: position 53,690,679 of record NC_090983.1, on the reverse strand, counting down.
TTCCGAGAAGAGCTCTTCTTGCATCTAATCATACCTAATCTTTCTGCAAAGTTGTTTTGCTAAAAAACTGTGTAAATCAAGTTTTTGTAAATCTAATCATATGTTTTATGCATCAGGGGAACTTGGAATGTAAAGGAAGCTCATGGTGCATCCTTCTGTAAAATGAAGATTTGCTCCTTTATTATTCATTTTTGTGAATCTGAATAATCATTCACTGGGTTGAAGGAGGTATGCCTTTATTTAGGTTTTTGCATTTGGTGTCTTTACATTTCTTATTTTCAGTAAGCCCCCAAATGGACACACATTTCACCTTTAGAGGAGGGAAACAGCAAACATGCTCCCTAATTCTAAGTCATAGACAGCCTCCAAATTCCGTGCCAGTGGGTCGTCATGAGTCACCGTCTGATTGAGAAAACCAGCAGAAAACCTTGCCCCTGTCCCCAAAGCCAGAGATCTGTTTCAGACTGTCTTGGTTCTATCTCTTCCTTCTTTCTTTCCATCAGCTCCTTTAGCAAATGAAAAGATGCACAGTAGCCCCAATTTCAAATAGAATGTTATCTAGGGGGGATTCCCCAAATCAAGGGACGTGAAATTACTCAGCCACCAGGAATCCTGGAGAATCTGGTCTCTGAAGGTGAAGCTAGAAATGAGAGAAGGTTTACTGTTCCTTCTATTCAGCAGAGCCCGCAGGGTCCTACGGCAAGGAAAGGCTGGGCTATCAGAGCAGAGCGAAACCAGACTCCCAGCATCTGCGCTGGAGACCGCACTCCAAAGGGGAACTTTCCTGAGGTATTTTTCTACGTTCCATCCCCTGGATCCCAATTAAGGGAAAGGTTTCTTAGACATGCCTTTTTCCCATGATAGAAAAACAGGACTCTCTCTCCTCTCTCTCTCTCTTTCTCCCGCCTCCTCCTTCCTCCCTTTCTCTCACCTATATGAGCAACGCAAAAGGTATCATATTTGAGAAATGTCATTTTATTAGTGATAAACTTGTCCTATTAGGATCTCCTTGTTTTTTAATTTGGGCAATCCCCCAAACCTAAATGCCCAGCCCCGAGGAGTCCAATTAGAGCTGGGCTGGGCAAACTGGAATATCCTTCAGTAAAGGGGAAACAGCCAAGGGGAAGCAAGAACCGCAAACGGCTGAGCGCGGGTGTCGGCTCAAGTCCTCGGAAAACGCCTCTGCAAGAGGGTAACGAGGCGGACTGAAAGCTCACTCCATCCGGGCTTCACGCCGCCTTGCTGGAATGAAAAGCGTCCAGACACGGTCTGGAGGAGCCCCGGATTCCAGCAGGGGGAGCTCTAACTCTGGAAACCGGTCAGTGGTCGCCGCACGCGTCCTACCGGCTGTATGCACACCTTGCCAGGACGTCAGCGTTCTCCGGTCGCAGAGGTTGGTAACAGGGTCCGTACCGTCGGTGATGTCGCTGAACCAGAAACAGAGGTCTTCCTTCCCACGGCCCAGAGGCGAGGAAAGCAGTTAATACTTTTATAGAAACACGGCCGAAGAGGCATTTTAGGAGCAGGTGACCAAAGTCTTACAGAGGCAGCAAAGAAAAAGTCAGGGATGGAAATTAAAACCCCTTTTCATCCCTTTTTTCCCTCCTCCGCCCCCACGCATAACTCTGTGTTTCTACCGGGGACTGCATTCTGATATGGTATCTGCGAAGATACATTGAGCAGGGGGAGCCATACCCCAAGTTATAAAAGCTACCTGTGGTTGGGATGAACTCGATTTCCTGATGCCATCAGTCAGCCCTGGGTCACTGCTGGGTCTCTGCTGCTTTCACTGTGGGTTCCTAGGAAGGAGACAGAAAATCCTTATGCTGTAGCGGTATCAGTGCCAAGAGACTCCACTTGCCCGGTGTTCTGTGCTTGGCTCAGAATCATCTGCAGAAAGACAAGAAAGCCCCACAAAACACAGACAAATAATGTAAAAACCACTCCAGCCCATGACGTATCTGAGAAACAGCACGGCTCAGGGCAGTGTTTTCCAAGTTGCATTGTGTGGAGCATTGTTCCTAAGGGGCTCCCAAGGATTTCATGGGGTAAAAATGTTCTGAGGTCACAGTTTGAGAAAGACTGTGTATACCACCCATGCATTTCCCTCTGCCCCACCTTTCATGGAAATAAATCTTATTACAAGTCCTAGAAGTTCTACAGTTCTACAGTTCTGTGAAGTACACTTTGAGAAATACTGAGTATGGATAAAAGAGCAGAGTTCTGGAGATGAAGAAAACTCTGCATTTCTGTAGATTTGTTCTGAACCTAACTGCTGCAATCATTTTTGACAAATCAACGTAGCCTCTCTGGACCTCAGTTTCCCCTTCTGTGAAATGATGATTTCTTCTTTTCTACACATCTATCTGGCTCCTGGCTGGAGAGGGAAGGGCAGATGTCTGAATACATTGAGTTCCTAAAATTTACACTTCTGAAGATGGATATTGGTCACATATTTATGTTGAAATTAGGTTGTAGACTTTTGTCTCAAAATGGACAAAATGAACAAAAGCGTATGACAAAAGGAAGCAATATTCCCCTCTGTTTGTATTTGGTTTATAAATCATAAATCCTACTAGGCCTGTGGCTACTTTTGTATCTTTATCTGTTGACTTTGCTTAAACTATGGAACAGCTGCATACATCGTTCTCTTTGCTTTCCATGGACAAGACTGCAAGACGTCGTTTTTTTCTTTAGTTCATGTAATGAATGAATTTTAATTGTTGAGGACACTTATTCAGGACTTTAACGGGGATTCTACGGATTGCAAGGACGTACAGTCTCCTCTGAGGAACAGCATGACGAGTGGTAGTTAGAGACTGACATTAATGGAATGGTGCAAGTTGTAAAGTGTACACCTGAAGGTTTATTTCTAAGTAGCTATAAAGGACAGTGGCTGGAGTGATCAGGTCCTCCATGCTGAAAGGGCATTTCTTCTCTTTCTCCAAATCCCTATTTCTCCTTCACTTAGAAGTGGAAATGGCAGAAGGAAACAGAATTACCTTAAATGCTTTTCCTTGGGGATGTTGATCAGATGTATCAGAAGGAAGATGGGGGCAATGTGGTTTTGCAGTATGACATACATGCCTTCATTCAACTATGTCTATCCAACAAATACTGATTGGGCACCTGCTATGTGCCAGGTGTTTATTCCCATCACATGGAAAGTCCTCTTTCCCAAACTCCACCTCAATTTCTGGCTCCTGGCTTCCCTGATAATTCCAGCCTTCATTGATATCTGCCAAATTCTAAATTGTTATAGTTGGGGTTACACCACATAGCACTCATTATATACTGTCTTGTTGCTGTGGTTTCATATGAAAGTCTAACTAGGATGTAAGCTTCAAGAGACAGGGACTACATCCTAACAATCTTCTCCTTGCCTGTGGTGCCTCTATAAATACAGTTCACCAAATCACAGCAAATAACAACAGGGGGATTAACAACTCCGGGGAATCCTTTACACTATAGGTTTCTGTACCCTGGAGTAATAAAATGATTTTTTGAGCCAATAGTACGTGTTGTGCTGTAGGTGCCCTGTCTATTCGCTTTATTTCTGTTGGTTTCTGTTTGTTACAGAATTAAAGGGTCTGATTTTGGGTTTACTTCTCACTATGTGTTATTGATAATGTTGTGCATTAAAACTTATTAAACTCCACAGAAATTAAGTGCCTTTCTGGGTGGTCTGAGTTCATCCTCAAAAGCAACTTCCACTGATGTGGGTCTTTTCCCCTGGCTTTCTGTTTTACTAGTTTGTGGCTAATTACAGGGGCTTCAGTTAGTTGATGTAGCCACAGAAGACACCAACACCCTAGGTGGCCCAGAGAGGCTTTGTGGGGCTGTGGAGTCTGGGCTCTTGGAGAGAGGCAGGCAGGGAAATTACTGATGTGGGTGCGGGCTGTGTCTCTGACCTTCCTACACCTCTAATGGCATCCTCCTCCCACCTTCTGGAGGCTCTGCCTCCACCTATCCTGGAGTCTGATCTAGGTATTCCCTGCTACAAGGTTATTGTCGAAGTAGGGTGGGGCTGGTAAATGTTTCCAGTGGGACCCCTCCAGAGTGTGTCCATACATGAAAAATTGACTGGAAATATACAAAAGGGCTTCACAAAGCCTAATGTGGCTGTTCTTTCCCAGTTCTCTCTAATTGTAAGCTTTGGGTGTGTAAAATGCTTTCATGCACAGTGTTGGTTGAGCCATAAAACAACTCTGTGAAGCCAGGGGCCAGGGGTGGGGTGGGGGGAGGCAGCGATCGATCGGATGACTCGCACAGAGTGGAGAAGAACCAGCACCACCCCGTTCTTCTGACTTCTCCTCCTGCCCTAGGTTTTGCCTTGAATTGTGGTTATTGGCGCACGCGTGGTGGAGTAGAAAAGGAGTCTGAAACCTGAGACTGAAACTAGGTCTGCCCCTCACAGGCAAGTGGATAATAATGATCATGATAATTACAGCTCTGGTGTATCCAGCACTTACTGTGTATGAGGGATTGTAGTCATAGTATCTCACTTAATACTCACAACAACCCACAGAGGCATGTACTTTTATCCCATTCTGCAGTGGAACTTAGAGCAAGGTTTCACATCACTGAATGATACTGCTCAGATTGAGTTTCTGCCTTGGTTATTGAGATGTTTAAACAAGGTAACTTAAACAAGTGTCTGCATGTGCCAGATGGATGCGTGGTAAGCTCACAACACTAGGTCTTTCTCTCCTTTCCCTTGAGTCTAGGGATGCAATCTCTGCCCACCTCCCACCCGCCGTCCTTTTGGTATTCCCCATAGCATGGTGCTTTGCATAAGTCAGTTCTCAGTAAATGTCCATTATGTTCAATGCAAAGCAAAGCTGAGAATGAGAAAATCAATCTGCTCTCCAAGGCAGGTAGGGGAAGTAATGAAGACCCAAGCAGTTTTGTTGCGAAGGTCACTGGCATCTAGGTTGGGGCACAGTGAGACCAGGGCTATGGCTCTGGTCCCCACCACTGCCTGCTGGTTCTTCACCCACTGCCCCCACTGCTCCTTTCTTGGCATCTTTTTCTCTGTTCCCCCTCATGTTACTGTGTCTGAGGGTTCTGTGTACGTGGAAACCTTGCAAACACCTTTCGCACACTGCCTTCCCTGCTGCAGGTGCATATATATCCTAACACCCACTCGGCTTGGAGTCCCAGGCTTCATACTTAGCACATCTTGTACTGAATTCGTTATTCCCTCATCCCACTTAGCTGCTTTTCATTTTAAGCTCATTTGAATCATTTCAAATAATGATGGTTTTATTGTAAGGACACATAGGTGGGAGAACCTAGTCAAAGCTGAAAAAACAAAACCCCAAACCAGGGGAAGAGAAACCATAGCAGGTCAGGAAAAGTGGGAGCCCTGGAGCAGCTCTTGGAACATTAACAACAGGAGTCAGTGCTTTCCGCGTGGGCGCCTTGCTCACCTCACTTAGCTGTCCTCCAGGATCTGTCCCCTTTGTACTTGCGGCTGAGTGGCTGGTCCACCCTGTAGGATGTGCATCTTTTCTTTACCTTGTAGCTTCTACTAGCTGGTAGTTTCCTCATCCTCATCTTGCTAATACTTTCTGCTTCTGCATAACTTTGACTTGCCTTAACCCTGCCATGAGCCAACTCTAGCTCATGGAATTTCCGTGCCAGCTTTAGATCCCACTGTGTGCTGCCTCAGTCTCTTAGTATTTTTGTGGTTCAAGTGTGAGAGAATCTGATGTCCTGCAACATTTTTTCTTGCCAGACCACCTCATGGGTTGTTGAACAGCCTATAGATCGGCTACCCTTGGGTCAAGAACCCACTGATCCAATCCGTCAGCTGTGGCCAAGGGTAGGACCCATGAGTTGCCTTTTTCAAGAATGCTTTAATAATCCAAATGTCCTATGCTGAGTGAAATAAGGGGCCACATAGTGTATAGTTCCCTTTATATGAAATGCCTAGAATAAGCACATCTATATACAGAGAAAGTAGGTTAGTCTAGGGCTGGGCATGGCGGTGGGGGTTTGGACTGTGACAGTTTAGGAGTATGGAGTTCTTTTTGGGGTGATGAAAATGTTCTAAAATTGATTGTGGTGAAGGTTGCACAACTCTGTGAATATACTAAAAGCCATTGACTTATACACTGAAATAGATGAATTGTATGGGAAGTGAATTGTATCTCAATAAACAGTTTTAAAAAAATAGTATTTGATAGAAGTAATTTTCTTAGTAGGGGCTGAGGACATGGCAGACACCACATCCTCCTTAATTGTTTATCTTGATAAGTGCCGCCACTTTATATCCCATTTTGCCAAATCAAAACTTGAGAATTCTTTCTGACATCCCTCCTTTTCCCATTCAGTGGTTACCCCTTCCTTGATTCCAACTATTAGTGCAGCAGTCTGGGCCAAGTGTCCTCCTCTGTGCTCCAAAAGCATCTGAGATGTGAGCCTGGCACCATTTGTTAGTCTATGTTCTCTGCTTCTGGACTCTAAACTGCTTGGACGTCTTTCCCCTTCATCTCCTAGCATGCTGCCTGACACCGTAGGTACCTAAGAAGGTTTCTGGCATGGCTGGCTGGCTGGATGAGAAGGAATGAGGGGGATGGATGGAAGGAAAGGGTCGATTATCATCTGCCCGTGACTACTGCCTGCTCTTAGAAATCCTACCAATTACATAGAAGATGTATGCCAGTGGGAGAATGAATGAGGAATAGGTGGCTTAGTACAGCTCTGCCATCATTATCTACCGAAGAATCCAAAACACAAGTGAAACCAATGCAGTTTAGCCCATTACTATGGGAGCAGTTATCTGGGGCAGCTGGCAACCTTCCCAGGATTCAGTCTGCGCTCACTGTGGTTTGAGTTGAGTTGCTGATGAACCCTGTGGCGTGGTATGTTCCTCAAGGTAAGGGCAGACCTCACGCCGGCAACACTTTATAGATGCGGCGTTTCCAGTTGTTTATCTTCTGTGCCAAGCCCCTTGGCTGAAAGATTTAGGGCAGCAGGGAGGGCAGGAGGGCAGGAAAAGGAGGAGAAGTGGGGAGAGGAATAGCCTTCTCAGAACAACGATTGATTTGAAATATGAAACATCTTATTGATAACAGCAAAGCCCAGACGGAAGGAAGCGGTTTGATATAGCGCACTATTTGAAAAAAATCATGTGCATCTGTTTAGCACAATATACAACATAATGACAGCAATCTTCCCTGTTTGTATCTATTCATCTGATTATACAGAGTAACAATTCTTTTAGTTACACATTTATTTACCCAGGGATTTTTTAATGGATAATAAGTTAGTAAATCAGATAGCATGTGTTCTGGATAATACTTTAGTAAACTGTCTACTACACAAGACAGTTGCAATTCACATTTTATATAATATCCAATGTTCCATTAATACACATAGCACAATGTGAAGCTATGAGCAGCTCTTCAGGAAGGACAAAGCAGATTTTAATGATTATTTAATACTGTTTGATCTAGACACATATTATGTTGAAAAGCTACAGATTTCAGTGCTGCAATGCACCACAGATGTAACGAGACATGTGGATTTATTTGAAGTATAATCCAGTGGATTTCTTTTGATGCAGTTGCCGTGGCTGTTTGTGCTGAAGTTTCTTGTCTTTTACCCAAAGATAGATACATTATGAACTTTTTCTGACTTTTTCCAAACTTGAACCCCAAAGCGTATATGTTGTTTCATGGCAAAAGAATGAACATTAAGGAAGAAAGAGAGGATGGTACTAAATTTAGCTCAGGCCATTGAAATATGATATAAAAGTAGAAATAGTTCTTTCTCTCTTTTTGAAGTGAAGAGAGAAGTCAACAAAATCTCTGGTTCTTTCCAGAACGCTGAGCAGGCCAGGGAGTCTGGAATTTAAGTCCAGGGTTAAGGATGGAATTAAAGATGGCAGAAGAGCACTGCTAAAGAGAAGGCTCCGTTCTTCTTTTTTTTTTTTTCTGAGACAGAGTCTCACTCGGTTGCCCGGGCTAGAGTGCCATGGCGTCAGATCCGTTCTTCTTAACTCCTTACACTCCACTGGGCTGGGCTACCAGGAAAGGGCATCAGCTGCCATTGCCAGGGCCGCAACACGGAGCAACCTCCTCCGATTTATCTAAAACGTGCACTTACTCTGTGCGTCCTGACAGAGCTCACAGGCTTTTTCAAGGTCATTAAGATGAGAACCGTGTGGTCTTAAGATCACATTATATGTTATTTTAAAGAAAATTCCTGTGTCAGATCCCGATTGCATGCAACGTTTGTAGGATACTGCTGGAAACAGAAATCAGAATTCTTATTACTTAGTGAGTCACGGACAAGGAGCATTCGCAGGCACACTCCGGCTGCTTCAAGGGTGGAATCTAAACATTAGATCTGATCTGACAGAGACAGCAGTAGGACCTTTCTTTTCCTCTCATGGTGTGGTGTGTAACAGTATTATTGAAGATGGACTCATTGCTCCCTAACCTGGTGCCGAGGCTTCCGCTGGCTCTTGCACAATGCTACCAGGCAGCTGCTTGGCCAGAGATTTCATAGTTTTTGAAAGGTCAATTCCTTGGGACGGAATGAAAAGATATTGGATATCTGAGCAACTTTCTTGAAGTAATTTGGCATAACTAGATTTGTTTCAGAGCACACAAACAAAGATATAAAGAGAAGGAACCTGGCACTAATGAGTTCTACTATTTCCCAAGTATTTTCTCACCTAATATTTACAATTACCTTATGAAGTAGGTATTATCGTCTCCCTTTTCCAGACGAGGAAACAAGACTCAAATTTGCATAATTCATCAGGGGCAGGGCCATCATCTGAACCCAATCCCAGCTGACTCCAAAATTTGTGCTGTGTGTTTGTACCAGTGTGTCTCAAACTGTACAGTAGTATCATCTGAGGGTTAAAAACACATTATTGCTCCTTCTCCACACCCAGAGATTCTGGGGACATTGGTCTGGGTTGCGGGCAGGACATGAGTATTTTTAAGAAACTTACCCAGTGCTTCTAACAAACAGTCAGGTTAAGAACCACTGGGCAAGTTTCTTCATCATACCACCCACCAAGTTACAAACCTGCTGTAAGTCATGTACATTTACCTAAACCACGTAAGTCATAATTGATGAATACCCTGCCATCTATACCGTGGGGCGTACAATACAAAGTGGATGCCCTTGACACCAGTTTCAATTCTTTCTATAAGGTCTTCATGGGTTTGCCATTCCACAGTGGATTGTACTGCCCTCTTTTTTCTCACTCCAATTCAACATCTTAAGATGTTTTAAACAAGTTCGTTGAACTATGTTCTGGTGGTGGTTATATTGTTCCAGGCACATTAAAAGACTCAAGAGAAGAAATAATCAAATGAGATGTATATCTATAGGGTCAAAAATTTGGTTAAAAGCTTAAACCAGACATTTCCAATGGTTAATTTCTTTTGTTTATTTTCATGACCTCAAACTATAATCTCAAAACTCTAGTTTGGTTATATTTTTGTCTGTTTCAGTAACTGGAATCTAGCTATTTGCCTGGCAAGTTGTTCTGGAGCTTCAGAGACCCATTCTGTGGATGAAAATGTAAAACCTAAGCCTAAGGCAGTACATGTGGACTTGTACTTAAATCAGAGCTAAGTTCTCTAAGGATATTTCACTTTTTTTGGTGCTATGAGTGCTTTCTTTTCACATATTCATGCCACCACTTTTCCCCAAGGCTATGAGAGCTATTTATAAGGCATAAAAGTCCTCAAAACAAAACAAGACAAAACCACCCCCCCCAAACAAACAACGATCATCGTCCAAGAGTTAAATTATGTAAGCAATATTGTTATGGTTAGAAATGTTAATGCTTATTGGAGAAGAGCTTCAGAATGCTGACGATGGCTGCCTCTGTTGATTAAAGGTGCACGTAGAGAATATCCAAGCTAAACCCCCAAACTCGTTTGAGATTCTTAAAACTGCCTCTGTCTGTGGTCCTACTTATTGTTCTCTTCCAATATAATGGCTCTGGGTCATTTTCACGAGTCTTTTTTTCTTTTTCTTTTTTTTTTAAAAAAACCATTTGCTGCTTAGTTCAATGACTTGCTGTAATAAAATTCTTTTATTTTAAACACATGGGAGTAGAGATTAAAAGCACTAACATTTTTGCTGAAAATCCTTTAAAATGAACAAATATGTTTCTAAAACTTTCTCAGACTTGAATTTCTTCTGTGTCAATAGATATGTTTTTTTTTTTTTTTTACCTGGTTCTGATTACAGATTTCATTGAAGAAATAAAAGCAGAAGCATTACATATGGTTTAACAAGGAAGAAGATAAACTAAAAATAAGGAGGCTTAATTCCAGCAAAATGCTTTCAGCATCACACAGTGTACAGACAGATTAAGAAGACAGATGCTGGAGCCAGAATGCCTGTGGTTGATCCTGGTCACGTGACCCGGGCATGTCACTTAACCTCATTTTCCTCAATTTTTTCATCTGCAAAATGGGACTGATATTTAGCAACTTCCCAATAGAGTTGCTGTGAGGATTAAAGAAGTTATCACATGTAAAGAGATTAGAGCACTACCTGGAAGTGCTCAATACATGAGAGTTGTTCTTCTAGATGGAACAGATGTTTAGATCAGTGGCAGAGCTAGTAAAATTGTGCAGTCAAATGCAGGTAGCCTGTATTTAAAAAAAAAATTTCATTTTCTCTCTCTTCATTGAGGTTTTCTAAGCAAGGAGGGGACTCATGGGGGGTGAGAGGAAGTGAGGGGGAGGGGGTAGGGAGTAGAAGGTAGTAGAGTGACTATTTGATGTCCTCGCTTCAGGCTTTAGTGCCATTTGGTTGTTTCTTTTTATCCCTGGGTACTGCCGTAGGAACTTCAACAGATACTGAAGGCAGGCACCAAATTATGTCCTGGTGACCAGCAGTTTACTCTCTTGGCTAGGACCATAGGCTAGGATTTTAGCAAGAGACCATGCTCTGAGCCTGGACTTAGAAAATAAAAAGAATTGTTACATAAGGGTATAGAGGGGTTGTGGCACATTTCCTTCCTTCCTTCCTTCCTTCCCTCCCTCCCTCCGTCCTCCCTTTTTCTTTATTTCTCATTCTCTTCTTTTATTATCAATTCTTTAAAAAACAATCCCTTTCTATAAACCTATGTAACTGCTAACTGATCAATAAAAAGCATTGAATAAAAGCAGAGTAAGTTAACTAAAAAGCAATTAAGAAGTTAGTTATGTTGCTAATGTAGCACATAGCACACCCTCCCTGCTCAGTACTGGTGTTTTGCTGCATGTCCTCTAGTACTGTGGGGGCCTTCCTGGGAGATGTAAGCCCCTGTCTCTCCCTGGTCTCCTACATATGCTCATACACAGAGCTCATCCCCCCACCTTACTTTCCTCCCCCTCCTTAGTTCCAGGGGAACTCTCTTTCAGCTGGCTCAGGGCAACCAAGTTTGTGGTGTAGGGAGAAGCTGCTGGCTCTTGCATAGCTGGGGTGCACTGCAAGGGAGCTTTTGCCTGGGATTTCTTACCCTTGTCTCAGCTTTGAGGACTCCACAGTGCCCATGGGCACTGAAGAAATGCATTTCTTATATCTCTATCAGCTTTCACTTAACTACTGCATTAGATTATAACACTCCTTCCAGCAAAATTAAATATTAGAATAAAAAATATCTTCAAAAGTACTTATGTCTTGTCTTCTAACTTGGACCACATTTTGAGTGGATTCAGTTAACTATAAGGCATTCTTTCCTCGGCTGTACGTTCAGATGTCTTGTCTTCATTATAAAACAGCCCCATGCGAGCCCCAAATTGCTCATTTTTCATTTTATATCTTTTGATTCATTTAGTATATTATTTTTAAATCATTTCTTCAAATTCTTATCTAAGTTTCCTTTAATTTTTGCCTCTGCACCTTGGTAGCCCCTCTGCCGTAAAGCTACCACTCTTTTTCTCCGTATAGAAATGCAATAGGCCTAAACAATTCTCTTTTTGCATGTATTCCCCCTCTCATAGATTGTGTTTTCAGTGACTTCCAGTCACGGGCTTGTCACTTACTATAGGATAGAGAAACTTAAGTGTCATTGCCCATGTTTGCTTAGAGGACTGGTACATTTTTTAAAGTTAATTTTAATTTTGTTTTATTGGCATAAATTTATGGGGTACAAGTGTAATTTTGTTACATCGATATATTGCATAGTGGTGAAGTCAGGGCTTTTAGTGTATCTGTCACTTGGAGTGATGTTCATTGTACTCATTAAGTAATTAGAGGATTGATCAATTTGATTAGTCACAACTAAGTCATCAGATCAGGATCCCCCAAAAGAGCTTAAAAGTGTTGGATGAAACCCTCTTTCATTAGAATATAGATTTTTGAATCTGAATTGATCTCAGAAATAAATTAGGTTTGTCTAGACATTTTCTAGATGAAGAAACCAGAGACCCAGAGGGTAACTATTCTTGGCCAATTGCCACATGACTGATTAACGGTAAAGTTAGAACAAAAGATTAAGCTTCCTTACATAACCTATGTAGTACTGATATTCACTTATATCTTTCTTTTTCTGTCTTTCCTTTCTCCCTTCCTCCTTCCCTCCTTCTCTTTCTCTCTCTTTCTTTCCTTCTCTTCCTTCCTTTTTTCTTTCTTTCTTTTCTTCCTTCTATCTTTCCTCGATATTTATTCTTTCCTATTATGCATTTGTTTTATAATAAACAAGGGACCAAAAGTGGTTTATTTTCAGACATATAGTCTGATACGTAGGAGCGTATTAACAGACACACGGAAACGGAATGTTTGGAGTGGAAACCACCCCGGAAAACCTGACTTGTGTTGCTATTGTCACCACAGCATGCCTCTTTCGCTGTAAGGCGTACCACACCACTTTTACTACAGTACCATAGAAGCCTGATGCGAAACGAGGCAAAAAAGAACAAAGGACAATAAGAAAGTACATACACACGTTCAAACCCATAGACAGAGGTGGAACTGCCTCGGATGTAATTCAGCAGACAATTAGAATACTGACATTTTGGCAAAATTTCCAGGCATTTCCATAAATCTTTTTTAGATTCTTCTTCCCTCCCGCTCAGCAAGGCAGTCACATTTTTCCGGGTCTCAGACAAACAATAGCATCCAAACGATATTTAAGAACAACCCCCAGCATGACAACTGCGGCTGGAGCCATCTCGGAGAAAGGAAGGTCACCATATGCCCTGTGCCCTTTGTGCACGGCCTCGCTGCCATTTTACAGCGGCCTTTGCCTCTTTATTTTACTTTGGGAGACAAGAGCTCTACTAAAACGCACAAAGGGGACTTAGGATTAAGCATCGTCTTCTATCTCTCTAACCTGTAACATCTTTCCTCCTAACAAAGGTGGGAGGAGCTACGGGAAGGACGGGGCGAGCCGGAGGGGGCTGCGGAGGAAACCAGGCAGCCGAGAAAGCAGCTTTGTAAAACTTGCTGCGCCCTCGCCCTCATGTTTTCATCATCATACAGAAGCGCCATCTGTTCCAGACTTGATGTGCTTGCATTTGTTTCCCATTCAGTAACAGCCTATGTAGGAAGCAGATTATGAAGTGAGCAAATATGTCACCGACCGGATCAGCAACTGGACTTTGTCCACCCCTTAAAACTTTGCAGAAACCCTGGAAGGGATCCGTCCCCAGCGCCAGCACTGGCCCGGACCGGCCCCGTCTGACTTTGATTACCCCTCGGCTGCGGCCTCTCAGTGTTTATGGGCTTCATTTGTGCTGTATTGTAAAGTATCCTTAAATTATGTTTTCAAAATGTTTTCTTTTTTAAATTTTTAAAATCTTTTAAAAATATATATACAGTAGTATTTATTTTATAAAGAGTTCAAAAATAGGCAAAACTAAACAATATTATTTTAGGGAAGGCATCAGAAATGGTAGAAAAATAAAGAAAAATAAAATTAATTACCTTAACCAACTAGATAGTTTTTAACTCTACAGATAAAGAAGGTGGATTGATAAACGGACACTAAACAGTATCCAAGGTGACAGAAATGTTTTATAACTTGGTGTGAGATTTTTAGGTTGTGGTAGTTGCGCATGTATTTACATTAGCATTATTTATGAAAACACATTGGTATGGAACTTTTTGAATATCATAGACATCACCAAAAAAAGAGCCTTTAAAATGTATGATTAATGAAATTTTTAACAAATCAAATGAGCGTAATGAATGATGAAGACGGAGTGATAGAAAAAGTTCCCAATCTTCTGGTTTGGATGAATTTTCTGTCATTCAAACCTGATGCCTGTTTCCTCACTCTTAGCAGTGTGTTCTTCATAATAGAAATGATTTTTTTTTCTAGTGTGTGTGCCTAACCAGAGTGTAAACAATTTGAGAACAGGGAATTTCCTATTTCTTGCCATTTTCCCTTTTCTGTAGTTAACCACACAGTCATCTCCATAATACACTGAGATTTTGGCAAAATTTCCAGGCATTCTCTTAAATATGTAGACTTATTTGATCATACTTTCAAAACTAATAAGTGAGGGAGCGTGTATTCAGGACAACTTGAGTCTATGCTGGGGGGAGGGGGATGAACAAGTGGGAATGAATCACAGGAGATTGGTTATATACATCAAAATATCACCTTTTCTGTATCAAAGAAAAAAAAAAGATACCCTGTCTTTGACCTTTTGACTTTTTAATATATCTTTGAAGGTATGATCCAGATAGCATGGTCTTCACACTGGGCTGTGGTACGTTCCAGTGATGTGACTCTGATACGCAAAAGGTCTACTCATTCTGTCCAGCTGATACACTCAAGATTACATTCTCATTCTGCTATCACTGGACATTTTAGTTATTTAAAAATTTTGAATGTTAAATCATACTGAGGTCAACATCTTTGAGCATGAAGCTTTTTCTGTTTTTAGAATGATTTTCTTAACCTACATTGTGATAAAGTTAGTGATATTTTGATATAATCTTCAAACTCTAACATTTAAGAAAAGTTTACTGTTTTGAGTAGATATGTAAAAGTCAGGGCTACTAATTTATCATTGGGTATGTACATAACTATTGGATAGCCTTGGCACATCACTTAACTACACTGTTCACCTGTGAAACAGAAAATTTAATATTTATTTGCCTAACGTGCCCTTAAGATCTAGGAATATAAATTGCTGTTTAACTTATTATTTTCTTTAGGGACTCACTGAACATTAAAACACCCTTGTGGAGAATACGACTGACTAGATTCGATACTTTAACTTAAAACTTGGGTGTACTATTCTGGAATTATAATACATTCTGTATATATCATAAATTGCCTAGACATAAAATTACAGAAGTGCAATAAAGAAATGTCAAACTCTAAATGTCATGGATTGATACTATACACTGATTTTTTTAAACAGCAAAATTTAACTCCAATATATTTTTTATCACATTTCATACTTTCCTTGGAAATTTTTACTGTGATTTTTAAATTAAATTAAATTAGTAGAGAAGAAGATTTCAAAATGTCCATTTTAAATTGAAATCTTCATGTAGATTTTAAGTTATTTAAGTTCAACTGCTTATGATACTCAAACTTTTTCTTTGGTTCCTGAGCCTAATTGCCTTGTTTTGATAGTGTATACTTCTTGGTTAATAATATCTTTTTTATTACTCTTGAACATAAACATTCTTATGTTCAAATGGAGCTTTTTATTTTTTCACTCAAAATTACCTGCATGTAAAATATTAAATATGTGCCCAGGACAACTTTACCGGCGTATCACAACAGCCAGGCTGAACCACAAACATGCTGTTCTGTCACTGGATCTGCGTGCCTATGTGTGCTGTTGGCCCAAGAACATGCTTGGAAAATCTACTGATAAGCTTAAAAATCCTTTAACCTCGCCGGTGTAAAGCTTATACTCACTAGTGTAACAGCCTTCGTTTATCAGACTGAAAATGATCCTTGGACAAGATTGTGAATTTTCATTAAACCTTGCATTTTCCATAACTTGACTTTTCTTGGACCTACTTTAATTTCCTTTGAATTCTGAATCCATGCATGTCTGAGATAGGGTTAGATAAAACCCTGAGCCTTCTCCTTTTATTCAGCTCATCATTACCCCCCTGAACATCTCAGATTCTTTATCTAATCTTGATTCCATGGTCAGCCCATCCCTCCCTCTTAGCCTTTTCTCCATCTTTAGACATTTATTGCATATTTACTATGTGCCAGACATAGCACAACACATCATGGCTACCAGGTGCACTAAGACAGGGTCCCTTCCTCAGGGAATGTATTGTCTAATGGGGACACAGATAAGTTATCAGGCTGGCCAGGGGCACCAGGTCAGAGTGTAAGTGAGAGACACAGGCAGGCCCAGGGTGCTAGGGTAGCCCAGAATCACCTCTGGAGGTCACTTACAAAGCCTTTTCCTTTTTTGTTTCCTTTTCCAAAAGTTTGGAAATGCAGCACTCTGGGAGGCCGAGGTGGGCGGATCGTTTGAGCTCAGGAGTTCGAGACCAGCCTGAGCAAGAGCGAGACCCCATCTCTACTAAAAATAGAAAGAAATTATATGGACAGCTAAAAATATATATAGAAAAAATTAGCCGGGCATGGTGGTGCATGCCTGTAGTCCCAGCTACTCGGGAGGCTGAGACAGGAGGATCCCTTGAGCTCAGGAGTTTGAGGTTGCTGTGAGCTAGGCTGATGCCACGGCACTCACTCTAGCCTGGGCAACAGAGTGAGACTCTGTCTCAAAAAAAAAAAAAGTTTGGAAATGCAAGACCAGCATCCATCCTGGCCTGGAGAGAGTATGAGTCCCTGCTGCCACCTTTGGAAGCGCGGCATCTCTGTTCCATTCTGGCTGGTGCCTCGCAGGCGGCATCCCTTCCATCCCAGGGGACTGCTTCACCTCCTCCATTGACGAGGGGACTGGGGCCAGCCTGCAGAAGTTCCCACAGCCACCCCGCCCTGCCTTCCAGGGGTGTTCTTCCCCTCTGGCTATCCCTCAGTTTTGTTCACAGTCAGGCCAAGAGCTGCCCATTCGCCTCACCAAGGCAAACCAACCTGCTTCCCTCAACCTCGCAGCCTCTCCCACCTCGCAGAAGCCCTGTCTTCTCAATTTACTCCTCCTCCACTCAGCCCAGTCAATCTTTTCCTCTACCCTGGCTTCTTTCTCTTAACTCCAGACACCCAGGAGTCACTCCTCTGTCTGCCTCCACCCTCCTCAGTACATGGTTCCCAGCTCGGCTGCTGACTCACTGTGGAGGACAGCCCAAATACTTCTTTTTCTTTTCTTTTTTTTTTTTTTTGACACAGCGTCTCACTCTGTCACCTCAGCTAGAGTGCAGTGGTGTCATCATAGCTGACTGCAACTTCCAACTCCGGGGCTCAAGCAATCCTCCTGCCTCAGCCTCCTGAGTAGCTGGGACTACAGGTGGGCACCACCATGCTCGGCTAATTTTTGTATTTTTTGTAGAGATGGGATCTTGCTCTGTTGCCCAGGCTGGTTTTGAACTCCTGGCCTCAAGCGATCCTCCTGCCTCAGCCTCCCAAAGTGCTGGGATTGCAGGCGTGAGCCACTGTGCCTGGCCTCATTTATAAATACCTCTCTGAATCTCCGTTTCCTCATCTGTAAAGTGCAGATGCCTCACAGTACTATAGCAAATGAGATAATGAATAATAATTAAATTGGGTCATCAAATATTGTGTTATTTACTGATCTTTTACTCTTGAATTTCTGGAATGTTCTTGTAGTGATCAAAGGTAAATGGTTTTTTCTTTGTTGTTTTTCTCTCCCCTCTGCAACATTTGACATCTTGCTGACTCCAGTTCCCCCTGAAACTCTTTTCTCTCCTGGATTTCAGGCACTGCGTGTCTGGAGTCTCCTCCTGCATCCCAGAGAGCTGCTGTCCTCAGCCTGCTTTCTGGATGTGGGTTGTCCCAAGGGACGGTGCCTGCTCTCTGGTCTCCACCCTCCCTCTCTTCCTGGAAGAACCAGCATACTCCCTGGCTATGCCCTAACTTCTCTGCAAATGGTTATAATCTCTGTTCTCCCTTGCCTAGGGGCTGTCCCAGTATTCCTAGGACTGAGGTTTCCCAGGGCAGGACTTTCAGGACTCAAACTGACAGTCTCCAGCAAACAGACCATTGGTCAGCCTGGTCCTCAGCTTCCACCTGTTTTGTGAGGTTTCTAACTCTCTACTATGCACAGCCGTTTGGGTCACCTGTCATTGAATTAAGACATGGAGTCTACAACCAAATCCATCATCTCTTTATCCCTTCTCACTTTTGGTATTTTTTAGGTGTATGACCCTAGGCAAGTAACCCACTCCTCTGTGCTTTAGTTTCTTCATCTAAAAAATGGGAATAATAACAGTTTCCATGTATGGGGTTGTGAATTTTATTTATTTATTTATTTATTTATTTTTTGTTGAGACAGAGTCTCACTTTGTTGCCCAGGCTAGAGTGAGTGCTGTGGCGTCAGCTTAGCTCACAGCAACCTCAGACTCCTCGGCTTAAGCGATCCTACTGCCTCAGCCTCCCAAGTAGCTGGGACTACAGGCATGTGCCATTATGCCCGGCTAATATTTTCTATATAGATTTTTAGTTGTCCGTATAATGTCTTTCTATTTTTAGTAGAGACGGGGTCTCACTCTTGCTCAGGCTGGTCTCGAACTCCTGACCTCGAGCGATCCACCTGCCTCGGCCTCCTAGAGTGCTAGGATTACAGGCGTGAGCCACCGCGCCCGGCCAGGTTTGTGAATTTTAAATGAGTGATTACTGTAAGCAGTTAGAATAGTGCTGACAATGGTAAGACCTCAGCAACTGTTAACTATTAATAATATTATTAGCATTTGTTCACATTTATGAGAACATCAGGATCTGAATTCCCAGTAAATTATCATTGATTCATTCATCGCTTTCTTTCACCATTTCTGGACACTTACTGAGTTGTATGGATTGTTAGTTATGCCTCTCACATCCATCTGCTGTTATCTTTCCTTCCCCAATGCCACTTCTGGGCCTTGTCATCCCCACCTGCATAACTGTCAGAAGATACCAACCACTTTTTCTGCTTCCTGTCTCCACGTTGGGATCCATGCTTCATATGGCCACCATAGTGATCTCGCTATAAAACACCTTTCTTCACATGGGGAGACACGGAGGAAGGAGTCCACATAGAAAGCCCCATTGCTCCAATCCCCTCCTCTGGTGTGGGTCTGCTGTTGTGATAATAGGATAAAATGCAGGAGAGGGCACTTCGAAGGCTGTAGAGCCTCATGCACTTGTGTGGTATTGTGGGTAACTATTTTAGGGTGCATTGCAGTCTGCTCTGACCTGCATGTGAAGCCGTCCTGGCTCTAATCCCACTCCTCTTACCTCATTTCCTCCAACTGTCTTCCAGAAATAATCCTCAGCTCCAGCCTTTGTGCCACCAGCAGGCCTGTCACCTACTGGATTGTCTTCCTCTCTAGGCCCTTAAGCCTAGATGAAGTTCTGGTTCCAACAGAAAACTTCTCACCATTCTGTGGGCTCACAGTGCTGTCGTACCCTCCTCTAAACTCCAACAGAGCTGTCCTCCTTATTTCTGCAGTTGGGCTTGATCAGCTACTGCCTTAGAGCAGGGTTTCCAAAGTGTTATTCCTGGGAACATCAGTGCAACTAGATGAAAATGAGCTCTTTCTCCCAGGTTTACTTTGGTGATGAATATTGTGAATTTCCAAGATGGGTATATAAACAGCAGCATTTCTCAAATCATATTTGACCATAGAATCATTTTTTAAAACATGGAGCATTAACAAAGGCTGTTGTTCTATCATATACTCTGGGAAACACTATCTTAGAGTGTTACTTGAGTTGATGATATGTGTTTGGTTATTTATGGTCACAAATTCCTTGAGGTTAAGATCATAATCTTTGTTTTCACCACAATAACTATATGGCCATTTTGCTCAAAATCTAAGAAGTCATGGGCCTTGAACTGAAAGACATCGATTTGAACTCCAGTTCTTCCTCCTTTTAATAGAGGGATTATGAACAAATTATTTAGTCTCTAATATAGGCTTCATCTTTCTTATAAGGATAATACTGTAACAGAGGGAACAGCCTGAAAAAGGGTGAAGTGTTTTATGAGCTGTCTCTTTAAACCTCCCTTCCCCACTCTCTTGGGGACTTAAAACCAGCATCCCTGCCCAAAGCCAGTAACCAGAGGGCCATGGGAATGTTCTTTGTTTTTTTGTACCACAGGAGATGGCTCAGTGGAATTGTCTGGGCAGAGGTCACCAGATTGTCTTTGTGGGAGATGGGGTTGATCAGGACTATTAACTATAGTTAAACAGCAATAGCCCCAAGCTGGAAACTCCTTTTAAAAGCTCTGCATTTCTACTTTTAGATAGGACAATGGTACTTAAACATGAGAGTCTGACGTTCTTTTCATTTGCCGGCAAATTAATAAACTTCTCTTTTCTTCTCTTCAAACTGCTTGTCGTCATTCTTCTGATTCAGCTGTGGGGACAAGTACCGAACTCTCAATAGCAGAATTTGGCATCCCGAGGTGGGCCCATCGGTGCCCTGGTGGAATGGCACCCTGCAACAGCTGGAAGAGGCAGGGAGCAGCCCTAGGATAAGCCGTGAGTAGGAGCATTGCCTTTTGGGGTAAGAGAATGAGGGACCACCTCAGCAGCTGCCGGAACCTGTTTAGCTCTGGGGACTTCAGTCTCTCTTCTCTGAATTAGATGCAGCTCTGACCAACTTTAACCTTGCTGAGGAAAAGGAAACAGATTTGTGAAGTGTCATGATGCCTTGGCCATTTGTTTAAGTTCCCCAGTGTGCATTCCGAGGCCCTTGATTCCACCCATTTGGGGAGAGTTTTCAGACCTTCCTGCTCTGTGGCAGGGAATTTTGTTTGGATTTGTTTGGAGGCACCATCTGGGGGTGGAAGTCATGGTTGAGTGGAACTAGGGAAATTGGGGGATTTGTAGCCTTTTGGATTTGGAGCTCATTTATACAGTACTGGAATTGTCTGGGTGGAGGTCATGAGATTATCTTCGCAGGAGATGGGGCCAATCAGGACCATCAACTATAGCTGAGCACCTGGAAAGCCTTTATCTTCAAGGCTGCAGTCAAGGTCACCAGCTGTAGCTAAGCCTGAAGAGGATGGACTAAAGGGCTGCAGTGAGTGCTCAAGTTCACAAAAGCAATGAGCCTCTTTGGGGCTGGGCATAGGGGGCTGTGAGGGTGCCCATCCTTGACAGGGGTTCTGTATTCCTTCTCTGTCTGCAGTGCTGCTTTTTGCCCTGCTTTGGTGCTGATCTCACAGTCGGCCCTGAAGGGACCTGCACCACCTGAATCCCGTTGGAAGCTGGCTTTCATAGCTAGGCTTATGCTTTCAGCTTTGCTGCTGTCATATGAACGCCAGACCAAAAGATTCTTTTGACACTTGGAAATTAGAAATGGTTTAAGGGAATCTTGACGTGGTGGGTATTTATTACTTTGTGTTCCTGGCACTGCTCCCGCCTTCTGGACATAATGCCTCTTTTATTTGGGGGAGCTGTTATCTCTACCACACATGGATCAGATGGGGAACTCACACTTTTACATGACCCCACTGGTCTGTACATAAAGTCAGGAAAAGTAGAAATACTCATAGGGATATCCTAGAATCAATGCAATTGACCATTCTGTCTCTTTACATGCTATTTGGAAGTGCTGCTTATTACTACTTAAGATGTAAATAACTCATTCCAGGTCAAAAACTGCAAGGTTAGTGGGCTTCAAACACAATGCCTTATGTACGGCTTTTGAAATATGGGGACACCATTGCTGTTCACTCAGGGCCCTTGCTGGTAAGCCTGAGGCAGCCGAGACAATGAGAGGCTGACCGCACGTGTGCCTCCCCCGGCCGCCTCTGCAGCACAGCCATGCAAAGCGAACCTGGGACACAAAGTCCTTATGCTCAGGTGACTCACAGCCCTACTTATCTCTACGTGAGGTCAAAATACAAATGCCAAAATTTCACTTTCCTCAATTTTCTATTTTTGCTAATTGCATTTACCTTGCTCTTTTTCTTTATATCCTATGCACGTTTGACATTTTAAAAAGGTGTTTTAGCTTCTGAATTTGAGCAAATTGGTCCACAAACTCCCCAGTGAGTAAGTGAACTCTGAGTTAATAGTCACAGTGTCCTAAATGTTAACACCGCCTGGTTTTGCCTTGGCTCCGGCTCGTTTTAAATTGTATTTACAGAGTGACTTGCTTGTTTTCTGTCATGAGTCAGAATATCCAGTTCAATCTGGTCAGCTATTTTACTACTATTCTGTACATAGGACAGTTAAAGTATAATGTTAATTTTAAAAACACAGAATCCAGAGGAGGTTTGTATTTGGACAGGAGGGTGCTTTTCTGCCGAGGTGAGGACTTTTGGGCCTTACCTTTTACAATGTCTTCTTTAGAAGAGCAAATAAATCTCTGGAACCTCGTTTTGGTTTTTTAAAATGTTTGATTATTTAATACCCTGTGAATGAGAGGGTGTAGAGGATTGAACCCAAAGTGTACAGTGTACCCTTGATGTAAAATGGTTCTGAAAAATGAGGCAATGATTCCTTATTGACACTGAAATATAATAAGGGCAGCTATCGCCAAGGATAGGTGGGATTACAGGACTGTCCGTTACACATTCGTATTTTTTCTTGCCTCTGATCTCTCCTTTGGAACTTCCCCAGCACACTCAGAAATAAACACTACCATTTGTACTGTCATCCTTGACCACAAAAAATAATAATACATATTTCTATCAAGATGATATTTTCGTTAGACCCATTTCTATTTCCTTGTTTATCAGAAAAATATAAGAGCCATGTCTTATATTGGACATGTATCCAAATATAACAGATTCATCACTCTGGTGTTCTTATCACAACCATCTGAGACCTCACTTTGTTGAAACAGTCTTCTGGTTGTTTGTCACCTAATCCAGTTGTCTAGTCCTGGACCACTGCGCTGCTCGTCCCCATTTTGTGGCCAGGGTCCTGCTTGTTGTTCTCTGCCCGGCTCCCTCCTGAGTGTGGACTCAGACGCTTCCCATAGTCCTCCTGTGGAAGCTGAGACCAGGCTGTAACTTTTGAGGGTCCGGTAGTACAGGAAGTGAATTAAACCCCAGGGGCCAGGACAGCAGGCAGGACAGCGCTCAGCACCCGGCACCTCATTCATCACAGGGATACCCACCTGGGTACCCTTCTTTCTAGACTCTGTTAGCAACGATGTTGCAGAACCTACTTATCTTGCTTAAGTGAGAGGCAGTCCCCTCTTGCCCTTGCATGTAACGTGGTTATGTTTCCTTCCCTGGGGTCCAGACCCAATCTCTTTCAGATCAAGAGAGAGGAAAAGGTTCTTCCTTCAAATAGATTAACCTTCTCTTTCCCTGCATAAGAATTGCTCTCTTCCAAAGATTATGTTTCCTTGGGTACATTCATTTCTTTTAGGGGAGTTCCATCTCTGTGCCCTTGCTCTTTGTCATATACAGGATGCTAGAATTCGATAGTCTGATGTCATATATTTCTCAAAGTTCGAGTAAGTTGCTCAGGTTTGGGATTTTTGTAGAGGGGTCAAGGTTGGGCCTTGGAAGTTCCAGTATTCCAGCGTGGGGGCACTTCCCACAGCCTATCTGGAGTCTATGTTGTCTAAATCCATATTTAGTAGCGGAATATTTTTCCTAAAGAAAACCTAACCCATAGAAACACAGGTCCCATTAAAAGCCATGCCCAAATGGCATTACTGATAAAGACACTTAACATCCCAGCCAGAATCATTTGCATTCCAGTCTTTCCCGAGAACCTTGGCGGGTACTTGCTTCACATCTGCACATCTCCCGTCTGAGTCTGCAAGCCCGGGAGGCTGTGCTGGAACAGAGGCCTTAGCTCCCACCACCCCATAGCAATGTGTCCCCACGTGCAAGCCAGACGGTTCTGTGAGTCTAATAAATATGACAAATACTGGGTTAAGCAAGAGGTTTTTTTTTCAAAACAAATAGTCCTCAAGGCCTTTAATTTGCTCTGCACATGATGCATCTCCCAGAAGGGATGATATTATGTTCTTCTCAAACTTTTTGACCACTAAACTCCACCCCACAAAGAGTTACTCTTCCAGAGTTCGAGACAATACTGAATAAAGATGAGACCCTTTTGCCTTCCTTGGTTAAGGACACACAGTGTATATCCCAAAGATAAAAATAATTACTAGGACTTTGCTTAGAATTATATTTTTAGCCTGCCCAAGGGAATAGAGAGAAATCCCAGAACTCCTGTGACCTGGCAGCGTTTACAGCCTGAAACAATCTGTTCTACTCCAGATGGTTTTGGTCCCGTGAGCACATCCGGCATGGCAGACCCAAGCACCGTGGTCTCTGCTTTCCTACCTTGTTCTTTTGTTCTCTCCTTTCTTTTCCCATCTGGAAAGTTTCAGGCATGATCCCTTAATATCTGTGCACACGCATTGGAGTTTTTCCCCTTTTACCTGTTACTTCAGAACCCTTCTTGATAGTTCACTGCATTAAAGAAAAATTTTCCCTCAAGTGTTTGAGGGACACTCTGCCATTACTTATAAGACTGGAGAAGATTTGAAATTTTTTGATGAGGCAACAATCTGTAATAACCACTATCTAGTAACAGAGACAGTAATTTATTGGTAGCCAATGATTCATTTATGTAAAGTATAAGAATATAGACATTGTCATATTATAAATGCTAATATATAATACCTGCTTCAGGATTTCCTCAATCATCCATCCTCTTTAGTTAATGAATATTCTGTAGTAGCCATAAGCTATCTTTCTTTCTCTGTGAAAGGTAAATGTTTTGTCAGACAGCTCAAGTTAACTCTATATCAAGAAGGCATATGCTACTCAAAGTGCTATTTTTTTTAATTTTAATTTTTTTTAGAGACAGGGTCTTCCTATGTTGTCCTGGCTACAAGTGATCCTCCTGCCTCAGCCTCCTAAATTGTTGGGATTACAGGCGAGAGCAACCATGCATAGCTTCAAAGTACTGTTTCTAATCATAGTTGCTTTACTTTAACCTCTTGGAGACCTGTGGAATGACCTGTCTTCAAGAAAGATGAATGAAGGAGTAATGTAGAGAACCTATATATGTTAATTAAAAATTTGAGGTAGAGTGTCTCAGTTTACTCTAATGTGTATGCTCCCCAAATGTGCACACATTCATTCACAAGTATTTTATTTTAATGTTAGGTAGATAGTGAAGGATTTCAGGTCTCCTAGGCACGAAAGTGGGTGCTGTTGCTTTGGTACAATTGGCCCACCTGGGAAGAAAGCTCCCATCTTGGTCCTGCCCCACTCTAATCTCCCAAGCGACTGCCATACCTGGGGAGGAGGAAATACCCTACAAATTTGCCAATTTTAACTTAGCACACAAATTGCAAAAGAATGCAGAGGACTCTCTGGCCCACCAGCCAAGCAGCATAGGTGCCATAGAGTCCAGAAATTGACCTAGAACAACCCGCATGCATAGTAATGCAACTCCCAACTGTCCAATCAGAGTGATTCTATGGTGACCTCTGAACCATGAGGGAGGTCCCAATCTGGGCACTATAAAAGAAGGCACAGACCTTAATCAACCTCTTTTTTTGGCTCTCCCTTTGCTGAGACAGTGGGTCTGGTCGTCATCTGTGGCTAATGTATCATGCTCTGTAAACCTGTATCTTGCTCTTGCCCTATAATCCTATCTTTCTCTGCTCAACAAACCTCATTTTTGTGCTTGCCTAACTTTGGTGTGTCTGGTCATTCTTCGACCATGAGCACACCAAGAACCAACATTTAAGACTGAAACTGGAGATTAAGATGTGGGAAAACAAGACACCTACCAGAAAAGCTGAGGGAGATGTATTTGTCTCAGGAGACCACAATGGGCAAAATTGAAAGTCAAATGGATAACTCATCAATCAGATTATCGATCTTCTCTGTCACAGTGTTGAAGAGTTCCATCTACAGCCTTGTTTTGGGGTGGGATTAGGGAGGAGGAATAATTATCATGGTGAAGAAAGAGAGAGAAAGGTTGTAAGAAAGTCAGCGAATAGATTTCTCCTAAATTAGCCATTCACATAAACATTTTGATTTGTTCAACTTGAAGAAGAATTAATTTTTTGTCTTGAATTTATAAAACTAATCCATGAGGAAATAGAACAATAAAGACTTTATTGTACTTGCTGTCACTTCCTAAGTGCTTTTATTTCTAAAACTTGCCAGTGATGGAGACCTAGTGAGAACAAGGGAGTTTAGCCTCCTTTGCCAGAAGGAAATAAGAGGTGGCAGGAGATGGCGAAGGGGGTGACGTGGCTGGGGGGATTATCCAGTTGTTGAAAATAGAGAATGCAGCACACTTAAGACTGCTCTGTATTAGCAGTAGTCATTTTTATTTTTGGTGCTCATAGAACACTTTATTAAAACCTCAAATATGGCACATAACACATTGCATTAGAATTTTTAATTTACATTCTTCAGATATATTTGTGAACAACTAGGTCATACCAGAAGATTTAGGGCAGAAATTTATAGGTCTGGAAATATCTCAAGTTTTTTACCTCGTAGGACTGTGAAGATGTACCCATTGGAGAGGTGTGGCTGAACACAGTAGGTAGGAAGGAGGCAACAATGAAAAGAATATGACCTCTGTATTTGTTAGGAAGCTTCTGCTTTCGAGTAATGGAAGACTCCTCCCCCTGTGGTGTTTTAAATCAGTAGGAGTTTGCTTTTCTCACATAGCAAGAAGTCTGCAGATGGACAGATACTGAATGTTGGTTCAACAGCCCAATATGTACCTGGGATGTCCAGCCTTTCCTTCATGGTGGCAAGATAGCTCCTACTGCACCTGCCGTCACATCCACATTCAAGTGCCTGGGCTTTACCTGCAATTGCTCTCCCCAGTACTCATTTATTCATTCATTTTTTCTTTCATCAAATATTTTCTGAGTACCTGCTATGTGCCTGACGTTGAGCTAGGCACTGAGAATAGAAATATGCTTAAGACAAGAACTAGAAAAGGGGACATTCAGATGTTTCTGTTCTTATAAGGAAAACCAAAACCTTCATAGAAGCCTTCCAGAGGCTTCCCTTATGTTTCATGGAGAAGAAATGGATGCATGCTCCCTTCTAGTGCAATCACTGGTAAAAGGTAATTGGAAGATTACAGCCTCAGACTAATCATAACTCATTTTTCCGAGTGTAGGGGAGGAGCTATGCTTCCCTAAGAACATAATTCATAATGGCTGGACTTTACCTGCCATTGCTGCCCCTAGTACTCATTCACTCACTCATTCACTCATCTAGTCAACAAATATTTATTGAGCACCTGCCATGTGCCAGGTGCAAGTTAGGCACCAGGAATAGACAGACACATACAACAAGGCACTCCCAGACTGCTAGAGAATGAAATCAACGCAAACAAATAATTGTAAAGCAATGTGATAAGAGGTATTAAGGTGATCTTGGAAGTGGAGAAATGCCCAGAAGGAGTCATGAATTTCTTAACCAGAGAATGAGGGCTGGATTGAGATAAATGAAGACTTCATAGGAGAGAGAATATTATAGCAGGCCCTTGGGGATAAATGGGATTCCACAGAACGTGGGGCGCTAGGAGTATTTGTTACCCCATGGAGTGCAGCACCTTGCCCCTGTCTCTGTGTGCACTACTCATGCCACTGGTTCGAGTGCTGTGAGGCAAAGAGTAGTGGGTAAAGGAGAGGCTGATTCTACTTTGGAGTCTTCCCTCTGGGCAAAAAAGTCTCCCATTAAAGTTGTAGTCTCTTTAGTCTTTCCCTAATTCTGCCAAACTAAGACAGGAGACTGAACGCTCTCCATTGGCATAGAAAGTCCAAATCGTTCAAAGACACAGAGGGGAGGAGACTCAATTCCCCTCATTGTCGCCGATACATTTCCAACCCGCCGCCATCACTTCAGTGACTTTATTGGCATGACAGGGCATACGAGGAGCACAGTCTGTTCACACAAAGAGCTTTCCAGCTGCAAGCTCCACTGCTCCCGAGAAAGGGGAAGGCCTGAGGTTCTCCATTATATTCCTGGGGGGGAGCTTCGGAGGAGGAGGGGCCCAGGGCCTGTCTGCATTTTAGAGAAGTCCAAACAGTGCCAGGCAAGGAAGACGTCCACGTTCCCCCAGCTGCTAATCCACCAAAGAGCTGTTGGTCTTCTTTACAGGCCTAATCCTTCTGTCCATAGCGATTAGGGGACTGAGCACACACTGCTTCAGAAGCACCAGGCTCTTTCTGAATTAGTTGATGAGCCAGTAACAGTAAGCCTTTTAGACAGCACGGGGTTATGACATCTGACCTTACAGAACCCAAATGACATAATCCAACCACACACAACTCTATCTGGGGTCTGACTAATCCAAACCCCCTACTGAGGGAGAAGGATCTACTGTTTTAGGATGTGTTTAGGGAGATAGCTAGAGATTACCTCTGACAGCTTTATTTTGAGCTAAAGACATTGTAGCTTAAAACATATTCTTTAAAAGGTAAATTAAATGTGGTTTTGGGAGGGGTGTCGTAAATTGGGTTACATTTTGGATGCTATAGCTTGGTGGGGTGATGCTGAGGCTCCTTACATGCTTCATCTGGGCGAAAAGCAGGGATGCCAAGTTCACCAATGATGTCCTCAGCAGCAGAAGTTACAGATGCGTGGCCACCTGGTGGGCAAGAGACTTCCTTGGAGACCGGAGGGTTCAGAGGCACCAACTCTTCTCTCTACTACATGAATTACACTTGCAAACATGATCTATAAAGATGAACAGAGTCCTATACAATCCCAAGTTCTACAGACTTGTTGTTCTAATTTTCAAACAGGAAAACTGAAAATAACAACGAATGAACATTTCCAGAAGTCCAGTTTTATAAATTACAATGAAGGACATTCTCTATCATAAGAATAATTTTGTGTAAGTTAAGCTGTTTCATGCCCTAAATATTTCTTTTTATTTTACTGTTTAATTACATACATTAGTATATTATGAAGACTAATTTTTTAAATAAATTTTTAATTTCAGAGTAGCTCCAGATTTGCAACATAATTGCAAAGCAAGTATGGAGATCTCGTTCCTCTATATCCCTACCAGTTTCCCTTACTGTTAACATCTTACATTAGTGTGGTCTGTTTGTCACAACTAGTGAATAAATACAGATACACGATTATTAACTGAAGTCCATACTTTCTTCAGATTTCATTACTTTTTACTTAATCTTTTTTCAGTTCGAGGATCCCATCCAGGACACCATATTATGTTTAGTCATCATGTCTCCTTAAGCTCCTCCAGACTATGACATTTTCTCAGACTTTCCCTGGTTTTTGATGTTCTTAATAGTTGTAAAGAGTACTGCTCAGGTATGTTGTAGAATACTCCTCAATTAAAAAAAAAAATCTTTCTCATAATTAGAATGTGGTTATCGTTTTTGGGGGCAGGGGTTGTGAAGACCGCAGAGGTCAAGTGCCATTCTCATGACATCGTATGGACGATGCGTGCTGTCAACAGGGCTTACCACTGTTTGTGTTGACCCTGATCACAAGGCTGGGGAAGCGTTCGGTCGGGTCTCTCCGTTGTAAAGGTCTCCCGCCCTCCCCTTGCACATTGCACTCTGTGGGAAGGAGTGTTCTTTTAATATTTATTCTCCTAGATTTTTTTCTCATTCTTGTCATGTTATATCTTCTCTCCTTTCCTCTCAGTTTTTAGCAGTCTAGCTGAAGTAGGCACCTGGCATTCAGTGCAAGAAATAAGAGAAACATCTGCCTTCTATGCTCTTCTACTTCCAAATTATAAAAAAGCAAAGAGAAACTTTTTGTCACTTTCTAAAAGATAGTTGAAGAAATTAGTGCCTTTTAAGAGAATTTGTGTGTGGTTTTTTTTTTTTCTTTTTTTCTTTCCTTCTTCTTTTTTTTTTTTTTTCTTTTTTTGTGACAGGGTCTTGCTCTGTTGTCCAGGCTAGAGTACAGTGGCATGTTCATAGCTCACTGCAGCTTTGAACTCCTGGGCTCAAGTGATCCTCCTGACTCAGCCTCCTGAGTACCTGGGACTACAGGCACGCACCACCACACTTGGCTAATGTTTCTTATTGTTTTGTAGAGAAGGGGGTCTCTCTATGTTGCCCACGCTGGTCTCAAACTCCTGGCTTCAAGTGATCCTTCTGCTTTGGCCTCTCAAAGTGCTAGGATTACAAGTATGAGCCACTGCACCTGGCCAAGAGAAGTATTTTAAACAAAATTTCTTGCACAGGTAAAATGATACACGGAATTTATTATAAGGCTGGTAAGTGGATGACCATGAGGGTAGGTATTAATGGGCCAGGTGATGAGGTCATTATCTTTCCCTGTCAGAGCTGGACCTTGACCGCAGTGTTAGAATGGTATTTTATATTTCTTTCTCACTATTTGACTAGTAAACCAACCCTTGGTACCCACTTTGCCAAGAACCAGCTGTAAGACCTTGGGTCGAATCATTTCACCTTTTAATCCACCAGGTCTACATTGCCAGATGGGGATGTTATTGCCTGTTTTTTACTAATCTTAGTGCATCATTGACAGATGTGTGTGTGATGCTACAGTGAAAAGGGGAGCACAGGTGCACAACTCCTTAGCCACAATTCTAAAATTAAAAAAAAATTCCTAAAACTGGAAGTTATTGCATAATTCCCTTGGCAGCAACACATGACATGACCTGATATGAGGCCACTGATCATTTTTATTTATCCCACTTGGTAAAAATGTTTACCTAGTTAGCTGTAGAGATGGAAATGTTTGATTGTGGAGTGCTGCCCAGACTCCAAAGGGGATATTATATAATATATGACATATGTTCTGAATTACAATTCTAAATTCCTGGCATTTCTGAGTTCTGAAACACATCTGGTGTAAAGAAATTCAGATAAGAGGCATAGATCTTTAGTTCTAGATATCATTATTATTTCTCTGCCATTAAGTAACATATCTCAAACTTTTCTAAAACCACGGACACTTACTTTTTTCCCTTACATTGTACAGAGAGTCACAGCAAACTACCTTACTTATGTTTTCACTTATGGTATAGTCTCAGAATTCTTCAAGGTCAAAGCTAATTCTTCAATGTCCCAAAGGTGTATGGGACACATTGTTCTAGACAATCATCTGGGTGAAGTGGGGCCCCAAGCACACACGTGGGAGGCCAGCCAGTAGCAGAGAGGTGTCCAGATAACTCAGAAAGTCATTTGACTCCCACACCCACATTTCGCCTTCTAGATGTCGCAGCCTCCATTCCTAGTTGGTAATCTCTTCCCTATGATTAAATCCGTTTGATGGTGCATTTTATTTATTTATTTATTTATTGAGACAGAGTCTCGCTCTGTTGTCTGGGCACAATGGCGTCATCATAGCTCACTGCAATCTCCAACTCCTGGACTCAAGCCTCTTGATCCTCTTGCCTCAGCCCCACTGATTTTTTTTTTATTTTTTAATAGAGATGGGGTCTTGCTCTTGCTCAGGCTGGTCTCAACTCTTGAGCTCAAGCGACCCTCCCGCCTTGGCCTCCCAAAGTGCTAGATGATGCATTTTAAATCAGCTTTAATTGAACACTTGCTGTGCTTTAAAAATACTATCTTCCTTATCTATGTCATTTTTCTTTCCATCCTATCACTTTTTTTAAGCAGAAGAATGTTTGCATGTGTGTGTGAAAACAGTATGTAAAACTTTTGGCTGGTCCATTATTTTCCGGAGGTACATCCCCCCGCCCCCACCACCGTTACTTGGTTAACTTCACCTGTTGCTAGCCTGGGAAGCATTACAAATATTTTTAAACCCTATGTAAAGAACTATTTTAATTAAGTGCAATGCATCCCTTAGAACTTCAATGAGCTGTAAAATCGGCTCTTCACCTTCAAGTGCCTGATAGCTAATTTCACATGATACGCTAGCAACAGGCAGCCATGAAGTTGAAGCCTGAACAGAGTGCTAGAAATATAGAGAGAAAAGTTTGATCTTGCTTTAAAAAAAAAACAACAAAAAACAACTTTCCCTCTTTATTCTCAATTTTATAGGACAAACTATGTATCATTTGACCTCTGAATTTCATTCCTCTTGTTTTGTATTCCAGATGATTCTGGGTGCAAATAAGAGAAGCACAAAAGAGGCACCTCTGATTAATAATTTGTGCTTTCTAGTGAACGTATGCATCAGAAATGTGGGTGGAAATTTAAAGGCCACAGTAGACCTATTAGCACTGTATGTTCACAGGAGGAGGATTAATTGGAACTAACTGTATGAGTTATGTGCAGAACATTATCCTTGAGTGGAGTTATATGTATGTCCTGAATATTACGCTTTGTTACAGTTTATTGGCCCTGATCCTACCAGAGTAAATTGCTCTCTTTTAGGGGAGCATTAACTATTTCAATCTGCCTTGATGAATCATAAAGCAAGGAAATACACAACACTGGACTTTTCTGGATTTTTACATACTTGTTAGTACCCCCTGCTTGAGTTTCTAGGGGCCTTTATATATTCAGAGATTCCCAATAGATGAGGTAAGATCACACATAGGTTAGAGTAGCGAATAGGTTCCCGAAAAATCTTCAAACAAGCTGGAAACAAAATTTCCCAATCAAATGATTTCCAGCCAAGGTTTGAGTCAAGAAAAGAATCTTGCGTTCAAACCATGATGCCTCACGTTTTGCAAGGCTACTTCACTTTTCCATAGGCCATATGTATACATTTAAAAAAAATAATAAATTCAAGTATTCTAGCCAGAGATGGTTAAGAAAGAATAATGTACTGTCATCCGGAAAGGTGATGTTGGGGCCCACGACCAGAAGGGCATTCTCTTCGAATGGCTTTTGCTGCGGTGGAGAAGGCATTTCCCTAATTTGTCCACAAATTCTCTCCTGTTGTCCCTGAGCCTGTGGAGGCTCCTGATGAAGACTGGAGTACACAAAATAACTCTGTGACTCCATGGAGAGGTTCCTGGGGCAGAGACTTGGGTGGCCCTACAGAAATAACAGAATGTTCAAGGAAGAAAAATCCAGAAGAAACTGGGATTGGCAAGAAGCTGCACAATCATGTTAAACTTTTTTTTTTAACTTCTTTCTTCATCCCAGTATTATAGATTATCTTTTCCTCCTTTATGAGGAGCTCTTATCTTTTGTCCATAAGAAGAGTCCCTTTTGCCTTTTGTCCCTATGAAAAGTCCCTGAATTTACTTCATACATTGTTACTCCTTCATATGGAGAGCTAGGGGGTGAGGCGAAATGTATTCAGGCAGGGCAAGAGTCTGAGAAACCTAACATTTCGACATCAGCACAAGACCTGCTCCATCTCTGGCCCACCCACTCTTTCCTTTGGAAGTTTGCGCTATAATGTTCCATGCAAACCTCAGAGCAGAATAATAATAGAAGCTGATTTGTATCCACCTTCAAATCTGGAGTTAATGAGGAAGAGGCAAGCTGCATGTCTACCTGTACCTCCCGACGGTACGCTTACTTCTGAAATATAGAAACTGTATCTTAAAATGTAAGGGCAGTGGCCAGGCACAATGGCTCATGCCTGTAATCCCAGCACTTTGGGAGGCCGAGGCAGGAGGATTGCCTTGAGGCCAGGAGTTCAGGAATTCGAGACCAACTCGAGCAACATTGGGAGACCATGTCTCTACAAACAAACAAACAAAAAAAAAAAAAAAAAACACCAAACTAGCCAGGCATGGTGGCACGTGACTGTAGTCCTAGCTACTCAGGAGGCTGAGGTGGGAGGATTGCTTGAACCCAGGAATTCAAGGTTGCAGTGAGCTATGATGATACCACTGCACTCTAGCTTTGGTGACAAAGAAAGACCCTGTTTAAAAAAAAAAAAAAAGTAAGGGTAGTATTCCTGTAGTTACAATGTGGCATAACTTGTATGTACTTTGTATACATTTGCATAAAAATGCATGCTAAGATTAAGCAAATTTAATTCCATGTTTATAGAATAAAATTAAATAAGTTAATACTGCAACCAACAATACACCCAAGTTTCAATGTCAGGAAAAGATATATAAAGTACACAGCAGACTTTTAAATGAGTTAATTTGATTATATCACCACAAAAGACCTTTGCACAGAAAGGAAAAAAAATCTGGCTAGTTTGGTAGTAATGTTCAATATGGAGGGCTGCTAAAAATAACATAGATTTCCCCCAAATGGGCAAGAACAGTAAAGCACTCAGAAACTGTATTTAGGTAACTTTGAGAAAGGTAGAGTTTGAAAAATAGTGTTAAGGTATTTGCTCTTTCATGTTGTTTACTGGAAAATGTGAAATCCTTACTTTCCAGTAAGTAGTTTCATGACTAAAATAATGCACACACACACATATGCTTGCAGGAATTGATGATCTCCTCCAAACACCGTTACGGTCTCCTTGCTGTCCCCATCTGCTTTCAGCAGAATAGGACAGCCGATCATAATTGGGGGGCAGCAGCTCCGTCACCACAGTGAGATAGGGGTGGCAAGGGACCCCACTTCTGGACTTTGCAGAGGTCAGTTTGGGCAGCATCGCCCTGAGACCTCTGGTTTGGTCCCGGATCAAAAGGCCTTGTGTGGCCCTGCCCGCCCTTCCTGTTTTAAACCTCCTGTCATTTTGACAGTGAGTTTAAGGGCCGTGTGGGCGGACTGCTTGCCAAGAGCACTCATTTAAAACCAAGGAAGGGAAAAATCATTGTCCACATTGCATTAGTTTCCTAGGAAACAAAATGCTGGAACTAAGTGCCACAAACCGGGTGGCTTAGACCAACAGGAATTTATTGTCTCACAGTTCTGGAGGCCAGAAGTCTGACTGCAAGGTGTCGGCAGGGCCACCCTCCCTCTGAAGGCTGCAGGGAAGGGTCTGTTCCGGCTTCTCCTCGCTTCTGGTAGCGCCTTGGTGGCAGAAGGACTCCAATCTTCACGCAGCCTTCTCCCTGTGTGTGTGTCTGTGTCCACAATCTGCCTTTTCCTAAGCACACCTGGCATATCGGACTAGGGGCCCATCCTACTCCTGCGTAAGCTCATCTCATCTAATGCCATCTGCAACGACCCTGTTTCCAAATCAAGTCACATCTGAGGAACTGGTGGTTACCTCAACATACACATTTGGGGGGACACAGTTCAACCCACGACACTCATCAGGTGGATTTCCTGTGGGTCTGACCTGCATTCTGACTGGTGCCACCGTGTCGGGCTGTTCCCAGCTTCTCCAACCGCCAAGTCTTCCCAGGGAAACCACCCTGTGTGGGGTGGGGGTGGGGGAAGGCAGGTGAGGAACTCATCTCCTCGCTGAATTTTCAACTCGATTTTGAAATCATTTCCTTCTTGGTGGGTGCAGATTGAAATAACAGTAAAGACTTTTCTAACATACAATGTCAGTCTCGCCAGCAGAGGAAACAGGCCTCACTACCCTGCCTTGCAACTTGATCATCTTGCCGAGTTGCTCCGTGATTTCTCGGCTTCTGTAGTTCAATTCCCAGTCAACTATGGAAAGAGAAATAGTGTCATTTTGCCTTATACTGGACACGGCTATAGGAAACTAGAGAAATACCTGTTTGTAGAGGCATTTAGAATTAGTGGACCAGGATTAATACTTATCAGGAAACTGGGATAAGAACAATTTGCTCGAAGAGCAGAGAAAGCCCAGCGGGCTGGTAGAAGTTCCCCTGGCAACTCCTGTCCCAGGGGAGCAATTTTTTTTTTTTGCTTTGGTGACATCCTCTAAGCTCAAAGTGACAACCTTCTCTTCAGGACTTTCCAAATTCATTATCCCTTATGAAGAGCTTAGCTTCTCCTTCGCTCATAACTGGTAGAAATCATTTAAAGTAATCGGGAATCAGATTTCAAACTTTTATTACGGATTTGAAAGCTGATAGAAAAAACCGCTTAAAGTTTTTGAAAAAATTTATACGTCTTATTTCCTATCCTTATGCAACTGACCAAAAAGAAGAGGAAGAGTGGAAAAAGGGCCACAAGCAAAAAAACCAAAATAAAAGCAAAAAGTAACCAAATTAGAGAGATTATATTAGGAAGAGAAGGGCAAAAAGGGCCATGAGAAAGAGAGGGCGCAAGGGACAGGAAACAGGAGTAAAAGAGTGTTAGAAAACAGAGACCTATCACTGAATAAGAGATTATTCAATTTCAAAACCGTCACCCAAGCATAACAAGTAGTAGTCATTTCCCCAGTCTCTGTTCACTGTGA
Organism: Eulemur rufifrons; assembly: GCF_041146395.1. Classification (NCBI taxonomy): domain Eukaryota; kingdom Metazoa; phylum Chordata; class Mammalia; order Primates; family Lemuridae; genus Eulemur; species Eulemur rufifrons. The sequence goes on along the minus strand of NC_090983.1, from coordinate 53,654,506 downwards.
AGTCACTCTTTGTAATCAAACCCTCAAAGAATATGAATAAAGAAAGGCAAGCCAGAACATCCCATAATTAATTCATAAGCTGTAATCTAGAACATTCATCTCTAGTCCAGAACACTCTATATATATGTTGGTAGCTCGGGAAAAGGTCATGCAACAAGGATGACCACACTGACGTGTGAGAGTTAACAGTCATGGTTCTAAGGAATCTGTGATCCCTTTAAAGGGCTTTTAGTCTGTGTTGTCGAATTCTTAAAAACAAGAAGTATCCAGCTAGAGCCAATCTGTTTGCTTTCTAGTTTCTCTATTCTCATCTACAGGCTCTGGGCTTCCAGGGTCATCGGGTTGCTGACAAAAATCAGTTCTTTGTGGCTACAGAACAGGTCCCTGTTTCCTTTCTGACTGTCGGGGGTTGGGAGGGGGCTGCTCTCACCTCCCAGAGGCTGCCCCGCCATGTTCCTCGGCACGTGGCTCCTTCATCTTCCAAGTGAGAGATGGAGAACTTCATATTGAGTCCCCCCACCTCGTGCTGCCAGTCTGACTTTATCTTCTGCAACAGGCCAGAGAAAATCCTCTACTGTTAGAGGGCTCTCCTAATTAGATCAGGCCCACTGGGATAATCTTTCTATCTTAAGAGCAACTGGCTTGGGACCTTAATTACATCTGCAAAATCCTTTCCTGGCTGTGTTTGAATGAATAACTGGGAGAAGGAGTGTGTACAGCAAGGGCTGAGAATCTTGGGGTGAGGAGCCTCCTAGCCATTCTGCCTACACAGCACCCTTCTTCTATTAGCGGTACTTCTGCTGAAACTGCAACAAGCCAATTTGCTATTACTGAAATAAATAAATACATACATAAATAAATGAAATGAACACTCCTTACAAAATATTTTGGAAAATATTACATGTAAATCACCAAGGCCAAAATAAAAACAACCTATAATTGCCATACTCAGAGTTAACCACTGTTAACTTATGGCTTTTCTGTTTCAGTCTTTTTTCTTTCTTCCTATGTGTCAATATAAACATGTTTATTAGTCAGGGTCCAATCAGGAGACAGAAATCACACAGTAACTTGAACAGGGAAAATTTATGGCAATATAAAGCACTAGTAAGTATAACATAGGCATAACCAGGAAAGTGAAAAGAAAACTACAGAATACGTAGGGCTCAGGAAGAATATTTAAGGAAGGAACGGCTTCGAAGGAGGGCCTCCTCCCCAAGACAGATTCAGACAATGATGGAGAAGTTGTTTGCAGCTCCACTGAATGCTGAGGTTCTTTGTGTTGCCTGAGAGGGATTGATCCACGGTTTCTGGGCAAGTAGGAAACGTATCTCTGTAGGGCAGTGCTCAGAGGTAGTGGGGCACTGAGAGCTTGTCTGCAGGACAGGTGGACGCCTGGGGTGGATAGTGTCCCTGTTAGGAAGGCCGCAGCAAGGTGGTCCCCAACTGGGGCAGACTGAGTGCTTGCAGAGGGACTTCGTGCGTGGCAGGGGCAGAGGCATCTGGCAGGGGCGCAGTAGGAGCAAGAGGAGAAGCAAAGGAGAGACACAGGAAGCAGGAGCGGGAAGCTTCTTCCCCCTGCAGTGTCTCTCCTGCACCCTCTACTGACAAGCTAAGCCTCATATTAGCTACAAAGGGAGCATGCTTAAAGGGTCCAGCCCATCAAGGCAGACCGGGTAATGAAAGTAATGGAGCTGAGAAGGAATATATTGCCAAACTGAGATCACAACATATATCTCATTTTGTAACCTGCATTGTTCAAAATTTACTATGAACATTTTCCTTTATGATAAACATATTCTTCTACAACATAATTTTTAATGGGTATGTGGTATTTCATGTTATGGATGACCCATAAGTTTTTAAGCCAATATCCAGTTTTAGGACAATGAGGTTATTTTAAATTTGTAGCTATTATAAACATGAGGTAATAAATATTCTAGTAGTGAATCTTTGCCATGTTCTTAATTCCTTAGGATAAAGTCCTGGCAATGGGGTTCCTGGGTCAAAGATCGAACATACTCTTAACAGATTTTTGTGCATGCTCTGAAATTTCCCTCCATAAATATAGCAGTATATTTTAAAGCAACAAGTCTTAGTAAAATTTCTGCATTTCATTTTTTTATGTGTATTAGTTTTAAAACCATTCTAATTAAATGAATTTCATGATGGTAATGAAATAGTCTTGGAGAAAACAATTCTTACAACATTTAATGAGTGATACCAGAGAATTATTTAAAATGATAATGAAGTGGCTATTAGTACCAAAGAGAGAGAAACGCTCAGAACTTACAAAGGAAGACCTTGATTATTCCAAACATAAATTTCAAACTGTAAACACAGAACTTATTGTAATAGATCATTTTTGTTATCTACAAAGGAAGAGACAAAAATTTAATAGTCCACTTCGAAAAGGTCTTTTAAAAAAATCAGTAATAATTAGATTTACCCTTCACCCCACCCCCCAAAAAATGCAGTGGAAAAAAATGATAGACAGAAAAATGGTATGAAATGAGGAAGGGAGGAAGGAGAAAGGAAGGGAAGGAGGGAAGGAGGAAAGAGAGAGAACAAGAAGGAAGGATCATTAAAAAAAAAAGAGACAGGAAGGAAGCTATTAAAGAAAAGAAGGAAAACCAGAAGGAAAGAAAATATGAAAGAGTGCATAAATAGAACAGAGGCAAAAGAAGGGAAAAGAAACATTTTTAAGCAAACTCTGTCCTCAGTATGGTAATATTTAATGGGCTAAATATCAAAACATTTTTAAGTACTAGGGACACACAACTTAAGAAAGACATACTTGTAGGAAATAAGCCTTAATTGCCCAATTTGTCAGAGAAGCAGAGATGGCAGTGTTTCTGTGACACTTCTGTGGTTGGCTCCCGTCATCACGGAAGCCAGTACAGAATCGCATGCATTTCTGCACCGCGACAGAGCCTCCAAGCCTTTCGTTTGTTACAAATGCCTCAAAATAAATGGCACAAATATTTCCACAAAGAAGGTGTGGAGTAGACACACAGCATTTCCCCCATGGGGAGGTGGAATTTGCTTGCTGACGGGTTAGTTGTGGCGATGTGGTTTCTCAACAGGCCGCACGCCCGCGTACACAGGCAACGCTGCTGAGGAGAGGCTGGTCTCCCTACAGGCGTCCTGTGTTCACAATCCTGGTAGAATGTTCTCTGGAGGCCACAGATTCATTATATCAGAAAGGGTAGAGCAACAGACTGAAAATGCGGGAAGAGATCCAACTCTCCGGGCTTAGAGCGTGGTTATTGCCTAGAGCTTGTTCCTACAGGTATTTTTTTGCATAAAGAACTCCAGCAAATGGAGTGGAATGAAGATAGCAAACGTCGGGTGTGGACAGTCTTTCAGAGTATTGGGTTCCTACTACTCCTTTGAAAGCAATCCATTGCAACTCCTCTACTATTTCCCCCGATCTGCTTGGGAGCTGGCAAACGGATTTGATAAAACAGTGATAGATTTGTCAGATTAAGATAGTAATTTACTTCCATTAATTTGAGAGACATCAGTGTCTCACAGCGAGAAGAAATATGTCCACCCTGGTGGGATACATTTAAATTCATTAGATTTTCCAGCTCTCATCTGAGACATCGAGACTTTTTCTTCTCAGCCGATAAATCCTTTCAGTTTGTACTTCAAATAAATGGCACTAAACAAGCATTCATCAATTTATATTTTAAATTCTCCTAACAATATCCAGTTGGATAAATCTGTTTAATTAGCAGTGGGTTGATGCTTTCTTGGCCCACTGCATGTCCAGTTACCAAAATAAAAGAAAGGCACGGAAATCTGCTGGTTGCAAAAAAAAATAAAAAAACCCAAAACCAAAAAAAACATGCCTCCTACAATGGCAGGGAACAAGAAGAGACATTCTCCCAACAAATGTTAACCCAGGGGAAAAAATTTGAATATATACAAAAGATTAAATTAACAATAGATGAATGGCAAATGAGAAAGCTGCCAGTGACCAGACTTTCTCAGGAGCCAACCTTTAACAATATGGATTATTTTGGATAATTCATGGTTTGCCACTCTTTATTCTTTGTCTCGTCTGTAATATCCAGGGCACATCTTAGACAGATAATTAGGGCATTATCATATTCCTTAACTAAGTCGGACAAATTGCATTGCGCTTCATGGTAAACCAACCTAGGGCTCTATCATTAGCATTGTCTAATTGTTCCAAATAAAATCTTTGCTTTTTTTTGTTTTTTTATCACATCAACTTTATTTGTCAATACTCAAGAAAGAGCGACTGTTCCCTTTCCTGGAGGGCTGCGAGAATATGCTAGTCACTAGGTAATCTTACAGTTAATACAGGCCGCAGCATGGTAAAATGTAAGAAAATGTAAAGGTCAAAAACATGTTTCTATTATGAAAAAAATGAATGATAATGACATAATTTTTTCAGCTCATCAGGCTCTTTGCTAAGTGCTGCTGTTATTGCCAGATCAGTAGTGTGTAACAAAGAAATGCTTTCTGCAGCCTGCTTCATTAGTCTGCCCTGTAGGACCTCACCTCCAGACCTTTCACTAATCTGTTGGCCAGCTCAATAGTCTTGTTAGTTCTATTCACTTCTTCCTGACAGCGGATTTTCTCAGCTGTAGCCCTCCCAGAGGCCGTGGTTAAAGCAGCCAGGTTTGTGTCTAGTTCCTTTAAATAAAAACAGTGAGAGACAACTTTGGACATTGTCAGGACAAGTAAAAATATCGCTGCTGACTTATTTTATATTGCAGAAAGTTAAATTATACAGTGTGCCCAGAAGTAAACACAACTGCGTTCAGGAGATTGTGCCAATTCACTGGATGCGAAGGTGCAATAGGGAAAATGGAAGAAAGGGATATTCGACAGTTTATGTAATTTTTGTTGTTTGTTCAAAACAGCACTGAGGGGGGAAAAAAAGAACGTACAGACAAATTCAAAATCCTAGGGGGAAATGGAGAATGTCATTTTCCCAGACAAATTACCTGAAGTCATGAAGATTTAACACAATTGATTGGTGTGTACCATTAGTGCCAATAACACACTTACTACAAAGTGTCCCCAAGCAGTTTGCACCGAGAGCTGCTGGCAAGATAAAACCCAGGGGAGGCTTTTAAGGTGAAATTTGAAGAGCTGTGGTGTATCGGCAGCTCAGAGGGAGAGAGCCGGGGCTGGGGGGCACCTCTTCCAGCTGGGCCGTGAGGGAGAAAGGGGGTCTCGCTGAGTGGTTGGGTGACAGTGGAGCTCGCAAAGGATACGTGGAAAGAGTGGGCAGGAAATTGGTGTGTCCAAGAGACTTGGCTGTTTCTTTGGGGAGGGGGAAGGTGAGAAGAGGGAGTTTTTTTGGGGGGAAAAGCCACACTCAAGAAGAATCATTGTTAAAGAAGCAAAAAAACCAATTTTTTTTCTGTATGTATGTGATTCTGACTTGCTGTTCTTTTTCAAGAAATCATCTGCTCATTTAATATTTGTAAAGAACTTCCATGAAGAAAGGAAACTGTTCATGCTCACACAGCATATTGGGAAGGCATTCGTAGATATAGCGTTATGTAGGATTTTGCTCACGATATTTTTATGAAAAACCGTCAACACTGGAAATAATTAGTGAAAACCGTAACTCTCCCCAGATATGGAACTTACGTGAGAATTTCAAAGTCCTTTTGGGGACTGCTGAGCTGTTATCAGTCTGTTTTACACCTAGGGAAACTGAGGCCAAAGTGCTTGACAAGAAATGGGAAAGAATTGTTTATAGAACCTGAGGAAAGAAATTTAGTATTCCTTGGGCCTCTGGAATTATTTCTTAGACTGGCCCTGGCCTAGCCCCCACTTAAAATTCCTCAAGCCAGTTCAGCAGACCCCTCTGGGTTTCCTACACCCTCCCTTCTTTCCAAACAGCTGGCTCGTGGTTGTACCTCTGCAGAGCCCATCTAGACCATTCATCTGAATGAGGAGGGGAGACCGGATCTTGCAGTCTGTCTAACATGTTGTCAAATTGCACTGAGAGCAGCACAGCTGGCGAGGTGGGCAATCTTTCACGAAGGAGAACATCAGCCCTTCTCCTTTAAGACCCTTCTGATTAAATAATCTATTAGACAAATGGCTGCTGTGCTAGTTTGCTAGGGCTGCCGTAACAAAGTGCCACAAATGAGGCAGCGTAAACAACAGAAATTTATTGTCTCACAGTGCTGGAGCAAGGTGTCGGTAGGGTTGGTTCCTTCTGAGGGCTGTGAGGGAGAACCTGTTCCACGCTCCTCTCCTAGCTTCTGGGGGTTTGCAGACAGGCTTTGCATCTATTCCTTGGCTTGGAGAAGCATCACCCCCATCTCTGCCTTCATCTTCACGTGGCATTCTTCCTGTGTGCATGTCTGCCTCCAAATTTCCCCAGTGCATGAGGACATCAGTCATACTGGATTAGGGCCCACCCTAATGACCTCATTTTAACTTCTGCTAAAATGCAAAGGCCTGTATAGACCCCGTCTCCAAATACAGTTACATTTTGAGGTCCTGGGGGTTAGGACTTCAAGATAGAATTTTAGGGGGACACAATTCAACTCTTAACAGCTACCAAGGGCTGGACGTTGTGCCGTAAACCTGCAGTGGAGGCTGGTGCAAAGACGAAGGAGGTAAGGCCCCGGACCCCACATACTCACGATTTAGCGAAGGTGTTTGCTGACGTGCAAGTGAGGGCGAAGAAAGAAGGGGATTTATAGGCAACGGGGGCCCTCCTGAGCCTGAGGGTCTGAGAAGCCCAGACGATTTGTTCCTGGGGAGAGACGGGGAGGGTGCAGTGACCAGGCTTTTACTTAGATTCTCCCTGTGTTAATGGACATGGGGGGAGTGCTGTCCAGGCCCTCCTGGAAGTCGTGGCAGGGGTGCCCTGCCAGAGAATGGGGCTTCCCTTCTCGCTGCCTCGCTGTCAGGCAGTGGGCAGGGGGCGTGGAGGACACCCTGGTTCTGTGACTAAGGTGGGCCAGTGGGAAGAGCACTCCATGCTTGGGGTCTGGAGAAAAGGAGAGGGCCAAGGGCAGGTGCTCTGCGTGGGTGAGGGCCCTGGCTCCAGCCCAGGTGCCTTAGGAGCCCATAGCAACCTGGTGTTGGGGGACAGGGAGAGCCCCCTCAGCGTCTAGATCTACAATGCCACAGCCTTTGGGGAAAAATGGGCCCAGGATGCCCCTTCACCTGTCTTCGTAGTCTCTAACCTAAATCCTGCCTGCCTGAGGCCTCTGCCTGGGACAGATGGAGAGCAGTAGTGAGACTCCTGTTGGAACTGCGGTGCAACCCTGAGACTTGTGCCTCTTTACTATTACCAAATTTCCAAGGTTGATGGTTCAAACATTCTTTGGAAGATCAGCTGAGATCATTTTGAAGGGTAAGGAAAAAGGTGGGAACTGGACAAAAGAGAAAGAAAAGAAAGAAGGCAGGCAGGGATTCAGGAATGCTGGCGGGCGGATGCCCACAGAGGAGAGGGAGGACAGAAGGGACTTAGACCAGAGCCACCAAGTGCGGCTCTGGGCTTGTACTCTCCTCCCGCTCAAATCCATCCCTCACACCACTGTCAGTGTTTCTAAACATGGGCTGGTCCCCCACTAAAACCTCTTCAATGCTCCCGCCTTCTCTGGGATAAAAGCGGACCCCTTGGCACGTCCTGCTGGAACCTCTGCTGTCTGGCTCGGGTCCCTTTCAAACTTCGCTCCCACCCCTCCCTACCCGCCTCTACCCCGCTCCACAGAACCGCTTTCCAGTCCAAAGACAAGCCCTGTGTTCCACACCCTGGCATCTTGAGAATGCGGTTTTCTCTGCTTCACCTCCCAGGCTCCCAAGCTAACTCCCCCCTGGAGCGTGTCACCTCCTTCGCAACAGCGTCTCTGAACCGCAGGCAGAAGTCGTCACACCTCCACCCTCCGCTGAGTTGGCACAGCCTTGGTGCTCATCGCAGTACAACACAAACAATGTTATGTTATGATGACATATTTCCCATCCGTCTCCCCCACGAGACCGTGAACTTCCGCGGGAGGGAAGCTTCGTCTCACTGGCCTTGGCGGCCCCAGCGCCCAGCACTGTCCTGGCCGTGCAGCTGATGTGCAGTAAACCGCTGCAGAAGGAGCAAATATTTGCAAGGCTTAGGAAAGAGAGGGGAAGAAAGAAAAAACGGAGAAAGAAGGCAGAAAGACTAAGTGAAGGGAAGGAAAAGTCAGGAGAGGAGAATCAGAAGCTTCAACTCTGAGACCCCCCTCCTCACCCCCGTTCCTTGAATAATTGTGGCGCTAAAGGAGGGGGTGGGGATATAGCGGCTGTCCTCAAGAAGCCCCCAATTTGGGCAGTACTGGGGGTGTGGTGGTATGAGGAGGAGGTGACAAGCAAAAGGACAATTAATGAACAAATCAGTGTTTACCAACAGCCACGTGGGCGGAGGGGCAGAGGGCGCCCCGACCAAACATGGGGGGTGGGGTGGGCAATTTTGATAATTGAGCAGGTTTATAGAACAAGGGTAATGAATGGAAAGCAAAGAAACAGTAGAAAGGAAACTATTGGTGTTTGATTTGTAGAGGGAAGTCTTTTAAAATTAGTATTTTTAATTTTTCCCCATATCTGAAACTAACAGGACTTGCACAGTGTTTCTTGAGGTATAAATCTGGTTCTTTCTAGAATATTCACAAAGACAGTTGAGGTATTTGAGGTTGGCCAAGGAATGTAGGATTTAGCACCCTGAGCAATTTCCTAAGGTTAGGTATTGTTCATTTTAGGAGGAAGAAAAAGTTAATTTTATTTTGCAAACTTTCTTTTTCCCCCTCCCTGCCCCCCGCCCCCCTCCCCGCCCTGCCCAATTCATTTGAGTGTTTGTAAGTGAAGCAAAGTAGAAGAAAGAAATTTCAAACCCCGTCTTCTATTCTTGCTCACACTCGGGGTCTGTATCTCCCAGTGCATGCTGGACTCTGGTGGTGACAGCTGCCCACTCTCCGGGCAGAGGTGGCAGCGGCTCTCCCTGTGTAGGTGGCAGCACCAAGAGCTACATCACACTGCGTTTCCTCTAGGAGAATGGGGGACGTCAAACTGCCATGGCTTTCTTTTAGGTCCTCTCTTCCAAGTCTGTTTTGTTTGACTGTAGTCTTTTCTGATACTCTGAAAAGAAATGTGCTAAACAGATGAAAGATAATGTCATTATTCCCCCATTTTTCCATGTGGCTGATTATAAGACATCCCCTTTCCTTACAGGATGTGCATATCAATGTAATTAATATGAAAAAAATTTTAAGTGTCCAAACCCCTTTTTTTCCTAGCCTCCCTCTCTTTTCCCTCCTTCCTTCCTTCTTTTTTCTTTCTTCCTCTCTTTCTCTTTTTCTTTCTTTCTTTCTGCATTGCCCTTTTCAAAACAAGGGGAGATTAGTATAGTTCCTGTGCCACAGTGATCCAGTGGTGTCACATCACTATGGCAATTGCTGCCCAGGGCAGGAATGCAGAGCAGCTGTAATTGTGCAACGCCTTATTGCTGGTGCATGTCAATCAGAACCTATGAATTGAGAAAAATTTGCTCTGTTCATTCTGTTAAATGATGTATCCAATTAAACCTGTTAGAATTCATGATCTTCAGTCAAGGTTAAATGAAAGTAGTTACTCCTGTCAGCTAGGTGATTAAATGCTGCCTACATCAGGCACATTTATGTGCAAAATTAAAATTTTGGTATAAAGCATGAATCTTTATGCATGCCAGTTAATTATCTTGCGGTTCCTCCACTTATTAAATGCCCACTGCATTTCTTCTTAATCATCAGCTTCCTTTCAAAACTTATTTCATACTTCACATTACACCAGATTTCAATGTTTAAATGAAATGCCTTACCAGTGAAAACTTCCCCTTTTTGAGGGCTTGGCTGTACTATGCTACTGAAAATAATCACTATTAACATTTTCTCATTATTATGTACAAGGATTTCTAGAAGCCAGGCTGACGAATGCCAAGGCATTCTGGAAGGGATTTTCTGTTCAGGCTTGACCACGGCTTGGTTTTAACCTGGGTTCCAGCGTCCTGCATGCCCCCTACGTCACCTCTGCTGGCGGTCAGTGTGCAGTGACTCATGCTGATCATCAGGTATTGTTTCTTTTCCCTTTCTGATACACTTTGAGTGCATACAAAATGAATACAAATGTAATAATGAGATGACTTGCTACTATACATCAAAAATACATTAGAAATAGGGGAAAATACTGCTTCTTCCTTTAAAAAAAAAAAAATAAGACAAAGACCTAACCATGGCAGGTCTCAGGCATACATAAATGTCACTTCTTCTGCTGGGTTTTAAAATGAATGAAGAGTACAAAGTAGAAACGACAGGATTCCACAGTACGCATGGTTCCCAGATGCAGCATTATGGGAGCAGAAAGATGTCATAAAACATTCCATCAAATATTTTCACACTATACTATGTACCTTTTTTGATCTCTTTTAATTTTTACTAAAAAACTCAATAACAGTTGCATAGAATTAAAAATTTTGCCACTCACTTTCTCCTACTGATATTATTATTTCAGACATTTATTTCTTTCCTTAGGAGGCAGATGATAACCTTGTACATTTTTATACTTAAAAATAAATTCCTACTATTTAATTGATTTACAATACGTAATACCAACAGACACAATGTTATTGAAATTAGTTTCTATTTCATTTCTCTGTGTCATGTTTCTAGATGCACAACCTTTTACAACTACGAAGCATTCAAGAGCCACAAGGAATATAACTTTAAAGAGGAAAGAAACGTTTAAGTTCTCCATGTAGTTGTTGCGAATACTTAGATAAAAATTCTTCCCACACTAGAAAGTTGTGAAATATTCCTCTTAAATGAACTTGAAAGGGGCCGATTTCCATGAAAATGAAAATAGATTTATTAACCAATGAAACAGAAGAAGTGTTTTTCACTGAATAATATTAATGAATTAGCCAGTGGTTGGTGACACCTAGCAGCTGCCTATGCGGGAATGTGGTAGAAATTCATTTTCACTGCAAATGTGCCCTCAGACACACCCTGTGTCAATAATGATGCCCTATTATCCTTCCTGACTTTATAGCTCTCGATATCCAAATGTCAACTTTTTTTAAAAAATGCAACTCCAATACCAGTGGATTGAAGAAATGGTGAAACTTGAACTCAAGAGAATGTAGGTCCTTTCATTTGTTGCAGAGACCAGACTCCTATATGGGTGTGTGGGTGGGTGGGCCCAGATCTTGGGGGCTGGGGAGTGGGTCCCTCTGTGTGCCAGAGGTGGTTCAAGGAGCCTTAGGGTGCAAGCCCACCATAGAGTCCTCTAGGTGTATCCCGTCCTTAAGAGAGGTGCAGGGGCAGATGGTACCTCACCCTCTTAATCCCCATTGCTTCTGACCCCAGTTCCCCCTCCTCACCTGATCCTCAATTGCTACTGCTTGGATCCCTCAGTCTTCCCCAGGGAATCCACCTCCAGACTTAGATCTCAGCCACACTGGGAGACAAGGCAGGATAGAATATGAGAGCTGGAATTAGGGTTGAGCCAGGCAGGTGGTACAGGAGACATCTGCTACTAAGGACTTTGTAAACACAACAGAAAGGTAAGGGATGGCGAAAGTTGTATTTAGGATGCATTTCAAGAGAATAATGCATCAGTTGGAAGGAATCTGTCAGTAGCCCTTTTAGGGTGGGGGAAAGGTTTGGAGAACTCTTCGGTGAAAGGAACATACTTGACTAAACACACGTGGTGACCAAAGTGCCACCTGAGGAGCTTCTCTGTCGTGTAGGGGACTGTCACTGTGTCCCCTTAGGCTCTTCCCTTGTACAGTGATCATATTTTTTTTTCACTAAATGAACTCTGAATGATTCTTTAAAGGACAATGATTTAAAGTGGTCCCAAATGATGACCCTGGGCACCCATGTCTCATTCTGGCTCCGAGGAGGTGGGTTGGGTAGGATTCTGGAAAAGGCGTGGCCTGGAGCTCTCCTGAGTTTTGTCCCAGGGCTAAAAGGCTGTGGGATGAAAACGAAGTGAGGGTGCAGTGAACGGCTGGCCAGGAGCAGAGTAAACAAATACCTCTTTGAGTTAATTCTTATAAACTGGCCTCTTTTCGTGTGACCATGTGTGTGTATTATGAGTTAGATGTCAGAAAAGCAGTATCTTTCCTGAGATGTTTTTTTCTTTCTTTTCTTTCTTGCTTTCTTGCTTTTTTTGTTTGTTTGTTTCTTTCTTCCTTTCTTTCTTTTTCTCTTTCTTCTTTTTCTTTCTAAAAAATCATTTAGAAACAGGAACAATTTTCTGTTCAAATGGTTGCTGTCCCTAAGTGGCTTAAAAACTCCCAGTGGGAAGGACAACAGCCCTCTCAGAGGCAGAGTGGCCTCTGTCTGTGAGAAATATTCACCTACGGGTATGCTTTTCTGGCTTGCTTTATCGCTAGCTTTGCAACTTGGAGATGTAACGTAGCTTGAAATCAACCGTGTGTTTAGCCCTGCTTTGGTCAGCCCACCTAGTGACAGATTGTAGCCCTGCTGCTTTCCCGGGTCACACAATGCCATGGCAAGTAGAAGGACTGGGTCCGATTTAATCAAAGGCTTTTGATTGTACAAAGCTTAGAGCCTCATTCCAACAGGGAAGCCTCTTCTGGGACAGGGGAAGAAAAGGTGTGGTGTGTAGCACACACACACTGGTTTAAAGCTCCATACGGAGAGATTGATTCACCTAAATCTGCCTGGCAGCGACATCAGCGGACCACCAGTGCTGCGGCCGGCGGCCCCGGGAATGGTGGGAACCCAGAGCCAGGTCCACCACTTCCTTTCAGGGAGCTGCGATCCAGACGTTGTGGTCCGCTGCTTTCGCCATCTCATACTGCTGCCATCGCTCTAGTTAACCTTCAGGTGGGAGTGAATTAAACAGGAAAGGATAGTGTCGCACCTTGGGGCTGGTACTCGCGTTGGCAGAAACAGGCTGGCATACACCTTGCACTACGTGTCAGAGGGGAATAACTTCAAAGGCAGCTCTGGTAGTAGCGATCCAGGTTTTATCCTGATGGCTTCCCGACCTCAGGTCAGAAAGGTGAGTCAACCGCTAGGTGCCTCCCCTTTTTCTCTATTTAAAATAGAGATAAAAATATTTTCTACTTTCTAGTCCCTTGGAGTATAAACAGGATGGCTTATGCAATGTCTCCAAAACAAAAACACTAAGACTCCTATTGTCTTTATTGATGTGCTGTGAATAATTTTGCAGCACCTGAGAAGTTTACTTTGAATGTTAGTGGAGAAGGAAAAGCAAAGTCTACATAAAACAAAGTGCACAGCGTAAAACCGACAGCTGGCAGTTTTCTCTGCTGGTCTTTGATTCCTCTCATGAGCTCGTGGTCACCTGCAATGATATTTTTTGTGGGGTCGTATGGCTTTGCGGGCCGGTGTCAATTGTTTTAAGACAAAACGTCCTCAATCTTTATTCATGTGTGAGAGTGTTCCCAGTGCCCTCCAGTTTGCTGTACGCAGGGGTACTAGGCATGCGGAGACAGAGAGGACAGTTAAACGTGGGTTTGGTTTGACGTGGGTTATATTTTATCATAAAGATATTTACTAAAATATCTCCTTCATTTAAAATGTGTACAGTATGGCAGTGGTTACAGCTAAATCTGCATTAAAACTAAGGAAAAATGTAGTAGATCAATGCAGTTTCCTGATGTACTTTCTGGATTCAGAGTCCAGAGTGCTGACCATTACACCTTGGGGCCACTTTCTTGATGTGCTTTCTAAAGGGTTTTCTGTCACCTTGGCCAGGCGTGACCTGGTGAAGGGGAGTAGTTTGTACTATCAATATTTCTGTATGTTTGAACAAAAATCAGCATTGGGAAACTTTGGAAAATAAATTGAATAAAAAGAAAAGGTAGAAAGGTGTTTTAAAGAAAGGGAGGAATGCGGATATACTGCAACGGTGGCTGATAGACACTAGACAGGACAAAGAATCAACTTCAGGGCTGTGTACTAGCATGAAAGAGATGGCAACACAGTCAATTCGTGGTCTTTTATTACTTTTTTCTGCACAGTACTGTGACAGGGATAACATGGGAAGAGCATTCTTCCCCTCCAGGAGTTTTCTCACACCCATTTCAGCCGTTAGGTATGAGGTGCTTTTTGGCCCTATGAGGTGATAATGTGGTGGGTTGGAGTCTCAGCCTTGAAGATCTAAGCTGGCATTCATGGAGGAGACAGGAAATGTTTAGAAGAATACACGATTTGGTGGAAGCAGCCTGTCAGCCACCACCTACCACCCCCCTGCACGGCCCCCCACGCCCTGCAAGGAAAGATTTCCTGATCTGTAGGATTATAGAAAAAAGTTAACGACCAAAATAGTCAGAAGTTAGCAACCATCTCTCCCAAAGGAGTTTCTGCACTGCACCTTCTGCTGACCGTGTGTGTGTGTGTGTGTGTGTGAGAGAGAGAGAGAGAGAGAGAGAGAGAGAGAAAAGACCCTCAGGTAGGCTAGGAGCTCTGCACCTTCCTGCTCACCTGGCCCAGGAGGCGGCGCAGAGCTACCCGTGTAACCACAGTGGCCTCTTACTCCTGTGGAGCGTGTGGGCAGCTGGTCCTGTGGCCACCTCCCCGAGCATTTTCAGGCCCTGAGAGGACACAAGAGCATGAACCCTCTCCTGCACAGCCCACAGCAGCATGGACATGTGTTAAGAACTGACGGACCTGGGGTGCCCCGTGGCTGGTAAGGGAGGCAGCGGCAGGTACAGAGTGAGCTGTATGGCTGGGGGCCAGGTGGGAATACCATGGCATGTAGAGACGAGGCTAACTGGGAACCAGGCAGGATACCTCCATCTCTGAAGATGCCAGGTGGACAGACACAGGCTGAGGACCAGAGGCCTCCCCCAGGTGCCAGGGTGCTGTGTGCACTTCTGGGAGCATAGACGATGGGCCTCCTCTGGGAGTAGGGGAGACCCTACACTCACCAAATTTACCATGAATCAGTTAGGCAAACCCCAATTGGACCATGTTTCTATGAATTGGAAAACGTTTTCCTTTAGAGGACAGAATGAAGGCTTGAGTTTCTATTGAGACAAAAATTCAGTTCATTTGCAGAAAAGTAAGTAAAGAGAGTTATAATTTTTGAAAACCCGAGTTGTGGATTAAGAAATATCATTAAGAAATAGCATACCCATTTCAATACCAATTCAATACTGAATTTTAAACTTGGGCATTCAGAGTGGAAGAGACACAATAAAATGCTTAAATTTCACTTGAAAACCTTTGATTTTCAAGTGAAAATACTGTACATGGTTAGTATTGCCTCACAAATGTAATCTCTTTGAGGCCCAAATTTATCTCTCATTCTTCTTTCAACCTTAAATTTTAAAATTTCATTTATTTGTTAAAATATTTATTAAGCACGTTGTGTGAAGATATTTGTGTAGATGCAGAGAGAATAAAGTTACTTAAAATATCTTCCTGACCTCAAAGAGCTTAGAGTTTACTGTTTCGCAAATAGTATATCAATACTTTACTCAACACATTTATGCCATCAGAGTAAAATTAAAGCAAAATGATAAAAAAATCTTTGGATATGAGTAAATTCAGGACCTTAGCTTAGACTTCATGCATATTTAATGTACTATCATTAAATGAAGTTCATTAGGAATTACGAATATGAGAGGCAGCAGAGGAGGATTAAGTGCACAAGCTCTGGAGTCAGGCTGCCTGGGCTCGGAGCCCCGCTCCATCACTCACTAGCTGTGTGGTTTTGGAAAAATTACTTACCCTCTGTCTTTCCATTTCTTCATCTGTAAAATGGGGATAATAATAGAACTTACCTCATAGGAATTGTTATGAGGATTAAATAAGGTATCATATATAAGGCACTTTTTATAGGGGCCAGTAGAACACTAGATATATGTATGTATTTATGCATCTGTATAATACATAGCAATGCATGTGCTTTTAAAAACGCTCTTTCTTTGCTATAACTTAAAGAAAAATTCTGTTCAGTTGATGTGGCAGTGCAGGATATAAGAATATCTTTTTAAAAGTCTTTTCATTTAATTTAACAAATAAATTACATTAATCTCATACATTAAAAGAAAGGTGTACCAAACGATGCCCTTAATATTGTTTTTGCAGTTTTATATCCAACATGAAGTCCCACAGTATGAGAACTGCCACAAACATTAAGAAACCTACATGGGTAAAATACTTTAAAAAAAGAAGCACCAGATTTAGTTAAATATATGTCTTTTTGAATTAGCTGTGTGATAAGAAGAAGCTGGTTGAGAAAGGGCAAGAGAAATGCTAAATATGCATCATGACAAACAGTGAAAAATTAAGGATTGTAACTAACATTAATTACATTCCAGTAAGATGAATAGGCTGCTCATCATTAATGAGAACATACACCTTTGTCTAAGTTTCACATCCACCTGTGATGAATGTGCTAATGGGGATAAAATACATCATAGGAACATTTGAATTAACAGCACACTAATAGATTGACACATGAGTATGAATAAAGCATTTAATCATATAAACTATACCACACCCAAGCACAAATTTTTCTATATTGCCTACATCACATCCAAGTGAGGGTAGAAAACACGAGAGTCTTATTTTAAATAATATTTTTAGGATACTGTCCACATTGTGTCATGTCCTAGAAGAAGGGATTTACTTATTACATTCCAATGAACTTAACTAAGGTGAATAGAAAGATTCAATCTAACTCTGATGAGATAAAGGGAAGTGAAATACTGTGTTACTCAAGCTGGAGCATTGTGTCTAATCTGTTAACTTCGATTCACAGTGTACGTGCTGCCAATGAAATGTTATCAATTGAATACCAAACACAAAGTATACTGAGGCATGGTCAGTCGAGTTCTGTGAAAAGTCAAATATACCCTTTTTGTTGAGACCTGATATCATTTCTAAAGCAGTAGTCTAGTGCCTCATAAATAAGGCAGTGCCATGTTATTTTGATGGATGTGGGATTCCTAATATACTAAGTAATATTATTTAAAGCTGCACCCACTGTGATTAAGTATTCTTGGAGGAGAGCAATTACGCATATATCATAACAATGAGGATAACAAGTGTATGTTTATAATTTAAATCCATTCCTGTTTAAGAAAACATATATGCTATGTGATATTTTTAAGCAATCCCAAGATCATGTATAAATCACTCTAGACATTATACTTATTTGCAAATCATGAGTTAAAACCATTTTATTGTATAACAATAATAGCTAAAAGCCTTTTGAAAGGTATTGTAAATCATCAATCCTTCCTTCTGTCACTGAGCTCCCAATACCTGCCAGGTGCAATGGCAGTGCTCAGACAGGAATGTGAACACTAAAGACAAGGTTTTGGCCCTCAAGGAGCAAAGAGACTTGCAAGGGGACAGAAGTACCAGCGTGTGTGCTCAAGATCTCAGCTACAGACCCAAGTTGTGTAGATCTTAGCGTGGAGGAACCATGCTAGCATGGTGGGTGGGAATTGCTTGGGGGTAAGGAAATCACTTAATAAGGGGATACAAAAATTTCCTGCCCGCCCCCCCATCCCCTCGCAAAAAGAGGGGCAGGGGTGGAGAATTAAAAAAAATTTTAATTGACAAGTAAAAGTTAAATAGATTTACTGTGTACAACATGATATCTTGAAATATGTATACATTATGAAATGGTTAAATTGAGTGAATTAACACATGCATTACCTCACATACTTATTTTTTTGTGGTGAGAACACTTAAAATCCACTCTTTTAACAATTTTCAAGAATATAATACATTGTTATTAACCATAGCCACCATGTTGTATGATAGATCTCCTCAACATATTCCTCCTATATAATTGAAATTTTGTAGCCTTTGACCAACATCTCCCCAACCATCTCCCACCCCCAGCCTCTGGTAACCACCATCTACTCTTTAATTCTGTGAGTTCAACTTTTTTAGATTTCACATATAAGTGAGATCATGTGGCATTTGGCTTTCTGTGCCTGGCTTATTTTACTTAACATTATGCACTCCAAATTCACTCACGTTGTGGCAAATGTCAGGATTTCCTGCTTTTTGAGGGCCAAATAGTATTCCATTGTGCATGTATACCACATTTTCTTTATCCATTAATCCATAGATGGACACTTACGTTGATTTCATATTTTGGCTATTGTGAATAATGTTGCAATGAACATAAGAGTACAGATATCTCTTGGAGATACCAGTTTCATATCCTTTGGATATATTCCCAATAGTATGATTGTTGGATTACATGGTAGTTCAATTTTTAATTTTTTGAGGAACCTCCATAATGTATTCTATAATGGCTATACTAATTGACATTCCCACCAACAGTGTATAAGAGCTTCCTTTTCACCACATCCTTGCTGACATTTGTTATCTTTCATCTTTTTGATAATAGCCATTCTAACAAGTATGAGGTGGAATTTCATTGTGGTTTTAATTTGCATTTCTCTGATGATTAGTGATGCTAAGCATTTTTTTCAGGTACCTGTTGGCTATTTATCTGTTTTCTTTTAAGTATTGTCTAATCAGGTCCTTTGCCCATTTTTTAATTGGGTTGTTTTCTTGCTACTGAGTTGTTTGAGCTCCTTATATATTTTAGATATAAGCCCTTATCAGATATATGGTTTGCAAATATTTTCTCCCATCCCGTGCTTTGTCTCTTCACTCTATAGATTGTTTTGTTGGCTGTGCAGGAGCGGTTTAGTTTGACGTAATCCCATTTGTCTACTTTTGCTTTTCTTACCTGTGCTTTTGGGGTCATATCCAAAAAATCATGGCCCAGACCAATGCCACAGAGCTTTTCTAAAAGGGGAGAATCTGAGTCTATCACTCAGCTTTTCTTTCTTGCCATCTCCCTCAGATATATGTCCAAGGGGCTGAAAAAAGACCAATATTAAAAGTATTTCTCTAAAATGTCTTGACCTACAGGAGCACAACAGTGTACCCTAGAAACAGAGTGCGTCTGAAGTGCTTCATCCACTGGGGGTTGCAGGTGGGGCTGCTGGGAGTATGACAGAGACAGAGTGGGAAACTGAATGTAATAATCAAGTCTACACAAATAATTAAAATGAACCTGTCACCGTGACAGAGGAAAATACAAAATGCTGTAGGGAGTTCTAGAATGTGCCCAATCTCATCTGATCTCAAAAGCTACGCAGGGTCAGGCCTGGTTAGTACTTGGTTGGGAGAACAAAAAAAACCCTGTCCTTAACATTTGTAGACATTTTCATGAAGGAGGTAATATGAGTTGCAGCTTGAAAAGAGAACATGAGTTTTTCATATAGAGAGGAAGAGGAGAAAAATGCCTGGTAACAGAAGAGAAGGCACAGGCCAAGGCACTGGATACTCAGAGACGGGCACAGAGTTTATGTGCCGCAGAGTTTGCTACAGGCTGCATGAGGTGGAAGTGAGAGACAGGGCTGGCCCCAAAGCGTAGGCTGTAGCTTTTAAAGTACAAACTCTCACTTTTGAGAGAAAGTAATATTCATCTCCATATCTACAGGAAGACATTTGAGGAGGAACAAAGTAGACTAATTTATTTTCCTATTGTGCCGTGTCTTCATTTTTTCAGCAAATATGGGGTATTTTCAATAACTGTATCAGATGTGAGCTAGCTGCTGAGAGCTGTGATAGGAGACAAGGCTCAGTGTCCACGCTCCAGGAGCTTGCAGTCTACTTGTGGCTCAGAGGAGAACCAACAGGTACCACCAGTGAAAGGGAAAACTTGTGGGAACTATGTTGTTGTAGGCCCAAGTGCTGTAAGTCACAGTAGAGCTACTTAATGAAGCCTGAAAGTGGATGTTGTATGAGGCGAAATTTCTGGAAGATGGAACATTTAAGTCGACATAAGAAGGAAGACTGGAAGTTGGATAGGTGAAAGGATAGAGTCAAAACAGTAAGTTTCTTTTCTTTTCTTTTTTTTTTTTTTCTTTCTTTTTTGAGATGGAGTCTCGCTCTGTGCCCAGGCTAGAGTGTCGTGGCATCAGCCTAGCTCACAGCAACCTCAAACTCCTGGGCTCAAGCGATCCTCCTGCCTCAGCCACCTGAGTAGCTGGGACTACAGGTGTGCAACACCACGCCTGGCTAATTTTTCTATTTTTTGTATAGATGGGGTCTTGCTATTGCTCAGGCTGGTCTTGAATTCCTGGCTTCAAGTGATCCTCCTGCCTTGGCCTCCCAAAGTGCTAGGATTACAGGCGTGAGCCACTTTGCCCAGCCCTAAAACAATGTTTCTGAGGTCTTAAATATCTTTCTACTCTCCACCTCACTGATCCCAGTACCTTACACACAGTAGATAAGTGCCTACTAGTTGCAGTTACTGTTGGTGCATTAACAAACCACTCCAAAATTTAGTAGTATAAAATAGTCATTTCATTTATGGATTCTGTGGATCAGAAATTTGACACAGCAGGAATGGCTTGGTTCTGTTCCATGATATCTGGCTCCTCCATGATATCTGAGAAGCAGAGAGGCATGCCCCAATGACTAGGGACTGCAATGATCTGACTGTCTTGACTCACATGACTGGTGGATCGTACTGGCTGTTGGCTGGGGCTTTGGCTGGACTGTCAGCCAGGATCACTACACATGATTTCTTCATGGGGGCTAGTTGGGTTTCCTCACAACATGGAAGCTGGGCCCCAAGAGCAAGTCTCTCAAGATAGCAAGGCAGAAGTGCTGGATGCTTTAATAATCTAGCTTCAGAAGTCATATATTAATAGCATTAGTTTTACAGTAGTCTGTTGTCTGGAAGTCATAGCACTCAACAATTATCTGTTGAATGAATGAATAACTTAAAAAAAATTAAATGTTTGAAACTAATGGCAGATAATGAAAGACTTAGGTCTTTTGAAGATAAAATTATAAAGTTTTTGAGGCCATAGCTATCACTTTTTAAAAAATAATCTCACTGTGATTCAAACATGTCCACCATGTTAACTACTTAGACCAGCATTTCCCAGAGCCTGTGAAATAGAACAGTCTCATGGAGAAAAGTTTCCTAATCAAATAAAATGTATGAAATGCTACATCTATTTGCTCCTGTATCAGTTATCTATTGCTGTGTAACAAATTACCCCCAAAATCACTGGCTCAGAGCAGCAACCATTTTACTGTTCGTGCTTCTGTAGGTCAGGAATTTGTTCAGGATTCCACAGGGACAGTCCATCTCTGCTCCGGGCTGCCAGGCGGGCACTCAGCTGGAGCTGGACATCTCAGATGGTCTCACACTCAGCTTTAAAAACATTTCTTTATTTTATCTTTTCTTTTTTCTCTCTGGAGTTCCTTTACAGCCTTGCTTGGAATCAGTGCTCCAAAGACTACAGAAATGGCATTTATTCAAATTCTGCTTCAGTTGTATTTGTCAGAGCATCCACGGCAACAAATCACACATGCCACTTTGCTGTGTAGTATCAGCTAAAGCAGAGACAATTGTCCTGACTTGGGCTTAGAGCTGAGAACTGTATAAATCGTATAGAGCACTCTGCGGAGTGTGCATGTGCTGGTCATGCCTTTGCATATCTGCGTGGGCATGCACGCGTGTGCCCCAGACTCATGAGGTTTTCTTAGAATGGCATGTTTACCCCATTCGTATGTTTTCTTCTTGTGAAGGGAACTCAGAATGCAATGCCGGGCCTCTCCGTGCCCCTTTGCCTAGAGAGGTGGGATGACTTAGTTGATTGGTGAATTCGAGAGGAGTAACTGGGCTTGCTTGGTTCCTTTCTTTCTTTTGGGAGCTACCGTGTCCTCTGAGGACATGAGTTTTGCTCTGCACTCTCCTGGGTGTATGTCCCTCTGGGCAGGACCCAGAGTGCTGCCCGGGGCTGAGAGCATGGGATGGCCAGACCTGGCCTTGGATCTTAACAAGTTGATTTTCCTGAAAGGCCTAATGCCATGTCTTCCAACTTGGCCTCCACTTGTTATAAAGATAATATTTTGATCTTCATTATTGTTCTTTCATTTTATTTCTCAAATTGTTTAGACCTGGGTTGAAAGTAGGGTCAATATCTATTGATGGGACCACCTTATAGATTGTGTATGGTGTCTGGGTTCGAACTCTGGTCCCTTTTCTTTGTAGAATGATGACTTTGAGCAAGTGACTTAACTTCTCTGGGGCTTAGCTTCCTCATCTGTAAAACTGGAATAATGGTAGTACCTACTTGTTAGGTTATGTCGAAGATTAAATAAAAAGCGTTGCTAGTACTGTAAAACAGTTAATAAATTTAGCTATTATGTATTCATTTATTCATCCACTCATCAAATTATATTGTGTGTGGATTTTTGTGCGTGCTGTGGATAACAAAACAGAGAGGGTAGTTACTTTTGTGTCCCTTAGAGTTTAGTAGGGGAGAAAGACAATGAATAAGTAAATAAATACATATACAAGATAACTTCAGAAGGTGAGAAATGTTATGGGTAAAAAATCAGGGAATGGGATGGGGTGTGGAGAAGGAGTGCTGTAGCCAGGGCGGTCAGGGAAGATCTTTCTGGAATTCTCATGGCCGGAAGCTGCGTAGCTGGCTGAGTGAGGGCAGACAACATCAGCAAAGGGCCCTGAGATGAAACTGGATT
Source organism: Eulemur rufifrons (assembly GCF_041146395.1). Lineage (NCBI taxonomy): Eukaryota > Metazoa > Chordata > Mammalia > Primates > Lemuridae > Eulemur > Eulemur rufifrons. The sequence goes on along the minus strand of NC_090983.1, from coordinate 53,631,935 downwards.
GTTAGTAGCAAAAAGTATAACTGCCCCTGCAAAGGCAACCTGCAAAGCCTGTAGCAGAACATTCTTTTGCCTTCCTCATGGAATTAAATGCTGTTACTGATCTCAATGCAGCCATGGTGGTTTTGTGCACAAAAATTCTAGGTTTGTCTCTGGGTTTCTCAGATGGGTTTCTTTGCCTAAGAATGATTTTAGGGGTGTGAGGGCTAGTTCTTTATCAAGATTAACAAGGCATTGGGGGCTGTCGTGCATTCAGAAAAGGAAGTGCGGAGGGTTTAATGAACCGTTCACAGTTCTTCCAAGGGCCATGAATAGTAACCTAGTACTGCGGGGTCACAGACCCGAAAGAGCGCATCACACTCACATAGATCAGCACCCAGGCAAACAAAGAGTTAAAGCTAGAATGTCAAGGCGGGTGGAGGGGAACACCTTGCTCACTAACCTGGCTACCTCTCCCCTCAGTGAAGAATAACTTCTGGCTGGCTGAGGTTTTACTTGTCTTGCAGGGTGTTCATGGTAAAAACCTCTTGCTGGGAGTATGGGTCTGCTCACTTTTTTGACTCTGGCTACTGGGTTTTTTGGGTAGTAAGATTTGCGTTTTGTTGGGAGGTCTGTCCTTTGAGCCTGTGGAAGCTTAACAGATTGCTGAGTGAGCTAAAAAGAACTCAGATGGGGATTGATCAAAGCAAATTAAATATTAGAGAGACATGGCATTGCTCAACAAAGTGCTCCAGAATCACCTACTTTAATGGCTATGTCCTTAGAGAGGGTAGTCTTCTTACTACTGGAGGATTGACTGGTGACATTCCTAGGAAAGACATTTCTAGGGAATCAGTGATAGTTTTGAAACTGACTCATAGAAACACAAGGCTTCATTTTCACAGACGATTTTAATTATCAATTGGTAATAAGTAAAGTGAAGACAAAAGATCACCAGAAACCTTGGAGACATTGCTGCCTCTTCTCTTACTCTCACGCCCACTTTTGGTCTCTCAGCAATTCTTGCTAGCTCTAGCTGGAGATATATCTATATCTATATAATCTATATATCTATATCCTAATATGTTAATACATATATTCTCCAGAATACAAGTACTTTTCACTACACTGTAGTGGTCAAAGCCACGTCATTTCCCACCTGGGTTACTGTAAAACAGATTACAGTAACACTTCAATTACTGGATTACTTACTGTAATAGATGTTTTCCCAACCGGCCTCCCTGCTTGCCCCCTTGCTGTCTGTAAACTATTCTCAAGACCACAGCAGAATGATCTTGTTAAAGGCAAATCAGATCCTGTCACTCCTCTGTTCAAAACTCTTCAGTGGCTTCCCATCTCACTTAAAGTGAAAGGCCAAGTCCTTACCCTGACCGACCAGGTCCTGCCTGATCTGCCCACTGGCCTGCCCCTGCCCACACCCGTGACCACTCGGAGTGGTCTCTCTCTCACGCTTCAGCTGCTCCAGCCACACTTGTCTCTTGTTCTGCCTTCAGTGTCCCGGGCACACCCACATCTCGGAGCCTGGGCCCTCTCGTGGCTGCCCTATCTTGAATTTCAACCCCTCCAATTTCAACACTTCACATCCTACCTCCTTGCTTTATTTTTTCTCCTTGGCTCATATCTCTATGTAACATGTTATATATTTAACTTATTTTTCTCCTTTGTTGCTCTTATAGTGGTCCAAGGAAGAGAAGATGATGGTGTAGATCAGAGTGGTTGCAGTGGGGATGATGAGAAGAGCCTGGATTCAGGGTAAGTTTTGAAGGTCATGCTGACTGGACTTGCTGTGGGCTTGAATGTGGGACTGAGAGAAATAAAGGAATCCAAGGTGATGCCTCTGGTTTTGTCCTGAGCAATTGGGTGGATGGCGGTAGACTTTTCTAGGATGAGAAAATTTATTAGGAATTATTATTAATTATTATTTTCAGACAGAGTCTCACTCTGTCACCCAGGCTAGAGTGTAGTGGTGTGATCAGAGGTCTCTGCAAACTCAAACTCCTGGGCTCAAGCAATCCTCCTGCCTCAGCCTCCTGAGTAGCTGGGACTACAGGTATGCACCACTATGCCTGGCTAATACTTCTATTTTTTATGGTGACGGGGTCTCACTATTGCTCAGGCTGGTCTCAAACTCCTGGCCTCAAACGATCCTCCTGCCTCAGCCTCCCAGAGTGCTAGGATTACAGGTGTGAACCACTGTGCCTGGCCAGAATGATTTTTTTAATAGGGGAAATCGATAGCTCAGTTTCAGCCATGTTACTTTAAGAGGCATATTAAACCTACAAACAGAGATATAATATAGATGAAGTTATGTATATAATTCTAAACCTCAGGGAGGAGGTCTGGACTGGGAAAAATAAATCTGGGTATAATCAACATACTGATGATATGTGACGATATAGGACTTCTGAAACCACTCAGGGAGAAAGTGCAGCCAGCGAAGAGACTTACAAAAGATTCCTCGAGCAGTCAGTGCTTAGAGATTTAGTTTAGGAAGGAATAGATGATATAGAAAAGGTGAAATTGTTTCAGGAGCCAAGTTCCTAAGAAGAAGAGCAAGGTGGGATGCAGGGCACATGTTTCCCAGGGCATGTGACTCCAGACACGGATACACGTGTGGAGTGAAGGTGGGAAGTTGAAATGATTACTTCTGTATTTCTCTATGAAATAGATGACAAGGTCTTTGGCCAAGAGTTGGGGGATAGGGGATGTTGGAAATTTGAGGATTGAGAAGAAAGTGTGTAATAGTCGTCTTGGGAGTAGGTTAATGAATTTATTAGGGAAGTTTAGTTAACAGGCAGTGGTGAGTGCTCACTGAAGATTTTTAGTCATAAATTTGAAATGTATCCTGATAACTTGGTTGTGGTTTTTCTCTGGCAACATTCAGCCACTTGGGTGCAGGGGTGAGGTAAGCAGTTAGTTAAGTTTAAGAAAAGTTGGGGCGGGGGGAGGAGGAAATGGGGAGTTACTATTCAACAGGTATAGTTTCAGTTATGCAAGATGATTACGTGCTAAAGATCCACTGGACAACATTGTGCCTGTAGTTAACATCACTCTATTGTACACTAAAAGTTTGTTAAGAGGCTAGATCTCACGTTAAAGTGTTCTTACACAATAAAACAAAGATATAAAGACAAGTTTCATGTAGTATCAAATAATATTAGATTTCAATGCAGGATTCAGAGAAAATTTATAGCTGTGGATATCCATACTAAAAAATAAGAATAAAAATAAATAAGCATTCAAATAAATAGGTTAGAGAAAATAAAATAAAGCTTTGGAAAGCAGAAAAAGGAATTAATTTGGATTAATGGACTTCATAAATTAAGAAGTAGAAGAAACTGTACAATAGATAATTAAACTGAAAAGCTGCTTTGGGAGAGGAGGAGAAATGCTGAAATTAAAAAAAAAAATCATTAACTGCTTTAAAAAAATCATAGGTTGGCTTACTCACTCTACATTTTCCTCCTATATTGAAAAACTAGTGAACAAACCAAAAGCTAAGATCTCCAATTTCTAGACCTCTTTGCCCCTGAGCATATGCATAGTGTGTGTTCTCATGCTAGATCTGGAAGTTCCTGCCATCCACCCACTACCTTTTGGCTGACTCCCTCCTTCGCCAGCAAGGTCAGAAATGTGTGTGGTTATTCTGCAGCAATTTCCCAATGTCCATGCTCCAGCTTTCTGGGCCTGAAAGGCAGGTGTGGTGTTAGCATGGATGGCGATTGTTTCTTGGTCAGAGCTTCCTGAAATCTGAATTCATCTGCAGGCGAGAGTTCTTAATATAAATGGTTAATGGTGGCCTTAAAGGGAATGGTTTTCCTGTATATTAGTTCTTTACTGTTCTGTGGGCACCTTCGAGTGCTTTCCTCCAGTCCTTCAATACTTGTGGGAACACCAAATTATTGTTTTTCTTTTTAAAAATTCTCTGCCCAACAGGGTTTCTGCTTCTGCACTGAGCCCCGATTGGAAGAGGATGCACTTTTATAGCTGGTTGCAGACAACGGATCATCAAAATGGGTATCTGGGGTGACTTGTATTTTCTGCTTATTTCAAAGCCGGTAAGATCCCATTACAGATAAAAGGTAACATGTTAATAATCCCTGATATGCAATAGCAAAACAATTACTTAACTCACATCTGTGGTTACCTGGAGTGACCTGCCTGAGGACAGAGAGGATTCCGTAGGCTGAGTGACTGCCTTGGTAGCCATCATGTGGGGACTGTGGAGTGCAAAGGTATCTCGCTGCAGAGCTTAAAAAAGGCTGAGGATCACATGGAGCCATGTGCCAGATTGTGAGGGCTTGGCAGGTCCTTGCAAAGATTTGGCTGAAAATCAAGTGTCGGTTCTCTCACGTCAGGGTTGAGATTCCCCTTGGACTTGAAAGCGGAAATGTGGAATAGCAGTTGGAGATATGAAAGTAGAGTTCAGTTCTATTTCCTACTGAAGATAGGAATTTGGAAGTCGTCTCCAGCCATGAGGCTGTATGAGGTCTCAGGGGAAGAGCGTAGGTAGAGGAGAGAAGAAGCTGCGTCGTGTGAGGGGCGCTCCAGTGTTCAGAGGTCAGGGAGGTGAGGAGGAGCCAGCCAATGTTACTGATTGGAAAATAAGGAGAACATGGTGTCTGGGAGCCAAGGGTTGCAACTCCTGGCGACGGCAAGGTTGAAGGTATGAGTGTGTGAGGAGATGGCTGAGGGGAGGTGGAGGGAAAGACCATTGCAGAGAAGGAGGACGAGGAGCTGAGTGTTGGGATGTTGGGTGGCTCCAAGGTCGATGACTGGGGCTGTGGTGAGGGGAAGCTGTGAGCCACATCCTGACATCACCCATGACGCCACGGAGCAGGTGGCAGGCAGAGACAGCAAGGAGGGATTTATGAGGCTGTAAAGTTTGGTGATTTGTTTCAGAAGAGCTGGGGTTTTTGAGGAAGGACAGACATCTGAGAAGTTATGAGGGGGCACCCCTCCACCAACCTTCAGTTGCCTGGGGAAAAGGAGAGACCCGGTCTTCAGTTGAGAGGGCTGCCGGAAGTAGCATCCTCAGAGGACAGCCTGGCTTCCCTTATCGGGAAGACACATTTAGAAGCAGAGAAAGATGCAGGAGAGTTCCTAACGGTGCAGTGGCAGGGTTCAGGAGGAGAGGAGGGTTTGGGTTCAATTAGGTCACGCCTGTACGGTGAGGGGTGATCTGTTGTGACCCAGGTAAAAGGGCACGCTGGGAGGGTGGATGGCAGAGAGGGAGCAGGTGGCTGGTGTGAGGCCTTTGGGGTTGGTCCAGGGCAGCAGGGGCAAGACCTCCAGGCAGCTGGCATAGCCGGGGCTGGAGATGTTAGGGCAGCGGGAAGGCGGGATGATTGAAGAGCAGCCTGAGGCTGGTCACTCCCCGCGGGTAGGCTGGTGGAGGGTAGAGTAAATCTAGGAGATTAGTGAGAGCTAATTATAATAATGCTGCAGTCATCACAGTGGAGGGATGTTTATCAGCAACTAGCCAAACACTGATGAATTACTTTTCATCCTAATGTGTTGACAAACACACACTGAACTTTTGCTGATAAAAAGAAGAGATGTTCAGGGAATTCTGGGAAAAGAAAGAGGTGAACTTTTTATGAACTTCAAGAAATAGCCACCCCATTCTCCATCTGGTTTTCATGGTAACTGGTGGCCAGCAAAGCAGAACTGCCCTGGGCTTCTGCTTCTGCTTCATCCTGTCAAGGGCTGGTGAGCAGGAGATTTTAAAGGCTCACCTGACAACAAAGGTTTGGGATGGTCAAGAGTTGCTTCTTCTCCATTGCTTCATATTTGCCTTCATTTTCAGCCTCGCTCACTGTGGCTGTGGGACCCTATCGCTCAGGAAGGGCACGGGTGTCCTTCTCTATATCCATCTTGTGGGTTTGCAGAAGGGCCCCTGGCTGGGCAGCGACTCTTTCCCTTACCTACCACGTGACCTCAGCCAGGTCACTCAACCTCTCTAGACCTCCGTCTCCTCACCTGAGGTCCTTTCCACCTCTCACATCCTAAGCTTTGAAGTTACTGCACCAGTGGCAGGTGAAAGTATAATCTACTGTAATATCTTGGTACAGCCTAAGGGGAGAGCCCAGGATTTTGATTCAGAATAAGAAACTCATTATTCACTCTAGTGTGAATCATTTTATAGCAACTTGACCAAGTGACATCACTTCTCTGAGTCCATTTAAAAACTATACGAAACAGGGTTGATGTTTGCACCTATCTTGGCTTCTTAAGAGGGATTTTTATGCTATAAACAAGATTATTAGCAGGGGCAAATATGGACTGATAAAGAGGCTTCCACAATTCTTACGAATGCCATTAATTAGCATAATGTCATTGATGATTTAACTGGCAATCAACCAATCAATCAGGAGTAAGCATCGATTTCTTCTATCAAAGTGTATTTATTGAGGGGCAGAATTATGTTGGATGCCGGGGGGACATAGATGAAGTAGAATAACATAGTCCCTGACTGTTGGGGCTCCATGAAATGAGACAACTTATTTAAAGTCATACACTACTAAGAAGTGAGTTAGGATTTGAACCTTGGTTTGTCTGACCCAAGGTCAGTGATCTTTCTAGTCATCTTCCCCACCTCCTTCTCCTATTTGTTATATGTTAGGTCAGTGTACTAAGGCGCTATACTAGGAATTACTGCTGTCCTGGTAGCATCAGCACTGAAAATGGCATGTTAGGCAGCCAAGTGTAAGTTATGTCCCATGAGTTACAACAGGCCATGCTATTTTGATTCTTGGCTTAGTCTTAGAGTCTTAGGATAAGTATCAGAAGCTGACACAACCAACTACAAGGTTTCTTCAGCAAACATTCACTTCCTGCAATACGATGGCTGTCTCGCGTGGTCTTTTTTCAGTGGGTGTATAGTATTACACATGCTCCCCTCTCTGACAGCCTGCAGGGATGTGGAAGTTAGAGCAGTGTATAGTAAAAAGTCAGGGCAGAGGGAATCATTACTCTAAAACCAGCCAGGGCAAGTCTTGTCTGCTTCAAATCCACCCTCTCAGGGGATGTGTGAATCTAAAAATTCCATGTAAATAATATTCTGGTGTCGTTCATTTATTTTTTTGCTTTTATAGAGAATCAAGATCACTCTGATTCATCACATGCATCCACATACAAACCCACACTGTAATCTGGCCAAATAACCAACTGCCCGACCTTCATTTGACAGATGTGGAAAGAGAAATACGAAGATTTTACTGCCTTGGAGACAGTTCCAAACTGAAAGAGTCAATTGGTATAAATATGGGCTTCATGACTTCAAATTCATGGGGTTTATTTCAGGCAGAACTGTCTCTTTTTCATCATGCAAAAAGTATAAAATGGTACTATGTAGTTTAGAATCTGGTGTCTGAGATCTCTGTGAATTTGAATGCTGCTAAGGTGATTTAGGCAAGTTATCTAACCTTTGTAACTAGGACATCTAACTTAGTATTAGTAACCACATAATGGAGTTGTTTTGAGGATTGAATAAGATAATGCACCTAAGCACTTAGCTCAAGGGCTGCCAGGGAGTAAGATCGTAATTAATGTTTCCCATATTATTTTCTTGCATCTTCAAATAGAACAAATGGCTTAATGGCCTGGAGTAAACCAATGTAAGAAATTAGTGTCTTTCCCACTACCTATGGATTTTTCAGGGACTAGCATTCATCTTTGCATCTTGGTGCCTAGGGTAGTACCTGGCATGCACTAGGCATTTAGTGAATGTGGAATGAGGTGGGTTCCTGCTCCCTCAGCACTGCTACGACTATTTCCCACATTCGCTTTCCAGATAAATTTCCAGACAAGTTAGGGAGGGATCTTATGGCAAACAAAACGTACATTTGTATGTAATCCCATGGCAAATGAAACATACAATTCCATCCATAGTAGGAAAAATCTAAGACATAGGTCTTGAATGAATTGATATTTATTATCCAACATCTGAGCCAAAATGCAAGCAACAGCTCATCTAGACATGGTAATCTAAATTAAATATAACAACATTTGTGGTGCTGAAATCCATACTGTTAGAACCTACACATACATACATATGGTGCAGCTCATAGGATAGAGGGAGAGCGGTGGTTAAACCACAGGCTCTCGGCTGCCCTGAGATGGGGACGAGGAGTGGGGCATGGAGGTGCTCATTATATGAAAGGTAATATTTCTAGGCAGCATCACAGAGCATCCGATTCAGCTGGGATTTCACTCAGGGAGTTCCTCTTCCACACAAAATGTAGAACATACACATTCAGAGAGCATGGTTAGAGAGAGGAAAGCTCTAAGCCCACAGCGGTGGGAAAAGAAGTTTTACGCCAGTAAGTAACTGGCAGCAATGCCCAGCAGAGACCATTAGAGCAAACCTTAGGTTGTAAATACAGCTGATAAATGGACTATCCTTTACCTGGACTTGGAGCTGCTGCAGCCAGAGACTGAGAATTTCCTTCAAATCCTAACAAGGGCCACTGGACAAGGAAGCGTCAAGGGCTGAGAGCAGTCGCAGGTGCACAAGAGCACTTCATGGGAGCCTGGAAGACAGATGGGATAGAGGCCTCAGGACCCAATCAGACAAGATTGTTTCACAGATGCTCAGGGTTTCCATTTGCCCTGGTGAAGGCCACTGGGAACAATGATCAGAATCCCACCATCGAGACTTGCTGTACACCATGGGGCTCAAAGCTTAATGACTTAGTTCTTATTTAGCTGTCATTCCCCAACAATCCTATTCTTTATTTTTTTTTTCTTAAATTTTCTGTTAAAGAACTCTATCAGATCTTGTAGGAGAATGTCCTTATGCTTAAGAGATGAATGCTGCAGTATTTAGAAGGAAGTGTCAGGATGTTTGTAGATTACAATCGACTCATGCACACACACACAGAAAGCAAATGTTATCACCATGTTTTGAACTGGAACTATTCTTCTAACTTTTTATATGTTAAAAAAATCTCATACTAAAAATTGAGGGGAAAAAAACATACTTGATATTGGAACAGATAGATATCTAGACTGAATGTACCTCACTTGTCTATTTTCATCGAGAGTTGGCTGCCCACAGTGATCAAGCCAGATTGGCAACAACCCTTACAGAACATTCCCATACAAAGTCTTATTTCCGTTGGTTCTATCCATTCATTCATTTATTTATTCAGTAAGTATTTGCTGTGTGTCTACTATATGCTGGGCACAATTCTAGGTCCTGGCTGTATAGCAGGAAGTTTACTCCTGTGCACTTATATTAACTGCTATTTAACAAAAATACCCTTTAGAGAAAATGAGTCTTTTCAAATGTATATAGATTTATTTTTAATAATGTCTTCCTCAGAGAAAAACAGTTCCTTTAAATGTCCTTCTTACATCTATGTATTACAAGAAAAATGACTTGAGTTTCTCTGGAAGAGCATTTATAAAATGTACTTTCTTTCTTTATGGTTTCTATAATTTTGGATATCACCCCGAAGAGATGGAAAGACCAAAAATTCCAGTCTTATAGGTATTGGAGGCAAGAAAATAGGAAAAGCCTTTAGTTTGGTCAAGTTTAAATGAGAAGGTGCACAGAGGTTAGGCTGGTAATTATTTTAACCAGAATAATGGGATAATCTGAGCATAAGTAAGAACTTATTCACATTTCCTATTAAGCTTATTAAAAACCCTCATGTACTCTGTGCAGAGTGTTTATAGCCATATTTGTGGTGTCCAGGGCAGATGGTTTTGGGCAAGGTCATCTTCAGACACTTGTGGCTCTTTTATCCCTTGCTCCTGAAGAGCAGCAACCCAGAACACTATACCTGCCTGCTTTTAGCCTGCTGTAATGTCACTGTCTCAGAAACAACAATGCCTTTCCAAATGATGTCTCTGGTTTGCCAGACTCCATATCCCAAAGAACCTTCTAAAGGTGCATCCTACCCTCTACGCTGCCTTTTATGCACTATTCCAGTGGTGGGCTGGAAGCATGTCTACCCCTTGCTATGAACAGGAGCGTTTTTAATAGAAGAATATGGGAAATAATGATAGCTATGTTGGATTTCTGTGTTTTGTTTGCAAAATAATGGGTTTTAGGTTAAATCGAGGCAGGTGTGCAAATGTTCTGGGGAAGTCCACGCAACCTCCCTCCCTAACAGCAAACCATAAAAAGACTCTCATAATAGTTGTCACCAGCATCAGTAATTGTAACAAGGGTCTGGAATATCAATCAAAGGAAAGACAAGCATTTTGATAGCGTTAATCGGAGCTGGTTTCCTCCTGCAAAGCATGCCAAAGCTCTTGGATTGCTGCCTGTTCCCATTGTTTTCCATCTGGTGGTTTGGACACAGATCCCTATCCCCTTCCTCAGTGTGGCCATAATGAAATTGGGGAATTAACTCAGAGCAGAGTCGTTCTAGTTTGGATGTGAAGGTAAACACAAATGGAGAAAGTTCAAATTTCTGAGACGAACAAACAGCCCTTGTTACTAAACATTAGCTGGCAAATGCAATAGACATGCACAATGGGCAGATATAAAATGATTTCTCCTACTGGCCAAAAGGAAAGATGCTCACAGGCTACAAGGCCTGTGTATAATTTCTGCAGAAAGAGTTTTTAGGTTTTTCTGTTTTCAGCAGCCAAGGCAATATATTCAGTCTTATAATTTTGAATTATACTCTGCTATCACTAATAAAAAGAGATTAGGGGAAACCTGTGTGCTTGCATTTCTTCAATTATTATCCTGAACTTAACAGCTTAACAGCTCTATGCCACACGTAGAGATTCTGTGGGAACTGATCCCACCTTTTTGCTTCCCCTTATTGCTGGAGAGACCCCCCTTTCAGACATGTAGTCTATTCAGGTCTATTTACTTATTTCAGGTCCCAGCTGGACCAGTTACAAATGACAGCCAAGAGTGTGACTTGGAGATTTAAGCATTTTAAGACTAGAATTTCCCAAAGTCATAAATGGCTTAAATATTGTATGAATTGAGGTAATAACATAATTTTATATTAAAAAGAATAAATGGAATAATGAGGATAACTTTTCAAAGGATTACATGTTAGTGAAAGAAGATCTTTCACTAATAGAATAGAAAAATCTGGCTGGGCACAGTGGCTCACGTCTGTAATCCTAGCACTTTGGGAAGCCAAGGTAGGATTGCTTGAGCCCAGGAGTTTGAGGCTTCACGGAGCTGTGATCACATCACTGCACTCCAGCCTGGGCAACAGTGAGACCCTGTCTCTCTTTTTTTTTTTTTTTTTTTTTGAGACAGAGTCTCACTTTGTTGCCCAGGCTAGAGTGAGTGCCGTGGCGTCAGCCTAGCTCACAGCAACCTCAAACTCCTGGGCTCAAGCGATCCTCCTGCCTCAGCTTCCCGAGTAGCTGGGACTACAGGCATGCACCACTATGCCCGGCTAATTTTTTTTCTATATATATATTTTTAGTTGTCCATATAATTTTTTTCTATTTTTAGTAGAGACGGGGTCTCGCTCTTGCTCAGGCTGGTCTCGAACTCCTGACCTTGAGCGATCCACCCGCCTCGGCCTCCCAGAGTGCTAGGATTACAGGCGTGAGCCACCGCGCCCGGCCGACCCTGTCTCTTAAAACAAAACAAAACAGAAAAATTTGCCCATTCCATTGGCACCTTCATTCCAACTCTTTCTGTCAAAGTGGTATTTCCAGATCCATTCAAAGGAGGTATTAAAAAGAGTCCTGGAGCCCAAGAAGCAAGAGCAAAGCTTTTTCCCTCCACATGTATCAAGTATATTATGCCTAAAATTTTCCATGGGATTAAAACCATTGCAATAGGGAAAAAAATTCATATACCATAGGCATAAATGTATGTACATTTATATACCTACACAAAACCAAAATAAGTGGTAAAAAAAGGAGAGAGAGAGAGATTCAATCAACCGACTGATCTGTCTCAATGTTGTCAAACAACCATTTTGATTAATATTTTTTTTTCATTGAATTGACAGATAGAGCGACTAAAATGAATTGTGACATTTTACGGACATTTCATATATGGAACTGCTATAGCTCCTTAGAAAATTAATTGGTCAGCTTCTGCTGTAATGGATACCAACCTATGTTAGAGATATCACACATAAACAAATTATTACCCTTTACAGCATAAGTTGACTAATGAATTTTCCAGGGAGCTATAAGTCCTGGAAACTTATTAACTAGTGGTAAATGAAAATGTGTTTGAATTTCAAGTGTTTTTGAGTTTCTTGTGCCTTTGATTTCATAATAAGGAACCCATTTTCTCTAAGTGCTAATAAATAATTGTTTTTAAAACAGAGTATAAATTGGACCCTTGCTCATGACTTTGCTCATTTTTCTTTTCCACACAGACATAGGTCAGTCTTTAGATATGAAACATACACACACACATACATGCACAGACACATATTCTGTATAGACTTTGGAAAGGGTAATTAAATTGTTATGAAAAAATGCTGCTCCCAAATGATATTTACCTTAATTTGAAAAAGACAAGGAAGGTATAGAAAACTAAAGAAGAGGTAGAAATGGTTAATTTGGTTTATGGTCCACAATGATCATAATATATAATCTTGTTTTTCCAAGAAATTGTAGATTAAAGTAATTAACATAGCTCATATATTAATATTAATGTTTCTTCTTAGTGGGCCTCTTTGTCTCGGCCCAACATGGCTCCGTCTCGATGGAGTTTGTTCCGTTGTCCTATGTGGGCAATCAGTGCCTCCCTGTCTTTGTTTCTCTGATGAGGTTCTGTTTTCTGAATGGCAAGTTTAGACTTTAAATCTTCCACCTGAATTATTACAAGAGAGATTTGGTAATTAAGTTCTAACAAGATTTAAATGATATTAAAAACAGTCAGTTAAAAGGAAACAGCCTTAGGCTTTGTTGTAAATTTGTATAATTATTTTTAGTCCTCTAGAGGATGCATAATTATGTTTCTGTATTTATAAAAATACTGCCTTGGAGGCACCAAAATGAATTTTACTGTATGCTAATTTACATATTAATGTTACTCTTTGTATGTCAAAATTTCTTTGGCTGGGGAAAAAAAAAAGATTTCCTCGGAAATTTTGAAAGTAATCACGAAGGGTGTAAAGTCTTTTGATCCGTAAGTCTGGAAAAGCCGCTGCTCAGGGAGAAAGTTTGATAGTCCGAGAAAAAAAGAAACTTAAGAGGGAAGATATAACATTAAACCTCAAGTTTAATTCTATCTTAACTTGGAAAGGGGTAGTGTGGCACAGCCAGGAATAATATTCAATGACATTTATTGAATACTTACTCTGTTCTGGGTGGGATCAAGCCACTTCACTTGCTTCCTGCATTCAAACATGGGACAACTGAGGCACAGAGAGATCAAGCTAATGGCTCAAGATCACACAGCTGGAATTTTAACCTAGGCAGTTTGATGCTACGTCCTTACTCCTATTGACTAGCTAGTAGTTGACCGATTTTTTGTATTGTTTTCTGAACAGAAGCCTAAGGAAGCACTGTGGACCTTCTTGTGTTGTGATGGAGAAACCATTTTCCCCTGAAACCCCACAGGAGACTGGCTTTGCCTTTTTCCTGCTGAGTCCGCTTGTGCCGGGAACTGGGGACACCGCACAGTTCAGGGGCGGCTCTCAGTTTTGCCCGCGTGGACCCTCCTCCCTGTGTTAGGAGCAAGTGTGCTCCCTGCGCCAGACCGGCGGCTCCCCCAGAGCCAGGACTGTGCCCGCTGTTTCCTTCCCCACTTCTCCCTGCACTCAGGACTCAGAGTTGCAGGGGCTGCCCATCAGAACGAGACCAGGGACTGAGCCTCAGGAAACATCTAAGGCCTTTCTTTCTGTGATAGGTCAGTTCTTTTTTATTTTTAGTTGTTTTGTTTTTATTTTTGGTGGTAAAATATATATAACATACAATTTACCATTTTAACCATATTTAAGTGTACATTCGCTGGCATGTAAGTGCATTCACATTGTTGGGCAACCATCACCACCGTCCACCTCCAGAATTTTCTTTCTTTTCAAGCGAAAACTCCATGTGCACTAAATAATAACTACCCGTTCCCCTCTCCCCCAAGCCCCTGGCAACCACCATTCTACTTTCTGTTTCTATGAGTTTGACTACTCTAGGTACTAACTCTAGGTATCAGTCGAATGGTTAGTTTTAGATGGAAGGAAATTTTACTTCAGGTGGAATCTGGACTATTTTTATGCAGGAGACCTGTGCTTCTGTTCTCTTGTGTTTGGACCATGCAAAGGAAGTGCTGGAGCCGGAAAGGTCAGAGATGCTTGGGTGGGGCACGGCCTAGTGTGTAGGCAACGCTGCCCCTGTTTGGTCGGGGTTGAGGGACAGACCGCACGGCCTGTGGGGCAGTGAGTGAGCTGTGTGGTTGCTCCTGAAGGATCCCTTGTGGGAGAGATGCCCCGCGGTCCAGGGCTCTCTGACCGCAGTACTCTCTAGAGTTGACACACCTGGAGAGAGTCATGTTTGAGCAGTGGGCAAAGAGGAGGGACATGGTTACCAAACATGGGCCTTGAGTCATGGCTTATACATGTACTAAGGTGTCTCTGGGTGAAATTCTATCTAACAAAGAAATATAGTTGAAGATGAAACCGTAGGCAGGAACTGGAATCAGTGTGTCATACCCTACAGACTGACATTCAGCTGTGGAGCATTACGGAGAACCAGTGAACCCAGACTTTGGGAAAGATACAGCAGTTGGCCGTAGCCCAGGACGAGACCACACCCCTGTGGCTGTGGAAGGAGTTTCCCCTCAAGAGCATAGATGCCCAGTGCTTCTGGAAAAAGGCTACTCCCAGGGTAAATGAAGCTCTGAGAGGTAGATGTCAGGCAGTGAGGGGGGGACAAACGTTCTTCCTCTCTGTGAGGCCAGAGCCAGTTTGCTGCAGACCCAAAGGCAAGGAGATACCTGCAGTTTTCTGGCCTCAGTGGGGTAAACTGGGATCAAGATTGGCATGAGGCAGTGAGGGGGCCGGTAAGAGACTCCAGGCCAGACACATTTTACTGTTTTCAGTGTTGCAACTTCCCTTCCATTAGTCCTCTTGGTTAACCTTCTATACATTTACCCTAAGCAAGGAGTGTGGCCTGGTCTCCTCAGTGTCCTGGGGAATAGGAGCAGGCTGGCCTAAGAGGCCAACGTGGAGGACTCCCAGGAGCCTGATTCTGTGCACAGGTGAGGCAGTGGCCAGGGGCCCTGTCAAGAATAACTGGGAAGTGCTACCCGATGGACCAATTTATAGCTAAAGGGCTGCAGGGCCTTGCACCACTGCAGTTTGGGTTATGCATATGCACCCTCCTTTAATGCTCCCAACAAAAATATGTTTGATTGGTTTATTGCTGCTTTATAGGTAAGCATAATACGATTTAAAGAGGTCAGGAAACTTGGCTAAAGTTACAGCTTCAAGTGGCAAAGCAAGGATCTTAAGCCAGGTCCGGCTCTAAACCCCATGTCCTTTGCACTCTGTAGCACTGCTGCTTCCAGGGTTAAGGAGCCTGCAAATCCTGCATCTGTCCTACCAACTTTTAAGGCTGAAGTGAGAGCTAGAAAATTGGTGTCTGAGAAAGCACCCTGAAAAATCTCAAGTCCTCCCACATGGCTCTAGAAGTATATGGCTTCAGCCTGGATGGGAACACGCACAGCCATTGCTTGGTCCAAACTCCTCATGTCGTGCTTGAGGAACTGAGGCTGGTAAAGCCACTCAGAGGTTGATTCCAAAACTATAACCGGAACTCTCTTCCTATGTCCTAGTCTGTGCCTTTTTATTACATAACAAAAGAAGAGCATGCGATACTGGTTTCATGTACCTTTGAGGTCCTCCGTTTCCGTTTTCAGCACTCTGTCTACACGAGCGCCGCGGCGGCATCCTGCTAGCAGCTGGTTGTCATTTAACATTTATGAAGAGCCAATAAGAAAAATCTTAGCTTATAATGCTTTCAGCCCCTTCAAGTTGCCTACAAGGAAAAAGTTCCCTACAAAGAACTTTTGCCTTTTAATTGAAGGCCATTAACATATTCTGGATGAAAGGAAATATGTTTTATAAGGAGAGAATTACAAGCAGTAGGGCAGTCTGTCTGGGGCAGGAGTCCCCCTGTAACTGTACTGCGTCCGCTTCTAAGGTGGTGCTAAGGGGTAGGAAGGCCTTTGCTCAGATCCCTAATTTGCCACTCACTCATATTCCCTATATGACCTTAGGAAGGTTACTTAACTTCTGTGAGTCTCCGTAATATACTCTGTAAAAAATATTTTTCATAGAACTTCCCTTGGGATAGTAACAATTATATGAATGCAATAAGTAAAGTGATTAAAATAGCTGCTTACTAAATGTTACAGCCCTTTCTTTTCTGTCTTGGAGCCTATATGAAGGCCCCTTGTGAAGAGCTGGACCTATTACAAACCCATCTCCTAACCTAGTTCCAATTGTATCTTTCACCGCATAACATTTTGTATCTGTTTGCACAGGGGGAAATAGAAGTGTAGGGTTAGACAGAATGGCCTGGTTTTGGGCTTAGTTATACTGCCCCCAAGTGTGAGTTCCTGAGGACCTACTGCTAGGGTGACCAAATGTCCCAGTTTGCTCAGGGATTTCCAGGACAAGAGACTGCAGTGCTAAAACTGGGAAACCCTTAGGCAAACTGGGACGAATGGTCACCCTCCCTACTATGTCTATATGCAAGATATGGCCTTCATTGCTTTTCTAAAGATAAATACTCCTGGAATCCCATGCTATGTTTCATGGTGGGAAGGAAACAACAGTGATTATTCAGTGCCTGTATAAACAAGGGAGACCTTACTTCAACCGACAGGGACAGGGAGCACGAGCCTAATACAAAACTGCTGCCAGCCATTTTAATTCCATTGAGGTGCCAACAATTTTATTTTGGGGTGTTTTATGAATGGAAATATTAATCATGATTATTTTCTGGCCATATAGAGTATAGCAAAGAATGAAGAATTTCTGAATCAAACTTTTCTGTAGTATTTGGCTAACATTCCTCTTTATGCAAAATTAAAATTTTGTTGATAAGACAGATAGGATTGTTACATCGCCAAAAATATTCTATTGCTTGTGCTGCCTCCCCCAATTCTAGGAAGTGACCTCTTATTGTTCACTACAGTTGTGAATAATTTCTCAGGTTGCAGATGGGGAGATTTAGATACAAAAGGGTCCATTTGGTGCCGTTGGAGTCACAGCCAGGCAAACAGTTTCTCTAGACTTGTGGCTCTTAGAGATGCTTGAGGAACCGAGGAATTGCTTATAGACGCTTGGCCTCTTAGTAGATGAGGTAGAAAACTATCTGAGAGTCAGATACTGTTTTTATAATTCGTTTTCTAGTCTTTCCATTTTCTGGGTCAATTCCCTCTTTAGACACATACGTACTGGTGAGGTTGGATAAATGGGAGAGCTTGAATGAGAGATAGTTGTACCTTCCTAAGTACTTTATGTCAGTGTTTTAGGTAACTTCATTTATGCTCTTGTGCACCAAGGCAATGTAGATACTAGTGAAAGTGTTCATTGAGGAACAAAAAGCAAACTGGAAGTAGATGATTTCAGTAAATTCTCAGCAGTCAATATTTAAACAGTTCTTATTTACACATACCCAACTGGGGCCCCGATGTTGGACTATGGCCTCTGTCATTTGCTGACTTGAAAGATTTGTGTAAAGACAATTCTAGTCATCAACAATAAAGATTAAGATACATAAAATGCTGTCAGGGATGGATTTGATTTTTCAGAAATACATTACTAGGAAATTGATGTCCTGAGCTTGATCAATAACAGCGATACATGTGCATGCTTCTGTACCCTCTTATTAAACCTGCTGAACTGGATCTGGAAAACCAATCTATCTCAAGCCACTCAGTGTTAGGAAAGTCTTTCCCAGCCCCGAGTGGGTCTCTGTCAAGCCTGTGTGATGCTCCATGTGTACTATGATTATCTGTATCCTAGACGGTGCTGTCTTGGGGTCATAGATCACTGGAGCCCTGGGCTTGGTGAATACATCGCTCCAACATGTCAGAACAGCTGGCTCAGTTTCTCTTTGCTGGAGGCCCAGCAACAGCTGACTACTATGATGGATTACATGTGTGGCACAGCCTATCGCTGTAATACATCAAGACACAGCACTTATTTGAAGGTGAATTAGTCAAAAGATGGAGTTCTTGCAAGCTCCAAACCTAGGAAAAGGAATCCTGTTTAATTACAGAATGAAAGACAAAGTAACTGGCATGAGGGGCTATTTCTAAGATATCATCCCCATTAAGGGTGCATCATTATCAGATGAGGTTTTATTGCTGCTCTGCTTTCTCAAAGGGTGATTCACATCCTCCGTCAGCACCGCCATCTCCACCGGAGCAGCTGGACTACAGTTTGGACGTACTTTTTCCGTGTGTCTTTGTAGAGACTTTCTAAATCCATCCCTACTATAAACAACCAGATTCCCTCTGTCCTAATTTCAAGTACTCTTTTAGTTTCTTTCTCTTCCCTTTTACCCCTTTGCTCCAAATCCACACAGAACAGAAGGAAACTATAAAATGATGAAGTCTGTGCCACTCTGTCTCACATGATGTGGTTGACCTGCTTGGCATTCCTTCATTCATTCAATTATCCATTCAATAAGTATTGACTGAGCATTGAACTTGTTAAGATGTTTCAGTTTCCTATAAAAAATGCAGTGGTTAATAAGTAAGAATATTTATTATTTGACATAGTGAGATGTCCAGAAGAGGCAGTTCCAGAGTAGGGTAGTGCAGTGGCTCAATGAACCTATCAAAGATTCAAATTCTTTCCATCTTTATGTTCTACCACCTGTTTTTGTCTTTAAGTATATTACTTCATGGTTTCAAGATGGCTGCTGCAGTTCCAGCCATCACATGTAGACATAACAACATTGATCAGAAGGAGAGATAGAAGAAGGAAGACTCTCACATTCTTGAGAGTGAGGAAGGGTCAGAAACCCATAGCAGACTTCCCTCAAGTCTCCCGGCCAGAATTGTGTCCTTTTGCCATGTCCAAACCATTGCTGATAAGGAGAATGAGACCACCATGAATGTCAGGCTAGTGCCTGCCCTCTCTCCTTCCCTAAGGATATGGCTGCTTGGCAGAGAGTGAATAAAATTGAGATTTTGGAAGCAAAAAAGAAGAGAAGTGGACATTTGCTGCCTGGAAATTGGTGGTGTTTGCTGTAGGCATCTAGTTCTGAAGACCAGGTGAAACCTTTCTTCAGATCTTTGGGACCCCTGGAGGGAAGGTGGTTGTAGGCAGAGTGATGCACCACCTGGGTCCCCCTTCAGGAGTAAAGAACTTCCTCTGTCAGCTTCTGGTCAGCGCCACCTGTCAGTCCTCTGCAGAAGAAGACTGCCTTGCCCAAGGTCACATGTTTTCCAAGGTCAGCCTGGATCTATTGTCTGATCAAAACACAGGTAGAAATGCCTGGACCCCTGGCTGCAGTTGGGGTGACTCTGAAGGACCATCCATCTTTAGGGCTCCTGGTGACTAAGATTTTCTTGTGCCTGAGTCTCAGCTTAATGTCTTCTTCTGCCCAATCCTGCCTCTTCCCCTCCCATCCATAGGGGTTGATCCAGGGGACATTCTGTATTAACACCCCTGCTTGCTGATCTCCCTCTCGGAGCCTGTTTTCTGGGAAATCTGCAACACAAGGTTGCTGGCCTTAACAGTCCCTTCAGACTCTACAACATGGAACTACCCAGAGAGGTGGCCGTTTTTCCATGGCAGACAGGCATTGATTTGGAGTATCTCAAATAGGTAAAGGAGTTCTGAACCAACTGAAAATTCCCATCTGCCAAGAAGACTCTCCCCAGCTCCCAATAATTATTTCTTTTTCACCTTAGATTCCTGAGAAGGCGCAAAATGTGAGAACTCATTTGAGCTTAGATATTGGTCAGAAACATAGCTCGGTTTCTGTTGTTGCTCTGAGCAAAAGTGGACCAACAAATAGGACATTGCCAACATGGTATGTCACGACAGCACTCTGGTCCCTGCTACTCAGAGTAGGGTCCATGGACTTGCAGCATCGTATCACCTGGGAGTTTGTTAGAAATGTAGAATCCATGCCACACCCCCGACCCACTGAATCAAAATCTGCATTTGAACAGGCGATTACATACACTACTTTCGTACCTTCTCTCCTGCAGCTGAGCCAAAAATATTCCCCTCATTTAGTTACCACATACCCTGAACTTTTACTGTTAGTGTTATTATTACTCTTGGGATTTGGATACTTTAAAAATATTACAGATGCTTTTGGGGGCTAACGTATGCATTCACTAACACTTTAATCTGAATTAGTTTATCCGAGTAACCCAGCCTTCTTCAGTACCAACTCTGCAAAGAGTTATGTTTTGTCAGACTTTTCTCCTCTTCAGGAGCATCAAAAGGCAGTTGAACACCTGATGGAGAAGGAAGGGCTAGACAAGAGGCCAGGGGGTGGAAAGGTGCTGTGGGAGGCTCCAAAGTCAAACTTCACAACTCCCCTCAAGGACAGAAAAGCGTTTGATGATTCTCATTGGTTAAATCTGTGGGCGTAAACTCCTAACCACCAGCGCCCCTTGGCCCATGAGAGCATTCAGCTTTCTGCTTGTTTGATCATCAAGACAGGTTGAAAAAGGCAGATCAAGGGCCGAGTTCTCACCGACACTTTGTTTCAGGGAAGGCGCCCGGGGTATCTGGCATGGGAAACAGGTAAAATAACATCACTTTAGCTCTGCAAGGGATAGCGAACATTCAGCACAGAAGCAGAACGATCCTCTTGCTGCCAGATGTTTATCAGGAATTGTGACCACTGGAATGGTGACCACTGGAACGGTGCCACTGTCCTGCCTCACAGCAGTGACTCACGGGACAATGATGCATGGAGGCCAGGGAGATGGCATTGGATGTTTGCCAGAGGGAGGCAGGTGTGAGAGGGCTCTGGGGGCAATATCTATGACCCCCAGCAGTGGTCAGGGAGGAAATAGCCAGTCCCAGGTACCAAAAAGGGCCCCTAGGACATATGCCACTGTGAAAGACCATCGAATTTATGGGGCCCCCTTACTTCTTGAGATCCTGGATCTTGAGGGTCTTGATTGGTGGATCCTTTTTATACCCTCCAATGAATGGCAATACCAACTCTGAGAGTAAAAACTTTGTCTTAGTTTCCTCATCTGTAAAATGGGAATAACTAAAGTCACCCTAATATAAGGTTCTCAAAAGGTAAAATATTAGGAAGGCATTTAAAATTAGGCTATAAGGTCTTATTTGTTATTAGTAGCCAGGAAGTTAACAGGAAGGGCACCAAGGAAAGAGGTTAATTGTTGCTAATCTGGGAAGTAGTAACCTTGATCCCCAATAGAAGGTCCTAAGAGCTGTGGCATCTGAAGGGTATTAGAGATAAGTCAGGGGCCCAGACACCCTCTGTATTACTGTTCCACCTTTCGTAGTGTGTTACCCTTCCTGGCATGTGTGTATCCAATGGGAAGAAAGAGGAAAGGCCGTGTTCCTTCTTTTTAAGGGAATAGTCTGTAAATTGCATTTATCAATTCTACTCATAACTCTTTGGCCAGAACTTATAAACGTGGACATCTTTACCTGCAAGAGAGGATGGGAAATGTAGTCTTTTTCCTTTTCTCTAGGTGGCCATGAGATCATCAAAAACTGGAAGTTCTGTATCTTTGAGAGAGAAAGGTAAAAGTGATATTATTGGAGGACAGCTAGCAGTCGCTGCTGCACCCAGCCCAATTCAAAATATCAAGACCACTTGAGAAACAACCAAAGTAAGGAGAAAAGCATACCCTCCTCTCATTTCTTTCCATAGCTCCTAACTAGTACCTAAAGCTAGATGACAGGACTCTTTTTTCATTTTGAGACCAAATAAATTCCTTTGCAGAATTTATTCCATTCTATATTTAGAATGCTGGCCAAATTCTGCACTTCTAGCATCATGTTAACATCAAAGTCAGATTATTTCTAAATAGTAAGAGTCAAAAATTCCCCAGGGGACAGAACAAGATGCCCTTGAAACTGAATTGGTAGTAAATGAGGGTGTTTGAGAATTGGAAAGTAACTGCTACCTCTTCCTCTTTTAATTACCCTCAGAAGGAGAAAAATGGAAGTTAGTGTTCTTTCGAGATCGCACTTAAGCAATCAGCCTATTTCAAGGCCAATAGTCACCATTATTGAACCACAAATCCCTAACGTTTGAGTGTGGTTTGTGCTCCATAGAAAGTTAGCGGTCCTGGCAGGAAACTTTCTAAGGAGCAACAATCTGTGGAATCCATCTGACACTTGCCACCAGCAAAGGCGGCAGGCTTAACACGGAGGTTCTAAAGAAGATATTGACAGTTAGCTTTGAGACAGATGTCACTTACATGGCTGTGCACAACAGGAAGAGTGATACAAAACAACATGATTAATAACCAGCGGGACCCGAATCGCTGGGGGCCCTAACACACACTTCATAAAGACGAACAAAAGCTTTCTCTGTAAGTAATGCAGATTTAGCTGTGAATGTTGCTCCGTGTGTCCTTAGCAGTGGCGACACGTTGCTTTATTGTCGTTGGAGATTTTGCAGGGGAAATGAAGCAGAGGGAGAAACAAAAGAGATACAGAATGGGGCAGATGAATATTAGAGTTTTTATGTTTGGCTCCTAAAGACACAGTGCGTATGGGTCAAGCGTGGACGTGTGCAGAAGCAAGGATAAAGATGCCGGGTTATTGGCAGGGAGGGAGAGAAGATGGCAATTACTGAAGCTATTTCATCCTCTCTAGCTATCTTTTAGGGCACCATTATGAATACTAAATGAGTTTCCATAAGACACCCATAGTTCTTCCTTCTTCTCATCAGCTTATGTTTTATAAGTCAGGGAACTCATGAAGAATAAATATTATACCAAGGTAAAAAAAAAAAAAAAAAACAATTATTGTGGAAACAACAAAAAACCACCATGGGTCATTTGATGAATTTCCAGAGGAATGACATAAATGGACTGTGCTTGAACGTTTAATCATATCTGGTGGTGTATTTCTCATCACTGAGCAGCATCTTGCCCTGTCTAAGTGTCAGTCCTGCTTATGTGACTATTTTGGGATTTAGTCTCAGCCTTTCTTATCGTTCCAAGGCACATCTGAAATTTAATGCAAATGTAAAGACACTTGGAAGATGGAAGGTGGGTTGCTGTTACTGTTGCTTCTGAAAGAGAAGACAGGCTGGTATTAATAAAACAGATGTGAACTCTTCCAAGGTCTCTCTGCCCCTTCTCTCCTCCCATATTTAAAGGGCACTGACATGTGTCAGACACTGGGGAGATGGGGTTGAATAAGCTGTTGTTCATGCGCTCAGCACACATAGTCAAATGGAGAGGACAGACCTAGAAACAAACAAATTACACTACGTTGAGCAATGGGTAGAAAGAACCATGTTCAGATTGTTCTCAAAGCACAGAAGATGCACGAACTAACTGTCTCTGGCAGTGACATTTGGGCAGAATCCTAAAGTACAAATGGGAATTTTCTGTGTAACTAAGGAGTGAATGTTCCCTTCTGGGAAGAGGAAACATCAAGTAAAAAGGTAGAGGCTTGAAATAGTAAGATGTATTTAGGGAACATCAAATGGGTCAGTGCGAATCCAGGCAGAACATGAATGGAAGAGAAGTTGGAAATGAGGCTGGTGGGCACATGGTGCATGCCTGCAGTCCCTGCTACTTGGGAGACTGAGGCAGGAGGATCCCTTGAGCCTAGGAGATTGAGACCAGCCTGGGCAACACAGTAAGACCCCATCTCAAAAAAAAAAAATGAGGCTGGCAAAGGATGTTGATGTCCTGCTAAGGAGTCTGGGTTATTTCTTTTTTGATCTTATGGGTGATAGGGGATTGTGGCGGAGGGAGATGAGAGGGCTGGCAGAGGCCGTGAGCAGTGGCAGGCGGGGCTGCTGCTCACTTCCCAGCTTATCCCACTGGGACCCTAGCCAACCAAAGATGGGGCAGTTGAAGACAGACAGGTGTGCTAGTGGCAAACAGTTTGGAGTTCTAGAAAAAGAAGTCCAAACTGGGTACTGGTAGGTACCACTGGCCTGGTGACCCAGAAGGCAGTTGCTGTGCACATCAGCCAGGGTCCAGCAGGAAGCAAAATCCACTCCCGATGGTTCAGGTGGAGAGACTTTTATGAAGGACTACCTCGGAGGTATGGGCAGGCACTCAGACACTAGCAACAGCAGGAACTACTGCTTGGGCTGAAGGGGCAAGGGAAGGATGTCCTTAGCAGAGTTGGGCGAGGAGCTGCCCAGGGCAGCTACAGTCATGAAGGGACATAGTTAGTGTCAGAGACATGAACCGAAGCAGGAAGGGAATGGGGAAGAACCCCCACTGCTTTCTTCTCCAGGCCTTTGATTCCTCGCTGGTGCCTCCATTGGTCAAACCCAGCAGAGTCAGCTGATAGGAACGTCCAAGTGATACAGTTCCTAAGGCGCCAGAGAAGGGCATAGAAGGGTGAAGGAGAAGCCAAGGTGAGAGTGAGGCCACATAGAGAATAGCTAGTTCTCTAGATATCTGCTCTCCTCCCCCAAAGATGCTCAAGGATGGGGACTTGATTCCGGTGGTCATCTTGGCCCTTTTCTTTTGTTGTCAATTAATCCCACACAATATCTGTTTTAAATCTTTTTGTTTGACAGACTCCTTTGAGAATCTGATGGAAACAATGGACTCTCTCCCCAGGGGAAACAAAACAAAACAAAACAAAACACATATGGATAACATTTGCATTCAATTTTTATATCCTCTAGAACCTTACTACTGTTAACTTAAAAACCACAAGATCTATAACTTAGGAAAGGAGACTTTATTTCTTACAAAGAGCTGCAGCCTGCAAGGTGGCCATTCTGACAGTCTGGGAAGTGCAGCCTCCAGCTGAAAACTGATAGCAAGGAACCTGGAGGGAGGGAGAGAGTAAGACAGGAATTTATGCTGAATGTGTTGGCCAAGTATACATATTCAACAGGAGGACCCATGAATATTCATGAAATGGAGTCCTGTGCATGTGTCGTAAGCAAACATGCAAGTCACAAGCATTCCATGTTCACCTTGGGGTGGAGACGTACCACTTAAATGTATTGAAATCAGGCTTTATATGGTCAAAAGTTCTTTTCAGGACACAAAGGCACTCAAGTGCACAACCTCTGTAAACTGGCCAGAACCAGTCCATGGCTGGTGGTCTCTTATCAGGAGAAAGTTACTGAAATCAGTCTCCTGTCCAAGCAAAGCTGTAGTTACGGATTGTAGAATGGGGGTGGGGTCAGCATCTGGCAGCAGATGAGCTGAAATTGTTTTATTATTGCTCATCTCAAGGCCAGTGCTTGTTTAGCTGCTAGAGAAAAAGAAAAGCCTTGTGGCAGTTAGAACACAGTTTATTCTTTAAATGTAGGGGTGGGTGCGTGACATAACCTTTGCCTGGCATGGCCTTACGTCCTGTTTATAATGTGATACGTTATTGCCACAGAGAGTCCATTCTGTCAGTCTTATGATCTCTATTTTAACATGAATGCTAGTTAGTTGTTGTGTCTAAACCGTGAAAGGGATGGGGTCTAATGAGGCTTCTCTGACCACCTCCCCACCGCTGGCCCATCATGGCTGGGAACTGAGTTTTTAAGATTTCTCTGGAGTCCCTTTGGCCAAGAGGGGGTCCATTTAGGCAGTTGAGGGACTTAGGATTTTATTTTTAGTTTACACTCCTTAGAATGGTCCATGAACCAGCAGAATCAGCCTCAGCTGAGAGTATAGAAATGCAGGCTCTCAGGCCCCACCCAAAGCCTACCAGATCAAAATATGCATTTTAACAAATTCCCAAATGATTTACATGCACATTAAAGTGTGAGAAGCATTGGAGTCAATGGAACCCAGCTTAATCATGGCTGGATGAGTGAACGTGGATACATCAGTTAGGTTCAGCTGCAAATAGAAGAAAACCTAACCAAACAGTAGCTTCAACAAAATAAGGGTTTTATTTTTCTCATGTAACAAAATCTAGAGAGAAATCAGTTTAGGGCTGGTACCATGATCATTCCATTCTATATTTCCACTTAGCCATCTTTAGTCTGTGGCTTTTGTCCCGATGGTTGTCAGATGGGCCCTAGGACTTCAGGCATCATGCTTGCATTCTAGGCAAAGGACAAAGAATGAAGTGAGCAAACCACTGAGCCTTGTAAATATCATTCCCAGAGCTGCCTCCCAGAAACTTCTGCTGGCCATGGTTTCATGTAGCTGCTTCTAGCTGCAAGAGAAGCTGCAAGGTAGAGCTCTTTTTTTTTCACCCCCCCCAACAAAAGAGGGGTTATGATAGCAAGAAAAAAAGAGAAAAATTGATATAGAGGAGGCAATGATCTGACTCCCTTATCATATATAATAATAAAAATTCTTGGTTCTGAAAATCTCTCGCATTCCATCTCACATTGCTGATGAAAATCTATTACATGCATTCCATACTTTGGAGTCTCCTTTTATAAAATAAGGTGGATTCAGAACTTCTTAGCAGGGGGCAGAATAGAATATAGAAATAGAGAAGTGGGAGATAAAATTAAAAACTATTCAATTTGGGCTCCAGTTAATTATAATGGTAGCAATTTCTTTGGCATTAGAATTGAAATATACTTTTTTCAAATACAGAAATAACTTCCTGGAGCCAGGCATGGTGGCTTACTTTGGGAGGCTAAGGTGGGAGGATCTTTTGAGGCTAGGAGTTCAAGACTAGCCTGGGCAACAGATGGAGACCCTGTCTGAAGAAAAAAGAAGAAAGAAGAAAGAAGAAAGGAGAAGGAGAAGGAGAAGGAAGAAGGAAAAAGG
Source organism: Eulemur rufifrons (assembly GCF_041146395.1). Taxonomy (NCBI): domain Eukaryota; kingdom Metazoa; phylum Chordata; class Mammalia; order Primates; family Lemuridae; genus Eulemur; species Eulemur rufifrons. The sequence continues at coordinate 53,605,132 of NC_090983.1, read as the reverse complement.
AAGATGAAGAAAAAGAAGAAATAACTGCCTAAGCTAACAACTAAGAAGACAATTAAAGGACACCTTAGATTTCTTAAAGAAATTGTGCTCGCGGGGATGGGGGTGGGGGGAGGGGATGGGTACATACCTACATGATGAGTGCGATGTGCACTGTCTGGGGAATGGACATGCTTGAAGGTCAGACTCAGGGGGATGGGGGGACATGGGCAATATATATAACCTGAACTTTTGTACCCCCATAATAAGCTGAAATTAAAAAAAAAAAAAGAAAAAGAAATGTGCCCAGGCCAGGTGTGGTGGCTCATTCCTGTAATCCTAGCACTCTGGGAGGCCAAGGCGGGAGGATAGCTAGAGGTCAGGAGTTCAAGACCAGCCTGAGCAAAAGCAAGACCCCGTCTCTACTAAAAATAGAAAGAAATTAGCTGGACAACTAAAAATATGTTGAAAAAATTAACCGGGCATGGTGGCGCATGCCTGTAGTCCCATCTACTCAGGAGGCTGAGGCAGGAGGATTGCTTAAGCCCAGGAGTTTGAGGTTGCTGTGAGCTAGGCTGATGCCACGGCACTCTAGCCAGGGCAAAAGAGCGAGATTTTGTCTCCAAAAAAAAAAAAAAAAAAAGAAGGAAATTGTGCCCAAATGGCATTTGTGTGTTTTTCCTGGGAAGAAGGTATGCAGCTTTCACCCTTCCTCCTTCAGTTAAAATCTGCTGCCTTAGATTATTATTTACAAGCAAATGTCATGCTAATTCCATATCTGCATTACTGGATTCTTTTTAAAAATTATTTTATTTTATTGTTTAATTCACATGTAACAATTACACATATTTATGAGGTACATAATGATGTTTTGATACACAACGTATGGTGATCAGATCAGGGTAATTAGCATACCCATCGTGCCAAATATTTATCATTTCTTTGTGTTTGGAACATTCATTATCCTCCTTCTATGTATTTGAAACTATATGTTATTGTTAACTATAGTCATCCTACAGTAGTATAGAACACTAGAACTTATTCCTCCTATCTAGCTGTAATTTTGTGTCCTTTAACAAATCTCTCTTTATGCCTCCCTTCCCAGCCTCTAGTATCTTCTGTTCTACTTTTTACCACTATGAGATCAACTATTTTTAGCCTCCACACATGAGTGAGAACATGTGATGTTTGACTTTCTGTTTCTGGCTTATTTCACTTAACATAGTGTCCTCCAGACTCATTCACATTGCTGTAAATGACAGGAGTTCACTCTTTTTTGATGGCAGAATAATATTGTGTTGTGTATATATGCCACATTTTGTATATCCATTTGTCTGTTGTCACATTTGGCCACTACTGGGTTCTCAACACAGGTGTGGTCAGAATTCTAGTAGCCCATTCAGACTAGTGCATACTATTTGAAAGGACTAAAACTCTGATTTTAAAAAATGTTCTGTATTTCAATCCTCACTAATTCAGAAAGAGTTTCTCCAGTTAGTCTAAATTAGTAATTTTTGCTGGATTCAAGCAGGCAACCTCCTCATGACCTTTGAACTGTCTTCTTAGTATTGCACAGTATTGTCTTAAATACCACCCGGCTAACGACAGCTGAGTTCTAAGGAGACTTGAGACTTACATTAATGTTCTGGACTCTGAAAAAAAAATTTGTTGCATAGTGCTCTCAAAATATCTTCCATCTTTTAAGGGTCTCCATGCAGAGACATTTGAGAGTGGTGAGGGTCTTTGCTGGAACGTTTTTCTTCTCTGAGGGGTCAGAGCTCCCAACTGGACCCTAAAGGAATCTTGAGTGTGAGAGGCAAGCTGAGCTGATGAACGCTGTCAGAACAAGACTTCATCCAGGACTTAAAAACAGGCCCCAGGCTATTAGCTCTTGGAGCTAAAAGGACCCACCATTACAATATCATGAGACTTTGGGCAACAGCAGTGTTCTAAGCTATGTGTGGATTTTTGTCATTCTGTCGTTTCTTTTGCCCTCTTCTCAGACCAAGAATATAGAGAAACACTTAATTGGGTGACTCTGCCTTGCTCAGTAGGTTCATTCATTCAGCCAACATTCACTCAACACCAACTACATTGCTGTCTCTCTGCTTGAGACTGGTAGGAGGAAGAGAAGATATCAAGATGAATAAGGCGTGGTTCCTGCCTCTAAGTGATACATGCATATATAACTAACTGGTCATAGTAGGAGGTCTGCGTCAAATGCTACAGATTTTGCAGCTCTGTAAAGGTTTTCCACACTCCCCTGCAAACCTGGTCTATAAAATAAAAACCTATGAAATTTTTATTTAGCTTTCTAGTTTATAGATATATTGGAAAGAAGGATATATCAAATATTCAGCCCTTATTAGTAACAGCTGGTTTCAAAGAATCTGTACTAAATACAGTTGTCTCTTAGTATCTGTGGGGAAATTGGTGCCACGACCCCCTGTGGATACCAAAATTTGAGGATGCTCAAGTCCGTGATGTAAAATGGCAAAGTATTTGCATATAACCTATGCATATCCTCTGTATACAGTCATATGCCACATAACGACATTCTGGTCAACAGTGGACTGCATATATGTCAGTGGCCCCACAAGATTATAATACTGTATTTTTATTATATTTTTTTCTATATTTGGATATGTTTAGATTCACAAATATTTACCATCATGTTACACTAGCCTGCAGTATTCAGTACAGTAACATGCTAGACAGGTTTGTAGCTTAGGAGCAAATAGGCTGTACCACATAGCCTAAGTGTGTTGTAGGCTATACCATCTAGGTTTGTGTAAATATACTCTATGATGTTCGCACAGGCGTGAAATCTCCTATGACTCATTTCTCAGAACATATCCCTATCTATAAGTGACACATGACTGTACTTTAAATCTTTGGATTACTTAAAATACCTAATACAACATAAATTCTATGTACATAGTTATAATACTGTATTATTTAGGGAATAATGACGAGAAAAAAAAGTCTGTACGTGTTCAGTATAGATGCAACTTTTTTCCAAATATTTTTGATCTGTAGTTGGTTATGGAGTGAAAACTGTATCTACCATGATCTCTTTTCAACTAAAGAAGTTGTCGACACCAAGTTTGTGCAGTCCATGTAAGTCTACAATATTAGCGCTTATTTCAACTGTCTTTGGACAGCTGGATGACAATTTTTGAAAACTATACTATTTGCTTCTATAAAAAACACTTCTTGTATTGAGTAAATACATTCATTTCCACTTCATTTCCATGAGTCAGTATGTGCTCATCAGGATTATTAATACTGTGAAAGTTGATCATACGAATTGGGTTATTCTTATCACACCCAACTAAAACAGAGTCGAGAGACCAGGGAGAAAAATCTCTCGGGGCACATAACATTGCTCTAAAAACGGAATTCCCTGCAAGCCTGACCGATGAAACTGCCTGTTGTAACCTGAAACCAGTTTTATCTATTGGTTACTAAAACCACTTGCTGCAGTCTAAGACTAGTTTTGCTGGTGCCGCCACCACTCCCCAGTCAGAGTTGCAGGTCCTCACAACTTGACTAGTGCCAATGAACTTTCTTGAGGAGCAATACGTAACATTTCTCCTTTTTACAGAACCTCTAATCTCCTCTTGTTTTTTGATCACTGGTTTGTATATGTATGCTCCAAATTGCAATTCTTTCTTCCCAAATAAATGTTTTGATTTCAGAAATTCATCTCTATATTTTATTGGACTTCAGCAATATGCATGTCACGGGACAGTCCTCACCACACTTTTGAAAAGCAGCCCTTCTAACCCATAAGGATTGCCATGTTCTATGCTGTTCAGACATTCGGGCAAGATCCGTCCCGTTTCCGAGGCTTCTGCGGTGTTATTGGCATGTTAATTATTACAGCAAATGATAAAATGCGCAAAATGGTACCCCCCTTCTTAATGACATAAATAAATGAAGCAATTAATTTTACACAATAAAAACAAGCAATACAATAACTTACAAATTTGGAGTTTCTTCATTATTACATCAAATTGCAAAATGGAAACATGTAATTTCAAAGGGCTCATAAGTAAAAATGGAAACACAGCTGATGCCGCATCAGCTTGTGGGCTGCAACATAATGTGGGGCTTGCACAGTGTGGCACAGTCAACATCTTTTAGATACACCAGGCCAGATATGATTCAGAGACTATAAATCTTCCGAGAGCTGAGCCATCCCAATGATCTAAGCCATTTATGTGCTGCAACGAAAAACAAAACAACTTTTTCTTGTTTACCTTCTATATTAGTTTGGAATTCTAGAAGTTACTTTGCTTAAGACCCTCATCTCCACTCATCTGCAGTTGCAGAAGCTGGAAGCCTGTGATTGATCTTGTAACTTCAATATCTACGGAGAAATAAGTAGGGAAGCAAATTTTCCTGGGAGAGCCTACAACAGTTTTTAAAATGAAATGTGTATACACCAAGCCTGACATACTATATTGCCCACCATCTTTGAAACCGTCAGTTTCAGGGCTGACATTTGGTTCTGTGTGTTTGTTTTGGTGAGTGAGAAAGTAACACATATTCTCTTTGACATCTTGTGCAATTTTACAAGTATTCAGGGCACATTCCCTACTTTGCATGGAAAATATATTTGCACAGTTGTCAGAATGATGGACAAGGGAGCGAATGATAGGACAGAGCGCTGATCTTTGCTTGTTATTACACACAATAGCCTGGTAGAAATCGTGATGCGTTGGTGAGACAAACTGTGTCCCATTCTGGAACATATTAAGTTTGTCTCCAGGACACACATGACTTCGCTAGGGTGTCGAACCTCATTCATAATAGATGCTAATCTTTTCAGGGCTGACTGATGACAGCACTTCCTGCCCTTCACGGAATTAGAGCTGGGTTTTATCAAAGGACTCAAACTGCCTGCTAATTAGACTAATTCCTTTCATCATGAATTATTTATTTCCATTGGTAACCGATCACTGTGACATTAATGGGTTCTGCTCAACTTAGTTTCATACTAATACACACTAGGAGTTAAATGTTTAAGAATTCCTGATACTTCACTCCAGGTCAAGTGTATCTTTGTCTAATATTTGACAGATTCAATGAAGTTTCGATGATTGTGTTTTAGGTACAAATTAAAAAAGGGACAAAGTTCCAGATTTTGTGGATAGGAAAACAAATCCATTTCTCTCTCTGCTCAGGTATCTCCTGACTTAGCTAGAACAAGAACAAGTCATCTTATTCTGGGACATGCTGTCTGTGCTGCATAATATTTTATCAAGGTCAAACTAGCACATAAAAGTGCTGGTGACCCTTTTTAAGATAATAGTATTTCAAAGTTGAACTAGGTATAATGTCAGCTAGCAAAGTTGAAATGATACTTCAATTATTGATATCTGTTGATAAAAATCAAAGTGTAATATCTTGTTTACTTATTTGTAAAATGCAGAATACACTGTTTAAAAGTGGAATTTACAGATATTATAGCCCAATGGTACACTTATTTATTAACTTCTGAGGTTGTATAGATCAGCATTTCTCAAACTGTAGCCCACATACAACCTGTATCGTGGAGATGTTGTTAAAATGCAGATTCCTGGGCCACATATAGAGCCTGTTAGTTAGAATCTCTGGGAATGGGATACCAGAATTTGCATTCTTAAGACGCATCCCATGTGGTGCTTAGCAGTGTTAGAATACTTTGCATTGGTTATTCAGAAAAACTCTATCATTGATCAATATTTTATCATAAATACTGAATCAGCTCATCCAACAGGTAGAGGACACTATCCTATGAGGTTAGTATTGGCTTCTGGAATTGGTGTCTGTAGCAGTGTCATCAATACACATAAACTACACCTCACTTATGCTGACTGATCACCGAGTCAGACCATCAAGGAGGTCAGTGAATGTCAGAAGTAAATGGCGGGCATCACACTTTTGTACAGAGGACATGTGGGAAGAAATTTACAACAGAGAGGCACACACAGTCGCTATTCAGCTAGGCAATCAGGATCAAGCGGGAAGTCTTGCTGTACGCACACACTGAGGCACATGTTTGCGCTTGGTAGTTTAGCTATTAAATACTGAATTGTGGGAAATGGTAAAAGAAAAAGTAAAAAGACAGCAGCAAAATAAGCGGAAGCTAGAGATGAGATGACAAACCCTGAACAAAGGCATTATGTAGTCCACAAAGCAATGAGGCAAAACCACAAATAACAGGTTCCGCTGAAAGCAGCTATGGTTCCAAACCAAAGGTTGGTTTTCATGTGTACAACATGTCAAAGATTACTGGTCTCAAATTGCAGGTACCTGTGCAAACAGAAAGCAATACTTTCAGGAGAGTCAGGGTTAAATATAAGCAACAATATATTAATATTATGCACACTCATTTCTCCCTAGTAAATTCTATCATACTTTTATTTTGAAGCATAGGTAATCTATTTGTTTGGATTTTCTAAGAAAAGTGGTAATATTGCTTAATAGGAGTATTTAATAGTCAAAGGTACATGAGATCTATGTAACCAAGAAATCATTGTTTGATTTATAGTTATTCAGTGTCCTATATTATTATTGTCAGGAGTGTACATTCATACATTAAACAGATATTAATAAAGTACTTACTAGGTTCTAGGCACTTACATCTGATAAAACTAGTTTTACAAAAATATACATGGAGAGATGATGGATTCATGAAGTGTTTATAGATGTTTTCTGAACTATGCAAGTGGCTCATTCTACCTGACATCACAGATAATGTTTTTCCACTTTGGAAAAAATTAGGAAACATAAGGCTATTAGCAAAATAGAGAAAAGAAGTGTTTTTTATTTTGTTTTATTTTGTTTATTTTTCTTTTCTCTCAGATATACTCAGATGACTTTAGTTCTGTATTTCCTCTCTCTCACACACACTCACATATGTTTAAGTGAACTTTAAATCTCATTTTATTTACATCTCTTCTTAAATCACTTGTTTTTAATTCATTTCGTTGATCTAAACTTGTTAGTTTACTAAATTGTTTCCCTCTGTCTTCTGCTTCCCTTTTCCTCTTCTCTCCAAGTCACATTGCAGCTGGAGCAATTTTAGCTTGAGAAGTTCATTCATGTGTTAATATGCGGTATTTTGAATGGATCTCACCCTTAAACCTTCTATAAGGCAGAGTATCAATTAATAAATCCCAGAAATAAAGGTTTTCCTTGAAAAAGATATCAGGGACTTCTGGGCTAGAAATGGCAAAAGTATCCGCTGAGATACTGACCTGGTTGCATTCTGCTGGTTTTCACATAATGGGAGTAGATCAGCTATCAAGAAGCCTTCCTAAAGATATTCTATCTTGCACATACTACATGCTTAATAAATATTTATTAAATAGAACCAAAGTTTTCAATGGCTCTAGTAAATTATGTCCCATCCTCTCCTTGTCTGTATCCTGACATTCTGCCTGATCCCGAAAGAACTCTTTTATTGTTTTGGAACTGTATTTTTTTTTTACTTGATACTGGTTGTTAATGCAAAGTGGAAAATAGTGACCAAAGGAAGGCAGGATCTGCGGTCTGAAAAGGAAATCAGCATGTAGCCCAGTACAGAGCCCCTGGGTGTCATGGAAACTTCAGATACTTGGAGCTGGCGGTAGTAACTGTGATTGTGTATAGCACAGTCTTCCACATTCTACTCCAGGGAAAATAATGTGACCTACCATCGGGTGAGGTCTGGGGACATTCAGGTCACTCATGCAAGCATCCCTAAGCATTCTTTTACCATATTTATGGAGAAGACCTTCTAAAAATTACAAACCTCTTACTAGTGAAGGCTTAGAGTATTGAATGTGAAGTTGGTTACTTATATTAATTTGGGGCCTAAATATTGGGAGGAATTTTGCAGCATCATTTCCCCTTGTAACTAAATTATTCAAGCAATATGAGATACTTAACTATAAGTAGTAACATAGCATAAATCAAAAATTAAACCATAAATTCAAAGAATAGACCAAACTTATTGACAAGATGTGCCATTTGGAGAAAAACAACTATGTTAGGAAGGTGCTAAGCTCATACAATTGCCCTCTCAAACAGTCTACGTATTGTTAAATCTACTGTACAGTTAATGTTCCTTAAAGCAAAGTTTTCCAAAGTGTATTTCAAAGATATTAATTTCTAAGATATTAATTTCTAAAGATATTAATAGGTATTCTATAAGAAGTGTTACATGGCCAAATATATTTGAGAAATGTTAGGATAACTTTCAAATTTTAAAAACTCCTTGGACTTCTGTTTCTTTCCAGAATGGAGTCACAAGGATGAGATTTACTTTTGTACCATAAACAACTAGGAAATTAGCAAATCCTATGAAACAACTATTTTCAGACATTAGACAGAGGCAGCAGGGGACTATGAATCCTGACAGAAGGGAGACAGAGAATGTGAGCCCCACTATCACCCTGGTTTCTGCTTGGAGGCAATTTCCAGATCACAGAGTAGGGAAGGGAATACCTAGCAGGGTATACCGGGCTTGCTGAATCGAGGAGAAGGACATCAGGGAAGCTGAGGAGCCTGAAAGTTGCAGGTCTGCATTCGGAAGAGGAGGCACTATGCAGAAATAGAGCTCCATAGATCTTCACAGAGGGGTCCTGGAGTCTTTGCTGTGCATGCACGGGATACAACTCCTTGAGGCAGCACAAAACACAATCAGGGACTTGCAAGTTTACAGGGCAGTGAGATGTGTAAACTCCAACCATTCAGAATAGAGAGTCCTCATTGGTTACCCAAGGCATTTGGTGGGAATCACAGAGGATCATCCTGGAAGCTAAACAGTTCCTGAAATGAAACTACATTAGATGTGTGACAGAAAAGCTAAACAAAGCAAAACAAAACAAAACAAAAAAACAGTTCCAGAAGGGATCAAGCTGAAAAGCAAGTAGCTTAATTGCATGCCAAAACTAAGCACAATGCTCTCTCAAGGAAAGCAAACAAAAAATCTAGACATTCACAACATAACATTCATAATGTCCAGAATCCAATAAAAAAAAAAAATGGCACCAGACAAGTCACAAAGCAGGAAAATGTAACCCACAACCAGGAGAAAACTCAGTCAATAGTTACAGGTCAGTTCTATAGATAGAACTAGCAGAAAAGATGTTAAAACAGCTATTATGAATATGTTTAGGCAGTTAAAGAAAAGCATGAACATAAAGGGGATAAAAATGGAAGATGAAAAGAACTAAATGGAACTTCTAGAGATAAAAAATGCAATATCTGAAAAGAAAAATTTGTTGGATGGAATTAACAAAGAATTAGGCACTGAAGAAGAAAAGATTGGTGAACTTGAAGATGTAGGAAAAAAATTTATACAAAATGAAGTATAGAGAGAAAAGTCACTGAAACAAACAAACAAACAAACAGAGCAATGATGACTTGTGGGATAATATTTATGACTTGTGGGATAATATTATTTATCATACATGCAATTAGAGTCCAAAATAAAAGGAGAGAAAACAATGACAATAACATATTTTAAGAAATAATGGCTGAAAATTCCAAATTTTTATGAAAATTATGAACCTTTAAATAAAAGAAGTGCAATGAACTCCAAGTGGGAGAAACACATATACACACACACTCCCACCCCACAACATATCATAATCAAATTCTTGAAAGCCAGTGAATAAGAGAAAATCTTAAAAGCAGACAGAGAACAAAAACAAAAATGTTACATAAAATGAAAAAAAGCTAAAATCATCCAAGGACTTTTTTTCAGAAACTATGCAAGCCAGAAGAAGATGGAGTGGCATCTCTAAAGCGCTGGGAAAAACAACAGCAATGACAAATATCAACTTAGATTTTATATCCAGCAAAAACATCCTTCAAAATTAAATGAAAAATAAAACTTTTTCAGACAAACAAAAGCTAAGGGAATTTACTATAAGAAATATTGAGGAAAGTTCTTCAGGAGGACGGAAAATTATACCAGATGGAAATTTGGATTATATAAAGGGACATAGGGCACTAGAAGTGGTAAATGTGTGAGTAAATACAAAACAAATTTTCATAATTTTTATGTTTCTTTCAAGGATATCCATGATCAAATGATCTGAATATTCCACTTAAATGGCAGAGATTGTCAGCCTGGATGAAAAAGCAGTGTCTATAAGAAAACCACATTGACTGTAAAGATAAGGTAAAAGATGGAAAGAGATATAGTATGAAAAAATTAATCATAAAAAATGGTGAGGTGGCTATTTTAATATCAGACAAAGTAGACTTTGGGACAAAGAAATGTTTCCAGAGACAAAGAGGAGTACTTTACGATGATTAAGGAAATAATCTATCAAGCAAACATAAAATCCTAAATGTGTATGTCCCCAATAACAGAGCTTAAAGTACAGGAAGCAAAAAGGGACAGAACAGAAAAGAAAAGAGACAAATCCATGATTATAGTTAGATTTCAATAGTCTTCTCTCAGTAATTGACAGAAAAGTAGACAGAAAATGAATAATGATACAGACTGCTAAAATAACACTATTAAGCAATTTGCTCAAATTGACATTTATAGAACATTCCATCCAACAATAGCAGAATACACACTCTTTTCAGCTGGACATGGAACGTTCACCAAGACAGACTATGTGTTAGGGCCAGAAACAAGTCTCAATCCATTTAAAAGGATTGAAGTTGTTAAGAGTATGTTTTCTGATCACAAGGGAGTTAAATGAGGAATCAGCAGCAGACAGATATCTAGAAGATATTACTGAAGTTTTACCGACCTAGACAAATACTCTATTCATTTAGAGGTCTTACATATTTCCTGGACAAATATTTTGTATATTATCAGTACTTCTTTCAAATAGCCTTGTTGAAATTGCTGGCTTATGCCTACCCTACCAAGTTCACCCAGTCTCTGTCTGTCTGTCTGTCTGTCTGTCTTTTTTAGAGCCGGGGTCCTCACTCTGTCGCCCAGGCTTGAGTGTTGTGGTGTGATCATAGCTCAGTGTAACTGTGAACTCCTGAGCTCAATGGGTCCTCCCAACTCGGCCTCCCAAATGCTGGGATCACTGGCGTGAGCCACCATGCTGGGCCACATTTTATCTCTTTCAGGGAGTGTCACGAGCCCCACTCCCCTGCTGCCCACAGGGCAGATCTCAGATATAAAAGGAAGCCTGGAAGTCTGATGTGTGAACTCGATGTGGGGGGTCCCCAGGCCCAGCCCTGGCTGCCTGCACTCTTCTCACTGCTTCCTGCAAGCAGTTCTTAGAAACAGCAAAGTCCTGTGATCCTGTTTCCACAGTCTTGGGCTAGAACCCAGGCATGAAAATAAATACATCCGTTGGAACAACAGGTCTCGGTGAATGGGGACAGGCCTCCTGGGAACCAGACAGTGGCCACACTAGTGGTCTCATATAATCTGCCATTTGCTGCATACAGGGACATACTATTCAGCTGTTACTGGAGCATAATTGTCTCATTTTTACAATGATAGAACTCATATCGTCTGCCACTCTCCTTGTCCTGCGTATTAAATTTTCACGGACATCTGCTTAATTTTTTTCAGCGGACTCCGGACATCTCCTGAAAGCAGTTGCTGTATTTTAGTTCATTTCCACGGGCAGCAGGAGAAGGAAGTTGAGAGGATTTTGAAGACCCAGGGGGGAGGACATGAGCAATATAAGCAGGGCAAACACAACAGAAGGCTTAATTATTTAGGAAGCAGCCGTGGTGTAAGAATGGCCTCAGAAAGAGCCAGACCCAGCTCTTAATCTTACCTGCTGTGAGATATTTGGCAAGTTTCTTATATCCTGAGCATTGGTTTCCCTATTTATAAAACAGGAACAAAAATATATACCTTGTGTATATATCCTAAGCACAATAGACTCCACACACAGAGACACACACTCATTTATCTATCTATCTATCTATATATATATATACACACACACACATATAATTTCATCTCATTTACTTAACGACATAGTATTTGTAAAATGCCTATATTCCTAGCACACAGTAAGTGCACAATAAACAGAAACTGCCTTCATTGCTTCCAAAGCCACTGTTAACAGTTTAAAACAATGAATCCCTGGTCTGAAAACACAGTGTCCCCTCTAGAAGGAGGAGTTCTAAAAGAATCTGAGAGGTTGCTCTTTTAAAACTTTTGCTTAAGGTAGAGGTAGAGAGGAGACATGATTTAAAATTAACAGAGCTCTGTTTAAGAAAAATGGAAAGATATTGTACAGTGTTTTCATAGGCAACCTGCTCATACCTGGATACTCTGGGAGACACAAGTAACTTCCTTATAGTGTTCTCATAGTTCTGCGGTTCTAACAGAAGCCCATTTTCTCTTAAAAGCAGATACTTCTCTGCTCCTATGCAATGGTGTCCCCTGAAGATAAATGCCTCATTTAGAGCTCTCTATACATTCTGTAGCCTGCACACACTTTCTAAATATAGTAGCCAGATGATTACTTAATTTAGCTAGAAATGGCAGATTGTTGACAAAGAATCCCTGCTGAGTTCCAGTGCCTGGAAACGCAGCTTTTATAAAGCAAATCATATCTGAAGAAATGACTAACAATGCCATTTGCTTCATATAGTGACATAATATTTAGCTCTGTCATTGGAGTATAATTGCTTTATTTTTACAGTGTTATACTCTATTGATAAATATGGATTACCTGGAACAAGTCAGTCCTGCGGCAGGAGGCACAGCGGTTGCAAAGAATGGAGGCTTTAGACCAGGAAACGATCTCACACCCAGATGGACCATCTGTTCTCCAACCCTTGATTACCCAAATGATATATGGTTACTTCATATATAGGATCAATTCAGAGAGGCTTATTTAACTGGCTTGCAATTTAATAAATATTAGATAAAGAAACATAAACAGTTAGTTTCACACAACAGCCAGAGATGCAAAGGGACCTGCAAATATCAATGTATTTTAAATCTTGTTGCCATTTTGCTACTTGGTCACAGCATGTGGAGGGGGTTGTCGGTGTTAGAATTAACATCACCCCTTCCTTCTCATATCCCCCGGTATGAGCTCCCCTACATCTATTTCCTCCTGGAGTTAGTGATTGTTTTTGATGACAGTGTGCATTATTCCTCAGAGTAGGGTGGAGAGAACTCAACTCCAGCTGGATTAAGCAAAAAAAAAAAAAAAAAAGGAACGTGTTGGCTCACAGAACTGGACAGTCTGGGTGTTCAGGCGGTCGGCTCCCTCTGCATGGCACGCTCTCGCCGGCTCTCAGGTTCGCTTTCCTCGTGAGTGGTCCACGGATACAAGGTGCCTATGGGCAGCACTCACAGCTTGAGGTCCCAGGACCAGAATAAATATATGAATGTTTCCTACAGCAGTTTAGGAAGCCCTCTGATTGTTCTAGCTCAGGAGGTGGGGTAAAGTGCTCGGTTTGGCCAGGCCTGATTTACCTGCCCCCCCCCCCCCCCGCCCCCAGTCCTGGGGCACTGGGCTGGGTGGGGAGGGAGGGAACCTTCCCAAAGCCTCAGGGACTGAGTAGGTCACTGTGGACTGAGGGAAGTGGTGCCCTGAAGGAATGACTGCTGGGCAGGCAAAGGAGATGGTGCTAACCACGTCACAGCAGGACAGGGGAGTGTCGGGAGAGCCGGGGTGCTGTGGGGACAGGTTATCTTGGATGCAGACGTGTTTCATGGAGGAGAGAGCATCTGAGACGGGGCTTGAAGATGGATAGTATTTACCCAGTTGAAGAAAATTCTCTTTATAAACTTTTCTTTTTATAAAAATAATTCCTTCAGCATCTGCATATGTGCACACTTGAAAAACAAGTTACTCTGTACAACACTGGGCTTCTAGAATTATTTTATGAATATGGCATTCTTTTTCTCAACTCTGTGAAGTCAAGGATCGTGCCTGATACTTCTCTGTATGGAACCCAGAGCAGCCACTCGACAAACACAGTGTACTTGGAGCTGGAGCTTTTCTGGCAAATCAACTGCTCGAGCTCATGCGCAGTGTATGTCTGCCAGGCCTCGATTGCCCTGTGTGTGTGCTTTAGGGTGAGGACAGGTGGCAGAGGAGACACTGAGTGGTGTTTATAAGGCATTGTCTTCACCATTTTTTTTTTAATTCCATGAGATGGTGTCAGCCTTTGCTTTGCTCTAATTGCCAATGCATATGACTTTGCCCTTAATCAGAAACAATGAACACCTACACCTCGAATTATTGCTAGAGAATAAAATCTCAAACTACTTTGTTCTGTTAAAAGCCCAGTGGTGCAAACTGTATCATCAGTGGATTCCCTAAAGTTACATACAGCGCTGACATCTAAATAGACATTGTAAATTGCCTGGCTGGACCAAGTTGGATAATTAAAGAGCTGTGTGCTCCGACTGGAGAGCATGGGATTCCTCCCCAGGGCTGCTTTTGGGAACAGTGCTTGGAGATTAAACCATCAGCTACATGCACGTATTTCCCAAAATCTGCTCCTGGGAGCACTCTGTCACACCGTGTCCCCCTCGTAAATTACTGCAGGAGAGAGTTTTCTCAGGAAAACTGTTCTTTCCTGAGCAACTACATTTTTTGTTTCCTTTCTTACCTTTCTTTTAAAAAAATCTGTTGGAGTTTGTCAATCTTTTAGAGGCATGTTTCTCTCTTTGCTTTGGCTAATTTGGAGGGTCAGAGACAAATTCATTGTCCACCTATAGCAACTGCATAGGACATTATGAAACCATTTTAAATACTAACCTAATGCTATATTTATCTTACTTTCCTGTACTTACTTTTATTTTGCTTGATTTCATCTATTTACTTAATCCTATTTGTCATATTTTAAAGCACCTCAAATCATTTTTGGAGGTGAGATATAAATAAATACATTTATTTTTAAAGCAATATGCCCAATATCTAAAGATTGAAAAATATCTTGTGTTCACAGACCAACCCTTAAGGAATATTTTCTTGGGTCCTCTGTGGCTCTTCTTCCCACAGAGGCCTTATGGTCAAGCTAAGGAGCTTTGGCGTCATGAATTGTTTTAACCAGAGGATCTGGAAATGCTCACTCAGCACCTCTAGGAAGCAAAAGTGCAAATGCAAGGAGAGCAGCGGGTGCGTAGGAAGTTGTTCTGATTTTGGCCAAATCTGGGTGTAACCAAGACCTCTTATTGGCAGTGGCCAGAATTCATTCTTAAGTCCAACAATCTCAGGGAAGCTGGGGTGTTCCTGGAGTGACCCCTCCCCTTCCAGATGGATCATCATTTAGTAAAGGAATCTTGGAGATTGAAGATTCATCTAGAACTCAAATCCTGACCTGAAATTCTTGTGGATAGCTTCCTGTAAGTGTTTTAGGGTCCCTAGTAATTAGGGCCATTTAGGAGTGGCCACAACATTTCAGTCTTCATGTTATAAAAGTAACCTAGGAATTTGCTAAACATCTATGAGCCAGTAATTAATTTTGTGTTGGTCAGGATCGCTGATACAGGATCACTGCTTCAGTTAGGATGGTCTTGGTTGTATACAAGAGAAACCCAACTCCAATGGGCTTAAACAATTATAGGGAATTTATTGGCAGAAAAATACAGAGTTGGGAGAGAATTGATCTAGAAGCACAACAATGTCCCTAGTGTCTTCCAGTCTGTGCCCTTCTCTGCTGTACCTTATGTGTGTGTCAGCTTCTTCTCAAGGCTGGTTCTCCTTACCGTTGCAGAATAGTTGCCAAAAACAACTAAGTTGTTAATTCCCATCTACGGGGAGAAGACACCAGCTGTCTCTCACCTGTCAGAGCTGCCTTCTGCTTAGACCAACTTGTGTCACATGCTCACCTCCAAACTAATCAGAGGGGACATGACTCAGGACACTCAGGCCCCAGCCACGGTAGGGCCAAGGACACCCAAACTGCATAGCTGGAAATTTTGAAGTATGGAAGAAATTCTACATATTCACTTAGCCTGACTTTTTATTCTAAGGATTAAGAGTTCTTCAGATTGATTTTGTGGAATCATTTCTATTGAATCTCTTTCCCTGGGGCCTTTCTGGCTCATAAATGGTCTCCCAAAGTATATCACAGCCTTTGTATTCGACTAAGAGTTTGCATGAATAATAAAATCTTCCCGGAGTAAACGAGCTCATATTTTTGCCATTTGTAAACTTTATTGCTATTATAAACTCAATGTTTTGCAACCAGAACTCTAGGCAGATCTTACTGATGGGCACTGTCAACAAGGCACCATGGACTTTTTTCCTTTTCAGTGTGATTTTCTTTTCATATAAAACATTAGTGTGGTTTTATATGTGTGGCAATCACTTCTCATCATAAATATCTCAGGATGCCACTTAGCAAGGCAAGCAGTGGTGTACATAATGCTATGCAAAGCGAAATCTGCACTCGTGGCTGAATGGCCCTCCCAGCACAGACCACAGACCTGGGCGAAATGTGCCCATCTCTGGAGAGATAAAGGCTTCAAATATGATGACGCTTAGAAACCAGTAAACTCTGGTGGAGGCTCTTCTCAGATACTTGGTCTTTCTTCCTTGACCCTCGGAATGGTCTAGAGTGAAACCCCCAGAACTGCCTTATCTGCTTCCCAAGTTTGCCTTTGGTTGATTCTCTCGAGAAACTTTTAGCTGTCCTCTAGGGCAAGTATTCCCAAACATGTACGTTAATCAGAATTGCCTGGTTTTTCCTTTTTCCTTAGTGATTTAAAAAATAATTATAATAAAATAATTCATGCACACAGAGATAAAATTTTAAATAGTACAGAAGAGAACAAAGTGAAAAGATAACTCTCCCTGCCTGCCTGGCCTCATCTCCTAATCATTTTTGAAACTACTTCTGTTTTAAGTTGTTCTTCCGGTGTTTACCTCCATAATATTAAAAAATATGTTTATACTTTTATTCAGAGTGTTCTTCAAAATATTTAACAACTGGTAAGGCATGTCCACCAACCAATCAGATCTGCTGCCTGTCCATGGTGCTGGAACAATCTCCTGGAAGCATCAGCTGTACCAGGCACTAACTTTTATTATATTTGCAGGGTTATGGGAAGCATGAAGGGGCATATTAATTTCCTGTGGCTGCTGGAACAAATTAATACAAATTTGATGGATTAAAACCATAGAAATGTAATGTTGCGCAGTTCTGGAGGCCAGGAGTGTCAGCAAGACCTCATTCCCTCCAAAGGCTCTAAAGGGGAATCCTTCCTTGTCCCTTCTAGCTCTGGTGGCTCCAGGCGTTCTTTGGCGTGTGGCTGCATCACTCCAACCTCTGCCTCGGTCTTCACATGCCCTCTCCTCGGTGTCTGTGTCTTCTCTTCTTTCTCTTATAGGGACACTTGTCATTGGATGATCTCATCTCAAGAACCTTAATCATATCTGCAAAGAAAGACCCTTTTTCCAAATAAGGTCACATTCAGAAGGTCTGAGGGTTAGTACATGGCCATGTCTGTTGGGGGCCACCATTCAACAGGGGGAAGAGAAGATTGTGGATGTGGCCTCTTTAGCAACTTGTACTGAAGTGTTTCAATACTTCAGCCACACTTGTTTATACAGTCTAAGTATAAACCTTGCCTTTATTTCTTGACTTATCATCTTTAACTAGTATCCATTGTTCTGCGACAGATTTTCAGACCCAGAACCATCTATATTTTTAAAATCTTCCCGGGTAATTCCGATGAGGCTGTCTTACCGACCACTACTTCGGGAACTATTGCTTTAGAGCTCTGATTCCCAAGTCTGGAGAAGTTCAGATCTCTAAGGGAGGTGGGGGAGGTGGTAGAGACAGAAATGTGTCTTGAAAAAGTATGTTTACCACTTAGGTTGTTTTATGCATTTTATCAATAACATTAAAATTATTTGGTTATTTAAAAAACCATTAGGGGAGGATTTATTTTTCTAGTTTTCCAAAAGGGGGTGTTTTGGAAGATATTTTTCAAAGAGCCATCAGATTCAGTAGCCCCAAGCCTCCAAAGATATGGCTTTACCCACAGGGAGGGGGGTAGTCTCCAGTTGCTGTTCCGTTTATTTATTTATTCCATCCCTACCACTGCTTTTCCTTCAAACACAATTTCTTAAACACACCAAAGAGGCAGAAAGTGAGAGCTACATGAAGTTTACTGAGTTCAGGCTGCCTGCAGCTGGTGCACTTTACTGGCGGGCTGTTGGCTCCCCTTGCTGTGGGGGCAGCAGCCCGGCCACGGTTCCTCCAGGGCAGGTAGAAGCTCCCCTTTCAGCTTCCCTGACCCCTGGGCAGGTGTGTGGGCAGCTCCATGGTGACGTGTGCCAGTTCTCTGCAGGTTACTCCATTGTTGGAGTCGGAGGCTGGAAGGCGCCGAGACTGAAGCGGGTTCCAGCAAGAAATAGGTGCAGGTTCCAGCTCATCTTCCCGGATTTGCCCTCCCCGCTCCATGTCCCTCTTCACACTCTGTTAGCCGGCCCTGCTGACTTCAGGCCCACCATCCGATGCAGGGACAGCAGATTTCCATAAACTGTTTAACCTGCTCCAATGATTGGGCACAGTCTAACCCCTAAAAACACCTCTTATACGAGCCGTAGTGGCTCTGTTTCTCTGACCAACCTGCTGGTACAGAATGTGAATGCTATTTTATTATTCTGTTTTTGTTGTTTTGAAAAGAATTCATTTTGAGAACTTAACTTCCCTACTGTATTTTCTTCTAAAATTTTTTTGAATTTATACATAATATTTATACATATTTGTGGGGTATATGTGATATTTTGTTACATGCATAGAATGTGTAATAAGTCAGGGTATTTAGGATACCCATTACCATGAGCATTTATCATTTCTGTGTGTTGAGAACATTTCAAGTCCTAACTTCTATTTTGAAATATGCAATACATCGTTGTTAACTATAGTCACCCTGCTCTACTATCAACCATTGGAATTTATTCCTTCTCTCTGTGTGTTTGTAACCATTAACCAACCTCCCTTCATCACCGCCCCATCCTTCCTAGACTCTGGTAATTATCATTCTGCTCTCTACCTCTGTGAGATCAACTTTTTTAGCTCTCACATATGAGGGAGTACATGTGATATTTATCTTTCTGTGTCTGGCTTATTTCACTTAACATAATGACCTCTAGTTCCATCCACATTACTACAAATGACATGATTTCACTGTTTTTTTTTTATAGCCGAATAGTATTCTATTGTGTAAATGCACCACATTTTCTTCATTCATCTGTTGATTCCACATTTTTGTTATTGTGAATAGTTCTGCAGTAAACATGGGGGTGAAGGTATCCCTTTGATACACTGATTATCTTTCCTTTCTATAAATACTCAGTAGTGGGATTACTGGATCATATGGTTGTTCTATTTTTAGTTTTTTGAGGAATCTTCATACTTTCCATAATGGCTATACTAATTTACATTCCCACCAGCAGTGTATGAGATTTCCCTTTTCTCTGCATCCTCACCAGCATCTGTAATTTTTGTTTTTTTAATAATAGCAATTCCAAACTGGGGTAAGATAATACCTCATTGTGGTTTTTGGTTTTTTGTTTGTTTGTTTGTTTGTTTGTTTGTTTTGATTGTTGTCGTTGAGACAGGGTTTCAGTCTGTTATCCAGGCTGCAGTGTAGTGGTGCAATCATAGCTCACTGTAACCTCGAACTCCTGAGTTCAAATGATCCTCCTGCCTCAGCATCCTGAGTAGTTAGGACTACAGGCATGTGCCACCATGCCCAGCTTATTAAAAAAAAAAAATTTTTTTTACAGATGGGATCTTGCTATGTTGTCAGGCTAGTCTCTAATGCCTGGCCTCAAGCAATCCTCTAGCCTCCGCCTTTCAAAGTGCTGGGATTACAGGCGTGAGCCACCACATCCAGCCTCATTGTGGTTTTGATTTGCATTTTCCTGATGATTAGTGATGTTAAGTATTTTTTCATATACATGTTGGCCATTTGTATGTCTTCTTTTAAGAAATATCTTCATGTCCTTTCCCCACTTTTTAATGGAATTATTTGTTTTTTGTTTTTTGGTTTTTTTTTTTTTTTTTTTTTTGCTGTTCAGTTGTTTAAGTTCCTTGTATATTCTGGATGTTAGTCACTTCTCAGTGACTGAGTGAGAATGAATTGCAAAATGAATATTTTGCAAATATCTTCTCCCATTCAGCAGGTTGTTTCTTTACTCTGTTGATTGTTTCCTTTGCTGTGCAGAAGACTTTTAGTTTAACACAGTCCCATTATAGTCCCATGTTTCTGCTTTTGTTTTTGTTGCCTGCTTTTGGGGTCTTAGCTATAAAATCTTTGCCTAGATCAATATCTTGCAGTGTTTTTCCTGTTTTCTTCTAGTAGTTTTATAGTTTGGGGTCTTTACATTTAAGTTGTTAATCCATTTAGAGTTTGACTTTGTATATGGTGAGAGATGGTGATCTAGTTTCATTCTTCTGCATATGGATATTCAGTTTTCCTAGCACCAGTTGTTGAAGAGAGTGTTTTTTCCCCAGTGTATGTTCTTGGTGCCTTTGTTGAAAATTATTTGGCTGTAAATATGTTGGGTCATTTCTGGGTTCTCTACTGTGTTCCATTGGTCTATGTGTCTGTTTTTATAGCAATACCATGCTATTTTGGTTAATATAGCCTTGTAATATATGAGTGTGTGTGTGTGTGTGTGTGTATGTATATATTTTTTTTTGCAAGTGTGGGCCTGTCACACATCCTGAGTGCGTTGGTGTCATCATGACCTCTCCAGCCTTGCTTTTCTTCTTGTCCATCTTGACCTCCAGAGTTTTAACTTTATTATTGTTATTCTTTTTTTTAATCCTGTGTCCACTTCTGGCTCCATTTGACTTTCCCTTCAGGTCAATCTCAAGCTATTGACATCCTTTGCTATTTACTTTCTCTGCTCCCACTTTCTTCACTGCCAAGCTTCTTGAAAGGGTAGCTTACACTGCCTATCTCAGTTTTCTCTTTTCTGACATCTTTTTGACCCAGGATCACCTCTCTTGCATTCTGGAAGGTCACAAAGATTTCCAAAGCCTAAAACCCAATGGATCTTTGCATCAGAGCTTATCCTCCCTGACCTATTTACAGAATGTACCATAATTTCCTAACTCTACTCAAAAAGCTTATTTTTCTTCTCTTTCACAATATTATATGACCTCCTCCCATGTCTCTAGCTGTTCCTGCTCTGAATTATTCACAAGCTTTTTTTGGGGGGGTGATTATTCCCAAGCTCTCCAAGCAGGCATCCCCGGGGGAAGATGTGCCATATGGTAGTATGGTTATTTGTGGACTTCCCATGCTAGGTTGCATATATTTTGAAACAGACTTTTGCCTTACTTAACATTGTATCTCTGAGTATTGAATAATAATTTTTATTACATTTAAAAAATCTTTAAAATTTTTTGTGAAATTATCTGATTCTCCTCACCTAAACCCCAGAAGTGCATTTCTGATTTGAATACATAAGTCACTGAGGGGAAAATAGCATTCAGTGCAGTGTGCAGAAATTTCCTTTATAGTCAGATTTTCAGGATTTTATTTATTGTTTCATAAGAGTACTAAAGTAAAACTTAATATAAATCAGTTTAATATAGACACTAATACCTAGTTCTTCTGAGTTAGACTACTATTTCTTATCTTCTAAACCAACAAATTGTCCTCTCAACTTTGCATCTATGCTTGAAATCTTACCCATTCTTCCCGGTTTAGCTCAAATAAAAAAATCCTACTGTATTATAGATTCTTTTTTAAATGCTCCTTAGTTGAAAACTCTCTCTTACCTCCTTTGAAATTCATATAGTTATTCATTTTTTCCCTCTGATGACATTATTAGGTTATAATTATTTTCATACTTGCTTTCTATCTTCTACTATTCAAGTTCCATGATGTCAAGGTCAATAGTTCACTTTTTTGGGGGGTGGGGCAGCTCTAAACTTTGCATGTCTTAGGTATCCACTAAGTGTTTTAAAATTTAAATCAAATGGACAGATTTTTAGAAACAGGCTTGAGACTGCATCATAATTTGGGAAGAGGGACCAATTAACTAAGTGCAACACCAAAGCCACCTGCAGAAGATGGGACAAAACAAGGTCATTTCTGGGTGGAATCTCTGGCATCTTTTTTCCCACTTGAGGCTAAAAGCTCAGGCACAAAACTCATGAGGATTCCTAAGGATGAGCAACCTCCAAGAAAGTTTTAATAATTTCAGCTTGGGGATCTCATTTGAGTATTCAAGTGAAATCTTAGCTATTTCTTGAAATCCCATTATTTCTTGAGCTTAATAGAAAAGCAGAAAATAATCTGGTGAGAACTTTTCAAAAAAACATTTAGAAGTTCTATTTATAGCTGTAGAATACCCCAAGACCCAGAATATCTCTCATGCTACTTCATCCTTCCCTCTCCCCCACACGGCTAGGTCCTTACCTAGGTTGGGACATAAACGTAATTAAAGGAAATAAAGACAATCTATTAATAGCTCTTAAAGGATTCCTTGAAACAAAAAGAACCAAATTCCCTCTTTGCTCCCAGTCTGATCAAAAGATTTTCCCTCTTATTTGAAACAGAGAGGATCATCCATCTTTGCTTAAAATATGGACATTTTTTAAGACTGAAGGTCAGTCTGGAGTATCAGATGGAGACAACAGACCAGCTCAGATAAGAGTTTCCAAAGCTATCCATCACTTGAATAAAAGCCAAGCAGCAGGTATTGATCCTAATCCCAAAGACAGCTTGAAAGGAGGAGGTAAGGTCACAACATAGTGGTTACTCAGGAATATGAAAAGGGTGAGATTGTGAAGAAGGCAGGCGGAAAGCAGAAACTCTTATGTACCGGATAGAAAAGACACTCATGAGACAAGTCAAGTATGACCTGAAAGCCCTGTGGGTACCTTTTTATCACCCAAATCAGGGAAATCAAAATGGAAACCAGTGGGCTTGGGTTTCCAGGCAGAGAAGATCTTTAACCAGGGTGAGTCAGAGAAGAGGATTAGACTCTAAGACCATGAAAGTGACATCATGTTGATGACTTTGGCACAGCAAGATTGCAGGCCTCCTGTTAACATGCAGGTCCTTGTTCTCCAGGCCACACTCTGTCCTGGTTCTCCCCCTACCTTTTGGGGTCCTTATCTGCTTTGTAGACAGTTCTACAAAGAAACACTAAATTTTAAAGTTTCCACTTGCCCCACTACCCTTCTCACTTTATGTGCTTTCTTGGACTCCCCCAAACTGTGTACTAAGTGCAAATCTCAGGATAAAAACTCATGTGTGGAAAATAATGTAGGTGTCCTGATTTTTCTGTAACTTAATTTCTGTTTTGCATCATCATTCTACTGAAGTGGTAGAAATTTAATCTTAGTCATTTATTCCCAGTCTAGGGTTTCTTCTTCCCAGACAAAAATCTCTGCAAATCTAAGAGCCTGCCTGCTGTAAACTCACCATGCAGTACCTGGCACTTGTGGCTGCTGCAGGACTCCCCTCCCCAGGGCCACTCAGCTTCTATATTCCCAACACTTTCCTTCCCTCCACCTTTGCTCTCTCAACATAGCCTGAGCACATAATTTCTGGTCTCTGTGTTGTCTGGGTAGTAGATATGGGAGGGTGATCATGTTCTTTAAACTCCTAAATGTTGTTATTAAAGCCTTAATCTTTTTGTGTTCCTTTCAGTATATAGGCTGTCAAAATACAAAATTCAAGAAGAATCTCCTAGGATAGTAGAGTTCTGCCCTGTCAGAGACATGATCTCAGGGCAAGGGTCAAATGGGGCAAGAGCCAGAGGAAAAGGGAAATGGCTGGGAGGGACAGGGTGGGTATGGGGGAGCACATGGCTAACACTTCCAAAATGGAATCCTCTAGCAGCAACTGCAGAGGCCAACAACATTTCCACCCCATGGATCTGTTTGTGACTCCTGGCATCTTGTGTTAAGGACAACTTGCCTTCTTTGATCATCTCCCTTTTTGGCCTCCTTGAGAGAAGCCACCCATTGACCACCCCTCAGTCTAATCCTGCTCTTTCTCTCCTTTCCTCCACAAACTCTTACAAGGACTGTATCCATCTTTATACTGGTCATATGTTTGCATTAGAGCAGTAGAAGGAGCCATTGTTGATGGCTAGAGATACATATGAATAAATTCCACATCTCATGCCTCATTCCCACCAGACACTGAGATGTTCCACGTAAGGTAATTATTCTTGAGACCTGAAGCTTGCCCACGATAACTTGTGCATTGTTAATAAAGTTAGCCATTGATAGAGTTTTATGCTTATAAAGCAACTTTTTATCGTGGTAAAACATACATAATACAAAACTTACCATTTCAACTATTTGTAAGTGTACAACTTAGTTGCATGAAGTACGTTCACGTTGTTGTGCAACCATCACCACTATCCATCTCTAGAATTTTTCTTCTGCCCAAACTGAAACTCTGTACCCATTAAACAGTAACTTGCCATTCCTCCTTCCCCTAGGCCCTGCTAACCACTATTCTGCTTTATGTCTGTGAATCTGACTATTCTATGTACCTCACATAAGTGGAAATTATATGATATTTGTTTTTTTGTATGTGGCTTATTTCACTTAGCATAATGTTTCCAAGGTTCATTCATGTTGTGGTATCTGTCAGAATATTTTTCTCATTAAAAAGGAATAATATTCCATTATATATACACACATGCATAGATTATATATGTACACATATATATACATACATACACCAGATTTTGCTTATCCATTCATTCGTCAATGGACATTTGGGTTGTTTCCACGTTTTGGCTACTGTGACTAGTGCTGCAACGAACGTGGGTGTACACATATCTGTTAAGTTCTGCTTTCAGTTCTTTTGGGTATATACCTAGCAGTGGAATTGCTGAATCATATAGCAATTCTATGTTTAATTTTCTGAGGAACTGCCATACCATTTTCCACAGCATCTCCACCATTTTACATTTCCACCAGCAATGCACAAGGGTCCCAGTTTCTCTGCATCCTTGCCAATGCTTTGTTTTCTGTTTCGCTTTGTTTTATAATAGCCACCCTAATGGGCATGAAATGGTATCTCATTGTGGTTTTGATTTGTATTTCCCTAATGATTAGTGACATTAAGCATCTTTTCATGTGCTTATTGACCATTTGGAGAAATGTCTATTCAAGTCCTTTGCCCATTTTTTAAATTGAGTTGTTTATTTATGTATTTGTTGTTGTGATATAAGAGTTCTTTATACACTCTGGATAATAATTAGAAAATGAAGCGTTTTGGATATTTATTACCTTTATTATTGTTTTTAATATAATTCTTTTAATAAATTTATACAGTTTAATTTATAATAAAGGCCACATTTCACAACCAGTTCACCAAATTCCTGAAAATTTAACAATCAGCTCTGGCAAGCTGGGACCAACCAGCTCCAGCACACCTCTGGCGTTAATCGACTACTTTGCAATGAGGATTATAAAGTCATAAAATGTATTATCCCTAAGAATTTGAACAGACTGAACATACAAATAGAGTTTTTGAAGGTTCAGATTAATGAATAAATGGCATGCATGATCAGTTACTAATGAAAACAAATATTTGGCTGGTACTCGGTAGAATATTAGATAGCTAAAGATTTCTGGGTTTCCATTTTATGCCAGGCACTATGATAAGCTCTTTATTGTCATTATCTTGTTGAATCCTCATGAGAGCCTATGGGCAGGTGCTATTATTATCTCCATTCTGTAGATGGGGAAACTGAGGTTTAGGGACGTTCACATGTTCAAAGACACATTAGGTTTTGAGCCCATTTCTGTGCGATGCCGTGCTTTCAAGAATTCCCTATTGAAAACCCACTGTTGACTGGATGATGAGCAGCAAGGGGGACTGAGGGGGGACAATGTGGCTGGCTGGAGACTGAAGGGGACCTTGGTACGAGATGAAGCTAGAGATACCTGGATGGCTCCACCATGCACAAGCTTCTAGGCTGTACTGAAGAGTTTGGTCTTATACAGGAGCAGTGAAAGCCACTGAAAGGTTTTAATTGTGGGGCATGAAGTGTGTTCAACTCTGCCCTTTGAAGGAACTTTCTGGGAAGCGTGGCTCAGTGTGCACAGGAGACTAGTTAAAAGGCCAATGCAGCCAACCTGGCAAGGCAAGAAGAGAGCTTAGGCTGGGGTGGCGCTGGTTTCTGGTTTCTGTGGTTGGACGAATGGGGGTGCCCTTCTCAGAGACAGGAAACAGAGCAAGAGAAGCAGCCCGCAGGGGAAGTCAAGAGTTGAATTTTGGACATACTGACTGTGGGGTTTCTCTAAGAGTTTCAAGAAGAGAAGTTAAGTGAGAAATGAGAGACTCAGGCATTTAAATTCTGGGAAATTTTCATATGTCATATCTTTTATAATTTTGTTATCTTCATTTTCTCTATTCTCTATTTTTGGGAATTTTATTCATCATATGTAAGAGCTTAGAGTTGAGCCTCTAATTTTTTTAAAAAATACCATTTTTTTGGCTATCCTCCATATCTGTATTTTTATCCAAGTTTCTAGAAGAATTCAATTATATAGAGCGAAACTTCTACTCAATTTTATTAATTTCAGGTAATTTTAATTTCCAAAAAGTTTTTCTTGTTCTCTGACTACTCTTTTTTCCTAGTATCTTGGATTTGTTTCATGAATGCATTATCTCAATCAGAAGTTGGCTTCTTTTTTTTTTTAAGGTTCCGTCTGCTCTTTTGTTCCCTGTATTGCCTATGCTTCCTTTTTCTGCTTGCTTGTTTTGGTGTCTACCCTGGTCCTCCAGTGTCTGCTGTCTTTCATTTCTCTTAAAGACTGAGGCCCTAGACCACTCTTTGAAAATCTTGCCCTGGGTGGGGCAGGGCTTGCTGTGTGGTGGTGTTGCCGTGAGGTGGTCCGGCTTTCAGAGCTTTTTTTGGTGGGGAGATTCCTAAACGTCAGGTTCTGAGGTCTTTTCTCAGAGGCTGTTCAGTTCTTTAAGAGTCCTCCCGTCTCCTGCTGGAGAAGCCTGGCTACTGGCGCCCCGGAAGCAGGACAAGGCCAGGGGCTGAGTCTCCCATAGTCCCATACACAGATTTTTCAATTAATCCCTTCATTTGAACTCAAGCCTCACTGCTGATCTGAAGCCTCTTTTGTTCAATTTTTCCAAATCAACCTCAACTCTCCCATGGGCTTTGTGGTGGGAGGTGGGGATGGAGGGAGATTGGTTCGCTGCTCATGGGTCCACCTCGGCAGCATTTTTACTTGTCACTTCCTCCCCTCTGCTAAGTCTATTACTAGCTTCCCAACCTCATTTTCATCTTCAAAGTACTTGTTGAAATCTCTCTTCCACTTTTGTCTTCTTTTTTGTCCTTTATGTCTTGGTATGTTAATACCTTTTTTATTCCTTTATTGTCACTTTCGGGAAGTTTGAGGAGGAAAAGGAAAGAAATGAATGTTTTAATTCTGCCACATATAACTTGAAGTGTCTCTCCTTTTTTTCAGTTTTAAGATTTGGAATCTATATAAGTATTAAAAAGATTATAAGCTATATACTAATTATCAGTTATCAAAAGGAATAACTTCTCATTCATAGGAATCACAGTTACCAAAAACAAACCAAAAAAAAAAAATAAATAAATTTAGGTTTTTTCCCCTCCCTCTAATCCTCCAATCATACTATGATAAAAGATGTACTATTAATTGATCAAACACTATAATCACTGTATATTTGTAGGTTAATCATCAGCAGGAAATAGATTCTAAGAAACAATCTACCTTTTTAAATTTTTAGAAATTTTCCTACGATAAGCTTTTGAGTGTCGGATGTGTCAAATTCCCAGGATCGTCTTAGGCTATTGTGAGTTTATCTGAGACAAGTAAAGTAATTTTGAGCAAAGTGCTGTGCCCTAATCATACACATTTCCTCTGATGGATACATCGTGGTATGCTTTCCATCTAGTTAGGGGGTCGAGCAGCACTTTTGTTGGCATTTGAAGTGAGGGGCTCATCTGAGGACCCCTGAAAACGGTGAAGGAGCTGGACTTGCAGTAAAAAGCACAAGGTGCCTATGGCGCAGTTCCGGATAAAAGCAAGAAATTAGCTGCCACCCACACCAAAGGAGCCGAGTGACTCAGGGCAAGCACTGCATCGTTCTGATTGAAGTGGAGGAGAAGACAGTAGAAGGGCTTCTACTTGGTATCTGAGTACCAGGGAAGTCAGAGAGAAAGGAAAAAGCTTTCAGCGCCTCAAGAGCTGTTAACAAACCTGGAAAAGGAAAGAGAAGTGGGCAAAACTGTGCTGCCTGAAAGTTTTATTGAAAAGAGAGAGAGCTTTATACACAGGGTGAAGAAATGACGTTCTTAGAGTTCAGCAAAGATGATAATGAAAGTTACAGGTACGAACTGGGTGAAAATAGTACTTACTAGTCACAAATTTTTATAGAAAGCTACCTGTAGTGTTCAATTCTTAATGAAATACAATGGACTTTAAAGAGAACCAGTTTTAAAATATTGCCTTGGGGAGATATTGATCAAAGAATACAAAATTTTAATTAGCGAGGAGGAATAAGAAAAAAATTATATAGCCAATATAGAAAAAATTACTTTGGAACATTGATAAGAAAATATTCTGGTCTTGAGGAGGCATACTGGGTATATTTAGTGATGAAGAAATGAACAAGTTATTCTGTCTGAGAGGGACTTGGGAAAGTCAATTTCAGAAAGAACTGCTGACAGGTTTTTGTTGACAAAATTTTCCAAGAGGAAAAGATGAGGAGAAAGATGTCAAGGTTGAATTTTTTTTTTCTCCAGTCAACAACTGACTCCTTTGGGAATGAATTCTCATAATAACAGTATTTGTGGTAAATTATTTTTATTAGTAAAGGGGGGAATCTGTCTATTGATTTTTTAATGGGCAATACCTAGTTATCAGATGCTTCAAAAACTCATTGGTTTTATCCATAGACACTGTGAATTAAGAAGTTAGAGAATGAGGAAATTCTACAATATCGAGCAGTTTAATGATATTTTTATTGTATGGTCGGTATGAAAGAAAAATAAAAATATCGTTATAGAGAGTTTTAAGGACTACAGTAAAAGCAGGTTTATTCCCCATGCTAACAGCCCTCCTCAAGTTCTCCATCAATTGCTACATCTCTATATCTGAAGAGCAATGCTTACTGGGGTTTATAAGAAAGACCTTGAGGTAGAGTGAGTTCCCAAAAGAGTTAACTTGAGTTTATACAGAACTATACAGGTCTCAGAATTAGAAATATTCTATTGTTGAGAGTTCTTGCATTCATCTTCCTGAAAAATGATACTGCTAGTGGAAAGGGCGTATCCCCTCTGATCTGACTTAAAAGCATGGTGCAATCCTCCTGTTCAAAGATTCTCTGCCCCAAGATTTCCAGAAATGACCTCAATCACCTTATTTAGTGAACTATGAATGATATACTTAGATACTGGAAAGCTTACTAAAGTGCATTTGGTGGCTCAACAAGATCACACAGTGACCAACCACCTGATAACATCCTAGAGCACAAAACACACTACTCAGTTTCTACTTTCATGATTCCTGCTAATTTTTCCAGTAGCAAAGCAGAGGGTGAAGGAAGAGCTCCCTCAAGGCAATTAACATGGAAGGGCTTCTTTAGGGAGGAGTCTCAGTTTTCTTTGAAGGGATTTGGTGGAAGGTTGGGGGGACCATTTTGGGGGTACTTTTATAAAACATATAGATGTTTCTTACGCTATCATCTTTTATTTCTTTCTGTCCTTCCTTTCTTCCCTTTCTCCCTCCCTCCTTTCCTCCCTCCCTTCCTTCTCCCTACCCCATCTTTCTATCTCTCTTTATCTCTCTCTCTTGCTTCACATGTTTTTTAAACAATTGCCCTTAATGAATGTGTTCCAGTTGTCTAATGCTGCGTAACAAACCACCCCAACCCTAGTGACTTATAAGGACAACAGAAAAGCTGACCATGGATTGTAATAAATGAATGGCCCACGAGCAAGTCTACACCTCTCTGAAGATTTGCCATTCCAAATCAGGGCTCTGCCAAGCTGCCTCCAGCCCTGGTTTTATTCTATAGCTATCCCCCATCCCCAAGCCTTTTGTCAATCAAGCTGTTGAGCACTCTGCTTCTTCAAAACAGAAAGTCTTCCTCCATCTCAAGTGCTGTCCCGTCAGGCAATTAGAGACCTACGTGACTTTAAAGTATATGACCCAATCCTACTATGTACTGGATATTTTATCCTTTGATCTATTACCACATTTTTACAAAGGCAAAATGGCTTGACTGATGGCCACGTACAGAACTATAGAATCTTACAACTTGAAGGGGGATACAAAGTCCCATAATGTTGAGTTTAATCCTAAATCCACAAAATTAAAAGGCATATGTTCTATATGTTTCTTAAGATAGAAGATTGCAACCATCCCTTGAGCACTGGCTGATTTTTTTTTATCAGTTTTATTTAAAGATTGAATAAAATGTGTGGTTATAAAATTTTAAACAAATCTTATTTCACTTCTGATGAAAGTTGCCCTTGAAAGAAATCTCTTGAAGAGGCTAAGCACTTATTCAGAGTATGTTTTGATTATTCAAAATATTTGCCTTTTGAATTGCTCTCAGAACTTTTTACTAGAGTGGCTTTTTTAATTTGCTCATCTATGTGCTTTTTCCATTCTCTCTCTCTTTTGGGCATCACTGGTTAGCCCTATTATCCATCCCCTCCCCTACTGCTTTGGTTCTGCCACTTAAGCCTACAGCTTTGTGCGTAGTAAAGATAAGAGAAACTCCAGAGAAGACTCGAGGTCCTTGGAGGAGGTAGAGCCTTATCTAAGAATGGAAATCAAGAGGAGCATTTCATTAAGCAAATAACAAACAGATGGTCTAGAAAAAGTTCATTTCAAAGTGCTGATTTCTATTTTAAAGATTGTAAATACTTTGGTGCAACTGACTTCCAAGATTGGAGACACTTAATAAATAATTGAGTGTTTATTCATTCAGCATAGTTCTACATGTTGGGTATACATCAGTGGATAAGACAGAGAAAGTCCCTGCTCTAGGGAGAAGAAAGACAATAAATAAACAAAAAGAAAATATCAAATGTAGTTAAATGGTAAGGAAAGAATTAAAAACAAGATGTTGTAATAGAGGGCAACTGAGAGGTAACTTTGGATTGGGGTGAGGGAAAGCCTCACTGAGGATGGGGAATGTAAGCTGAGATCTGAACGAGAAGCAGCCCATGTGGTTATTTAAGGGAAGAGCATCCCAGTGGATGGAGCAGCTGGTGCAAAGGCCCTGAGGCAAGAACAGAAAGAAGGACAAAGTGAAACGAGCACAGGGGGAGGGAACTGAGAAGGGCAGGCAGGGGCCAGATCATTAGGGCATGGGTAGGCAGAGTAAGCAGTGTTTGGGTACAATGACAGAGTGGCATGTTATGACTTCTATGGTAAAAAGTCACTGGAACTTGGAAGCAAGGAAGATATCCTTCAACAGATGATTGGGTAAACAGATGGTGGTACATTCATACCACAGAATGTTATTCATTGGTAAAAACAAATGAGCTATCAAGCCAAGAAAAGACACAGAGAAACCTGAAATGCATATTGATAAGTAAAAGATGCCAATCTAAAAAGGCTACACACTGTTATGATTCCAACAATATGACATTCTGGAAAAGATTAAAAAAAAAAAAAACTATGGAGACAATGAAAAGATTAGTGGTTGCTAGGGGTTTGGGGAAATGAAGGAGGGATGAATAGTTGGAGCCCAGAGGTTTTTCTAGGGCGGTGAAACTATTCTGCATGACACCGTAATAGTGAAAACATGTCATTATATATTTGTGAAAACCCACAGACAATAGGAGTGAGCCTTAATGTTAACTACAGACTTTAGTTAATTATAATGTGTCAATATTGACTCATCAATTGTAACAAACGTAACTTCTTAGTCCATTTTATGTTGTTATAACTGAATACCACAGGTAGGGTAATTTGTAAAGAAGAGAGGTTTATTTAGCTCATAGTTCTAGAGGCTGGGAAGTTCAAGAGCATGGCACTGGCACCTGGTGAGGGCCTTCCTGCTGGGTCGTGACATGGTGAAAGGCATCACATGGCAAGAGAGCAAGAGTGTGTGTCAACTCAGGTCTCCCTTCTTCTTATAAAGCACCAGTCCCGTCATGGGGGCCCCACCTATAATCAACATATGAATTTGGGGATTAAGTTTCCATGAAATTTGGGGCACATTCAAGTCAGAGCTGTACCATACTAATACAAGACATTAAAAATAAGGGAAACTGGGGGAGGAAGGAGAAGAGGGATGGTGAGAAGATACACAGGAACTCTCTAATTTTCACTCTAATTTTCACTCAATTTTTCTGTAAACCTAAAACTGCTCCCAAAATGTTAATTAGATATTTTAAGTCACTGGAGCTGATATTTAATAACTGGATAGTAGAGGGAAGAGTGGTTGCAGGAAGATCTATTTGGAGGCAATTGCTACAGTCCGGGTGAGGGGTATATGGCCTGAACGTAAGGGGAGAGGGAGAGAGGAGATGGAGAAAATGGACATATCTAGAGTATGTTTTGGAAACTGGGCAGACAGGACTTACTGATGGCCCAGATACGAAGGCAAAAGAAAGACAGGATTTGGAGTTTAAGCAACTGGGTGAATGGTGATACTCTTTACTGAGGTAGGGAAAGGTGAGAAATTCCTATCAGACACACCCATTCAGACATGAGTGGGTGGGTAGATATACAAATCTGAAATTCTGAGGTGAGGTCAGGACTGAAGAGAGAGATCTGGGAGTTATCAGAATATGAATGATGCTTAAACCCACAGGACTGGATAAAATCAACAAGGAAGGGAATGTAGATAGAAAAAGAAAGTGGACCCAGCACCAGCTGCTCAACATTTCAACACAGAAAAGTAGAACAGGCAGGAATCTGCAAAGGAGCAGCCAGTAGGTAGGAGAAATCTAGGCAAATGTGGTGTCAAAAAGCCAAGAGAATTCTTCCTGCCCTGAAGAGTTCTACCTAGGCTCAAGTCTTTGAGCTGGAGTTATTCACAAACACCCATTCAGACAAAACAGACTCTTTCAGACAGCAGGCTCTCCACATTTTCCCAGGTCAGTTCTGCTTTCATTCACAGAGGTACTACAATGGTTCTCCTCTGTGAACTGAGGCCCTGCCCTTGGGTCCTCACATTAAGTCTTCCTTTTGGGGGAGTTACACAGTGTGTCTGTTTAGAGCAGGGGTTGGCAAAGTATAGACCCCATTGGCCTGCCTACTGTTTATATACAACCCATAGCTAAGAATGAATGGCTTTTATATTTTTAGATGGAAGAATATTTTGTGGCATGTGAAAATTGTAAGAAATCCAAATTTCAGTGTCCAAAAATAATATTTTATTAAAGCATAGCCATGCTCATTTCATCAGTATTTTCTATGGCTGCTTTTGCATTACAACAGCAGAAGTGAGTTGCTGGGACAAGCCTGCAAAGCCTAAGATATTTCTTACCCAGCTTTATACCAAGAAAAAAAGCTTTTTGATCCCCAATTTAGAGCACAAAATCTCAATTACTATGTGTGAGGGATGTTGGGATACTAGCTTATCTATCCTCATCATGGATTCTGTTGAACACAGTTGAAGTTGAAGTCTTTTTTTTTTTTTTAATGAGGTCACCATATTTTACACACCTTTATACTACTCATAGGGCCATTTCATTCAAATAATGACATCTGGATTTCTGCTTCTCGTCATGACTTCTCCCTTGAGTTTCTTGTTGGACATCCAACTGCCTGCTAGATATATCCACTTGGGTAGTCCTTAAAATCAACATGTTCAAATGGAACTAGTTACCTTACCCTGAAAACCTGTTTTACTTTACTATTCCTTAGTGTGATATAAAATATATTAATATCTATATTTGGTCTTTGCCCCCAGTTCCTGGCACAGAGCTTCAAAAACTCTTGGCATTTCCTGAGGGATAGGAGTGTCTTTTGTTATTTGCTCCTTTCAACCACACCTGAGTTTGTGCTAATGCAGTGACTCCTGGTGGGCCCTTGGATAGCTTCAAGAGAGGGGCTGGCTGTGCGGGAGAGCCCAAGATTGGGATTAGAGGGCTGGAACTTTCAGCCCCAGCCCCTGACCTCCAAGGAGGGGAAATTGAGTTCAATCACATGGCCAGTGTTTTAACTAATCATGCCTACCCCGTGAAACCCCAGAAACCGAGAAAAATCCTGAAACAAGGAGATCCTAGTTGGTGAATGTATTGATGTACTACTGGGTACTCCATGGAAGCAGAGGCTCCTGTGTTCAGGACCCTTCCAGACTTGCTCTATGTACCTCTTCCTCTGGCCATTCGTTTGTATCCTTTATAATAAAACAATAATCCCTAAGCATAGTGCTTTCAGTGAGTTCTGGGAAGCAGTTTAAGTAAATTAGTATAACTGAAGTGACTTGTGGGAACCCTAAAATTTGTAGCCAAGGTGAAGTCTGAGTTGCATGGGGACTCCACTTGTGGTTGGTGTCTGAAGCGGGGACAGTCTTGTGGGACTGAGCCCCTTAACCTTTGGGGTCTGTGCTCATTCCGTATAGTGTCAAATTGAGTTGAATTACAATGCACCCAGTTGGTGTTGGAGAACTAGTGTTAGAATGTACTTAAAAGCTTCACCATCCAAGTGATCATCCAAGGTAGAAATCTAAGTTATTTCAGACTTACTTAGTCCATGCTCCACATTCAATCGCTAAGTAATGCTGATTTTCCTTCTTATGTATTGACTCAGCCTCCCTACCCCTGACCCCTCAACTGCCTCTCCACTTTCATTGCCCTGGTTTAGACACTCAGCAACTTTCACATGGGCTGTTACAGTAGCAGCCCAAGGGCAGCAGTCTTGCCCCATCTTAATTTGATCCACCATGTTTTAACTAGTGATCTATTGAAAAATGCAGATCTTATTTTCAAAAAAGATTGTTTTCTAGTACATTTTATTTATTTATTTATTTATTTTTATTCTTATTTCAGCATATTGTGGGGGTACAAAAGTTTAGGTTATATTGCCCTTGCCCTCCCACCCCCCGGGTCAGAGCTTGAAACGTGTCCATCCCCTAGACAGTGCGCATCGAACTCATTATGTATGCAAAAGATTTTTAAAAATACAGATATTCTCAGGTGTTAAAACCATTTAAACACTGTCCCCTACCAATAGCTATGGTTCTCAAACCTGGTGTAAGACACAATCATCCATGAAGTATTTGAAAAATATGCTATGTGGGCTGCACCCCCATCAATTCTGAGATCTCGCTAGGACCTACCTGAAGGGCATGATAGGTTTTTCCTGTAGTTTTTGCATTAGACAATTCAAGTATTTTTTCTCAACTATTTGGAATTCATGATGGTAAAAAATTAAATCATGGAATTTTTGAGTTATTTATGTGACAAGTAAAAGAGTAAAATCTTCCATCCCACCACTTAAATAACACTTTATGGAATTTAATCATTCAGAAACATTCAAAGTACAAGTATCTGGCAAGCCTTCTACACCCAGTCTTTTTTTTATTCAGACTGCAATTTGATGACTGATCAAAGCTTGAAAAATGTGAGTTCAGGTTTCCAAATCTGGCTGCATCTTACCTGGGGTAAACCCTACCCCAAGACGTCTTTAAACTGTCAAAGGAATGCATGTCTTAAGTAACGGGAGGGACCTCCTTCAACCCAAGAGGGAACTCAGGCAGGGAAATGTATTCCCAAGGTGCTATGTCAGAATACTGCAAATGTGGTGAGATTCTGTGCCATTCTTTATAAGGAATGTTGCTGTATGAGATGGGGATAATTCTATAATATCTCACCCACGTGGATTATCTATTCCTATAACATCCTAGGTAATTTAAGCACTACTTCTATTTTAAAAGAAATAATTCACTTTATCAGCAATACACAGGTGACTTGACCTTAAATTTAGGTAATTATAATAATGAAAGAGCTAATACCACATTCACAAGCATGTGCAGACCCTCTCTCATTGCCTATTGTCTAGAAACCATTATGCTGTGTGTAGCTTTCTTTCTGTTCCCCGTTTCCTTGGACCCCTTCCAAGATTCAGTCTGTTATTATTTAAACTCTCGCTGAATGTTGGTATGTTGGCATTTTTGTGCTCTGCCTTGTATGACTTATGGATTTTTTTCCCCCTTCTTGGTAAGATATTTTCCATACCCATTCACCACCACTATTCATCCCACATGCTGCAAATATAATGCCCACCTAATCAATCACCACTTCTGCATTTGAAAATAAAACCATCCTTTCTTTATTATATTAGGCAAATTAGTCAAATGAGTGTTTTCTAAAACTTGCTGCCTTTTTAGGGCCCTTGGCTCTCAGCCTGCCTTTCTCTGCTGCCACCTCCCTCTTCCTCCTGCTCCTGTTTGCAAACAGTATCAATTCCTTTACGCTGGTGTTCAGGGTGGATTCTGATCCTCCTGACTTTGTCATTGGCTTTGATGATCATCCATCCTTCCTTTAAAGCACCTGCTTTCCAGTGAGGCCGAGTGGGTGGTGGAAACTATGAGAGCCAGGGGGTCCATCTCCCTCCCTGTGCTGGAGCAGTGAGGTCCCTTGGAATGAAACAAGGAAACTCTCTCTTTTTTGGCAGATTTTACTTTCAGAAAGCACAGCAACCACGTAATCAATATTAATCACTGAAAATCACAAAATGTGGCTGTTGATGGGTTGCTTGAAATAGGTTAGTAAGAAAGAAATTTAAAAAACAAAAGAATGAAGCAGCTTACATACTTAATTCTTTCCTTACCAGTTCTCCCCCCCCCCACCCCTGAGTCTGCATTTTCCTTAATTTCTCCATTTTAGTTTAATTTTAAGAGGGATTTCTTTGTTTTAAGAAACCAGGGTCCTTTTGTACAATCTCAACATTTTTATCAATTAAGCCTCTCTTTAAGAGAGAGACAACATAGTGAAGCATCTGCTACCACAAGAAGTCTTTTGGCCAAAGCCTGTTATAGGAAACTCTGTCTAACTATTGTCCTGGCAAAGCAAATGGCTCTTAGAATCGTGGTTCTTTCTAATGTATGTGTTTATGAGCAATTAAATTCTAGTTTTAAGGAAGATTTGCTAACAGCATACATTATTTTAATAGACATACAGTACTACTTTAAACTGTCTTCGCCATCTGCTCATCATGATTATAAATGCAAAAAGAACATATTTTACATTAGCATCAGAAACTAGTGCGATATTAGGGATTGAGATGGCCATATATGCTCTTTGTATAATACCGAATGCATCTGTGCTATTTTCCTTTTCTTTCCACAATGCAAATTAGAGAAAGAAGATGCTCATTCCTTGTGGACTATTTCCTGACATGAAAGATAATTTTCAGGATAGAAATTCATTAGGAGGGGATTTTGACTTACTATTCAACAAATATGCTTTTAAAACTATATGAGCTGATGTGTTTGGCTCTTGCTGGGCCTATTTTGCTATCTTAACTCCCAGGCAATGAGGGAGAAAAAACAATACATCAAGGGCAGCAAATCTACTGTAATCTTCTTTAATGTCCATCAGGGATACAATGTATAATGTATAATGGGGTAAGTGTTTCTTCTCTATAAACAAAACTTAAAATACATGGGATGCACATGTACTGGTGAAACACTTAATAAAGAGTTGGCAAAGCATCTGGATAGGCATATGCTCTGTTTTTCATCTGCCTCTTTATGGCTGGATGATCTTTCTAAATGGAGAATAATACCATCATAATGTTGGAGGAAGCAGGGATGAGACAGTTCTATTTTCTGAGCTGGGCTGGTCAAAGCCATCATACAAACACATTCATGTCATAGGAATTCGAGAGATGAGTACACTAGACTCCCCATGAAGCAGCATTTTTAGCTAGAGTATAGAAATGGAAGCCAAAGAAAAGGATGTTCAGGATGAGTTAAAAGAAGTTCAACAGTACAGTCCACTTGAGAGAATTTGTTCCCTCCCTCAGGAGCAAACTTGATTTGTCATTTGCTTAAAGAGCTCAATTCATATTGCATTACCTAGTCCAA
This sequence comes from Eulemur rufifrons, assembly GCF_041146395.1. Classification (NCBI taxonomy): domain Eukaryota; kingdom Metazoa; phylum Chordata; class Mammalia; order Primates; family Lemuridae; genus Eulemur; species Eulemur rufifrons. The sequence goes on along the minus strand of NC_090983.1, from coordinate 53,567,208 downwards.
CAAGTTTAAGACCAAAGGGCAGTAACCATTTTCCCTGGGCTTATTAATGTATTTCTGGTTTTCTGTTTTGCATTTCAACCATATTGGTCAGTATTGAATGATAAAGGCAGACAGGATATAGAGTAAGAAATGTTACATCCAATGGAAGATGAGATGCGCAGGCTCGTTAGAAACCAGTGACTGTGGGCTCTCATCAGCTCGATGCAGCCAGGTGAGCCTCACCTGAGGGCCTGCCCCCAAGCGCAGGACTAAGACCTGCAGACACAGCTCCCAGAGAAAAAAGCCATCACTGTTCTCTCTTCAATTCTAGGTAAAAAAAACAAAACAAAACAGTGCTTAAAATAAGGGATGCTACAAGAAAATTTCTGATTTCCCTTGGAGTAGACTGACCTTGTAATTCTGTGGAAGACTGCCTCCTGGCCCTGGCTGCTGTCCTTTTGTGTGTGGGCTGAACTTTTTGAGACCCTGCCTCATAAGTGTCTACAATGAGCTGACCAACTTCAAGACCAACTTTTCTAAAGTACCGCATCCTTCCTGTTACTCTCTGCTTAGGAGCAGTCAGCAGTATCCACAGCTGATATTTGAGGTCTCTGCCCATAAGATGTGCCAGTTTTTCATTCCAACCCCAGGGCTTGTCTGTTCTCTCCTATCTCTCAGCCCGCCCACACCTCCCATGAGATCACAGGGGGACTTCTGGATCTCCACGTGCAGCCTGTGGGGACCTGAGGCTCCATCTCAGGCCCTCTCTGAGGGTTACTGGTGTGGTAACACGCCATGCTGCCAAGGTCTCCTGCAGCAATGCTTGTTGCTTTAGGGAATGCAAGGTGGTTTCTTCCCTGAATTTCAACAGTAAGCAAGACCCAAGCCCCTTTTGTGTATCTTGCACTTCTACCATCTTGCACTCTCTCTAGGCCTGGGCCGAGACTAAGACACTAAGTCCTTTCTCACAGGTCTAACTAGTGCTCTAATCCCAGCCTGTCTCCTCCAAACTTCTCCCCCTTCTCTTCTGCCCTCTCCTCCCTGAACTTCCTGAAAGGACTTTTCTGTTTCCATGGTTTTAGGAACTTTCCTTTCATCACACCCTGCATTCTCCCATCCCCCTATGGCTAACTGTAAACACTCTGCTCCTCTGACTTTGGATCCTTGAAATCCACCCATCCTTTCTTCCTTCAACAGAGGTTGGCTCTCCCGAGTAAAAGCCTGGGGTTGCACACCTTCTGGACCTGAAACAGGACGGAAGAAATAGTGTCCTCCCAAAATTCGGGGCTGGGTTCTGCCCTTCCCTAAAGAAAGATTATTTCAGCTCCAAGAATGGAGAATTGCAAAGCAGCAAGAATTTGGGGGAATAAGAATTACTTGTAATAACACTTTAAAATAATATTTCATTTCACATGCATTAAGACCTAGTCCAGATTCCATCTTTCACTAATCAAACTGATTAGAAGTGATTTCATCCACCTTTAAATTCCTATAGTACATAGCCCTCATTCAGGGCCTACAGAGTCTTATCTGTAGCCATTTCTCTCTTATATCTCCAAAGAGACTATAATTCTATTGTCCTTCATCTTGCCTGATGCAGCACCTTCTTACATCTGTTTAATTAGAGAATGGGTGACTGTCACCATGTGTGCAAGCCAAGAGGAGCTATGGAGCAATAAACATGGGCTCCTCGCTCCTTCTAGGCAGCCTCCTGGCATCTCTCTGGGGACAATCTCTGTTTGTCACATGGTGGCAGGTGACGTTGATAAAGCAACTGGAAACACTGGGGGTGAGTCTGTGACGGGTCCATGTATTGCCTCTCATGCTTTGCCCTGTTCTTTGGACTTTGAGATGCCTTGACATTCAGTGTCACTTCCGTGCCTCACTGCCAGCCAGCCTATGAACTTGATTTTTGGACACTGAGTAGAATTACTGAAAGGAAGCGAGTTGACACTGAGGAAAATGGAGCCCTAATCAAACTGCCTCCACACGTGAAATTCGGAAGAATGATTGAATGAATGAACACAGTGCACTGGTCTCAACATAGAGGCAGGCAGTCATTTCTCCAAGAGATTTTATAGTGTTTAATATAAACACTGCAAGTAAAGTATTGCTTAAAAAACTTTAAACTGTTATTTTAATTTGAAAATGATTTCTGCACCTGGCCATTCTAAATCCAGCAATATAAAAAATTAGATGCAAAAGGCAAATCTTCTCACTCCGAATTCTAGCTCCTCCCCCAGAGACAATGATTCTTCACAGCTTCTTGTTCATCCCTCCAGAAAATCCCTGTGCATGTACAAGGTGCATATATGTAGGTGCATAATATGTATATGTACATAAATCCCTTCCCCCCTCAAAAATGAGCATTCTCTCTACGCTGTTCTGAACTCGCTTTACCTACTCAATATTGAATCTCGTACATATTTCTGTGTCAATATGCACGACTCTCACTCATTCTTTTTAACAAGTGCTTACTATTGCAATGTTTGAATGTTCCGTAATTTATTTAGCCAATTCCCTATTGAAGACCGTTTAGATCAGTTATATGAATAAGAATTTCTCTCATAAAATTCCTAAACAAGTTCAATGCTGAGAAACCCAGGTCTCAAGTTGTGCTAAATTTCAGTGGGCTCTAACCACCACACACTTTGAGTCCACAGGCCCCTTCGGGTAGAGGGGTCACTGGCTTTGCTCTAGGCAAGAGAAAAGCACAGTGGAGGGGTAGCGTTTCCAGGGCGATGAATGTGCTAACAGTGGCCCTCGGGGCTTCTGTGCAGTCTTGTTTTGTCTGTGGTCCCTTGTCCAGTGCTTGCCGTCTGGGTCCCGACAGCAGTCCTCCTGGGACCCAGCCTTGCCACTTGCACAGGCCTGTCCAATCCGTGTGACCCACCGACTCCATCCTCGGCCCATCCTGATGCTGCTCAGCTCGCTGCCCGAGCCTGTCTTCTCAGCCCACCTCTTGTGTCTCACGTGTTTGCATCTACAGGCTCACTCGGCCTCCAGGAGCTGGTCACTCCCCACTTCTGGAAAGAGTTTCTTCTCTCAGCATCTGAGATGTCCTGCCTGGAACTTGGTCTCTGACTCTCTAGCCAGCTGCCCCCTTGGCCGCCTGGGTTGGCTCCTCCTCTTCCCAGCCTCAGGGTGCTGGAAGGCCCAGAGGCTCCGAAACTAGCAACACCTGCTTCTCTGGCCATGCTCTCTCCCTAGGTGATGATACCAATGCCACCATCTAACGTGCATGAGCAAGGGAAACGCCCAGGAGTCATCCTGACTCCTCTCTTTTTCTTACGCCAAGTTTCAAGTCCCATCAGCTCTGCCATTTACTACTTGAGTTAAAAACCACACTTGTCTGTTATCTGAGTCTTCCCATAAGCTGAATTGGACTGAAATAAGGAAAACCATCAAGGAAATAACTAGCCCAAGAAATCAAAATGTGGTTGGCACTGATACCATGAAATCTGGTTTGTTTCACAAGCATTCAAAGTTCTGATTTGAGCAAAATCCCACTGTATCGCTGGCCCCTTTGCCTTGGCCTAGGGAGAGAAGGGCAAATGAGTACAGAAGTGACCACCACGCATGGCACATCCAGTCACTGCTTGTTGCTGCCCTCTGCAGTCCACCCGAAAAAGGTATTGATCGCAAGGAGGCACTAGCCCAATGGGTTACAAGGCGGGTCTAAAACCACGCTAATATGGTAGCTACTAGCCACACGTGGCTGTTGGGCACATGAAATGTGGCTACTCCGAATGGAGATGTGCTATAAACATAAAATACACGCCACATTTCAAAGACTTAGGACTACAACAAAAAAGAATGTAAAATATCTCAGTATTTTTAAGTTAATTATATGTTGAAATAAAATTTTGGATATATTGGGTTAAATGAAATGTTATTAATATTTTGTCAAAATTAATTTCACCTGTTTCATCTTTTTTAATGTGGCTGCTAGGAAATTTAAAATTATATAAGTGGCTTGCATTATATTTCTATTAGATAGTCCTGATCTAGAAAGTCTGATGATTGGGATTTTAAGAATTCTAGCAGAGTTTTTACATCTCAGTGACGTGCCGTCCTTTGAACACTAATTCCTGAGTGGTTTCCATTGTTCAAGGAATGAAAACTCTGTATTGGAATAGTCTTCCGATTGTTCAAGGAATGAACTCCATATTAGAATAGTGTTTGGGGTTCAGAGCCCTCATGGAAGCAAAACTTTGTCCTCTTAAGAATAAATTTAATTTCCAAAACTCTCCACTTATTTATTAAACAAATATTGAGTAAGCACTTGCTATGTGCCCGACACAAGCCAGACTGTGATGCATGTAGAGGGGAAAGTGAAAATTTCGTGATCTCAAGAATTTTATTACGCTGGAGAAATAGATCCATAAATAAATATCCAAAAGAATGATTTTAATAATTGGAGGGAGTGCAAAGAATGAGGAATGTCTGTTTATTTGGAGTCAGGCCTGATGAATCAAATAGATGATTAAGCTGGGGTTCAAAAGAAGGAATGAGTCTAAAGTAATGATACGGTTTGTCTTTTGTGGCTTATAAACAAGATGGACCAAAAATAGCAGCATCACTATTTGTTCAGATAACTGTATCATTTAGCCCGCCAAGGTGACCACTTTGAAAGGGGCAATGCTTATTTTACCTTTTAAGTATTCTCATATCTGTACAAGTAAAATCCTATTCCTGTGCCCTGCCCCAGGGCTTCCTCCTCAGTCCAGCATTCCTGTGGACCAGCCAGGCAGGCTCTGGGTGGGTCGGGGGGTGACCAGGAGGGAACTTCAGGAGACAGAGCTTCCAGGGATTGGGAACATCTTGTACAAGATCCTCAGTGGGCTGGAATGGGAAGTAGTGACGGCTGCCTCTGTATCTCCTCATTCTACTTAGAGAAAGGCAGGGATCATATCCAGCTGTCTGCTAATCCAGGCCACTGCAAGCTGTCCTGTTGGACAGTTAGGAACTTTCTCTTATTCCAAAAGCCAGTGTGTGAAATTCAAGGAAATTCTACACAGATTCCCATTGCATACCTCATTATCAGTTCTATTTACATTAAAATGTTTTGAAAGAGGAATTACTTTGATGATTAAGCAGACTAGCGAATACCTCTGCTAATTTTTATTACAGGGTGAGACACACCTAAATCCGAGGGCTCTGACCAAATGGGTAAGGGTAAGCAGAACCAAGCCTTATGGCCCGCAATGGCAGACTTGCCTGGTTGCGGTGCGGTCACACAAACATCTCCTCATGCCGGTAAATGGCGACAACATCATACCGAGGGTGGCCGGTCAACTCCAGTGCAAACCATTAACCACATTAGGGAAAATAGCTCTGGAGAGGTATCGCTCAACGGTTTTAACTTCAAAAGATGTCACGAGAAGAGCCACAAATTATTATTGCTGACAATTTGTACAATTTGTCCCTGGTGAAATGTGTGTGTCCCTACACCGCACCATTTTACATAACAATATGAAATATTAAAAGGGAAAAACGTTTTGTAATAAACAGCAGTTTTGCTGATTGCGGCTGATTATGTTAAGCAGCTTGTACTGTGGGTGTCAGAGGAGACTTAATAGCTCCTATAACTAATTTCCACGACTGACCTCTCCCCTCCGCTGATGAAGCCTATTCAAAAACCTGCTGCCCTTTGCTCATTTTCAGATCTTATATTTCTGAACTGTTTTGATCATGCATATATTTGCTAAAGTTGTTGTGTACAGGATATGTGTGTGTGTGTTTTAACAATATATAATGCATGCAGAAAGATTCCTGCCAGGGCTGTCTTATGCATTATTAGAAGAAGAAACAAACTGCACAAACAATAAAAACAATGCATGTTTACAACATTCTTATCAGACACCAACGAGTCATTAATTATAGCTAGAGACTGTTCCTCTATTGAGAGAACCCGTGTGAAGAAATAGGGGACCACCACTTTTTACTCCAACTTTAAAATAAAGTGCAAGGATGTCTTTCTGGAAAAGAACGTCGTCTTGGCCATTTCATCAGCCTCCATGGCTGGTACTTAGAAGCAAAGTGCTACTCAATGATGAAGCAATTTCATTTTTCTGATAAAAGTTTTTGATTTAAATGGGATTTCATAGAGAACATTTCAGAGTGTAGAGAAATTCTCCATCAATGAGTACAGATAAACAGGTAAATGTCTATAATTCACAGTTTGCTCTTTTTCTTTCCCCAAATCCAGAGATGTTTACCAAACCACATGGGGAAATGTGACGGGGTGGGTAAGAGCGAAGCTTGAAAGAGCAGAGGCATCAGGCTACTCCAGATTATGCAAACACAGTCATCCCAGGGAAATAAAATAAAATAAAGACAAAAGAGGGAGGGGAAAAGATTGACAATTCAAAAAGTAAGGTGTATGAATGCGACTTGCTGGAGAAAAGGGTGGACTCAGTACAACAAGGTCACCATAGGTGCAGCTTTCTGTGAGACAAGTACTGGCTGAGGCAGGCTGATAAATGTTTCCTGGAGGATTTGAAGCAGGTTGCCACCAGCAAAACAAAAATCCCTAGGGGGCAGTACATAATTAACAATTTGAAAATGTGGCCGCGTGTCATTGTCTCAAAGGGAGCCAGGGAATCCTGCCCCCAAAAGCACAAAACCCGAGTTCCCATATTAATCTCACGATTCCCCTATAAACGAATATCATTTTTTCCCCAGAGGCTCGGAAGAAGCCTTTACTCTTGGCTGGCAAATGTTTCCTGGCTGATGGTGTCATTTGCCAGTGATTTTATATCAGTACCACCAAACCTGTTCCCCTAGTCTGAGGGAAATCACTCAGCACATTTAGGAAAGCAAACAAATATTTTTTTCTATTAACAGAGAAACAAAATCAGGACTGGGAGAACAAAACCGTTTAGACAGGGTGCCTGCCTGAGCGTTTAAAGACTTTTAGAACAGTATTTCTGAAAACAACTGACCTTTAATTAAAATGGACCCACAAAAAACCCCCCAAAACTCAGGCGAGATTAACAGCTCCAGGAAAGACATCATAAAGAGGCTTTGGCATGGCTTTAAAATTTCTTGGGTTCAAGACAGGTTGAATTTTGGAGGGAGGAAGAGGTTAATCGCCGAGAGGGAAAGGATGGGACAAGGAAATAGCAAACTTTATTTCAAGGTGACTCTGGCCATTCATTCACGAGAAGTTAACAATGTTTTCCAAGAGGTAGATCCAGGATAGCGCCGATTTCAAGTTTGTTCTGCTGCTGAACCTTAGAAGCAGTGTGGACCACGGCTCAGAACCGCAAATTTAGGGGAAGGAGACTTGGGCTGTGATCCCAGCTGTGACACAGAAACCATGTGCTCCTTGGGAAGTTTCTTAGCTTGCCTGTGTCTTGGTTGCTTCAATTGCAGACTGAGTTCAGATCACTTGCCACCTGCCTACCTAATCAGAATATTGTGAGGGTTAATGAGATTGCACTTGCAAGGTGATTGCCTCATCATATAACTCCGAAGTATTATTATTCATCATAAAGACACAGCTGCAATATTGTATATTGTTACATACCAGACGCCATGCTTCTATTTTTAGCAACTTCAAAATGAGAGTGTCTTAGAATTATACAAGGGAAGGGACCTGGCAACATTACCTGCCCCAGGGTCTGTTGTGGGGTGGAAGAATGTCTAACCGCCCAAGATGGCTGGCTATTTACCTCTAAAGGAGGAAACTCCAGTGTTATCATTCTGATGGTCAAGAGTTATTGCTTACATCTGAATTCTCCCTTCTAAGTACATCACCTTTTTCATTCATTAATATGTACATGAGTCTCCTTCTCTTAGTGATCTCGAGGGGCAGAAACCACATCCTATGCATTCTTGCATTCTCCAAATCACCTCCTGGTAAGGCAGCACTCAAGAAGGGCACCTTGGAGTGAATTCAATGATTTGTAACTGTGTGGGCAGAAAGAACACCACTAATAACACATTTTACACTGAGAGCATGGGTCCTGCAGTCCCAGCCCCTTGGAGGCTCAGGCTGGAGGATGACACAAGTACTGGAATTCTGGGCTATGAGGTGGTATGACTATGGTATGTGTGCCCAAAATTTGGAAAGAAAGTTTCACTTCAAATTTTTTTTCGCTAGGAATTTCAAAAAGCCCTATTATTTGTGCTACGGTCTGAGTGTTTATGTCCTCCCAAATCCATATGTTGAAATTCTAACCCTCAAGGTGATGGTAACAGGAGGGAGGCATTTGGGAGGTAATTAAGTCATAAGGTTGGAGCCTTAATGAATGGGATCAGTGCCCTTATAAGACGCAGAAAGCCTATTTCCCTCTGTCTGCTCTCGGCTATATGAAGGTACCACAAGAAGACATCACCTTGCAAAGCAGAAAGTGGGTGCTCACCAAACACTGGTGCTGCTGGCTTGATTTTGAACTTCTCAACCTCCAGAACTGTGAGAAATAAGCTTCTCTTCCTTATAAGCTACCTAGTTTACGGTATCTTATTACAGCAGCCCAAATAGACTAAGAAAGTTTGCTTCCTGGTGTTTTACGCTCTTTGATGCAGCAGTTAATGAATGAGTCAATCAAATCTTCCTAGTTTTCAGTGCTATCTGGTCTGTAATTACTACATTAATTCATTCCCATCTCCCAGCTTCCATTGTTTTAAACATGGGTACATTTGCTCACTTTTCTAATCAAAAGGAACTTCTGTCTTCCATAGTTTAAAAGAAAAAATCTAGGAGCTTGAGCTCTGTCTGCACGTCTTTAGGGATGGCTGCCTTGTACACAGCCAGCTTTCGCAGACTCTCTGAAGCCTTTTTGGCCCCTGGTCTAGTCTGGTTTTAATTTTTCCAATACAACTGGATCGTGATTGGATTGTAGTCCACATCGGTTTGACGATTCCCCCACCCACCCCCACCCCAGAGTAGTTGATCACCTCACAGCCTGAACATTCATGCCTCACAAAACCTTCCAATGGGTTGATATTTCCTTTCTGGCCTGAAATTTAGAGAGTCACTCATCTCAGTTAATTTAATTCATCAAGCATTTATTGAGCACTGTCTGTGTGCTATCAAGGATACAAGGATGGATAGAGCCCAGTTCTTGTCCTCACTAATCTTATAATCTAGTAGGAAGGATCAGACAAATGCAGAAATAAACATAATGCAAGGCAGAAAATGATCAGCTCTTTCACTCAACCAAGCACCGCGAGTTCAGAGGAGAGAGCAGCCACATTCAGCAGGGAAGAATAGGAAAGGCTTGGCTTTTGAGATAGGCCTTGAATGGTGGGTAGAATTTCACAAGCGGAGATGTGGGGTATGTTGGGATTACGGAAAGAAAGAATAATATGAGAAAGTGTATGAAGTGGGGATGTTTGAGGACCACAGATTAGTGGATTTGAGCTAGGTTAGGGCCATCTCATGACTGCCAGGAATACTGGGTAGATGATTTTCTTAATTTAGATATAATTTACATGTTATAAAATGCACCCTTTTAAAGTGTACAACTTAGTGGTTTTTAGTATATTCAACACTGTCTAATTTCAGAATATTTTTATCACCCCCCCAAAAATCCCATACCTACTAGCAGCCACTTCCCATTCTCCCCTCCCGCAGCCCCTGGCAACCACTAATCTACTTTCTGACTGTGTGGATTGGGCAGATGATTTGTACATAATTAAATAGGGAGTAGGGAACTACTAACGATTTTAATTGAGGTAAAATTTGCATACAGTTATGTGCACACATCTTAAGGGTACAATTCAATGAGTTTTGACAAACATACACACTCATCTTACTAATTCTCCAAAATATAGAACGTTTTTATCATCCTAGAAAGTTCTCTTGTGACCCCTTCTAGCCAATTCCTACACCATAGGCAACCATTATTCTGATTTTTATCACCATATATTAGTTTTGGGTTTTTTCTCAAATCTCATGTAAATCGAAACACACAGTATGTACTTTTGTGTCTGGCTTCTTTTGCTCAAAATAGTATTTTGAAATTCATTCATGTTGTATGTATCAGTAGTTCATTCTTTTTTATGCTAAATAGTATGAATGTACCTCATTCTATCTGTCTTTCTGTTGATGGACATATGAGTTGTTTCCAGTTTATGAACAACTGTGAGAAAAGCAGCTGTAATTTTCTCATACGTGTCTTTTTGTGGACAGTGGCCATATGCTTTCATTTTAGGGTAACAGTTAGGGTAAATACCTAGGAATGGAATTATTGGCCCGGGAGCTACTGTTTTTTTTTTTTTTTTTTTGGCAAGATAGTGACCCGCCAGGACTAAACTTTGATAAAATGGATGTAACAGCAATATACAGGGAGAATTAGGAATGGAAGTTAGGAAAATCAGGAGGGTTGACAGTCTTTGTGACTGGGAATCAGAATATACAGAACTTGGAAAATGAGTGGGTATGAGCAGATAGTGGAAACAGAAGGGGTTTTTTTTGTTGTTGTTGTTTGTTTTTTCAGGTTTTTTTCCCTTCTGACTTATTTAATTGGAAGGAAACAGAAGTTTTAACAACAGCTGTTTATTTGGTATCTACTCTCTAAGGCATTCTCAGGTTCCAGGCGGTCTGACTGATAGAATGATAGATTCCTTCCTGTTCTTGGGAAAGATAAATGTTTTGGTTTGGGACAACAAGATGGATCACTGTCCCCAAAAGGCCATTTCCCAGCACCTCCCGAAGTGCCTGGCACAGAGTATCAGTGGAATGAATGAACGGCTCACAGTTTTACTACTGGGGAAGAAGGAAAGGGCATGGGGAGAGAGGGTGGGCCGAGGCAGAAGCTCATACACCAGAAATTAGCCCACTTACTGGACTGGTTGATTAGATTAGTTACTTGTGTAATGAGGTGGAGAATTTTATTCATCAGAAATTCTCCTCCAGAATTGCTCCCAAGAAAATCAGTCAGAGCATGCCTCGAGGTTCTCCCTCCCTTCCAGAGCCCCCTCCTCAGGGACTCTTGGAACTCCTGGGACGTGTTTATTCAAAGAGAATATTTATGGACACCACAGAGCACTAGAAGGTTGTTGGATTAGAATTTAAGAAATGTGGGATGGGCTTTTTTTTTTTTTTCAGTGACTATGGTGACGGTGAACAACTTTAATCCTCTGTTTCTTAGTTTCCTTATCTGTAAAATGGGAGTAATAATAATAACACCTGTTTCATTTCCCTTATAAATAAGTAGATTATAAAATCAGAAGAGATTTTATATGCAAAAATGTTTTGAAAAAGTTGGGCTCTCACTATCTACCAAATAGTGCAAACACCTACCAACTTCTCAGCTTGTCTTTCAAGGTCCACACTGCATTCTACTTTATTCTCTCTCTCCTCTCTCCAAGACAACTCGCTTGTCCTCAGCTGTGCTTGCCCACAGCCAGGCTTAGCCGTTGCCTCTTCTGGACTCATGAACTCCTTCCTGAGTTCTGTCACTCACACTCCCTCCTTCAGAGAGGACCTCCGTACAGCAGCCTCCTATCCTGCTTAGATATCCCAGATCACAGTAAAAGTCAACTGTCCTTGAGATTTAAATAAAACGGACTCAAGCCAATCCCCTGGGAAGTGCAACATCTTCCCTTCCATTTCTGCATGTTCCAGGGGAACCGCAAATTCATGGGCACTTCTACCTCCAGGTTCCTGCTCTCTCTAAAAATTTAAACTATGTTTTACCACCTGTGGCTCGTTCTTCCCTCAGCAGATATGGGACTCACACTACTCTATTTTTTATAATTCGCACCCCACACCACTCAGTGGAGGAGGCATTGGTGAGTCAAGTTTACTAATGAGTGGGGCACTGAAGGGAGGGAGGGTGCCCGTACTGCGGCACGTATGCATAATATTAAATCTTATATGTCCTTAATTTTAAAAGTTCTTTGGTCACCATGCCAGAAGAGTATCTCATGGCTACTTTCCCCCACGGCAGAGCCCCTGCCCACCTCTCAGTTTCTTCCTTCCTCCCTTTCTTCTTTACTCGCATTTTCTCAACCCCAAGTTCCTCCAGACAGTTCTTCGTTTCACAGCCTCCTTCCAAGCTTCAGCTTCAGGGTCTCACCTTCATTCCTGGCAGAGCTTATCAAGGTTTTTTTTTTTTTTTTCCCCTAAAGAAAATCAGTTCCCTCTTTATACTTGCCAGCTTTTAAAATATCTTTTCTTCCCGTTGCATTGATTAGTGTTATTTACGATTATATCTTACAGCCCCTCCTGGTTACATGCGCCCCTCAGGGCAGAGTTTATTCGTGATTCGTATCAGAGTTTAAACCCCATGCCTGGCATGCAGTAGAGCCTCAGTGTTGAAGGAATGAGTGAATGAATAGAAGCTGGTATTTTCTATATAACTTCCCCAAAAAGCAGAGTGGAAGGAATAGAAGCACCAGGTTTCCATGTTAGGATATTAATATGATTCAGTCACCATTGGAAGAGATCAATACGGGTGCAGAGAGTTGCTCCTGAACTCACCCTGACCCTAATGAGCAGGTGGAAGCTGGGGCCAAGGTCGATGCAGGCTTTGTGCTGTGCCTTTTCCCTGGAAAATGAGTTTGCAGCAACGATTCCTTCCAGAGAGGCTGCTGACCTTCAGTCAAATCGTAACAATTTATGATCATCGTCAATGAGAACTAGCGCTGCTCCTGAGACCCATGGGGTTTGTCCTCCCCATCCCAGATGTAACCCTTCAGATCAGGTTTCCTTCAGTGAAATCAGAGTTGTCACAAGGAGGACAAATTGAGGGCAGAATTACAAAAACCCGCTGATTGGAAGCATGAAACATACATTTTATTATAAATGCTCTGCCATTCATTTTACTAAAAAAATGGGAAAGAGAAAGAAAACTATGGCTTAGGCATCAATGAGAGAGGCTATACAACAGAGAACACACTCTTGAAATTGTCATTGAACAGTTCTTTAGATCCTGAGAGTAAAAGCAGCACTAATATTTGTAGAGTTTTATTGTTCACTAGTGAATGCAGGAGGTACATGGTCTCACTAAATCCTCAAGATACACCTATAAAGTGAGGATCACCACCATTCCCATTCCACAGATGGGGGAACTGAGACCCACAGAGGCCAATTTTCCCAATGTCACATACCTAGCAAGTGGTAGAGCTGGAACTGGAAGCCTATCATCCGATTCACATCATACCACCCTGCCTGTAAGATAACTGTACGGCCTTGTCCATAGGTTACACATTCATAGTTCTAGGCCATAAAAATCTAACATGTATAAAATCATTGGCCTAATGAGTGATGCAATGGCTTAGTTACCAGTAATGAAGTTATATTCTTAAGAGTGACAGTTTAAGTTAACAAATAATTTTCCTGTTCTGTATGTCAGTTTTGACTCATTATGTGGAGTGAGCAAACCTGAAGGGTGAAGCGCCTGATCCAAGAAAAGCACATAGGGTTTTAGAAGGAGAGAAGAGAAAAATGTGGAGTGTGCTTCCTCTCCTAGCTTCAGGCACTGCTTCCCGAGTTCGCCTTGCTGTAGTGGTCAGCACAGCATGATAGTTAAGGCCCTGTTCTGGAGTCTGACTGGCGTGGGTATGTTCTGGCTCTATCACCCTCTCTAAGCTTTAGTTTCCTTTTTCTCATCTGAAAAATGGGAACATGTCAGTTAGGATCCTTTGGTTGCAAGCAAAAGAAACAGGCTCATTTATACCAAAAAGAGTAATGGATTGGCATGGTCTTAGTTCTTTCCCAGAATCAAAGGGAAAGGCCTTGCAAAGAATGGAAACCAGGCAACTCTATGGATCTAAATGGCAGAAGAAACACACTCTTATCATCCCTCTGACACCAGAAGGCCTCCACCTTAACCATTTTCCACCCTGAGGTCACTCAGGGTGAGCTTGATTGGCGTACCTTGAATCATGTGCCCACACTTTGGCAGGAACAGTTGGTATGGGACCTTGACTGACAGTCTCCAGAACCACCTGGAATAGGGCAGGGGCATTGAAAAAAGGGGACAGCAAAAAAATGGAGATTTACTAGAGAAATAGAAAAACAGTACATCACAGGATTGCTTTAGGAATAAAGATGTAATCGATTTATTGTAGAATGCTTAGCACAATGCCTGGCCCACAGTGGGTGCTTGATAAATGTTTGTTGTTCTTGTTAGACTGGAACAGAAGTGGGCTGAGAAGGAATATAAATAATCAAGGAGGAAAATAAATCAAAAGAAAAAAAGATCCAACAGGTGGCTTGGCAGGGCAAAGAAGAGACCCCCTCCTCCCCTGATACCATGACCACCCCTAAAATACTGTGAAATCTGTAGTGAATGCTCTTAATTATTTGAACATTCTATTCTGTATAAAGAATGCCAAGAATGCTAACTGCACAGGCACCAGTAAAGGGACACAACTGGAGACCGTTTCACTGACTAAACGGAATAACAGGTACATAGACACATCTATCTAGAAAGCAAATGGCAATAAAGATGAAGGATAAATGATTCATTTTCAGAAAATTCAATTTTAACAGTCTAAGGAGGAATGGAAAGAATATTTTATAATTATCATGATGGAATCATTTTAAAATTATAGTAAAATGGTTTTCACTTATTCCTGTGTAACATGAATGAAATGTATTGGCAATTAACAATTATACTCTGATATTTCTGCATACCACACTAACTGCAATGAACATTAATATTTATGTGTTACCTACACTGTTACTGACTGGGCAAGATTTGGTCCCTAGATCCTCGTTTCTCCATTCCTAGAGACATAAATGGGAGTTGCAAGTGAGTATCTGAAGACACATTTTCAACTGCTGTAGTTTGTCATTCTTATAGTTTATATCCTGAAAGCTTCATAACCGTGGCAAATCAGCTCTCACTCTGGGAATGGTCTTAAACAAGTTGGAAGCCATAAACCTATACACAGTGCCAAATGTGTCTGAACAATCACTCACCTTAATGGTGAAAACGTGGCTCTATTATTTCTAAAATCACAAAGTATTTAAATTACGATTTTGAACAAAACAATGATACCTACATATCTATCAAATCAAATGGACACAGCTTCAGACGTCTACACTGGGACTACTTTATGTGATACTAGAGAACACAGATCTCTTTCGGTTCTCAAGTCTATATCAAAACCTTGATATTTCTTTAGAATCTTCGTACAAGAGACTTAATGCCTTCTAGTTAAGGACGTTCTCCCTCAAAGTGCTCCGTCCTGCTACTTACAGAACTTGCCTTTTGGGGATTAGGTAATGCCTACAAACTTTAAAACAATTCAGACTTCAGGAATGTATTTTGCATTCATGCTTACTTCATTTATAAGAATAATGAAGTGGAAAACTTTACAAACCTCTAGTTTTTTAAATAATCCTTGAATGTTCACAATGAGTGAAAGACCTCATTTCTTTAGTTTTAGGAAAAAGTATCATTAACTTGAAATGCTTTTCATAAGTGATATTATGTGACATCCTCTAAATTAGTAAATCGCATCATTGTATTTAGGGAGAGGCAGAACCCAAATATATGTTTTAAGAGAACTAAAAACAAAAACAACCATGTTTACTTGTTAATTAAATTTTAATGTGTGTCTTAGTGCTTGTCTTTAAAGCTGTGAGGATTTTTAAAATTCATTCTTGTCAGCTGCTTTATAATCAATTTGCTACTGACTATCTTTGCTGGGACCCACAACATACTTGCTGTATGGGACACTTACGTGGGCCATGTAGCATTGTCAGAGAAAATAAGGTTCCCACAGTACTGAGCTCATTGCACTGCTCCAACGCAGCTCTTAAAATTCTGTTCAGTGTCTTCCAATCAGATACCAAAAAGTCACGAGGCATCTTGGCAAAGCATTAGCAAATTTGTGGCTTATAGATAAATACATGCTTGTCATTACCTGAAAGTAATAATGTATGGGGTAAACAAACAGTACATCAAGCTCTTTAACCCATTATTTGATATTTTGTAGGTATCGTTAATGTTTTTTTTTTTTTTGAAATCAACTTTTTCCCCTCTTGTCTATGGAGAGTAAATGTATAGAATCTCTAATGTGTATATATATATATATATATAAAATTTCCTCTTTTTTTAAAAGAAAATATCTGAGGGGCTAAAATATCCCCCTTGAAGAATCGTGGTTATATTCTTAAGGGAGCCTGCCCCCTAATATTTTTCAACATTTAAGATTTTCGGTGACCAATGCCACAGTATCAAATGGCCAGTTCATAGGAAGTAAATATGCTCCCTTTATCTCCGGCAATTTTAACATTTGATCACATTTTTTTAAGAACGGAGCACTGAGTATGTGCTCTGTCACCCTACTGTTATGTGATGATGGTTATTCTAAGAAAAGTTTATACTGGAACAATATTTCACAGAAGCAGGGCAAGAGAGGAGAATTTAGACATTCAAACCATTGTTTCCCAAACTTGAGTCACGCTCAGACTGGTACAAAATAATTTTTAGAAATGACCATCAAAATGAAAACACAAAAGTTTAAAATTCTTCTAGAATTTCCAGACCCCATAGACTTCTGTTTGGTAAATACTGATTTAAAGTAGTAATACTTCAAGTGGATAGATGATCCCTATCTTTATCTTAGCGTTTCCTGTTAGAGCAAGGTATCACAAGAACATCTAGGTAACCTATTCCAGAGCCAAAACATTCTTACAATCTGGAAATTGTTTCTTAATTCTCATATTGCAATTTCTCTCCTTTAACATGTCTTTAGTGGCATCATATGTTTTTCACCCTCTAGTTAATAAACTACATACTCTAAGATAGTAATTAGGTTTGCTTAGACTTGTCTATTCCAGATAATAATATCATATCCCATAATCTTATTTAGAGTTCTATTCTTCTTTTTATTTATTTTTATTTTATTTTATTTTTTTGAGACAGGGTCTTGCTCTGTTGCCTGGTCTAGAGTGCTGTGGCGTCAGCCTAGCTCACAGTAACCTCAAACTCCTGGGCTTAAGCGATCCTCCTGACAGCCTGCCAGGCAGCTGGGATTACAGGCGTGTACCACGATGCCTGGCTAATTTTTTTTGTTTTTTTCAGTTGCCCGGCTGATTTCTTTCTATTTTTAGTAGAGACGGGGGTCTCACTCTTGCTCAGGCTGGTCTCAAACTCCTGACCTCAAGCGGTCCTCCTGCCTGGGCCTCCCAGAGTGCTAGGATTACAGGCGTGAGCCACCACACCCAGCCCTATTCTTCTTTTTAAAAACCAGCTCTACCCATTTCACTGAAATACTCTTCCTGGTTTCTGCTTTCCACTTTCCAAGTTGGAGAGCCCGAAACCATTAATAGAAAAAAGGTCTGACCAGAGCAGGCCACTATCCAGGCTATTGTAATGCAATCCCAGTGTTCTTAGCATGTTTTTGTTGTTGTTATTCTTTTAATGGGAAAAAAGTGATCCCACAAAATAGTTGTGTGAAGAATCAATAAGTGCTATATGAGAACAATCACCTCCCTCTTATGTGGAAGATTTTCCAATAGTTGTGGGATGGTTCCTGGAACCATGGGTAAACCAAGTCAGTAGAGTGCCACAGGGCTGGGCACCTAGAACCCTGCCTCGTGCGGTCTCTGCTATCCCATTTCCATTGCGTTAACTGACCTCTTCTGAGCAGCTTACTGCCACGCTCTGGTTATGCGAAGATGCTCCATAGAAGTTAATGATTGCTTGATTCATAAAAACGTGTGTGTTTTGCCTTCTTCACTTGTATAGTTAATGACTGACAGAGCAGAAAACTTTATATAATGAGGCAGTGTTATTGCCTAGGGAACATTGATCACTTTCCTCTCTGACTCATTGTGTAACTCTTTCCCACCAGCTGGAAATGTCATTTCCTGTTTTTATCTCTAATATGCTTCCCTCCTCTCTTCAGCTGTGCATCAGCCCACCCTGCCCGTCCTTGTCATGCCTGCTAACGGGTCCGTGCTCCTCTGCTCCACGAGCTTCGTCGTTGCCCCACGTCCAGCATGCATTCCTACACGCAGCGGGGCCTGTTGGCTACACTCCTCGACCCATGGGCCTCTCTGCAGTCCTTTAACTGTCACCGAGCAGCCACTGGCATTTGTCCCACCTGGTGCTGGGAGGTGAGCCCTCCAGACAGAGGACACGCTCCTAGCTGGGCTACCTAGGAAAACTTTTAACCCTTCAAAACGGCATGACTTCAAATTTGTCACATTTTGCACTCTTAACACAGTTTCGGATCCCTGCTGGTGCCCCTAACAGCCAAAATAAGCATTTCTGATGTTCCTATATTATTCTCCTTCCACTGTGTATCGTCATTAGCATTGCTTTGTCATGCTCCATGTTCAAAGTACTGTGCGTGTGAAATCAAAACAAGTTTCAATACGCCTCACAGAGTATCATCTCTGTATTTAAGTGTCAATCCAAATTTTCTTTGGAAAAATACCCAACTTAGAAAAATCTGACTTCAACAGTTGACTTTGCTGTGAGAGTATAGCTCTACCACTTACTAGCTCTGTGGGTTTGGTCCAGTTTCTTAGGTGCCTTCTCTGTGAGCTTGGTATTTACTCCACAGGCTATTGGGAGGATTAAACAAGATAATCATGTAAAGCTCTTAGAATAGTGTTTGTCACAGAGTAAGCACTCGGTGATGCGGGTTATCACCAGATTTTTTACTGTCTACCTCACGAAATGTTGATTTCTGCATCAGATGAGTGGCCTATATAGGCTTACATAGAAAATAATATATATTTTTCATCATGGAAACAGTCTTGGGAAATGCACATCATCTGGGGGCTTCACTGGAGACTCTGTTGCTTGCAGAACTGCTCTGTATTCACGGCCCCGAAGGCTGACTTCCAGTTCACCCTGCCTCTGAGCAAACAGGACAGCTGCCCAGAGGTGAAATCTGTGTCAGATTCCTCTGCAAACACAGTATTTTTTCCCCCAAAAAAATACGGCAGTGGTTTTTGAAATACACGGCAAGTTTTGCTTCTCACTCTGGGCAGGGTTTCCACTTTAAACGGAAATTTTCTCTATTAATAGCATGCCTTGCAGCTGCCATTTCTGCCTCCCTATGGATCTACATCCCATCCAAACATAAAACCACTGGGCCAGTTTCTGGCCTGAGAGAGCTGTTCTAGTGGGCGAGGGAACTGTTCTTTTAAGGGCGGCTGCCACTTGAGTGCAAGTTCATTGTTCACAGCCCCAGCTGTACTTCATTAGGGTAATGACCGTAGACCAAGAGGAAGGCTCCCTGCCAAAGGTGACTCAGTGAGAGTCAGATGCTGCTCCAAGAGAATGCAGCTTCACAAAGGGCTGCTTAACCTGGACCCTGGCTTTCATAAGCCCAGGAGGGGAATTTTAGTTTCAAGTACTGTGGTTGTTTTCACAGGCCCATAAAGGAGATCTTTGTCAGAACCTAATCATTATCATGACATTTGAGTAGCCGCATAATTCCATTCAGTTCTGCAAATAACCAATCGTGTCAATTATGTACAGGACACAGAGATGGGTCCTCAGGAAATTCAGAGGCACAAGACATGGTTTAAACCCTCTAGTAGCTTACAATTTAGTAAGGACGCTAAGACAAGTATAATCACCAATTATCCGAACAAGTATTCACTGTTTTTTTCTTATGCCTGGACACGGGCCAGACTAGGGAGGGCAGGTGCATAGAGCAAAATCTGCCCTCGGAGAATGAAAGTAAAATATGAGTCACAGTGATTCCTTTTATCATTTTAAACTTTTTATTTTGAAATAACTATAAACTTAAAGAATAGTGTAGAAGAAGAATACACTCTGTATGCCCTTTACCCATATTTCCAGTTGATAAGATCTTGCCACAGTGCCTTTTCATTCTTTTCCTGTAAATATATATATATATTTTTTCCCTTCTGAATCAATTGAGGGTAAGTGGAGAACTCCTAAACATTTCACTGTGTATTTCCTAAAAGACAAGGGTGCTCTCCTACCTGATCACAAAACAACCATCAAAATCAGTAAATTAATATTAACACAATATTACTCTCTGATTCTAGGACCCCATTAAAATTTTACAAATTGTCCCAATAATGGTCTTTGTAGCAGCAAACATTCCATTTTTGGTCCATTATCCAATCCAGGATAACATAATGCATTTGGTTGTCACATCTTTTTATAAATCTTTTTAAACTCCTAAATCTGGGAAACTTCTTCAGTTTTTTCTTGTCTTTTGTGATCTTAACATCATTGAAATGTACCAGACAGTTATTTTATAGACTGTCTTTCAATTTGAGTTTTTCTGATGGTCATGATTAGATTCAGGTTATGCATTTTTGACAGGAATTTTAAAGTGGCATTGTGCCCTTCTCAGTATATCATAGTAGAAAGGACAAGATATCAATATGTCCTATCCCTGGTTATATTAACTCTGATTATTTGATTCAGGTGGTGTTTGCTGTGTTTCTTCATTATAGAGTTATTATTTTTTTCATTTGTAATTAAGAAATATTTTGTGGGGAGCTACCTTGAAATCATGTAAATAAATATCTCATTCCTCAAAGGCTCTCAACTTTTTGTTTTAAACATCTTTGGATGATTCTTGCTTGAATAAAATATTACTATGACAGCTGCCAAATTTTGATTTTTCTAATTTTATCATTACTTCTACATTCATTAGTTGGCTCCTTATTGAAAGGAAGCACTTTCCCTTTTCCCCCCATTTATTTATTTATTCATTTGTTTATTCCTATGAGCAAGATTGATGGATTTACTTTTTATTCATTGGATTGCAATCCATTACATTATTATTTATTTTGGTCCTCAAAATTGTCCCACATTTGACTAGTGGGAGCCCCTTCAAGCTAGTTCCTGTGTGGTTTCTGACAGGTCCCTGTAACTTTTTGAGACTTCCTAATTTCTAGAACAACAAGATGTCCCAGTCTCCTCTTGTACTTTTCTACCTCAGCCATTTCTCCAAAGAACCCTGATTCATGTTAGTGGAGAATGGTATTTAGAAACCAAGATCTGGGTACTAGGTGTGATCAGTGGACAGAGCTAAGAAATGTATGTATGTTTATGCAAATGTATATGCACATATCTGTATCTGTGTAAATATATTAAGTCATAAGTTCACACCAATAATTTCTATTCTAGTCCCACACTACAGAGTTCATTTCATCTTTATTCTTTTCACACTTGTAACTCCTTTCCTCAACCGTGAAAAGGCTGTCTGGCATTCTCCTTTTGTGCATTTATCTGCTTATTTTTCTCATACGACAGCAGTCCTCTGACCCTACCTCCTCCACTCTGGTCCTGTAGGCCCCACCAGTTCTGCTGGCCCTGCCACTTCAAGTTAAGGGACAAGAACTAACAAAATTTTTTTTAAAGAAATAAAAAAAGGGGGAAGGAAAAAATAATACAGCGTCCAAAATTTATTCCCTGCTCCACCAATTTCTCTTTTATTAATATTGGATTCAATTATTAGGCTTAATTTTTAGAAATGTAATGCTTAATATTTTAAAACTCAATGAATTATTGTACTAGTTTAATAGTAAGAAATATATCATAGTTTTGAAGTCAGATTCAAAGCAAATAACCTATATAATATCTTAAAATAGCACCTATATTTTTCTCAAAAGGAAACAGAAAAGAATTGCCTATAAGAAATCCCACATCTTTTTCTCTTTCTTATCCTGATTTGTGTCCCTGCTTCTCTTCTAATGATGGTGTCAGGACCCACATCTCATGTGTTTTGTGTAAAAGAAATGATGAATAGGAATGTTGGAGAGGAAACAGCTTCCCCCACCCCTGAGTTAGGATGGGTGTGTGCATGAGAGAGACAGAGAGCGTGCGTACACATATGCTTGTGTTAGGGTATAGCAAGGCAGAATGACCTTTTATCTACTTATCATCACAAAATAATAGATAATCAACCCATTGCTTTTCCTTCTTTCCATTTCCCATATATCCCCAATAGACTGCCCTTATCCAGGAAAAATTATAGATAAGTGCCTCTGAGAAAAATCTGATAAAAAACAATTTTACAAATATTTCATAGAGGGATAAAAATTGTACAAATAAACATATTATTACTGACATACACATGAGTGTATTTGGGCATATTAGTGATTGATTCATTTAACAGAATGTCCAGTGGGAATTTCCTTTTGTTCATACTAAGGATGGAGGACTGTCTTCATGTGAGGTGTACCACCTCCTAGCAGGGCTTACAGAGAATGAGTCAACCACGTGGGAGAGAGAAATGTCTGGGGATTTTAGTCTTTGTATAGCAATGGAGAAGAAGAGCTACTTCCTGCCTTACCTAAACCCAATAGAAAGGAGCCCTGAAAGAATCTTGTAGAAATCAGGGCTATCTAAAAGAAGGTAAGACTGGCATTTCATTTCTTGGTTGAATAACTACTTAGCTAGCAGATTTGCTGATCTATCCCTGTAACACCAGAGCAGAGGGAAAAAGGATCAGGAGTTATTGGTCATGTTCCTGGAGAGGTATGGAAGATGGGTTTCTCACTTGTCTGGGGGCCTGAGGGTTTGTGGCAAATTGTAGATGATCCTGGGAGCTATAGTTTTGTCGGGACCACTGCTTCATGGAGAGCAAGGAGATGCATGTACCAGAGAGATGAGGCTTGAGACTCCCAGTTCAGAGTCAGCTGGTGGATACAGCTAAATATGGCAAGGGGAAGCTCAGGTCTAGTTGGCTGCATGAAAATGAGCCCCCTGCCAGGGGGCATGTGGGAACTTCCACTTGTCTACTCTAAACCCAACCCAATGAGAACAGCAGTTATGGCCAACCAAGTAGAGGACTCCAGACATCTGGCCAAGGTGGCTGACAGACATCTTCCTCACCCAGACAATTCTACTCTGTGCTTAGGGAAGAGGAGGAGATGATTTTTAAATCAAATTTGAGATTGAAGTTTTACAAGAACTGGACTGGAAGAACATTGTTTTAATAACCAAAAATGGCTAAAAATGTATGCAATCTAGCCAAGTATCATTAAGGGAACCACCACCCAGCAGTAAAAGGTAGGGGAGTGGGGTAAACAGTATAGTTGGTGTCAATTCTTGAAAAAAATAAAATTCTTTAATGTTTCTATGCCAAAGAGTTGAGATTTCTCAATTAAACTGTTGCTGACATCTGTTAAAAAGGATATTTCAGAATGCTGTTCTGGCTTTCAAAAGTCTGTAAAAGAGTTTCCAGGATGCATCTAAGACAGATATCTGCTATTAGATGCAAGAAGCATGTTATTAACCAAGTGCTATAGGCATAGAGAGGAGGAAGAGATGACTTCCATGTAGAGACTCCTCTGGACCCTCCTGACAATAGGAAAGTTGCCAGATTGAGCCCAGATGAACTGATAGCTTCCTCTCACTTTGATCATCATAGAAGTGAAATTCCTCAGCTTCCTGTCCCAAGTTCAATCCAGTTCTGTACTTATTTTTTCCCTTATTCCTAAAGTGCACTTCCTACCTTGAACACTAAGCCTTAGTTTGCTAGTTAGAACAGAAGATGGCAGAGACTGATTCTCTTTGGTTCTATTGTTAGAAGGTTACACAGAGCAATCTCTGAATGCATTTTGGACAATTTAAAGAATTACAGCTATTGAATGCATATTTTCATGTGCATACCCTTGAACATACTTTTTTAAAATAAGGAACTTGGGACTTAAAGTTGGACAAATTTGAAAAAAAAGAAATTCTAGCTCTGTCATTCCCTGGGAAAACCAATGAATTTGTTTGAGCCTCGATGTCTTTACCTGTGAACATGGGATAACAAGGTTGGTATGACAAGATTACTGTGAAACTTAAATGAGAGGACGTATGTAAGTGCCTGCCACCTGTGAGGGCCTTCCTCCAGTTCTTCCTCACAGTCACTGTCCCAGTGGTACACACAATAAGTGGTGCTCAATTATTATTTTTCAGTACTGTTCTAGCACCATCTCAGTGTTGCCAGGAACAATAGCCTTTTCAGACTAGTTTGAATGAAAAAGGTGTAAGGACAATCTCATGGATTGGCTTCCTGTAGATGACTCTTGGTTTGTGCTTCCCCATAACAGATGCTGGTCTGTGACTTTGTCTTGTGATGACACTCACTCCAGCTCTAATTCTACATGAGCTTGCACCTCGGCTCCCCAGAGTTAGCCTGGTAATTTTCACAGAAATAGAAAAAACAATCCTAAAATTAGTGTGAAACCACAAATGACCCTGAATAGCCAAAGGAGTCTTCAGCAAAAAAAAAGCAAAGCTAAATGGACCATGCTACCCAACTTCAAAATCTATTACAAAGCTATAGTAATCAAAACACCATGGTACTGGCATAAAAAGAGACACATTGACCAATGAATACAACAGCATAAAGAGCCTGGAAACAAGCCCACACATTTGCAGTCAATTGATTTTTGAAAAAAGTACCAAGAACACACAATGGAGAAAGCACAGTCTTTTTAATAAATGGCGTTGGGAAAATCGAATATCCACATGCAGAAGAATAAAATTGAACCCTTATCTCACACCATATACAAAAATTAATGCCAAATGGATTAAAGACTTAAACATAAGACCTAGTAAAACTACTAGAAAAAAATGTAGGGGAACTGCTCCACAATGGCCTGGGCAAAGATTTCTTGGATGTGACTCCAAAAGCACAGACAACAAAAGAAAAACTAAACAAATAAGATGCCATCAAACTAAAAAGCTTCTGCACAGCAAAGGAAACAATTAATAGATTGAAGAAACAACACAGAGATTGGAGAAATATTTGCAAGCCACACATCTGATAAGGAACTAATATCTAACGTATATAAGGAATTCAAACAATTTAATAACAAGAAAACAAAGAACCCAATTTAAAAATGGGCCAAAGACCTAAATAGACATTTCTCAAAAGAGGGTGTACAAATGGCTGACAGGTATATGAAAAGATGCTCATCATTACTAATCATTAGGGAAATGCAAATTAAAATCACAATGAGAGATCATCTCATACTTGTTAGAATGGCTATTATCAAAAAGACGAAAGGTAACCAGTGTTGGCAAGAATATGGAGAAAAGGGAGCCCTTGTGCACTGTTGGTGGGAATGTAAATAGTACAGCCACTATGGAAAACAGTATGGAGGTTCCTCAGAAAACTAAAAATGGAACTACCATATGATCCAGCAAACCCATTTCTGGGGTATATATCTAAAGGAATTGATATCAGTATGTTGAAGAGATATCTGCACCCCCATATTAATTGCAGTATTATTGTCAACCAAGATATAGAATCAACCTAAGCATCCATCATTGGATGAATGGATAAAGTGTGGTAGATATACACAATGGACCATTATTCACCCATAAAAAAGAAGGAAATCCAGTCATTTGCAGCAACATGGATGAACCTGGAGGACATTATGCTAAGTGAAATAAGCCAGGCACAGAAAGGCAAATACCACATGATCTCATTTATATATGGAATCTAAAAAAGTTGACCTCATAGAAGTAGAAAGTAGAATGGTGGTTACCAGAAGTCGTGGGGTGGGGAGAGAGGGGTTAATGAGGAGATGTTGGTCAAAGGATACAAAATTTCAGTTAGGAGGAATACGCTTTGGTGATCTTGTGCACAGAAAAGAGACTGTAATAAATAATGCACTGCATATTTTTTAAAAACCCTCCAAGCTTAGCCCTTGATGTTTCAGTTCTCCCATTTGAAATTTTTTGGAGAAAGAATCTTTTTGTGTGGATTTAGTCAGGATATTATCTCTGGTCCAATCAGCTGAGGTCACAGCTGTAAACATGGCCACCTGTGCCCACCTCTTTAGCAAAGCTACAAGTGAGAGTAAATTGCCTCCAGCAAGGCTGTGGTTGGCTGAGATGGAACTCTCTACTGCAATCATTGTGATTCAACGGGATTCATTCTGAGCCCTGTAAGTAAGGAGACCCCTCAGACAATGAGTCTCTAGAGCAGCTATGCCCAGGTGCCTCTCACACCAAAGATGCCAGCCTATTTACTTATGACAACGACGTGAGGATAGTCCAACATGCAACCACTCTTCTCAGCACTTTCAGAGGTGACTCACCAGAAGCTGACACTCACCTCCCACTTGTCTTTTATCCTTGCCTGGGTCAATGGGTGATGGTAGAAGCTCTACTGCACACTTCCTCTTACCTTGAAAGGGTTACATGTGCTAATGGTTTGGTTTTTAGTCTTTTCACCTCAGTAACATTTTCCATTTTCTAACAACACTTTAAATTCCATTTCTATTACTTGAACATCAGGCACAATTATGCCATTTTGAGTTTCTTCTTTGCAATTAATGCAATCATATGACACATCACTAATGCCAACCGGGAGTCTTATCACAAAATAGTATAAATTATCATATTTCTATATGTATTTGCAAATGTGTTATCAACATTCCAATCCTGTATACTTTTATTTAAAAACACTCTCTGTGTTGGATGTCTGGAACTGTTACTAGCAGCTGAACTAGATCAGTTTACATGACTGCCTCTCTCACAGAGGGAAACTCTCATTGAATTTGGCAAGTTAAATCAAGTTACACGAGATTTCTTATCCAATCAAAGAAGCTCTTTGAGCTGCCAAAATTGTTCATAGAACCACAAGACCATTTTTTCATATAGATAAATATAGATATAGGTCATCTACATAGATAGATATACAAAGACATGTAGGTTATATAATTATAATATCTGTAAGACCATTTCCTCTTACAGATAATATATGTAAATACATAGATACATACAATGAACAATTTTTACATGTAAATTCTAGTACTAAATAATGGGAATATTGTGTTAATTCTTTAGATAATGGTCTGGAAAAAGCATTGGTCAAAGTTGCCCAACTACCTCAGATCATTGGTTGTGCTTTAGTACAATTTGTATAAAAATGGGTATATCATTATAAAATTTGTTCCAGAGGATTAGTGTGATTTTAACTTTGGTAAGTCACAATTCCTCGGTTTCAAATTTTCTGTCTGGTATATAATGATAAAAATACCTCCATATACACAAGGTGTTCAGAAAGTGACACAAAAGTATAGGCTCTCCTGGTTCTTATCTGAAAAGACAAAAAGGCATCCATGCTGCTATAGTGATGACTATTAGATCCATTGCTATGGTGAATTTGGGAGAACTTGAAGGAATGATCAGATATGAAGTCATGTATTAATATATTTGAGTTTAAGGCCTACAATTTATATCTTACCTTAAAAGCAAAAAATACAGCTTTTTTTTTTTTTTTTAAAAAAATCTGTTTTATTGAGGTACATAAACATGAAATAAAATCCACCAATTTTAAATGTAAAATATTTGTTGAAAATATCATCCTCTCCCCTATTGAATTGCTTTCAAACCTTTGTTGAAAATCAGTTGACCACAAATATATGGGTTTATTCCTGGATTCTCTGTTATCTGTCAACAATATCATTGCCAGTTCCAGATCCAAATCCACCAACAAACGTTTGGTCCAGAGGTGCAGCCATGGAACATAAGAAACTGTGGCTAATGAAAACCTGGAGGAATTTCCAGATTCACATAAAGGTAGTGGTTTGGGTGGGTTGGGGTAAGATAAACAGTCTCCAGGACCTTACCAACTTCTTTTTTGCCCTGGATGAAGCTACACAGTCCCTATAAAGGAGGGGCCCTGAGGGAGGCCCTTCAAGATCCACTACCTGGCCACCCATCTAATCCTGCTTGCTTCTTCCATTGCAGACTCACCCTTGTCAAGCATTACCTTTTTATTCCCTTTCTGATCCACATTTCCTGTTTTAAATCAGACCAGCCCCACCTCTATCCTCAGCTGTAGCTTCTAGAATTCCACCTCCCTGGGGCAAAACCCCAGACCTCCTGCTTATGGGAAGAGAGCTTAAGTCATATTGCTAAGTTTCATATTCAGCTCTGTCTCAGTGTTCTCTCTTAATTTTGGCATCCACCTTCCCTCTGATGAAACAGTCCTTCCTTAACACTGATCCTACATGTATCTGGGTAATCCAGAAAACACTTAATGAATGGGGTAACCTGCTGAAGACTTAATTTGTGATTTACTATTTGAGATTTTGCAAGAAGATACTCGACAGGACCTCCTGCTCAGCCTTTGGAGCAGAAACTCATGAGGAGGAACAGAAGGCATTTCCGACAGTTCCCACTGCCTTCCTCAACTGTGGAGGGTGAACAGGACTTTTTGTTTCTAAGGTTCATGCCCTTCCTGTAGGTCACTGATCTCTATTCTATTATTGTAGAAGGGACAGTAGGATGTGAGAATAGTTCAGAAAATAAGAAAGGGGAAAAGGAGGAGGGGAGAGGTGGAAGAGAAGGGGCTCTGGGTCCACTGGCTGTCTAAGTCATGTTGGAATCATTCCTAGGGACGTTACACAGTCTAGGATGTGCTGGGGCTTACAGACCAGGGAAGAACTGCTGAGGGAGCACCGAGCTAGTGTCCTCTAGCACTCATCAGACCACTGGATCCATCCCAGCACTGAAGCCCAGGAGGACTCACCAGGAATTCTGTCCTATTGTGTGAATAGGATTCTTGCTGTCCCTATACTGTGGGATCTTTGCCTACTACCTTCTAGTGACACTAGTGTAGGCCCCTACATTTCAGAACAATGCCCTAGTTGCACAATAGCATGTACCCCAGGCAGGGCCAGTTTCATGGATGTGCCACCTGGGCAGTTACACAAGGATTCCCACTCAGGAGGGTCCCATGCCTGGTTTAATGTTCTGCTGCTGCCATCTTTAAATTCTTAATGACTTTATCATTGAACTTGTGTTTTGTAAATGAAGTCTGATGCAGTATGTGTATAAGCAGAGGAGATATCATGATATGCATGTCTACTGTTCCTTGACAGCCCATTTGCATAAGGTATGTACAGTGTTTGTGAGCACAGAATTCCTGTGGGCTCAGGATACAAAGGCGTTCAGCAAGACTCAAAAGAGAGTCCATGATAAGAGCATTACATCTATGACTGAGGCAGTGGGATACTGATATCCCTGAGAGGTCACCCTTTCTATTTGGACCAACACTTGCATCCAACGCAGAATGAAGGAAATAATGTTCTAAGAAACATGAATGACCAAGGAACACTATTATAGTCTTTCTTACTCACATGACTTCCCTGTGTTAGACAACCACTTATGCTGAAAATGATGACATCAAAAGAAAGAGAGAGCAACCCATAATTCCTTTTCCTTTCAGTTCTTCCTTACTCATCAGTAAGCTGAAGATAGAAAGTGTTGGTAGCACGTGCGTGTATCATGCAAGATGCAAAATAAAGAATTGAGGTAGTTTTGTGCATGTAACGTATCGCATTTCCACTGTTTTGGTAAGAACGAAATACATATGCATATACAAACTACAAAATACAAGTTGTGTAATTTCAGTGATTCCACATACTAGTTAAATGGTCTTATGTTTGCATTTAAAAGTGGCATTGCATCATATAAGGATGAACAGTAAAATTTATGCCAATAATTTGAAATTTAAATTTCCTTCCTTAGAATAACATTAAATAAATTTTTTTAAAAAACCCACCATAAGAAGTTGAGAGAGCGACCATGGAAGAAAGGAAGAACTCTACATTTTAGAGTATTTAATAGCATTTTCATTTTGAACTGGGCCCCACAAATTATGGACAAGGATCCTGCATTTTCATGTACTGGGACCTGCAAATTATGTTGCCATCTCTGAGCCCAGGGGCCCTCCAAGGCACCCAAGTGGGTTGGGAGGCACGTGAGTACTGGTATGTGGGGGACAGGCTGTCATGCCAGGGTACCCGGAGCTGGGATCAAAGGGAAGTAGGTCCAGATCCCAGTCATCAGGGCAAGGCTTCCTGCCCAAGAGAAAGGATTTGAATAAAAGGGGGAACTTGATGGAGTGAATGGGGTAGAGACTCATTGATTTTTACCCAGGGCCAAAACTGACCATGCTGAGGCATTTGTGCTCTTGCAGACTCGCGAATGGTCTGCCCAGGCTGCAAGGTGAAGGCTGTGATGGCCAGGCTGCTGTGCCTCTGCAGCTCGGAGCTGAAGGCAAGCTGGGACGACATCCAATGCTGGGATGAAGGCTTGCTCGGGCCTAGGAAAGCAGAGTGTCAGAAAGCTGGGAGGGTCTCCCTAGGGACTCCCTAGCTCAGCCCTTTTGCATGTGAGGAAACTAAGAGTTTATTGTGAAAGGAACCCTGAATTCCAACCTAGTCCCCCTTTTCTTTCTAAGTAGTTGTGAACTTCGGACAAGCCACCTACCCTTCCCAAGCCTCCATTACCATAACTTTAAATTGAGAGGGTTCAATTATAAATCCTCTAAAGAGGCTGGTCCATTTCTAAGAGCCCAATATTTAACTGTGTCACACTGACCCCAGGCATTTATGCTGATTTAAGTCATTCTCTATGGCATAGTGTGCCATTGAAATTAGCCACCAACACCTCGGCTGCTGCCTTAATAGAGTCTTCTCTAGGATGAAAGGCATCACTGACAGGACCGTGTCCTGTGCATTCTGAAACCGTGTGCTCTGTGTCACGGAAAAGCCGAGCATGGCCTAAGTTCACTGGTGGGGTTTTGACTATAATTTAGGTAGCTCTCCAGGAACACATAGTGAAAACTATGAACCTGGCCTTATAAATGTAAACATGTAAGATTAGAGCAATATTTTATGCAGATAGCATTTATATTTATTTTGATACTTCCTTATCTCTTGGGAGAATAGGTAACCATTAACTCTAATTTCCACAGGAAATGAGGTGATTATAGTGATTTTGGACAAATATTAGGGCAATGTTAGGGATTCTGTTGGTCTCTGTGAGAAACTGAATAATGAGGTTTATAGATCATTCATCTGACATGCCATGGTAAGGGTGAAGGGACAGATCTGAAATTAATGGCCAATTTGTGTAATTGGCCAATTGGTAAATATCACTTGTATTGTCAAAAAAGGGAAGGAAATAGGCTGGAGGTGTGAGGGAGGTTTGTCAGAGAATTGACACCTCTGAGGCACCCGTCTTTGTTCCAGGATGACAAAGAAAGCTTTGAACAGTACATCCTGCCACCAAACCTCACTCCCAAGCACTGAGGCTTTGTCTCGGTTCTTACATTTGGCTTTGTCCTGAGGTCACGGCTCTCTGAACTGGAAGGTTCCTGGTGCTTTCGTTGGATGCTGTGACCTGACCTCTCTCTTGCATATGCACGGCCATGCCACGATATAGCTGTGGTTTCCATCACAGTTGGGCCAGTGTCAGCCAGAGCGACAGAATGACCATCCTTAGAGTCCTTGCCAACCCTAGGCACAGAAGTTCATAAATAGGAAGCTCTTAACTTTTATTGTCCTTCTCTAATGGCTCTTGTTGTGGAAAAAAATAAATTGGCAAAAGTTTAATTTGTTCTTTTTAAGCTCTTTTACATTCTTAAACATTTCTCTCTCTCTCTCTTTTTTTTTTTTTTTTCATTTTCTTTTTCTTTTTTTTTCATTAGGGTCTGGGCCATCCACCAGGCATAGCAGATGGAGCTCCACAATTGGAAGGGGACCCCAGAAAGAGAAAGAGGCCCTGCCCTAGGTTCCGAGGTCTGCATGGGGTGATGGAGAACCCTGGCTTCCTTACCGTCACTCCTGCCCTAGACTCACTGTCAAGCCCTGTGGCCTTTATTCATAGACTTGACCACAGATTCTGTTTCTTGTGTTAACCTCTGCTCGGTCTTGACTTCTTTTCCTGCTCCAGAGCTGACCTGGTGTTTTGCCCTGACTGCTGCTAACTCTGTTTTTTACTTGGCAGACGGAATTTTAGCATCAAGCCCTCATCTCCTCCAGCCTGCAAGACTGGCCCATCACTAGTTTGGATATCAGTCACTTCCTGCTTGTCATATAATATTCTGGCTGCTAGAACCAAAGAAAGTCTCCACTTTTCTCTCTACTGACAGCCTTTTCTCTTTAAATCATGGTGGTAGTGGTTGTAGGGGATATTGGAGGCAAAACAGTGTGTTTGGGTTTCCTCGTCTCATTCCCCTTGGAACAGACTTCTCAGATGAACTTTAGTTGCTCAGAGAATTGTGCTTTTTGTCCCACCATGAAGATCTCACAACTGTGCTATACTTAGATTTAATTTACAAATGAGGGGTCATTGGCTTTTTCTACTGTGAAATGAGTGAAGGTTAGAGGCAAATCAAGGCAAAGAATTCTAAAGAAATAAGTTAATAAACCAATGAAAAAGCACTTTATGTTAAGCACAGAAATGGTATACTATCAAAGCTACAGTTAAGTTCAATATGTAAGTGACATTGTGTGTCTATTGTGTTAAATCTTATCAATCAAAAACATAATTGAATCTAATGAGTATTGGCGAGAAATTCTCCCTTTTTATGCAAATAGATTGCTGTTTATGTAGGTATGAAAATAGATCAGTATCTCTTCGTCTGGAAAATGTGTATTCATAATCCACAGTCGTGGTTAAGAGCGGGGTGTCAGGAGTTGAAATCCTAGGTTCTGAAGCAGGCTCCGCCCCCTACTAGCCATGGACCCTGGGCAAATGTCCTCATCTGGAAAATGGAAATAATAGCAGTATTGACCTCACAGGGCTATTGTGAGTTTTAAATTAATTAATATGTGTCAAGTGCTTAGTCCCATGGCCTGCATATAGTAATTACTTAATAAGTATCAACTATCATCATCATCATCATCATCATTATTATATACAGGATGAAACAGAAAATAGAGGAGAAACTGAGGAGCTCTAACAAGACGTTAAAAAATAATGAGAAGGCTTTGGGGGATTAGGAGGAAAACAACAAAGTAAGATGGAAGAAATATGTGTATTATTTGCTTTCTAAAAATTCACAGATAATTTCAAAAATCAAAATTATTTCAAGGAGCTTTCGTTGGCCAAGCATAGAGCGCTACTATCACATTCACTGAGTGTCTCACTCTATGAAGATTGTAATTGCTATCAAGTTAGTATTAAACCAATCAAATGAGCCTGACCCAACAGTCGTACATTGCTTTTCAATGTCAAGTTCTTAAAAAAAGAAGAAGAAAAATAAAGCCCCTCAATTTATGGTAATCTAATATGTGCATAGAGCTTCAGCTATTCTATTAAACCAGTGTAGTCAAAACTCTAAAATTTCAAGCATTCTCAGACATAAGTTGCATCAGCCGGGCTAGGGCAGTGGCTGAGAGGTGGAGGAGGGCCAGAAAGAAAAAGAAGAGAATGCTTTATAATAGGGGGCCATTATTTCCTTTGTCATATTTTAGTTTCTTTAAAATTGTTCACTTGCATTTAAGTCCCCAAGAGCCACGAAAATTATGTTGAACAATAGCAGGGATTTGTGAAAAGATTCCTTAGATAACATTTGAAAAACACAAGCAGCCCTTGAACCTTTTTGCATCCAGTAACATCTGACAGGCTTTGTGAGCTGCAGCCACCTGCAAGAGTTCTAAAATAGATGCTTTCATAAAACAGTGAATTCTCAGAATTGATGTGTTAATATCATTCTCTTAATTACTTGACATCTGACCTAAGTAGCGGTAACAAGACGATTTCAGCCAAAGTGAAAGGGAGAGTTGAGGCTGTCATTCACATATTTTTGGCCACAAAAAAAAAAAAAAAAAAAAGGACAGCTATTGAGAAAAAAACATTTTATGGTATCAGTTAGGCAGACTGCCTACCCAGCTGAAGTTCACTAAATAATCACTTAATCTACCATTTCATTTTTCCTGTGTCTATCAGCTTAGATTTGCAACAATACGAAGAAGAGTTTACTTACCATTCGGGGGCGGTGAGGAGAGAGTAGTTGGGGTAGGCTATGGCATCCTCAAAGAAAAATGTACATTATAGTGATTTTGTTTATGGAGATTTCTCAAAGCATGGAATAAAACATATAGAAACAAATATTGGCTTTAAAAAAACACTTATAAGCCCTGAGGGGAAGAAAAACTCTAAATAATGGAAAGTCCATTAAAAGACAGAAATTATAGGTCTGAAATGCAAGTTAAATCAGTAACTTCTACTAATCAAAGCAAGACTCCCGGTGTGGGTCACATCCCAGCTGCTATTTCTCAGCCCAAGACAAGGTTTTATTTCCTATTTGTCTTCCTCTTTTTTCAAACTGTCAACACGGCAAAGCCAATACAGCTGTGGGCAAAGCAGCTGTGTGATATTCTGCCTCCCACATCGTCAACCAAATTGCCTGCTCAGTTTTCCTTTATTTCTGGTACTGACGGGCTGGGCTGGGAGGGCGGAGGCCCGTCGGTGTCAACCGCCTCTGTGCTTACCAGGGAGCTCTCTCCTTAGGACCCCTCTTCCTGCACATCTTTCCCTCCCCTATATTCTTTCAGTCTTTTTTCTCTTCCTTTTTCTTTTCTTTTCTTTCTTTCTTTCTTTTTTTTTTTTTTGGTAGTTATGGAAATACTATGCTCATGAGACAGTTCTGATTCCTAATGATTTCCTTAATATGTAGTCATAAGCACGACCATGAGCTTTTTTGGATGGCTATCTGGAAGAATCACACTTTGTTTAACCATTTTCATACTTAACCGTGAACAATCGCAGGATGAGTGTCTATGCATAAATCTTAATCTTCGTTTCTGATTATTTTCATCAGGATGCCTACAAGTGGCATTGCTGGATTTTTTTTTTTTTTTTTTTTTTTTTTTTTTTTTTTTAAGGCTATGAGCTTTTTAAAAGGTTTTTGATGCCTAGTGCCAAATTGCTTTCTTTTTTGGATCTATGAGTGCATGAGAGTCTAAGCCATTTTTAGTACATCCCACATGGGAGAGACACGTGTTTCCTTTCTTTCCTTGGTATAATGCAGGGGCTGTGTCACACCCCAGAACCATGTCCCCCGACTGGGCCTGACATGACCATCACCCGAGGCGCTGGTGACAAACTGGATCCCTGGTGTCCTCACCGAGAGAGGCTCACACAGTGGCTTGGACCGGGTCTCGGGCTGTGGCGAGTCAGTGAACTCTTCCTCCCCAGGGGACGCTGACGGCAGAGAAGCCGGAGTGGCGTGGGGAGAGGAATAGCAAATAGTGCAGTGTGCTCAGGCTTGTGCCTCTGAGGTGTAAACTTTGAACGAAATGTTAGGATAGTGTCGGTTTCAGGGATCTGTAAGTCTGGACCCCAGAGAGACCCTGGGAGGGAGAAGAGGTGTGGCAAGGAGACAGATGCTATTGAAAGCAGCCATGGAGAGGGCCAAGGCCAAGTTGAGCATAAGAGTGAGGGAAGGCTGCCTGGAGGAGGTGAGCTGAGCTGAGCTGCTGGCAGGGACAGCTTTCCTGAGGATTATTCTCCAGTTGGTGAGTGTTCACAGAATTGAAATTTCTCTAATTATATCACAAATTATTTTGGGCAAAGGGGTGTGTGTGTGTGTGTGTGTGTGTACACATATGTACATACACACAGGTGCATACATAGCCTTTGCTGTTAAATCTTATACATATTATTTCATTACATAAGAAATATGTGAGTGTACTTCTTTCTCTAAAACCTCGAAGTATTGTAGGTAAGTCTAAAATTATCTTTAACCATTATCACCCAACACACACCTTCCACCTGCTGAAGTGACCAACGCTATCAGCTTGATGTATATACTTCTATAGCTTTTTCTGTATACCTTATGTCTCTATATATGCCTGTATAAAATGTAAAAAATAGCTGTAAGTGTGGGCACATTTTAAATATATAATACCATATATAATACTGGCAAGGGGGCACATTGTGGCCCATTTTAAATCTTTTAAAAAGTTGCAGATAAAAATCCCCCTGTCTGTCACCTCAATCCTAATCCACTCTTCTTTCCAGAGGGAAGTCCTGTCATCATTTTGCAGGACATCCTCGGCAATGGCTACATTCTATACCTCCTCTGGGTCTCCATTAATTCTTCAACATCTAACTGTAGTCGTAGAATCTTCGAACCAAAAAGCTTTTCTGCAGATCACCTGGTCTAGCCTCCTCATTGTATAGATGCAGAAATAGATCAAATGCCTGGTTTCAGGTCACCCTTACTATGTTGGCCTTGGTTTTCGTGACCCTTAGCTAGGTCACAATCTGTGTTACTTCTAGCAACTTCCACTCAAACGGTTTAAATTGAAAGCTTCTTTAGTAACAACTTCATTCACAAAGAGTCTGTGAAATTCTCTTTTACCAGGATGTAGGCTTTGGGGAGGAAAGAATTAGACAGCGAGCGTGGAGCACGGGCTGTGTGAGGAGCCACACTTCCTGTCACTTTAAGCCACTGAGAGCACCAGGAAGAGTATGGTCCTCTGGTTTGACCTCCTGATACTGCAGGTGAGAGGAGACCTTGGCTCCCACTCTCTGAATCCCTCAGTGGGGTAAGATTTTCATTTTGAGGCCAACCGTTTGAAGGCCAGCTCCCACCTTTTGGCTTTCTAACGATGTCAGAGGCAGAAAGAACACAGCTTGACTCTTGAATTTCAGGTTCAGTCCATTTCAGGGATAACCAGAAAGGAAAAAAAAAAAAAAGAAAGAAAGAAAGAAAAGAAAAAAAACCCTTTGGCTCACAAAATAAGAATCTTTGAAATGAAAGTTGTGCGGGGTAAATATGGAGCCTCACAATGGCATCTCTAGAGCCGCGTTTCAGAACACAAGGGCACTTCCTCTCTGTAGCAGAAAGCCAAGAGATGTCATGTTCCTTAATTAAAACGTATCTCAAGAGTCAGTGGGAGGCACCTGCACAGCCCCTACCTGAAGATGCCGATTTACAGAAAAACTTCCAGCCGTGGGATTCATACAAGGGACACGCTGGCAATTGTGAGTTTCTTTTAAAATCAGCTTCTGTCTGTCATACCTATGTAGTTACAAAATCAAAGGGGATAATAAAGTTCAATTGTATATTCACAGTTTGATATTTCTATTGACAGGTCTCACACAAAAAACGCCATTTCAGGAAACTCTGATTCTGTGTCCCTCTATGAAAGGCACTAAAAGGCTCTCCTGGGTTGCAAATCCCCACCCAACAATCCCTCTAAATCTGAATCTATAAAGTGGCCCCATCAAGGTTCAAAGGTGTCAAATTGGGCCTCCTCTCCCCAGGTTCTGTTTGTGATTTTAAAATATCCCTCTGATGGTGAGGGAAAAAGGAAACCACCCAGAATAAGCCACAACTGGGTTAAAATCCCAGCTCCTAAGTAGAGAAGAGCAGTTAACCCAACAATTACCACACCACAGAGGGGAGATCAGAGCCCCTTCCGGGCACTGAGGGCTTGGGTAGACCAGGAATGCCCCTGCTCTCTGCCCAGCTGTCCTCTCCTCATCCACAGAGAGTCCGTAGCAACTCTGAATGTTCTCGTGTTTTAAAATGTCAATGTATCTGGCTACTGTGGAAATATTCTTCGGGCCCACTAGAAAACCAACATGCAGGTGCCTCTAATTTTTCGAGAAGATTTTTCTTGGAAAATAGAGGATATGTTCGACTGGATTCAAAACTAGCAAGTCTGTTCTTGCAGTAGTGTATGGGACTAGGCTTATGCAAGAGCAGAGCACATCTGAATGCAAAAATTAAATGGAGGAATTGGGGGGGGAGAACAGGTGCTCTTTTATAAAGGCTAAATTCCATATTTACCAAACTGATTTGCATGAGGCATGTTTTCAATGAAAATATTGCTACTCATTTTGCTGCATTTGTGCAACAGAAACATAAGGATGGAGCAGAAGAGGGGTGCGGTTCTCAAGCTGTCTTCTTGTCCCTACCCTTCAGCCGATGGTTGTTAAATGGCACATTTGAGAGATTAGCTCATAGAACTTCTGGCTTCCCACTGCCAAGACAGCAAGACTCTGGGTTTCTTCTGACCCCACCATACAGCCTCTTAGCAGTCAAGGGATAGAGGAGAATCTAGAAGGGAGAGTGAGAGGTCATTCATTCCATTGACTATCACCAAGTTAAAGCACCAAAATTATCTCAAGAGAAGAATTCTATTCCAAGTTAATTCCATGCCTTCTCTTAGCAATCTAAGCCAGTGTTAATTCTTACTACCAAGAATGTCTTCCTCCTGTTTTAAATCTTTTACTGATGCTTTACTTCCTCTTCATGTAAACGCAAAATGAAAAAGTGCCGTCAACTACATACCTTATCTGATTTACATTCTTAAATCAACCCTATGACATCCCCATTTTACAGATAAAGCATATAAAGAAACTGAGGCAGGAAGAGATCAGGAAACTGGCCCTGGGTCACCCAGCTGATACATGGTAGAACCAAATTTTAAACCCAGGTATCTGTCTCCAGAGTCTATATTCACTTCACCACCACAACAAGCTGCTACCTGGAAGTCTCAGATACAGTCAGCTGAAATTAGAGTTACTAACAATGCACCAAGGAAGCTCCAGAGAAGTGGAACCCATACCAGAAATAAGAGGCGGAATTTAGAATAAGGGTAGGTGAGCAGGTGGTTGCTGCATGAAGCTAGAGCAATGGCTGGCAGATTGCTACAAAAATACACGTGAATTCACTTGCAGGAGGGAAGGTGGTGAGTACATTTCAATGAGCAAGGGCAGTCTCTTGGGTACTTATAGCCCGTGTTCCCCTGGACTCCGAGAGTGTTCTCCACTGGATTTACCCTCTCGGTAAATCCAATGGCCCTGTGTCTTTAGGCAATTCTCCACAGGACTGAAATGTTTCAGGGTAACCACAAAGTTTCTGATTACCTCTGAGAGTTTGCTCTGGAAAGATCTTTGAGGAGCATCTTGTAGAGAAGTAAAGTCCCAGCATGCTTCTCTCTCTCTTAGTTGCAGTCAGACAAACTCAGAACCAGTTTAGGCCTCCTGTAGGTTTTCAGGTTTTCCCTTCTTAGGGACTTAGAGGCTCCAGACAGAGCCTTGATTTTCAGGTGAGGATTGGGGCAACACCTGCTGATGATGGTGTCCAACCTTTGGGGAGAGCAACTGAGGCAATGCCTCTTCCTGGCTTGCAGCTTAAGTGAGAAACACTGGAGAGCTACACACAGAGCGCACCCTTGAGGAAGCTGAAGCTTCAATGCTGATATCTGAGGCCAAAGAAAACGGGTATTCCCTCAACTCAGCAGGTTTGGAACAATCGGCTCTTTTTCCCAGTGACTGTTGGATCATCTGATTTGCCCTACCGTTCCTTTGTGTGGCTGTGGAAGCTCTATACATGGTTGCATTTGCTTGGGTACATGGTTTGCTTAATCTTACATTTTTATTTATACAAGCACCAAAGCTTAAAATGGGTAAAAGAGACGTTCAACGGAATCAGAGCTTCCAAAACCACCCACATTGGCCTCTAACGCTTCCCATAAATGTCCTTGGACCTTCAGTAAATCTCCTTCTGGGATTTCCATACTCAATCTGAGATCTACCTGAGGAAGACTATTAGGAAAATGATCTATGCTTGAAGATAAACAGTCTCGGGGAAGATTTAATCCCTCACCAGGGAAAAACAAAGCAAATAAAATCAGAATCCTCCAGCTGTCTGTAATCTATGGCAAACACAATTTTAATTATGTCTATAAAATTCCTTATTTTTAAAAAAAAGAAGGATTTGAAGCGTGAAGATACAGAATCCCTCAGTCCCCGTACCCTGCCTTAGAGACACCCCAATTTCTGTGACCTTACATGGCACAAGTTGTGATCTCTTATTAATGTTGCAATCTGATCGTTCGTTTCTTAGCGGAAACTGGTAGATGGAGGAAGATGATATGAATATATGCCCAAATAAAAAATCTGAAGGGTGAAACACAGTTCAAGTGTCTCCCTCCTACTGACCTGTAGACACTAATTCATCATCCCAAAGACAACCTGAGTTATTGTTTTCACATTTGTCCTCCAGGAGATTCTCTGCATATATAAGTTTATGATGTGTGTGCATGTGTAGAGGCAAATATGTTTTTTGCACTAATGGCAGCATACTATACTCATCTCAGTGATTAAGAGCATGAACTCTGGACTCTAGCGTTTGGGTTCAAATCCTGGCTCTGCTCTACAGTAGCTGTATGACCTTGGGCAAATTACTTAACCTCTCTGGGCCTGAGTTTCCTCATCATGGAAACTGGGATATTAATGGTACTACTTCGTTTGATTTAGTGATTTAATTAATAGATGTAAAAGATTTAGAACAGGGCCTGCAATGTTATGGTAAATTTCTGTGTCCACCACTTAACTATAGATCTTGGAACATTTTCTGTATTAGTTTGTTGAGATGTAGCTCTTTGTATGTAGTGGCTGAATACTGTTCTGTCGAAATACAAAAGCATATTTGACCAGTAGCCTACCGATGGGCATTTGGATTGTTTCCAGATATTTGCAATTATAAGCAACACGAATGCTACAACAGTTATCACTGTACATACATCCTAAAAGAATAAAAAATTCCGAAAAGCAAAATTGCTGAGTCTATTCCATCACACTTAAATTTTTAATAGAAATTGTCAAACTTCCTTCTGAAAGCTTTCCTTTAATTTATATCCTCAGCAACAACATATGGGACTCTTGCCTGTCATACTTCTTGACCTTTGCCAGTCTGAGAGGTAAAAAATGGTTGCTTGAAGTTTACATTTCTTTTATTATGAGTGAAGATGAGTATTTTTTTTTCAAGTGCTATGCTCATCTTCCGACTGGGTTGTTGGTGTTTTTCTTATTGAACAGTCTGTTTTTTAAACCAGAGAGTCCTGAGTTATGTACTAAGCCTTATGTAAGCGATTGGATCTGCCTCCTGGTTGATCTCACTTAAAGTCTCATTAGCCTGTGCAAAAAGGTTTTCACTATGGTAATTTTATTCGAAATGTTGAACAGTACAAATTTGATCACGGCAAGGATCCGTTAGCACTCAGGCAAGCTTATCTGCCATGCTGAGGATGAGAGTTTATTGCATCATAAAAATGTTACCCTCTGCTTGTGTTAGGCAAGTATTGAAATTTTTATGAGCTCTCCTTAACTAAAGTTATCAATAAATAACACATGATTCTTGACTGGGCTAATCCTAGATTGATGTGACTTATTTGATAAATCAACACCATCAAGAATCTCTTGGATCGATGGTCTGATTGTTCAAGGAGGGAATGAAGATTCTAACTTAGAGTTACTAAATCAGACTCCGACAGTGAAGAATAGACAATCAGACTCCAACAGTGAAGAATAGACCGGTATTTTAGCCTCCGAGAGTTGACCCCCACTGGTCAAGGGTACGGAGGAGTTGCTATAATCCAGTTCCCTCTGCACCTAGGTTGTTGCAGCACGGTGCCTCTTTGTAACCTTGTTGCCTATTTAATCTGCCTCAGAAGAGGCCAAGCCTGTAAAAGTCTTTTCCAGTGGTTCTCACATATGTTTATCAGATCATCCGGGAAGCTACACTTTTAAACAAACCCACAGGTGACTCTGAAGCCGGTGGTCAAAAGGCACACTGGGGAATTCAGTTAGCAAAAGCCATGCTAGGTTACTGAATCAAAATTTAAAGGGACACAGCCCAGGAATCTCCATTTCTACTGGCACACCCTGAAGATGAAGAACCTCTGTGGCAGGAAGGCATGTGATTGTCACAGCTGTGAAGAGGCTGATGGAGTTGGAAGGATATCTTGGAAAGTGCCCTCTAATAAATGTAGAAGCATTGATTATGATTGGAAGAGACTTTAAAGTTTTCCTTGTCCCCTCAGCTGCTCTTTGGAGGTTCAGCATCTGTTATATCCTTCTCGGTGGAAAGAAATTATGAGGGGAGTGAGCAACAAGAGATCTGTCCACAGGGGAACTGGCCATGAACTGGCCATAAAGGGAAGAGGACAGCAGGGAGGGGTTTCTCCCTGAAATGTTCCTTTTTGACA
Source organism: Eulemur rufifrons (assembly GCF_041146395.1). Lineage (NCBI taxonomy): Eukaryota > Metazoa > Chordata > Mammalia > Primates > Lemuridae > Eulemur > Eulemur rufifrons. The sequence continues at coordinate 53,525,543 of NC_090983.1, read as the reverse complement.
CCTTGCCCTTAATCAGGAACACACAGTCTTAAATTTCATCTGAGCAGCTGTTCTCTGGCACTCTCCATTTCCACACATAGAGTTCCTGTTTTTGAATAAGTGGTTCTGCACCTAAAAAGGAGATCTTCTTTTGAGAATCACCTAGTAAGAAAAATAACAGCTAACATTGAATTATGCCAGGCACAGAGTTAAGTGCTTTTACACATTATTGCAATAATCCCAAGAAGTAGTATTATTAGGATTATAATCCCATTTTATAGATGAGAAAACTGAGGCTCAGGGAGGTTAAACGAGTTGGCACAAGTCACACAGCAAGTACATGGTAAAAGGATTCAAAGCTGGTCATCTGACTCTAGAGTCCCTATTCTTCATTACTCAAGAGAGTGTTGCCTGTTAGCAGTTTCTGATCCTCAGCAGTTATATTTTAGAGGTACTGCTCATCCTGAACAGGCAGCATGGTTTAGTAGAACAAGAAGAGTTCAAACATCAAAAGCTCTAGAATGCCTCTGACCCTGAAATCTGTGTGAATCAATTTCTTTTATGTAAGAAATGGTGATGGTATTGTTATGATATTTGTAAGACTATTTTGCCTGTATTAACTGGATGTGCATGTGCAAATATAATGCAGCTTAATAGTTTAAAATGTGCCTGGCACAGGGATCGACCCAAAGGGTGGTAGAGCACCCTTTAAACCAGTTCAGAATGCCCTGGGGACACTGGAACAAGCTTGGGCCTAGGAGGCAGGAGAATGGCTTCTTGTCTCACCTCTGCCAATAATGTGTGTGACTTGGACCATTAGGTCATGTCTCTGAGACTCATTTTATCAACTGTAAAGTGAAAAGAATCAATGAGATCAGTAGTTTCAAAATTTTAACATAATAAATAAGGTCTGGTATATTCTCATTGTTCAAAAAAATCCAAACAATACGGATAAAGTAAAAGCCCGCATTGATTCCCACCCAGTTCCACTGATCCCTTGAGGGGTAACTACTGTATAGAGCATGTTGCAGAGTATATAGTTCCAGTTATCTTTATCAAACATGCACATTCCTTTATAAAAGTGTATAAATTCTTTTGTTATTTTACACAAATGACATCAGGTTCATTCTTACTCATTTTTTGAATTTTAAGAATCTGATGAAAGCTAAAGATCTCCTCTCCCTAACAACACATATGAATACAACATTGTGTATAGAAAATCAAGGATATTCATGTACCCTTGAAGTAGATATGAGGATTCCCGATCCACGTATTCTAGATGAAGAAACTTAGACTAGGGCTATCTTAGTCCATTTTCTGCTGCTATAACAGAACACCACAGACTAGGTAATTTACAAAGAAGAGTTTATTTGGCTTGCTGTACTGGAGGCTCAGAAGTCCAAGAGCTTAGCAATGGTATCTGGAGAGGATCATCCCATGGCAGAAGGGCAGAAGGCAGAAGCAAGTGCATGAAGTGGAGAGAGAAAATCAGGCTGAACCCATCCTTTTTTCCAGGAGCCCACTCCTGAGATAATTAATCCCTTCCCTCAATAGTGGCATTAATCCATTGATGGGGGTAGAGCCCTCATGGCCTAATCACCTCTTAAAGGCCCCACCTTTTAATACCATCATATTGGCAAGTAAATTTCAACATGAGTTTTGGAGATTAGCAAGAGCTATCTTGTTCAAAAATTATGTTCTATAATTTTAAGTACAGGACCATTCTGTGTTTTCATATTCTCTATGTCAACTTTTTTCCCCTGGCTCCTTTTCACATAAGAATATATGCTTTCTTTAAATAAAATTTCATTTTTATCAAAGTCTCATATGTATGCAGGTTTAAAAATCATATAGTACCACAAAGATCATAACGGAAAAAATAATTCTTCTCTAACTCCAAATCATACTCCCCAGAGGTAAACTCTTTTTTGTCTTCTAGGTGTTTCTTCCGAGATTTTCCTCCATGTTTCTGAATAATATGCTTATAACTGGCTTGTTAAAAAGGCTCAACCAGATGACATACAAATAGAAAATAGCTTTATTTTTCTCCAGCCATAGCCTTCACAATTTTCCCACCTTCATGCCATCTCAGAAGTATCCCCTAAGTTTTCATAACAAAAGATTCATTTAGGTGGAATCATTTTCAGGGATAAGTGTCTAGACCCATGTGTCTACTTCAATCAAATCTGGTTGACAGCTTCTCCCTTCTCTCAGCTCAGGTCTGGCCCATGTGCTGAAGATGAGGAGGAGCTGTCAGAGTTGAATGCTCCCTCCAATACCGTAAGTAGCTCCTTTTTTGTCTGCTGCTTTCCTGGCCTGAGGAGCCCAAAGTAACCTGGCAGTAGTCGCAACTTCAAGTTTCCTGGAACACTTGCTGCACTCCCTGGCACCAGGGTGACAGAGAACAGACCCGGCTGAAGTTCGCATGAAGAGTCGTACTGTCCACCTACTTGTTGAGAGCCTCCTCTGTAGTGAGTGCTTTTCCATGAGCACAGGGATCCTGTAGGCTCATCCAAAACCTCTTCTGTGGCACTTCCTCTCTCCGATATTGCAATCTTATTCCTTACAGGCTTCTGGCCACCCAGCCTGACCATTGCCACTGACCAGGAGTCCCTTTATAACCTGCACTCATTAGAAGGGAACAGCCACACAGCTGCTGGAATTTCTGTACACCGGGAGAACATCCCTGCGGTACTTCAGAGCCCCCGAGCGAGGCTGCAATGCAGCAGATGTCTGCTCTCAGCCAGCACAAATACAATGCCAACGTGGAGGTGAGTCTGCCTAAGCTCTTTCCCCTTTCTTCATTTGGCTAAAGGGGGTTGCCAAGAGCACCTTTGTGTGAACTGAAAGCAAAGGTCAGGTGCAACGAGGTGTGTGATGTGGGAGTCTGGACCACTTTTCCATGTAACTTACCTGTGCCTTCCAGACCTGCCTGGGCTAGATCCCGAGGGTATCATTTCTATTCCACAATGGATTGCTGCTGTGCTCCATTCTCTGTGCTATCTTTCATGAACTTCCCCCCGATTATTAGTTTTATTAATTACCAGAACATGGGGCAAATACTCTCATAGAAAATTTATGCAAGAAGTCTATGCCGGAAAAAACATCTAGACTAATCACTCTGTGTGTGAGAACTGTGCTGTAGGATCTGGCACATTCTGGTCAGTCTCAGCCTGCAGAGAGCATTCATTCATCCCACAACCACAGACACTTTTCCTTCCTCCTAAATGGATGTGGAACCTTGGGGTGCATGTGCCTTTGTTTTCTTCCCTGGCAGTTCCTGGAACTTCACTCATACACTAGAATGTGAAATTGGTCCAGAATTTGCTCTCTTGTATCAAATCATGGTTTCTTGTCCTTCCAGCTCTGTGGAAGGCACTGGCCTGGCCCTGGCTTTTGCCCTTTCACCCCCTCCCCCAAAGGCAGGAGCATTGTCCAAGTGAGATTCCCAGGACACTTCCCCAGCAGTGAACTTGCGCTGTCAATGGAGGCTCCAGGCTTGTTTCTCTGTTTTCCTCCCTCACGAATTTCTCTTGCCCAGGGAGACACTTTCCTTTGCCAGATGGGTCCTCCACTGAGCCCTTTCCTTTTCAGCGTTAAACTTCTCTGTGACACATCTTCCGAATACAATCATGTTACCAGTATTGCAAGCGTTTGCTCCATTGATCACGGTATAAAGAGATGTCGCTTTCTAGTTCTTAAAAAGCAGAAAGCCAGCATGTGTAAGATATTTCTGATACTTCTTGCTTTTAATATTTCTTTTCTCCTGCTCTGACTTGGGACGCTAAGTGGTGATTATAATTACTTTGTAACACAATGGAATGGATTGTTATAGCTGAAGAAAATGTTCCAAAGGAGTACTTAAATCCATCAAAGCATCCCTTATCCAAGTTTGCTAACTTAAATGAAGAATTGTTAACAACGTATTCTCTTTCATTTGTCAAATGTCCTTCCTGACCTTTCATTGTTTCACATTTTGAAAGGAAATTATGGTAAAATTGTCCGAGCTACCCTCCTCTGGATCCCGCATCTACTTAGTTCTGTGTCTCAGGCTGGCCCTGGGCTGGCTACGCAACCCAGACCCTCTTTCTCCAAGGAGCCTGCCAGGGCACTTGCGGGGGCGGCAGATGAGGTCAAGGGCCCCCACGAATCCACTCATATTCTCACAGAATCTGTGATGACTCTGGAGTGAGCTTGCTCTGCACAGAGTCCCCCAAGGGCCTGACACTGTGTCCCTTTCCTGCCGTGTTCATGGACACTTTGTTAGACTTCTCAAATATAAAAAGTCAAAAAAAAAAAAAAGAGAAAGAACAAACAAAATTAGAGAGGGGGAAATGGGTTCTGTGAGAAAGCATCTGTGGAATTATAGGATTTACCTGGGGAAAGAGTAAGGCTCTAGGAGGGTGCGGTTCGAAGGACCCACCCTTTCCTCTGGTGTGAGGTGGTCAGAGAGGCTTCCTGCGAAGGGAGGGACTTGAGAGGATCTCTAGTGACACGTAAGACTCAGAAACAGAGGCAAACTGGGACTTCTAGGTCAGGAAAGCCGGGAGCAGGGCACAGGGGCCACAGTATGGTGTCTTATAGGAGGGAACGAGACCGTGGGGCCGAGGAGAGTGTGTGAAGGGAAGGACTGGGAGAGAAGGCTGGCAGGTGGGCAGATTTGAGCGTGACAGAGGCCCTAGGCTGTCACGCGAGGTGGGGATTGCATCCCGGAGGACAGGGGATTCTTGGACAGTTTCTGCAAAGAAGAACGGCGTGATAAAGGGGCACGCTGAGGAGACAAATCCACTGATGGGATATAATCTGGGCCAGAGTTAGGAGAGGCCAGAGGCAGCAAGACCAATCCAGGCACCAAGGCCATAGCTATTGGAACAGAAAGAAGAGGCGCATGTGAGAGCCACTGCTGTCGGTGCCTTGGCGTTCTCTGCACAACACCTGACCTTCTGCACGAGCGGCTCCATCCCTGTTCCAAAGGCCTCAGGGACTGGCTGGGGTGGTGGCACAGAACACAAGCCACGCCCATCGAATTCTGAGTCTAGAACAGGAGGAACAGAAGCCCTGCCATTTCCACCACAGAAGTGGAAGATAGCAGCTGCCGCCCTCAGTGCTGGGGAAATCTATCAGTGGCAGGTGGGAATGAGGCCAACCCACAGGCAGGACAGAGCCAAGAGAAAGGAGGACAGGGAGAGAACTGACCACCTCATGTGGGTTTCTGGAGCCAGTTGTGCCACCCTAGTTATCCAAGTTCTACAAGCCAATACATTCTGACACTTGCAGCTGAAAGACTCCAACTTAATACAGACATTATTTTTAAAAGTCTCAATAGGATTTGCAGGGTATGGAAACCATCAGGAATCGGGCAACTCCCACAGTTTTATCCTGGGCAGCCAGGTGCATACAGCACAGTGACTAGCACACGGATGCATCGTATTTTTGTGAATAAATGAATGATGCAGGACAGAGGGGAAAGTGTCAGAACATTGATATTAGTTGTTTTTAAATGTGACTTATTTAATTTTTACATAGTTTCTGTAAATTTCTGTCTAGCCCATTCCACACAATACATCTATTCACTGCTATGAAAGTGGTATCAATATTCATAGAGGAAATTATGGAAAATATATTTCAGCCCCATTAAAAGATGGTGCTGCACCATGTCATGTGTGATCACTTACATTAACACAGGGTTCTGGTCCTTTGCCAAAGATAGTAAACTGCCTGAGGGCCTCTTCTACAGAAGTTTGCTTTCATTTGTGGATGCGTTCAACACCCATTGGGCTGGAGTGGCAGAAGCAAAGGCTTGCAGCTCTGTGCAAAAACAGCTGCCATATTGCTGTGTGATAGGCCACACAAGAAAAGAAAGAGCAGCAGTCACAGGGCTTCACAGGTGGAGGGGGATTGTGAGCCTGGTGCCAAAGCACACAGCCACATCCTCTCTTATCCTGTGTCATGGACACGCCTCCTGTGCAGAAGTATGGTTTATGTCCTCTCGCCTTGAACTTGGGCAGGCTTTTGACCTGATTGCAACCAATAGAATGAGGCAAAAGTGACTTTGTGTGATTTCTGAGCCAGACTGGAAAAGGCAGGCAGCTTCTGCCTCACTCTTACAAAACTGACACTGGACCCCTCAGCTGCCACAATACAAGCAGTCCAATTGCCCCCAAAGCCACCAGGCTGTGAGGAAGCCCAAGCTAGTCCACAGGGAGGGAGCAGATGAAGATGCCTAAGGCCACAGGCACAGAGAGAGAGAGAGAGAATGGCTGTCCAGCCCCGGGCTGGTCCACATGCCCCACTGGGAGTGGGTGATTCCGGCCGCTGTCTAACCATATCTGTAGAGAGAATGGCCTGATCAAGCCCTTCCCTGCGTTCCTGACCCACAGAAACCATGAGGTAACTTGTTACGCTGTGATATTAACCACAAAAATTGTGTGGTCATTGGAAGGGGATTTTAGTTATTATAGGATCTTCTGATATTCTGGAAAATTTGTCAGACCCCAGATCTATTTTGCCAACTCCAGAATGGACTCTCCCTCAGCACAATTGATTTCGTCTGTCCCAAAGAGCAAATGCTTAGAATATCTCACATAGGCAGTTTTGGTTGTCTGTAGTATGGCACTCTGCCTCGAAAAGAGACATAAGAACATATGTTAAACCTCTTTTGAAAGCTATGGTTCTGTGCAATTAGCAGAACTCAAATATGAATGTAAATCTCCTAGATTTGTTTTGAATCATTACTCTAACAAAGAGAAAAATGAATTATTTATTATGTTAGCTTTAACTACTGGAAATGTAAAACAGTTATGTATATACCAGTGTGAGGCTTGTTACAGTCTTAATTTTCCAATAACAATGAAAAATTTTTGACAGTGCACAGATTAGGCACTGAATAAATGTTCCAGTAAGATTACATTATGTAGCTTTTGTAACTCAATGTGGTGGAATATTACACTTTCCTGCCACTGAAAATAGAGTGAAATGCAGTTATTAGAATTATTGCAATATCTATATGCACATTTTCAGATATAAATGGCATACTATAAACATAAATCATTCGACTCCAGTGTGATTATGTTGGAATAATACAACATGGACATAAATGAAGAGAAATGAGGTGAAAATCTGCCTTTCCAGCTATAAGATCTAAATTTCTACCAGGAAGATCAAAATTATAATTGGAAAACTGAGTAAATACTGTGGCAATAGTTTTAACCTGAGAAAAGCACCAATTTCTATGAAACTGAAATTGTAGATACACATTCCTATTTATCTCACCAGGCACTTCCTCTATGCTGCACAAAATAGTCATCTCACTAGCAGAAATGAGGTAGGATGTTAGCTTAAGTCAAAGATAAAATTTAAATCTGGCAAGGAGGGTAAAACTAAAAAGCAGCAATGGTTTTGTTTGAAAGGCTCCAAATAAGAAGCAAAATACAGAGGTCCCTTAATGTACCATCATCTATATCAGCCCACAGGAAATCAGGAGGCGGCAGTAGCTTACCTGTCAAATATATAGATTTTCTACATTTTTCAGAGTGAGTGCACTTCGTGCCCTCAGCTGCACTCCTGCTGTCTGACCCCACACGGGCGCCACAGCACAAGGGGTGAAATATAGATGAGGAAAGCGTGAAAATTGCTTCTTGTCACGAAGGGACCGAGGCAGGCAATGAGCAAGGCCTGTTCGTTGATTCCAAGGAGGACATTTACAGAGTCAGTAAAGCTCCTGTCCCACTTTGCAACAGTGGGCAGCAATGCAAATTTGGGGTGGGGGAGGGAGGGGAGAAGCAGAGACAGGAAGTCCAAGAAAAAGGGTAAATGCCTTTCTGTCACCCTCTTGTTCTCACTGATGAAGCAAATCATTTATAGCCATAAAGGACCCTGATGGGCCTTCTTGAACTTCTAGGTCAGCCAGTCTCAGCCCTATCAAACCAGCGCCAATGCCTCTTCAGGTGGATCTCTTATAATGTGCCTTTACTATCTTAAAATGAAATTCAACCTAGCCAGACACAGAATTTTTTTAAAGCTCATAAAATGGATGAAACATAACATAAGGCACGTGAAAGGCAAGTAACGAATAATAGCATGAGGTGTGTTCCAATAGCCAGATGTCCCGGCCTGCGTGCTCCTACCAACCAGATGCAGAATCGCCGTGAACGTGAGAGCTGCAAACACAGACCGGGAGCGTGGTGAGTTGCACTGGCGCAGGAAATACAACCCGCTGTGTTGGAACTGGTGGTGCGATGTTTTAACTGGGAGCAACTTCTGATCAAGTTCCAAATGAAACAAAGTACAGCCTTCCCTTGGTTTACACGATATTCTAGAAAAAGAGACCATCACTCAAACTATACAAAATACTTCATGTTTATACATAAAAGGGTATATGTATTTTTAGAAAGGTTGTAATTCTAGTTTCACATGATCATAAATATGATTTTTTTTTTAGCCTGTGTGAGTATGCAATAGGGAATATTTGAAAGTGGAGCAGAAGGTGTGGCAATTTTTCACCGCCAGGGCTAAAACATCCTGTCCCCACTGTCACTAAATGTCAGTAGCACACACACACCCATCCCTGCCGTCATTTTGATAATTCATTTGTCCCTATGAGTTTCCAAAACATCACTAATTTAGACAAATCAAAGCTCTAGCTTTTATTTCAATGGGGGTCACGCCTTCCTAGCCGATGAGAGCATCTTGATTGGCTTTGAGGAAAGGAGAACCCGGGTTGAAAAGGAGGCATGGAAACGAAGCCAGAATGGGAGTCCAAACACCGGGGACTTTGAAACTGGAGTAGTGGGGCTGAGGGTCCCAGTCCTGTCAGAGTTTGCTGGACTTGGGACGGAATTCCCAGCCCGACAAAAGCTGTGAGTTGGGAAGGCAGGATGGAGAAGCTCCAGGCATGCCTGAGTTTCTCTCCTTTGTTTAATAGAGATAAGAATGTTCATAAAAAGCTGCTCAAGATTGTTCTTCTGGAACCATTCAGGCTACGGTGTGGCCACGGCAAACCCCAGAGAAGGGAATGAATGACACTGTTTATAAGAATCTGATCTCATCCTTATCTTCCACTTCCAGAGCATATTCTGTCTCTGACTCTATCATGGTCGGGGTGTAGTGAGGAAGAAAACAGGATGCCGGGCACTCTGTAATCTTGCCTTCAGAGTGTTCTGCTTACAGAAAGGGGACAGAAACGTTCTTAAGAATGGCCAACTTTTTCAGAGGGTCAGGATGGCTCTGGCATTGTTCTCATTTCTTCATCCTTTTCAGGGATGTTGCTTTTTCATGAACTGTTAGATTCTTTACATGGATACAGTTTGCCAAGAAAAATATCTCTTTTCCACACACAAAAAGCAGAAGGTTCAGATTTCTGTGTCATTGAGTGCAAAGGTATTTCTCATCAGCTTTCCCCATGAGCACTCACTTCTGGAGCCGGGCAGGACGCTGGCCAGAGCTGGCACTCTTGGCCATCTCGGGAGCAAGCTCAGTCTCCTCCCACTGATGACAATTTGGTGATGAGGACCATCTGGCTGGTGATCCCACACCAGTAGCCAACACGTGGGAGTCATCCCTAACCCAGTGCCTGGGCGGGTGATGGTGGGGGACGTGGCCTACTTGGCCACACTTCCCCACACCAAGGCAGCTCTGTCTCCCCAAGCTCATTCTGGCTATGCTATAAGCGTAAGTGATGCTTCCTTCTTGCCCCGTTTTCTCCTTTGTTCCCTCCCGAGTTAACTATTCCAATAGAGGGGATGCAGTGGTCCCCATGTCCTGCAAGCCATCAGGTCTCTAGAGCATAATCTCCCTTCAATTATTAGCTCTAACTGAGCTTCCTTTCTCCATTCAATGCCAGCTTTCTGTGCCTCTCTGCAAAGATCTTTCCAATCTCTCTACACGTGCAATGTTTTCTGGTCCTTCCTGATGGAGGATGGTCAAAAGTTGGACTCGTTATTGAGAATATGTTTTAGTCCTGTTAAGCAGTTGGCCACAGACCCTGAGGGGTTTGAGACCAGGTAGCCGGGAATACAAGGGTCCATTGACTGCATCACTCTCCGTCATCTTTCCTCCTTCAGGTAGCCCCTCCTGCAGCATTTCCACGGCACAGTCCAGCCTCCATTCTGAATGTCCTCCCAGGCCCTGTGCACTGTTTCCTGAGAGAACACTCATTCCTGAGAGCTTGGGGCCACTTGACTGATCGCTGGTGCCCAGAATGAGCTTAGCCTTTAGCAGACTCGGTTTGAACAGATGGGACAGAGGTGAGAATCTTTGATTAGACCAAGCAAATCCATCAACATCCTCTGTTGTTCTTTCAAAAAAAACCCTTCAATATTTAAATAAATAGTCTGTCTGTGGATGCTGGCTTACCTGCCAACCTCCAGGGACCTTTTTGCCTGGTTTTCTGTCTTTATTTCTATCCAAAACCTTTGGCCTTAAACCTTCTTCTGCCCTTGATCATGGTGAAGCTGATTTCAAAGACATTTCCACAACTTTCTTTTCACTCTAGACGCTATTCCAAGGTCTATCACAGCCCATGCTAGGTCTGTTTGCGGCCCCCTGTATTATAGGTCTGCAATTTGGCACTCACTGGCAGCACGCACCCCTGGCTCGATTGTAAGGTAGGGACTGACACCGAGATGCACCTGTGGACTGTCCTGGATGGACGTCGGATATACCTCAGTGTCAGCTGACGTCACCCTGCCCCTTTCCTCCCAGCTCCTCTGTTCACTGCCACTGCCTGTTCCCCAAGGACGCTTCTCCCTTCATCACCCGGACGACTTCAGCTCTCTCTGGTCCTATTTCCAACTCAACTCCAGACATACTGCAAGTCTCAGTGAAACAAGACGGTCACCTTTTCCATCCATAGCAAGGACCTGCAGAACTAAACACACATAAGGAGCATCCACCTTCCAGAGCATGGCTGAGGTTTACATCACTTTTTCCCTCCCTTATATTAATATACAAATCATTTGCCAGTAATTCCATTGGCATTCCCAGAAGAATTAAATATATTCCCACCACTAAAAAGAGGCAGAAGACCTCTTCATTCTAAGGTGCATTCATTTTACCACCTTACTTATAATAGGTAGCATTTTATTCAGTGCTTGCTCTATGCTGAGGAATAAGTGCTCACACGTGCAGGGTGACCATAACCCTGGGCACATGAAGTCAGCAAAGACATCTTCAATTTGCAAAAAGGAATACTGTCTATGCCTCCAGCCTCTGTGGACATCCTGTATTATCTCTCTTACTCCTCACAGTGACCTCCCATGAGAATACTATCCCTATGCTACAGATAAGGAACCTGGGTTTGAACAAGTTAAGTGACTCGTACAAGATCATACAACTCTAAGGACAGAGCTGGGAGTCAGAACCACATCTGTCTGATTCTAAGACAACTCTTACCTGTTCTCCTCCATGCCACGGCCCCCCTACATCCTGTCCCGACTGTTCCAGAACCTCCCACCCCCACCAGGTACACATGCTTTGCAATTAAGAATAAGGAAAACGCATCAGATTTTTTCCATCAATTGTTCCAAAAGTAAATAAAATAAGAACCCATGTGCTTTTGATTATTATCACTAAAGCAGTTTCAAACCTTACAAAGTATCTCCCGTAAGTGCAGAATAGTTTTGTAGTTTTTAAAAAGAAAGCAGCAATTAGCCTGTGTTGCCACACTATCATTTATTTGTGGACTGAAAAAATTCAGTTTCGAGAGGAGTTGCCTGTGAGTGAGGCCCTGTCACCAGTCCTTCATTCCAGGATCTTTCCACATTTTTTTCCCTTAGTGACTCTTGATCTCCTCTTTTAGTAATAGCTGCCAAGAATTGTCTTTCCCCCAGTGGGAGGGAGGCATGAGCCTCTTGTAGTCTTCTCTGTCTCACCCACAGAGTTACAATATGAAATTTAGACATAGCACATTTTGGAGACAGGAAAGAGTCACAGGAAAAAAAAAATCACTCCAAGCGAGTCTTCTGATGCACAGACACTGTCCCTGTCATGCTCCGATGTCTTGCTCACTCTAGAAATATCAGCCACCCTGCTGTTTTCCCAGAGTGCTGACATTTTTCTTTAGCTGAGCCATAAAGCCTGAACTTGGAAAGGAGAATCGTGGGAGAGTTGATGCCCGTGAGCAAACACCAGCTGGGGACAGCAGGATCTTGACACGTGTTTGCTACAGTTCTGGGGTCATGAAAGCAGGCTGAATAGTGTCATATCTTCAATCTACATGGCTTTCTCTTCCTTTTGTGAGAAAACATAAATTGCGCGATTTTATAAGAAAATGCAGTAGGCAATAAAAAACTCAAAGAAAAGACTAAACCAAGGGAAAGAGGAAAAAACTAGATATATTAACAAATGAACAGGGAAATGAGTAAAATAAAAAATATATATACAAACCGTCTGGAGGGAATTTTGACAAAATATACAAAATTCATCAAAGTTGTGTGCAACTTTGACCCAGGATACCCATTTCTAGCACTTTTTCTTCAGGACATAATTAAGGAAGTTCATAAATATTTAGCTCCAGGAATGTTTATCCCAACATTGTTTGTAATGACAGAAAAATTAGAATTAATATAAATATCAAAGATTAAGAGGTTGTTTTCGAAAGTTGTGGTCTGCCCAAATGGTGGAATAATATACAGACATTTAAAATAATACTGTGAAAATTATATATTGATGTCAAAATAAATTCTTTAAATATTTTAGAGTGAAAAAATTAAATTAAAAAATTTAATAGTAGAAATTGTGCTTCTGGCCAAGATGGAGTAATAGCAACCAGATTTACCCTCCTGCCAGAAACAACCAAAAAATGGACAAAATATATGAAAAACAATTTTCAAGATACGATGTGTACATCAGTCAAGAAAAGACAATGGTCTCATAGAAATGGAAAATAAATGAGGTGAGTCCTGCTACCTTCCTAGCTCACTGCCTTGAGAGTTTCTGGACTGCAGTGCAAGGAGGAGAAACCCAGGCAGAGAGCAGCCAATTCTATGAGTTGCAGAGGTGGAAGAGAGAGTACCGAGACACTAAGGTGGGTAGAGTATGCAGGACAGAGCACCTGAAAGGTGAGAGCTGCACAGAGAGAAAACTGGAAATGTGCAGGGGGTCACCTTTTGAGTATTCAGCCGAGTGCTGGTCCGTGCATGCATATGAGGAAACTACCTGGGGCCACTCAGAAGGATTAGAGAACAGAGCCTGACACACAAGCAGGGCCAGGAATAGTGCCTGTTCCCCTAAGACAGACTGGAAAACTCCACGATGCATAGTGCCTTGGGTAGAGTCTAAAAAAGGGTCTGGCTTCAGCAATAGAGAATAATTAGCTCTAGGAGTGAGCACTACTTCAATCCTTCCTGATAAACATTAAAAGCAAGTCCCAAATAGATCATCAAGTCCCAAAACTGAACTATGTCACAAACAAAGCTCAATAATATTTAGAAGAATACAAAGATGCCCAGTGCACAGCAGGTAAAATTCAGAATGATTGGTGTCTAATCAAAATTACCAGGCATGCAAAGCAGAAAGTAAATACAATCCATAATGATGAGAAAAATCAATTAATCAAAACTGACGCAGAACTGGGACAGATGTTAGAATTGGTAGACAAGGACACTAAAAGAGTTGTTATAATTGTGATCCATATGTTTAAAAAGTTAAGTAAAGACATGGAAGATTTAATAAAGACCCAACTCAAACATTTAGGGATTATATATACAATGCCTAAGATTAAAAATTACACTGGATGGGATTAATGGCAGATTACACATTGCAGAAGAAAGGATTAATGAATTTGAGGACTTAGCAATAAAAACTCTCAAAAGTAAAACATGGAGTAAAAAGAGAATTTTAAAAATATGAGCAGAGCTTTGGTGAGCTGTGGGACAATGTCAAGCAGCCCAATGTACATGTAAATGGAGTCCCTAAAAGAGAAGAGAAAAAGATGGGTACAGAAAAAAACATTTGAAGAAATAATGGACAAAAATGTTTCAAATTTGATGAAAACTATAAACACATAGATCCAAGAAATTCAACAAACTCAAAGTACTCAAAGAAACAAGAAGAAAACTACACCAAGGCACATCATAATCAAACTGTTCAAAACTAAATGATAAAAAGAAAATCTTAAAGAAAGCCAGAAGGCCGGGCGCGGTGGCTCACGCCTGTAATCCTAGCACTCTGGGAGGCCGAGGTGGGCGGATCGTTTGAGCTCAGGAGTTCGAGACCAGCCTGAGCAAGAGCGAGACCCCACCTCTACTAAAAATAGAAAGAAATTATATGGACAGCTAAAAATATATATAGAAAAAATTAGCCGGGCATGGTGGTGCATGCCTGTAGTCCCAGCTACTCGGGAGGCTGAGACAGAAGGATCGCTTGCGCTCAGGAGTTTGAGGTTGCTGTGAGCTAGGCTGATGCCACGGCACTCACTCTAGCCTGGGCAACAGAGTGAGACTCTGTCTCAAAAAAAAAAAAAAAAAAAAAAAGACATACTACAAAGGAACAAAGATAACCATGGCAGCAGATTTCCTGCAGAAGCAATGCGAGCAAGAAGACAGTGGAGCAACATCTTTAAGTACTGAAAGAAAAAAAAAATTGTCAATGTAGATTCTATATGCAGCAATAATATCTTTCAAAAATGAAAACAAAGACATTTTCAAATATATAAAATATGAAAGAATTTATTACCAGCAGACTTATACTATGGAAAATATTTCTTTCAAAAACACTTCAGGCAAAAGGAAAATGATTCCAGATGGAAATATGGATCTGTATAAAGATATGAAAAACACCAGAAATGCTAACTAGCATATATAAGGTATTTTTTCCTTATTATTTAAATCTCTTGAAAAGAAGATATTTGACTGCTTATAGTAAAATGTATAATAATAATAAAACAAAGATTGAGAGATGAGAGATGGAACTATATAACTGCAAGGTTTTTATACTATACATGAAATGATTTAGTATCAGTTGAAGGTAGACTCTGATGAGTTAAAGATGTATAGTACAAATGCCAAAAGAAAAATCATTTCAGATTTTTAAAAAACCAAAAAGTTATAACCAACTAATAAGCCAATAAACATGATAAAATGTAATAATAAATCAATCCATAAAAGGACAGAAAAAGAGAAAATGGAGAACAACACATGGGACAACACAGAAAACATACAAGTAGAAAAGAAATAGCAAGATAGATTTTAGCCTAGACATATCAGCAATCACGTGAAATGCAATGGTCTTAATTCTCCAATTAAAAGGAAGAGATTGTTTGAATGTATAAAAAAAAAAAAAAACACAAGACCTAACTGTATCCTGTCTACAAGAAATGCATTTTAAACATAAAAACACAAATGAGTAAAAGTTAAAGAATGAGAAAAGACATACCATGCTGATGTCATTCAAATGAAAATTGAAGTGACTATGTTTAATATCAGGCAATGTGGATTTTAGAGCAAAGAATATTATCAAGGATAAAAAAGGGCATTTCATAATGATAAAGGAATTGTTAAAAGGACATAACAACTCAAAATGTTTATACCCTTAATCACATATCTACAAAATACATAGAGCAAAAACTCAAAGAATGTCAAAGAGAAATAGAAAAATCTGCAATTATAGTCAGAGATTTCAACTGCCTTCTCTTGACAATCGATAGAAGAAGTGGACAGGAAATCAGTAAGGACATAGAATTTTTTTTTTTTTTTTTGAGACAGGGTCTCACTTTGTCACCCAGGCTGAAGTACAGTGGTACAATCATAGCTTACTGCAGCCTCAAATTACTGGGCTCCTCCCAGTAAGTGATCCTCCCACCTCAGCCTCCTGAATACCGGGGACAATGGTGTGCACCACCACACCCAGCTATAGAATGTTTGAACAACGCTATCAACCAACTAGACCTGACTGACATTAAAGAAACTCCACAGCAGCAGAATACACACTCTTTTCACATACATATGGAACAGTTATAAAGACAGACTGTCTTAGTCTGTTCAGGCTGCTGCAACAAAATACCACAAACTGAGTGGCTTAGACACAACATAAATTTATTTCTCACAGTCTGGAGGCTGGGAAGTCCAAGACTGAGATGTAGATACATTCAGTGCCCGGTGATGGCCTACTTCCTGGTTCATAGACAGCACCTTCTCACTGTGTCCTCACATAGTAGAAGATGCAAGAGTTTTCCTGGGGTCTATTTTGTAAGGACATTAATCCCATTCATAAGGGCACCACCTTCATCTAATCACCTCCCCAAATCCTCATCCTCTATTGCCATCACCTTGGGGGTAAAGATTTCAACATAGGAATTTGAGGTGGACATAAATATTTAAACTAAAGCATAGACCATATTCTGGGCCATAAAATAAGTCTTAATTAATTTAAAAAGACAAAAGTTATAGAAGTTTTGTTCTCTGACTACAGTGGAATTAAATTCAACAACAAAAAGACTTCCAGAAAATTTCCAAATATTTAGAAACTAATAACACATTTCTAAATAATCTATGGGGCAAAGAAGCAATCAAAAATGAAATTATAAAATATTTTGGACTAAGTGAAAATGAAAACACAACAGAATCTGTAGGATGCTGCTAAAGCAGTACTTAGAAAGAATTTGTAGAAATGTTTATTTTAGAAAAGAAAAAAGATCTCAAATCAATGACTTCAGCTTCCAGCTTAAGAAACTATAACAAGAACAGGAAATTGTAAGAAAAAGAAAGAAAAAAACAAAGATAAAAGCAGTAAAAAAAAAAAAAAAGAGAGAGCGAGAGATAGAAAACAAAAGGAAAAAACAATAAAACCAAAAACTGGTTCTTTGAAAAAAAAATCAGTAAAATTAATAACTTTTAGACAGACTAATCAGGAAAAAAAGAGTAAGGATACAAATTACCAAAATACAAGTAATACAAATTACCAAAATCAGAAATGAAAGTAGTGACCTTGCTACCTATCCTGTTAAAAGAATAATAAGAGAATATTGTGAACAACTTCATGCCAATAAATTCAACAACCTAGAAAAAAATGGGCAAATTTCTTAGAAGACACAAACAACCAAAGTTTACTCAAGAAGAAGTACATAACTTGAATAGCCCTATATCTATTAAGATATTGAATTTGCAATTAAAAATCTTCCAAGAAAGAAAACTCCAGGCCCAGATTGCTTTACTAGTAAATTCTACCAAATATTTAAGAAATAAATAATATCCATCCTATACAATCTTCCAGATAACTGAAAAGAAGATAAGATTCCAAACACATCCTGTGATACCAGCATTACCCTGATACAAAAATCAAAGACATTACAAGAAAACTACAGACAGATAGACCTAATGAACACAGACACAAGAATTAGTAACAAAATTTTAGTAAGTCAAATTCAACAATATATAAATATAATATATCATGTCCTGGGCATAAAAATCAATCCATATAATTCACAATATTAATAAACTATAAAAAGAAAATTTCTAAGATCATCTCAAAAATGCATAAAAGCATTGAACAAACTCTAATATCTATTCCTGAAAAAACTATCAGCAAACTAAGAATAAAATTGAACTTCCAGGCTGGGCACAGTGGCTCATGCCTATAATCCCAGCACTTTGGGAGGCCAAGGCAGGAAGATTACCTGAGACAAGCCTGGGCAACATAGTGAGACCCTGTCTTTACAAAAAAATTAAAATATTAGCTGGGTGTGGTGCAGGCACCTGTAGTCCTAGCTACTCAAGGAGCTGAGGTGGGAAGATCACTTGAGCCAAGGAGGTTGAGGTTACAGTGAGCTATGGCCATGCTACTGTACTTCAGCCTAGGTGACAGAGTGACACTCTGTGTTCTAAAAAAAAAGATCTTCCAACAGATGAATGGATTTTTTAAAAATGTGGTATATATACACATTGAAATACTATTCAGCCATAAAAAAGAATGAAATCCTATCATTTGCAGCAACATGGATGAAACTGGAGGACATTATGTTAAGTGAAATAAGTCAGGAACAGAAAGTCAGGCACTGCATGTTCTCAGTTATGTATAGAAGCTAAAAAAAGTTGAATCTCATTGAAGTCAAAAGTAGAACAGAGAATACTAGAGGCTGGGAAGAGTAAGGGGAAGGGAAAAATAGGGAGAGATTTGTTAAAGGACATAAAATTATAGCCACATAAGAGGAATAAGTTCTAGTGTTCTATAGCACTGTAGGATAACTATAGTTAACCATAATATATAGTTTCAAGTAGCTGGAAGGAGGATATTGAATGTTCGCAACACAAAGAACTGATAAATATTTGAGCTGGTGGATATGCTAATTACCCTGATCTGAGAACAGTACATTATATGTATCAAAACATCACTATGTATCCCATGAATATGCACAATTATTATTTGTCAATTAAAAAAATTCTTTTAGAAAGCAAACTTCTGCAACCTTATAAACCACACCTATGCAGAACCTGCAATTAACATCATACCTAATGGTAAAACACTAAATGCTTTCCTCCTGAGATCAAGAATAAGACAAGGATATCCACCCTCACTATTTGTATTCAACAGTGCACTGGAGAATGCAGTAAGCCAAGAAAAAGAAACAGAAAGCATCCAAATTAGAAAGATAAATGTAAAGTTGACTTTGCAGACAACATGATCGTCTATTCAGCGGTCCCCAGCCTTTTCAGCACCAGGGACCATTTTCATGGAGGACAATTTTTCCATGGACTAGGGAGAGAAGGATGGTTTTGGGATGATTCATGCTCATTACATTTATTGTGTACTTTATTTCTATTATTATTACATTGTACCATATAATGAAATAATTCTACAACTCACCATAGGTTGGGGACCCCTGGATATAGATTAAACAATTAAATCTACAAGAATTAATAATGGTTGCAGGATACATGATCAATACAGAAAAATCAGTACTTCTATATACCTACAAAGAGCAATTGGAAATTGAAAAATTTTAAGCATACTATTTATAATAGCTTAAAAGTAAATCTGACAGAAAATATAAAGACCTGTGGGCTAAAAACTGCAAAACACTGCTGGCAGATATTACAGACCTAAATAAACTGAGAGAAATACCATTTTCATGGGTCAAAAGCTGAATTTTATTAAGACATCAATTCCTCTCAAATTTAGCTAAAGAGTCAAAGTAATCCCAGTCAAAAGCCCAGCAGCCTTTTTAAATAAAAATTGACAAACTGATTATAAAGTTTGTGTGTAATGGAAACATGAAGGATCAGAATAGCCAAAATCACTCTGGAAAAAAAAAATTAGAGAACTAACATTGCCTGATTTCAAAATGTATTAGAAAGACACAGCAATACAGTGTGGTATTGGTGTAAGGATAGATAAGTAGATCGATAGATTCCAATAACAGACCCAGCCACACATATATGGACAACTGATGTGGGACAAAAATGTAAAGTAGAGAAAGGATATTTTCAACAAATGACGCTGGAACAATGAAACATCCGTAAGTCGAGGAGGAGAAGGTTGATGCATACCTTGTACCATATAAAAAGTTGATTCACACCAGATCATAGACCTAAAATAAAATTTTTAACCATAACATTTATAGAAGAAAGCATGGGAGAAAATCTTTATGACCTTGAGTTAGGCAAAGATTTCTTACCTATGACACTAAAAGCATAAAAATATTGATTTTATCAGAATAGAAAACTTCTGCTGTACAAAAGACATTGTCAAGCCGTAGACTTGGAGAAAATATTTGCAACTCGTATATCTGATAAAGTACTTGCATCTAGAACATAACAAGAACTCTCACAACTCAGCAATAAAAAATAAATAACCCAATTTTTAAAAATAGGTGAAAGGATCTATGATGGCAAATAAGCACACCAAAAGATGCTCAGCATCATTAATCTTTAGGAAATACAAATTAAAGTTACAATGGGGTATCGTTATACATCTATTATAATATCTAAAATTTTTAAAACTGATCGTATCAAGAGTTGACACAAATGTGGAGAAATTAGAACTCTCATATGCTGCTGGTGAGAATGAAAAGTGGTTCAAACTGGCAACAATTTGACAGTTTCTTAAACAGTTAAACATATAGCTGCCATATTATTCAGTCATTCTACTCCTAGATGTTTATCCAAGAGACATAAAGGTTAAAGTTGGGCACAGTGGTGTGAGCCTGTAATCTCAGCCAGTGGCAGCAGGGGTGGAGGTGGCGGGGTCTGAGGCGGGAGGATCACTTGAGTCCAGGAGTTCAAGGCTGCAGTGAGCTATGATTGCACCACTGCATTTCAGCCTGGATGACAGAGTGAGACCCCACCTTTTAAAAATAAAGGAAGAAAGAAAGAAGAGGGGGGAGACAAAAGAGAAGAGAAGAAAAGAAAAGAAAGCTTATGTCCCTACAAAGTCTTGTACACAGACATCATGGGAACCTGATTTATAGCAGCCAAAAGAGGAAACAAATCAAACGTCCTTAACAGGTAAAAGGACAACAAACTGGTCTGTCCGTACAATGGAATTCTATTCAGCAACGAAATGAAAAAACTATGGACCATGCTACGACATGGGTGAATCTCAAGATAATTATGCTGAGACAAAGAGCCACATAAAAAGAGTACATAATGCATGATACCATGTATATAAAATTATAGGAAATTTAAACTACTCTATAGGGTGGAAAGCAGATCTGCAGTTGCCTAAGAAGGGATGGCGAGGGGGAGAGCAGGAGGGAGAGGCGGGAAGGAGGGACTGCAACTGGCAGTCACACCCCATCACTGTGGGGGTGACGGATATGTTCACTGGCTCAATCGTGCTGACGGTTTCACAGGCATATGTTCATGTCCAAACATTAAGTTGTACATTTTAAGAATGTGGAATTTATTATATGCTAATACTCATCAATAAAGCTATTACAAAATAGTATGACATTCGGGTAAAAATATATGTGCATATTTATGTGTTTGGGAGGGGTCATAAACACCAAAAAAGGTTCAAACAGCTTATTTTTCTTGTCTCTCCCTTTTTCCTTTTTTTCCTTCTCATCCTCCTTTTCTTCTTTTGCTTGTTTACAATTACTGATTTTCCAAAAATGACACATATTACATGTGTAACAAATTAAAAAGAGAGCAATGTGGAACAAAGGAACCAGAGAGATAAAGAGGAAAGCTAGTGATTTTGTTAACAATGGGAACAGGAGACACAGTTTGCAGGAATTATAAAGGACATCTCTGATGCTAGAACAAAGATTTTTTACAAAAGTTCATCAGGAACAAAAAATTTAAGGATCAGTTTGATGGACTTTCATGCAAACCAAGTTGTCAGAAATTTCCAAGACAGTTTGACCTGATTATTATAGTTTCAGAAATATACACATAAATAAATACGGTTGATTATTTTCCAAGCAGCAACTGCACTGAAATATGCAGAGGTAGAAAATAAATCCAACTGGTGGCTGAAAGTCTGGAAAGAACAAAATCATTTTCTAGGTAATGATAAAATTCCCAGATAATAAAGGATGGATGATCTAGGTCAGATTTATCATTAATGGCAATTCTGATATACAGTTTTCAGTTTTTAAAAGAATTAGCTGTTACTTTATTACAGCTGACATACTTAGTGACCTAGACAATTTTTAGAAATCAAAAGAGTTGTACAAATAATAATTTTGTATTAAAGCCGAAGGTTGGTGAAACCATGATAAGGAGGTACGAGAAGATCAAGTGTTACACTCTGCCTCAAAGCCCTAAGATAGAGCAGCACCCCAAGGCAGGGTACTTCAACTGTCTGCTGTTTCTTACAGGTGCACAATGGAGGACAGTTTGGCTGCACTGGGGAGGCAGTATTAGCCCAGGGGTCATGTCCACAGTCTCAGGAGCCAGCCCACAAAAGCTGAGATCCCGGCTCCATCACATACTGGGTGGCTTTGGCTGCCTCATTTTTCTCATCAGCTTAATAAGGATTTCAACAGTTAGTTGTGGGTTGTTATGAGGATGCAATAATACACAAAAAGACACCTACATTAAAAATGTCATACTTTGCAATAACGTCCTTGATTAATTTTAGAATTTTTTGGTTCATTCATAAATAAGAATGAAAATAATAAGTTAAAGTAATAGAGTATTAGAATTCAAGAGGCCTTAGAGACCATAGTTCAATTCCCCAAACCGAGGTCTAGGGAGTTCAAACTGGCAATAGCTCTTCCTGTTTGAAGTCTGTCCCACACATCCCGCAGAACAACAGCTGCTTGACACTCCCCATCTGGACTCGCTGCAAGTTCATCAGCTCATAAGCTTCTACTGAGCAATGATTAGGATGTTTTAAGTAAGTACAAAATGGTCAGCAGAGCTGAGCTCACCAGGGTGCTCAGTAAGTATTACCTGGTGATGGTAATTACATGACAACGGGGAGACAAGGCAGGAGACTAGTTCCAGAGCTCCCTAGGGTGAAAATGAATCCTATTCTCCCTTGCTCCTTTCCCTCCCTTGCTCTCTCTCTCTTTTTCTCTCTCTCTCACACACACAGAGTCTAGTTTTCTTTGTCTTTTTTGCCTGGTTTGGTAAGCATTTATGCAGTAAAACCAACTCGTTCTCAAACCAGAATGTCAAGAAATATGACTTACACTTAAACTCCCCTGTAAGGCTATTCAACTGTTTGTCCATAATACAAATAAACAAAAGCGGGGAGGGTGTCAAATTCTATCCTTTTCTTCCAGAACATGAGAAGGGAGTATTAGGAACTAAACATTTGTATGAATGGAATGCCCAGCCAGAAGCATGACTTAGCATGCCTTCTTTCATATTTCCTTTAACGGGTGTCAGAATGACTGCATCTATTTCCTAAAAGGCTTAATCGCAGTATTCCTACCCTTCAGCAAATACGCCACTCTCTTTGGATTTCAGTATGTTCAAGCGGTAATGTGACAGTGGGACCTTGTTCAACCCAGAGAATATCTGCATTCAGCTTTGTCTGTACTGGGGGACTCTGATGCAAGGACATATTAGTTCACATATACAGACTGTTTCTGCATATCCTAAAATACTTGCTCAGCACATTGTTTATGAGACAGAAGGGAAACCAAGCCCTCAACTCGCCCCTCCCCTCTTTCGTGGCAGCTTGGTTCAAACTCCTGTTCAGCTTGGAGCTGCATTCGACAGTCATTCCCAGCATGCTATGGGATATAGGGAGGAGCGGAGCCAAGTGCAGCCCGAACTGGGGAAACACACAATCCTGCAGCTCCTCCCAAGTAATTTCTATACGTGTGGCTTCACTATTGTTTTTAAAGCAAATTCCACTCACATTAAAACCATGCACCAAAATGTGTTCCAAACATAAATATACATTATATTCAGACTCTTACTATTTAGGGCCATTCACCCATTTGCTCCTCTCTCCACTTCGTAGAAATTATCAAAACTTGACTCTGTCATTCTACAAAATTCTTTTTTTGTTTGTCCCAAATTTTGTGCCTTTGTCCTGCTGTATTTTCACAGCATAATAGAAAACAAAGTGACAGGGCAGCGAGGAGGGTCTGGCTCTAAGGGTGAAGCTGATCGAATCTTCCCAAGGTGGATGCCAACAGCATCCTGACCCTTGCTGGGAGTGTTCAATACTGCGATGAAAAGTGCAAATTGTAGTTCAAATATGTCTTCGCTCTAAGTGCATTGGGTCATTTACCTTAACAATGTGAACGTGCGCTCATTATCATGTTCAACTTGATTAGTGTATGGTCTAACATTTAAAAGTGCACTTCAGATAAAAGAATGTATAAATGCATGATTGGTTCCTAATAAATCGAGCAACCCCTTAATGAACTGTGAGTGATCTAGAGAGGAACTATTACATACCAGTCACAGAAATGGCAAACCAGACAAAAATAGATCGTGTGTGTGTGTGTGTGTGTGTGTAGGGAGAGCTCTTTCTCCATGTTCCAGGATACACTGATTGCCAACTTTTTATTGGAAAAATAACTAAGAGAATTCAAGGCAACCAGTGAAATTAGTTCATTTAGAACCCAAACATAAATGAGAACTATCTTTTGGCAAATGTTCAGCCTGGCTTCCTTAACATACCTAAATAGAAAAGTTCAGAAGAGCATGTGAAGAAATCTCCTAAATGAGCTTCCTTGCTATGTTCTTCAATAAAACATAAGACAAAGCCAGTGTAGGGTGTAAGATTTTCTTATTCATGTAAGACAAATTCTGTCCCAGCCCTTTTAATTCCCATTTCTCTTTTTTCTGTCCTTTCCCTTTGACTTTTACTTGCTAAACATATATTTTATGGTATTGGAATAGGCAAAGGCACTGGCCAGTAAAGCAGAAGTTTAGTATCGTATTTATGAAATATATCTTACATATACTTCTGAACAGAATCTGAAAATTTTCAGATGAATGAGGCAACGTACCTCTCTCCTTTATTTCTTACTCATATCAAATAAACCCAGGTACATTTTAAATGTAAGTTTGAAGGGTTTATATAATTATTTGGCATCAGGCTCACCGATAAGAAACTTAAGAAAAAATTTACAGCTTGAGCATCCCTACTCCAAAAATTCAAAATCTGAAATGCTCCAAATTCTAAAACATTTTGAGTGCCAACATGACACCAAGGGAGAAGTCTGCACCTGACTTCATGTGACTGGCCACAGTCAAAACACAAGTGCACAACGCAGTTTGTTCAGCATTCCCAAGGGAAAAAAGACTTCCCCATCCTCTGCAACAGTGATATATCTTTTCAATGCATGCCTAGATTCCCCAATCCAAGCATGTCCTCAAAAGTTAACGAAATGGCACATGTGAAGGCCTGATACATCAATGGTAGGTTTCCTACATGCCCCACATGGGGCCAACACCTACATGCATTACTCACTGTAGTTTTTACTTATTCTCTGCTTTCTAGTGTAAAGATATTGTTGAAAATGTCAAAAAGGCCTGAAGATACCCCTATGGGTAATAGTGATTTAAAAAAAGAGGAAGCATTTATGTTTACCTACAGCACAGAAAGCCAGGCTGTTGGAGAAACTGGATAGCAGTATAAATATGAAAGGTTGAAGAGTATGGTGTTGGGATGATCACCACCTATCACCTAAAGAAACAGAAGGGTAAACTGTTTCAATTCTATGCTGAAAGTGATAAGCAGAAGTTAAGGAAAAATAGAAAAACACTGCATAAAGCTAAACGTGAGGATCTTGATTGTGTATTGAAAGAGTGGATCCATCAGTGTTGCAGTGAACACATGCCACTTAATGGTATGCTGATCATGAAACAAGCAAAGACCTATCATGACGAACTGAAAGCTGACGGAAACCATGAATATTCAACAGGCTAGTTGCAGAAATTTAAGAAACAACATAGCATTCCATTTTTAAAAATTTGTCATGACAAAGCATTGGCTGGCCAAGAAGAAAGGGAGAAATTTATTGACAAGTTTGCCAAGGTCATCACTGATGAAAATCTGATACCATAACAAATCTTTAATGCTGATGAAACATCACTATTTTGGTGTTATTGCCCCAGAAAAATACAGACTGTAGCTGATGAGACAGCCCCTATAGGAATTAAGGCTGCCAAGGACAGAATAACAGTGCTGGAATGTGCTAATGCAGCAGACACACATAAATGTACACTTACTGTGGTAGGCAAAAGCTTGTGTCCTTGTTATTTTCAAGGAGTGAATTTCTTAAAAGTCCATGATTATGCTAACAAAAAGGCATGGATCATCAGGGACATCTTTTTTGATTGGTTTCACAAACATTTTGTACCAGTGACTCATGCTCACAGCAGGGAAGCTGGACTGGATGATGAGTGTAAGAGTCTGTTATTACTTCACAACAGTTCTGCTCATCCTCTAGCTGAAATTCTCACCAAAAACAATATTGATGCCATGTACTTTCTCCCAATGTGACTTCTTTAACTTAGCCATATGATGAGGGTGTTCTTAGATCAATGAAGAGTAAATATAAAAACACTTTCTTGAACAGCGTGCTGGCAGCAATGAACAGAGGTGTGGGTGTGGAAGGTTTTCAAAACAGTTTTAGCATGAAGGATGCTGCATATGTTGTTACCAATGGTTGGAACCATAGTGCATGCCTGGCACAACCTCTGGGCTGTGACTATGTTCAATGATGATGATGAACAAGGTGGTGACTTTGAGGATTCCATATATTAAGTGAGAAAAAATTTTGGTGTCTGATCTCCTTACACATGCAAAAAGAAAAATGCCTTCACCATCTGTTAGTAAGCTAGAAGTAGACATCTATGAAGTTTTTGACATTGATAATGAGGTTCCAGCTGTTCAATCACTGACCAATGGTGAAGCAGCCATAATGGTTCTGAATCAAGGTGATCATGATAATAGTGATGATGAAGATGACATTTAACACAGCAGAAAAAGTGCCTATAGATGACATGGTGAAAAATGCGTGATGGGCTTATTGAAGGACTACAGCAGCAGGCATTCGTAACAGAACAAGAAATCATGTCAGTATATAAAATAAAAGAGAAACTCATAGGACATGAATGGTTGTTAATGAGGCAGATGACTCTGGAGGAAACATTTTTAAAAGCCACCCAGCAAAATGCCTCCTCATCACTAGAGGACCCACATCATGGTCCCTCAACTGCTTCTAATGTTTCTTCTTACCTAAAAAAATAAAATGCAGCGTACAATAAGCTTATAACCAAAACACAGCCTTGCAGGTGGGGGCGGAAATCTGCTGCTGTCTGTTGTTGCTGTTGCGTAACAGCTGATGCAGGCATTCTGGTGATGCTACTGTGCTACTTAGTTTCCCCGAACACATTATGTTGTCAGCATATTAATTGTATGTCATTTTTTTACTGTTAAGTACTTACATGTGAATAAGTGCAAGAAAATGATTGCTTATCAATAGCATATAAATTCAGAGTCAGGAATGATGGTGACACCAAACAACCACAGATCACCCACATGGGTGATTTAGATAGTGACATCTTTACTTTCTGGTGGTTCATGTACACATACTTTGTTTCATGCACAAAATTACTTAAAACATTGTATAAAATTACCTTCAGTCTATGTGTATAAGGTGTATGTATATAAAGCATACATTTTGTGTTTAGACTTGGATCTCATCCCCAAGATATTATGTATACGTAAATATTCCTAAATCCAAAAAAATCTGAAATCTGAACCACTTCTGGTCCCAAGCATTTCAGATAGAGATACTCACCCTGTGCTGTGCAGATCAACATTAAGAAATGTTTACTTGTTGCCAGGAGGAATACAGACAAGTAGGACCCAGGGATCCTCATGGTGAACAAGGCAGCATTGCTCAGTGCCACGTTCATGCTCTAGGCCACACCCACGAGAAGCAGAGTGCATTTGAGACAGGTTGGTGAGAAAGGGCTTATAAACAAGATGAAACTTGAATTTGGCCTTATAAGACGCGACTGGTCAAAGACAAATCCAGAGAAGGGCAGAGGACACTGGGGCAGGAGGCTCCAACTGAGAGAGAACGCCATGTGTTGGGGTCTATGAGGAACCCAGTGGAGCCTGCAGGGAACGTCCATGGGGGGACAAAATGACATGAGAGGTAGGGGAAGCCCAGAGGCTGAGGGCTGTGAGAGCTAAGTGTGGGAAAGCATCATCAAAAGTTTCAGAGGAAGGCAGTGGCTCGCAGAGGAAGATGAATCTGGCCTGGTACAAAGCGTAGGCTATAAGGAGCAAGCGCCTGCAGGTGGAGTGTCCAGGAAGAGGATGCCCTGAACTGGGCAGGCATGTGTAGATAACAAAAGAGAGACAGTGGTGAGGACTAAGTAGTCTGAAGGCAGAGACTCTCTGGGTCAGGAATCTTACTCCAAGTGGCAGATTTTCCAAAGATAGAAATATACACATATACGAAACTCCCATATCCTCTTCTTAAAATGAGACAGTGACACTCCTCCATCAGGAAGTGTGGTCTGTATTGTCTCCCTTTGAACCTGGGCAGAACTTTGTAACTACTGCAACCAACAGAATGTAACAGAAGTAACGCTGCATGGCTTCTAGGGCTGGGTCATAAAAGGAAATGAGGTTTTGTGCACCTCTCTCTCTCTCTCTCTCTCTCTCCACACACACACACACACACACACACACACACACACCCCACAGGGAGAAATGTCTGAGGAGCCTCCGGTTTTTGAACCCATCCCCGTTTGAGTCTTCCAACTGGAACCCCACATGTCATGAAGCAGAGATAAGATGTCCTCGCTGTGGCCTGTTCTGAACAACAGAACCCATGAGCATAAGAAACAGTTGTTTTAAGCCATTTCCTAAGTTTTGGGGCAATTTGTTGCAAAGTCATAGTACCTGTAACAGCTCCCATCTCTTGCTTCTAAGTCCACTTAAGCACACCTTGTCTTTGACAGCCCCCGTTCTGGTGTTCAGCAATTTTTTTCTGTGAAGGACCAAAGAGTAAATATTTTAGGGTTTGCCCCTGCGCTGCCGTTGTGGTGTGAGGGCAGCCATAGACAATACCTAAACAAATGAGCCTGGTTGTATTCCAGTACAACTTTATTTACAAAAGCAGGCAGCAGGCTGCATTTGGCCTGTCCTATACTTAGGGGCCACCAGCAACAGGCCTCTTGATCATAGCAGTACCAGGTTGGTCCCAACGGCTGCACCAGCAAGACAGGGATGGAACCTAAGGCCCAAGTCCAAGACTGGGTCACGCAAGCCAGAGTGAACAAAAGATCTGAGATGACGGATCTTCCCACCCACTGAACAACCCCAACCATTTCCACCACCACAGTAGTTAGGTCCTCAGAACTATCCTAAGCTGAAGTCCTTTTCCTTTATTCTTTATTGCCCCATATTGACTGTGTTCAACACTGTAATCCTGAGGGTTTTCCTACGGACTCAAAGCATAACTGATTTGTAAAACCCAGTTCCCTATTTCTAAGTGCACGGAATTCATTTCAGAAACCAAAAAGGTGCTCTTCACCCATGATACATGGAACTCAAGGATGGGTAAGAATGCATCCCATAGTCCAATTCCTATTCCTTGAAATGCCATCAACTGTGAGCAGCAAAAAAGTGACAAGTAGACGGGAGAGTACAATGGGGCTGCGCTTTTGTTCCTGCCTCCTGAGAGCCCGGTTGCTGTTGGGTCCTTGATATCTTTAAGTGCTGATTTTGCAATGATGGCGAAGTAAGCAGTACTGAGTTCACAAGTTCACATCAGAGAATTCGCCGAGCAAGAGGCCTTAATGAGAGACAGAAGGACTATAAGCTAGCCAGAAAACTTGCCTCTCCTTCCTCCTGGTTTTACAGGATTCTCTAATAAGGGGATAACTTGGAGAAAAAGGAAAGAAACTCAACTAAGTGTAACAGCGGGAGTCCCTCAGCAATCTTCTAAGCAGCTTCCTGAGCAGGCCTCCAGCCATTTAGCAGAGCCCGGAAGGCTTAATGAGAGAGCCCTATTGCAGGACCTGTACACAGCCGCCCCGAGGCCGCTTTCCTGGGGGCCTTTGCCCTCCAAACAGCAGCTGGCCACGCAGAAAAAGCAGGGCAAGGAGGGATTCTCAGTGGCTGTTTGCAGTCCTGACCCAGCTGTTATTTTAGGAGACAGATATATCCAGTTTGCCTTACGTAATGGGGTCACTGAAGTGTAGGTAGCAAAGGGTGCTAATGAACTTGCAATTTCATTTCTAAGATAAATGGAGAGTGAGAACAGACTTTCAAAGAAAGCTTCTGTTT
Organism: Eulemur rufifrons; assembly: GCF_041146395.1. Lineage (NCBI taxonomy): Eukaryota > Metazoa > Chordata > Mammalia > Primates > Lemuridae > Eulemur > Eulemur rufifrons. The sequence goes on along the minus strand of NC_090983.1, from coordinate 53,495,897 downwards.
CATCGGTGCAAGAAAACATGGCAATCCCAAGCACATATTGGTTAAAGGGAAGGGCTGTCCCCCTTAGAAGGTAGACAAATCCCTATCAGACTGACGGAAAGAGCTCCTGGGCATTGCAGCAGGTGAGAAGTTCAGCGAGCTCAAACAACAAAAGTAGAACTGGTTTGAGAATCTTTGAATGGAGAAGACTCTTTCTTCCTCTCCTGCCTGTCCCCTAAATCGTGACAACTTTATAAGGAAGCAAGACAGCAATCTCAGTGAACTATCACCCCAGGTCTCAGAGGAACTGACATATTCTTCCAGAAATCACTTGATAAAACGGCTGTTTGTGTGAGAGCTAGCTCAAACCTTCCGGAAAAACTGTGTAGAAGAATTTCTTTGATTTATAGAAAATAGCAGACTGGATTTCTGTTCTGCAATCCCACAAAAAGGCTTTACACAGAACAAGACTGTAGTTTCCAACACAGAGTGCTGTATTTGTCCCTGGTGGGGAATGTGAATGGGTGATCTGGAGAGCCTCACCTGGGTCCTCAGGCAGCCACAGCCTGGGCACGACTATTGACTATCCCTCGGTCTTCTCATCTGCAAAATGGGTCCAATAAAGCAATGTAGATCACCCAGCTGTTATGAGTTCCAAATGAGATCGCATATGGGAAAGTACTTTCTAAACATTGAAGTGCTTTGCAAAGTTATTATTTTCGTGAGATTTTGTACAAGTATAAGCAAAATGCAATGCGGGGAGAAAGAGAAAGAAAATAGAGATGATCTGGTGACCAAGGTGTTTTTATTACTAAGCATTTATATAGCACTTTGTATTTTCAGAGAGCCTAGCAATCTTTTCTCCTGAGTTACTTTGACAGGTTAACATCACACTCACTGACCTTGGAGCAATTACCCGCGTCAAAACATGGCAGGGAGGGTAAAGGTTCAGATAGCAGCAGTGCAGCTGTTTCCTTTCTGGATACCCATAGACATCAGCCATCAAGAAATTGCTTTTTTCTCCACTACACATCTAAACGAAAGACGACATAAAATGGAGCCCAAGAGCAAATTTCAGCCACAAACTATATGTATTTCTCTTTTCTTTATCACAAAACCAGGCTAGAAACTTAAAATTCAGTATCTATGAAACCTACCTACCCAAGTCCTGATCTTCCTAAGTAGCACAGAAAAAGCCAGACTCCTGGGATTCGCTCAGGGAAAGCCAGATAGACAGGCCTTCTGACAGACCCTGGCCTGTGCCCTGACCAGAGCTCCATGCCTCGAGTGGGCCCCTCACCAGGAGGCAGGTCAGATCCTTCTTCTGAAATCTCTGATCCTTTCAAACAAACTGACCCTGATATCTCTGAAGATATCTCTGATATCTTCAAAACAAACAAAGCGTTGGTGGTTCTTTTTATTACTAGAGATGGAGGCTTAAATCGAGGGCCAGGGTGCACTTACTTTAAGGGAGTAAAACAAAAACAAAATAAAACATTTCCATGGACTATGCAAACGACAAGCCAAAACCCTGTCCTGAAATGGAGACATTTGGGGCAAGGAGGAACAAAAGGACCCTATGTTGTTGCAAGTTTGTTTTTGGCGCGGGCTGAGTGGTAGCAAGACTGGTATGATTTTGCCTTTTCCTCCTGGTCCCCGGGGAGGGAGGACGTGGACAAAGGCCCTCACGAGGGTGGCAGACCAGGTGCAGAGGAGGAAAGGGCAGAGGAAAGGCAGGGTGCACGAGTGGCAGGTGAGTCTCCCCCTGGAGGACCGTGGCGGCTGCGCTCTGGGAAGGGCTTCTAGCCGATACTGCGTTCAGTTTTTCTTTCCTCACTGCATATCCCATACATAAACTCCAGTCCATTTTATTATGTAGTATAGCAGGTTGGAGAACTGTCAGATGTCAGCAATGCTTTGGGAAGCCAAGGGAGAAAAGCCTTAGAGAGAAGTAAGCTCGTGTCTTTGCGCAGCAGGCCGGCAGGCTGGGGGTGCAGAGGGAGGGTGGGGAACACAGCAAGTGTGGAATTGAAAGAAACCCCGGGGAGCACCTCACCCCTCCTCCCACCCTGCCCTCAACACAGAGGAGAAGACAGGCCCAGAGAGGCTGGTTCATCTATTTTCCACAGTTTGAGGAAAAACTTCTCTTCAGTTATTTACATATTCGGACTGGAATTTCTGCTACTCCCAAAAAAGTTTGGGAATTTCTGTTTTCCCCCCAAACTGCCAACGTATATTGACTGGAAGCCAGGCCAGAGCATCCAAACAAATACAGTAGTTCATTGAGACCACGTAGACTCTTGTTTAAGATTGTGCTGCGTTTTTTTCTCCTACTTTCCTCCAATTCTCTCTGTCCTAACAGGCTCTTTTACTTTTAAAGTTTTCAGGGAGGGCCCTTCACAATTTCTCAGTTGCTTGGTCTGCCTATAGTCTTTAGAAAGGTGTATTCCTTGCCTCGCCCCTTTAAGCAAACATTTACTTAGTGCTTGCTGCAGGTCCAGGCCTTGTTCTGGACTGGGTAGGTGGTGACGGACAAGTCAGACACAGCCCTGCCCTCATGGGGCTTAGCACCAGAGGTTTGCTGCATCTCCCAACTTCAGGAACAGTCCTCAATGGAATAACAGTCTTCACTTTCCACCGAGCCCTCAATGTGTGTCAGTACCCAGAAAGCTACCATTCTATTCATTCAAGCTCTGCTGATTCTGCCTACTCTCTCCTTTGTCATTTTTAATCAATGCATTTTTTTGTCAGCATCCTTCAGCTCCCACACCCCCAAGTAACTCAGGAAAGACCCCTAAAGTGCACATACTATTGTAAACCTTTACAAAATTTGAATGCAGCTCCCTTTCTTGTTTAGTATCCAGATGCCAACTCAAGAGGAAATTCATTCAACTGAGGACTGCCTAGTGCAGAAAACTTGGAAGTATTTTTGGAAGTTAGGTCTCTACTAAACCGAGACGCTTCACCATTCTGAACATACAGGGTGGTGTATTTTCAGGGAGAGAAATAAGGAAATCTGGGTAGCAAGTTGAATTGATACGTTAAAGTTGAGAACTACCATGCATGGGCTGCCCCTCTGCAATCCTCCCCACCCCAATCCTCCTGCAGAACCCCCGGGTGACAAGAAGATAACATCAATTTGGGGTCAAAGGCAAGAAACAAGAAGGTTCACCCCCATGTCTTCTTTTCCCTTTTAAGGCCCTTACATGGAGAGAAAACAAAAACTGCCACCACACCAAACCTTTCCAGATTCATCCGAATGGAATCCGCTTGAGTCTAGGAAACATACTATAAAGGCTTGCCACCTCCAGGGCCCCGTGTAAATCTACAATCACAAATAGTAGTGGGATTGGAGCACCCATAAGTCAGTCACAACTATCTGAGTCCATATAATTAACCATGTCACTTGTTTGCAACGTTTGTCATTTAGAAAAAGATGAACTGATTGCAGGAAATGACCCAACCAAATGTATCCATTCTCTGGAGACAAGTACCTCTCGCCAGGACATGCCAAAAGTTTTCTTCAATTGACGGTAATAAATTTGAGGAATTGTTATTGAAACAAAGGCAGCTGGTTTACAAATGTGACAAATAATTTCCCAAATTGGCAAGAATTTCTATGTGCATGTAAAAAGGCAACTTCTCCCAGCCTAAGTGACCCACCAAGGCCCTCGAGGCATGTAGACTTGCTTTATTCTTTGCAAACACGTGGAGACTGCGTGCTCCTTCTGTGTTGGCTCACTTTTTAAATTTTTTTGAGCATGGAGTGAAAAGACAATAGAAGCATGCCAAGCAAAATCTCAACATTAAAGCAAAGTTGTCTGAAGGGTGTGCCTGTGCCCTCACCGGCCCTTGCAATGGAGATGCATGCGTATCCACCCCACTTGAAAAAAAATGAAAACTATCCGCTTTTATTGTTTTTGAGCAAATCTGTGAATAGAAGGGTCATTTTCTGCCTCGATTTCTTTTAACTTCGCGTGTTTAAGGAGGATAAAATGCACATTAGGAGGACGGCAAGCACCGCCACCACAATATCCCAGCTCCGTGGGTCCTATTCAACTCTTTTTTTTCCCCTTCAGTGAGCTTTGCATAAAGCTTACCCAAACCCACATGGATTTCTATAATATCCAAAAAGAATGACAATGAGTGATGCGATGTAGGTGGAAACTGCCTGAAGAAACCTAAATTGTAACAGGAAAAAAAATTGACATTTTAGATTTTAAATGTTACACAGTTTTTATAAAGCTTCAGTCAATTTATTTTATTTATTCTAATGAAGAGCATTACAACTGCTTTACTGCACTGAAGCAAGCATCGATCACATCATTAATCACACCTTGTGAATAGCCACAAATCAAGTTCTAACAGCAAGCACTGAATCAGGAGCAATGAAGCATAAACTCCTTCACAATTTATGATCTCTCCAATTGCATCTTTTCAACCATTAAATTGCAAGATACCATAAATTTTTATCTTCTTCACTTCAGTCACATTATTGATTCTGCCGTGTGAAATATAGAAGCGCCGTAAATCTCGGCTATTGAATTAAATTTAAAGTCTCGACTTCAGAAAAGAAACCCAACACACTGCCATGGCTGTTAATTTACACTGAGGAACAAATGATAGAAACATTAAAATTTAAATGGACAACAGGGATTTCTAAAAGCCATAGGACTGTCAATCCTAGTCCTTGTCAACCTTGAGGGCTTTTTCTTTTATTAGTAATTCAAATTTTAAAATATAAAAAAAGAATTAAAAAATTTTAAAGTAGAAGGTAGGTAGATTGTTCATGGGAAGAAGTAGTAGAAAAATTCCTCAATGGGAATGGCTGCCAAGACTAGATACTAGAAATGTGAGACAATGGAGGCATCCTGGCCTCACCCCCGCACCATGGGCTAGGTCCAAAGGAACCCATGTGCCTTCCGTTCCACTCTGGACACCTCTGGGCACAGTGATGGTCCCACAGAGGCACTGGCAGTCCCCAATGGCTGTGCTCATTGCCACCATTTGCCACCCTGACTCTGCTCTGTTTGCTGCCCTTGCGGGCTGCCTGCGGAGGAGGCCCCCTTGGTATCTGGCTTCCGGGTGGGTTTGGCAATGGGAGGCACTAGCAGAATAGCAAAGGGTAGGGTGACAGAGGGGGAGCATGCATTCCCACTCCTTCCCTGCTTTGACGCCAGGGTTCTGCAGGGGTTGGACCCCACACAGCTCCAGTGTGTGGGGGAAGGGGGCGATCCTTTTTGGCTCAAGCTCTCACGAACTCCAGTGACACTATTCCCCCTTTGCACCTTCAGGCCTGGAGTTAGTAAAGCTTTCTCCCTGCTGTTCCTCTCGAGGTGCCTCAGCCTCCCTCGAGGTTCCCTTAACCTTGCCCACAGCTCTGCAGAGCGCCCCTTCATTCAAGTCTCTCTGGTCAGAAATCTGAATGGGATCCTGCTTCCTTCTGGAACCTTGACTGATGAAGGTGGCAGGGCACAGAGAAGATCTTAAAAGCTGATCTTAAAACCAGAAAAGTGGCCGGGCACGGTGGCTCATGCCTGTAATCCTAGCACTCTGGGAGGCCGAGGCAGGTGGATCACTCGAGATCAGGAGTTCGAGACCAGCCTGAGCAAGAGTGAGACCCCCATCTCTACTAAAAATACAAAGAAGTTATCTGGCCAACTAAAATATATATATAGAAAAAAAAAAAATTAGCCGGGCGTGGTGGCGCATGCCTGTATGCCCAGCTACTCGGGAGGCTGAGGGAGTAGGATTGCTTAAGCCCAGGAGTTTGAGGTTGCTGTGAGCTAGGCTAACGCCACGGCACTCACTCTAGCCAGGGCAACAAAGCGACACTCTGTCTCAAAAAACAAAACAAAACAAACAAACAAAAAAAAAAAACCAGAAAAGAGCCGAGAACAACCAGGCCTAGCAGTAAAAGCTAGAGATATCATACCCTCAAAATGGTAAAGATCCTAAAATAAACCCAGACCGAGTAGAGATCAAGAAATGTTCACTATGTTCTGGCAGATAGCTGTCCCTGGTTATTATGAAGGGCATGCACTGAACCCAGAAGCAAGACAAATGGGATCACAAGAAGTGGCCTTTTTCATAAGCCACCAGACACTTGAGATCTTTTAGCCACAGAGAACAGAGGGGAGGTTGCTGAGCAAAGACTGAGTTAGACGAGGAAGTAGGGGCTTGCCTTCAGGCACACGCCATTCTAACAGACAGGCAATCCCTGGTCTGCTATGACAGCCAGGCTGGCTGGGACTCGGTAGACATTAGCAGAACACCAGCCCATTCTTGCAGGATCTGAAACAACCCGGCTGTGTGTGAGTTGTGATCTGAGGAAGCCCAAATTAGCTTTCAGCCTTGCATACTTTCCAAGATGCATGAATTTTCTATGGCCTCCAAGTTTCCCTCTGGGAGGGTAAGACAGCTAAGAAGGTCCTGCTAGAGTAACAGTAATTCGAGATAACACTATGGTGACTGTTCATGATCCAATAAACACTCCCACTCTCCTCGTCCCCAAAAGAGCAAGGACTTCTGGAATTGAATATACCAATTTCTCCAATCAAATAATGATCTTAAGAGAAATGGGATTGAGTGTCTTTGTCAGTTTAAGGCTGTCCCAGAGATGAAGACATCCCTGAGGGCCAGCAAAGCCATTCGGGGACCAACTGGGGGTTCAACCTACCCTTCCAGGGTCCAGGCAGGTCCAGGCTGAACAAGATTTCTGGAATCATTCTGGATTTGATTGAAATCCATGTGAGGTAGAAGAGCAGAGACATACAACTGTATCACCTGTCATGTGTGTGTCCTGGACCCAGCGGTTCCTGCCCCAAAGTGATTGATCTCCCTTGGTCTACCACAGTAATGCCACAAACTCATGAGATGATTTCTGATATCCAGAAGAAATAAATAGGGCTCCACAGAGGTGGAAATTGATGGTTCACAGGCCCTTCACAAAGCTTCTGGTTGGTAAAATAATAACATATCGACATGGCTCAAAATTCAAAAGATACAAAAGAGGATAAGGTAAAAAAAATCTTCCCTCCCAATCTCATCTCTCAGCCACCCAGTTTCCTTTCCCAGAGGCAACCAATGCTACTAGTTTATTTATTGACCTATCTAGCTATCTAGATATGTAAGTATACACATATATACAGTCCATTTACATATATTTTCCATTTACTTGCCATATATGTGTGTCCATGTATATATGCCTTCAGAAATAGTCTATCACATACAAAGACGTACATGTCTGCATATACACACACACACACACACACACACACACGCACACAGATTCTTCCCCCTCCTTCACACAAACCGATGTCACATACACTGTAGAACACCTAGCTTTTTTCACTTAATAATGTTGCAAAGCCTGTTTCATATTGGCACATAAGGAGCTCCCTTGCTGCTCTTTAAGGCTGCAGCGTCGTTATATAAGACGGACCACAATTTATTGAAACACTCCACTGTTGATGGACATTTGGGTTGTTTAAAATATCTTGCTATTGTAAACAGCAATAATGATCTTTTACATATGTAATTTCACAAGTGCTGCATAGATTTTAAATCGATTCAACATTTTTTTAAAAAAAAATCAGATTTCACATTTAAAAATGGCTTTGAGGCTTCTTTTGAAAACTGAAAGACCTGGCAGTAGTGGACTTTCACTCTCACCCAGCAACAGCCAGCCAGAGCTGAGCAGCGGTGCCCTGCAGAAGACTTCCGTGCCCTCCAGTTTGCCATGTCCTCCATGCGCCTGTGCACAGGCTGCCGGAAATCCCACCTACCTCAGAGTACATGAGATAATGAAGGTAAAGCTCCCAGCACGGTACTTGGCACTTGGTGAGTGGTGGAGATACTCTCAGGGAAATGAAATGCTTATTAAAGGACTATTCCCTCCCATTTTCCTTGCTTTCCCTTGGGTCTACCAATTCTTGGTTCTTCAACCTCTTTCTAATCTCACTACAAAGTAAACTTCATGGAGACATAGACTTCAGTTTGTTCAGCACCATGGCCCCAGCACCTAGAAGAGCACAGGGCACATAGAATGAATGGATGAATGAATAAACAAATAAAAGAAAGTAATAATGCATCAAGAAATAAACTATACTAGGTTCTACATATTTGTTTCTTGGTGTTTTCTTGCTTTCATTCATTTCCCATACTTTTCCATTTGCTTGCCAAATCTCAGCTTTTCCATTCGATCAGTTATTAATATATAAACATTTTCCAAGTTCTTTAGTATTTACCTTCTATTCCTTATCTTTTGAATTACCTTTTCTATTCTGTCCTCTAACTCTTTCTGTTGCTTTCAACTGTTTCAGCCTTATGGTTTCAAGCCAGAAGAAATCGTATTAATTTTTTTAATGTGTTCCTCAAATTCATAAATATTATTTTAAATTCCAAGACAGGCCTAACATCTTTGAAATGTTAATAACCCTATAAAAATATTCACGTTAGTGCAAATTGTGTGATTAATGTGGCATCTTCCACATGAACATTTAAACAACTTTAAACATGTGACTTGTGACTCTTGCTGTGACACAAGTCCGTCTAGGGCCAGATGTCCATCTCAGTCCAATAGACAATAGGAGGAGAATAACTTTACTAAACACATTTTATTTTTTAACTTTCCATTACATTAACCAAAGTTAGCTTGCTGAAGGTTTGATTGTGAGTGACAGAAACCACTCAGGTAACCTTAAGTAAAAAGAGGAAATCACTGGGGAGAAGCATGTGTATCCCTCTGCTCAAAGGCAGGAAGTGCAGCTCCACCCCACAGTTGTTCTGAGTGACTTACCCTCAGCCCAGGGCACTCCTGTGCACAGAGAAGGGCCAGTCACATAATGTGCAGGACCCAGTGCAAAATGCAAATCCAGGGCCCCTTATCCAACATTTATTAAGAATTTCAAGATGGTACCAGCAGAACTGTCTAAGAGCAGAGCCCTTCTAAGTCCTGGGCTGTGTGGGATGGGATGCAAGAGATCACAAGCCCATGAAGCCCACCCTGCTTGGAAGGTGGATCTTTGAGAAGTGAGGCTGTGGCTAGGCAAGTACTCCCAAAGGTCTCTATTATAAGCAAGTGATATTTTTTTACCCTTTTTATAGGTTTATTCTGACTAAGTGACTTGCCCAAGTCTACACAGGTAGCAAGTAAACTTCTGACCTAGATCTGCTAAACACCAAACATATGCTTTTAATTCCACCACATTCCCTCTTCCACATCTTGACACATAATAGGCATTCAGTACACAGAAATTTCCAGAACAGAAAAAAACTAAAAAATGTTTATAGATAGCCCGCTAAATTCTACATTCTCTAATGTGATGTTCAACCATTTAGAAAGCACTAAATTTCAGTAGTAATTGAATTACAAGGCTTTAGATACTTTCAAATAAAAGCATATCCTCACTATCACTGTAATTTTGACATAGCTAATCCTATCACAATTCCTGGAATTCTTTCTGAACCCCAGACAGAGTGGCAAATTGACACTCACTTTCTAGGAATTATCAAATTTTTAGGCATTTAATATTACTCTCAGTTCCTCTTCCACCAAGGTATGTGATAATTCTCCAAAAATGTGCTCCCCCTACCTTTTTACTTTTAATAAATGTAATTGAATAAGTCCTGGGCAGGAGCATCTGGCCTTGGGTTGCCATGTGGAGTTTTTTTAGTCCAGAGGGCACATTTCTTGTTCTAGGGTCAATGAAATAATCAAAACCTAGTCCCTGGGAAGGAAATTTTATGGTTCTCATTCATTTGATCCACAATCTACTAAACTCCATGCCATAGTCAATCAGCTGTAAGATAAAGAAGGAAAGCACAGCTAGTTTGCTCCAGAAAAGGCAAAATCCATTGGATCCTGGGCCGGTTAAGTTAGAAATAGATTGATTAAGCCTAAGTTGGGTGCTGATAGGACTTCAGTGAAAATGCCCCGTAGTCGGAAGCTCACTCATTTATTTTGCTCACAAACAGAAACCGCCTTTTGAAATGACGAGATGAATCCTAGTTAACTGGGTTTCCAACCCAGGCAATGGTCTAGATTGACAGGCTCAGATCGTCAGAAAAGAACAGCAGGGAGGTAATGAAGGGACAGCACTTTAGAAGCGACGGGCTGAGGCTCACAGAGAGAAAGCGTCTGTTCAGAGGCGCCCAGCACTGCCCCGTGGCCACCCAGGGCCGTCTCCTCAATGACCCACCCCTCTCCGCCCTCACATCGCGGGGCTGGCCTGTCAATTGATCTCTAATGCCTGCCTTGGCTAATGTAATTGGAATGTCAAAGAATAAAATGTGGTTAGTTACGCGTTATTCTCCGTCTCATAAAACTCACCCTTGGACAGAGGGAACCAGCCTTTGATGAGGACTGTCACAGGCTTCCAGAGAGCACTTACTTTCTACACGTCCTCCAGGAGACGTGTGAAGCGCTGGAGACTCCTCATCAAGCATGAATTTAAATGAGTGGTACAAGGGCCTGCAGGTTCTCAGACAACTGTGTGGCCAGAGGCTCCAAGAGTTTTTTGCCGGGTCATAGACATAGTCACCACCCAAAGGATCCTGCGACCTTGCTTTCCCTCCAGGCCCTGCCACTTGCATAGCGATGGCCGCTGGAAGGAGGCGCTTCCTTTCCAGGGTTTGGCTGGGGCCACGACATGCCTCCTTCCCCCAGCACTGCTGTTATTCGAAGCCGTGGGGTGCACTCCTACAGGCACTCTGATCTGGAGATTCCAGAAGGGCACCAACTATGTCCATTTCCTTACTGCGTTAGTGCTTGGCACACAGTAGGTGCTAACATTTGTTGAGTCATTAATAGAATTTCAAGGGAAAACCCTCCGTGAAGAGAGATCTAAGATGGAGTGACAGGTGTGAAACAGGTATTTATAAGATACTACTCCTGAAGTGGGGAGGTAGAAAAAAGACACCTAGTCTTGTCAGTTTTATTTTTTATTTATGATCACATAGTCACAGGGTTGGGCTGTGACAAAGAGAAGAAGCTGAAGCTGGGGAAGCCTGGGGCTGAGTCTGAGGTAGAGTGGAAAAATGAAAAGAAATGACGAGAGTTTAGAAACAGCAAAAATATGGGCCAAGCAGCCACTGGGATTCTCCCTTAGCAATGTGACCTCCCGCCTGCCTTCAAGCCGGCCGCATCTGAAACGCCTCATGGAGATGAGAGCTATTGTTGGAAAGAGAGCCAGAGAGGGGGCTCCAGAGTCACAGCTGCCCCCTGGTGAACCCTGGCCGGCGGCACACTAGTGTGCCTGCAGGTGTGAGGCCTTCAGGTTCAAGTACAATCAGACGCAGAGAGTGCCTGTGCGTGGGCGCCCCTCCTTTGCCATTCAGAGGGGTGGAATCCAAATTCCAGAGCCAGTGGCCTGCCCCACTTTGACTGCCACAGACATCTTTTGTGTGTATATTTAGAGCTATTTGCTATTAGAAAACCCACTGAAATATTCTAAATTCATCTTTCTTCAAAAGTGGATGTACCTTTTGGGGAAGCAGAATTTGAACATGAAATGGTTCTTCTGTTTAGTCGAAGCACCAAAGTTAGAGGGGGGTGGCCAGCTTGCCAAAAGGAATCCTCCCACCCATGCTGAGCCCATAGCCTAGAAAAATGCCCTGAGAGTCGGCTGCCGCCTAGTAAAACATGATAGAGAGGAGCTTGGCCAGCAGGAAGGGGACAGGGACAGGAGGGCTGGAAGCTCCCACCAGCGGACAATGAATGTTTGCAGAAGGAAAGCTGCTTTCAATACGTAACAGAGCAGACCCGCCCACCAGGGGAACACCTTCAAAAGTACATGATAAATATCTCAAGGGAACATATTTTACTATATTTTTAAGATGAATACGTAACATCGATACATTTTAAATACAATTATTTTAACACTTTTTTTTTTTGCCCCTGGATTAAGCCAATTCTACTCCATAAAGCTTTTGAAACCAAAAAATGAAGCGTGTCAGAGATATGAAGACCAAGTGAAAAGGGTTTCATGTTAACAAACTGTACCCCAAAATTTTTAATTATCTTTGATTTCAGTCACTTACCTGATCCTGGAAGGCCCAGACACTTGCAGATGCAAAATGGATTTTATACGGTTCAGGAGGAGAGTCTGGGGGAGTATTCTGGGCTGTCAGAAGACAATCCAGTAATGAGCAAAAAGTCTTCTGTAAAGACAAACAGAATAAAAGGGCTGTGTTAAAATTACTGCAGCCTTGCATAATAGCTGAGCTGCAAAGATACTACAGAAATGGTAATGAGTACAATAATGCTCTGAACTTGGAGTGTTTTTATTTAAAAGATTTTAATTAACCAGAAAATGAGCATTAATCCCACAACTTGGAAAATAACAACATGCCATCCTATTGCTATGAGCAGAAAGGTGAGAAAAAGAACAAGGAAATTTTATCTGGAGAAATAAGCTCTTTGAAAAATTAACAATTCTGAGCATTAGCTAGAGTATGATAGTAAGTTCACTTCTAAACAGTCAATTTACAATGGTTTGTTACATTCTGAAATTTCCACCCTTAAATTCCAGATAATACAGTTACATTTAATGTATACTAGATACACTTAATGAAAATTTTCAGCCATCTAGAATTTATATTCTGAAAAAAAATTACTCCTTGTTTCAATTATCCTTATACACTTGGGAAATCCAATGAGCCAACAAGCATCAGCTGCCTGCCTCCTCCTAAAATATCAAAGAAGTGGGCAAACAAGAAGATGCCAAAGGTCTTGGCGAAGGACCTGCCCCCACACCAACTTCCCTGTGGCTGCTCTAAAGAAATCATTGTTATTTTTATCTGCTACATGAACTGTTTTTTTTTTTTATCCCAATGGAAGTGGACCTGAGTTTATTATATGAATAACAGAAGCAGACCTCAAAATATGGAACGATTCTCCTAAAGCTTCCCAATAGCAACCAAGCATCTATAAAATGCAGGCATTGGGAAGGCAAACTTCTCTCATAAGAAATTCTCCAACATGCCCCCACACCATTCTTCCTGGATTTACACTTGGGATGCAGAAGATTTCAAAGCTCTATGGCCAAAATTTCTACTATCATTCACAATCACATGACAGCTAGAGCTACAGTCATGGAGACTCCACCCAAATGTGCCCAACACTGCTTCACAACCTGCGCCTTGCCCTAAACTCCTTCTCTTGGTCGATGCACTACGATTCCCACAGCTTTCCGAGCTGGAAATTCCAAAGTTATCTTAGACTTTCTCACATAAAAGCTCATCAGTTCTACCCTAGAAATGTCTCTTGAATCTGGTCTTTACCCTCTGTGCCTGAATTCAGGCACCCTTGCCTTTCTCTCATTTGCAAAAACTCCAATAATCCTAAAAGGTTTTCCCACTGCCCTGATTCCATTTGTCTCCAGCTTTTTCTTCCTAAGTAGTAATTAGTAATGTCATTCTCATGCGTAAGATTTTCCACTGCCCACCAAACAAAGGCCACACTGCTCACCATGCCCATCACAATCTCGCCCTACTGTTATCCCCTGTTCCTTACTACAATTAACCCATTGTCTCAATACATTGAATTTCTTAACATTTCTCACATCCACCAGGTTCTTTCACAACTTCAATCATTGACCATGTTTTCTGGCAAATTCTTCCTTGGGTCTGGGCAAAGGGGACTCCTGCCTGAGGGCCTATGCTTTAGGGGGCTCCTGCTGTGGCCTTCCTCTGGCCACTCCTTCTCCACCAGCCAGGTGGCCCATGGACCAAGGCTATGTGCCTGCCCAGAGGCTGCTCATTCCCTTCTAGACCATATGTCCAGTACCCAGGGCTCCAGAGTCTCCTGTCCAAATGACCCAACCTTGTTTCAAGAGCCCATGTTGGCCTTTTCCCACGTACAACCTCCAGAGGGCAGACCATACCACCAGCCTGACCACTCCTAGAGCTGCGGGTGGCCCCGAAGCCAATAAACCAGTGTCCACATGTGGCACAGGAGGCCCCTTGTAATACAGGATAAAGCTGGGAGTGGGAAAAGAAGGAAGGACACCCCCAGGGAGGAGCAGCAGGGGACAGGGACCATCTCAACTCATACCATTAAATTCTGGTGTGGAACTCCAAAAAGTGCTAGAATCCAAAATTTGAATTTGGCCTTCTAGACCACTATGAAAGTAAATTTGTCAAGGTAGAGAAGTGGATTATATTTTATTTAATGGTTTATTAATTGATTTATGATTTTTAAATATTGAGATATAGGGTATCTAGGCCACTTTTTGAACTTCTGCTTGCAACCTGCAGTAAACATTAGAGGCAGGCTTGCTTTCCTGTTCTGCTATACTGTCCTTCCTCATTATAGCTGCATGAAGAACTCCTATTCAGCCTTCAAAACCCTTGCAAATATCACCTCTTTGGGGAAGCCTTTCCAGCTCTTTCTGAGGCAGAGTTAATCACTCTTGTTTAATTGGGACTTTTGATTGAGAATAGGAAGTGACATTATTAATAGTTACACAGGCAAAAAAGCAGATCTCCCCCTCCTCCTCCTCCTCTTCTTTTTCTTCTTTAATAAAGCCCTTCTTCTCCCCACTTCTCCTTGCCTCCCCCCACCACTTCCAATAAAGCTAGAGGACAGGAATGCAGCTGGCCCTAGTCTGACCTGGAGCCAGCAGGTGGGGTACAGTCAGGCCCCCAGGCTGTGTGCTGGGCCCTCTATCTACCTGTGCCTCACTCTGCAGTCCAGCTATGTCTGCCATTTGCCCACAGGGTGGAATGTGGCCATGCCACACTTCAGAAAGGAAAATTAGTTGGGCCAGATAATCTATTTCTGCCTTCAAATGTTCATGTTTAAATAAATGATTTGAGAGTTTTCTCTTACTGTAATTCTTATAACTCTTGCATTTAAAAGGCCAGCCCCAACAGAGGCTAATTTCTTAATGCCAATTCCAAATTCCTAGAGGAATTCTCGTGTAATGGCAGGAACAACAAATACCATATCCTTCTGGGATGGGATAATACCTTGAGATTAGCACTCCTGTGTACCCTTGTCCTTCCTTAGTCAGTGAGAAGCATTTGTTGTCTTGGAAACTAGGGGTAGGGAGAGGGAAGGCCAGGGAGTTTCAGAAGCCTTGGCTTGCACTTCATACAGCCTAGAAGCTGAAGAGGCTCTGGACTTGGCAAATGGGCGAGGATGAAGAACAAGGCTTCACGCTCCCTGGACACTCCCTTGCCCTCACCCCACAGATACAACTGGGCTGAGATAAAGCAAGAGAGTTATATCTGGCTGCTCCCCAGGCTGAGCCTCGTGGAAAGGGTAGAAGCACAGAAACCAGGACAGTTTAGGGATGGATGTAGAGCAAGGACAACCTGGGTCCTATTCCAAAGTAAAGCCTTGAACAGTGAGGAGGCCCAGATTCACCCACTCCGCAGGACGTCATGTCATGAGAAAACGCGAGGAGAAACGGGCAGGCAGTGAATCTAGGCAGAGGGCCTGAGAAAGCCACAGTGAGCATGCGCAGTGTGTGCACTAATCATCCTCGGTGCAGTGAGCAAGCGCAGTGACTGTGCCGAGCATCCTGGGAGCAGCGGGATGTCCGTCCAGTGTTCTGCAGGACAGGGTACCTGCGGAAGCCCAGAAAGCCTCAGGAGCCTGAAGGGGCCATTGGTGGGCACCAACAAGGCTGACCCAGGGGCACCTTGCAAGAACTGACAGTCTTGGGTGATGACAGGGGAGGGAAGGAAACAGCCAAGGACCACCTGCCTGTGAAAGACCCCCAGAACTTATCTTCAAGGAAAGGGAAGGAACCCTGACGTGACTGCTGCATGGTCCAATGGAGGTTTAAAGGAGAGATCCATGTTTTCAGATTATTTAATTTTATTTTTTTAGTTGACAAATAATAATTGTACATATTCATGGGGTACATAGTGACGTTTTGATACATTACATAGTTATGTAATGCATACTGATCAGATCGGGTAATTAGCATAGCCATCATCTCAAACATTTATCATTTTTTTGTATTGGGAACGGTCAATATCCTCCTTCTATTTGAAACTATATATAATTTGTTAACTGTGGTTATCCTACAGTTGTATAGAGCACTAGAACTTATTCCTCCTCTCTCTCTAGCTGTGATTTTATATCCTTTAACAAATCTCTCCCCATCTTTTCCTTTCCCCTACAGGATTAATATTTTTAAAATAAAATGTTTTTTCTTGTTTACACTATATTCCCTGGTAAACAGTTCTAGCAAATGGGAGTCATGTATGCCTTGGAATTTGTGTGTCTTCCGTGAATTTAAACTTGTGTTCTGCAGGCAGGATTTTGAGCATAATGAGGAGCAGCCTCTGCCCAAAGAAGTTAATGCTTTAAGCTCCCCAAGCAGCACATTATGGGAGGAGAGCTAAGTGGGCACCTGGCAGGGAAGCCACCAAGCTCGGACTGAGCTCCATCCCATGAATCAGGTGGCAAGGAGAAGCCGGATAGAGTGTCCAGGGCTTGTGTGCGGAATTGGCAGCTGTTCTTTAGCACGCTGGTTGGAGTGAGCTAAACATATCTCTGGGGCATGGTACAGGGTTGCAAAACACCTCAGGACATAAAAATTAATGTTACAAATGACCTGTTTCTGCTTTTTAAACTTATATTTAAATAAAACATATGAGGACTTTCCCTTTCTGGCTGGTTTTGTTTTTTTGTTTTGTTTTGTTTTTTGCAGCAGCTACTGTATTCGAATGAATGTTTTATAAAAATTAGGTGAATAACTGGCTATGAAAATCTCTCTGCTTATAAACTTTGTCATTGCCATGCTTTTATGAAAGAACATTTAAAGTCACTATTTCATTAAACCAAGTATATTATCTAATGAAACACCTAAGTCCCTAAAGACTTCCACAGTAATTTCTTTTGTGTGGATTGGACTGGAAGTGGTAAACTGTGCCACCTCTGCTCTAAGTGATACCAGAAAGATGCTTCCAGCTCCAGCAGAACAGAAGTGTTGTTTTGTTTTTTTTTCCAGTTCAAAAAGAACTTAATAATTAATAACCTATTTTTTTCTTTCCTTTGAGGACATTCAGGAAAGAAAGGGTCATTGCTCAACATGAGGGACAAATTGGTACCATCATAAGAGAGGGCAGGGTATGAATTGTGCTGCTCTGTAGTGATCTGACAGATGGGGACAGGAGCGTGAATGCACACTCACCTCCTGTGTGCACCACTCTCTCTCCAGACTTGCTAGAAGGGCAACCCACTGTCAGTTAAAACAACAGCACTGAGCAGCGGCAGAACAATAGATTTTGATTAGAAAAACACTAATGCCATATCTATTTGTTAATTGTAGACTCTTAACAATTTCTGTCAAATGTGGGATTCTTTTTTAAATTTCAGAGAAGTAATCACAGCCTTCTGAAATTCCCTGCGAGCCCTATCCGTTCAGGCTTTTGTTTGCACAATGTGAGAAGGTTTGGGGGGGTGTGGGCCGCCATGAGTGGGCCGTGTAGAGTAGTTCTCTTTCCAAGGGCACTTGAGAAAGCAAGTGTTGAGCTTACAATTTTAATCATGAAGGACCAAAGATAACCAACCGAAAAGTTTTTGATCAAGATGTTTACATTTTCAATTTAAGCACCCGAATTGAGAGGGGAATTTACAAAACACATGCAGAAGCCACATTTTTTATTCTTTCACATGGAGTCTAAATTACTTAGTGTTTCAGATTTTTCACATGTTTGTTGTCTACTCTGCTAAAACAAAGAAAGGATAAGAAAACCATCCAAATGAAGGGAAATAAGGAAAATTAAAACCATGAGAGAAAAGAATTCTTTGGGAGGGGGAGGGTGTTTGGGCATTCTGCTCTGAGAAAACAAGAAAATTAAATATCAATAAAAAACCTGTCATAAAACAAGAACATTTAACAGCCACTGAACAAAGAGTACAGTAGAGTGCAGCGTAATAATTCTGACTTACCAATATTTGGGGGCGGGGGTTATCTCAGCCTCAGCCTTCTTTAAGAACCTGCTGAGGCACAAACATGTCTGAGTCAAACACACAAAAAGCTGGGCTGGGTCTGCCCGAAATTTCTTTGCATATGGTATGGGAGAGCCTTTTGCGCAATAATAATTGATCCTTAGAAATAAATGAAGGATCCAAGCACTTAAAGCTGACCCCAGTGACAGAGAGGACACCTGAAAATGAACACAGCTCTATGTCTGTTATCTGGATTTGTCCCCTACTTTGCCCTCAACATTGACTTGTGGCTGGGTCCCAATTTGGCATGAGGTAGAAGGGGGTAGGAATTGTTTGCAAAGAACCTCTTGAGTAAAATTTGTGCAAGTACCTGTGGTGCAAGCAACTCTGCTTTGGGATTCCACCAACAGGTAATGCAAGAAGA
This sequence comes from Eulemur rufifrons, assembly GCF_041146395.1. NCBI lineage: Eukaryota > Metazoa > Chordata > Mammalia > Primates > Lemuridae > Eulemur > Eulemur rufifrons. The sequence continues at coordinate 53,477,580 of NC_090983.1, read as the reverse complement.
GACAGGCGTTCTTCCCATCTTCCCACCTGAACACCAAGCACCTTTGGTACTCTAGGGGCTCCTGGTGTTCTTGAGACTCACTCCCTGGAAGCACCCAGTAAAAGGAGACCCCATCAGCAGCCCAGACTTGCTTCAGAGCACTTGTAGAAACATGCCTTCAAAAGCACGTGGTGGAGAATGCCATTTGCAGGAAACTGAGGGTATGACTAAGCAAAGAGAGTCAAAAGACAATGGAAGATTTATCATCTACTCCCAGCTTCCTTTTTTGTTGACTTTGATATTTAGGTAAGTTTTTTCTCTTCTTCAGTTTTTATAGCTTTACAAATTGTATCATCATTCAAACATCTTGCTAAATCTTAAAGCTTTCAATGACCCAATACTAGGTAAGTTCTATATGGATATAAATCCATACTGTAAACACTGCTTAATAGCATTATACAGCGTTTGAATTTTTGGCACACTTCTTCAACTATGTAATCTAATGTTTCTAACCATGAAAAGACCTCAAGAAATATAGCTCTTAATGTACTTAAAAATGGTTTATGTTTGTATTCAAATTGGGGAATTATTCTTTTTCATCCCATGCCAGTTATCTATTGTTACATAAAAAATCACTCCAATGATTTATAGTGGCTTACAGTATAAAAATACTAAAATGTCTAAAATTAAAATACTGATTATACCAACGTTGGCAAGGATGTGGAGCAACTGAAACTCTCACACACTGCTAACGAGCGTGTAAAATGGTGCAGCCACTTTGGAAGCCGTGGAAACCAGTTGGGAATTTATTATAAAATGTTAAACATACACTAACATATTTATTCTACTCCTACATATTTACTCAAAAGAAATGAAAGCTTACAGCCAAAGAACTAGGAATGTTTATAGAAGCTTTATTTGTTATAGACAAAAACTGGAAACAGTTCCAATGTCCATCCATTGGGTGAATGGGTAAAAAAACTGTGATATATTCTTACAATGGACCACTCCTCAAGTAATAAAAAGAAATGAACTATGATACCCAATAATGTGAATGAATCTTAAAACTATAATGTTGAGTGAAAAAATGGAGACAAAAAAATACATTCCATATTAGTTCATTTGTATAAAAATCTAGAAAACGTAAATTAGTCCATTACAACAGCAGATCACTGGTTTCCTGGTTGGGAGAGGAGGGTAGAGAAAGAGATTACCAAGGGGCACAAGGAAACTTTTAGGGGTAACAGATACGCTCATTATCTTCATTGTGGCATTAGTTTACACATATATGCACATGTCGAGCCTTGTCAAATTGGACACTTTATGTACTGTGTGTTATATGTCAATTATGCCTCAATAAAAAAAAGAAAGTAAAATTTTGCAAAGCAATGTGAGAAAAAAGATTTAGTGGCTTTAGACAAATAAAGCTAAATAAAATCATTTAATTTTCTCATGGGTCTATAAATTGGGCAGGGCTTGATGGAGAAGACTCATCTCTGCTCCATGGGGCATCAGCTGGGACAACTCAATTGAGAGCCAGAGGACAGGATCCCAAGATGGTGCACTCACATGGTGACAAGTTCAAACTGGCTGTGGACTGGGAGTTCAACCCAGGCTGAGCACTGATGGCCTCTGTTTCTCTCCACCTGAACCATTTCACGTGACCTGAGCTTCCCACCTAGTGACTGGGTTCAAAAGGCAAGTGTTCTGAAAGAGAGAGCCTGGCAGAATGTGCTTCACCTTTTAAAACTTGGCTTTGGAAATCACATAGCATCACTTCAACCAAACCCTAGTAATTGAGGCAGTCACAAAAGTACACCCAGGTTCAAGGGAAGAGGACATACACTCTGTGACTTAATGGAGAGTGGTAAGTTCTGGAAGAGCACATGGAATGGAAAATATTATTAAATACTTTTTAAAAATTTACAATCTCTTACAGTCATCTGGCCACAATTCACATTCCTCCCACACGCAAAATACACTTCTTCCTTAAAAAAAATACTCTCAGTCCATGAAGGATTTGGGGCTCAGGTTTGTGGTCCAGGATCTCATTATTTAAAGAAAATCCAGTGGAAAACAGTTGGCAGTTTCTTAAAAAGTTAAACACACCCTTACTATATAATTCAGCCCTTCTACTCCTAGGTACTTACCTAAGAGAAATGAAAGCACAAAGCCATACTGAGATGAGGCTTCTCGGATGAAGTTCCTCGAGTAAAGATCCCTAAGTGAGATTTTTCTTGTTCTGAAAATCACTGAATTGAAGAGAAAGCTATCTATCCCTACACACTCAACATACAATGGCAGGACAGATATATAATAGCTTCCATAAACACTCCTGTTCAAAAAGAGGGAAAATGAGGCACACAGAAGTCACTGCTTGACAGCAATTCTGAAATCCCGTTGGGCACATTTCGCCAGTCCCTTGATTAGAGGTCAGTTCTACTGCCTGTGTAAAATTTACTGCACCTCTTCACTCTACCCTTTGGGCTCCTGATTCTACACTCTGAATTACTCTTACTTTTTAATAAAATATAATCCACATTTGCAGCCGAGTGATTTCCTTAGTCTTTTTTCTGTCCGTAGAAGTTCAGGGTTCTGAAGGCCTACTTATATTTTGTACAATATCTATCCTATTTAGTCCAAATTGGTTTTGTTTATAATAATACCTCTAATTCTCTTAAAAGCTTGTAGATTTCTTAGAAATCTCACTGGGGTCTCTTTAGATAAAAGTGACACCCACAAATCTCCTCTAATAAGCCCCTTTTTACCTTAAGCTACTGATAAGGAACAATGTCCTTCAGATTCTTATAAACTCTATTATTTAACAGGATTGGTGATATTTAAATATTTAGAGAGTATTTGGTCTGCATGAAAGTTTCTTTGAAGCACTGACACTGTGGTACTAACAAATTATCTTATAATCTCACCTTGGGGTTGATCTTTGGCCCAAGATCATTTCTTAATTTGAGAATTCTGTGACACCTGGAGAAGTTAGGAATGAAAAACAGTTTCATTTTAGAATCCAGGACGTTCTGGATCCTTTTTATTTCCTTTATATTTGCTTGAAAATCGAACAGTTCTTTTTTTATTCCTCTTTCCCTATCCTTATCTATTCATACATAGATCCATTTGGGACTTCCAAAATTCTGCCTGGAAATTTCCATATTCACCAGTTCATTATGTGTATTTTCTATTTTTTATGTCACTGCAGGCAAAATCCTCTTTCCACCAGATTCTAATAACCTTTTCTTCTCTTTCTTTCAAGCCCTCACTCACAGTCTCCTCAAGGGCTATCAGGCTCCAGCTAACAGCTGCTTCAAGGTCCTGCCAACTGTAGCCCACTTCCCAGTTTTGAAGCCACCGTCACAATTTCAGGCTTTGTTGTGGCAGCCCACTTCCGCATACCAAATCTGCTCCAGTTCTCTGCTGGCACCTAATGCACTCTCCCAAAACTTAGTGGTTTAAAGTGATAGCAATCATTTATTATTTCCCCAGAATCTTCTATTTAGGCAAGGCTCAGCGGGGAACACTTATCTCTGCTCCAGTTGGCATTAGCTAAAGCAGCTCGACCGTGAGTCAGAGGATCTGATTTCAAGATGACCCATTTGGCTGACAAGTTGGCGCTGACTGCTGGCTGGGCATTTAGCCTGGCTTGAGGCTGGTTACAGCCACAATGTCCCTTTAAGAGAGCGTCCCCAGGAGCCCTGGGCTTCCTCATTCTACAGCGACTGGAGTCCAAGAGTGAGCACCCCAAGAGAGGAGGGTAGCCTCTACGATCTCGCCTTAGTGGTCACAGAGTATCACTTTAGCCACATTCTGTTAGCTGAGGTGGTCACAAAAGCCTGATGAGCCTGACCAGGTTCAACGGGAAGGGACAGAGACCTTCCCTCTTGAAGTGGGTGTACTAAGGTTCTAGAAGAGCACATGGAATGGGAAATATTGTGGCCATTAAAAAAGTACAATTTGCCACACATTCTCTTTTATTTAATTATATTTTTTGGATATTTAAATGCTTTATATGGTTCAAAAGTCAACACTATATAAAAAGGTATCCTAAGAGAGCTTTAATTCCCATTTCTATCCCTATAGGTAATATGGCAGTTGGTTTCTGGTTTATCCTTCCAGTTTCTGTTTTAAATCACACACACACACACACGCACACTCTTTTACATTTCTATTGCCAATTCTTTCTTACACAAAAGAGATATTATATATAGTATATGATAGACGTTATATTTTAGTACTTGCTATATAACCATTTATCAAGATCTTCCTTATTCTCTTTTCATGGCTGTGTAGTACTCCATTATATGCATGTACTAGAGTTTATTCAATTTGTCTTTTATGAATAGTCATTTGTTGTCAAGCTTTTGAATTTTTGCTAGTCTGATAGGTAAGAAGTAGTACCTCAGTGTAGTTTTAATTTTAATAACTTTATGGTTTAAAATATATATAATCTTTTTCTGTGAAGGATCAGTTCGTGACTTTTGCCCATTTTTCTATTGGGCTCTCTTAATTTTAATAATTTCTCTCAATTTTGACAAAGTTTTATATGCTAGAGAAATTCATCCTCTAGCTGTTGAAAATATTTTTCTGCCAGTTTTTCCTTTGTCTTTTGACTTTCTTTATTGTGTTTTCTACCTGACAAAAGTTTTTACTTCCGATAATGTCAACAATTTTATCCATGTTTTCTTATTACAAAGAGAAACAAATGATTTTATGTAAAACTGTACATAAATTAGATAACATTACCACACAGGAAAAAAACTGAATTAAGTCATTTTTTAACCCAGGACTTTGGCTATCCCTACTTAGTAGGATAACTTGTTAGTGGTGTTGGTGTGTTACTTTGGAGATACGTATTTTCTATACAGGATATCATAGGGCAGAGCAAATAAATTACTCTATTTCTGTGATCGGGAGAAGGCAGAGACCTGTCAGAAACATCCTCGGCCTCACTAATGATCCGACCACAGCTGTGTGAGTGGTTGCAGGCAAGCTCCAAAGCAGTTCAAATTGACATCTCGTGTCAAGTGTGCACCACTTGTCTTCCACTTCCTGCCCCAGGACGTCTTTGCTGTGATACAAGATGCCTGTGGAAACCCACGTGATAGTCACACATTATAATTCAGGGGAGCAGATGAATCACTCAATCGGGGCAGGAGCTGATAGATAGATGCTTCTCCCTTTTGTCCTTTGGACAAACAACTCTAAGAATATTTTATATACTACTTAGAAGACACCCGGAGATCAAACACCAATTCCCTATAGAAGAAACCACCTTGATAAGGGATTTGTTTGCAGTTTCCCTCCTTCCGTCACTCTCCCTGGTTCCCGACTCTTGCTCCCTGGGATCACTTTCCCAAAAAACCACCTGCATGCCACCCTTTGTCTCAGGTTCTGCTTTTGGGGACCCTAGGATGGAACACTGCCCATGGAAGAGCTGAATCACTGCACTTATGCTAGAAGCTACTGAGCTCCAAATTTTTTACCACGTGGCAAAAATAATCCTTAATTTGTTAGTGGTTACTTGCAGCTGAAAGCATTCCTAACTAGTACAGGTTAACTAAGGGGAGTGACAGAAGTTGAAGCTGAAAGTATGGAAAAGGACCAACTATCAGAGGGCTCCATATGGCAGACTGAAATGTTTGCACTTTGTTCTCTGGAATGAATCCAACACTTCTTGCCTGGCCGACTGGTTGAATGGTCTGAGCACCCACTAGTCCAGAGGGAGGTACAGCTGGTGAGGTAGGGGAGCTTAATAGCTTGGATTGAGCTGTGTTAAATTTGCAATGCTGCTAAACAGTGGCAGATCTAAAGCTGGGGAGATGCAAAGTAAAATCTATAAATAAGGCAAGTTTTAATTTTTCTGAAGTTACTCACTTTTGTCTTTTTGCCAAATCTAATTCAGATTTTATGTTCCCGTCATGTTCCATCCTGCTGAGACTTCTTTTTGTAATGGTGCAACACTACTTTATTATTAATCACTACCTGTGAATAATCCACTTTTTAAATTATTGTATGTTGCTTATAAAATGCCATATGAATTACCACCACAGGTTAGTTCCCAAATTCTGAGAGATGTAATCAATTTTTTAGAATCAAGATATTGCTGAATTGTCATTGGCTGAATTTACAGATGGTCCAATTGGCAAAAACATTTGTCAAAATCATGCACACAAGAGTTTAAATTACTTTTAGAGTAATGTTGAATCATACACTCACACATACATAGATATATGATGCATACATACACACAAACACACATACCAGCACATAATACTTTAATTTGCTCTAGGTAGGGTATATAAAAATATCCAATTCAACTGGTTTTGTAAATAAATGACCACGAATACATTCTCCCTACAAATGGCTGAAAATATGTGGTGATTTGTCCTTCATGGTCTATGTAAACTTCTCCCACAGAACCTGAGTGAGAATGCACTGCTAATTTGCCCTCTTCCCTTAGGATGTTTATTTTGGTCTAGCGCAGGTTCTGCTGGTTTATTCAGATCCTTGACAGCACCTGATTCACCAATGGTAGGAGAAGACCTATAGGGAGCTGGACCTCAGGAGAGACTTCTAGGGGAGGGGATATCACCAGTGGTGGCCGGAATCAGCTACTTGGAGAGAGATGAGAAAAAGGACAGAAGTCAGGACTATCAGAGTGGATCTTAAAACTGAAGGAACAAGCAGAGAAATGTATAACAAGACTCAGAAATAGTGTCAGAGATTGGAAGAGAATCAGGAAAGAATGTCACCAAAACCCAGGAGGTAATTGACACTCAGGGAGGAAGAGGCAAAGGATGCCTCAGAAAGGTCAAGTGGGCATTAAAGTTTGCCTTTGGTGGTGCACTTTCTGTGGAGTCCGTGGTGGAGTCAAAATCTGATTTCAGAGGCTTGAAGAATGAATGGCAGGTGAGGAAGCAGAGACAGTACTAACTACTTTTGCAAAAAGACTGTCTGCAAAAGGAAGCAGAGAGGAAATGGTGAGCAGACAAGAGCATAGAGGGAACAAGGAGAAATTTTTTTTCAAGATAGGAGATATTTAAAGGCAAAAGGAAAAGAATCATTAGAGGAAAAGGAGAGTTTGAACATATGGTAAAACGAGACTATTTCTCACTCAGGAGCCCAGAGAAAATGAGGAGGGGCAAGATCCCCTCAAACTGAGCATGAGCTGTGGCCGGAGAAAGGGACACTTCTGCCCTGAGACCAAAGGGAAGGAGCAGAGGGTGGGGACGGATCCAGAGGCATTTGGAGTGAGCACAGTGGCAAATACATCAGGTCCACTTCTGACGGCTTCTCTTCTCTGTGACATAGGAGGCAGGTCACCACCAGACTCAAGTTGCCACTTAGCCTCACCCCTGCCAAGAGGGAGTGAGCTGCACGTCTTCCCAGGCTGACAAAAACATCACGATTCCTCACCTACTTAAGGACACGAAGGGAGCAAAGGTGAGCATGGGCTTTGCACCGAACTTTCTCTCTGTTCTCAAGATGGCTTGCTCCTGAGAAGATAAGGAGACACAAAATAATTAAAACCCCAGGAAGGGATAGTGCAGATAAAGATCTTGAGGGAGGGCGGGAAGATAATGGAGGAAGAAATCAAATCTACGGGGGCTGTAGGTGGGCTTCCTGTTTGGAAAGATTTCTGAGAAGGCGCTCAAAAGAACAGAAAAATTTTGATGGGTACAGATGAACACAAGATAGAGATGGACAGAGAAGGTCAAAAGTGGTTAATCCAGTGGAATTAGTATAAACAATGAATGCTGAGGTGGTTCCAATTGCAAACAGTTACCTAAGCACCAGATTCTAAGGCTGAAAGCACGTTAGTGTAATTGTTAAGCCTTTAGAGTTAGGCTGTCTGGGTCAATTTTTAGCTCCATCCCTTACTAGTCAGCATAACCAGTTATAAATGGTAATAGTAATAGTAACCTCCAACCTCATAGGAACCTATTACGACTCTGTTAGATTATACATTAAAGCACTAAGCAGTGCTTAGCAACAGTAATCTCACAGCGTTACTGCAGGTGGGCATGGTATGTTAGGCTTCCGGATCTGTATTTAATAGACTAGGTAATGCAAATCTTTAAAGGTTTTGGAGTTTAAGAAATACAGTGGTTTAGGCCGAGCATGGTGGCTCATGCCTGTAATCCTAGCACTCTGGGAGGCTGAGGTGGGAGGATAGCTAGAGGTCAGGAGTTCGAGACCAGCCTGAGCAAGAGCAATACCCCGTCTCTACTAAAAATAGAAAGAAATTAGTCGGACAACTAAAAATATATAGAAAAAATTAGCCAGGCATGGTGGTGCATGCCTGTAGTCCCAGCTACTTGGGAGGCTGAGGCAGAAGGATTGCTTGAGCCTGGGAGTTTGAGGTTGCTGTGAGCTAGGCTGATGCCACGGCACTCTAGCCCAGGCAACATAGTGAGACTCTGTCTCAAAAGAAAAAAAAAAAAAAAGAAAGAAATACAGTGGTTCATGCCTGTAATCCCAGCACTTGGGGAGGTGGAGAGGGAGGATTTCTTGAGGCCAGGAGTTCAAGACCAGCCTGGGCAACATAGTGAGACCCTGTCTCTAAAAAGAAAAAAAAAAAAAATTGCCTGTAGGCCCAGCTGCTTGGGAAGCCAAGGCATGAGGATCACTTGAGTCCAGGAGTTCAAGGCTATGTGAGCTATGATCGTGCCTCTGCACTCTAGCCTGGGTGACACAGCAAGACACTGCCTCCAAAAAAAGGACTTTCCTGCCAGAGATGTGCAAAATGTTTTGGAGTGGGTGAAAATGGAAGTGATAGGTTAGTAAAATCATCCTTTCAATAGACTGTGCAAGAGGCTATGAGATTTAGCCTTTTGCCTAGTGTTTATGCACAACTCATATTTATATTGAGCTTTCTTTGTTCATAAATTTTGGTTTATAGAGTTAAACTTAAGAGAGATACATGTTTATGCTAGTCAAAACTATCATAGAAGAGTATTACTTGAATTTATAAGCTCTGTATAGGGCATTGCAAAATAGAAAATAGGTATAGAATTATTCTTCTAAAAACACACACTATAAAACTTACCATCTCTGTGCATCATATGTGAATACATGAGCTCCTTTATGTTGCCCTCAAGACAGACATGAAATTTCTTTATCCTATATGTATGATGCCTAATGGGGAGAATTTATTTATTTTATTTTTAAATTGCATTTTTAGTTCATAGTCTCACTAATGAGATAATTAGCTCTCCTATTATTAATATTTTGAGTACTTTTGATTAGCAATCCCCAAATCCTTTTAGAAGAGGTTCACTTATCCTTTTTTGTCTTGAAAGTCTGCTTTCTCTCCATCAAGTATGTGGTTTGGAAATTCATGATATTTGCCACAAAAAAACAAGAGAATAAACATTTTTGGTAATCCTTACACTGATTTCCTATAGCTGTGGTAATAGTGTTTTCACTATCACAACAGGAAATCAGGGCAAAGAAAGAAAGAGCTTTCTAAATTTCAGACATTTTATTCTTTAAAAATTAATTCATGAACCTTCATAACAATCCCAATAAGAAAGAAAATTAAATGAAAATAGTGCATACAGCAGGTAAGTTTTCTTAGTCATGAGAAGTTTGACTTTCTAAGGAACTATATTAAGGTAGTGGTTCTGTTATCTATTGCTGTGTAATATATTATTGCAGAATTTAGCACCTTATCACAACCGTTTTATTGTGTTCATAATTTCATTTTAAGGCCATCTTTAATCTACCATAGGTGATGCTGGAAATAATTTTAAGATATAAAATAGTCCATACTGTTTCATATGTAATGGCTTATTCAACATAATCTTGCCGTGAGGCATTAGTTTAGGAGATTAAAATGATTTTGTGAGTTTCTTTTTTAAATATGTAAATAGTTGACAATGAATGCTAAATTCTTTTTAATACCTTTAGTCACACACTGGTGGTCCACTGGCTAAGCTTGCCCCAGGGGTGTTTTGTTTGGCCTCAATGTTTTTAAAAAGATGAGCCAACATTTTAAAATAGGAGGAATTAACATAAAACTCCAAATTTTCAGTTTCTCTTGGAAAATGGAAAATTTGGGTCATAAATGGCCTACATCCCACTTGGTTATATCTTGACCAGAAATGAGTAGCCGCTGTCCCCATGGACAGCTCTATCAATTTCTAGTGCTAAATACCATTTTTCCATATGCTTGCACCTGGTTTTTTTTTTTTTTATGATAGAGAAAAACATATCTGTACTCAATCTTTGTTAAAAGTTGGAGAACAGAAGAAAGACAAAGAGGGTGTATGTTCCCAGAAATGAGAAAATGCATTTGGTGGAATGGGGTCGGGGGACAGAGGGGGTAAAAGAATATTCCTACATGTTCAAAATGCCAATGCCCCCTGCCCACCTCACTTATATAGGTTACCTGCCTGACCTTTGTAGGCCTTTGAGTTGCAGCTCCTGATTTAGTGACCAGAGAATAAGGTTGTTCTTAAATGCTTAGCAGAGACTCCTAGAGTTTAGTGGGAACACAAGACATGCAGTTGAGAGAACAAAGCTTTAAGAATTCTAGTTTTTACTCTGTCAGTTTTGGGATTATCAAATGAACACTGGATATAAAGACAGAGGATATCTGTGGTGGCCTAAAGGCAGCTGAAAAATTCTTTGTAACTCTGCCTGAGGACAAGTATTCTATTTCTCCACTGCTTTGAATCTGTTCTGGGCCTGTGACTGCTTTAATCAATAGGATATGGGGGTTGAAATGCTAACCTTTCAGATGACTGACAGTTTCTTTCTCTTGGAATCCAGCTACCATGTTGTGAGGAAGCCAAAGCAGCCACATGGGGGGGTTCACATGGAGGAGAATTTGGGCCCCAGCTCATCTAGCACCAACTTGCCATTCGTGTGAAGGAGCCATCTTGGAAATAGATCCTCCAGTCCCAGTCAAGCCTCCCAGTTGATACCATGCAGAGGACAGATGAGCTGTCCCTGCTGAGCACCACCCAGATCACATAGCTGTGAGCAAACAAATGATTGTGGTTTTAAGCCACTAAGTTTGAACAGGCTCTTACACAGCTATGGAAAGTATAGTATCTGCAGGGGCCTAGTGTTTGTGCTCCCAGAATCCATGTGCCCTTCCTCTGGCAAGGGTGCCTGTAATTTCCTTGGGGGAGACAATCCACTCCCACTCTCAGTACATATATTTTGAATGATATTGACTCTGTCCCTGGCTCCAGGGATGAGCCTATGATTCACCTTGCCAAGTCAGAGGAGCTGATCACTAAAATTGTTTCTGGAACCAGGCGTGTGACCCAATCAGAGCCAGTGACATACAATTAGACTTTTACTGGTGCTGGTGAAAGAGGCCTCTTTCTTTTCAACTGGATCTAAACCCAAGAAGATATGAGCCTGGAATTACCCACCAGGTATGGGCTGAGAATAAAGCAGACACAATGGAAGGCTGGGATGAGAGATGGAAAGAAATCAAGTCCTGATGACATTGTTTGAGTTTGGGCACAGCTGTGCCTGAGGCCATCCCCACCTGGGACTTGTCAGCTACATGAACCAGTGAGATTTCTGTTTATTTATTTGGCTTGAGCAAATTTGAATTGGATTTTCTGTCACTTGCCACAGAAAGAGTCCTCAGACAGCCATAGAGGGTCTGAATCTGGATCCTTGACCTTAACATCTTTTTCTTATTTTCTTTCTTCTTCTCTTTTAATTTGGCATAATTTCAGATTTATAGAAAATTTGCAATAATACAAAGAATTCCCATATACCCTTTACCCAAATTTCCCAAGTGTTAGCCGTTTTACCACATTTGCTTTTTCCTTTTCTCTCTCTATTTATATACACATATTATTTTTTCTGAACTGATTGTGAATAAATTGCAGTCACAATACCCCTTTACTCCTAAATACTTCCGTGTGTTTCCTAAAAACAAGGACATTCTCTTACCAAGTAAGAGAATTACTCAATTAACCACAGTGTAATTATCAAAGTCAGAAAATTAATACTGATATAATGTTATCATTTCATCTATTAACCTTGTTTAGATTATACTATTTGTCCGAGTAATGTCTTTTATAGCCAAAGAAATTTTTGGACCATGCACTGTACTCATGTTGTGTCTCTTTAGTCTATTTTAATCTGAAATAGTTGGTTTTCATTCTTTTTGTGCTGCTCTATCAGAATACCAGAGACTGGACAATTTATAAAGAAAAGAAATTTATTTAGCTCATGGTTCTGGAGTCTGGAAAGTCCCAGATCAAGGGCCACATCTGCTGAGGGCCTTCTTGCTGCGTCATCCCACGGTGGAAGGTGGAAGGGGCAAAGGAGGGGAAGGGGGGGGGAGAGGAGACTGATCTTGCTTTTGTAACAAACCTACTCTCACGATAACAAAATCATTCTGCGATAACAACATTAATCCATCCCAGAGGGCAGACCCAGCCGCCTCTTAAAAAGTCCAACCTCTTAGTACTGTTGCATTAGGGATTAAGTTTCCAGCATGTGCACTTTGGGGGACACATTCAAACCATAGCACAGTTCCTCAGGCTTTCATGACATTGATATTTTGGAGGAGTATAGACTAGATATTTTATAGAACGTCCCTCAGTTTGGGTTTGTCTGACGTTTCCTCGTGATTAGATGCAGGTTATGATTTGTGGGCAGGAACGTAACAGAGGTGGTGGTGTGTTCTTTCCAGTGAGTTGAATCAGGACGCGTGTAATGCCCCTTTGTCCCATTACTGCTGCTGTTAATTTCAATCATTTGGGTAAGGCGCTAACTGCCTTATACGCAGCTTATAAATTCAATTAATAGGAAGGTAGGGACATGAATCATTGAAGGAAGAGAATAACAGATACTTACAAACGATACTGGATCACTCCCCAACTTCCATTTTTATAGGGAAAAAAAAAAGGGAGACATGGCTTATACTCTGGTACTGAAGGGGAAAAATAAGATTCCAGAAACTAAAGTGTCCACTAGAAAACTCTGATTGTTCTGAAAAATCCCTGTAACCAATAAGCACAAATTATTCTCTACAGCTGGACTCACATGATCCAATCTTTGGGTAAAAATTCCCAGTCGCTGCTTGGCCACTGCATTCCTTTAAGAAGGAATTTCTTATTTTGACTCAAAATAATTCTTATGATAACAGGACAAGATTTTCTCTTAAAGAATACTCCTTTAGAAATGGAAGGATTTATTACCCTGCTTAGGAATATGAGGGACTGGTTATAAATGGGGTAAGGCCTGGGTGTGGTGCATTTTGACGACTCTGCCGGGAAACACAGCCCAGAGAAGGTGCAGAGCCGAGCAGGAATCTCAGTCACTTCCCAGCCCCCAGCAATGGGGACCCACTGTAGGAAAGCCGTCTTGGTCACACCAGTCACCTCAGACTCCTCCTTTGCAGAAGTAACGCTTGTCTTCTGCAACCACTCATTTTGTACTAATTACATTGGCCACTTTCACATCTGTTAACCTCGAAGAGGTCACTGCAGAGCTAATGGCTCCTGACAGGGAGCAGGCAGAGACTCAGGCCCTGTCAGTCACAGGAAAGGGAGGACGAAAGAAAAGGCTCAGATTCAAACCAAACTGAAAATCCCTGGTCTCGTTTTCAGCATCCTGACCTTCTTGGCTTCGGGGGGAAAAAAAAAACAAAACTGTTTTGAGTCTCACACTCAAGAGCACACCAAGTCTTGTCAAGGAAGGAAGGGCACACACTTCATGTTAGAACACGGCATACCAGGGCCACAGAAAGACCTAGGAAATCTTTCACTTGCTGCATAGGTGGAAAGCTAGGTGCAGTGACTAGATGTCATGGCTTGAAAATTCGTACTCCCTCTCTTTCAAAAGGAGATTTTGGTGTTCTTCATTCACGTTGATTTAAGAACAGAAAGTTGTCTTGACAGAAGCTTGCAGTGAGAGTCACCTGGCGCCACGCTATTCCTATAAGTAATCCTCCTGTTGAAAACTTCAGGAGGAGGCGCTGGGTGAGCCCTGCCTAGATATATCCACTAATCACAACGAGCTGACTAATGAAAAGAGAGCAGATAGGGAATTAGCAAGGATCCCCTGGAGGGTACAAATAAAAATGCATGAGAGTGACAGATGGTAACAGAGCACGCAGCTCCCTGAGTTGCCGCAGTCAAGGCAGCGTACCCAGGCCTGACCGTAGCAGCCCATTACTGTGGGGTTGCTGGGCTCCTGGGCCACGTGACCAGCACTGGCCTCATGAGTGGCTTTTGTGTCCTTGTTCTGTCTTCTGCGGCATCCTCCCAGCTCACCACCTCCTGCGCCTTCGTTGAACCTGTAAGATATGGTGCAGTGGTTCTCAAGGGGCCTGGAACTGCCCCATGGGGGTGTTTCGAAATTTCGTGGGGGTGCTTTTGAGTACCAAAGTAATTAGTGGGGGGTACTACATGCATTTCATGGGCAGGGCCACGAACGTTGCATGTCCTGTAACGCACAGGCATTCGCACACAACAAAGCATCGTCCTTCCTTTTGCACCTTCCATGACTTTCGAATGATCCACTGCACATTCATATAAATGAGCCTCATTTTTATTTTTGAGCCTAAACCTTCCTCCATGTTACCTATAAACACAGAAGATTCTTTTGCATTTTGCACAATTTTATTATGCCCTGAATTTTCCAGTTGATTGGGGAAAGATTATTCCTCTCTTTGTTTGAGACTTTACCAGGAGTTGTCACCGTTTCAGAATGTCAGTTCATGACAGGAACGCTGCTCTAGGTATTTGAGGCTCTGACATAGCACTCCTGTGTCAGTGTGCCTCTGTAGCTGTCACCATCGTGGTGACTATGACCAGGTTCTTATGCAGTTACCCACAAGCATTCACACATGAAAATGAAAAAGATGTTATTTTATATGACTTTTACTTTCTCTTTTTGATTATAGCGGGATATTTTATGATTTTTAAAATGTTGCGTACAAGTTGATTACATTACCTATAAATGCCATTTTTGAGTAGCAAAGAGAGTGTTAACAAAGTGTTTTGGATGGGGAGTAAAGATCTATCAAGGTCGAGAAATTCTGCTATGATAATGAGCTGGAGCATCCAAAAATTAGCAATTTTTCACTTACTGATCCAAGTATTCTCCTTCAACCTTTCTCAATAAAATGCTAGAGAGAGAAGAAGAAAGAGTGAGGGCCTAAAAGTTAGCACCCACAGAGAAAAGGCCCACGACACCTCACAGCAGCCTGCCTGGGACGTAGCAATGGGGTTCAGGATGCTGCCCAAAATGCAGCACTGGCATTTAAGAAACCAGCAGAACCGGGCAGGTCACTCACCTTCTCCTTGCCCTTCTCCCCTGATGCAGATCATAAAATCACGCTGACCTTCCCCTAAAGTGGGTCATAAGACCTTCCTTTCAGAGGGATCTTCCCTATACCAAGAGGAAAGCAGTGCTACACAGGCACACAGGGAAGAATCTGAACAAACAGGCCTCTCTGAGTTCCCATTAGATCACACTCTTTTGTCCTCCAATCACAGCTCTGCACAACTACCCATCGAAGTCCAGTTTTCTCTGTTTCTTTGGGTCTTCATTACTGAAGGCTCCTGTGTCATGAAAAACTTTAAATAAGTTTCTATGTTTTTCTCTTGTTAATCCATCTTTTGTTATAGGGGTCTCTGCCACGAACCTTGTGATGGATGAGGAAAGAAACCTTTTCTTCCCTGCAGTAGCATCCTTTGGTCTGGGGCCTAATTTAGCTATTATCTGCTTTTATATCTACTGGAATTCTCCCCACCCTCTCCCTGTCCACTTGTGAGCAACTTCATTTCTCTTTTTTTTTTTTATCATTGTGTAATTTTGATTGTGTTCATTTAAAGTTCTCAAGCCAGTCCCCAAATTCTTTGGAAGAGAGATGTTATGTGAATGTCCAGAAAAAGTACATAGTCAATCCATGACAAGGTGTCCATAAAATCTGTCACCATTTGGAGAAAAAATTTGCAAATTATTAAATTTCTTTGACATTAGTTGCTCTGTCTTCTTTTAGCTGATTAACTACCTTCTTTACGTCACGATCCAATTCATTTTTGACCTAAGATATAATTGTACCATGTTTAAGTTTCTCTTTATAGTGCTTCAGAATTTCTAACTTAAAACCAGTAGACCATTTACCAGGTGTGTCTGGAATCTGAGCAATTCTGAATCAAGAACATTTCTAAAATAAACATATTTCAAGTTTACATCTGAAACAGTGCAGTCAGAAAAAGACTCAATTCATACCCAAGAGGTATTTTTTATTACATAGATTAAAGAATGGGTTCTGGAGTATATCCTTGCACAGTGCTGTGGAACAGCTGTTTCTCACCAGAACATAAACCATGTAAGTCACATACCATGAGCGGTGAAGCAGCCGAGATGTCCCGGACACAAGTCTGGGACCCCTAACTTCACCAGCCAGTCTCTGGAGCCCAGCAGCTCACATTGTCAGGAAACACGACACAGCGAATGGCCTCAGTCTTAGGTATGACATTGGCACAATCTTTAAAATGGGTGGCTATAAAAAGTATCTTTTGTTTGAATGCATCTATGGTTTAGACACTGAGATAAAAATCTTCCTACCATAATTACATTTTAAAATACAGGAAATAAAACACTGAACAGCCAAGCTGAGGTTAGGAAGGCAATGGACCTATCCCTGCATCTAAAATCAAGCAACTCACTATGTGAGAAATCACTAAGGTGGACCCTATACTTTATTTGCATACAAGTAGAGGCAGGTCTGAGGCACACTAATGGTTAAACTAGGCAAGGGGAGGTTTTGGGGCTTGGGGTTTTTTAAAGAAATGATTAGGCTCTTGTCTTCAACATATACTTCCACACACACATCAAAAGCATTAGCACACAACAATGGAATGTGCAGATGCTTTAAAAAGAAAACTGAAGTAAAGCAAACACACTCATCCTTACCTCCGCAGGCATGGACAAGTACGCTAGAGGCTGGATTTGAATTCAGGCAAGTAGCAGAGTCTACTGTGCCCGGAAAGGGGGGCTGGCTAGCGGAGGCAGGACGGGGAAGCCCTCTCCAGTTAGCTGGCTGCAGGGCCTGCGGGTCTCTGTTGGACTGTGTAAGCCAGCCCAGGGGCTGGGAGAGCTGTGGGTCACAGGCAGGTCCCCTGCTAATGTGTGAGTGCACAGCGATATTCAATAGTCTGGCGGTCTAGTTCCACAACGAGTTGATAATCGTGGAGCTGTTAGAGGAGGGAGAAATGAGGGGAGGGAACAGGGCTGAAAAAAGGACTTTACTCCTCCTCGTTCTCCTTGAGACACTGACTGTGGTTTTCAATGTCAAATATCGCAACCGAGCAGAGGCAGTGCGGAAAGGGCAAACGCACTGATTTTGTGCCTGGCACAGAGTCTTTTGTGTGTGTTCTCTCCATTACTCCTCCCAGTAACCGTGTGGTCAGTACTATTGTCAGCCTCCCATTTTACAGAAGGAACCAAGGGCCAGGATGGTTAAGTGACTCACCCAAGATCACACAGGAAGTGCAGACCGTCTGAGCAAGAGTCCAAACTACTAAGCTCTACTGTCTCCAATTTACATCATTAAACACCTGATTTTATATAAAATAATACTTTATCATGTTTTGGATCTTTTATCTGTGGTGCTCAAAACATCTCACCTCTTTATTAATCCAACAAATTCCTAGAGAATTCGAGGATCAAAATGCTTTATCCCTGATTAAGGGTTGGGAAAAATCACAAACCTCTAGCACTTCCTCTAACCTCAGCATTTCTCTGCTTCATCAGCGTTGCTGAAGAGCCCACCCAGAGCCACTGCCCCCGCTCCTGTGACCACAGCAGCTGGACAGATACAGAGGGAAAACACTGATATGGTAGACTTTTCAGGAAAGAAAAATAAAAGCAACAGAATCTTTGCTGAAGCCAGTAACATTGTTCTGGAAGGGCCTAGCTCTGCCATCTAAGTGTGCACTCCCAACACGTGCCAGTCATTCTTGGTTACCTAAGGAATGCAATGTGCATTTCCCTCTCATTCTGGTTTTTGTCACACTCACATTACTAGGCTCATTTCTCACACAGATAACAACTCTGGACATGATCAAAGTTGCTTTCTGGAAGTAGTTAACTTGAAATATTAACCATGCTGGTGGAGTTTCTAAAATGTGCATCACTACTTAACAAAGCACTAAAATACTAGGGTATTTAAATAATTCTCTTACAAGTTCTGTATTTTTATCAACATGTTAGAATCCCTCTGTGATTGGACAGTGGAATAACTATAAAAATATGATTCTATTTATAAGTGTAACATATATTGTACAGTATTACAAGTGTATACATTATAATTACATAATACTATTAATGTAATATATAATATAGTATTAAGTGTAATTGATACATGTTGTATATATGTTTATATACATAATTCTACTTATAACTAAATTATCTTATTATTCAATTACTTCCTCGGGCAAAAGAACACCAACATTCCTGAGTCATCAGTTCTCCAGCATAAGTTTCACTTAGATTTCCCCGTTCTCTCTATGGAAAGTGGCTTGGCAATAGCCAACAGGTCCTGTGCTTTGCAAGTTCTGGGTAAGGCTGCTATTACTAAAGGATTTTATTCCAGATAATATAAGGGACTTATTGTCATGGAGTTTAGGAATAATAATGGTAGTAATAATAGCAGTGGCAATTTAGATTGAGGCATCTGCTTCAAATTATTATAAACTCTTTGGTTTACTTGCCTTTCAAAATTCGACTATAAGATGGCAAAGTCTCAAATAAGTGACTTTGTTAATGCTGTATTATCATTAATTTCAAGGTTGACTCTGAAAGCCATTTTCATTAAGCTGCACAGAGAAAGCAAAATGAACCAGCGTGTTTAAACCCATTAGC
Source organism: Eulemur rufifrons (assembly GCF_041146395.1). Taxonomy (NCBI): domain Eukaryota; kingdom Metazoa; phylum Chordata; class Mammalia; order Primates; family Lemuridae; genus Eulemur; species Eulemur rufifrons. The sequence goes on along the minus strand of NC_090983.1, from coordinate 53,458,731 downwards.
TAGTCAGAAATGCAAGAATACCCCAGAAAATACAATTTAAACCTCTCAAAGGATAAAAATTAAGCTAACATTGAATTATGCAATTTACTATTAGAATACAGTTATCAATATGGTTTGGATATTTATAGGCAGCAGCACAAATTTTGCATTAAGAAGGTAGTAACAAAAGTAACAGGAGCAGGGGGAACAGATGAGAAAATATGAAATTTAGAGGTTGCCAACCCAAGTGCTTACGGGGTGAGGCAGGTCCTAGCGGTGAGGGCAGGCTGGTGAGAGGCAACAGTGAATGTCTGATGACATGCTACCACGTCACAGCAAACAAACACTGTGAGTACTGAAGTATTTGCAGATGCAATGAGAGATCTGGGATTTGCCTCCAAGTAATCCGGGGCAGAGCAGAAAGGGAGGTGGGGAGTGAGGTTTACATAATAGATGAAACAAGACTGACTTTAAGCTGGTAGTTCTTGAGGCTGTTGCTGGATACGTAGATTTCATTTTACTATTCTCCTTATTCCTGTATACATTTGAATTTTTCTGTAGGTAAAAAGTAAAAACAATTTTTTAGAATTACACCAAAGAGCAGGTTCAGACCATTGCCAGTTTGCAGCCTCTGTTGCAATGGAAACACACACGCGCATAAAAATGGCTGTAACACTTTGCACCTGACCACAAGAATGAAGACGAATCATAAATTCACTGCTGTCTTTAATAAGAAAGTCCCAAAGTCAATAGGATCATGAGGCATGGGATAGCTTCTGTTTATATGTTTCCAGTATTTATTCATAATTAGATACCGAATTCAAAGTACGAGAGAACCAAGTCCTAAAAGGTAATATTTAGATACCCCCAGAAATACACACATACACATCCATAGACCCCCTTGTTTATTCAGCAGCATCTGCCAGATGTTGGGATGCTCTGGACAATGAATTACTCCCATAGTAGCCAAATTTCTTTCACTGTCCTCTTAGCTAGAGAGTTGAATTTCCAGACATCCAGACCAGGCCTTATTCATCTCCACACTCCTGGGACACCACAGAAAATTAATAAGTAGTTGTTGAATTAACTAACCAAACAGCCTTCATGCACAGGTAATGTCACCTCGGCAGATCATAGAAAGCCTGTGCATAGAAAATTAGTAAGGTGAAGTTGTTGGGATAATCAAGAAAAACTTTAGCAAAATAGAAAGCGTGTCAAGCAATGAAAAAACAACAGTCTTTCCCCTGTTAAAACAATTACGTAAATAAATAAAATGTGATTCTAAATGCATTTAGTAAATATCTTTTTCTGGAATGGACGTCCAAGCAGCCCTATTACAGCTCATCCCCCCATTTCCCAGGGTATCATGCTCTCTAAGATTGGAATCGTGACAGACAGTTTTCCAGGCAAGTGCCAGAGACTTATATAACAGGGACATCTGATACCAGGGGTGCAGCTCCCTCCACCCTGCAGGAGGCTCCTGGAGCCCACAAGTGTCCTGGAGCCCTGGGGGACTGAACTCACAGAATGACCCAACAGAATGTGGGGTGCATACACTATATGGGTATGGGCAGGGTGTTGTCCCACTCACGGGGTCATTTGGCAGTTGGCAGGTGAGGACCCCTCAGTACAGGTGGAGTGAAGTGCCCTTCGTGTGAAGGCAGCACAGTTGGCTGGTGTGGACCGTGGTTCAACACAGTTCCTGAGCTCCCAAGCCAGGCAGGCACCTTTTTTTTTTGTTGTTGAGACAGAGTCTCACTTTGTTGCCCAGGCTAGAGTGAGTGCCGTGGCGTCAGCTTAGCTCACAGCAACCTCAGACTCCTCGGCTTAAGCGATCCTACTGCCTCAGCCTCCCGAGTAGCTGGGACTACAGGTATGCGCCACTATGCCCGGCTAATTTTTTCTATATAGATTTTTAGTTGTCCATATAATGTCTTTCTATTTTTAGTAGAGACGGGGTCTCGCTCTTGCTCAGGCTGGTCTCGAACTCCTGACCTCGAGCGATCCACCCGCCTCGGCCTCCCAGAGTGCTAGGATTACAGGCGTGAGCCACCGCGCCCGGCCCAGGCAGGCACCTTAAATTCAGACTGGGCAGGAAGCAGGAAAGAGCTATCTGTTAAACAAAACAAAACAAAACAAAACCCAAATCCAGACAGAGGTAGTGCAAAATATCACCACCATCACAAGCTACACTCTGCTCCCTTTCTCCACTCTTAGAAAATCCTATAGCCAGCCCCTTCCCAGACAGCACACATTCCACAGAGCCCTGTCCCTGTGATTAAGAGTCATTAGAGACTCTCTTCTTTCCGATTCTGGGATCGGCCTCATTTGGCGACAGCACAAATGACAGAATGATTCAGTTGTGATGGAGGCGGCGCCACGAGGGGACGCGCTTGTCGGTGGCCATCTGTCTGCTATCACTCTCCACCCCTCGATGCATAAGAGGTTGCCCTGCTATGGGGGTGTCACCAGCAGAGAAAATCACACTCCTCATGCCAGTCCCACATGGGGAAGGGGGCACCTGGAGACGCATTAGTTGGCGCATTCGTAGAAGAAACAGTAACCAGGAGAGCAAGCAATGAATCTAGAACTTCCAGCTCCCTGGGTAATCATAGTCCCTCATGCCTCCTGTGCTCTAGAATTACTCACAGTGACACAATCAGCAACCGTGGTGCCACGCATTTATTTTACAAATGTTTATTGAGTGGCTACTGTAGAGGTAGCAACGGACTACATATAGGGAACACAGATACTTTAAAAAGCTACGCACTCATAAAAAGTTTAAGTTATATAATGATACTAGTCCTAAATGATCACATAGCTCCACAGGTTCCATTTTATAATTTAGAACCAAATAAGTAGAACAAATCCTAGACATTCTGAGTTGACTACTCCTGACACCCCAAAGGCCACCGCTCTGAAACCCAACTGGGCCTTGGGGTGGCACCTCCCAGTCTGGCTTCCGCTCCCCGTGAGTTCATCTGGTCTCTGTGGCCAGACTCTGAGGTCTCTGAAGGCAGCATCTTACCTCCCGCCTGTTTCGCAGACTTCTCAATGCCCTGAGTGTCGTGGGGTGAACAGTGGCACTCGGTAGTGACTCTGCTCGTGGATCCCCGCTGTGTTCTCTTGTTTACTTCCCGATGTCCCCTCCTGCAGGGCTCAACATACCTGCAGTCATTCAGTGTCTTCCCCGTTGCAATGTAAGTTTTGTGAAGGCGGCATTGGGTCTTCCTTGTTAATCTGTGTTCCCAGCAGCCAGCTGGGCACGTAGTGAAAGAATGAACTACTGCTGTAACTGCTCGAACAACTGCCAAAGTAACTAGACAATCAGAGGGTTTGTGAAACAGTGCCAGGACACAGAGTTATTAAAAAAAAAAAAAAAAAAGTTAAAGGGAACAAACAATGATAAAAAGATAGGAAAACTTTCTCACCTGTCTCAGAATTTAACAGGTAATATTATTGTCTATAAGGCAATTTTCTCTCAACCACCTGAGGCTGACTTGCAAACCATAGAGACTGCCCTTGGTTTCACTGTCATTTGAAAAACTCTGGGCCCAGAAAGGCCATCTTCACTGTTGCTGGCCAGGCTGCAGCAACAACAGCTACAAGACCTCAGTTAATGAGTGAGTGTAGCTTCCCCACACCCTTCTGAGCCAGCCCTGGGCTTGCAGTCTACCCAAATACAGAAAGGCAGGCCCACCAACACGCTAGATGCCTCCCAGCCCAAGATGGAGCCACAGGTATGGCTGGTGAAACCATAAACGTCTCAACCCCTGTGGTTCACCCAGGAGTCAAAACCCAAAAAAGCAGAAAGCATGTGACACTCGTGTCGTTCTACGGATGCTCAGAGATTCGCACCATCATATATGCTGGGCTGTTGTGGGGAACCTGCAGCCTGGGGGCCACGTGTGGCCTTCTAAATCCTTAAGTGTGGCCTTTTGACTGAATCCGCATTTTACACAACAAATCCTTTTAATAAAGGGATTTGTTCTGTGAAGTTTGGATTCAACAAGGGGCTGCACTTGAAGATCAGGAGGGCCACATGTGTTGCTGAGGCCACAGGTTCCTCACCCCTGCCTGGCTCAATATAGCAAAAGGTACTGAGCAGGGAGAGCCACATTTGGAATTCGGCTTGGCAGTGTGCAGGTAAGGACGAGAAAGTTCCATATATGGCTGCTGTTTTCGCTCCTTTCCATTATGTCACACTGAGTCTGTGGACCATGCACGCATGCGCGTGCACACAGCCACACACAGACACACACGCGGCATGCCAAGGCAGACCTCGTAGTGCCAGGTCCAGATTCCAAACAGCTGGGGCAGAAAGCAGCAGTTGGCAGGAGCAGACAATAACAAGAGACACGGTATTGGGAGCAGATTGACGTGCAGAGTTCTTGGCATCACCACACTGCAACCGTTTTCAGGAGGACTGGCCGGCTTCCAGGCCTCCCCAGCCCTTCCCAAAACAGCAAATCCTAGACCTTCTCTGGCACAGAAAACTTAATAGGTAAAGCCATTTGCCTCTATTTCAAGCTATATGAAAATATGCTCGTTAGGCTAGGTCTCAAAATGAAATGTTTCCACATTAATAAGAACAATGGCATAAAAGTAATAAGGGCCATTTCCTCATATGACCTGTGACTTCAACCACCTTAAAACCATAGGATGCTACGGCGTGAAGAGACCTTGGACATAATTCACTCTCATGCTCTCATGTGGTAGTGGAGGAAAACGTGTCTCAGAGAAGCCATATATGACTTGGCGTGGTCGCACCTCTGGCTAGCGGTGGAGTTCTCGCCCTGACGCGCAGGTAGCATTCTTTATTCTCTGCCGTGCTGCCCTTGTGATCCATTTCACACACATCATTAGCTCCTGGAAAAACAGTAACATCCAAATGATGATTTTGTAATATTGTAATCATGGCTAGAGCAACATGCTGTGATCTCGCAAACGCAGTTGTGTGCTCTGACCAAGCGGCAGGACACACAAAGATAGTGGGGGGTGGGGGGCACCTAGCGATGACTTCGGTGATAAGGAGGCCAGAGTGACAATAACTTCCCAAGTAAGTGTCTTTAGCTAAAGCGGTTCAGAGCTGATGACTCTGTAGTTAGGAAACCTGGGTTCAAATCCTGGGTCTACCACTTAATGGGTGAGCTTGGGCAGGTTCTTCAATCATTCTAAACTTCCATTTCTGCATCTGCGAAGCAGGGATAAAATTAGCACCTCCCTCACTGAGTTGTCATAAGGATTTATTGAGATGAGGCACTAAACATGCTCATCACATGCCAATTTCTCTTATTTACCTCATGAGTGTAAACTTCTATTTTTTTAAATTCTGGTTTTCAACACACTCATATTACTAGAACCATTATTCACCCAGACATCAACTTTGGGCACTACCAGAATTTCTTTCTGGAGGTGGCTGTTTTGAAATATCATTCTTACTGGTGGAGTTCCTAAAATGTGTATCAACACTTATAAGGGCATCTAAAACAGCAGACTCTTTAAAAATAATGTTACTATTTCAGCTAAGGTTAGTTGTCCTCCTGAATGTCACCATTGTCATCTACTGGGTGCCCAGCACTGGCGTAGCAACCATCTGGAGGAATCTCCCTTGATGATGAGTCTTGGCATTTTTACAGAGCAGGGAAACGTAATTTCTAGAGTAGACACGCCAGGGACACTGAAGATCAGAGAACTGAATGTTTTGTTTTCAAAGTTAGCAAAGGGGAAGCGTTTGCAGATATTGGAATTCTCTCCACTTCTACTCTCCCAAGAGGCTCTACTTGTTACCTTGAAAAAGTAGGCCTTCTCTCTCTGAAAAGTTCCCAGGTGAGACATTATCTCTTCCTCTTCCTTCACCTCAAAACTTCTCACCTTATTTTCACATGGAATGTATCCAGTTGTAGGGGGGATGTTTCCAGATTATAACTCTGCCAATAGCCTCAGCTCTTGAAATGGCAGATTCACATCAGACAGACCTAAGCCTGCCTACCTCTCTCTCTCTCTCTCTCTCTCACTCATTCTAATTGAAATAGCTTTTACAAAAAGGCTATTTTCCTTCTACAAAAAAAAAAAAAGATCAAAATTTCATGGTCCCTAAATCCAGTAACAATGTTTTAAAAATGTGAAAGAAAATAAATCTGAATAATTCCTACGAAAAAGAGAAAAAACACTTTAAAACATTTTTAAAACCTTTAAATTTTTTTAAATGTTATTTTTATTGTTATTGAAAATATGTTAATCACCCAAAGCCTAGATTAAAAATATCTTGGCATAATCTTAGTGATGAAAATATTGACTTTAAACATCTTGCCTATATTATTATTATTTCTTAAATGCCAATACTTTTAAATCATAGACAAACTGCTTATTCCAATGCAAAGCACCAGACTTTTCACTGTTATCCCTTCAATCTGTTATCTTCAGAACACAAACTGTTCCCTTTTTTGTTGCATCAATTTCACTAATTCAGCTTGAACCTGATCTCAGAACATAAGCCAGTTTTCCTAAATTTTCCTTGTGCTTGTTAGCGATTTGGATTTGTCTCTGATGGAGGCTAAACAGGGCTTAGAATATTAATTTAAATTCTTGAACTAAAAATGTAATAAAAATCTTGGATTTTGAGCATAAGAGGCTGTGTCATTTCCATAACAATATGCAAAAGGCTCTGTTTTTACTAAATGTACCATGGTAAAGTTAATCCTGAAAATAAAGTTGTTCTTTTTTTTGTTGTCTTGATACATGAACTAGTGATACTTGCTTCTAGCATAATCCCCAGCCTATTTAAAACAAAAGATCTGGGCAGCACACCCGTGATGCCAAGGCTAACGGCTGTCAGCTAGTAAAGGCATTCACCAGATGTTGAAGCCCAGAGGCGTCCAACACAGTGATCATTACAGCCTTCAATCACCCCATTTAGAATTTACAACAAACTGAGCAGAAAGCCATTATTTCCACCTTCGGTGTAAAGTTTTCCGCGGGTTGCAAGCGGAGTTCTGCAATAGAAGGATGCACCATCTGTTCCAAGCTCACTTCGTTCTTTCTTGGAACTTCCTCCAATAGAAGCAAGTTCCAGATAAAGTCCAGGAACATAGGGGTGTCATTTGTTATTATTTGGGGAATATCAAAATCCCTAAAGTTCTTGATAATGTCTAGAGAAAGGACTTACGCTGTAATTAAATGAAATAATAACAAATCATAATATAAGGCATAAAATGAACAAACATTATGAATTAATCATACTTAGACAATTACAACCCATATGGTTTGTTAAACTCAATCTGCTACCTGTAGTGACATCAACTGCATGCTGTATATCCAATGCTGCAGCTTTTTCTCCCCCCAGGATGTAATTACTTAATTTTGTGAATGAGAAAATGAGATGTAAAAGGCAATGTGCTCACAATTTGGTATCTGCTTAAGTCTCTCATATTGGATCAAGGATGCACCTGCCACTCACAGCTCGGAGGACTTCTGAGTTCCTTTCCTTCAGAAACAAATGCCTTTCTTCCTCTTTCCATCCCCATTCTGTTCTTTCTGCCTTCTCTACTATAAAGTATTCAATGCAGGAAGTTAGGATAGCAGACTGTCCATCTGGACCAGAGAGAGGAGAAAGTTTTCTCCTGCCTTATTTGACACCACAGTCAAATGCTAATACCAGTTCACCAGAGAAAGTCTTGCTTTTTGTATAACAAAATCAGCGGTGCAACTTCAAATGACCTCCCCCTTACCAAGGTCATTGCTGATCTTGAGCTAAGTATGTAATTTACCTGAATGTGAATTTCATCATCCATAAAATGGGAATAACAATAATATCTACCTGAGCAGAACTGTTGTGAGAATTAAATAAAACACACTCTTGTGAAGAACCTAACACACCGTTAGTGGGTGTTCATGAAATGGGTGATGAACTCCCATTTTGAAAACACCACTGGGAGTTTAACTGTTCAAGGGAAATTTTGAAAAACAAAAACAACTAAGAATTGCTGAGAATGCTCTTATTCTTGGAAGGACATGGGTTACCTACCCACCTGCAGTAAAAATGACACTAGAGGCCAGGCGTTGAGGGCTCACGCCTGTAATCCTAGCACTCTGGGAAGCCGAGGCAGGTGGAACGCTCAGGAGTTTGAGACCAGCCTGAGCAAGAGTGAGATCCCGTCTCTACTAAAAATAGAAAGAAATTATATGGACAACTAAAAATATATATGGAAAAAATTAGCCGGGCATGGTGGTACAAGTCTGTAGTCCTAGCTACTTGGGAGGCTGAGGCAGGAGGATTGCTTGAGCCCAGGAGTTTGAGGTTGCTGTGAGCTAGGCTGATGCCATAGCACTCTAGCCTGGGCAACAGAGTGAGACTCTGTCTCAAAAAAAAAAAAAAAGAAAAGAAAAGAAAAGAAAATGACACTAGAAAAATTAGGCAGTGAACCAGGCTTAGGTCCAGCTTAGAGGTTCGGTGTATTTCAAAATGCCCCTGTTATCCACCACTAGATAAAGCCCAGAGAATTTCATAGAGTGCCATCAGATCTCACTGACATGGGCCCAGAAGCTGGGGACAAAAGGGCCCAGCCAGCTGTGCCTTCCCAAGCAACTCTTAACAACCAGCTGCAGGGCCACTGCAGGTAAATATCAGCAGAGCCTCTGAGGTCAGACCTGTCTATATATCATCAATTCCCCTGAGCTGAGCAGCCAGTTCAGGCATCCCTGCACACCTACATCAGATCAAAAGAAGTTGGATGAACCATAAGCCTCTTTGATTCCAAAAGGGCCCAGAGAATAGGTCTCTATGAATAAGACTTAATTAAGCAATTTTCACACTATTACAGAAAAATAGACATGTGAAGCCTGTTTCACCATTTATCCTCTTATAATCAGGTACTTTAAGTAGTTCTATGATATCTCTGACAGAAAAAAATCCTGGGTTAGCTCTTTGCACAAACTTCAATTACAGCAAGTATCCTGTATTCTAATTAGTTGTTCACATGTGTCAGGGAACCAAAGGCTTCCTTGGTTAAATCAAGCCCAAACTCCGTGCAGATGATGATGGAGGAGGACGAGAAATCCCCCTTGGGCGGGAGCCAGAGCCCATAACCCAAATCCCTGTGTCCTGATGTTCACGCACTCTCGGGAGAGATTGCAGTTATTGCTCCACCTCCAACCCACTTGTTCACAAACTCTCCGGGGCACAGCCAAGACCACTTAAATAAGAACATTTAAACATGATTCTGCTAAGGACTTGGGGAGAACAAGAAGGGAAACAAGAGATTTGGCATCTTACAGCTTGAATTTGAATCTCAGCTGCCCCTTTGTATACCTTGAGCCAGTGACTTACCCTCTGTCCTCATTATGAAACATAGACAATGACATACTTACCTCATAGGATTGTTGTAAGGATGACATTTTTAAAAATATGTGGAATATGCTTAGCATTTAGCCTCGTATGCAGTAGGGGCCCAAAAAATGTTTACTTTTTCACAACCACAAGGTTGTGTTTATTTTCTGCCTTATAAGGTATAGTTTATGTACCTAATTCACCCTGACCCTCTCACCCGGGTTCTCCCGGTGGCTCTTAACTGTGCTCTTTCTTTCTTTCTCACCCATCTCCTGGGGTCTCTGCTCACACGGCAGCCACAGTGACCGTAGTAGTTTCCCACTGGTGTGATTTAGTGCATACTAAGTATGAAGCACTTTTCTAAGTACTTTGTATCTATTGTCTTATTTGAACCTCACAATAACTAAGAATTGTTATGATATTTTCTATAGAGATGAAGAATCTGATGTAGAGAAAAGTTAACTAATCATCAAGGTCACACAGTCCTTAAGTGGTGAAGTCAAACACGGGCACTCTGACTCCGGGGCTCGAAGGCCTGTGTGCCACGTGGCCTTTGCTGAGGACCACAGCGGTGGCAGAGTGCCTGGGGAGGCGATGGTGGAGCACCACGACTGCTCCCACCGGGGGAGGAGGCTTAGGCTCCAGCTGGGAGTCGTGCTACACCAGAATGTATACTATATTAGTACAGCAAGATACTATTTTTCTCCGTGTTGCCATGGAGATTATAACCTTTAAGTGCTCTTAAAAGTCCCTAAGGTCACTAAGATGTCTTTCTCTTCTGCCTTTAAAAAACTGAGAATATCCCGATTCCACAGACCATAACTTCTTGCTACGACTGCTCCAACGGGAAAGGAATAGCTTTCCAGACTGAACACATGTACTTCATTTACAATTCCCAAGGAAGAGAGAGGTTTACTTCCTGTTCATATCCCTACACTCAGGAGAGGCCACAGGATGCTTTTCTCTGAGCTTCTTAGAACATATGTGGAGGGCAGGGAATAGCTGGTCACACAAAAATTTGAGCCGACATGTCCAATGCAGATAATACTCCTTGCAACTAGGCATGCATGAAATTTGCTACACTCTTGATAAGATATTCACAGAGTTTTTAAATAAATTTGATAATAGGCAGGGTTTCACAAGCGGTCACACCTGTCACCTGCTAAGAAGGCAATTGTCAACATGGAAACAGGTAAACTTCCTGGAAACATCCTAGAACCCAAAAGGCCCTTTGCTCACATATAATTTCCCATGAAATCTCAACTCTTGGAATCACAGAAACTGGCAAAAATGTAGTTAAAATACAGTGAGCATTAATAGAAGGAAATACTAAACTCTTGCTCTCTATAGAAGCCAGTAGAAGCATAAACAACTAGGTAAGACTATTTTGTTATTGGCTGGAGAAATGTTCTAACTTAAACTCCATTTCAAAGTAAAATTTGTGTCTGAAATAGTGAAATGCCTCGTGGTCCATTGCTTAGAGAATGTTCTTTAAATTGTGCACCATTTGCGGTCCAGTAAAGTTTCCAAGGATCTTCATTTCCCCACCATTCTACTTTCACTCCTTTCTATGTGGGTATTGTTTACACTGTGAATAGCATAAATTGACTTTTTAAAATATTATGATTGAAAAATGAAGAGGAAAACATCAAATAACTATGAGTTTAAGGGTAAAGAAATAGAATTTGACCTTCAAAACTTTCCAGAATGAATAGGCCACTGTACACAGGTACCTACAAATGTCCCTTCTATCTATTATATTGTTACATAGAGACATAGTCTTCACAAGATGTCCATTCTTGACATATAGGATTCTGGCCCAGGTATTGAGCATTTTGCCACTTTCTTAATGATATAACAGGTACAATTGTTTAAGCATTTTCAGTAGTCAATGCTTAAAAACCATGGATTATTACTCTGAAAATTTACAATTAAAGGGAAATTTAAACCTTTATTCTGTCTTTATTATATGAACTATATTTCAGAGTAACCGACTAGTGCTAGTTGATGAAGGGAAGGTTTTTTGGTAGAATTCCACCTAATATGTGATGCATACATAATAAAGGAAAGATAGAACTAAAAAATCATCATTCTGTAACCCTTAACATGATAATTGATTCAGGCAACAAAGATCAATCGATGCTAATAGTAAAGGATAAGTGAAGAACTAGATATTTTTGGCAGATGACTTCTAGTCCTAAGAGGAAAACCACAACATTATAATGGAAGGGTCTGGCTGTCGCCAGCTGAACTCGCTGACTAATCTTGGCATCACTAAAGGATAATCCAGATTTTTTTTTTTTTTTTTGCCTCCCGATGTGATGCAATATGAAGCAAAACCCAAGATATTGCACCCAAATATATTAAACCCTTTAGAGTTAAAAGAAACACAAAAGATAGAGGAACAAACACAATGAGATAATGAGGAAGACATCAGGCAAATCCAGAATGTGGACCATCCCACGGGACAGTGAGTCTCTGTAAGCCAATGGCATGAATAAAAAAGGGGGTGGGGAAGAATGGCTCTAGATTTAAAGAGACTTAAAAGACATACAGTCAAACACAACATAGGGAATTTTTTTTTGAATCTCAACTAACAACTAAAAAATTCTGGAAAACCACTGGGAAAAATTGAATGTGGACAGGGTATTAAATGATACTAAGGAATTATTGTTGCAGTGCTACAAAGGCATTGTGATTATATATATTAAATTGTGATTATATATGTTAAATTAAATATATTAAATATATATATTATTTGTATAGAGATGCATACTGAAGTATTTGAGGATGAAGTCACAATGTTTAGAATTTACTTTAAAACTTTTCAGCAAAAAAATAAGACTGGTAAATGAAATATGGCAAATTATGAAAAACTGTTTAGTGATGAATAGATGAGGAATCATGATTTATTCACTCTCCTTTTATGTATGTTTGAACTTTTTATAACAAAAAGTTTTAAAATTAGTCTAAATTTCACTTCATTTCTTGAAGTTGAAAGAGTAAATAATGCTAGGGTAAAACTTCTACAATAAAATGGGAAAGCTAATTCTTAGACCCCACTTTACTGCTGACCCCAAAATTCCACTTGCAAAGAGTCTTTTTTGCCTTTGAAGTTTGTTAATGACATGAACACTATTAAAATGCAGTCCTAAGATTTATAGATATTCCTAAAATATGTATTTTTTTTACTCAGAGTTTTTAAAAAAAAACAATTGTTCTCTTCTAGTTGACCAGCTGATCATTGGTAAAATGAAAAATGCACACTTAATGGACCATTAGAAAATTCTAAAATTATATTCAATTCTCACCCAAAAACAAGCTTTAAGTTTCTCTGAAAGTTTAATGCTTCCCACATGTTGGGAATTAAGGGTTATAAATATGCCCACTGTAGCTTTCAACACTGTAAGTTTTGCCTAAAATTTTAAACTGGAGACAAGAATAATTTGTCAGCTAGTTGACCAGTTAAATTTTTCTTCTGTTTTTGAAAGGTATGCATAGAAGAAGTTGTAAAAACTTTATTTTATGAAATGTGTTTTCACAATTCAATTCATGAAAACAATAACTCGATTTCATCACATGCTCAAGCGTTAATCACAGATTTCAAGCTAAATCTAATTGCTAACGTCCTTACAGTGCTGAGCTAAGAGTTGGTCTGTCTGTCAAAAAACACAGGAACTAGATCCCATCAACGCACTAACAACGTGATTGAGAATTACCCATCTGTGTCTCTGTTTACCTCTGAAATAACAATAAAAATGCCTCCCGGGTATAGAGTCCAGAAACACAGCAAGGGTTGGGGGTGGAGGGTGATGATGGATCGTGTCCTTTGTTCTACTGGGAAAAATTCCCTACATAAATTGAAAGGAAAATAAGAGTAAAAATAGATAAGATGAATTAGTTATTCTACCAAAGAGTTTGTAAATCAATCCACACAATCTGCCATACATAGTGAAATAAATGTAATTAGCCTGCTTTGCTACAGATCTGTCACGAGTGGCTCCTGGCTCTGGCTGTACAGATTCATCACCGTCCACAAAAAGGTAGTTACTGGGGACCTAAAGCGGAGCAGGCTGCAATCTCATGATCATCTGGAGAGATTTATATTTAATTTGGGGCTGTCAGGTGAAAATATTTAAAACTGACAAATTTCTATTTGATCAAGATTCTTCTGGCACATGAAACAGAGACTCACTGGAGCCAGCTCACAGGCAACGGTGGGGGAGGGGCACATTAGCATAAGAAACAAGTTAGATGGAAACCAGAGCAGAAAATGGCTTCTAATGGAGCAAGACCAAGAATCAGAAAGCTGTCCCCTCCCCAGGTTGACGACCTTCCAGAGGAAGATAGACCTCTTCCCTCCAGAATGGAAGCTTCTGGGGAGGTAACTTGTGTATCTTGACACCACAGTATTCCTAGTGTCTGAACACAGAGCAGGCACTCAAGTCATTGCTGGGTAAGTGCGTTAATTTGCTCTCTGCCCCTCCCCCCCTCAGGCTAGATGGCCTTTCAGCCTTGCCCCCTCTCTCCACTTCTGTCACCATCAATTCTCTCTTTCTCCTCAACTTGCCTTTCAAGACTCCTCTATACACGGAGCCAAGCATGGCTATCCCCACAGTTCCCGAATTTACATATCTTTAATTAAAGCGATTGCAGAAATTTAGTAGCTCTCTCAAGACCAATTCCAAATTCCCAGGAAAACTAGTCCTGATCCAACTGACTACACCAGGGCAATGGCCAAGGTCAGCATAACACAAGCATGTCTGTTGGGTCCCTCCCCATGGGGGGTGAGGCCAGTCCTTAAGAAAAGAGGTCACAGCCTGAACAAGACTCTGCTGTCATCACTTCACTCCTGGCCGAATGATCACAGATGAAATAGTCCCAGTTAGACCTCACATCACATCAGTGGATAGTAGAGATCAGGAGATGCTGAGCCTTGCCAAGCTAGTGCCACCTGTCGTCAGTTAATGTGCTGCAGCCATGTCTGAGTTCCCCACTTCCACACGGCACACTTCACTCCATCTGTGCCCTCAGCAGGTGGGAACTTCAGCTGATCTGTCCATTGCTGTGTCTCCAGTGCCTGGAACAGCACTTGGCACATAATAGGTGATTGATGGGCATATTTGTTCAATGAATGTGGAACAGCATGACGATCAGATGTAACCACCCTTAACTTTCTAGCCTGTATGTGCTCATACAGACAGCGCATTGACAGCCACAGCCACCTTTCCCTCCCATCTTAGGGGAAGAGCTGACCCTGCACCTGCTCAGGGCCAGTCCATCACCTGTCCTTGTAACCCTAATCCCCTGCTCTTCTCAGCCTCGGGCCACTGCTTATCCCCTCTCTGGTATCTTTTGCTCTCTCCCTCTCTCTCCCCCTCTCTCCCCCCCAAATGCTTCCCCTCAGCTTATAAAACACATTCATACCCTCTCACCCTAGGTCCACCCTAGATTGAGAGAATTCCCATATCCACTTACCTTTTAGGACTCATCTCATTTCACTTTTGGCTTTACACATTTCTGCACTGCTAAACTGGACATGGATTCATTTTGTAATTTAAACAGTTTTCCTCCCAAAATGTACAGACAAAAATATTTACCACATGGCTCCTGCTCTTCAAGAAGTCTTGCCTGACTCGCACTGGCCGGCTAAGTGTCCCTCAGGCCTGGCAAAAACTACAGCCGCGTTTGCCACACAATCGAAACCATCTGCATACATGTCTATCCCCCTCCAAACTGCCAGCTCTTAGGGGGCAAGACCACGGCTGGTAGAAACTCTGATTCTCTAGGTCCTCGAGCAGTATCTGATCTGATGGCAGAATGCCCTAGGAGTTTGCTGAACCCATCTCAATAACGGCAGCCAAGGCAAGCCGAGGCATCTTACATTATGAGCCAGTCTTGGCACTACATTGAATAGCAAAATAGAAACAGCACAGCGAGGGGAATAACTCAGTAAATAAGTCATTTTAATGAATAACTCCATGTGTGGGCCTTACAATTCATAAAATAATTAGTCACTTATTCCTACGAGACATTTGCTGATGTTTACTATTGTTGCAATTCTTAAGGCAGTAGTACCAAGCCAGAGAATCCTCAAGGACTTTTCCTTCCTATGGTCACTCATTTTAAGGCCTTTACGTGGAATATGAGCTGAAGAGCTCTGAAATACTGGACTCCTGAGGAACAGAGTTGGACCACAAAGCCATTCTCCTTCCCTAAAAGATTATCTTTTGAGGATAGATTTCTGACACAAATCACTTTCTTTTATCTCCTTCATTCCTCTGACTTGTGTTGTGGCGCGTCCTGAATGGTGGTGTTGACTGCCCTCCACAGGAAGCACCGCACAGAGGAGCCGCGGAATTCAGCCGCACAGCGCCAGGGTCTCTGCAGACGTTTCCCAGTGCAGTGTGGAGTGGAGGAGGGCGGCATGAGCAGGAAGGCCTGCTGATGACACGGTTCACCATGGTGGAATAGAATTCTCCCCACACATGAAAACACTGCAGAATTTTGATGATTTTTGATATCAAATATCCTCAATCTATGACTTAAAAGGAAACCAAAGCATTCCTTGAAAGAGATCTGCAAGTCTGTCCCTGGAGTTAGGGCAGAGCAGATCCTACTGCATATACTCAGAAAGCTCTAGCAGAAGAATTAAACAAAAGCAGGCAGAATCCCCAATGGAATGCTCTTTTCTAACCTGTGTGTACGTTTAGGGATGGAGGGGGATAGAGTTTTATGTTCGGTGGGAATCTGAGATGTCTGCTTCCAGTGGGTGCCCACGCTCTGTGAGCATGGGAGTTACAAGAGAGGAAGAGTGAAATGGTGTCATTTGGAGGAGGTTCAACCCAGTGAAACGTTGGCAGGTCTGATGACTCTTGACTACTAGAGGGTGTGAATAGTGTCAGGATTGTTCTTTCTTGTCCATCACACACATCCCTTCATCAGTTTTTGATCTGTTTAGACTTGCACACCAGCTCCCTCCAAAGGACTTACAGTCGCTTTGAACAAATGGAATCCTTTTCCTCTTCTCCTAATCAGTCCCCAGACTACAGCTTCCTTACCTCGTGGAAGACGCAGCCCTGGGCGTTAGAAGGGAGCCAACTGAATTGGCAAAGACCCATCCTGCCACGGTGTGCATGCACAACAGCCATTTGCATTTTTCTAATTTTGGATTCCTGCTTCAATAGGCACATAGGACATTCTTGAGGGTATCTTGGCAACCCACACCCATATTCATGCATGAAGGTGCCTGGTCCCAGGCCGACTAATCCCACTCGTCTAAATTACACATGTCAGGTGACCACGGGATTTGCTGACTGTGTTCAATTCGGTGCAACTATGCAGGGCTTTTCAACATCTCAGGTTACATGAAGCATATGCTAGAATAAATCGACTGACTTTTGCTGCTAGGTTTTGGCTCTGTCTCCAAAGAACTCCTGAGTGGGAAAATGGGATATGCACTCGGTATGCAGATCCTTTTCTCTCAGCTGGACTTGAAGTAGAAAAAACAAGGAAGTTGAACTTGACCATGGCCCTCTGTGGGCTGGCATGCTGGAATCTGAAGGGAAAAGGAAGCAAAGGGGAAAGAGTCACACTAATGAAAAATTCTCTTTCCATTCATCTGTACTGGGACGCTTACATCGATGCCATAGCTTGGCTGTTGTGAATAGTGCTGCAACGAACGTGGGAGTGCAGGTGTCTCTCGACATACTGATTCCATTTCCATTGATATATGCCCAGGAGTGGGATTGCTGGATCATATGGCAGCTCTATTTTTAATTTTTTTAGGAACTGCCATACTGTTTTCCACAGTGGCTGTACTAGTTTGCATTTGCACCAACAGTGTGCAAGGGTTCCCTTGTCTCTCCATCCTCAACAGCACTTGTTTTCTTCTGTCTTTTTGATAGTAGCCATTTTAACTAGGGTGAAATGGTATCTCATTGTGGTTTTGATTTGCATTTCCCTGGTGATTAGTGATGTTGAGCATTTTTTTCATGAGGTGATAGACTAACTATCCTGATTAGATCGTTATACAACATATATACATATGAAACATCAAATCGTACCCTGTAAATACACACAATTATAATGCAATGTGTCAATTAAAAATATCTCAATGGGATTGGAACATGATTTCAAGTCTTCCCACAAAAGTCATCTCCTGCGTGTTCTTTGATATTTTAAATTCCTTTACTAAGGAAGGAAATGGCCATTACAATAGAAACTCAAACTGCAAATATCTGTGGGTGGGTCTAAGTTGCCTGCTTCATGAAGGATGAGTCAGGCAGCCTCCTGAACCCCTTCCCTCATGTATCTGTGCATCCAGTGACTCACATGTGGACTGAAGGGCTGGGGGAGCTCAGGCAAATACAGTGACATCTGATGGCCTACAGCACTGGGGACCCAGCCTGGGTGGAGAGTGAAGGAGCCACAGTGCAAGGAGAAAAACAGTGCTCCTGTGAAATAGTTCACCATAAGTGAAGAAGGTGTCTGCATGGTGTCAGCCACAGCCTGAGGCTGGAATCCCCATAGCCCCAGGTCTTCCTCAGGCCCTGGGTGGCTTGTATCTGCCCTGGGGACAAAGTGGCCCTAAGTCAATTGTTTTTTCAGCTCCAGCCTCTGCAGATGCTTGACCTCTAGGGTTGTAACACTTTTGCAGTTCCGTGAACCTGCATTGGAACTTTCTTCCAATGGAGTGCCACATAAATGGAGTGTTCTCCTTCTACTCACAGTCTGGAGGTAACAAGAGCAGCAGTGACCATGACCAGCTGAAAGCACCCATTAAACAACCAGCACTGACTCACGGGCACGTGCAGCACCCCTAGGAATGTCCAGAGGCGTTCTCTGCCACAGGCAGGCCAGCAAAACACTAGAATCTCTGAATCCAGACTGGTAGGTTAATATTAATGAGACTGGTGCCTTCAGCAGCTGGTTCACCAAGACATTTGGGTTATACCTGGAAGAAATCATTCAGTACCTGTACAACTGCACGTGCTATTGATGACTCACATACTTTCCTAGCTGAAACGGGGATTATATTGCAACAGGGATCATATGGGGCAATTTCATTGGCTGCAGAACTTGAATGCTGAATGTGAAAGGAGGTAACCCAAATAAAGGAGGAAAATATGGGAGGTGAGGAGGTTAGAAAAAGGAAGGAGGGAAAGGTAAGGCCGTTTAGCAAACCCACTCATAATGAGAAAAACTACAGCTACCTTCAACTTACTGCGAAGTCTGGAAAGCTCAGTCTACCAACAGGAAGAATCCAAAAGGATCCAGAGTCCATGGGACAGTACGAGCATCTCGTCACAGAAGCTGACCTTTCAGGCCAGCACCAAATCCTCACACGGAGCCAGGGGCTCCTCTCCCTTAGTTTCCTGCCCTCCCTCTTTTCCTACCCCTCTCACGTCTGAGTACCCAGATCTCTTTGTGGCTGAGTTGCAAGTGTTTTCTGTCCTGGAGAAAAATCAAATTCTTCAGAGTGGGGAACCTACAGAACAAACTTCTCTCTTATTAGCAATGACCACGTTGTGTAGCATGACTTGAGGGGCTGTTTTGCTAAAAGACTCCTTCTCCACGTGGGGAGGAGGTGGAGGAACAAAGCAGCATGGGGCAGAGATGCCACCCTCACCCTGTCAAGAGCAGGGCAAACAAAGGGCAGAAGGAGACAGAGGACCCCATGTACCTAAAACAACTGGGACAATATATGTGTGCCCCTCCCTGGGTTTTTTTTTATTGTTGTTGTTGTTGTTGTTTTTAAACAGAGTCTCACTCTGTTACCCGGGCTAGAGTGCCGTGGCATCAGCCTAACTCACAGCAACCTCAAACTCCTGGGCTCAAGCGATCCTCTTGCCTCAGCCTCCCAAGTAGCTGGGACTACAGGCATGTGCCACCATGCCAGGCTAATTTTTTCTATATATTTTTAGTTTTCCAGCTAATTTCTTCTATTTTTTTAGTAGAGACAGGGTCTCACTCTTGCTCAGGCTGGTCTCGAACTCCTGAGCTCAAACGATCCACCTGCCTCGGCCTCCCAGAGTGCTAGGATTACAGGCGTGAGACACTGTGCTCAGCCCCACTCCTTGGTTTTTCAACCACAGACTCTGCAAATGCCTGGTCTACAGGCTCAGGTCCCTAAGCTAATCCTGACCAAAAAATAAGGCACTGTCCACAAGTCACAGTTATCTCTGACCCCAGCACTAACTTCAGCCTGGCAGCCGTGGTTCCCTCTCTGACCCTTCCTAGATCATCCTTAATATGTCCTTGGCCTCTCCTTGAGAATCTCGGGTGAGAACCTAACCATCCGCCCTGGCCACTGCTCCCTAGCTGATGTACTAACCCTGTCTTCTCCTCTTGGAGAGTGGGGGTCAGGACGTTACAGAAGGTTGGGCAGGGGTTTCTTGGCATTCCCCACTTGGGTGAGGAATTTGTCAGAGGGGCATAGAGGCAATGTGGCCAAGTGGAAACCCAGGATCTCAGTAAAGAGGCACAAAGAGCATTCCTGGAAATACCACGTCCAAACGATGAGGGGAGCCAGGAAGCAAGGTGAGGAGTTAGGAGGCTCAGAGCTGGATGGAGTCAGCGTTGAGTACCCAGGAAGGGGAGCTGTCCTGGGGCACTGCAATGTCGCAGGGGTGCAGTGGCTCAGGAAGCTGCCCAAAGTCAGGTACCGCCCTGTAAGCCAACTTTCCCAAACCACGTGCTGCTCCCTCTGTTCTGCACGCCCTTTCTCACTTGTCTGTCTGAGGACTCACATCACACAGCACCTAACTCTGTTGGTTAATCCCACACCGAACCTGACACAGACTTCTGATGTGCTATCACCACCACGTGTTTCAATTATTTATTAACCTGGATGGTTCTCTCCTACCCTCCACCCCATCAAACTGTCAACTACTTGATACCAAAAACTTTGTCTTCCCATTTTTTAAACCCCAGCACTCAGTCACGTCCCTGGTACATGAAGGTTCTCAAGAACTAATAAACGAATGGAGATGTGACAGATGGCACAACCATACCTAATTTAACTCTCTCCTAAATCCCATGACAACTACATCAAGAAGGTTCTAAAATACAATTTAAAAAACCATATAAACCTACAAAGATAGGGAAAATAAAAGGGAGACAGCACAAACACCTTACCAGGCTTAACAGATAATTAACTAAGATTTAGGTCCTACCAATTTCTGGGACGCTTCCAAAGACATTGGAAATGACCTCTTTATATTCTCTGGTGGGCTCCTGTATGTCCACAAAAAAAGGTCTAACTATCTGTGGAGAAATTCCCACAGCATATGCCCACCTCCCAATACACATCTGGTTTTTCAATCTTATTTAAGCCTTCTACATACTCCATAGGTTAAAGAGCAATAACAACACACAATAGCAGCAACTCATGACCATACAAACATAAATGACAACATTCTTAAAATCAAATAAATATGCCCCCTTCGTGTCAAACTACTGTCATCAATTTATTTTAAAATTCCATTTTTGTAGATTAAATACTGTGTCTATCAGGCAATTATGGGTACATTTTTGTGTTCTAAGAAAAACAAAAACAAAAAAACTAATGTCTATAAGAGGGTCATTTTGCTCTTTAGTTTTTTCACAGAATTGGACTAAATCATGGCAATTAGTGTAACGGAAATGTTTACAGCAATCTCTGATGGCAGTTCCACTAATGTAATGATTTAGCTCAAGCCCAGTAAAACATGAACATGTTTCATTAGGATGAATCGAAATCAAAAGCATAACAACTTTTAGCTTACAGTAATTCAACATACATCATCTCATCAGCAATGCCAACTATAAAATTAAGGATATACAATTAGTCAATCAGACGGTTCCTGAATTAATTAATTAAGCGAGGAAAATCAGCAAGCAAGGACAGGACTACATCCAACAACATACTTCCCCCTCTTGGAACAATCCTTTCCATTAATTTTGGTCTAATTATCCAATAAATCACAGGACTCAATCTTCCCCAGATAGTATTAGTGACCAGGACACCTCGCAAATCAGCCGCCCCTTGGTATTCCGTAAACTCACTCTCCAAGAGGTGACTTGGCTTTGTTTCGACATCTGAGAGTTATTTGCTTTGCTGTCTGCCTGGAAAAAACATCTCTGACAATCTTTGAGGGATCTTTCAACAGCTGCCAATGGATTTAACGCTAAGAAAAGGGGTCAAGCATACTCCTCCATTAGGAAAAATAAGAAGAAATTTAGTGAACTAGAGGCTGAGATTTTAAGACAAGGAATAATAAGTAAGGATGAAAGAAGTAATTCATCAGAAATGCATAGTAATGTACCTAATAACAAAGTTTCAAAACACGTGAAGCAAAAACTAACAACTGAAGAGTCAAATTAACAATTCCACAATCACAGTTGGAATATTTAACATCCTTCTCTAAGAAAATGATAGAAAAAATAGACAACAAGAACAACAAAAACCAAAACAGTAACAATATAGAAGATCTTCAGCTCTTTGAATTAACTTGACCTAATTGATCCCAGAAAAGGCCTGGTAATTTCTTTTAAAATGGTCTTATACCTACCGTATGATCCAGCTAGTTCACTCCTGGGTATTTACCCAAGTGCAATGAATTCATGTCTACAAAAAGCTACTAAAATGATGTTTTAGTAGCTTTACTCATAATAGCCCCAAACTGGAAAAAAACCCAGGTATTTGCCAACAAGAGAATCAATAAACAAATTCTTATATTTTTATACAATGGAATATTACTCAGCAATAAAAAGGAATGAACTACTAATACACACAACAACATGGATAGATCGCGAAACCATTATGCTAAGTCAAAGGAGTATATACTGCTTGATAACATTTATATGAAGTTCTAAAACAGGCAAAATTGACCTATGGTGGAAATTGCTCAGAACAGTGGTTGCTTCTGATGTTAGGAAATAAAAGGACATTTTCTGGGAGGAAACAAGAAGTAACTTTGGGGGGTAATAGTAATACTTTTCATCTTGGGAGGGCTTGGTTTACACAGATATTTATAGTTGTCAAAATCCAGCAAACATACACTTAAGATTTTTGCTTTGTATTTCAGATAAATGTTTACCTCAAAAACCATAAATAACTATTGACTTCTAATTAATAATGTGCTTGCTGAGACATTTTGGGGTGAAATGCACTGATGTTGCAACTTACCTTGAAAGGCATAAAAAAATAATATGGATTGATTGGTGGATGGATAGAAGAATGAATAGATATGTGATAAATCTAGAATTGTAAGAGGTGAATGGTAGAATCTAGGTGGCGGTATGTGAGCATTCACTTTACCATTCCTGTTAAACGATGGGCACACATGTGCACAAAGAGATGTAAAGGTCATTGAAATCCAAGAAGGGGAGTGGGTAAAAGGGGGTGGGGGTAAAAACTTACTTATCGGGTGCAATGAACACTATTCTGATGGTGGGCATATGAAATGCCCTGACTTAAGTTTTATACAAGGTATCCATGTAACAGAAACATTTGCACCCCCTTAATATTTTGAAATATTTTAAAAATTACATTAAGAAAAAAAAAAAGACCAAAAGAACTGGCCATCATGAATCTCAGGGGTAATTGTAAACCGGGGGGTGGCTGGGTCAGAGTGCCTCAGGGCTCAGCGAGGTGTGGGCTGAGCCTGGGTTCTGGGAGTCAGACAGCGACACTGAGCTCCCAGCTCCACGGCTGCCCAGCCCCGGGACTGGGCGAGGGCCTCGCTGCTCTGGTGCTTGAGGAACCACTGTCATAGATTTAATGTGCCCTTCCAATCCCTTTTTCTCTCTTATTTTTATCTATGATCACTATGTACTACGCATCTCTGTTTTTGTTTTTGTTTAAATAAATAAACATGTTATACATTATGAAAAAAAGTTTACACTATAAAAGTATTAGTGACTTTGAGAAATGAGAAATTGTGATGCTATATTGTGAAAAACTAGTTATAAAACTATATACTCATTATGATCCTAGCTTTAAAATATATGTTTATACTATGTTACATACAAGAATAAAAAAGATAATTTCCAATATGTTAATAGTGGTCATTTCTACATGACAGATATGAGCAATTTTCATTGTTTCCTTTATATTTTTCTGTATTTACAACTTCTCTTTACATTGACATTTATTTAATATTATTGTTATAACCATTCAAAATAACATTTAATCCTCATTTTTTAAAGTAGAAATTTTACTGACCTAAAAGTGTGCATTATTGGTCTGAGACAAGGATGCTGCTAAATGAACACACGACCAAGTCACAGCCAACAGCTTGATGTTTAGGTTCGGGAGCCAATCTATACAGGTGTTTCTTGGAGCTTTAATTTAATCAGCAAGAATCTTTCTTTAATTAACACCCTTTGCAAAGGAAATCTATATTTCATCATGAAAACAGAACAAAACATCCATGCTTCCGTCGTCCAGGAGCAAGTATGGGGTGGACAGCTTCAGAATCTGGCAAATTTACACACAGCAGCTACACACTGCAGCAAAGAAGTATTAACGAAAAGTCAAGAAACCTGGTTCCATTCCAGGCTCAGACCTCACCACAAGGAACTTTGCCCCAGCCGTGGTTATGGCATTTTCTAACAGGACTTCGATATGGAAACTGGCAGCAGAGAGGAGCAGAGTTTGAGGACTGAGTGAACAGAGTCTATGGGGAATGATCCGGGTAAAAGTGTGTAAAGAAAATGCCTTCTGACCAGAACCAAAATGACCAGGAGAGCACAATTGGGGACAGCCAGGAAACGAATGGAATCCCCTTTCCTCACAAGGGAGTACCTGGGGCTTTTTTAAATGCAGAGCCACAGACTGCTAAAAGCCAACTTAGAGGAGTGAAGGAATGTGCCCAAGGTCACACAACTGGCAAACAGTTGAACTGAGAGCTTAACTCAAGCAGTCCGATTCCAAAGCCTGTATTCTCCCCATTGCCCAGACACCTCCCGGGAAACAGAAGGGTGAGTGAGATGTCCCTCGTTCTCCCAGCTCTGTCCTGCCATGACACCACACGAAATAACTGAAGGCTGCAGGTATCCACTCTTCTAGGATCCTGAATGCCAAAGTCCCAGAAGAAGATATGACTAAACAATATCCCAACCAAATATTTGTAAAAGGAAAAAAAAAAAAAGTGAAGAGAAAAAGGAGGAAATGAAGACGGTGTTAAGAAGTGTACTTGATGTAACCAGAGTCACGGTTTAAGACTCTGTTATCAAGGAACAGAGGGGCCTCCAATTTGCACAACATCAGCGAGCGTCATCATTCATTGCTGTTAGTCTCCCCTGGAGTTGTGCAACACGGCAGCCTTACAGATAGGTAAATAAGTTGAAATAACGCAAGAGTACAGCATGGAATGTTTCTCAAACATTTGCTTATTCTAAGAACACATCACATGCAGATAAGAGAAACAGAGAAGACACGAGGGATGGCATCATTTATCTTGTCAGGGTGCCTGCTGGATGCAGTACTCTGCGTCTGCTCCCAAAGTAGGGTCACCCGTCCAAAGCCACTGCGGGCCACTTTGCTGGGCATTAAATGAAGTCCCCAGCTGATAAGAGCTCTCTGCTTCAAGGACAAACGGCCACAATATCTATTCTCAGAGACGCCTACAGGAGTGTCTGAGGCTCCTCACAGGACTATGGGATGGGAGGGCTGTGGGACATCCTGTCGTCTCAGCCCGAGACAGCTGCCTCCTCCATAGGGCACTCACTATTAGTTCCCAAGCCTTGTGTTGTTGCCAGGCATTCAAAACTTTTTTTCAACCTACATTTGGTTTTATTTCTTAATCCTGCAGTTTTCTGAATTCATCGAGTGATAATTACATTATCATTTTAGTTTACATTTTTCCTTGCTTTTTAAAAATAAATTGTTTTTCATTTTTCTTGGGGTATAATTGACAAATAGAACTTATATATATTTAAGGTATATAACCTGAGGTTTTGAAATACGTATACATTATAAGATGATCACCATAATCAAGCTAGTTAACATATTTATCACCTGAAATAGTTAATCTTTGTGTGTGCATGGTAAGAACATTTAAGATCTACCCTCTTAGCAAATTTCAAGTATACAATACAATATTGTTAACTATCGTCACCATGCTCATGCTGTACGTTAGATGTCCAGAACTTATTCATCTGGCATAACTAAAACTTTGTACCCTTTGATCAATATTTTCCCATTACCCCCACCGTCAAACCTCTGGCAACCACCATTCTACTCTATGCTGCTATGAAAACAACTATCTTAGGTTCCATATATAAGTGAGATCATGCAGTATTTTCCTTCTGTGTCTGGTTTAATTCACTTAACAGAATGTCCTGTAGGTTCATCCATGTTGTCACAAATGTCAGGATTTTCTTTTGTTTTAAGGCTGAATAATATTCCTGTCTCTCTCTGTGTGTGTGTGTGTGTGTATATGTGTGTCTCACATCTTCTTTGGCCGTTTGTCTGTCAGCAGACATTAAGGTTGCTTTCATATCTTAACTATAATGAATAATGCTGCAATGAACATAGGAATGCATGAAATACTGATTTTATTTCCTTTGGATATACGCCCAGTGGTGGGATTGCTGGATCATTTGGTAGTTCTATTTTTAATTTTTGGAGAAACCTCTGTACTGTTTTCCATAATGTCTATACCAATTTTACATTCCCACCAACAGTGTACATGGATTCCCTTCCCTCCATATCTTTGTCAACACTTGTTATCCTTTGTCTTTTTAGTAATAGCCATTCTAACAGGTGTGAGGCTATATCTCACTGTGGTTTTGACTTACATTTCCCTGATGATTAGTGATATTGAGCACCTTTTCATATACCTCTTGGCCATTTGTATGTCTTCTTTGGAGAAATGTCTATTCAGGTCCTTTGCCCATTTTTTAATCAAGTTATTTGGTGCTTTGCTATTGAGTTTTTTGAGTTCCTTATGTACTTTGGATATTAACCTCTTAGATATATTGTTACCAAATATTTTCTCCCATTCACTAGATTATCTTTTCAATCTGTAGATTGTTTCCTTTGCTGTGCAGAAGCTTTTTAGTTAAATGCAATCCCATTTGTCTGTTTTTGCTTTCATTACAAATTATGTTGCACTCATTATGCCAGATAATACATAACAATGCCAAAAATACAATGTCCTTCTTAACCACCTCTGCCATCCCACCACCACCACCACTGCCCCAATTTCGTTCCCCTCCCTGGAGTTAAATCATTATAATTTCTGGTATATGCCTTTCCAGACCTTTTAAAATATATTTAAAAGATATATATATCCATAAATATATAATTATACGGTGATATCTTTTACACAAATGATGTCATGTCATACATATTTCTCTTCAACTTGCTTTATTTGTTTAAAAAGTCTGTTTTGGATGTATTTCCATGGCAGTGTGTGCCGATCTGTTGTATGCCTTTTAACTGCTGTATGGTCAACACTGCTGCATAGGCCATGGTACCACAGTTTGTTCAGCCACTCCTCTACTGCTTCCAGTTTTCACTGCCACAGTCAGAGTACTGCAGTAATGAATGTTTTTTGTATATAAAACTTTGGGCATGTGTCCGAGTCTTTCTTTGGGACAAATGTCTGTAAGAGGAACTGCTATAAATTATAACAGCTTCAGAAAAATAATCATTTCCCCAAGGCCATATCAATTCACATCTTCACAAATTGTAAATGAAAGTTCGTTTTCCTAGTCTTCACCGCTACTGGACATTAGTGGTTTTCCAGTAAACCCCATGGGCAAAAATAGTGTTTTAGTTTTTTAACTTTTATTTCCCTAATTACAGTGAAGTTGAGCAGTAATTATTAAATGTGTGTTTCATTTGCAATCTCCTATATTTTATTCTACCATTTTGATAGCTTTGTTTTTTCCAATTAATTCCTTGATCCATCTGGAGTTTGCTGCATAGTTTGGTACGAGGGAATACTTTAATCTTATTTATTTTTTCCAAATGGATAGTCAATAATCTCCCCATCATTTATTGGAGATTTCCTTTTTTCCACCCTGATTTAAACTTCCACCTAAAATCTATATTAAATCCCCATTTATCAGGCATCAGTTTCAGAACTCCCTATTCTCTTCCATTGATCTATTACTATGCCAGGAATTGTTTTAAGTAATAAAACTTAATTGCATGTTTAAGGTCTAATAGGAGGATATTAGCTATTTTGTACATTTTCTTTTCCTGATGGATTGCAGAACCAGCCTGACACATTTCTCAAAAGAAAATTCCATTAGGATTTATTTAAGTTTCCTTTTCTGTCATTGTTAGATTTCACTCTAAGTGTTTTACTTATTTTTATTTTTGTTTTGGGCTAGGCACATATACTTAACTCACATCTGATGTAACTTCACTACACTGCCAATGAACTATACTGTAGACATAACAATAATGTCATCATTTTTTGCTAGATATTCTCCAAAATTCACTCAATTATTAAATTATTGCAGGTCATATTGTTCAGTTTCCTGGATCTACATTCTGCAATTAACTTGCTCTGTAAACAGATAATGGAGTAATCCATGAGAACACTACTAAGGTTTCCTGACTCTGGTGGGTGACTGGTAGACCTGTTTCAAGAAATGTCCAGTTCCAAACCTCTTCTGTACTGGGCTCTCCACCTTGTTTCAAACAAAGCTGCAATGTTTTGGGCTATTTTGTACACACAGGTTCTATATAAAATTTCATTTGGAAGCAAACTCCCTTGATGAAAAAATATTGTTTTGAAAATCACTGTGTTGTGTATCAAACGCTGGAGACAACAGGTCATTTGTTCAAGGCTGGAACAAATTCAAGGCTGCTTACTAAAGAAACTGCTGGCTGGGCCCACGGGCAGAACCCCCTGGGATTTGTTTCCTTGTAGAGATGTGTGGCCTACAACCTACACTGTCTCCTCAGCCTGCTGAACTGGGCTTCACCCACCAGCACCTGTTCTCTTAGTTGCCAAACTCTAAAGTTACGCCTTCATTCAGCAATAAAGAGCTTTAGTATTATGAGTCTTCATCAGAGAGTGCAGTTTTCTATCCAAAGTCTATCAAAAGTTTGGTTGCAACTAATGATACTTAGAGAAGACAATGGACTGTGTAATCTACACACTCATCAATGACTCTCAAGATCCATATTGCATAGGATTGGACAGCTAGAAGGATAAATATTTTGATCTTATGGATTCACCTCTGAGAGAAATCACCTTTAACCAATTAAATAATATGCTTTGATTTTGATTTAAGGTCATTCCAAGAAAGAATCATGAATAAATAAATAATTGAATTTAAGAAGAATCAGCTTGCAAAGCAGGAAACTACAGTTTTTGTCACTGTAGGCAGTTTTATTTAAAAGTCTATTAGAAAATAACTGATAATCCTAGCCTCTTCTCAATCCCAATAAATACTGCACAGCCAAAATAAAGTATAATTATAAGAAATACCTCATTATTGGTTGGAAAGTTTAAGTCAAGTACTGCAAAATATGTATCCAACATAGAATTTATTACCAAATTAAACATTATTTTTATCTTTAACACCCAAAATGCTAAAACTTCAAAATCAATGTTTGCTTTGTGCCAAAAAGAATGATTTAGTCACTTTAATGGGTTGTTTAAAATTCTGGATTTTGTAACAGTAGATGTCATGAAAATGTCAGGATCGATTTACTTCACTTAGACCTTTACATTGAACAATTGCATTTTAAAACTAAGTCATATAAAATAACAGGTATGTGATATGATGGCTTTAGGAGCTGCCCATTTCTCTCACCATAGAAATGAGCCAGAATGGAAGATTTTACTAACTAACCACTTACTATATGTTAAAAAAAAAAAAAAAGTTACATCATGGCACTTTTTACTCAACTCCAATTGAAAAAGTGATTTCCTTACACACAAAAAGGGGAAGGAAATAAAGAAAGGCAGGGAGCAGGGTAGGAAAGGGGAAAAGATTGAAAAGAAAGGAGAGTAAAAGAGAGGGAGGGAGGCGGAAGGAAAGGAAGCTAGTCTCTCCAGCAGTATAAAACATTATCTTCAGCGATATTCATACACTATCCGTTCAAATGGGATTTCTATGAAATTGTTATATTAATAATATTCTAAAAATGGTAGAACCATTGGCTGGAAGGTTTATTCCCCAGAACTTTCTGTGGGTGAGAGAGGCTTCGTTTTCCATGTCACTCCCAGTCAGCGGCACCATATAAGGAGCTGAGCATCCCTACACTTCCCAACTCTGTTCTGGCCCACTTGGGAAGAACCGTGGGGGCCGGGGGCAAGTATGATTGTGTTTATGCAGCTTTCTGGGCACTAGACCAAGACTGCTTGAATTGTTTTGGTTTGTTATCATGCATAGTTCTCCAAATTATTTTCTAAAGATGATATATAAGTTTTTAATGTTGCATTATTTTAGCATTGAGTTTCACTGGGCTATGAAAAAGGAATTTTTCTCCTATAGAGCAGTGCAAATGTTTTGTAAGGGCCATTTTATCCTTTTCATTCAGTGTGAAGAGCTAATATCTACCATTCCTGGTAAATATTTGGTCCTGACATCTGTAGGTGATCACAGAACCCATCAGAGGAGGCCTGAAGTTCTTGGTCTCTGGTCTCTCCTGTACCAGAAGTGCACACAAATAAACCACCTACTGGTGGTTGGAGAAAGGTCCTGTGTGAGGGACTCATGAATCAAGAGGCATGGGGGATCAAGGCATTTGGCCTGGAAAATAGATTAGCGGTTCTATTTTGTTGTAATTTGTGCTTCAATATCTGCCAGGGGATTTCTGAAACATACTAAAACCAAAACACTTCCTAGCATGTGGCTGAGGAAATGGACATTACTCCAGTCACTAACATCCCTGGCTCTGAAGGATGACAGAAACACACCAACACACTCAATTCATCGTCCTGCCTGCTTCCCTAACATTTTTAGATTCATAAAAAAAATAGCAGAGAAGTTTCTAGTGGAAGAACTGAGACATTAATGAGAGCCCTGTGGGAAGCCTCACTCTAGCCCTTCTACTGCCAAAATACGACTGAGCAAGACCTGGTGGGTGCACAAGGGACTCCACAAGACAAATCTACCCACGTGCGGCATGAGACATTTTGTTTTCCATGTTCATTAAAACTGGAAATTAGCTGACTATGAGACATCGAGGAAGTTCAGTCAAGTGTGGTGGGATTTTTTTCAAGGTATAATGCTGAATCTGTAACAAAGTCAGAATCTTGACTTATGTTCTGGGAAGCACCTGAGCCCCCTTCAGTTCCACAACATGGTGGGCTCAGCCAATCTTTGAGAGGCTGTAGTCTGCCCCCTCTTCCTGCAGATTGGGGAACAGGGACGCAGAGTGGCCAAACGATATGCCCAAAGTTTCCCAGCTAATTAGGGGTTGGGTGAGACAAGAATGCAGATTTTCTCTGACATCTAGGAACCCCTCTCTACACGCAAGGCAGAGTTGAACACTGTATCTTTATGTGGTTCCCCACTCCTTGCACAAATGCCAGCTATTCCTATGGAGCTGAATTTGCAAGTGTTTTCCTGTCTCCCTCAACTGCAAGCCTCTAGAACTGCGGTCCCCAACCCCCGGGCCGCAGACCGGTACCATTAGGCCTGTTAGGGAGCAGGCCGCAGAGCTCTACTGCCCACCCACCTCCCCATCCCTGTATGTGGAAAAATTGTCTTCCATGAAACTGGTCCCTGGTGCCAAAAAGGTTAGGGACCACTGTTCTAGAAGATAGAGACATGTTTTATCCACTTTTTGGTAAGGACATGTTTTATGCACCTAGCATAACACCTAACACATGCTACTGTATAAAGTAATACTACTAATAACAGCAGCTAACTTTTAATGAGCCCTTAGTAGTTCATACCAGGCCTGTGCTGCCTCCTTAACACATTACCTCATTTGGTCCCTACAGTATCCTTTGAGGCGAGAACTATTGTTGATCCCACTTAACAAATGCAGGAAGAAACTGAGACCCAGAGGGGCCGCATGCCTAGGCACAGGCAGAGCCTGGACCCTCAGGTCTGTCTGACTGCTGGATCTTTGTTCAGTGCGTGAATAAATGAAGGAATGAGTGGATTAGCCTAATGTCAGGTACCATGAACTTATCCCCACTTTAGCTTTGCCATTTCATAAACATCCAGGCTGGGAAAATAAAGCCCTTGACTCCTTTCGTTCCCACAGCATAAAATAAAGGACTGTGCATGTGGAAAGAGAATGACCGGGAAGCTTGTCAGGGCCTCCCTGCAATCTGGATCTGGAGACTGCTGGATCTCTTCCATGTTTTGAGGTTTTCAATGCATTAGAACATGAATACATACTGAAACAGGGTTACACAAATAACAGAATTTTGTAAATGTTCAGTCTTGGCAAGGTAGCCCTGTGACTACATGTAGCCTCATTTGAAGGTAATGGCAAAATGTAAATTTCAAGGCTTTTCATAAATGTGAACCTAGGACCAAAAGGTCTTTCCAAGACCCCCCTGTGATAAGCCCCCATTAATCTTAAGCCCACTCATCCTAATTCATTTGTGAAGTCATTGTTAAAACTGTTTACTATTATTCCAGCAAAGCATTTACTGCACAAAGTACTTAATAATCACTAATTACATTAAATGGTTATTTCAGTCACTGTTGGCATGGAGCCAACAAAGGAAAATACCTTTCAATCACATAAAGTTATCCTTTACCCGTACCCCCATTTTTCAAACTAGAGATACAGGTGGTTGTCTCTGCAGAAGCAACAAAGGCATACTGGATTTCTCAACTTCCTTTTCACCAGTTCCAGAGGATGGTACAGGGGGCAGCTACTGGGAAAATTGCAATTCCACACACACACAATGTACCATCCTGAGTATCCAGAGAGGTGTCATTAACGTCAGCACGTGCAGAAGGGGATTTGAGCACTCAGGACTGTATGAGGAAAACTCTCTAAGAGGCAATTGCTATATTGACTCCTGGCTCATCTGAGGATTGTTCAGCAATGCCAGAAATTTCTCTGTAGGTCAGTGAAGAGTGTTTAAATTACCTTTTTATAAATTATTATCTGAAAAAGTTATTTTGTTATCCACATTTTCACTTTGGGTCTCAAAAGCTGGTGTCAAACTGAGTATTGGAAATTCTAAGTCTCATCAGAATTATAACTAAATTGCATGAATTTGTATGTCTTTTACAATATTTTCCATCTATAATTCTTCAGAAATATAACAATAAAAAGAATTTGTGATTTGTCAATGTTTGATCCATGTCTACCACAGAGCTGAATATCCAGGTCTGACATTCCCAGTTCTCACCCACTCATTATAATTAACCTTCACTCCCTAAAGCAGGACAGCTGAGCAGTGGCCCACATACAGAAGTGCCTTTTCTTATGCAAACACGAACAGCCTACTCTTTTACCAGAAGGAGCAGCCCATCCTCACTCAAATCTTTGCTTTCACCAAATATAATAAGCACCTACAATGCGCCAGGCACGTGAGAAATGTGTTATTGCTGCTCTGAATGGAAACTGATAATGCATTTTCGCCTGGAAATTCTGTCACTGACATTAGCACTCTTACACTCGGGAAAGCAGGGGCCTAACCCAGAACCCAGGACTCAGGAATTCCCATGCTTTGAAGTTCCTTCTGGTGCCTGGGACAGGCCAAGACTGGCAGTGCCAACTGGGAAGTCACCCTGAGCCCGGGCCAGGACCTATGTGGGCTCCCGTCCCCATTTCTCACCTCCTAGGGGCTCTCCAAGCCTCCACTGCTTCCCCACAACTGTGAGGTCAACCAGATGCCACGAAGAGCTCCAGCACTCACACCTGTGGGGTCACCCCAGGGTGCTGTGTCCAGGCCCTGGTTCTGAGAGGGCAGCCTAGCAAGCGCATAGTCCCTGCTGGTCCCATGTAGCATTTTTTCATGTGATCAAATGAGACTGGGCATCAGAATGGTTCTGACACTCTGATTTTGGGTGACTCAAATTGCTTATATAAACAGATGCCCCAGGAGGAAGAAAAATGACGTGGGATTCCCTCACATTCTAGGGGCCGTTCTGGTCATTTAATCAATCAGATGTTATAAAAGCAGGCTAAGTGCCCTTAAAGCTTTTTAGTATAGGCAAATGCTTTCTGATTTTCAAACAACTAATTGTCAAATGAATTTTTGGAACTCAATTCATCCTAAATTGGAGACTATCCATATAGTCGTATGTATATACTGTAGAACTCACTTATAATGACAGCCAATTGTTCCATGAAATCATCACTGTAACTCCTTTCAGAAACAATGCAAAGGAAACACCAAGTACATATTTCTCTGTCTTATGCATATTTTTCAGAACACTAATTAAATACATTGCCTATAGTAGACACTCAGTAAATATGTCCTGATCATCATTTTAAAGTAGAAAGTCTTCATTGTGTACTTTCTTCAAATAACAAATGTTTATAGGAGCGTTATAACTAATTGAGACCTTTCACTAAGAAAACAAAATGAGAGTGCTCTTACATTACACATGAGAATATTTTCCCCAAGAAGTTCTTCTGGCTTCATAATCTTGTCAGAATTGCCAGTGTTTTTCTTGTAGTTCGACAACAACAAAAATGACACAACCATCCATAGCTTAAAAATAAAAACAAACACTGGGAAAATGACACACAAATCTCCTGAAAATGGTTCAAAAACTCTCCCACTCAGGGAAAGATTCTTTCCATCCCAGCCTCTCTCTTCTCTCTGTCTCTCTTCCACATGCTCACAACATGCACAGGCGCACCATTGCCATCTGACAGGGGTCAAGAAGACAGTGTGGAGGGTGTGGTCTAGGTCCGCGGGGGCCCCGTGAAAACAGTCAGCCACTCCCCACATAGCCATGTGGTAATGTGAAAACCAAAGCCCCGTCCTAAGCCAAACAGAAATTGAATTACCGCCTCAGTCAATTGGATATTTCAGCCATTAACTTAACAAGTGAAAAATGTTCATGCTCACTATAAAAACCAATATTTAAAGAATGCTGTGTGCACATATTTGCCATCTATGCAAATATCTATTAAGACTGTCTAGCAAGTTTGCTATATCTTCTACGGGTTCAGTGTCAAGGACTGTAAGACCTCCGTAGTCAATAGCATTTCACGGTCTCCATGAAGTAAATGAACCCGACTCTTCCTGACAGTTCCGTGGCATCATTTAAGTAGACTCTTCCAAAACCAAATGTGTATGATCTGTTTTTTGAAATATATTACACATGGTTGTAACAAAGCAAACACCCAAGGAACAATTGAAAGTCGCCATGCTGAAGAATTGATCGATGCCCCTCCTTTGGGGTTTCTGCAGGTCAGTATTTTCACAGTTGAACTGAAAAAATACCTATCAGCGCCTCTCCGTGCCAGCAGATGGACAGGCTGCCATTGTCTGGTGTCCACACAAAGAAAGTCCGCCTTGCTGTTTATAGAGATGCCAGTACGCTGTGTGCTAACTTAATCTGTGTTGAGTAAATCATATTTAAATACACCAAGAGAACTGAATACTATATTTCAGCATATCCTCTGGTGTAAACTGAAGGTGTCAAATTATCCTCAAGCAAGAAAACAAAACAAAAACACCCCAAATTGAATTTGAACCCTAAAGCACATGAACTGAGAACTGTTCACTGTACATCCCAGCTGTGTCTGATTTGTGTATGACAGGAAAGCAGTGGGTCGGATATCCCAGCCTGGTGACTTCCATAACCATCAGGACTGGGCTTGCGTCACCTCCGTTGGTGTCATTCCTGGTTTTGATAGATGAGTATCCTTCTGATGAAGAGACAAAGGCCATCAAAGGGTCACTCCAGGTTAGAAACTGTTTCCTGATGACAGTTGGGACTAACTCGCTGCCCCATCGATGGGGCCCACCACACTGGGAGGCAGCACCTGTCACCTCAGGTGGAAAGAAAGCAGCGGAGAGAGAAGCAGGAGGGCCGTGCCCAGGTGTCCACACAGCAAGACGGGCCTTCTGAGGACAGTCGTCTTCTCAGACAATGCCACCAAAGGCTCCTCCCCTTCAGCCCCTCTCGGGTTATTCCCACCAGACATCTGCCTCGGTCGTCCCACCCACTCCCTCAAGGAGACAGCACTCCCTTCAGAGTGCCCGTCACCTCCACCCTCTGTGCCATGGCCTGAAGATCCCCTCAGCCCCACACCCAAGATCTTCACTGCATCTTCAGTTTTGGCCTCTATTCTGGCACAATGTCCAAGAATCTCCTGCCAAATCTAGCAGCTCTAACTAGCAATCAGGCACCAAAGCAGGGAGCAAAAATATGGGATATTTTTGATATCTGATCAGATCTGGAACCCACTCCAGAAATGTAAAGGCATTCTCTAAAACAGATATTTTCATCGCATGTTAACATAAAGGAAATTGTAATGAGTGGGGCTATGGACTGAATTGTGCCTCCCCTAAAATTCATTTGTGGAAGCCCTACCCCCGGTGTGGTAGTATTTGGAGATGGGGCCTTTGGGAGGTAATTAGGTTTAGATGAGGGCGGGGCCCTCATGATGGGATTATTGTCCTTATAAAAAGAGACACCAGAGAGCTTGCGATTATGTGCTCTCCTGCTCTCTATGTGAGGACACAGCAAGAAGGCAGCCATGCTGGCACCAGCCTCCAGACTGTGTCCTGTGATGTAAGTCACCTGCTCTATGGTATTTTGTTATGGCAGCCCGAGCTGATTAATACAAGTGGCTTTGATGAAATTGTCCCTAAAATCCTTTCCAGCTCCAAATTCTTTGAACCTATGTGTAATTCATAAAAAATCTGCTTGTGCTGGTGTGGGCAGGGGATAGATTGGGAGGTTACTAACAATAAGGGAAATGATATTGTTAGGGTCAGATAATCAAACAACAATGAAATAATGATAAGCTATCAAAACTCTAAAAAGGTAGTAAAGCTATGACCCGAGACTTATCAAATGCAAATTCTGTCTTGACTTCTTCAAATATAAGTTATCACTATCACCATTTTCTGATTGACTGGCCAACAGTTCTGAAACATAAGTGGCCCCTTACGTAAATATACAATTATGATAAGCCAAACAAAAAAAAAAATACTGTTTCATGGTATGGTGTAAAAACTAAACTTAGTTTTTCTCAAATCTGTGTAAGTTACAGTTCTGATTAGGTAAGCTATTAAGATTAGCAGCATTAGGCGGGTATGGTGGCTCACACTTGTAATCTCAGCATTTTGGGAGGCCAAGGCAAGAAGATCACTTGAGATCAGGAGTTCGAGACCAGCCTGGACAACACTGCCAGACCCCATCTATATAGAAAAATTAAAAATTAGCACCTGGTATGGTGGTGCACACCTGTAGTCCCAACTACTCAGGTGCCTATGGCAGGAGGATCACTTGAGCCCAGGAGTTTGAGGTTGCAGTAAGCTATGATGATGCCACTGCACTCTGGCCTGAGCAACAACATGAGCCCCTGTCTAAATAAATAAATAAGAGATTTAAAAAAGAAAAGATTGGCAGAGTTAGTGACGGACCAACAGGGTCCTGTGTCAGCTTGGGATGCTAAAATGAGAAGTGGATCACTTTGACTTCAAGAGATGGTGACCAAACTTGATGCCTTTACATGCTAGGGCTGCTTTCTCATCTGTTCTGGAAGTTTTCTGCATCCTCTCCTCTTGACCCCTCCCTACATACAGACCACACGCACACACCCTCTGTCACAGCCCTGAGCTGTTCACACACAGAACTGTCTGGGTCTACAGAGACAGGGAGTAGACCAGCCGTTATTTAGAGCTGAGGGAGAGGGATGAAGGAATTAGGGGTAATAACTTAAGGGTAAAGAATCAGCAAAAGAAACCCTAGAGTTTCTTTTAGAGGTGATAAAAATGCTCTAAAATTAACTGTGGTGATGATTGCACGTATCTGTGAATATACTAAAATCCACTGAATCGTATACTTTAAATGGGTGAACTGTGTGATATGTGATTCATATATTAATATCATATGATATTAATTTATATTATTAATATCACATACATGTGATTCATAAACTTATTCATAAACTTATATATCTGGGTTATGCCCAAATGTCCACTTTTGAGGACAGGGGGCAGAACACGGGAAGGATACGAAAGGAGTCACAGGGCTGGAGCCATGCCTGGTCCACAGGAAACGAAGCGTCATGACGTGGTCCCTATGTTGGCTTCCCCATTAAACCACCCTTTTGGAGGGCCACGTCGCAGCATCCAGGGTCAGGAAAGGTTCTTCCACCTTACACAGCGAAAAACCCTCCCCCAGACAGTGGAGTGCTTTATCAAAGCCGCACTCAGAATGTATTTGATTAGCATGAAGGATCCATACCGGCGGAGGTGGAGGAGTGAATCGGGTCCTAGAAACCTGGTGGCGTGAAGCAGGCTGCAGTGCCCTGGCTCGCCTCTCCCATCAGGAACACATTAACATGCAGACCTGGCAGGACAGCTCCCCCTCGTCCTTGCAACACACCTCCTGCCTGATTCCTATCCAAAATTCTAATTAATAGGAATCCATATTTTCACACAGCTCTGGCAGTTTGAATATGCAAGTGCCTATTTCAATGCTCTGAAGACCTCAAGCACCCTTTCAGAGCGCGTGGCTCTGTACGAGGGCTCCGGCGTCTGAAATGCAGACGCGCCTCGCTGTCACCATCCTAACAGTGCGGCAGCTGCGCTCCCCAAAGCCAGCAAAGTGGGTCCTGTGTGTGCGCAGAAGACATGCCTCAGCTACCATCCACCATCTGCTCGGCTGGTGGGTGCGCAGCCTCAGCACAGAGAGACAGCTGCCCCTGACAATGGGAGAGACGGCAGCCCTTCCTCAGCTCCTTTAGCAACAAGAAAAAAAAAAATTCTGCAGAAAGAATATGTAAAATTGCTGCAAATTTCAGATGCAACTGCTATTATGCTTCCTCACAGCTAAATGATCACACTCAGTAGGATGAGTTCTGTTTAGCAACTGTAACAATTAGGCACATTTATATAGAATAAGACACTAACAAGGCTAAAAGACTATTGTCCTGGACAAAGAGTTCCTCGCATAGGCTCCACCATAATAAATGATACCTTTAAAAAAAAAAAAGCCTCTTTAAAAATCCTTCTTTTAAGTAAAACGACCATCGCTAATTACTTTGTTGTGAGCACAAATAAAAATTACTTTCTTCAAAAATTCTAACTAAATAAATTACTCCAGTCAAAAAGATGTACTCAATTAATTCTTTATTAAGGGAGTTGTAAAATCTAAGTGGTTGTTCTCGGAGAAGTTAGTGCCAGGAAAACATTTATCACTTAGCTTAGAAAAAGTTATTTACTTAGAAAAAGTTCTAAAAGTCAAAAAAGAAAAAACTCAAGGATTATTTGTACAAGTCTCAGAAGACAAGGACAAATGCACACAAGCATAACTATAAAGAACATTTCATGGCCACAAAAAACTGCGTCACCTGAGAGCTGTTAGAGCAGAATCTCTAGGCCCCACTCCAGACAGACTGATTCAGAATCTGCATTTTATTTTAACAAGATCCCCTGATGATTTGGGGTGCTTAATGGTTCCAGGCCACTGGTTTCCAACAGGTCATGTACAAAACAATCCACTGGGGGCATGGAAAGAAAATATTAACTTGTCTATTGTTGTTAATCTTATCTCATCTGTTTTAGGTCTATTCTTGTATATTTATATCCTATATAATACAGCAATACAATGGTAGCTGTATATAATTTATAAATAAATAAATGCAGAAGTTGGAGATGCATGCTCAGAAAGGTTTAGAAACCCCACTCTGGGTACTAGGAAGGCACTGAGGACTGGGAGGGTCTGATGGACTCTCCATTGATAGACAATCCCAGCAGTGGTGCAGCTGGAAGGGGCAGGAAGTGCTTTCCTCACTCAGGTTCAGGGGACCAGGGAACTGTGTTATCCTACCAGTTTCCTGCCCCACGCCCCACACCATCTTCCACAGGCTGCTTTTGAGTATTCCAAAGGTTCCCAGGTTGAATCTCAACAGCAATTTAAACAGGGGTGAAAAGCGGTGTGTCCGAGACACCAACCAACAGGAATGGAAGCCAGCCCGGCTGGGGCAGGTGTCTGTCTTTTGGCTGTTGGGTTAGGGGAACAACTGGGGATCATAAAATTTAACTCTGTTCTCTCAGATAAAAAATTTTGGCTAACACCTGTCCGTACAATAGCCAATCCACTTTAGAATGTATAAGGCAAATCTGCACTGAATACCTCATCTAACTTTAGCATGTTATGAAACTGATGATGCCATGTTGCATTTGCACAAATATAGTCAACAATACTTATAACTTGTTGCAAAGTGTCACTTAAAATAGTAGCTTTCGTGCAGAGATTTAGCTGATGCAAGATACAATGAAAAGAAATGAGAGCATATAGATGTGTTAATACTTTTTTTTTTATCTGTGCAATAAAACCTTCATGTTTTCCTGTCATGGAAGGTACACCATCTGTACATACACTCACTAAATTTACCAAATTCAGTCCAACTTCATGACATTTATCTTGACGGTTGTTGAAGATGTCTATTTTCCGTGTTCTGTTTGAAAGAGTACTCAAAGTGAGTAACTCTTTGTAGCAAAGAAAATCTGTTATGACCAGAATGAAGTATAAAACCTGCATCAAGTCAGTAGTATCAGTTCACTCATCCCAAGTGATTGAATAATGTATATTTTCTTTGAATTATTGCATGAAGTTGTTCTGATAAGTTGAAGGCTAATTCATGCTGCTGATCAGTTGTGGTTCTCCTTGAAAGAGGCAGCTGTTTGTACTTTGAAACATTATCTGGGTCTAAGCATCCTGTAACTTCAACAATGCGTTCTTTCACGATTTCTAAATCACTAAATGGCTTCCCTTATTTCCCCAGTATGTAAGCTACTTCATAAGTTGCTTCAGTGGCATTATTTCCAGGTCTTATTGCTGCTTGAAAGAATTGTCTTTGCTTTTGCTTTTAATCTTTCCATTTCTGCAGTACAATCTTTTGCACCTCTCCCTCTAATTTAAAATAGTCGTATTCCTTATGAGTGTTATAATGCTGATAAGCATTGAATTTCTTTGATATTTCCATATCACAAAGCAAGCAAATCATCTTATCTTTATCAGAAACAAGATAATATTACAATTCCCAATCCTTATTAAAAAA
The DNA here is from genome assembly GCF_041146395.1 of Eulemur rufifrons. Lineage (NCBI taxonomy): Eukaryota > Metazoa > Chordata > Mammalia > Primates > Lemuridae > Eulemur > Eulemur rufifrons. The sequence continues at coordinate 53,418,283 of NC_090983.1, read as the reverse complement.
TATGTTTTCTTCCTTCAGCATTCTCTTGGTCTTATTTGACATGATGGGCTATTAAGCAAACAGAATTAAAAATACTGTCAAACTGTGCAACTATTCACAAATACCACTTCAAACAGAAACACAGTGCACCATTGTCAAAAGCTAATAACAGACTGGAGTACTTGACCCCCATAAACTCTCACCAACCAGCCTCTTGTGGGAACTTAGAACTAAATCATGAGCCCTTACAGCTTACTAATGTTCTAATTATGCTGGTCAATCTGGGAGGATTATTTAGTTGAAACTTATTTTGTTCTTTGGTATTTTAAATATGTGCATTTTAAAAATACAATAAAAATATAAAATATGAACAAAAATTTATTAACAAAAATACATTGATTTGTTCTGTAAAATCTGGATTCAGTCAAGAGGCTGCACTAAGGACCTAGAAGGCCACAGCCACAGGTTCCCCACCCCTGGACTAGGGGAAGGACTTTTTTCCAACAGGTAAGCAAATATTTCAGTGTTGTAACAACCAGTACAGCCATGCCAGGGAATACACCAGCTTCATGAGGGGCTTAAATAGATGGGTAACATTTGGCTGTTTTATGAAAGTTTTCCCCCATTTTCTCTCTGTCCTTGTGCATGGGACAGCAGGTGCCATAGACAACTAGCGGCTTTGCCCACTGGAGAGGTTACTAAAGAGACTAATTGAACACACAGCCACAAAACCTTTCTTAGAATTGTTATCTGAGCAAAAATAGAACTATCTGAAGAAATCATAATGTACTCTACGGAGTCTTGACTCCCCAGCAAGCATGGAATAAATGTACATTCTTTTCATCCTAATTGTTTTCAGACCACTGACTAGAATTACAGCATGAAAAGGCCGCTGTCACATTCAGTATACATTTTTAATAGACATCTTTAAACATTTAGACAAAATATTATTTTTAAATGGCAATTCTTTAACTGGTAAATATAATTATCTAACTTTATAAAGGAAAAAAAAAAAAACCTGACACTCAAAATATTCTGTCACTGCTTTACCAAAACACCTAAAGTATCTTTTCAGCAAATGAAATGATTCTTTATTTTATGCTTTTAAAAATGCATTAGGGTAATTGCTCTGCGACAAATCACCTTCTCCGCTCCGAGCATGGCCGCCACGTCCCTCACATGTCCATCAATTGTGCACATTGTCATGATATCCTGATGATCACCAGGGGTGAGTCTCCCTAACAGCATGTTTGGAAAAGTATTCAACTGAGCAATCTGCAAAATAATTATATTTCAATGGAGATATTATACTATGAAAAAAATCTATTATATGTCAAGTGCTAAATGAAGCAGCTATAAAACCAAGACACATTTATTGGTGCTTTTAATCAAAGCGAATAACTTTTGCAAGCTGATCATTCCATTGTTTTCTTGCGATTTTAATTTGCTTCCTTTATAACAAAAATATACTTTTCAACTAGCAGCCATCAATTTATTTCTGAATGAACAAAACTCCAGGTTTTTTTCCTTAACATCCTGGTTTACTGTCTCCATATGGTTTGAATCTGTTTTCCCAAAGTCCTAGGGCAAAAATTAAAAAAGAAAAAAGTACAGAAGCTAGTCTCCTTACAAAGGTTGTCCGGAAGGCCACGTGTTCCTTAAGTCCAGAGAGAGACTAAGGGACCCTTAACCCCATCTGCTGGTGGCAGGAGAGTTGAGGAATTTTTGCTCCAATGAATTTTATTAGTTTGTCTGTAAAGTTCAAAGTTCAAGCAGAGGAGGTTCTTGGCGAGCTTTGTATTAAACACAAGCGTGTTCCCTTTCCACATGCCAGCCATCACCACCACCACAGCAGGAGCTCTTAGCTACCTCTCAGAACTAAATTTTAAAATGTACATTTGTATTTCTAGAAAATTCTGCGTATATAAAATCATTCTTTGGAACCTCAAAATATAATATAAAGCTATAGGCCTTCACAGTAGCTTCCACAATGACTTGTCGTTCCTCAGCAAACCTGACTACAAACACTTTGACCTACAGTATTGATGAATCCCTCATGAGAATCATAGCTCACATTTCCTGAAGGCTATGTGCCAGGTCTTGGTTAAAGTGCTGTATGAGCATTCACTCCAATAACACGATAGTCCTGTGAAATAAATCCTGTGATTATCCCAGTTTACAGATGAGGAAACCAAGACTAGAGAGCTTAGGAAACTTGCCCTGTCACCACGCCAGTTTCCCTAGATGTCCCCTGCAGGTGCTCAGCAGATGTTTACCCACAGCAGCAAACATGCTTAGGAAAGTCTTCTTCCACATAAAACCATCTCAAGACCTCGTTCACATCTCAACTGCCCACCAAATCTGCATGCTGGTCAGTCAAAGTCACTTGGATAGGAAAGTCCAACATATAATGAAGTTGTAGGCCGCTGGAGCTCCCAGGGCCTCTGGGCATTCTTTCCTCTAAGACTCAACAAGCCCTAGCCTGCAGGAAAGTTTAGAATCACTTCCTTCCTCCTTCTGCCTTTAATCTTATTTGCAGGAAAAGAATCTACTTGAAATTCCATCCAAACTTCACAGTAGGATTTCTCTTTTAAATACCTGCCTGCCTGTTTTCCAAGCAGGGAGTGTGACTAATCACAACATTGTGATTGGAAGAGCCCATGGAGGGCTCTCAGTGCCTCTGCCTGGCTCTGGGAACACTCTGTGCTCCTTGTGGCTCGAGGCTCGAGTGAATAAGGGCTGCCACCAGGAGGGTGCTCCATCTCCACTTCATCCCCAAACCTGGCACCACAGGCCATAGAGAGGAGAGAGAGAGGGGTCCCGGCCCCGGCCATCCCAGGATCCAGCCACTGACTCTGCTGCCTGGCATACCCTCTCCACCTCCGGCTCCCTCCCTGCAGCCACCCAGCTCTGCCCACTTGTTATGGTTAAACCTGTGCCATCCAAAAGGGACTAATTATTAATATTACAGCCCACATGCCACAGTGCCATAGATATTGGAAAGGAGAGTGGTGACAAGAAGCCTTTCTGGAACAAAGAAAGTCAACCAGATGCTCAGCCTGGAAAGGGAAAGACATCTTGTGAATTGCAGGGGCAGAGTGTATGGGGAGGATGGGGAGAGAAAGTGTGTGATAGAGTCTGTGTGTGTGAGAGAGGAAGCATGTGTGAGCGTGTGTGTGTGTGCACAAACGTGTGCACAGTTTGTGAGCATGTCTGTGCATTTAGTCTGGGGAGAAGGGAATCTTTTGCTGGAGAAATCACAAAAGTTTAGATGAATTTTGTTCTCAGGATCACAAGAGTTGGGTCACTTTATAACTATAATATTGAGCACTGATTATATGGCAGAGCCTGTGCAAGCATTTCACAAGAATCCCAACATACACCCTATGAAATATATACTATTGTCTCCACTTTGCAGATGAGGAGACTGGAATTCAGAGAGGTCAGATCATTTCCTTAATGTCACACAGCTAATAAGCAGTGGAGCTAGGAGTCAACTTGGGCAGTCTGACAACAGAATTGGTGCTCTGTGTTAATACTTCAGTCTGACAACAGAATTGGCCTTCGGTGTTAATATTTCATATTATTTCTAATAGTAAAGATTCTGTGTGCACTAATTACCACCATTTTCACCCTTGGATCCAAATGTTCACACCCATTTTCACAACAGCACGGAGTCTGGACTAGAGGTTCTCAGATGATGGGGAACGAAGAAGGACTCAAGGAACTCGTTAAGATACAAGGGTCTTGGCTATAGCCTAGTGATTCTGGCTCCTCTGGTCTGAGTCAGGTCCTGGGAAGCTGCGTTTTCAACAAGCATTCCAGCTGACTCTGTTGCCCAGATCACAGTGCTGAGATAACTCAGAGGCTTGTGTCCTTCTCAAACACAGGCCTCATCCTGCCTCACCATTTCCCGCACACTCTCACGGGGGTTAGGGATGTGATAGTACAAGACCAAAATACAGCAAAACTTGAAGAGGTTGTTTTTTCCTCTAAGAAACTCATTTTTACCCTAAAATTGAGGAAAAAAAAATAGTCTATTTCATATAATCTCTAAATATGCCAAAAATAAAAAGCAAGCCAGTTTATTTCAAGACACTGTAAGTTCTGTGAGAGCAGGCACAGTGCCTGACACGTACCAGACATGCCATTAAATATGTACGGAATCTTTAGAAATTTTATGAATATCTGTGAAGTATGTGGAGAGTCTATGAATGAATGCAGAATGCGGAATGAAACCAATCTACTCAATTTTTGGCATTTGTCCTAACAAAGAAACTTGAAATCTTTAAAGCAGAGTTTCTCAGTTAGGGTACTACTGATATTTTGGACTTGATAATTCTTTGTTGGTAGAGTGTCCTGTGCATTGTAGGATGTTGCCAGCATCCCTGGGCTCTATTAACTAATTGCCAGTAGCAGCCCTTCCTCCCCAAAGTCATGACAACCTAAAATATCTCCAGACATGGCCAAATGTCCCCCGCATGGTGACGTGTTTTATGGCGACATAAAACCCATTGTTTTAAAGGAAGCAAAAAAATAAAAATAAATTTAAAAAACCCAAAAAGCATTCATTACTTAATTTGCCTTCCAAAATTTCTGATTCCTTTCAGATCATTATCTCTACTAGCATCCCAGCCTCCCCTAAAGGAGTATATTTTTTTTTAATGGCCTCAGAATTTCTAGAAACTTTGCAAAGCTCTTTTCAGGACACTTTTCTAACATGTTTTTGAAAGGAGATTAGAAAATATCATAATCTCAAATTTCAGAACACCAGGAATAGAATAAATATCATAAGAGTTTTTAGAGAGGAAAAACTACAGTACAGGCCGGGCGCGGTGGCTCACGCCTGTAATCCTAGCACTCTGGGAGGCCGAGGCGGGCAGATTGTTTGAGCTCAGGAGTTTGAGACCAGCCTGAGCAAGAGTGAGACCCCATCTCTACTAAAAAAAACAATAGAAAGAAATTAGCTGGACAACTAAAAATATATAGAAAAATTAGCCGGGCATGGTGGCACACGGCTGTAGTCCCAGCTACTCGGAAGGCTGAGGCAGGAGGATCGCTTGAGCCCAGGAGTTTGAGGTTGCTGTGAGCTAGGCTGATGCTACAGCACTCTAGCCTGGGCAACAGAGCGAGACTCTGTAAAAAATAAAACTACAGTACATATAAAAAGAAAGAAATCAGAATGATATAGGATTTCTTCTAGATGCTAGAAGACATAGACAAATATCTTCAAGATTCTGAGGGAAAGAATCCATCTAGAACTGTAGACCCAGCCCAGTATTCAATCAAACAAGAGATTTGAATAAATTTATATTTAGACGTGCAAGTGATCAAAAAATGTACTTCCCATATGCTCTTTCTTAGAGACTCAATCAAGAACGAAGCATGAGACCCAGGAAAGAGGGTATCTAACATGGGAAAAAGGACGAGAGATATTCCCCACACCCAAAGGGCACCCAGTCCCAGTCTGACAGCATGCATTTTGCATAGGCAAAAAGCTTTTTACGCCTCGGACATCAGGTTCTAGGAGCACAGGACAGGGACAGCTACTAGAGTGGCATAATACAGAATGCAGATGTGCTTGACAAAGAGAAGACCCCCAAGAAATTGCACTGCCCTCTGTCTCGTTTGTACCTGAAAGATTTTAATTTGTGGAGGTGACTGAGTGACAACACAGAGAGGCCAATGCCACTGAAAGATTTTTATTACTTACATTTCCCCAGACGAGGGGGCACACCGAACCACACAGGGCCACACAGGGAAGCGCCAAGGCTTGGTCAGGACGCAGAAGCAGGCATGAGGGGCGAGCCTTTATTGGGATTTCTGTAGGAAACGCAGGGCAGGGGAGACAGCCTGGGATTGGCTAGTCTGAATAATGTCAGCAAGCTTTGGGCTGCAGGGGTGGTGTCTAGTTGCCTCGCACCTGGCCCTGGCTGATTTAGCACAGGGGAAATACTGACCGGTGCGTGAGAGCTAGATAAGGAAGAGGTTCAGAACGTGGGCTCTGGATCACAGGGGAGAGGGAAACAACTTTGGCTTAGTTTAGGCCTATAATTAATGGATGCCAAGTAGATAAACATAGAATCTAACAAAGCACAGCTAGAATATCATCACCTATTATACAACATTACCAGGCCTTTTCTTTACTTAGCTAAAGCTAGATATGGCAAGCTGAGAAGGAGAGAGTGAGTGACTAACAGATGCTAAACTTATTCATCTCCTGGAGGTATCTTTAAAAATGTGCTTTGTGAGCTAGGTGTGGTGGTGCCCACCTGTACCCCAGCTCCCCAGGAGGCTGAGGGGGGAGGATGGCTGGAGGCCAGGGTTAAGGCTGCAGTGCCCATGGTTATGCCTGTGAATGGCCACTGAACTCCAGCCTGAGCAACATAGGGAGACTCTGTCTGTTAAAAAAAGAAAAAAGTAAACAAACAAAAAAAAAAATATGCTTGTGCAGTCTACTGATTTCTGTCAATACCAAAAATAATCTTAAAATGTTTGGTGGCATTAACAAATAAAAATCTTTTATAATTAATATTTGCAAAATTTCTTTAAAAAAGCAGATGTACTACTATAATTCATGAGATTCAGAAGCTACTCTGTAGACTGCAAGGAAATGGAAAAATTCAAAGTAAGGTGCTTTTTAGAAATGCGTGGAATTTTATTTCACCAAGAGCATTAGAAATACCCATTTTAGAATCAGAACAAATAATTTTCTCAAACTGGTAATAATTAATGATCCCAAATCACAAATAGGCAATTAGATCCTGCTCTAATTCACAAGTCATATCAGGATGGATTGTGAAATAGAAAATCTAATGATAGTTTAACATGTTTTGGTTTAAAAATGAGTGTCACTCTCCCACTTCCCCGATGATGTTAAATATTTTTTAGGAAAGCATAATATTGTCAAGATTGAGTATCTATGTTGTTGGTGGTCTTAGCAATGCTCAGAGACTTCCACTGAGTCTTATTTCTACTCCAATGTTACTTCCCATTTCTGAAAAGTGGTCCCAAATAAACCAACAAGCATTTATTGGGTGTACAGTGATTGTCTCAAAAGTTATTTGTCTTCTACTTCTGGTCCCTTGGACTTTAGGAAACACAACAGAGCCATAAGATCATAAGATTTGGACCAAGAACATATATGAAATGATGAGAGAAAAATCAAGAATTTAACCAGGTTGAACCAACTAAATTGGGGATCAGGTGGGCTACGATACTAGGACAGAGTTTCACAGAGAAATGAGTGTCAGGCTGGGGCTCAGTGACTTGATGGGTCTTAGGGAATGGAGGACCGAGTTTGTCATTTTCCCAGGTAAGAAAAACGATGCCCAAAGGGAGAAGGACAGGCATGAGCTAACCACCTGGATGAGGGAGCACTGAGTCAGATGAAGCCTTTGGGCTTGCTAAGATAAGTAATAGGGAGCTATAGAGGGATCTAGGTGGGAAGAGTGGCCTGTAAAAAGCAGCACGTGGGGTAGATTGGTACGAGGTATGTGCCATTTGCAGAGAAGGCTCTTAGAAGACTTTAGGCATAAGGCAATGGGCCCCAGGAAAAAGGACAACCGTGGACATATTTTAAAGAGAAAAATAGTCCAATATTCTCAGCCAGGGGACCAAGTACCAGGTGGTGGTTAAGAGCATGGACCATGGGTTTCAGAAGACCTGAGACTCTCTGCCCCACCACTTACAACAGAATGACCTTGGGCGTGTCGATTAGTTCTTTCCTCTGAGAACGGAAAGATGGCACCTGCCTCAAGGGCGGATTGTGAGGATCTAAAGCAGGGTGCATGTTAGCACAGGGTCTGGTGCATATAAGGGTTCAGTAAACGGATAACGATATTTTTGTTATTTAAATTTTTAAAATTATTATTAAGAGAGAAGACTCACTGGTAATGTCCACATTTCTAGCCGGGGAGACTGGGGCACAGCAGACAGAGCTGGGAGAGAAAGGCTCCTTGGAGAAGTGGGCAGGGAGCCCCAGCAAGCCGGGTTCGAGGCACTCAGCTGGCACGAGGCATTCAGGAGGCGATTCCTAGGCAATTAAAACACCACAGGTTAGATCTAGGCACACAGAACTTGGAAATGAAATTTACTCTCAGGAAATAAAATACTAGGGAAATTGTTAAATTTTACTTCTAACCTGTTTCTTGCAAGGCACTGCTAAAAAGAATTCTGTGGAAAGCATATATTTTGTTCAGTGATAGTTTAAAAAAAAAAAAACAGAGAAAGAAATGTTTCTGGAATCTGATCATTAGGTCCAGAAAATGACCATCGTTAGAAAAGACAATTGAATAATTTCTATTTTTCTGGGGGTGTATTTCCATCTCTGGCCTTCTGTAATAAAAGCTTGCAATAGTCAGTTCTCAATTAGCTTTGTTAATGGAAAGGAACAGTGACATAGATAAAGCAAACCACAGATAACCCAAAAAGGATTTACTGCCACTCACAGGTTCCCCTCCACCCCCAGCCTCTCCCCTTCACGACGCCCTCCAATCGGCACCTGCAGACCCCCAACGTGCGGTGTCAGAAGGAGACTGTGGGTCACACAGATAATCTACTCAAGGGTAATGGATTTGACTACAATTTAGCATTGATTAATTATAGTGTCCGATTTTAATTCAGTGCTATTCACCAACTAATTAGATAAGGTTTTTCTATGTTCTATTTTTGGCACAGAAAATTCTAAGCATAGGTACTTTAAAATTAGCAGTGCTGTTGAAATTTACTAATTATTTATCCCCAACCTCACCATGAGTGCTGTGTGAGGGTCAGGAGACCTAGGTTCTTCCCAGTCCTACCTATGGCAGGGACATTGTGACACCAGGTAATTGACTTGACCTCTCCGAGTTGTTTCCGTGTCTATACAGTGGAGGTAGGGCAAGGCAGATGGCTGAGGTCGCTACCATTCCAGGCTAGGCCATAGCTGTGATGCGCATCAAACACGTTTTCCCTGAGACCTGTACTCATGAATGTATGGCAGCGGGTCTCAGCCAGAAGCAATTTTGCTCCTGAGGGCAAATTTGGCAATGTCTGGAGATGTGTTTATTGTCCTGAATAGGGGTGGCAGGTAGGAGTGGTGTGTGATACTGGCATCTAGTAGGTACAGGCCAGGGATGCTGCTAAACATTCTACAGTGCCTGGGACAGTCCTCCACAGCAAAGAATTATAGCATCCAAAATGTTAATAGTGCTGAGATTGAGAAACCCTAATACATAAGAAGATATTTTGACATAGGTCAGTAGTGTAGGAATTGCCCTATTTTGGAAGAGAAATGGAAATTTAAATTATAGGGTAATTGAATATTCAGTCTGAACTTATAACTGAAGCACTAAAAATTCTAGAAATATGAAATTTCCAAAGTGAGGTACCAGATCACGATGTGGAAATTTGAAAGAGAGTTATAAAAGCTGGGAAGCTCTAAAACCTTCAAGAAGGATATAAAAGTGTCAAAAGTGTGGATATCGGGAAAGGAAATAAGAAAGGAATTCTTTGGCAGAGAGCTGCTGCCCCGTGTAACTCCTAATCCCACCCCACAAGGAGAAAAGTTGGACCCATTTTGAATTCTGCTTCTACAGTATCTCCTGGGAGCGATGGGACTCCAAAGTCTCTGCGGAGTGGCAACTCCAGAAAACAAAGGCCGAAAGAGTGCAGCAGCTCGAGGAGTAGTCTACTCAGTTCACCTCCCAGGCCTGAAGCTGGAGGGACCCTGCAGAGGAAGCTCTGAAGAGCCCACCAACATCCCCACAAGAGTAAGATTCACCCTCAAGCATCTGCCAGACCCAGACAGGGCAAAGCTATCTCGCAACCACACCATTCAGGTACGAGCTGTGCTGTACCTTTTCCCTTCTCACCTCCCAGGGCTCTGATCCCAGAGGAGCCTGGAAGTTAGAAAGTGGAAAACAAGAAAGAAAAAGCCACCGTCTTTCCTTCATCGAAGGCAGGTAGCCTGTGAAGAACAGGCTATGGCTGGCGAAGGGAGAGGAGGTCTTACTTTTAAATGTTTATTGGAAGATTGATTACATATTAGACTGGAATTCTAGTTCTAAATCAAGACCGTGTGTTTCGGCTTAAGTTGATAGAAGGATTTTCTACTCCTTAAGTGAGTAGAACATTCCTGAAATCTGTCAGAGTTTTCAACGAACAAAAATCTCCCCACTGAGTAAATTCTAAAGAGCAGTGGAAATCAAAAATAAGTTTCATTCCAATTTCATCTTACCCTTCATTCTTACAAACTTACGTCTTCGTTCTTCTAGAAATGTAGTCAGGATTTCGTATGACCTCTTTGCCTAAAGGGAAAAAAAAAAAAAAAAAAAAAAACCACCTTGCTAGATATTCCCTGTTTAAGTGAGATACAAAAAAAAAAAAAAAAAATCTAACTTTTTGGTTCCTAAGAATTTTTAATCAATTTCATTGAACTTTGTACTCTGAAGGGGAAAAATATCTCACCTTTCTGTCATTAGACTCAAAGCTCTCCAAAATTATAAACTCAGCTGTGAGTACTTCCCACACTTACGAGACTGACTTTAATGATCTCAAATTGTCAAAATTTGAAGTTAATAACATTGTCACGTATTTTGAGAGGATGTTTTTTCAGCTATTGATATACATCAAGCATTTCAACTATTTTGTATAGGATCCCTGATACCCTTAAAAACAATGGAACCCAGAATCTCATCTTATATTTACATGGGCCTGAACTAATTTCTCTGGGGTGACCCCAAACGGACAATAGAGAGGTATGAAATGAGTAGAAATGTCATGCACAGATGGAAAAATGATTTTGTTTTTATTTCATTGACAATCACACATAAGTCTTCACCTAGATATTTTTTGAAATTAAGTGCTATTATTTCTTTTTTAATACTTTTTTATACTTCCCATCATAGAATTACAGTCGAAGAGAAGGAAAACAATAATTGACTTTAGAATATTTCCTGAGGCCCTGAGATCCCCTACCAAAAGTGTGGTCCATGAACCAGCCGCTTCAGCCAGACCTGAGAGCTCATTAGAAATGCAGAATCACAGGTTCCTCCCCAGAACTACTCAATCCCAACCTGCATTTTAGCAAGATTCCTGGGTGATTCTCAAAGATCACTCACTCAAATTTGAGAAGCGATGAAGTAGGCTGTGATTGAAATGGTCTGTGAGGATGCTAGATAATTTAACCCAAGACAATTAAATGGAAATAACGCAGTTAGGATGAATTTATTTAGAGTCAATAAATGAATAAATAAATCCATGGTAGAAACACTCCTTTCATTTCCTTGGCAATGAAAATCACTTTTAATCCAAAGAGAGTGCCAAAGATTTTCATGACATGCCATCTGTACCCATGAGCAATTTATGCAGCAGAAATACAGCAAGGACTCAGCTGGTAACTCCCAAGACTGTGCTGGCCAGCTGTTGTGTAGGACTCACAACTTCCTGATAATCCCAACTGACTGATGATTGTGAACACTTTTGTCTTTTTTTTAAAAAATGAACTCCTAAGCCCATGGGCAAGGTCAGAAAGATAGGAATATATTGTTCCAGTGAATATTTTTCTTTTTTGTGCTATTTGGGAGATAACCTTCAGCAGTAGTTCTTCATCTTTGCTACACATTTTAGAGTCAGCTGGTGAACTTTCAAACATCTCATGCCCAAGCTGTCGACTATACCGATTAAGGCAGAGTCTCCAGGGTTGGAACCCAGCCATCAGTAGTTTTTAAAAGTCTCCAAGTGATTACAGTGTGCAGCCTTCCTATACAAGTCAAAATGGAGGAGTTATTCGACAATCATATGGTGTATTTATCAAAAGAAATAGCTAACATTCATAATGTATGTCCCCAACTAGATTTGGTGGGGGTAGAGTAGGGGTAACTGTGTAGACTGACACAGTAGCACCCTCTCCCCACCCACCACACTCACTTACTCTCATCATCTCTAATTAGACTATGGCAGTGGCCTGCTCACTCATCTCCTGCTTCTAGCCTTGGCCACTTATACTCTATGCCACCCATCTTCTCCCCTCTCCACACGGCACCCCTAACCCAGGACTAAAAAAAAAAAAAAAAAAATCAGCCTATGCCCCTCCCCCACTTAAAACCCACCAAAGGCTCACCGTGGCCTGCCTAATAAGCTCCAAGCCCCTTAACCTGGCAACCCAGGCCTTCCATGGTTTATCCTATGCCAACACCTTCACCTTCACTTCCTGCTCTTCTTACCCCTGGGCTCCAGCAGCTTAGCCAGTAACACCTTCCCATATGCCCGAAGCCACTCCATGCCTCTGGGCCTTTGCCCATGTCTTCTCCTCATTTCTTGAATGGATTCCAGAGTCCTCTCAAGACCCCAGTGCAGGGCTCACTCTTCCAGGAAGCCTTCCCTTTCCCCCATGCAACTCCCTTTGACAGCTGCTCCAGAGAGAAGGGAGTAGCGTGTGAACAAGCACAGTGTTGAGAAGGCATGGCATATTCTGGAAAAGCAGATAAGCTCACTATTACAGATGCAGGTAAGAGAGGCGGGGCAACAGAGATGGGAATCCCCCCTTGTTTCTACTACAAGGCAGGTGCACGCAACCAGGTGATGGCAGGCTCTTGAAATCATGAGAGCTTGGATAAAAAAATGGACCCATGCTGGTGAAGGGGAGAATTTTCTCTGTTAAAACACCAGAAACTACATTCATCATTAAATTTTTAAAAAACTACCTGAAAAAAGATGAATTCTAAACTTTGAATGATGATTAGACTTTATATGACTCTGTCTGTAACAACACTCAGCCTTTGATGGAATCTCAGAACCATGTTGGGTTGCTCTCCATGTTAGCAGTCCAGAAACTTCCTAGCCTGGGTGATTCTCATCAGAACCTGTGGAAGTAGAGAAGAGAGTTATCATAACCATCTGCCACCTAAAATAGTTACAATAAATGGCCCAGCTAGATTGCATTGCTACCAAGACCACATGGAATGTTCCCCATGCTTTCTCTTGTGTGTTGTTAGTCACCATATATATATATATATATATTCATGATTTTTTTTAGTCCCTCTTCCAGTTGGTCCAGTTGAAAGAAAGAAAACAAGTAATGTTTATCATGCACATGTTTATATGCCAATCACTCTGTCTGGAGTATTTTCTGTATATTTTCTTGTTTAGCAGTTACAACAACCTTGTGAAATAAGCATTATCTACTTCTTACAAATGAAGACACTGAAGCTCAGAGAGCTTCAGTTGCCTAAGATCATAGTTAGTAAGATACAAGTAAGTTCCATAAAGCTGCGTCTTTATTGACAAAATAATGATAATAATATAATAAAAGAGAAAAAAAAAAACAAGATACCATTAAACTCCAAAGCATATCCTTAAATGTTGAATATATAGATACATATTGTTCAGAGATGAGACTTTTCTCCTCAACTAAAATCATGTCATTATCAGATTTCTTTCCTAGAAATCGCCTTTTACCTAAAAAATGTGAACTTGCATATCAGCTTCAGAAGAGTGTGCTTGGGTCAGACCACAACATTTCAATAAAACCCCTCCTCAAGATCCAAGCACAGGTTTCAACGTACAGCTTTTGCTAAAGCAGACATCTCTTACCTCTTAGATACACTTTGAAAAATGGAGGAAAACCTCATTCGGATCTAGTTTTAAAAAAAGGAATCACCACTAAAAAATAAAAGTGTGCCTCAACTTGCAGTTTCAATGCTGACGTGGCCTGTTTGTGGTGATGACTCTACGATGTGCATGAATCCATTAGTGTCTTCTGGATACGATATAGTATCACATTCATCACATTGAGTTTAGCAGCTGAAAACTCCAGATACACTAAGGCTGTCTGGCTAAAGAACAGTGGTCTTACAGGATTAAAGTAAGAATCACACTCTAGAGCAAACCAGCAATAAACTCACATAAAAAATAATCTCTTGACAGTAAAAATCATGCCCCAGGTTTAAAAGAAGATCAGTTAAGGAGCTACTAGTCCCTAATCTGAGGCCCATATTTGTTCAGTGAGGTTCACAGTTATTTGTTTTCATGCTGGTTTTAAGGAAAGTAAACAAATATAATATAAAATAAAGTAAAATAAAATAAAATAAGATGTTCCTGAATAACCCATGATAACCAAGGAGACCATAACACTTCCATGTTGCATTAAAGAGGCTTTTTCCAAGGTCAATGTGAGCTTTCCTATATAGATTGTGTTTATATATAAGATATAAGCACTTTTTAAACTGTCTGAAAATACTGGTAATCTGAAAACTATGACTTGCTTAAAATCATACACTCTGTGATATCTTTTCAATAGTCCCTGTGATCTTCTAATATGGGGAAGTGGTTTTTACCAAGCTAACCACCAGCCTTGAAATACCTAATGATCCCCTGAGACTGGAGGGAATCATTCCAAATTGCTCTAAATTGAACTTCCCATGGTAAGAACAAAGGGTGACACTTAACTCAAGGCCAGCAGCCATGGACCTTGGGGGGTCCAATTTTCCACTCAGGATTCCAGTCTTGGGAACTTCAGGATTTTAAAATACAGTGTCTCAATCTGGCATGCAGAGTGAACTTGCCCGTTTACCCAGAGAAAGAGCCTGTGTGGTGGCTTTTTTATTTCCCTGAGGTTCCCCTTTGCTGGGAGCTGGAGGCCTCCAGGCTAGAGGTGGAGCTAACTGGGGAAACAGTGAAGTCACTGCCCTGTGTCATCAGTTACCCAGATTCCCCCTGGATGTCAAAGTGTTCTCCATAAAGATACCCTGCCTCGTTCTCAGAATGCATGTCAGCACTCTATCCCAGACCTATTACAGCAAATCATGAATGATAGAGCAAATCGACTCCCCTCTGGGAAGAAACACACTTTATTAGGAAATTTTTTGGTTGCAAAAAATAGAACTCCATTTGAGCTAGCTTAAGCAAAGATGGATTACAAGAATTCTGGGAGTATCATAAGGAATTCAAGATCAGTTAAACAGCCAAGCTTCAGAAGGGGCGAGAAGCAGGAGGTGGCACATTGTAGGGAGCCCTGCAAGTGTGTCTTCTCTCCAGTTCATCACTGGCTTCACGCTTCTCCATTTCCCAACCCTCAAGGTGGAAAGTGGCTGTCACCAGCATGTCCTCACTGGTGTCTTTCCACTCCAGACGGCATCCCAAAGGGCCTGCGTGCATTTGCCCCTAATTCCACTTCCCCAAAGAAGGAATATGATGGACTCAGCTTGGATAAGGTGCCTGCCGCTCACCCAGTGAATAGAGGGAAGGGCATTCGTTCAAACACCACTGCCCACACTGAAACAAGGGGCTGGAGGAAGACGAAGGAGGGATAGGGTGGGCAGACTTAGCAGATAAAAATACAGGAGGCCCAGTCAAATTCAAATTTCACACAAATGGCAAATAATTTTTTAGTATTAGTATGTCCTATGCCGTTCACTAGGGTACCTTGAGATATTAATAAATATTCCAGGCCGGGCACAATGGCTGACGCCTGTAATCCTAGCACTCTGGGAGGCTGAGGCGGGAGGATCGCTCAAGGTCAGGAGAGACCAACCTGAGCAAGAGTGAGACCCTGTCTCTACTCAAAATAGAAAGAAATTATCTGGACAACTAAAAATATATAGAGAAAAAATTAGCCAAGCATAGTGGTGCATGCCTGTAGTCCCAGCTACTTGAGAGGCTGAGGAAGAAGGATTGCTTGAGCCTGGGAGTTTGAGGTTGCTGTGAGCTAGGCTGACGCCACGGCACTGTAGCCCAGGCAACAGAGTGAGACTCTGTTTCTAAATAAATAAATATTCCATAGATTTAAAAAGTTTAAGCCGGGTGCAGTGGCATGTGCCTGCATTCCCAGCTACTTGAGAAGCTGAGAAGGGAGGATCTCTTGAGCCTAGGAGTTCGAAGCTACAGTGAGCTATGATATGCCTGTGAATAGCCACTGCACCCCAACCTGGCCAATGTAGTGAGACCCCATCTCTAAACAATAAAATAAAAAATTTTTAAAGGTTTGGAAAACACTGGGTAACAGCCATCCATTCATTGAATATTAGAATTAGTGCCTACTATGAGCCAGCCACAAAATTCAACAAAGGATTTCTCAGAACTGTTAATATACCAATCAATGTGCACTGTGACTTTCCAAGGGCAGAAATGACTCTCCATGTCAAACTTGTCTGACAATGGAAAAATCACCAAATTCCTAGTGTTGCTCAGAACCTGCTCTAGAAAATGCTGACATAAGGCAAATAATAATAATAATAAATACATATATATATATAAATATATGGAGAGAGAGACAGCTTAGCAACCAGCTCGCAACAATTCTGGCAGTAGCCCAATGGAAATGCACATTCAGGGAGTTCTTAGCACGTGCATTATTGACAAAACACACTCCAAGCCCTCCGGCCTGCATCTGCAAGTCCCGGACCTGGTCACTTTCCCTTTGCATACAGATTATTATACAATGAACTTTAACCCTAGATTGTACAGAAATTGTTTTATTATTTTATTGAGGCCATTTGCAGCCCCCTTTTCATAGGGCTTCTAGAACCTTTCTGGAACCTGTATCCCCTACCAAAATCACTACTCTATTTGCATATTACATTCTGATCCAGAAAGGAAGTTTTGACTGTGGCCAGTGACACTGCCTATAAGAAATGGCAACGAATCGTGCCAGCAGCATGAGTAGCCAAAGACTTAAGTGCTTCCCAATCACAAAACTCAGCTTCTTGAAACTGCCCTGTCTCTACAGTACCTTTGCCCTTACCCTGAAGTGCTTCCCTTGTCTCTTCTTTGGGGTCTTGGCTTTCCCCGCCGTACACTCTCACTCGGAATTATCGTCCGTCCCTTTAATCTGCTAGTTTATCTTTTCCACGACAGCTCCTTCTGGGGGCTCTAAAATGCCTCCGAAGACGTATAATCCAGTTTGAAACAAATCTCCATGTGCACCCTCTTGAATTTGGATGTACCAGTTCTCAAAATGTGTGTGTGTCATGAGGCAAGTATGAAAAAAAATCAAAGCTTGAAATTTGCTCCAAGTTGCAAGATTCCCAAGGATTAAATATTAGTGATTTAAATGTAGTTAATTGAAAATTTGAATAGTGACTGGATATTTGATGATTTTTTTTAAAATTACTATTAACGTTTTTACCTTTGTTAATGGTTTCGTGGTTATGTTAAAAAATGAAAAGAGTAGATAAAGAAAGAAAAGAAAAAACAAGTGTGGGGGAGCCCTTCAGTTCTATGAAAAGTTATGATGCCCAGAGTTTGCTTCAAATTCATGCAGGAGGGTAAGAGAATAGATGGGAGTACGGATGGAGTAGGATTGGCTGAGGGTTAATGGCTGTTCGAGTTGAATGACGGGTACATGTTGTTTGGGCACTGTCCATTATATTCTTCTGTTTATTTTTGTGTGTATTGCAATATGCTTCTCTGAGGTACAGAATAAAACCAAAGTGCTTTTTCAGCTCTTACGCACCACTCAACACAACACTTCTGACAACGGATGCGGTGCTCCCTACACACAACAAAGCAATTCTGCAGAAGATACCGGCTGGGTGTCCTGTTATTCAATTTAATTCTGACGCTATCTCCCTGGAGATGGCGTCAGATCCCACAGGTTAAGGTCTCAGTCCCATAAAACTGCCCCAGACTTCAGATGCCAATTACACGTAGTAGGTTGTGACCTGTGCTTCTGACCAATGAGCTTGGCTTTTCCATGATCCCCTCCTCGGGTTCAATTAATTTGCTAAAGTGGCTCACAGAACTCAGAGAAACGCTTTACTTACATTTACTCATGATTATAAAGGATATTACAAAGGATACAGATGAACAGCCAGATGAAGAGATGCACAGGGCAAGGTACGGAGTAAGGGGCATGAAGCTTCCAGGTCCTCTCCTGGCATGTCCCCCTCACAGCACCTCCGCCTGTGCGGCAAGCCTGGAGTTCACCAAACCCTGTCCTTTTGAGTTTTTATGGAGGTTTTGTTAACATAGGCATAATTGATTATATCAGTGGCCATTGGTGATCAATTCAACCTTCAGCCCCTCTCAACTCCCTGAAGGGAGGGGCTGAAAGTTCCAACCCTCTAACTACGTGGTTGGTTCCCCCGGCAGTAGCCCCCATCCCAAGGCTACCCAGGAGCCCACCAAGAGTTGCCTCATTGGAACAAAAGATGCTCCTATCTCCCAGGAAATGCCGAGGAATTTAAGAGCTCTGCGTTAGACACTCCTGTCACTCATAAAATGACAAAGGAAAGGTCTTAGGAGAACTTTGGTTTAGGGAATAAAAAACTAAATGTCAGAACAAAAGATTCTCCTAATGCCCCTATCTACATGGGTTTTAGGAGTTCTGTGCCAAGCACTGTAGGGCAGAGACCAAACATACGTTTTATATTGTATCACAGCTCCATGACAAAACGTTTAAAGTAAATTAATGAATGGGGTTAATTGATCAGAACTTGGGGTACAGAATGGGAGTTATGGGACAACAGCTCTGCCATGGTCCAAGAATGAAATCCTAGCGATCAAGCCGAAAGCAAGCTTGAGAGGTTATCGTATTCCCCATTGTCCTAGGCGGTACCCTGCAGGGCGCTCATTTACATATTTCTGCTCTGGTGAGAGCCCCTGTGCTCAGACCCCACACTAGCTGGACATAGATGTTCACCCCTGTGTTAGGGAATGTGCACCAGGTCTTGGGTTTTGCCTGTGCAGCCACTCAAGGGGTAGACATCCAGAACTGAGTCTTTCTCCATCACTGTCTGCGGAAACCTTTGTTCCCCTCCGCTGGACGTGGCAAATGCCGGCTGTCGCTCTGCGGCTGAGCTTTCTGTCACCATCACACGAGCTTTCTAGGTTGCTGCTCTCTCAGCTGCAATCTCAGTTCTTTCATGCTGGGGTGACTAGAGGTGCCCTTCAAACCTTTTGGCAAGATGATGCCTTTCTGAGAAGAGCACAAACTGGAAGCGGTGCCATCCCTCAGACATCAAAGGCACAGGGACCGGCCCTGTGGGACAGTTTTAAACATCCCACAGCAGCAGACACCCACGAGCGCTGAGGTCCAACATCGTGTGCTCTACCAAAACACAAGTTTTGAAGGTAATTCTGGGTCGTGAGTAAGTCTAATTCATTCGCTGTTTGTAAGGTAGGTGTTTGGGAGACGTATTAACATTTAACGGAAAGAGATTACTTCCTGTATCAGTCCAGGTTCTTGATTTTAAACCGCGGGCACCGATTCTGGCTGATTTAAGGAAAGTAAGAATCTACCGGAAGGATGTCTTGGTAGCTCACGGAGTGTCCAGGAAAGTTGAAGAACCAAACTCACAAAACAGGCAGGAACAGAGAAGCAAAGTTTCCTGATACATGGTTAAAATCCGCTGCCCCTGCTCCTAAACACCAAAACCTCCACCACTGTTGCAGACACTGGTCCTAGACGCTGTCACGGTCCCTGCCTCTTCACATCACTCGCTTCTGACTCAAGTCCAAGTCGGAGGCATCTGGCAGGCTGAGCTGAGGATATGCCCATGCCCCACCTTCAAAGTAGGATGGGAAAAGGACTATCAGGCCATCTCTACCTCCATGCTGGCACCTATGGTGGGGGGAGGTGTCTCCCAGTGAAGCACCCATTTCACTTATGTTCTCCTATGACTCTGGGCAGCTGAACCTCCATACTAATGCAGAAGACGTCACCCTGGGGGCTCTGGCCAAGAACAGCTGCTGCATGGAGGTGAAGCCTCCTTTTTAGGGCAAAACTAGGGAGAGAGAACAAGAAGACTGCTCAGTGTTGTGCTTCGAACACTCAAAGGGGCTGCCCGTCTATAGCTATGACTTGTTTCCACTTCACCTCACTCCTAACATTTGTACTCAGTGTTTACTACACACTCTTTTTTTTTTTTTTTTTTTTTTTTTTGAGATAGAGTCTCACTCTGTTGCCCGGGCTAGAGTGCTGTGGTGTCAGCCCAGCTCACAGTAACCTCAAACTCCTGGGCTCAAGCAATCCTCCTGCCTCAGCCTCCCGAGTAGCTGGGACTACAGGCATGCGCCACCATGCCCAGCTCATTTTTCTATATATATTTTTAGCTGTCCATATGATTTCTTTCTATTTTTAGTAGAGATGGGGTCTCGCTCTTGCTCAGGCTGGTCTCGAACTCCTGAGCTCAAACAATCCTCCCGCCTCGGCCTCCCAGAGTGCTAGGATTACAGGCGTGAGTCACCGCGCCCAGCCAACACACTCATTTTTAATTTAAAAAACCTCATTGATAAGAAAATGATGAATGAGGAGAGCAAAGGGACCATGATGACAACCTGCCCTTTGCAGCCCTTTTCCAAAATAAATGAATAAAAGATATCTGTTGACTCTGAAAAATAGCCCCAGAGCCCCAGTCCACTGACATGTGCCTTTCCTGATTTGGAAGAAGGATCCCTGCCACTCCCCAGCACGGTCAAAGCACACAGTGGCACCCCAGGCTCAAGGCCACACACATTTTTATTCTCCTCGGTCATCCTTGCTGCTGTTCCCGTGGACACCATACTCACACACAGCCCGAACACAGTTATTGTAATGAGCCATGCTTATTTTGCAAGGTTGCCAAGTTAAACCGAGTCTGAACTCTTCATCTGTAATATGGTACGATTCACAGATGGAGTAAGCCATGACTAGCATCTTGGACTATTTCAGAATTAAATCTGCAGGTTTGGAATATTGAAGCAAACCTAACCGTCTGCTTCCAGACACCTTCTTCACTCATATCAATGATCAATGCCTTCTGTGTCTGCATTTATGACTCTGCCTGACGTGTGTAATTTGCCGTGTAGTATTTTGCCATACCGCAGCTCAAGGCTGTGATGGGGTCCTCTCACTTCCCACGATCGAGGGCGCCTGTTTTCCCCTTTGCCAACGAGGAGAGCAGTTCGAAATCCTGCTGAATCCACAGTTCCTCTTAAAGACTGAGCTGGAAGTTATAGCCATTTATTTTTCCAACCTATGCTTTCCGGGGATAAGTCAGGTACCTAACAATGTAAAACAATATCCAAATGGACCCAGGCCTGCACTGATGTGACACAAAACACCTGATCATACCTGAACACTAGGAAGCTATCAAGCACTGCCAGGGTCATGTCAAAAGGACTCAGGAGCTAACTTGAATAGGCTCCCGCTGATCAAAGTTGACACAACTTGAGTATTAGAAAAGATAATAATAGCAAGAGATTGAAATTATTTAAATCTATGAGTTATAATGACAGTTAAAAAAATGATCTCAATAGCTTATTGATCACATTTGGGGGATGCTGGGGAACCAACTCACTATTTTGAAAACTGATAAACAAAAGGAAAGAATTGAGCATTTATGCCTCTTCCCATATAAACTGCACCACTGGATGATCAAACAGTCCATGAAGGAAAATTTCTCTTTATAGAAGTCTTCTATCCTTAAAAATAAAGGATATGTGAAAGAATAATAAAATGATCCCTTGGCTACTTCTGGTAGAAAAATGAATCCAGACAGTGATCTCTGGTGGCTACTCAGATCACAGAAAGATAGTCACACATCGTGTGCCCCCTGATGCTGAAGCCACCACTATCTAAGAGGTAGTCTTGCCAAAAAATATTAATGATAATAAATAACATGAATTTAATCACATTTGCTCCAATTATCAACTTATAGGAAATAAACAGGTCAGCAGACCACATTAAATGACACCTTAAAGATGCAATCAGTAAAATCCAGACTTTGGGAAATACTACAGGACAAATAACTGTGTTTCTTCAACAATAATAACAACAAATTGTGCAGGAAAAAAGAAATGGAGAGGGACCTACAGCTCAAACTTGCACTTCTGCATTTACCATCCAACTGGAAGAGAAGTACTAAGAGCCACCCCAGGGGACCACCCGGGCGTCAGACACACCCACCTCCACCTCCATGTGTCCCAGCATCTGTGTGAATGTCTCCAGAAGATCAGGGCCAATTATCCCTGCCAGGATAATGACTCCACCCCTGGCCTGCTGGCCCCTTGCCACAGGGAGCTGCAACCACTCAGGCAGCCGTTACACTTTGCAATTCAATGGGACTCTGTCAGTGTCCCAAGAGAAAGGTTCCCCATTTGGATACCTGAAATTCCAAACTGACAGAGCCCAGAGTTGCAAGTACAAGAAGCACAAATTCCCCAAGTGGGTAACTGGAAGTAAGACCACCGCTGTTTCCTCCCCTTGGTTTCCAAATCCATGCATTCCTGCCACTGGAACAAGGCACCATATCAAATGTACTACAGCCGCAAGGGTGATGCCCTGTTCTCACAAAGTATCGCCTCAAAGCTGGCACTTCAGCTGTGTCTTTTAAAGGCCATTCTGAAGGTCTGCTAGGCCAGCAGCTTCTGGGGGGTGCAGTACAAGATACAACCAGTGGACAGCATGGTCGTGGGCCTGTTCCCACACTTCCTTCTCTATAGAGTGGATCCCCAGGCCCGACGCTGCAGGCCCTCAGATGGTGCTGCTGAATGAGACCCTACAGACAAGAAAGACAAACTCATGCTGGATTGTGAATTGCTGTCTCACCTAAGAGGCAAGGGACCTAATGTAGTCAGGTTGCTACCAAGTGTCTGGCTGGACTCTTCACGTCACACAGTCCTTGATGAATGCCACTTCAGGGATTCAGCATTGTTTTCACTTGCTGGCAGGTTGACATCCACAGTGGCAGGAGCTAGACCAGCCTTGGTAAGCAGGAGTCTATCTTGTTAGGCCTATGCGTAGCCTCCTTTTCTGCCACCACAGTTGCTGCACTCATGAGCCCATCATGCCAGGCATGGGTGTGACTGATGACAGCTGCTGGGTGACATCAATGAGCTGAGTAATTTTGTCTACTTGGTTGATTAGTGCCACTTTTATGACAGATGCTTTCTGGTGGATTAAACTTACAATACAATAACTTTCCCATTTTGACTATTCCTGTGTGTTCACTGACATCCTCTACACCAGTCCTCTTTGTCCCTGATCTTCCAACCAGCCAGCCAAGCCATTTGCCACTGCCCACAAATCCTTGAGTCACTTCTCTTTCCCCAGTGGATATTAGGGGAATCTCCCAAACCTCTGCCCACTGGGAGGGTTTTGCCTCATCAATGTCTTCCAAGGCCACCCTTGACCAGGGTTGTAGAGCAATTGCCTTCCATTTTCGGTTTTCACCTGCATACAGAAGCAACCCATCTGTGAATCAAACTGAGGGTTTATCCTCCTCAAACAACTGATCTAAAGGAACCATCTAGCCATAGGTGTGAGCTGAGGGAGAGTCACTGATACACTAGTGGCGTTGACATGGGGCTCGGGCTACCCATTCACTCAGCTTACTTATGTCCTCTGACCCTGCTCATGTTTGCTCCCAAATATTCTACTTCCATTTTATAAAGGATTGTTATTGTCCAAACTTATGGCTCAGTGAATCTGATAGAACCTAGTTCACGATGGCTGCGTGACCACTGGTGTTTATGTTCAGACACTGCATCTCTGTCGGAGTCCAGCAGCACCCAGAGCTGTTTCTCCAAAAGGCTTATTGTTCTCTGATGGAGCTACAATTCTAGAGGTTAGCATGGCAACTCTTTCACTGGGGCTTGCCAGACACTCCAAACAGCATCCTCTCTCACCACTGACACAGCTAAAACCACAGGGACCACTGCCTACCAGAGCCATTTACTTGGGTAGCTGTGCACTGGGGAAAGGAAATATACAAATATTTCAAGCATTATTGTTGTACCTTATATAACTGAAATAAACATATTTGATAGTTTGCACAATACTCACATTGGGTCTTTGGCCTGTAGGGTGAGAGCTATTGTGGTAGGCAAGACCAGGTGGAAGTTTCTGAAACTACCTCCTCTCCCCACACCCACTGCAGTCAAGATAATAAATAAAAAACAACATATTGTGGGGGGCATATTGAACCTTCACCACACACCAAATCCTCCAGCACCTTGATCTTGGACTTCCCAGCCTCCAGAACCATGAGAAATTAATGTTTGTTGTTTAAGCCACCAAGTCTATGGTATTTTTGTTACAGCAGCCCTGATTGGCTAAGACAGTTCTCTACAACTGAGGCATCTCCTAAGGGGCTGAGAGCTAAGGCCACCTGCCACAGCACTCCCAGCAGCCAGGGCAACAAGTCCCTCATTGAAAGGGAATCTGGGGCATAAGGGGATGCATCACACTGTCCTCCACACTTCTCTTTCCTTAACCCTGTTTGGATATCCCTCTATTGTGAGTATGCATGCAGGCTTTATTGTTTATATTTTAAATATTTATTCCTTCAAGGCACATAAACTCATTTACAAATATGCTTAAGAAGTCTCATCACAAAAATGTCACTTTTTCCAGCAATTTACTTTTCATTACTGTTTAAAAATAAACAACATTTTAAAGGGAATTGGACATATGTATAATGAGTGCACATAGACATTTATTACGGTGCCATAATGCTGGGTACACTAGCGCTCAGCTAATATATGGGGACAGCTTTTCTCTTTGGGTGTTTTTCTTAGCTCTTCTAGGATCCCTTCTCATTTCAGAACACCAACATTCTTCCATTTTAAAATCACCCAGAAAGAGCTGCTTTGGAGGATGTGGCAATGTCATCCTGACTTGACAGCTTCAGGGCACTAACAATGTGCTTTTAATATCAAGCAACCACTGGATTCAACAGATGTGCAAAGCTTGCTCTCTAACGGAGACTTTTAAGATACCTGCAGTGAATGACAAGTCAGCCACCCAATCTGTCAGAAGCCCAACCTCATGAGCTGACAGCAAAGCATTTCCCTCAAGAATACATTCTCCACTTACCTGGCAAAATGCAGCTTCCTCTGAGTGGAGGAGGAACAAGGCAACTGGCAGGATGTAGCTATTCTAGACACATCAGAAGCCTAACTATGTCCCAAAGAGGAGAGAAGGTTGAATTTGGGCAGGTATCCACTTCTGATTCAGTCATCTATGGCCCTGGAGGACACACACGCTCTGTGGAGCATCCACATGGCTGACTTAGACCCTGGAGGGACTCCCAGGATGAGCAATGCTGCTCTCAGGGAAGATGAGTGTCCACTTACTTGAGGCGATTATTACTTACAAGCAATTGGTTCAGTGCAAGTCACTGTCTTGATGCATCTTGGCTTCAGGACCCTTCCCTTCCCCCAACCCACTTGTCTGCGTAGGATTGTCTCATGCGGATCACATTGCTTATTCGTATAATTTCTCACACCTGCTTTGACCAGGTAAGTATGCCAACCATCATGTATTCAAACTTCCTTCTTATAAAATTCTAACCTCCTAGTCTTCTCGGAGCACTTGATTATTTCTTGCTAACTGTAGCATAAGGGAAACTACCGTGCCAAATTTTCCCATGTTTTCTACTCTTGTGCTCCCTATCCTTCTCCTTGAGGACTTCATAAATAATTGTCAATTTCCTTTTCTCTAAAATGAGAGTACTGGGTTAAAATTATTCCTAAAATTCCTTTTCACTCCAAAGTTCTATGATGCTATAATTTTTAATCATTCTTTCACTCCAGTAATCTCACTATCCAAAGCTGCAACTTTCTTATTTCACTGAATCCTTTATAATTAGGATTATAGCATACTTCTATAATTCAAGCATAATATTTATAATAGGAGTCATTTTGCAGATACAATGTAAAAGGTATAAATATGTGATTAGAAGATTGTAGGGTAATGGGGTAAAATCTGATGATTTTAATGTATCATACAGTATTATACAATATTGCTACACAATATACTGTATATTTTATGAGTTCTTGACAGCATTTTTAAAATTTTCTGACACTGCTTTTCAGATTGTTTAAAATGTTCATTAACTCTCTACTATTTCAGAATCCTCTTTCCTACGTGCAATTTGTGCCCTCAAATTAGACTATTTTTAATCCTATTTTTACCCAAATGATGTGTTTCTGTAACATGTTAATAGGTGCTCCACACAAAAGGATTTTATAATCAAATAAATGTTGGGAAATGCTGGGTTAAATTCAATTAAACAAGTTTTTACTGCAGGACTTCTCAGAGCTTTTAATGTACTAATATATACTTTGAAGGGAACCCCTTTTCAACCCCTTTTTCACTCAGACACCTATTTAACAGCTTTGAAGTAGTAGTCAACAAAACGTAGTTTAGAAAAGGCTGGCCTGGTCTTCCTTAATACATACCTTGTGCTCCAATCTAGACCCATAATAAAACTAATAAAGGAGGAAAAGGGGATATATATCTGAGATTTTTCTGTTTGCCTTTCTTTGCTTGATTTCTGAGATGGCTGATTCTCATCCTGACGGTGCCTGGCGGGGGGTGGGGGGAGGCTCTTTTCTTCCTACCACTGTGACTATCTAGGGAAAGAGGGAGGGATGTGGGGAAGAGGGAGGAAGTAAATATGAGAAAATGCTTTAACAAGTTCCTTTGATGTTAAAAATGATGTGGAACACTAGGCTGGTAGCATAAGTAAATACTTTTTACTTAAGGAAGTATTTATGAGTCTTTTTCCCCTCTTAGGGCTAAGCTTATTAGTGAAAATGATCATAAAATGATTTTAAAGACTACTAAGTGGATTTGGAACAGTTGATGGATATTCTTCTTAAAAAAAAAAACCGGGATATTCTCCAAGTTTTTATAAGACGTAATTTAATTAAGCTTTCCTTTCATGTGCTTTTTCTTTCAGCATTTACACAGGGCACACATACAGTCTTACGGCCTCAAAAGAGCTAACACTCAGTTCTTCTCATTCCACACCTCTTCGGAAATTCCAGAGGCAGCTTAGCTTGCTTTGATAAAAGGTAAGATAGTTCTCCAGGCTCCCAACATCTAGATTTTTCTTCACAGTTAGCGGTCATGTGTTCATTGATTCAACACAGAAAAACAGAAGACCGGAAAACAGTTCCTGCTCTCACAGAGCTTAGAGTCTAGTTGATACCCTCCCACCCCTAGACCAACCAGGGGTGGAGGGTATAGGGAAGGAGAACAGTCTGTGTTACTGAGTGAGAGAGAGTTACCAAGAGGGCTTCTGGGAGGAGGTGGTACCTGGGCTGAATCTTACAGTACTTGTTGGGTAGACAAAGTAAGACAAATGCATCACAAGAAGGGGTGCAGCCCGAGAAATCTCCCAGAAGCATGGCAGTCTGGTGCTATTTGGGAACAGCCAGTTGTTCCGTGGCTGAGGCATAGAGCAGGGCAGAGCTGGTGAGAGCAGCAGGTGGGGCCCCAGCAGGCAGGGACTCAATTTTACCCTAAAAACAATAGGGAGGCATTCAAGGATGTGCAGCTGGGAAAGACAAGTATGTTTTGCATTCGGAACAGTCAATGCGGAGGACAGATGTGAGGGCACCACGTAGAGGTAGGGAGGGCACAGGGAACCAGGATGGGGATGGCGAGGCAGGGAGACAGAGAAATACCAAGGAGGCAAAGTAGGTAGAACCCGTTCTCTGTTTTGATATGCATGTGGAGGGAGGTCTGAGGTTTCTAGCTTGGCTGACCGAGAAGATACAGGAGGAATAGGCAGTGTTGTCGGGGAAGGAGGGAGGGAAGAGATAAAAGAAACTCACTTCTGTAGTTTTGAGTGCAAGGGCCTGGGGAGTCATCCAGATGGAAGTGACAAGGGAGGACTGGACGTGTGGAGCTGATACCTGAGAGCTCTGGGCCGAAAATAGTGATTCTAGAACCATTGTGCAGAAGGGTGGCCGGCGGAGGGAGAGACAGTGCTGCACTCCTGAGCCATTCCTCTGTCACCGGCATGATTTTCTTTCATATCACTTGCTACTTATTCCATTCTATAACCAATACTTGTCTTCAAATCATCATCTCCTATTTTGCTTAATGCAATTTATTTTATAAGGAAACTTTATATTATTACTATAAATTTTAAAACATCATTTTTCATAAATGGAAAGTAAATATAAAAATAAATACATAACAGTTATGCAATAATATAACCTCCCTTATATATAACACACAATTTGGCCAAATTATAAGAAGAAATTGACAAACCCACAATCATAGTGAGAGATCTTAGCATTTTTCAATAAATCAATAAATCAAACAACTTTAAAAGAAGTAAAGGTATAGATTTAAACGCCACTCATTGTTTTTTAAGTAAATATATGTCATTTTTCAAATTGTCACATACTAAGCCACAAAGCAAATCTCAGCGTGTACCTAAGATTCTCTACCCTATTGACCATATATTCTGATTATAAGGTAATAGAGTTAGAAATGAATAACCAAAAGTAATCCTCCAAATATGTAGAAATTTTTTAAATTTCAAAATAATTCAAAGATGATATCATCATGGAAATTATAACTAGAGCTGAAAGTCAATGTATGAAAGTGTATGGGATAATGCTAAAGCAGTATCTAGAGAGAAATATGTACTATCAAATGAATATATTAGAAAAAAGAAAGATTAAAATTTACTGAGCTAAGAATCCAATCAAGAAGTTAGAAGGAAAAAAAAACAAACAAAAAGCCAAAAAATCCTCAACTCAGAGAAAGTAGGAAAAAATACTAAAACATAACAGCAAAAATTAATGAAATAGAAAACAAAGAAATCACAAGCTTTATAATTCAAAGACTAATAAAATAGACAATTTTTTGCAAGACGAATAAGAAAAGAATTCTGCCTCAAATAAAAATATTAGAAATAGAAAAAAAAAGGATGTCCTTTTATAGAGGATGTCCTCTACATACAGAGATTTGAAAACAAGAACTTTATACCAATAACCTTGAAAAATTAGATAAAATGGATAATTTCCCCCAAAAAATGACATAAAATGGACTATAAAAGAAGGAAAAACATGAATATACCTAAAACAGTTACACAATTTTAATTAATAGTTTAAACATACATACAGACACATACATAAATATCATTCCTATACATCACCAGTAATCATACAAAGTACATTTTTAAAAGATATATTACAATAGCAACAAAGAATTTAGGATGTTTAGGAATAAATCTAACAAAAGCTGTACAAGGGAGAGTTATAAAACTTTAACAAAGGATGGAATGAAAAGCTATATAACATATATTGGGCTCATGAGAAAGAAGATTCAGTGTGTAAGGATGGTGATTCTCCTCAAATCATTCTATAAATTCTACATACTTCTAACAAAAATCCTAAAAGAACACTTCACATAACTTGACAAGGTGATCTTGAAATTCAGGCAGAAGAGTAAGGAAAAAAGAGTAGCCAAGAAACTTTTAAATAATAAGGGTAGACTCACCCCTACAAGAAAGATTATTATAAAACTACATTTAAATCAGTGCAGATAAAGACAAACTAAAAGAAAGAAAGCCTAGAGACAGACCCACATATGACAAAGAACTTGGTCCAGTCCCAAGGTGGCACTGCAAGTCGGTAGGAGCAGGAAGGACTAGTCAATAAACGATGCTGGGACAGTGAGCTATAAAACTCGATTCCTGCCTCGTGCCATAGATGGCATTTAGGTAAAAAACAAAACTGGAAATTTTAGATGAGAACATAAAATACACTTAGGACATCAGGATAGGGAAAGATTTCTTAAATGTAAAGCCAAAACTCAATCCATAAAAGAAGATATTGTTATATTTGACCACATTAAAATAGAACACTTTATGACAAAAAAATACCATAAACAATGTGAAAAGATAAGCCACAGAATAGAAAAAGACATTCGTTCCCCATATAAAACTATTAATGTGTAGACTATGCACAGAAGTTTTACTTAAAATCACTTAAAATATAATAGAAAAAAGACACAAGAGATGAAAAGGATATTCGTAAAAGAGAATGTTCAAATGCCCAAGAAACATAAGAAAATGTGCTTAACTTCCTCTAAAATAAAGGACATGCAAATTTAACATATAATGATAATAAAATACCATTTCAAACCATCAGATTGGCAAAAATTACTAAATCTTATATCAGACATCTGATGTGGCATAGATGTGGAGACAAATAAATCCTTCTACTCTTTTATGTTGCTTCTGGGTGTATAAATCAGCATAAACAGCCAGGCCCAGTGGTGCATGCCTATAGGCCCAGCTACTTGAGAGGCTGAGGCAGGAGGATCACTGGAGCCCAGGAGTTTGGGGCTATAGTGTGTTATGCTGATAGGGTGTCTGCACTAAGTTTGGCATCAATATGGTGACCTCCAGGAGCAGGGGACCACAAGGTTGCCTAAGGAGGGGTGAAATGGCCCAGGTTGGAAACAGAGCAGGTCAACATTCCCACACTGATTAGTAGAGAGATCATGCCTATGAATAGCCACTGCATTCCAGCCTGGGCAACATAGTGAGACCCCATACCTAAAAAAATTAAATAAATAAATTGGCACAAATATTTTGTGAAACAATTTGGCAATAGTAGTAAAGCCCTAGACGTGATTACCCTACGACTAGGAGTCTATTCTTCGAGAATCTCAGAGAAAACATGCACTTAAGTTGATGTGAAGATGCCCGTTATATAGCATTGTCATAAGAACAGAAAAAGTGGAAACAAACTATTGCCCTAAAATATGGCACCTGGGCATACTATTTTAAACTGAAGGAAATTGAGAAAACTGTATGAGCAGGAAGGTCACTCTCTGACCTTCTCCCGCCTTTCTCCCCTGAAGCAGGCCATAAAAGAATTCTCTGATGTACCTTCCCTGAAAGTAGGTCATAAGACCCTCATTCCAGAGGGGTCTTGCCCTGTACCCAGAGGCCAAGAAGAATCTGAACAAACAGGCCTTGCTAAGTTCCCCCAGTTTATTACCATTGCATTATACCCTTTTGTCCTCCGATCTTGCTTCTGCACAACTGTCCATAAAAATACAGTTTTCCCGAGGTCTTTGGGTCTTCATTTCTAAAAGCTCCCAGGTCACAAAAAACTTATATTAAATAAATTTGTAAGCTTTTCCCTTGTTAATCTGTTTTTTGTTATAGGGATCTCAGCCACTGAACTTTGTAACAGGTGAGGAAAAGATATTACTTTTTATCTCCCTTACACTATCAATGGGGAAATGGACAAATAAACTGATTTATGCAAATATTTGAACACAGCAGAGCTATCAAAATAAATTATTTACCTCTACATATTCCAATATGAATAAATCTCAAGTATATTTTGAAATTTTTTCTTGAGGGGGGGAAAAACAAGCAAGTAGCTCAAGAATATGTTTAGTATGATGCCATTTATGTAAAACTTACAACCCCACAGAACACACTCTCTACATCTTCTTACTCTATACAAATATAGGAAGCATACCACGGAGGGGAGTGTTACTGGCTGTAGCAGATGCTGTCAGGGGCCCCCAGACTCCCTCCACACTAGCTGCCCCTGTGTACCCCAGTTTCTCACCGCAAACACCTCCCGCACTGCCTAGAGGCTGCAGGAGGGGGCTCAGCCCCTCACAGGGCAGGGCTGGACTTCCAAGGAGTTTACAACCAATGACAAAAGGAGTTGTCAGGTCCGTACCCCCAACCTCCTCAGCCCTCAGATGGGACATCTATACAGTCCTCCAAAGCTTCTTGTGGACTGAGCCCCGGTTGCCCACAGGAATAACCTGCTCGTTCCCACACTCTGCCTGGCCCCCTTTCCTGCTCGGCATCACCCCTCTACTTCCCTGCAGGTCTCCCTGGGATTGACTCCCAAATAAACTACTGGCACTCAGATCCCTGCCTCAGGATCTGCTTCCCGGAGATCTCGAGCTAAGATATTCTAAGATATTTACCAGCATCAGGAGAATGGGGGGCTCCCTCTGTGAAGGGAAGAAGGGGAATGAACCAAGGGGTACATTTTAGAGATATTTATAATGTTTTACTTATTCAAAAACAAAGAAATCTGAAGCAAACATCAGAAAAATGTTAGGTAGTGGATTCATCTGTATTATTTTATCTTGCATGCTATCTAGGCTTTATGTATTTTTAAATTGAGAATAAGAAATTCTTAATAAAGTAAATGCTTGATGAATTGATGAAAAACAGAACACTAGTTCTGCATTTTATGAGACCCCGCCAGGACCACCTCTAAGGTGTTTGAGGCCCCAGGCAACTATTTTTTGTGTTTTGATTTAAAAATGTATTGTAAAATACATGGGCCATGTGAAGCAAAGGGAGTTATCAATGAAGATTCAGAATAACAAGTAGAGAAGAGGTACTTCTGGATTTGCTTTGTTCGATCAGGGCATGGGAAGATTCGTGATAGCGTTCAGGTGCCATCTTGTAGTGTTTTGGGCTTTTTTTTTTTTTTTATTGTCAGTTGTACCACTCCTGGACAGTTTTATATCCTCCCATGCATGAAGAAAGGTAGCAGTGGTGTTATCACACACAATGCATGGCTCTTCAGAACCTATTTGTGGTTTGCAGTTCCCTCATACCACTTTTTTAATGCTGGTTCCAGCATTAACAAATGCATAACACTGAATTATCTGACATAGAACCCATGAATACTAATTTCCAATCGTTCTCTCAAAAGTTGTTAACTGTGCTTCATTGATGATCACCA
This sequence comes from Eulemur rufifrons, assembly GCF_041146395.1. Lineage (NCBI taxonomy): Eukaryota > Metazoa > Chordata > Mammalia > Primates > Lemuridae > Eulemur > Eulemur rufifrons. Next base: position 53,385,853 of record NC_090983.1, on the reverse strand, counting down.
ATGCAAGTCTTACCGAGAGTATGTAGGAAAATGCAAAATATCATTCACTTCCTGGTTGTATTCTATTTACTATTTGGAATTTTATAGCATAAAGGTAGAACATAACATCTTCTGGCCTCATCTGCTCTTAAACTCTTTAGGCTAAATCACAGCAGGAAGGATAAGTGAGGAGTGTATGTGTGGTGCAAGAACTCCATCAGTGCAAGGAATGTCCATTCCTGGCCAGCGTGGCTTAAGATCACCCAGGGAGAACATGATACCACCACTCCATCTGAGGCTAGAGAGAACATTGGTTAGAAGGGCTGGTTCCACTGGGTTTTAGGAAACAATAGTCACAAACACCCTTAGAGATAAACATAGCCACCCCTAAGAGTGCCTGACAGGTGGCACAAAGCCTGTGGAGGAGGTGGGGTGACCACCCTGGGTGCCAGCAGTGGGGGGTCACATAGAGTAAAGGTATCTGCCTTTGGTTGCCATAGATAGGCCAGAAGTAGCACCACAGTTAGAGCCAACACACCCAGCTCAAGTCCAAGGGTCAGCAGCTATGGACCGTCAGTAACCCAGAGCCTGAAACTCACCCCTACTCAGTGCAAGTGAGAGTCACCCCAAATCAGCATGTCAGCACCATTCTGGCAGCCCTGTCTCATATGCTCTCATGAACGAACTGCTGCACTACCCAGCAGGGACAACCTGCTTGCCACAGGGCTCCCCTGACACCTGAGCCCAGCCACAAGACCCACAGGCCTGTGGCCTGGAGCTCCCTGAGACACCTGGTCAACCCCACAGAAGGGATCCAGGGTTGGGGAGAAACAGAGGTCCATGCAATCCCGGTCCTGGCTCATGGCAGTCCTGCCTGGACAGCACTGCTGGCCTCCTGGTCTCAGGCACCACAGGGGGACTTGGAAATTTTTGAGGAAGCCACTCAAGACTCAAGACCCGCTCAGCTGTGAGGCATGAGGCAGGGGGCCCCTCATTCCTGTCTAAGGGTAGAATGGCACCCTGCCTCACACGATGTGTACTTGTTTTGTGTGTGTCCATTCGGTATTACACCTCGATTGGGAATTCTTTAAGGAATAAGATTACATCGGGGACTTTTTCTGCATCCGTCACAGACCTCAGTGCAATGTTAGATGCATACCAGACGCCCAGTGGGTAACTACTGACCCAAGGACCGGCCAGATTCTTTCCCTGGAAGCAAAGAGTCAGAGCAATGCTGGCGTAAGGGTGGCACTGGTGAAAACATCACACAAGAAACTGATATTGAATCAAAATTTCCCCTTTGCACATTAACCCTCTAGTCCAGTGTGCAATCATCACACAGCGCCTTTTACAGCAACTAGGATTCCTGCTTCTCCTCTAACATTCTGAAATATCTTTTCAACAACACCAAAGAATATGGACATTACCTTGTAGTCTAAGGTCTTTTCAATATTCTGAAAGATCATGTTCTGTATCTTTATACAAATAACAGACCTCATCATGCTTTTGCAGGGGGTGTGTGTGTATTTCTTCCACTATCCTTTAATAGGAAAACATTAGAACAATTAATTTCTTTATCCAGCCCTCTAATTCTCTCTCCTACTCTCAGTCTTCTGGCCAATTTAGCCTTTTCCTCCTGTTTTGCCTTTTCTCCATGAAACAGCAATGTTTCCACTTTTGAGTGTCATTTCATTAAATTTCTAAAGCAGCCATCCTGCATCCCCAAATTAACTCTTGTCTGGGAGGAAGTGTAAATGGCTTATCAGTGCATAATGTACTTTGTCAAAAAAAAAAAAAAAAATCCCTCCCTGTAATGTATATTTCCTCCTTGTTGTGCTTAGGGGCATCAATTAATGTCAGAAGCCTGACAATTCCCTGAACACATCCCTTTGACTGCAGATGCTAGTGCCACATTTTCTGACATCTGGGCAATGTTGTCTCCACGTGGCTCACTCCTCTTGCCCTTGATTTCCATGACATTCTTACACTGGCTTCCTTCTCCTTTCCCTTCTCCTTCTGGGGACAAAGAGTGTGGCAGGAGCGGATCCTCGGCAGACTAGACGCCCTGTGGGATGCCTTTCTCAGTCTTTCCTTCTTTCTCTCTCTCTCTCCTGTAAGAAACTTACTCAGACTTGAAACGTCTTAAAATAATACTATTTTAACCTTCTCTCCTACATTCTTATAGTTACACAATGAGTAAGTTTTTAAAGAAAGCCTTCAACTACACAAGCTTCCAAAAATGACAACTTCAGAATTAGAGGCTAACATTTTCATCAGTGCTTTCTTTTTTCTTTCTTTCTTTTTTTTTTTTTTTTTTAATAAGGATGATATGGTACAAAAAGGACTTCCATTTTCAAAGGAAACACATGAGATACTCTCCAAGAACAGAAATTGAGAGGAGGCAGAACCACCCTGAGTGAGTTAGAAGGGAAGGGTTTAAGCCTGATTCACATTCTTGTATTACACAGACAGAAATCACGCTGAGGCCAAAACTGAGAAAGGGGCTCAGAGATGAGTCGTGGAGAAATGGTGTAAACTAAGCTCATGTTGGACCACAGGCGGCATTTCCTGGCTCTAAAGTCCTCACTGGCCCTGGGTATTCCAAAACGCCATCATGGGAGCCGGCCACCAAGAGCCATGTAGGCTGGTACTCTGCCCTCAGGCCGGTATCCTCACCTTCTCTTTCTACTTGGAATGTCAGCGGTTACCCCAGTTACAAAGGCATAAGTGATTCCCAGTGGGAAAATCTAATGTATCCTTTTCAGAACCTAAAATCATTTCCTCACAGCTCAGCCCTACACATCTTGAGATGGATAGAAAACACAAACCAGTCAGAAAAAAACTGAAGGGAAATGCCAGTAGAAATAAACAGAGAGAATCTTCTTGCATCCCTACAGAGTTTGAGTGAGAAAGAAATATTGCCTGTTTATAGGAATTTGACCTTAGACTTCAAAGAAAAGAAAGATGCAATGAGGGTCATAAAGGAAATGCCTTTTTCTTGGATTTTTAACATCAGTTTTGTAAATGGGTCAAACCAAAGTGAGCTAAGAGATCAGTAATTTTATTTTATTTTTTCCTTCTAGGAATCAGATTAGTCCCACTTTCTTTATCACACCAAAGCCTAACCCCATATAAAAATACTGTCACTCTTAAGATAAACTTGGGAGAGAAGGAGGATGGTGACCTGGAAGGATTACGGTTTTAAAACTTCAAAGCCCTTTCCTTTTAAGCACAAATTCTAGTTAACATTTAAAGGAGACTTCAGAACAATCCTTTGAAAACCAAACCAGGAGAGACATCCCAAAGCAGCAAAAAATAAACCCCTTGGCAGTCCAGAAGGGATTAGATGCAAACCCAAGAAAAATCTTTGTGGTAACAAATTACACCAGCGCCTTCCCCTTTAAGCCCCAGTTAAACGCTCCTACCTAGAACTTTCATAGGACAGAAACATAAACACGGTCTGAGCTCCAATAAAACATTTCTTCCATGCTTTTCTAAATTCATAAATCCAGGAAAAGATCTCAAAAATTTTGTCAGAGTAGTATTTCTACAAATACCACCTTGACACCGGCCCCTCGGGTCCCAGGTCTAACAATGCCCCATGTTATCTCTGAACATATTTTTGCTTTGATATTCTACAGCACACAGGTACCTAGAGCACCTCCACATAAATAAGCAGAAAGAAGAATTCTAATAACAATAACAACTGCATCCTATTCGGTGATTGAAAACTGCAAGTATGTTTTCCAATCTGCTGGCAGTGATGGAAGTGTCATCATGTGGAATGAAAACCCATGGATTACAGTCCCTCTGCCCATATGCTTATGAGGCCCTGTTTGCATCAAACCCAAAGATGACTTGATTTTTAAATTGGTTTCTGAACTCCTGCCTGTAAAGCTGAAAGACACAATGTATTTATTCAAGGAGAGCTCTGCAGAGGTGAAGCAGGTGATCCGTAGAGACTCTACCATAACTTTTCCCGAGCTGCCATTCATTAAACATGTTCCATCTCATGAACCATGAATCATTTCATTTTTAAGGACTCTTTTATTTCCTTTAAATTTATCTAAAACTTTATTAGATTCAACTGGCACAGTCCTGACAGACAGCCCGCATACATTTTAAACCTTCCCAGCGGAGAAGCATAAAACATTTAAAATCTATATTTGATCTGACAACAGCAGCACAGTGTTTGAATTAGAAACAGATTAGACATAATTGAAGATAAAGAGGACGCAAGCACCACTCCCATTTTGGTGAAGTGGGCTTTAAATTATCAGATTCCTCCAGAATACATTACGGAGAAACATTGAATTGTTATCTTTAGACAGCCTTTTCTAAGAGTTTACAATTTCCCAGTTCAGTGAAGCTTACCACCAGCTTGTTATCAGAACAAAAAACGAAAAATCATTCAGTTCAGAGCACAGAACCGATCTCACCTCAAAAAGTACACATTTCCTTCTGGTAACAGACACCTCATTGGACAGCCGAGGGGCCACTTCATGCACAATCTTTTTGGGTCCTTCCACTTCCCAGGTAATTCCTGAGGAGGCTACAAACAGGCCTTGTTTACCAGGTGGGCTCCCTGCCAAGCCCCACCTCTTCCTTTAATTAAACAGCACACGTGTCACCCACATTCACTCATGCCGGCAATCACAGTCACACCCAGAGAGCGTGAGCTCGCTCTTTCTCTCTCTCTCTCTCTCTCTCACATACACACACACACACACACACACACACATACACACACACACACACACACACATCTTGGCTTTGCCAGAGTCCTTCCACCTTTCTCATTAGTAATGGAGCTGAACTCATTATGCAAAGCAAACTTACAAAATTTAATTAATGAAAGTTAAATAAATTAAGCTTGGATACAACAGCATGCCATGTTTTGGGGGTTTTGTTTGTTTGTACAAAAAGAAAAATCAGACTTTGGAACAAAAATCAGACTTTAACAGGACTACAAAGATAATTCCATTTAGAAACAAGCTACAGAGCAGGAACCTGTCTCAGGTTAGTTTCTTCTCATTAAATATATTTTCACTCACTTTCAATGTAAGACATATAAATACTCTTATAAGGCATCAAATCTCGAGTTTTCTAAAGACAAAAATGAGGACAGGAGAAAAGAGGCGAGACTGAATTATTTTGGAAAAACAGGAGTCTAGCTCACTCATGGAGAGCTCAAAACCCTTTCAGTTAGGCCAAATTTTGAACTTTAGTTTTCAGTCCAAAAGTTCCCAGTATAGGAAAGCAATAATTTTTACAAGCTCCTAGAAATATATTCCCTCTCTCTCTCTGTCTCTCTGCCTCTCTCTCTCTCTCCTTCTCTTTCTCTCTCACTGGTCATATTTGTTTTCATTGTGCCAAGTTTTAAAGAGGAGCTAAGACATTTTGGAAATCTACTTCTCAACAAGCATTAAACCTGGCACATAGTAGGTATTTAAGAAATATTGGTAGAAATAAATGCTTCATTTAGTGATTATCTGGCTTTGATTTTACCATCGCCTATCCGTATGCGAATGTACTTCAGCTCTTTCTCTAAAGCACATTCTTTTGTTTTCCATGTTGCTTTGCTCCCTGGGAATATTTTTTAATTGGAAAAACCTTGAAGTGCTTTGTGATTTCCAAATGATTCAAATTAAATAATCAATATTTAAATCAGAGAAGATCTTCAAGATGTAAGAGACTGTGTGTGCAGGAGGCAGGGGTGTGTGTGTGTTATTAGGAAAGCCACTTAGGCTGAAAGTCAAAAAGTGTTTTTTAACCATGTAATTCCTAGAAGGCAGCCTTCTTGCCTGGGAAAGAGCAGAGTTGGGAGCCAGGGAAACCTGTATTTAAACACTAATGCTCTGCCTTTAACCAGCTGGGTGGCTATAGGCAAATTACTGGACCTGGTTTCCTCCTTACCAGAGGAAAATACCTCCCTCCAGGGCTGTCCTGAGGTTTAAATGAGATCACATCTGTTAAAAAGCCTGATGCTGGCCGGGCGCGGTGGCTCACGCCTGTAATCCTAGCACTCTGGGAGGCCGAGGTGGGCGGATCGTTTGAGCTCAGGAGTTCGAGACCAGCCTGAGCAAGAGCGAGACCCCATCTCTACTAAAAAATAGAAAGAAATTATATGGACAGCTAAAAATATATATAGAAAAAATTAGCCGGGCATGGTGGCGCATGCCTGTAGTCCCAGCTACTCGGGAGGCTGAGACAGGAGGATCCCTTGAGCTCAGGAGTTTGAGGTTGCTGTGAGCTAGGCTGACGCCACGGCACTCACTCTAGCCTGGGCAACAGAGAGAGACTCTGTCTCAAAAAAAAAAAAAAAGCCTGATGCTATATAAACTCTAAAATATACAAATAATTTATAACCTTATGTCCTATACATACAATGTTAAAAATTGGAGGGGTTATGTACTTCAAATGCCTTTGGATAATAAGAATATCAAAGTGATAATGCAACAAAAATGAAAGACAAACATTTTTAAATAAATGTTTACAGAACACAAATGATTTTATGAACATGTATTTAAAATATAAAAACACAAAACTCAGACATCAAATTTCTATCATAATTTTTCCTTTTCAGGAAAGTTTCCAGATAAGCTGAACCAGGTGGGACTTTGTACAATACAGTGAGTTTGGAAAGTAGCCACCTTCTTCCATTCCTGGTAATATTGTGGATATTCTAGGATTCTTGATGGCTCTAACAACTTCCGGACTGAATTTAACGTAGGGTCAGTTGTCTGAAATTTTTTTCTTAACCTATGCTATATACTTGAGTGATTATGAAAGTCTTTGGTACATAGTAGTAAATGCTGGGAGAAGAGAGACCTTGGCAAATTCATTATCATAGAAAAAGATGAACTTTTTCTTCTATTTCAATGAGCCCTTATTGCTACAGCACTGGTGCTAACCACTTCCCTTTTCTAGGATGCTGAAGTTATAGAAAGTTCTTTTCAGGGGAGGAACCAAAATATCCTTTGTTCTCCCTGAAAACGCATTCCTTTGATGTCTCTGGGAGTCTGTTCTTCAGCATAGAAAGAATGTGTTTGCCAAATCTGGTACTTCATTATTTACACATACAAATTTGCTGCATCGTGATTGGACGCGTTTGGATCATGCATCCATGCAAGCAAAAGCCATCTCATTACTGTACCGACCTAAGCACTCTTCACTTCTTTCTCCTGCCCTTCAAAATCACACCCCTGGGCAAATGCAACAATTGGAAATTGCAGGCTAGCTCACCTACTTTCAGAGCCAACTCATGGCGACTAAAATAATATCAGTCTTTATTTCCATAGGGATTGGTTTTCTTGATGTTTTCATTCTATCATTTTTGTATCATATTTCCTCTTTATAAATATATTGAAGACTAAAAATAATTTCAAAATTTGAAGAAACTTTGCAAAAAGAGAGAGAGACAGAGACCATGGCATAGATTCACTCTGAGGGCAGCCCCAGACTGCAGAAGGCATCTGGGATGTGGCCTTCGGGTTTCATTAGAGTCAAAGCAGCCCTGATTAGGATGTGAGCACTAATTAAGTAATCTAAGTACAGCCCAACTTTAATTTTTGTTAAGGTAGTAATTTGCTATTTTGGAGTGGCCAGCAGTTTTGGCATTGGAGAACAGAGGATGGAATTTGTTTTTAGGACAGACGCTCCATTCAGTCTGGAGGGACCATTTTAATGAACTTTTTAGTCATGCAAATATATGGAAGTAGACTCATTGTTCTCAGGAAGACCCTGAGGTAGGGTAGTCACCCAAATGCCTAGACTTCACACTGAGAGGTTGGGCATCCTATTCACAATGTCATTTGGGCTTCTTAGCAGGACTCCTCTCCTACAGAGTCTCAGCAGGGCTACCCCCCACACCAGACCACCTAAACCCTGGCAGATGTTTGTGTCTTTTGTGTCCAGGCATTTTCTAGTGGGAGGCTGGGACTTGAGGCTGAACTATCAGGGATTATCAGGCCAGACCCCCTCTTCCCCTGACTCTGGGGACACAGTGAAGACCCTGGGTTAGCCTCGGTACCAGCCCACCCTGGACTGGATGGAAGGTGTTCCCTGCAGGTGTTATCTGAGGCTGGACCAGCCAAACACAGGTGCATGTATGGTGAACTCTCATGTGGGCCATTGGAGAGTCCCTCTGTTACCCCCAAGCTGAAAGCCAGGGCATCACCTGAGGTGCTCAGTGGAGCACTGGGGAGGGCAGGGGTCCCTGCCCAAGGCTGAAGTAGGCGTGTGCTGGAGACGGCTCCGTCAGAGCCACTGTGTGCAGCGTCATCAGTAGTAGGGGCAGAGTCTGGCATCAGGCTGAGAAGGCTAAGCAGAAAGATGAACTAGAGGGACTTGCTCTCTGGGACACTCCGTCTGGTTATCAGGGGCCCAGATTCCTGGCAATTCACAGCGATTCCTGAGAGGACACTTTGAAGGGGAGTCACTTCTGCAAAGATGCCCAATGGCAGCTCATGCTATAATGATCTGGATATAAAAAGGTTGGGTTATTTCATTTTGTCATCACAAAATAGCTAGCAGTAGACATGGTGTGGGTTCTGAATATTACTGTGGTGTCTTATCTGTGACTTGAATGGTACTAAAATCAGGAAACCACCTGGAAAAAGCCCACAAGAAATATTTGTTCTTTTTTTCCTTCCTCCAAATTCAGAGAGATCTCCTTTTCTGGGATGTAGGAGTGGAACCAAAAGGTCTCTATCCAGAGGAATATGATAGTTAGATCAAGATAAAGAATTAATAATAGCCTAGCACATGTGTTAGAAAATTCATCAGATATGTTCGTTGGTACTTCTCATCCCTGGAAATGAAATGTTCTCACCTGTGTGTAGCCACTTGCAAAGGAAGGTGTATCTGTGGGCCACAGAACACTGCCTTTTCACAGATCTTGCTTTTCATAGTAGAAAACCACATTCATCAAACAATTTTTTTTTGGGTACCAACACCTTTCGTCAGTATAGAAGAGTTAAGCAGAATATTTAGCGTTGAGAATGGAAATAAAAACAGAATGTTCAGCCACAAAAGATATATGCCTTCCCAGAAACAGGGAAAATAAGGAAAATGACCTTCTTATTAGAAATATCCCTCCCTTTTTCATAACTCCGTGAATCTATTGCTGATTTTACAGCATCTCTGCTTAATTCCGATTTCACACAGCTGTTACAAGGTCAGGTGTGAGTCAGCAGCAGCCGGAAACCAAACTGGCTCGAACTCAGGCCTCAGATCTAGAAGCGCACATCTGTCCAGCTGCCCTTGCATTTCCTCAATTTCAACAAAATGCTGTAAGGTTCTCAAGTTCTGCTGTATTTACCCCTACATAATAGTAAGGTTCATTCGGGGTGAGTTACGGTTTTCTAATAGGGTCTTCTTCCATCTTTGGATGAGCTATGTATAATTCAGGGGGGGGAAATGTCAACTTTTCAAATAAGTTTCATGAATTGGACACATAGCTTGACTCAGTTTTTTTCTTTATCAGTTTTATAGCTTTATTGGGGTATAATTGACATATAAACTGTACTTATTTAAAATGTGTAATTTAATAAATTATAATATATGTATACAACCATGATATCGTCACCACAATCAAGATCATGAACATATCCATCACCCCCAAAAGTCTCTTCATGTCCCTTTAAATAAAGGACTCTATTTTTAACCAAGGAGAATATATCCATAAGCTCTTTACTATACTCTCTGCCTCAGAAAGTCAAATTGCTGAGAAATCTATTTCTGAGTCTTATTTGGCTTTTATTTGGACAAGTTGAATAAATACACGCAATTTGTTGACAATGCATTCATAAATGAGGGTACAAGAAATCTGTCTTCAAATTGCATCTTAAAAGAAAACATTTTCATAGTAAACTCTATTTGTCCCAGGAAGTATTAGACTACTTGAAAGATGGAAATTGAAAAGTAAGCAATCATACTTTGAAAGGTCCCTGATTTCCATCTCCTACAGGTCTGCAAATTTCTCAGATGCTAAACTTGAGAAAAACCTACCGATTCCTGACATGAGTATTGCAGCCTCCATCCTCCCTTAGTCTCAGTAATGGAGGTGAAGCCCCAACCCCAGTTTTTATTTGGGGGAACCACATTTTATAACTGGTCTCTAAATATGATTTAAGAATTACTTGATAAAAATCTTAATGTTCCAGATAAAGTAAAGCCAATAGCACTGTTAATGCTGTGGTACAAAGATTTTCCCTTCTGTGATCTCTCTGCATCCTCTGGGTCCCAGGTTCCTGGTTCCACTGCTTACTACGTGCGAGGGCCCCTGGGTATGATATTGAATGGCTCCAAAACTCAGTTTCCCCATCTATAAAATGGGATTAGTGACAGTAACAGGATTTCCAAGAAGATGAGATAACAGGCACTTTTTTAATGCTATTACTTTTTTTTTTTTTTTTTTAATAGAAACAAGGTCTCTCTATGTTGCCCAGGCTGGTCTCAAACTCTGGGCTTCAAGCAATCCGGCCTCCCAAAATGCTGGGACTACAGGCTTGAGCTGCCACTCTTGGCCTACTCTTTCAATGTTAGCTGCCATTATTATACGTGTATTGCTTTTTCTAATCATGCTCTAGGCTAGAAGTGAAAGATAAAGCCTCCAATTTCAGTGTGCCTGACATCCTGGAGCAAGTATCTATCACACATCTTTAGCAGAGCGAGCTGTCTTTTTATGGCATCTGGACATCTGCTTATGGGCAGGTGGCAAACTGCTCTTCTGGCTCATTTTGGCTTAGGAGGGAAGGAAGGACACTCATCTGCCAGAGAGAGAAGCTTCTCCAAAGCCTCAGCTTCTGGGGACGGGAGGAGCTGGTTGTGGAAGTGGCCCCATCCTGCCTTGGGAGGCCTCAGTGTTCCGGGTACTTGAATTCTCCAGCAAGGCCCCAGAGAAGTGGTTTTCTAGCTGAATTTGAAGTGTTCCCACAGGTCCAATGTGTCCTCTGTAGAAAGCCCTGAAAAAATAGAAAAGGCTTCCAGGTGAAACAGCTCTGGGAAAGACTTTTCATATCATATATTATAACTGTAAAAAGGTGTCCCCCTTAGTTCTGCTTTCTAAGGAAAGCATTCAAAAACAGAAACAAAAACAACATACATAGGAAGATATACCTAACATTGATGCTAATGGTAAAAAAAAAAAAAAAAAATCTCAACAGCCTAATGCAACATCTAAATTTTGGCACATCCGTGGGCTAGGATATAATGCAAAGATTTTAAATTATAAATATAAAGACTATATAGAAACAGAAAATGTTTCTGCTGCAATATTAAGATAATAGCTTGATTATTGAACATGTAATCTAACCTCATAAAAATAAATGTAATATAAGCAAAGATGAAAAGAAATATGCAAAAATAAAAATTATTTTTACGTTAGAGTAGGTGACAATTTTTTCTTATTTCCCAGATTTTCAATATTGTTTTCCTATTTTTTAATGGTAAAAAGGTTTGGCTTACCAGATAGCTTTAAAATGAATTATGAAGTCCAGGATCTTTTCTATAGGAAGAAAGTTGTGCCCTATTTCGTGGACTTTTTGCTTCATCATTCAGCCAGGGAGGTGATGTATGGCCATACCTTTTCACCGATTTGCCTATTTTTACCGAAAAAGATCACTTGCAAGAAGAATATCAGTTGTGAGAGATTCGTAAGTGTTGATGTGGCCGTTAGACAGTAGCCAGTTTCCCCCTGGAAAAGGGGAGGCCTGGCAGATCTGCTCTAGGCATAAATGGAGGCAGTTCTGCAGGGAGTCGAATAAACAAAATGTCTTTGGAGTACGACAGATCTGTGTTCAACTTTGCGATCTTGGGACAATCAATTTCAGTTCAATTCCAGTCACTACTTAGCTTTTCTGAACCTCAATTTACCCATCTGTGAAATGGGGATAATATGATGATGAGATCCTCCCCAGAAAGTTCTAGTGAAAATTTTAGCTTAGTTCACTATTCTAGTTGCTGGAGATAAAATGATGACTAAGACACCAGGCTCAAGAAACAGGGAAAGAGCATTGTAAGCAAAGGGTTTGGCACGAGCAAAGGCAGAGAGAAGAGATGTCCCGTGCTGAGGGCAGTTACTAGCAGATCTGGATCAGGGCACAGCACTGTGGCGAAACTAGGGAGGCAGGCAGGAGGCAGCCCCATATACCCCACACCATTGAACTGTACCCTGCAGATGACAGAGGGCCACTAAAGGATTTTATGCAGAAGAATGGAAGCTTCTTTTTGCATTTTGTATAGAACACTCTGGCAACCCCAAGAAGGATAAGGCTCAAGGCACAGAAATCAATGAAGAGGCTGGTGCATGGTGAGATGATGGATCTAACAGGATCTGAGCTGAGTCTCACTCTGTTGCCCGGGCTAGAGTGCCGTGGTGTCAGCCTAGCTCACAGCAACCTCAAACTCCTGGGCTCAAGCGATCCTACTGCCACAGCCTCCCAAGGAGCTAGGACTACAGGCATGCACCACCATGCCCGGCTAATTTTTTCTATTTTTAGTAGAGACAGGTCTCACTCTTGCTCAGGCTGGTCTCGAACTCCTGACCTCAAGGGATCCTCCCGCCCTGGGCTCCCAGAGTACTAGGATTATAGGCATGAGCTACCGCGCCCGGCCAGGGGAGGTAACATTCTTAAGAAGGACTTAGGAGGTAAAATTGATCAGATTCAATAATCAATGAAATGGACAGAACGAGGAGTCAGGACGACCCCGGGTCTGCCTCTGGGCTCCTGGATAGATGGTAGCGCCATGACCTGGTCTAGGGAGCAGAGGCAGCAGAGCAGGGATGAGGCTGGGACATCCTGGGGGAGAGGGCCCTGGGGGCTGTGCAGATGCAGCTGCCTGGGTACAGAGATCACAAGGGTTCCTTCTCCCCAGCCAGACCTTTGCCTGGCCAGACTGGCCCTTGCCTAGGTTCCAGATGATGTCTAGAGAAGGGCAAATTCAGATCAGAAACTTTAGGGTACATAAGAATGCCTCAGGGGTACTTATTTAAAAGTCTAGATTTCCCACCTGTGTCTTCTGATTCAGTAAGAGCTGCAAAGAGCCCAGGAAGCTGCGTTTGAACCAGTGCCTGGGGGATCCAGATGCGGGTGATCCACAGGCCTCACACTGAGAAACAGAGACCTTAATCTTCCTCGCTCTGGATGGCCTCATTTATTGCTTCTAGCTGTCTGAAAAATATCTTTACATTCCTATCATGTTGTTAAATCAGAACATTGTCATATGGAAACACTGACACCTGATTAAGATGTAAACTACATTCCTTGCATGCGTTTGATAAGGAATCTTATGATAACGTTATATGTCATAATTATATTATAGAATGCAATAGCATGTCCCAGTGAGTTACACATAATTATATTAAAGCAGTAGTTAGGGCAATTATATCGTTTGTTGAATTGTTGTAATTTCATTAAGTATAGGAACCTGTAATGGATTAAACCCAGAAACACTGAAGTTTTACAGTGGCTCCCCTTGAAAAGTACTAGGGAGACACAGGGTTTGTATTATTCTGCTGAGTCCCAATTAGAGACTAAACACAATAGGGAATTAGATGCAATTTGCCTTGCACAACCCTCTTTGGTTTTGTCCCACCCCCACCCCAACTCCACCCCTACCACCTTCCCTTCTGACAGGCAGCAGTCCCTGGCTCCTCTCTCCCTGAACCTACATTCCCCACCTCCCAGACACCCTCCACGTCTCTCTGCCACACTCTCCAGACATTGAAAAGACTCCATCTCATTCTCTCAGAGCCCGAGAAGTCAAATTTTGTGTTGTTTTTTTTTTTAAATAAACTCACAGCAAGTGAAACATGACAAGTGATGACCCCTGTGGAAAGTGAGGCCTGTGGGCCAGCAGTATTGGCTGCACGGGGAGCTCCTTGGACCTGCAGACTCTCTGGCCCCACGGCAGCCCTGATGAAGCGGGGTCTGCCTTGGAGCAAGATCCGCAGTGATTCCTCTGCACGTGCCAGTTCGAGAAGCCCCGCTCAAAAGCCTAGAGCAAACCGACCTGGTCTGCTTTCCTGATGAGGAAACCAAGACCCAAAGGGATGAGCTCACTGGCCCAAAGGCCCAGAGCTGGTGGTGAGCAGAGTCATGTTAGAGCAAGAATAAAGCTTTCATTATTTTACTAACTATTGTATTTTACTAACAACACCAAACTATGTGCTTTACATACATTATCTCTTTTAAGCCACTCAACAACTCTACAAAGAGATTACCAGTGTTCCTACTTTCCAAAGCAAAATCCAAGAGTCAGAGATGGGAGCTTACTCGAGGTTATAGGTAACTGAATTTAAATATCAGATCTTTCCAACTCCAATATCTATACTCCCAAAACAGTGCTTTTTATTTCTAATCCAGCGACAAACAAGCAGTTGGAATGCCAGGCCATGCAGGGCTCGTGAAAGAATTATTTCTCTGCATTCAGTGTCTGTCCTTAGGCCCTCCTAGCCCAGGGCCAGAGGACTAACAAGCTCTTTCCCCTGAAGGAGATCACACTTCTCAGCCTTCACTGGGCTCAGATGCAGCTGCTCCAGGTACCTCCACATTGACTCACCTGCAACCCCTTCCTGAACACAGAGTTCTGTCTTAGGACCAATGGGAGCCCCATGCACCCCTCACTTTCCCACCACCCACAAGAGATGTGGGGACCCTACAGGGAGATTGAGATCCGCAGTTGAAGATAATCACACGTCTGTCTTAGTCCATTTGGGCGCCATGACAAAATATCATAAACCGGGTGCATTATCAGCAAAAGAAATATATTTCTTATGGTTCTAGAGGCTGAAAAGTCCAAGATTAAGGTGCCAGCAGATTTGGTGTCTGGTGAGGGCCCATTTCCTGATTCATATAGGTGTCTTCACACTGTGTCCTCAGGTGGTAGAAGGGTGAAGGGACTCTCTTGGGCCTCTTTTATAAGGCCACTAATCTCAATTGTGAGGGATCTACCCTCATGACCTAATCACCTCCCCAAGGGCCCTGTCTCCTAATACTATCACCTTGGGGATTAGGATTTCAACATATAAATTTGGGGGAGGGGGAGACACAAATATTCAGAGCATGGCACCTTCCATGTTGCTCTGGCAATGTCTCCTTCCATCCGCATTTCCACGCTGGAATTCCTTGAAACAATCAGCACGGCTTCTTGAATGGGCAGTCTTATTTTCTATATATCTTTTTTTTTCCCTGTTCTTCTGGCTTCTCTATATTTTCTAGTTTTATACTGGCTTATTTAATCCTTTTCTTTCCCATATGTATTAGTTAGGGTTCTCCAGAAAAATAGAACCAATAAGAAGAATGGATTCATAGATAGACAGGTAGATGATTGATTGATAGAAGAGAGTGGATTTATTAGAGGAGATGACTCATGCAATTATGGAGGCTCAGAAGTCCCACAGTAGGCTGTCTGCAGGCAGAAGAACCAGGGAAACCGGCAGTGTAGCTCTGTCCAACTCCAAGGCCTGAGAACCAAGAAAGCCAATGGTATGATTGTTGGTCTGAGGCTGAAGGCCCGAGAACCCTGGTGGGGAGGAGGTGCTGGTGCAAGTCCCAGGGTTCAAAGGCCAGAGAACCTGGGGTTCTGATATCCAAGGGCAGGAGAAGAAGGGTGTCCCAGCTCCAGAAGAGAGAGCAAATTTGCCTTTGCTCTGCCTTTGTGTTCTCTCTGGGCCCTCAGCCAACTGGATGGTGTCCACCGACACTGGGTGAGGACAGATCTTCCTATTCAGCCCACTGATTCAAATACAAATCCCTTCTGGAAACACTCTCACAGATGTACCCAGAAATAATGCTTTACCAATCATCTGGGCATCCCTTAGCCCAGGCAAGTTGACACAAGCTTCCATCAGCATTCTACAGCAGCCTTGGCAAAATCCCTGACTCTAAAAGGCCTGTGGTTTCCATCTTCTCCTTTTCTCTCCACACTAAGTCTTCTTTATAGTTCCATTTCTTGGTGATCCAAATTCTTTCACATTCTTCATTTCACATAAAACAAAAATTGAGAAATACCAATTTGGGTTTCTGCACAGCTTCTGTTCCTGTGAATCTGAGGCAAGCAAACTTGGTAAATAAAATAAAACAAAAAACAGAAGGGGGAAAAAAAAAACCCAGCTCCCACAAACAATTTACAGATTCAAGAACTGAGTTTGAATTCCTGAATAATCAATCCATGACATTCTGGCAACTTGGCCTGCTATTCCTTGTCTGCTATTAACCTCTACTTTCCTCTGGGCATTTTTCTCCTGAATAAATATTTAATTCAATGTAATACACATGAAACAGTTACTGCAGACGAACAAAGAGAGCAAAATATGATGGTTGTTAGAGGAGCCAGCAATGTGACATAAATGTTTCACTATTAATTATTTTAGAAGATACTTGTGTAAATATCCCAGGCCCCCCACAACTTTCAGTGAGATTCCTTTCCAAATTTGAGCTATTTTGCTTGCCCTCCTGGACTTCATTCAAATGCCTTTGCCACAGTTCAGATGAAGATCTTAAAATATATTTTTACTTATAGATTCTAGGTGATCTTAAGCATAAGGAGAGATTTCTTTGTTGTTTGTGACATACTTACACATATAGTAAGGAGTTACCTAATTGTACCATGTCTGCAAGGTAACAAAGCAGATAAAATGTGAAACAAATTGGTCATTTACTATTGTATGACCCACAATAGGTTACTTAGCTGAATTCACCACTTCTTATTTACCTACAACCTTTCTATATGGAAAAGATGGTTATCTCATGGAGTTTTCCAGGGTAGGGGTGACACCACATGACAGAAAGCTCAGCGTTGTTAGCCTTGGCATTTCACAAGTAGTGGCAACCTCTCCTCAAAGGGCAGAACTCCTCCAAAGATATCTGCTGATTCCAATACAGATTTTCAACAACTTCTGATTTACATAAGAATGTAATTGCTGTGCAGGAGAAACTAGTTTCCATGGAGGAAACTGTGTGTGATCCTGATGATTGTCCTTCACTAGGCCCGGCCCTGCCACATGGCATCCTGTCCTCCTCACCTGCAGAATCCCTGTGACAGTGGCTCCTCTGACTGTGTCTGCTGTCACCAGCAACCCTGACGGAGGTTCCTTCTGCACGATGAGAGCCAAGAGAGCTTTGGTTGTATTACTTGTTTAAACTGAACGCTTCTAAAAGGACATAAGCACATAATGGGACTGCAATAAGAGATTAAAAGGAATACAGCTATTGTCAGAAATGGGTGCCTGCCAAATTTGTCAACCAAATTCTTTTCATTTAATGTCATTAAATAAAAAGTGGAGTGTTTAAAATGAAAATTTTCTGGATTGCTATGAATTTATCGCATTGATTTTGTTAATATAGCCAGTTAGTATAACAATTCTGTCATACAGAGAAAGGGGAATAATGCAAAACTGAAAATAAGGGTAGAGGAGCTTTCTTAATTCTTTTCAATCAGATATCCCCACATTAATCTGTAAAGGACAAAAATAGGGTTTTAGAGGAAGGGAAAAAAATAGGGTTTTAAACATTTGATTTGAAAAGTCATCTCCATTTAAATCTCACTTGTCTATTTTACTGACCACCTCCTTTGTGCATTTTATTTCCTACCTTTGATTTTTTTTAAAAAAAGCCTTATGTTTCAACAAGCATATACTGACTGACACCATCAGGACAGACTAACTTACATGTAAATCCCCACAACAGCGCAGTGAGAAAATATACTCAGATTAACTCTCACTCATGTACAATCACAAGTGCTCAAAAATGGCTGAGCAAAGATCAGAACCTCTATATTCTCCTTCCAAGTTCACAGATCTTTCTATTAAATCTTTAAATCTTTAAAAATACCCTGTAAATACTCAGAGCATACTTAGAAGACCATGAGTCTCCTTTGATTTGTGGTTTGGGGCCGAGCTGGGGAAAAGTAATACCGACTATCTCTTGGAGATAACCCTCTTTTTTGAGTCCATATCTCTATGTCCATATGAATCTCTCTGGAAGCTTCAGTTCAGCAGTTAAAATAGCAGAGATTTCAGGGGCCAGTTCCTGGAGCTGTCCAGCTGTCCGCAGTTCCCAGTCAGTCCTAACAGGCTGAACCCTCCCTGGCTGAACCCTCCCGTCCCTTCCTCTGCTCGACCTTTTCCTATTTCATCAATAAATTGCCCTCACTCAGTTATACTAACATACAATGTGAGAAAATGCCAACAGTTAATTAGGGATGAGCCTGTGAAAACTTGGGGGAAGCTACATGTTTCAATTATATTAATGAACACGCAAATGCAATCAAATCAAATGGATAAGCATTGTGTCAAGTTTTTACAAGAAGAGAATTGCAATTCACATGCATGAAAGCAACTCTCTTGTAACTTACAGAATATGAGATTAAAAATAAGCACATAGGAGAACCATTAAAATACTTACTATTTGAGTCAAATTAGAATTCTATGAGGATGGTTTACTCAAATGATTTGTGTTATTTTAATTTCCTTTCACAATCAGATTCAAATTACGCTACCTGCAGGTTACATGGTTAAGCAGATGCTCCTTAAACATCAAGCCCCATTTTTTTTATAACATTCATCATTGATTTTTAAAAGGTTTAATATCAACTTGAAGCTAGCCACTAAATATCTTCTGGTTTTTAAGGTTATCAGCTCCTTCACATAATATTTCATAGATGTTATCTTAAAGAAAAAAAAAAGGAAAGAGCTCTCAGAGGCAAGAGCTTTATATCTCAAAATATTTTATGATTTAACAGCTGTCCAGGGAATTGAAAAAGATGATGCTAGACTCAGCTAAAATTCAATACCTGTTCTTTAAAGTGTGCTAACTGCAGTGTTCTGACACTCATAGTCTGCATGCACTTCTGGTTCTTCAGCACCAAGAAATCACCCATGGAGAAGGAACTGCTTCATGAATTCAATTTTATCGTCCATCCATAAGTAGCTGTATTTCTTCAAGTAGCTTTGATACTTGTGAACATTAATGGTGACTGATTGCACCCTGCTTGGGATTTCCTGGTGCATTTCCTCTGGCACATCCATCTGCACCATGTTCCTTGCTAATGGGAAAATAAAATGGAAAAAAGTAAGCAGAGCCAATGATTTCATTTAAAACCATGAAGACTCAGAGGTGGACTACAAGCTAGACTGCTGCCTTCCAAAGCCCAACCCAGTACCCCACTAAGTAAGAGTGAGAGTTTATTTCACCCAAGTTCTCAAAATGTTGTACTTTAACTGAATTTTTGTAAAAAGAATCACACTCTAAGTATGATAGGAGATCACGTTATTTAAGGGAATATATTGTGAATCATTTGGTAAAGTAGAAAATTCTTTTGGAAAGTGAAAAATTACTCACTTAACTTATCGTTCACAAACTATACTGGTTTTCTGAAGACCAGAAAAATTTGCAACTAAATCTCTGTATAAGTGGGGAGTAGATTTTTTTCAGCACGAACATTCATGAACTGGCAGAATTAGACATCAACAGTGATCAATAGAAAAGGTGAAGGTTTTCCTCTGACATCATCATCTCCTTCCCACCTAAGGAGCTCAGGCAGGCAAAAGAATCCCACTGCCTCTATTTCCAGAGACCTCTCTGATATCTTTACTGTAAGCACCTCTGACCTTCCTCCCTAGCTTTCAAGCAGCCAGGAGACTGGTACTATGAGGAAGATAAAGCCAAATCATAGGCACTTGCCCACAAGCATGTTGACCACAGGTGTCATTGCCTTACAGTTGTTAAATCATTATTTCTCAGGACCATTGTGAAGACAAGGTGAGACGATGAACAGAAAGGTATCCCTGGTACATAGGAACTGTGAAATATGTATTTGCATCTATTCTATGGCCCTGCATTGTTACATTCACTCGTATCTCCCCCCAAAGACTAAGAACTCTGGAAGAGCAGGGGCCACATCTCACTCATCTTCATAGTCTGCACCTAATATATAGTGGCTGTTTTAGTTAAAATTAGGTACCATTGCATCTGACCAAAAACTAACTAAGAGGGCCTAAGTCCACAGTTTTTTCCTCTCACATAAAAATCCAGAGACTACTAAGAATCTGGGCTGCTCAGGCAGTTCCAAAAATGAGTCTGGGTCCTACTCTCCTGCCAGCTTTGTTTCCTACCACCTGAAGGACCTGGCCCTTGTTAGCATTGTCTGAGACAGCCGAGAGGGCTCTGGGCGACAGATTTGGATTCCAGGTAGTACCAAAGAGAGAGGTTCCGCTCTCCCCTGAAGGACACTCCTGGCAGTTGTGAAACCACTTCTGCTTACATATCATTGGCCAAAATTTGGTTGTGTGGCCCCACCCAGCTACATGGCAGCTGGAAAACCTAGTCTTTAGTATGGGCTTCCATATGCTCAATTAATATTCAAAGTTCTGTTACTAAGACAGGATTTTACATCAGAGGCACAACTAGCGGTGTCTGCCGTATTAAGCACATCACTGTGCTTTGGGAAGTTGATTCTGGCAGTTATGTGGAGAATGGATCAAGAAGCAAAAGCTAAAAACAAGGAGGAGAACTGGGTGACTATGGTGATACTGACAAAAGTTGCCCCTCACTGAGTGCTTACTGCAGGCCAGACCCTGTGGTGAGCTCTGTTCCCACACTAGCTCATTTGCCACTTCAATTTCTCAAAGCAATTACAGTTCGGATTTTAGCAAAACATCTGTTCTAATTTGAGATTGTTAAATAGCTTAAAACAGCAGTCATAGCTCACAACTTTGTGGATCAGAAATCTGGGCTGGGCTCAGCTGGGTGAGTCTTCTCCTCACATAGTGATGGTGTGCAGCTCTTGGGTGGGCTCATCTGGAGGGTTCAAGATGGCTTCACCCTCGTGCCTGGCCTTGGCGGGGCTGGCTAGAGGCCTGGGCTCAGCTGGGACTGTGGACCAGAGCGCCTGCTTGTGGCCTCTGCAGCATGGCAGTCACAGGGCAGTCGGACTTCTGATTTTGGCATCTCGAAGCGCCTGGAGAGAGGGTTCAAAGAGATAGGAGGTGGAAATTGTCGGTTTCTTGAGGTCTGTGCCCCCAAACTAGCACAGCAACACTTCTGGCATATTCTGTTGGTCAAAGCAGTCCCAAAGCCTGCCCAGATTCAGGGGTAGGGAGCAAAGGTAGCATTTCTCAACGGAAGGTATGTAAAAGTATTTGCAGTTATCTTTAAGTCTCCACAGGTGCCTTGCACTTAGTCACTACCCAATAAATGTTTATTGAATGGCACACAGATTTGGTTCAGTTCTCGACCCTGAAAAATAACATAATTGGAAGAGATACTGAGTGGGGAAGGAGTTCAAAAATGAATACACAGATCTGGGACACAGGATCTGATTGTACTCGGAAGATAAAAGTGAAGTTTATTCCAAAACATGAAGGAAGAACGTTAACTGCCATTTCCCCCTATTTCCTATACTTTGCCAACAGTTTGAATTGGTTGGTTGCTTTTTGGTATTAACTGGGAATTTCTCCAAGATTCAAGCTGATTACTCCCTTCAGTCCCAGAGAGACAGGAAAACAAAGCCAGACAAGAATGAGTTATTGCCTAAATATAAGCTTCCTTGGCAAGTCTTGGATGAAGGAGGTAAAAAGGCAGTCGCTGGAAAATGCCCCAGGGAGAGCTCTCATTTGTTGAAAGAAAAGCAGTACCTGACAGGTGCCTTTTCTGAGGTGTCTAGCAACTCCCTCTACAAACGAGGCAACCCTGAAGTCTTGATGAGACGTTCTCCCCTGCTAGTGACATTTTTATTGACAGCATGGTTCTAAAAAGTTGGAGAGTCATCTCATTATCACTCAAGATGTGTGAGGCCCCATATATTAATAAAAGGATGGATTTAGAGTTGGGCTTGAAGATTTCCATCAGATGCTGGTTCTAACAGATACTGATATGAACCCTCGAGCATCCTGGACAATCCACATAAAACGAAATAATTGCAGTGACAACTCCCATTCACCAAAATGAGACTCGAGTAAGTTCTGCTTGTCCTGGTAATGACTTGAAAATGATAAGTTAGTGAAAAAAAAGCACTTAGGCTTTTCTTTTTCTCCTCCGCTAATTGGCCATTTGTAAAGGAACTTTGGCTTTAACTGGTTTTTCCACTTCAGCTACTACAAGACCCTGCCTAGACCAGCCAGATAACCTTAAATCTTTCCTGGGTGTGGCTGGACTGTATTGGTGTTAAGACAAGTTCCTTGGACCTGAGTTTCACACCTCTTCCCTGCCCTGCCATGCAAGTTCTTTAAAGACCGTGAAAGTAAACACTAAACACATCTAATCCTGTAAGAGAAATAAAAGTGGGCTTAAGGAAATTCAGCCTGTGTATCTAATGAAAATCATTAGTAGCCTTGCCAGAAATAGGACATATTGAATAATATTTCTGCTGTTTTCTCCTGACTCCTTAAGGGAAATTTCTGTGGTACATTCACCAAAGGAAAATCAGTACTCAACGGTTTTTGCTTAGTGAGTAAGAAAAGCACAAAAAGTTGCTGCTTATGTTTACAGGGAAGATGAGGTATTACAGGCATCTGTGGGAAGGACCGGTACAAATTTAGCAGACCAGATAATAGCTGGGCAAATGTGACTTTTACGGTAATGGTGGTGTTGTTCAAGCATGCGGAGCGCCTTGATTGGCTGACCTGAGAATAACCTTCTTTGACTGTGTAAACAGGGTCAAACAAGTGACTTCACTGGCCTTGAGTGAGTGATTAGAAGTAGTTATCTAGCCCATACTTATATTTAAACAACTCCTTTGGAAAAATCTCCAACTTTGCCTTTTCTCTCTCACAGAGAGGTCCCTTGACCTAAGTTCTGTCCTTGTGGTAAGGGCAAGACTTTAAAGGACTCTCACTTAAACCAGCTATAAAGCTGCTCAAATTCTTGGGTGATGGAGAACTCAGACCATGCATTCTTTACCATCGAGGCAAGGAGAATGCCTCACACATTCCATCTCAAGGAAAAGAGGCCATTGCTCAATCAGTGAGGTTCTCACAGAAGAAGCTCCACATTGCCCGTGGACTTCTGGGCCTGGGTGCCCTGCTCTCAGCTCTGCCCAGGTTTAGGAGAGATTTTTCCCCAGCACATCAAAACCTGCCAGACCAGACTATGCTGTGTGGAATAGCATGATGGTCAAGTGTATGGATTGGGCATTAAATTGCATGGAATGGAATCCAGCTCTGCTACTCTCTTGGGGCAAGTTACCATCCTCTGTGTCTCATTTCTGCACCTGTAAAATCAAGAGTATAGTGGCTATGAGGATTATAAGAAAATAACATATAAATGGCCTTCTGTAGTATCTGCACATGGGAAGGGCTCAAGAAATATCAGCTATCATTATCATTTCAGTTGCCAGCCAATGTTCGTCACTTTGGTTGCCAGAATGGGTGGGACTGGGAGGTCTTAATTGCAAGATGCTTTTTCATAGCCTAATTCCACTCAGTGACTAAATTCAGGACCTGATATAAAAACAGAAATGTTTCTGTGGGCAATAAACATGAAATTTTTTTTTATCAGTCACATTTTTTTTTTTACCCATTGAAGTAGAAAATAATTCCTTACAAAAAGAACTTAATTTTTTCAAAAAGCACATTAAAATCTGGTCATAATAATAATAATCCAAGTGCTCATTCCTGTCCCCACACTTAAGAAAGAAAAGAACAAAACGCAAGCAAAAAAAAAAAAAACATAGGGGCGTGCTCTTCTGTGGTCATGTCCACTAGAAACCATGACTGACGTGTTTTACACCAAAGCGGTGCCTGTGACACGCAATGGAGTTTAACAGTTTAACAGTCCCGCAGGCAGACAGGCTTAACAGGTCTTAAGTCATCAACATTCTTTAATTGAAGCTTGAATTTGAACATAGATTCAAACGGATTGTTCAGGCTGGTTCGGCTATCCTACAGCTTTTTGTTCTCACCTACATCTGTCCAAGAAAATGGTCCATATTTACGTCTTGGAGAATTTCTCTTTTAAGATGTAAGCGTGTTACAACTTCAGATATGTTAGGATATTTCCAAATCTCTAGGTATTACACTTCCTGGGGAACAGCTGAAAGCCAAGCACATTCACAGCCTGACTGATGTTAACCCTTCACTCTGAGAAGGTGATGTCTCGTCACAAATCGGGAGAGATTTCTCACCCCATATGAGAAATATTTACCGTCCCCATCAGCCGCTGCTGGCTTCGCGCAGCTCTGTGGAAAGCGTGAAGGAGGGGAGCCAGGGGAACCGAAAATTCAGCTGCCAACCTCTGTAGCAGGAAAGATTTATCCCTTGGAAAATGTAGGCTATCACTGTAGAGATCCACCTCTTAATGGCTTTCGACTCTGCAGAAATTGTTGTCAGGGAGACTGAAGCGGGTGCTTGTCATGCAGAGGCCATCTTGTCGCTTTGCTCACCCAGACCAGAGGACTCGCTGGAGTTATTGGTTTCCACTTCCCACTTACCCAGGCTCCATCACAACCAATACGCAATCGCACATACAAAAGACCTGATCTTGCCCATTAATGACAGATTCACAGAGTGGGCCAGATGAGCCTCACAATCAACTCGCACAGAAAATGCACACATCTCTCCCTGGAAGTGGGCTGTTGGCACGGAACGCAGTGAATTGTTCCATAGTCGTCCGCTCCCTTTCTCTGAATCCCTATAGCACTCATTATCCGCACCACACAATTTAGCACTTGATTATATACTGTCTCGTATTGTTCTCTAATTGTTTCTCCACCCAGATAAGAGGTGGAGTTTCTTGAAGACATCATTTTTTTTTCCCTAACATGATTTCTATAATTGTCTGTGGCTGCATCCCTTAAACCTCTGTCTAGTCATTTTTCTTCCATTATGGTATGGATTGCAGATCTACCTAGATAAGGGGAAATAAAAATGTCAACCACCACCTTCCCATAACACACAACTAAAAGAAAAATAAAAAGTATCTGCAAACATAATGCACAGCTAACACTGGCATACGTGGAAGAAAATATCTACAGGTAAGAAACTCAGGGAGCATTTGTTTCATCCACCGGCCACCCAATCACCTTGTGCTTATATGATACACACAAAAATCTCTTCACTCTTATGTCCTCCCGTCCTTTCAACAGGGAGAAGTCCCTAAAATAACAACAATGGCCGCTTACGGAGACAGAGATCAACCCACCTCTAGATTAAAGTTAGCGTCATATAGTCCATGCCCATTGCTCCTGGAATTGTTTGCTTGAAATGCAATCTACAGAAGCAACTAGGACTTCTGTTTCTAGAAGGAATATATTATGGCTCCCCTCATCATGGCAAACAAACAACCATTTTCAAATATTTTTGAAAAACCAGATGGTTTGGTTTTTGTTTTTGTATTTTTTTTAATCCGGACACTTCAGGAAGGAAGGCATCAACCTCATTTTGAATTCCTTTTTAAATATGCAGTGTGGGCCTTCCAGCCCCCCGCGGACGGCTGTCTGCAGCAGCCCCGGCAAGCCAAGCGCTCCGCGCGCCCTGAACGAGCAGGCGGTGGGTGCTGGCGCAATGGCACTCTCTTGTCTCTCCTGCGTCTCTTGGGATCCTTTCAGTTTCTTACTGACAAGTTTTTGTGACGTTCAATGCACTCTTTAAGAGGGAGAAATGGTTTCTTCACAAAACTCCTTGAAGTTCTCTGTACTCACAAAGGATTTGTAGACAAACAGGCAGGTACCTCAAGCATAATGCCCATGTCCCTGCCTTGAGGCAGAACCACATATTTAAACGTAGCAGAAGAGCGAGGCTTTGTAAGATTTGTAAACCTCTTCAAAGAAAGAGAACTGCACAAGCTTTTCCTAGGTCATGGTTCATCAACTGGCTACATTAGAAAATTCGTCTGTATATGGGGTGATTTGTGCTTCAACAACATGTGCCTGGGTGGCTCTGCCTCATTGCCCTCTCCCCTGTCAGGAAGGACCTGGTAAGGCACAAAATGAAAATACTTGTTTAAAAAGGATAAAGACCCCCCAAGATGTCAACAGCAGAGTGTCATGCCCAGACTGACCTCAGGGGAGACTGCGGGTGGGTCTGGCACTTGCAAGCCCATTTCAGACCATCTCTGTCCATCATCTTCTTTTATTTCCGCACGGTACTATCTTGTTCAGTTTTTGTTTGTTTACTTGTTTACCATCTGTCTTCTCCATTAGAATACAAAGACCACAGATCTTAACCAGCACTGTGTCTCCAGTGTCTATGCTGGGCACATAGTAGGCATTGAATTTGCAGGAAGACGGGGACAGAAGGAAGGAGGGAGGGAGGGAGAGGGGACCAGGGAGGGGTGGAGCTATACACCAACTGTAGTTCCTTCTCAGCCCTTCCGGCAACTCACCTATTCTTAGTTGCCTTGTCTCCCCTTGTACTCTTTTGGCCCCCAGCTCTACCCTGACAGGTCGGGATCAAAGAAGACCCTGGAAGGAGGTAACAGAATGTAACTAGCGTTACTGAGCACTTGCCACAAGACTCTTATCTGATACATAGAATCTCCTTCGCTTCAGGTAGAATTTTCTGGTTAAGAGAAGCAGATACCCATGCATCTACTTTGAGAGGGGCCAACTATGGGACCTGAGCTGGCACAGGGGCTCATATGCATTGTCTCTCTCTCTCTCTCTCTCTCTCTCTCTGTATCCCTCTTTTCCTTTAGCTGAAGCTCTGCTCAGCCTCTCAGATCACCCATGATTGCTTTCCTCTCATAATTTCAGCCTCTGCACAGCCTCCTGGGTCCTGACTCTACCCCACTGCTTCTCAGCTAAAGCTCCCACCACTCGCAATTTTTCTAATATTCTTTGGTCCAAATTTCTAAGAACTTGGTATCGCAGTGACCTAGCCATCTTCCTACACCAGGTCACGGGTAGCTGGCCAGGCCTGTGCGTTGGCTGCCTTGCTTGGAGCAGGTGTCACTCTTGCTGCAGTCACTATTTTTTTGGAGGGGGGAATCAGGTCACGTGATACATAACTTGGCTGCCTAGGGCATGTGAACAGTGTAACGTCCATTAAATGAGTTATGGATGGGGAGGCACCTTATATGTTTGTTTTATAGCATTAAATTCTCACAATACCCCACTCGCCCCCGCCAAGTGGGGCAGGCATTCTTATCCTCATTCTGTGGTTACAGAGCTTGAGGACCAGAGAGGTTAAGCAAGCTGCCCAGTTTCCCACAGGTGGTAAGCATTGGAGTCAGAAGTCAGGCTTAGTTGAGACTGCAAAACCCTGATCATGAAGCTGCCTCCAAAACAGGGAGACAGACAAAGCAGAGGGCGGCCCAAAATGCTTTCTACCCACTCTAAAAATCAGAACTGCTTCTTCATATACAAATCCCCAAAAGCTGACCCGCTGGGGAGTGTATTAGTTTGCTGGGACCGCCTTAACAACGTACCAAAGACCGGGTAGCTTAAACAACAGAGATGTATTGTCTCATGGTTCTAGAGCCTGGAAATTCAAAATCAAGGTGTCAGCAGGGTTGGTCCTTCCGAGGGCTGTGAGGAAAGGGTCTGTCATCCCAGGCCTGTCTCCTTGGCTTGCACTGGGCCATCTTCATGTTCACACAGCATTCTCACTATATGTAGGTATGTCTGTGTCCAAATTTCCCCTTTTTATAAAGACATCAGTCATATTGGATTAGGGCCCACCTTAATAACCTCATCTTAATTTGATTGCCTCTCTAAAGACCCTCTCTCCAAATAAGGTCACAGTCTAGGTACTGAGGGTTAGGGCTTCAACACATGAGTTTTGGTAGGACGCAATTCAGCCCACACCAGTGAGTGAACTGAAATACTCCTCACAAGATTCCTGCTCAGGACACGACTCCTCATGCTCTTAGAAACCAGGGTCAGGGAGGCAAGAGGCAGTAAAGGCACCGACACCTGCCACGCTCCACTGCTCCTCTGAGGACTGGCCCTGGGGCAGCAGGGACACCCTTCCTCAGCACCACGGAGTGCACGAGGGCTGCTCCTGCCTCCCTCCATGAGGCCTTCCTGCCAGCCTAGTTATCCAGCCACCTCTGCCCCACCAGACCGTCCTGTCTCACCATGCAAGGCTGTTCCTCAGCCTGCACAGAAGGGCCTGACAGGAGCCAATGTCTAGTCACTCATTCAGCCTCCTGACACAGCCACAGAGGCTCCTTGTGCTTTATTGTGCCACGGGACAGGCAGGACCCTATTTATTTTTAACATGTATCACTTGCCCTGTTCAGCAGGATGAGCAGACTTAAAATTAAGCCGAGATTCAGGAGACAGCCACCCACAAGGTATGAATGGAGGGGGCAGCAGGGAGGCTGGAATAGATCAGTCCGGGCATCATCCCCCCACAGCAGTGCACACAGCACAGGGAGCCTGAGGGGAGAACAGCCATTAACACTTGCCATAGATTAGCGAGTGCCATAGTTTGAATATGTGTCCCCTCCAAAATTCATGCTGAAACTTAATCCCCACTGTGGTGGTATTAACAAGGGAGGCCTTTGGGAAGTGATGAGAAGAGTCCTTGTGGATGAATCAATGCCCTCATAAACGGGGCTTCAGAGAGAGTTTGCTTCTCTTGCTCTTCCACTCCTCTGCCATGTGAGGACATGGCATTTGTCTCCTCCAAAAAATGCAGTCACAAGATGCCATCTTGGAAGGAGATACTGGCCCTTCAGACACCGAGTCTGCCACGCCTTCATCTTGGGCTTCCCAACCTCCAGACTTATGAGAAGTAAATTTCTGTTCCTTATAGATTGCCCAGTCAAAGGCGTTTCATTATAGAAGCATCAATGGCAAAGACACTAGCAAAGACAGCTAGTGTCACCCTAAGTGGCTGACATAGCATTTTAGAACTAAGGCTTGGATCACATTCTAATTCTCCCACTGGTTATATGGCCTTGGGCACATTTATTAACCTCTCTGTTTCTTCATCCACAAAATTAGCTACCATAATTAGCTACCGTGCAGAATTATGGCAAAGATGAAATGAGGTGATATACGAATATACAAAACTATATAGCACCATACTGGGCACTTAGTAAATGTTCAAAAAGTGGCAGTGGCTGTTGTTATTACAGATTTCACCTAGAGCTTGTCTTAATAACAAGGTTATTTCCTTCTGCTTCCTAATTTGACTTGCTTCAGTTATATAGACAATATCAATTAAATTTGAAAAAAAAAATCTAATGGATGGATTTGTAAGTCAATGAACACTCAATCTATTAAACAAGGATAATAACTCAGATTTGGGCAAACAGCTACTGAGTGCTTTCCATCTACTGGCCATATTCTAAGATACTGGTAAAACACGTTTCTTTTTTATGACTTAATAATATTCCATTGTATGTGTATACATCACTTTTTCTTATCGCTTCTGTATCCATTCAGTCATTGATGGTCATGGAGGTTGTTTGTACACTTTTTAGTTTACAAAATGGTTTCACATGTATTATCACATTTGATCCTCACAAAGACCGGCATGGTCCCCGTTTTATAAATGAGAATATAAAGTCAGAAAGATTAAGTGCCTCACCTAGAGCTAAAGCCAAGATTTTGTATATGTAATATATATTTTATATGTATAATCGTAATGCTGGTACTGCATTTATACATATACTTATGTACATATGTATATAAAAATACATATACTACATATTATAAAAGTATATGTTTTTATATATAAACATTATTTATATGTGTATAAATATAAATATATGAATATACCACTTTATATATAAATATTCATTTATATATTTATAAATGCACGTATATACTACACATTTTACATATAAAATCTTAATGCTGTGCTATAATTCCTTGTATAGCAGTGACCAGGAAAATAGTCTTGAGACATCTACTGGGTGACGGCAGCACAGAAGAAGGCAAGGACAGAAAGAGAAAATAAAACTGTTCTGCGTAAAAAACAAACAGCCATTTCAGGAGGAGGGGAGAGAAGAGAAGGCACAGCCAGACAACATCAACGAGCAGATAAGGCTTCTTTCAAAATAGGAATCTCTTTTAATACTAAAATTCTTAAAGATTTTTGCATTTCTTTGATGTAAACCTCCTCCAATTCCCTAAACCTTTAGAAACTCCTGTTATATACCCAACAATTCTTGTGATAGTGAGTTTCAGCAGATATCTAAGTAAAGAGACTAAAGCACCACTTCAGGGTCGACATGGGACACTTGCGTGGAGAGCAAGGTGACCCAGACACTGAGTAATTCAGTAGATTCGGGAGCTCAGGCCCGAGGTACACGGAAAACAAACGCCCCCGGGTGCCCAGAGCAATGGTTGGGGCAGAGGTGGTTCCTGCACGTGGGATGGCATTCACTCCAATTTCACTTGAACTTCAGGGGACAAGGAATCCGCTGACATCTGCATTACAAAGTAATTGGGTACTTTGAGGAGAGACAGGGTATAAATTGCCTTTTTGATTGTTATTGGAGGGAGGTTTTCAGTTTGGAGTTTTATTGGCCAGAGATGGGAATAAGAAGAGATCATTTGAACAGAATAACTTCTGGCAATACTTCCGAAGAACCTTCAAAGCCCTCAAACTTCTTTGCAAGGGAAAGATTAGGCAGATGGCTCTCGTGACAAAGATGATTCTGGGCAGTACTAAGTAGACAACTGCCCAGGGAACTACTAAGTGGCCAAATACGCTTTCAAAGACAAACAAACTTGGAGCTGAAAAGACTAGACCATTAATTTTCAAACTGTTGTTAGCAATAGATCCCTTTGCTCAAGCAAGATCTCACGCACACCACACAGAGAACTGCCCTGTTGAAGAGCTGAGGCTGGAAATACGGAGTCCCCCTAACCCAAGCCTGGGCTGCACTTGAAAATCCCACAACATTCGGGGGTGGAAGGCAAATCAAAAAGAGTTTATCTTGTGTATACTGTTTTGATGGTTAGTTACCGCAGACAAGATAAATCCTGAAAAGCACAGCTTTGACTAACCTATAGTGGAAAAACATCAGAATTGGGGGTGCAGTTGGTGGATTGATTAAGAAGGAGCATGAGGGAACTTTCTGGGGCGGTAGTAATATTCTATATCTTGATAGGAGTTTAGACTACATTTGTCAAAATGCAGCAAATGTGTGCTTCAGATTTGTGTATTTCATTGATAATACATGTTATATCCAATGGGGGAAAAGCTATAAACAAATATTGAACTCTAGCTAATGATGTGCATGTTGAAGTGTTTAAGGGGGAGGGAGGGTACGATGTCCACAAATTACCCTGAAATGCATCAAAAACAAAACAAGATGGCTTGATGGACGGAGGGACAGGTAGATGGAGAGCTATAGGACAAAGCAAGTATAGCGAGAGGGTGACAGTGGCATCTAGGTGGTTGGGCGTACAGCTTTCCTCTGTGCTGTATGTTTCAAATTTTCCTTAATAAAACGTTGGGGGGAAAGAATCCTTATCTTTTGGCAATACATGTTGAAACACTTACGGATAAAATTGCACAATATCTGGGATTTGCTTCAAAATAATATGGGAGGAACGAGTGTGAGGGAAAAGAGAAAAAATAAGCTTGGCCAAGAGCTTATAATTGTTGAAACTGGTAATGGAAACATGCAGATTCATTTTACTATTCTCTCTACTTTGGTGTATATGTTTGAAAAGTCTGTTACAAAAAGTTTTTAGAAATGAAAAAATAAGACTGCATTAGATACGCATTTCAAAGAGCTTACTCCTAATTTCTGTTTTGTAAATATGATTATATATTGTGTCAAAAAGTTTTATAAAAAGCAATAAATGATACAGTTTTCTCCTTATGTTCTCTGTAGTAATGGGCTTTCATTTAAAAGATCAAAGTAGCAATCGTGCTCTTATCAAATTGATTTGACCAAAATTATGTTAAAATAGAAATGGCCCAGTTTCCATTCTAAAAACGTTTCTCACTATGAAGCATCAATGAGAAACTCCAGGTTACTACATTGTACCTGATTCTGGTCCCTGATGGAGTTTGGTGCCCCATAACAAGATAATAAGAAGGCTACTACTTTAGGTGTGGCTGCTGTGCCCAGTTTATGGAGCCAATTCCTTCCCCTTGGCCCCGGGGCCAGCCACTCATCTTCATTAAGGAAACCCAGGCCCAAGGAGTTCAGGGACTTGCCCTGTGCAAGAGCCCAGCTTTTCTGTCTCTGGAGTCACTGGTCCTATTTATTTCCATACGGTCTTTCTAGCAAAATGCTAGAACTCTCAAGCCAAAAAGAAAGAAAGGAAAAAAAAAGATCACACTTCTGAAATTCATAAAAATGGAATTTCTCCTATATAGTCCCTATGCAATAAAGTTTAATTCAAAGAAACACCCCCACATTCTGATGTTTAGCCAAACCACCTCGGGCTTTACAATGGGGCCAGAAGTATGACAGGACCCGGCTCCGTTCCAAGACCTTTGGTGCTTCCTGCTTGCCATCAAAAAGAAAACCTCCCTCTCCCCGAATCCCTCCTCTCGGCACTGTCTCCCCACAACCCAGACTTTGTTGTGGTATTTCAAAGCATGTCCTGTGAACCTGGATAAAACCCCAACAATCAAGGCTATGGAAAACTGGAATGTTGTTTCCTGAACAATTTAAAACCTAAAAATAAATTAGCGCCTGCGTGTTTGGTTTGAGTTTTGGATGAAAGCCCAAGACAACTTTCCTTTGCACCTGAACTGGTTTGCCCATACCTGTGCAGGGGAACCGCCCTTCCGCCAGTGGAAATATTATCGGTTATTGTTCTGTGAGTTTTACGCTTTTTGATTAAAGAGCTCTCCCCGGGGATAAGGGGATAAGAGGATAAGAGATGTCCCTGAGTGACCGATCACTGAGAACAAAGGCAGTGTGTGGAGGGAGGGGCCGGCCAGAAGGACTTGACAGCTCAGTGGGCACTGGGTGGCCTCGCAGTGAGCTGGGCGCCTGCTCAGCACCCCGGTAGGAGAGCTGGAGGGAATGCAAAACAGCCAGAGGGCAGTGAGAGCCATCAGCGTGGAAATGGAGTCACTAATGTCAAACCCTAACAAAATGGAGCCGGGAGGCCCCCCACACATTTGCCTATGACAAGAACTTCAGTATTCAAGATAAGCCACTTACACAACGACACTTGCCTAACACGGCTGTCCTCACCAGTGAACGAATGAATGCCAACTCCTGCAACAAGTCCCTGTAACCAATGACCTTTGTTTCAAAATACCTTACGTGAACTTCTCTCTGTCTTAAAAGTTTGCTCTTGCCCCAATCCCTTTGGATACTCCATTGCACATACCCTGCGTTGCAATCCCCCCCGCTCTTCTCCAATAAACTCTTCGCTCTGTCACTCATTTTAGGTTGACAAGGCCATGTGGGGGCTGTCGGCGGGTGCTCACGTAGGTCAGACCAGTGGGAGATGACGGAGCTTGCGTCAGCTGGCACTGCCCGGCTGCTAAAGGGAAGGGCTTCGGAGCCAGGCTGGCTTGGGCTTCGAATTCGGCTCCTCTGCTTTGCAGCTGGATGGTCTTAAGTAAGTAACCTGAATTCTCCAGGCCTCAGTTTCTCTACCTCTAAAATGGGAATAATCATGGCTCACAGGGATCAAGCACCTTCCCCAAGCCAGGCCCTGTTTTGAGAGCTCTATATTTAATCTTTATCACAACTGTATATGTAGCTATATTACCATCCCCACTTAAATTTAGGTGAGTTTTAGCGAAGTCACACAGCTACTATCAATAATTGGAGAAGCCCAGCCACAAGCCGGGGGAGCAGACTCCAGAGCCTGCTCATTTGGCCATAGGCTCTCTTGCCTTCCTTTTGGGATTGTTGTGCACCAACAATTACTCATAAACCTTTTGAGCCGAAACATGACATAAAGCAATAGCTGAAGGAGCAGGGCTTGTTCACCTGAGATCGGAACAGACTCGAGCAGCTTGCCCCTGACTGAGCTGGATACAAACCAAGCTAAGAGGAGAAAAGAGGGCCAGGGCACCAGGGGGGATGTCTGCAGGCTGGAACCACAGGAGAAGACTCCAAGCGGGACTGCCACATCCAGGCGAGAAGGCCTGAAGGGAGCCCAGTGATTGTCAGCAAGAGTGACCGGCAATCTCGAAGACACTAACCTTAAAGTAGCTGGAAGCTAGGAAGTTTAGTTCGGCACTGTGATACTGTGAAATATGTGTTCAGTCTTCATCGCCAGAGTGACAAGAATGCCTCTCGTTGTTAGTGAGACGGCTGGTGGTCAGGAGCCCCACATAGCCTCAGGATGGAGGGCTTTTTGCAGTAGGGGCGAGGGAGCAACTGTGTTTAGAGAGTTGAAACTTTCCATCCAACCCTCCATCCTGGAGGGGAGTGGGCTGAAGTTTGAGTTGATCACCAATTATGTCATCATTCACACTTGGACAATGAAACCTCCCTAAAAACCCAAAAAGGACTAAGTTCAGGGAGCTTCCGGATTGCTGAGCAAATGGAGGTTCTTGGAGGGTGGCGCATCTGGGGGAAGGATGGAAGCTCCTCCCCCTTCTCCCAAACCTCACCTCTGCATCTCTTCTCTCTGTAAGATCCTGTACCCTCTGCACCCTCTGTAAGATCCTTCATAACAAATGGGTAAGTGTAAGCCAAGTGTTCCCTTGAGTTCTGTGAGCCACTGCAGTAAATTCACTGAGCCCAAGGAGGGAGTAGTTGGTGCTCTGCTTTGCATAGGTGACAACCTGGGCTTTGAAGTTGGTGCATCTGAAGTGGGGGGCAGTCTTGTGGGACTGAGCCCCTAACCTGTGGGGCCCAATGCTATCTACAGGTGGTTGGTGTCAGAGCTGAATTGAATCACAAGCCATCCAGCTGGTGCCTGCTCCAGAATTGCTTGGTGAATATAGGAAACCTCCACATACCTAATATCAGAAGTGTATCGAGTGACTGTGTAAGAGAGGAGAATAGAAAAAAACACTTTATTTTCTTTTCTATATCCCTTAAAAACACCCAGCCCAGAGAAGCCTGGACAGAACAAACACAGGCAAAACCCAGAGGAACAGCCACAGTGCCACCCAGAAAAAGGGTTTCGAGAAAGAAGGATTAAAAAAAGCCTAGGCCCCTTTGCGTCCCAGAGTAGAGTCTGGGGCAACGTTCAACTGCTATTTCTTGAGTCCGTGTTTCTATCTGAATATTTGTTACTTGTGTCTTCCCCCTAGAGAGACCAACAGTAAAGTGCCCTTGAAAAGAAAAGCTATCATGCACTTCCTTTAGTGAGAGCAAGGAGTAGGGCCGATGGGAAAGATGCAGCCTGCTTTGAAGACAGCTCCGGGAGAGGAGGGAGTGCTTGGGAATGACAAAGCCAAGGGCTCCCAGGATGAAAGGCAGAAATAGACGGGAAGCCTGTGGCGGCTGCAGGGAGGGACGGCGGGGTGTCTGGAAGGAGAGCTGTGCTGCTTTCCCCAGCTCCTCAGGGATACCCACAGCCCCGGAAATGTCTGCAGAGGCTCGGCCTAACAGAGCACCCTGGGCTGACCACGTGCACACCAGAGCTCTAAACAGAGCCCTTACTTTTCCCACCGAGTGAGTCACCTTTGCGTCCATACCGAGCCAGCCTCTGCAAAGTCTCTGTCCGTTCCTCTGAGGGACACAGGAAGGAAAAGGGAAGGACTCTGTATCTCTCCAAGACTAAGAGGAGGTGGAAACTGGGGCCTGGTAGAAAGTGAGCGGGTGGCTGGAAGGGGCCAGGGTCTGACCCTGGCCAAGTTCCCATGAAGGGGAAGCTGGGGGTACAGAGCCTGCCGGGGACAGGTCGCCCCCGGCCACCCTGCCAGGTGAGGCGAACCCCTCCCCTCTGGTACCCAGAGCCTACTCCGGCTAATTCTCCTGTTGGCAACAGTGAGCTGGACTTGATCAGCACACACCACCCTCAGACCCTTCATCAGGAGAGACTTTAGAGTCCCAGCATTGTTCAGGCCCACCTGCCTGCTCTGCACGGACGGCCCTGGTACCTGTAACTAAGGAAGAGGTAAGGAGAGATGTCCACACTGGGCATAGATGGAACAAAACAGTTCAAGACTTTTGAGGTGATAGATAGAGGCCCCTAAGCCAGAGCTCAGTAGGAGCAGGCCTAGGGCTTCCATGATTTCAGAGCAGAGGAACAAGATCAACTTGCCTTGTGCTGATAGCGAGCACCTTGCATAGCTGGGCTCCAGTACCAATTATTAAAAGATTCTGCTGCCACCAGATGAGGACGATTCCAAACAAAAGGAGGAGAGAAACCAGAAAACAGTGTCCTGCTGCACTGAAACCATTGTTGGGGCTCAGAAAATGATACACCAAAGCATGGGGCTTTGACATGCTGAGTGCTTTGAACTAAAGGGGCAGCCTCAGAACCGAGATCTCGAGATCTCTCTGACCTCCCACCCTCTGTGTCTCACCCCTCTGCCTCTCCCGAAGCACAGACTACGGAGAGTTCCTCCAGAAGGAACACACCTGTCTTGAGTTCCCCTCCCCCCATCAAACAGGGAAGAATAACTGGCAGGAAGGTAGGCTAGAGTTGACACCACACTCAGAGCCTTTGTCCCAGGCTATTGTCTGCTCTTTGGGCCCATTCATCTCCCTAAAAACCATTCACTCTTCCTCTAAAACTGCCTACAGGCCCCCTTCGCCCCTGTGAAGAAGCATATGCATATACAAGCTTCTGAATCTCACTGGGCTACTGGGTCCTCACTTTCCTGTGATGCCCCCAAGCACACAGTGCATTCGTACGCCTTTTCTCTTGTTGATCTGTCTATTGCCAGTTTACTTCAGCAGACTCAATTATCGAACCTCCAGAGGGGAGAGCAAAGGTTCTCTCACTCCTACACCATGCATTGAAGTCAGCCTTTTGCCTTTCATTTATTTAGCAAAAGTCAAAAACAATGTTTTACAAAGAATGGCAATTATACCAAAGGTATATTCCAATTTCTGGAATGAGGTACAAAGAAAAAGACCAAATGAGACAAAATAGAAAACCGCTATGCATCCAAAGTGCTTGTTTTTGTGTAACAAACATCAGTCATTTAAAACTGATTTATAGACCATTACAAGTGACTTCACATTCCCAAAATACCTATAGTGCAATAGAAACATTTAAAAAAAAAAAAAAATTCTCCGTTTCTCTCTGTTAACAATGATTTGCTTGAGACCAATTTTCTTATAAAATATTGATAGAATCAGAAGCAGAGATCTCAGTGAGAGCCGGATAAGCCTTCCCAGAAACCAAGCAAAGACGGATCTATAAAACCTAGTGTATTGACACAGACCCGTGCACAGGCAAAGCAAAACACAAACCAGCGGATAGCGAGTATGTACTCTGGGCAAAGCCAAGAGTATCACCTGGGCAGTAATGCCCTCTTGGGAGAAAGTTCTGTGTTGCTCTATCCAGAAAATGGCCTTAATATAATAATAAATATATGCATATTTCACATCAACTTCCATATGATAATGTGTTTCAAATAGATAGGTTAACATGAAAAATGTTACATGTTCTGTAGAAAATAATTTTTGAGATTGACTGTATTTCTCCCCCACCACAAACAAAGTTCTGTGACCATTAATCTACCTGAGAAAAGAAGTACATTATTTTCTATATAAGAACGTAAGATCTGGGCCGGGCGAGGTGGCTCACACCTATAAGCCCAATACTCCGGGAGGCCAAGGCAAGAGGCTGAGCTCAGGAGTTCAAGACCAGCCTGAGCAAGAACAAGACCCCCTCTCTACTAAAAACAGAAAAAATTAGCCTGGTATGGTGGCATGTGCCTGTAGTCCCAGCTACACGGGAGGCAGGAGGATCGCTTGAGCCCAGGAGTTTGAGGTTGCTGTGAGCTAGGCTGAGCCACAGCACTCTAGCCCAGGCGACAGAGCAAGACTCTGTCTCAGAAAAAGAAAAAAAAAAAGTAAAATCTAGTCTAAGCGGAGAGAAAACTGAACTCCTTTGTAACAAAAGGCAATTTAGCATCACAGTCAAGGGTCTGGGCTGTGACGTCAGAAAAGCCTGCCTGCAGAGCCTTGTCCCCCTTGCTAGGCATGACCTTCAAACATATGTCTCTCGCTGCCTTAGCTGCCTTGCCAGGACAGGACTCTACCTCACGGAATTGCTACAAGAAATAAGAGAGATACTTGGAGCTAACACTTAGATTCTCAGTGAGATACTCAGATTGAACACAGGCACTTATCTCATTTTCCTTTTAAAAGAAATAAAACAGATGTAAGCTCAGAAGACAAGGAATCTGAGAGAGGAGGCAATAATGGACATGAAATCTCAACAAATTTTAGGGAGGTAGAAAGTGGATGGAGGAATGGTAACTGACTCAGCGGTTTATGCCAAGAGGGATAATAATGAGCAACAAGTTAAGTTGCTCCCAGAACCCCAGAAAGACATAGGGGCTGAGGCTGCAGGGGTCTGGGAAGGCATGGGGGAGGCACGAGGTGAATATGGGGGCTGAGTGGAAGGCTGAGGTTGGAGTGTGAATCCCAGATTCCCTCCTGACCCCAAGGAGCAGCCAACAACCCTTCTCCCATCTCCAGGGGCTACAGAAGATAGACTCCCTGAGACACTTAGACAGAAAGGCATGAAGAAGGAAGGGAGCAAACCACAGAGCCAAAAGCGGGGGTCCCACGAGAGTCTGCATGCTGAGTAGTGGGATCTGGGCTCATTCCCCTGCCCTGCCCTGACAGGCCAACAGCTGATGCCCAATCCCACCTCAACAAAAGGTTGAGGGACTCATTTTTAGAGCAACTGGATAGCCTCAAAGAAAAATCCTACATTTGGGGACCCCCCCCAACAAAAAAGCCAGCTAGCCACCCATCACTCTGCAGTGGACGACACAAAAGCGACTGCCAAGCCTGTGCACGCACTCAGAGGTTCCCGTCAGCTCTCTAGTGCCTCACCTTCGAACATGCACGGAGAACCGAGGACCACCAGAAGCCCCCGGGAACATGCAATCTCCAGCAGGAACAACAGGGAACAAAACAAACAAATGGAGGGGGAAGGAATTAAAAGGACAGAAACAAACCAGAGACTAAAAGATTTTTTTTTTATTCTTCAAGAAGATAGAAGATATTATAGCTGTGAAACAAGAACAGTATACTTTTCTTTTTAAGAGGAAGAAAGCTTTAGAATGTATGTTCTATCGTTGGCAGCCACTGTTACTATCATTTCTATTACCACATATCACCCCACATGGCTGCCCCACGTAGACACCTTTTCTCAAGTGCGCTGCACAAAGACTCCTTCGCTGCTTAACCTTCGGCCCCTCTGCCCTCCTGGCTGTTTGCACTTGCTGTCCCTCTGCCTGGACCACTGCGTGGCAGGCACCACGTCACCAGATCCCCGGCAAGAGGCCCTGCCCACCACCAAGCCCCGCCCCCCCGCTACCATCACTCTCCTCCCCTCGCTCCCCTCCTCTCCTGCACATCACCGTGTGAATTAGGGGATTTCTTGGAGCCCTTGTGTCTCCTCCAAGGAGAGCCCCAGCACTGGACATGATGGCTTGTACATAGTATGTTCTCCAAAAATATGTGTTGAATGGGGAGATAGACAAATCCTAATGACGTTAAGGAAAAAGTAATGACGACAAATATTCACCAGAGCCTATAAGCCATTCTTTTCTCTCCTGAAGGGGTTAAAAGAGCCAGAGACAGTGAGGTTTCGACTTAGATTGCTGCACAAAATATAAATTGGAGTCTGTCATTCTTTTAATCTTCTGAATTCTGGTGGAATAAAATATAAGCATCAGCATTACTTACCATTAAAATAACTGGAAATGCTGGGGGCAAATATATTTATAAAATATGAAAATTGTTTTCTTTTCT
This sequence comes from Eulemur rufifrons, assembly GCF_041146395.1. Classification (NCBI taxonomy): domain Eukaryota; kingdom Metazoa; phylum Chordata; class Mammalia; order Primates; family Lemuridae; genus Eulemur; species Eulemur rufifrons. The sequence goes on along the minus strand of NC_090983.1, from coordinate 53,346,140 downwards.
TTTTTTTTTTTTTTTTTTTTTGAGACAGAGTCTCACTCTGTTGCCCAGGCTAGCGTGAGTGCCGTGGCGTCAGCCTAGCTCACGGCAACCTCAAACTCCTGGGCTCAAGTAATCCTCCTGCCTCAGCCTCCCGAGTAGCTGGGACTACAGGCATGCGCCACCATGCCCGGCTAATTTTTTCTATATATATATTTAGCTGTCTATATAATTTCTTTCTATTTTTAGTAGAGATGGGGTCTCGCTCTTGCTCAGGCTGGTCTCGAACTCCTGAGCTCAAACGATCCGCCCACCTCGGCCTCCCAGAGTGCTAGGATTACAGGCGTGAGCCACCGCGCCCGGCCTGAAAATCGTTTTCTAAATTTAAAAAAAAACCTGACTTTAGGAGAGACACATATACTATACATGCAGGTTTTAACTGGGCAAGAACTGAAATTCAGAATCTCCCAGGTTTAGAGTTTCCCGAGGGTTGGGCCACGAGGAAGGCCTTTATGCAGCAGCCTGGGGGATAGCCTTCTGCGATTTTTCATTTATACCAGCCACAGGCATGGGCACTGGAGACGGGGAAGGATGTATTCTGGAGGTGGAGCCCACAGGAATACCCAACGGAGTGGATGTGGAGGTGAGAGAAAGAGAAGAATCAAAGATAACCACTGGATTTGTGGATGGAAATGCCACTAACCAAGATGGGCAATTCTTGGGGGAGAGAACCGATAGATCTGCCTACATGGGTTAAGTGTGTTTGTTAGCCATCGAGCTCATTTCCACATTCGCATCCAGTGCCCCTCCCCTTCCCTCTGGCCTTCTTTCAGCTCCTTAACCATGCAAAGCCCATGCTTGCCTCAGAGCCTTCGCACATGCTGTTCCCTCTACAAGAACTCCACACCTTGCATGACTTCTCTTCTGCATCCTTCAGGCCTCACCTGAAATGTCCCCTCTTCAGAAAAGCCTTTTCTAGCTGTTTCAGAAAGTTACTATGTTAGCCGTAGGGCTCTAGTCTGGGCCTCTCCAGGCCCTTTGTCTGCCTTGGTAACAAAGGCTGGGGCCGAGCCTTGCTGTCCCAGGACTTGGTCCTCGTTTTGGGTTGGCTGGCAGTCCCACCGTAAGCTCTGCAAACCAGGCTGCAAGTTTATTTACGATGAGACTCCGTCTTTTCCAGTGACTGCAATACTGTGTCACCCACGCAGGGATCCTCCTTTCTGACTTCAAAATACCTGGCAACCACAGCAAAGACGAGAAGATGGCTTGCTGGCCTAGGAGTCGGGGTCAGAGAGGGCGTGTCTTATGAGCATGGCACAGCTGGTGTGCACTACCCTTCGATCCATCACTAGAACTGATAACAGATTTGTTTACTTCTCCCCAAGTTTTATGCTGAATAATATCTAATTTCTACCTAGTTGGAGTAAACCTAATTTCTCTAAACTTGCCTTTGTCTTAAGTGGAGGGGGAAAAAAAGTCTTTTCTAACTATCCCATCTAATTTAGGGCCCTCCCCTGAGTCTCCACCACAGCTGTTTCCTCCCCATAATCTGCAATCGTGCATCCGTCTGCCTCTCTCGTCCGTCTTCCCTGTGCTGCATAGACCCAGCACCTAGTAAGGCACTTGTGAGCGCTCAGTGAAAATGTGTTCAAATGAAGGGAGGGAGAAACAAAAAATAGGACTGGGGTTGGCACAAATGTACAGGGCCTCTGGAAAGGGACGATACAGGTGTAAAAATGGGCCCATGAGTGTGTGGGGGCGAAGGCCAGGAAACCGCCTGACTTCTGCGACTGCTCCCAATGCCCCTCCCAGCCCAGCCCCGTGCCAGCCTGCGAGAGTCCCAGGGAGAAAGGTCCCAGGCTCGGTCTCCCACACACACTGGCGCCCCCGCACAGCCCTTCCCCCCAGCCCTTCCGAAGGCCAAAGGGGCAGCCCTGACAGCCCCTGGTATGGCTGCGAGCTGGCCTGGAGGTGCAGTAAACAGCGTCACAGACGGCAGCGTTTAACATGCCCATCTACACTCAGCATTTTAAATTCATGCTGAAACTATCCTGCTAATAGAGTTTAGCCTGTTTTTTTCAATAGACTTTATTTTCTTTAGAACAGTGTTGTATTTACAGAAAAATTGAGAATAGAGTTCCCATATACCCCATACTTAGTTTTCCCTGTTATTAACGTCTTTGTTAAAATTAATAAACCAGTATTAACACATTATTGTTAACTAAAGTCCCTATTTTATTCATATTTCCTTGGTTTTTTTTACCTGAGGTCCTTTTTCTGTGCCAGGGTCCCATCCAGGACACCACATTACCTGTAGTCTACGTGTCTTCTTAGGTCTCTCTTGGCTCTGACAGGGTCTCAGATGCTTTCTGTTTTTGATGGCTTTCACAGTTTTGAAGAGGACTGGTGGGCTATTTTGTAGAATGTCGTTCTCTTAGCATTATGGGGGTCTGGGAAATCACAGAGGTAAAGTGCCATTGTCATCACATCACATCACCCTGACTTGCCGCTGTTGGTGTGGACTTCGAGCCCCTGGCTGAGGTGGCGTTCGTCAGGTTTCTCCCCAGTAAAGCTACTCATTTTTTCACCCTTCCACACTGTACTCCTTGAAAAGAAGTCACTGTCTGCAAGCCACACCTGGGGGCAAAGTATCCACAGAAATTATTTGGAATTACTATGCAGAGATTTGCCTCTCCTCCAGTTATTTATTTTACTCGATCATTTGTTTATATCAGTACAGATTCTTGAATGTTTATTGTATACTTTGGGTTATAACTGAATACCCTTTTATTTTATTGTTCAAATTGTTCCCGCTTTGGCCACTGGAAGCTCTTTCAGCTGGGCCCCGTCTGCCGTCAGCCTACCCCCCAATCCATGCGGGGTTTGGTTTGGTTTGGTTTTCATCACCACCTTCTTACTTTCTGGCACTGCAAGACGCAACTTGTTTCTCAAATCATCCTCAGCAGACCCCGATTGAAGGCAGCCTCAGAAGTAACCAAAGGGATGTCCCTGCTTTTTATCCATGGAAAGGGATATTTCTAGACCGTTTGGCTCCCTGGTGCTCACTCTGACGAGGCTTCTGCTTTGCCTCTCAAACAGAAGTCATTTGACAAGTGTCAAAGGACACAGGAAGTGCCAGACTCCAGGAAGAGGAGCACCAATAACCGAGTCACAAAGATTGGAATCAGCTGTGACCTCCACATCTCCGAGCCCCAGTTTCCTTATCTGTTCCTAGCAGGGCTTTGTGAAGACGAAAAACATCGCTGGGCCCAAAGTTGTTGCTTTAAAAACGGTTAGTCTCACAAGAGAAAGGAGGAGAGTGTGAGTCCATCGCACAGGGGTCCTGGGGTTGGAACGGAGCGCCAGCGGCTTGCTCCAGCCCCTCCACACAGCCAGGTCTCCCTCGGTTCAAACCTGAACAAATGACTCATGAATTCTAATCCATCCTTCCAGTCTCAGCTTCCCTCCTTCATGCTGGAAGGCCAAATTACAGTATTTTATTATTTTGCCTCTTTACTGTGTATTTTATTTATCTCTGTTGTGCTACCTGGTTTTGGGCATTATTCAAAGGCCTACTTGTTCCTACCTGCTATTTGTATTCTTGGTAATACCAGCGATCCCTATAATGTACCTCTCCCAAACCTCAAGAAGATTTCTATATTGTATTCTTGCCACACTGCTAGCTTCATTAATCAGGAGCTGAATGCTGAAATTCCACTTACTGCTCTGATTTCAGTGTTCCCTTAGCATCTTTGTCATTTTCCAGAATCAGAAATTCTGCTCCTGGACAAGTGGCCACTCACGGTGGTACCCACCAACCAGCCACCAACTGGATGCTGGAGCAGGTCCTGAAAGAACGCAGGCGCTGTCAGACTTCTCACCCTGCTGGAAGAGCGGTGCTGTCGTCAGCCGTCCTCTGTCCACAGAGCCCCTGGGACACGGTGCAAACTGGTGCCTGGCTGTCCTTCACTAAGTTCCAAGAGGTCAGGGCCACCTATGTCTTGTTCACTGCTGTATCTCTACTGTGCAGCACAGTGCCTGGCACAGTAGGTGCTCAGTAGACATTGATGAATAAATGAAGGGGTTTCTCCTAGCACTAGTCACTCTAGCTTTTCTTTCACGTCCTGGTGGATGCAAAAGAGATGCTCTTTTTCCTCAGTCCTCAGATGGCCCCATCTTATCAGGCCCATCATGTTGATTGCACTCTACCTGGTAATCTGACTTAGAGTTTGGGAAGCAGGGCTTCCAGCAGGGGCCCTGGAAAGGAAGGGAGGAGAACCAAGATGAACTGAATAAGAACGTCCTCTCAGCTCCTCTGTTGAATGTTCCCAGACATTCCTATTCTCAGATCCTTCCAGGCCTGGCCTCTGCCCAACACCAAGATGCATCTCTTCTCAACTGCCTTTAAACCTATAGCTTTAATGGCCCGTGCAGCTCATCCACAGGACAGAACATCCTAAAGACACCTCTTATGCTGTAATCTTCTCTCTTGTAACCTAATCCTTTATGACAACTTCATTTTTCATGTATTTATATCTTATCTTCCTGATCGCACTATAAATTCCATGAGAACAGAGATGGTGTCTCATATTTTTTTTTATTGTTCTCTCTGCCCTGGCGCCACCTCTGGCACATGGAAGGTTCTTTCTGAAGTTATTAATATTTACCTCCAAGCCACTAGACCCTAATCACTCCATCACTTCATAAAAAAGTAGGATAAAGGAGGGTGAGAAGAGAAGGTCAGAGAAGGAAAGAGAGAAAATGGGACAAGGGAAAGAATATGAGGTCATCAAAACAGGAAGAACCGAGCCAAGACAAACCCCAGCAATATGTTAGGTTAAATTTCCCTGAAAGACTAAATGGACAGAAAGCCCAGCACTGCTAAAGGGGCAGGCCAGAGACTACGAGCCAGGTCAACTGTCCCCTCACTGCCTCCTCACGCCCGCTTCGCTGCTGCATGTGGAGTCCCTTGGCACGACCTCCGCGCTCCAGCAGAGTCTCCTGGACTGCAGTTTTGTTGCATTAAATATTATTTGAAATAAGTCGACACTTAACCACCTGGAAATCGTTGAACCATAGGTTTTTCAAGCTGGAAAAGATATACGAGACCAGTCAAGGCTATAATTCTAAATCTAAGGTCCAACGTCTCCTTTCAAAATATGTAAGACCCTCTGGAAACGGTATGAAACATCATGTATAGGCCTGTGTAAACTTTTCTGGGGGAAGGATTTATGAACTTTGTCAGATTCTTAAAGGGGTCACGCTGCCAGAAAGTCCCAGATCACTACTCTGGGCTAAGCCCTGGGTGCTACAGACCAGAGAGCTCTGAGCAGAAGGGTTAGGTGGTGTGCCCAAGACAACATGGCTGGGTGGGAAGAGGACCAGCATCATGACCTGATTCTCCTGACTTCCAGCAGCCACTTTTTCTCCCGCACTTACACCTTCCCCTTCCTCCTTTTTCCTTTGTTATAAAGAGATTTTCTTTTGACACCATTCGCTCTAACAGGATTTGACCTGCGGTGGTGTGGGTGCTTTGCTCTGTTACATTTTAAGTATCTTCTATTTGCCTGCCTTCCTCCACCCTCATGGTGCCCACAGAGATGTAATTTTCTCACTTTTCTTTTTCTATTATCACTTTCTCTGGCCTTTGGCCACTCTCTTTTCTGCTACACATGGCAGGTCTCTGTGCGCCCTTTCATCCTCCCATCCCGATTTTATGAGAAGTATTTGTTTCCGTGTTTCCTGTATTTGCCTGGATGTATTCTTACCGGGCTGATGGTGAAACTCTCTGTCTCAGCGGGGAGCTGTTGCTCACAGCAATTACGCCCGCTGTCTTCCTTTTCATTTTCCTTCGGCTCTTGATGAAATTGTGTTTCCAGAAACCCTATGAATTCTTTCTCAGACTCTTACATAACTCAGTGTATTCGACCACTTCTTTTCCGTCCGTATTTTTTTGTTGTTGTTGGTTGGGCACTTGGCTCATTTTCTCTCCAGATAATTTGGTGGCTATTTGATCTTCAGTTTTGCTCGCACTGCGGATGATCTCCGGCATCCCAATGCAGGGCTCAAGGGCCAGCCAGGCTGGCTTGGTGCTTGTGGCAGTCGCTGCAAATAAGTCTGTGAACTCGCCAGTCGTGTGGTTTGTCAGTTTTGTGTATTTTGTGCTGAGAGAGGATTTTTTTTGTTTGTTTGTTTACCCTTTGGGAGGAAAGGGGTGTTCATTTGGGGTCCAGTTGTAGGGCTAAAGTTTGAAATGGGTTCTTTTGCTCCAAGTTATATCCTTTCTACTTTGAAAGAGCTTGTCCCTTAGGCAAATTCAGTGTGTGTATGTGTGTGTGAGTGTGTGTGTGTGTTCTGGGAATGATTCTATAGAATATTTTATTTGGGCTAAAACATGTTTCAATATTTTCTCTGTAAATAAATCAACACTTGAGGATAAGTCCTCAGTTCTACTCCCTCCACCCAAAGCCCCCCCCCCCTTGCCCTGTCCTACTCTCGAGGTGAGGATTCACTCCAGCCTCAGAGAGGAGCATCAGCAAAATTAAGGCAGAAATCAGGCCCTCATCTACCACACTAGCATTCAAAAGAAGCAAGTAGAGTCGTGGAAAGGGGTTAGAGCTGGGGGGTTCTGGAGGAGATAGCGACTCAGACACCTGGTGGTCCTTTCTTTGGGCCATGGGACTGACTGGGGGTGAATGTGCCTTAAGAACAAATGAGAGACTGATTGAATGTGGCTGAGCCCCTGGAGCTAGAGTCAGGGAAGGAGCAGATTCATTCTAAGCCCCACTGAATAGACCAGGGAGTGAGGGCGGGGTGATAACTGAGCCTTCGCCATATTTCCTGGTTGGCTCAGGAGATAGGATGGGGCAGATTCCAGAGGAGTTCATGATGAGCCCCCTCAGAGGCAATGGGGCAGGGCCTGACATCCTTGGTGCTGTCACTATGGCAACTACTGCACCACATTCATTTTCCTCTGTGTGCATGGTACCCTGGTGAACCTTGAAGCCTGCCAGGGGTACCATCAAAATTTGATCAATGTGTAAACTATATTTTAGCTGTCATTGAAAATACACACTGGCAATGTCTACCAGATAAAATCTTGAGCCAGGTGGGTCACGATATCAGTCTGAGGTGTGGTACAAGTTTCTGCCAGAAGAAGGACACAGCTATAGTGTAATGTCAAGTCATCCTGGAAGACAGAACCAATGTTCAACACAACACGCTAGACTTTTGCCCTTAGAAAGTTACAAGATGGGGCAGCCTGAGCAGTTCACAGCACTGTGTAAACAGCACTTGCGCTGAAAAAGTATGTAAATAAATAATGTGAAATTGGTTTCCCTGATCATCACCTAAATACAAATCTGGGAACGACACCAATTGGACATCAGACTGAGGTGGGGGGTGGGGGAGGGGATGGGGGTATGCCTACACAATGAGTGCATTGCGCACCGTTTGGGGAGTGGTAACACTTGAAGGTGCTGACTCGGGAAAGGGGGGGGTGGGGAAAAAAATATGAAACTGTTGTTTTTAACTTGCATTGTTCACTTAATAATTTATCATGAATATTTCCCATATTATTTCATATCATTGTACAAGAAATAATGTATACATTATGAGGACATACTGTATCTAACAAGATATACTGTTAGACTCTTTGATTCTGTAAAATTAAATTGTTATTAATGATTAAAAAAATAAAAAAATAAATTATACTAAAAAAAAATAATGTGATGACGGCTATCGAAAACCTTTCTCAATTTTCTATTTTTTTTTTCTGTAAATAGATATTCACGTTCAAGTGTGCTGCTAAAAATTTCAAGTATTCAAAAGGTTGTGTAGGGGCAGATAAGTGTGATTCTTAACCATCGTAAGGGTCACTGCTAATCTCCTATGACAAAAGACAGGCTAACAAGAGAAAAGCATAACAAACTCATTTAATCAGTCTTACATGACACAGGAGCCTTCAGAAATGAATACCCAAAGATCCAGGGAAAATTATTTTTATGCTTAGCTTCCGTGAAGAATGGACAGCCATGTAGAAATGTAGCTGGACAAAAGGGTATGATCTAATGCTAATAGACTGAGGGGGAAACCCAGCAAGTCCTGTTCAGGTTCTTCTGGGCCTCTCAGTGTAGCATCCCTTCCTCCTGGGCATGGGCAGGACCCCTCTGGAGTGAGGATCTTCAAGAGAAGAGGGAGAAAGTGACCTTTCCAGGTATTATGGCTTGCTTTGGGGGAGAGGGGTTCTAATTTCTAAGACTTGCCTTGGGGAAGAGGAACTCTGGCTTCTGTGACTTACTTTGGGGGAGAAAAAGAGGCAGGAGACAGGAGGGCAGGAGCAGGTTAGAGAGATCTTGCTTCTCAGGCCTTTCCAATCTTCAGTTCAAAGTACTCAGCCCACCAAAGCACCATACTTTGGGGTATCATGTTCTGAGCCCCAAGAGTTGCCATGAGTTCAGAAAGTAGAGTTGGGGCTAGAATTAGTTCATTACATACAATGCACAGTACAAAAGTGATTTTTTGATATTGTGTAGCTAAATCTTTCAACATTTAGAAGATCTGCAAAGCTCAGAGAACCAATATTTTCCAAATGGCCAGTGAAAGACATTAGAAAATCATGCACGGGTAAGAGACTCACTCAAAGTACTGGATAGATCAGTGGGCTTTAATGCAACTGAATATGAAAATGTCATTGATGTGGTTCCAGATTTCATATTATAGCCAGCCTTAAGGAACCACCTCTTGCTGAGTGTTGGGGTAGTATCAAAGGTGAATATCCTGAGTATCTGAAAAGGCTACTTCTCCCTTCTCCAACTACATATCTGTATGATATGCTGAGTGTTGGGGTAGTATCAAAGGTGAATATCCTGAGTATCTGAAAAGGCTACTTCTCCCTTCTCCAACTACACATCTGTATGAAGCTGGATTTTTTTCATAAACTTCAACCAAAACAACATATCCCAACAGATTAGATGCCGAAGCAGATGTAAGAATCCAGCTATCTTCTAATACACCAGGCATTAAAGAGATTTACAAAAAATGTAAAGCAACGCCACTCTTTTCACTAATTTATTTTCAGAAAATACAATGTTTTTAATTTTTAAAATGTGTTATTCATATCAACATGCAATGGGCTTATTAATGTTATTCTTAAATGAATTCATAAATAAATATTTTAACCTTTTCTCAGTTTTAATCTCTAATATGGTAAATATGGATATATATATAACCCATATGAACAAAATCTCTTTGGAGTTCTCAATAATTTTTAAGAATATAAAAAAGAGCTGCTATACAAACATCTGGCTATGTTAATATTGACAAAAGAGACTTAAAGACAAAAATCATTATGAGATATAGAGAAGAGTACTATATAATGATGAAAGATTCACCATGAAGTTATAATAGACCTAAGCTTGTATGCACTTAAGAAAAATAGCCTCAGCTGGGTGTGGCAATGCATGCCTGTAGTCCCAGCTACCCGGGAGGCTGAGGCAGGAGGATCTCTTAAGGCCAGGAGTTCGATACTAGCCAAGGCAACATAGCAAGACCCCATCCCCAAAAAAGAAAGCCTCGAAATATATTAAGCAAAAATATAATTGTCCCTCAGTATCCATGGGAGATTGGTTCCAGGGCTCTCCCTTCCCCTCAATACCAATAACCCCAGATACTCAAGTCCCTGGCATAAAATGGCATAGCATTTTATGCTATGCATATCCTCCATATACTTTAAATCATCTCTAGATTACTTGTAATACCTAAGGCAATGCCAATGTTACGTAAATAGTTGTTAGACTGCATTGTTTGAGGAATAATGACATGAAAAACAAGCCTGTATACGTACAGTACAGACCCAATTTTTTTATTGAATATTTTTGATCTGCGATTAGTTGAATCCATGGATATGAAACCGAAGGATATGGAGGGCAGGCTGTATATATAAAGCACAGATCCACCATCATAATGGAAAATTGCATTTCATCTCTCTCGATTATTAATATTATTAAGTCAAGCAGGAAAAAGTGAGTCCAGAGATTCTATCAATTAGGTTCTGGCACAAAAGAGATGCCACCTTCAGATGAGGTGAGTGGAGAGAGTTTAATGAAGAAATATTCACAAGGAGTGGGTGAGGTTAGAGACACCAGCCAAGGACCATAAGAGAAACATCTCCTGAGCTAGCAGCAGGGGCAGTTACCTCCCTGAGGCCTTGAGGGCCTGGGCAGGGGTGTGGTCACCAACACCAGGGAGACCTGTAGCTGAAGGAGAGGGTGTGGACAAGCTCAGTGGCCTTGGACTGGGTATGGCAGTCTTTGCCAAAATAGCCCAGTAGTGGGGAGCTGGATAAATTAATACTCCAACCATTTTCTCTACAGGTCTTCAATCTTATACCCTATCTCCCATTGGCAGAACCCGTGGAAGCCAGGGAGAAAGGGTGTCCTTGCTATAGTTGGTACAGACCAGCCTCCAGATGCACAAAGCAGGGCAAGGAAACTTCGGGAGTAGCTCTGGAGGGCAAACAGAGACGATGCAGCACAAACAGAGGGGATTTGAACAACACAATTTACAGCTTTAGTTTACTGATGAGACAGAATGCCAGATCCAACGACCAAGGCATATATACATTCTTCCCAAACACACACATGGGGAACATTTACAAAAACTGACCACAATTTTAGGCCCACAAGCAAGTCTCAGCAAATTTTTAAAAGTCCATATCAAACAGAACCTGTCCTCTGATCACAAAATAGATCAATGGTGTGGAATTAGAAGACCACAGCAAAAAGATTGGGGGGAATCGGGAGGGAACTCACATATTTGGAAACCTCAAAAACTTACTTCTAATTACTCAAAGAAAAAAAATCTTGCAAACCTAGAATGCTTAGAAATTAATGACAATGAAAATACTGCATATCAAAGCTTGCAGATGTAGCAAAAATAGTACATGGGGGGGAATGTATATTATTAAATGCCTATATTAGGAAATTTAAAAACAAAGAATTGATGTGCTAAGCATACAATTTATGACATTAGAAAAAACAAAGAAAGTGGTAAAAATATAAAAGTAGAAATGAATGAAATAGAAAACAAAGATAAAATCAAGATGATCAAGCTGAATGTTGGTTCTATAATAAGACAAATACACAAACTTTTTTTGAGACGGATTTGGGAAAAGGGGGAGAAAGCAAGAATGCATGAATGAAAAATCTCATCTCTGCTTCCTCCTTCATGGCCTCTGTCCTGACATTTCCAGCTTCCAGTCATCCTTTCTCTTGCTTTGTGTGAGCTGCAAGGTCGCGTTTGAAATTAGAGGCTAAATGAGCAAAATACACGACTGAATTAGGTGCCTTTATAGAGTCTGTTGAAAGCCTGCGGACGCGGGCTCTGTGCTCCCGGGTGTGTGTGAGAGTCCAGGCTGTCCGGAGAGCTGGCATGGCTACCTGAGCAAGGATCAAAAGAGCAAAAGGGATGCTGAGCACCTGAAGTGGAGGAAGAGCGGAAGCAAAGCTTCTGGGGGGGAAAAAAAAAAAAAAACAGTGCCGACCTGAGAAGCTGAACAAGCAAAAGACACGTGGGAGACGGCGCCGCGGTTTTATCCACAGCCGGCTCTGCACTTGCTATTCATGAGGCCGTGAACACCGCCATTCAGGTGGGATTTGGGGTGCTGAAGGCCTCTCCATGGCTACAGGAAATCTTTTTGTTGTGCTGTTTGGGGAATTTTCTTTGGGTTTTTGTATTTTCCATTTTTCTGCTGCTGCTTTACAATACCTTTTCCACAGGGACCACAGATCCCTTCCCAGTGCTGTGACGTCTGTAAAATGGAGGCCCGCTTACCTCCACGTGCTACCTCAGGATGTGTGGACCAGAAATAAAACGCTCACCCAAATCGTCCAAACCCCAGGGTGTTACATTCATGCAAGACTGTGAAAGGTAAAAGGAACTGTGAACCAGGTGCAAAGAGTCATTTCCAGCTTCATAATTACTGAGGGGAAACGGCATTTCAAAACCGTAGGTGTGGAACCGAGGTTGGCCAGGACAGAGGTGCAATAGCACAGGCTAAATCACTGCAAATGCACCATCCGTTATGAATTAGTAGTGTCAACACTCTGTAGATGAATAAACTTAAAACAGAAATATGGTAGTTCATTTTCTCCCATCAAAAGCTGGTTGAGTCCTTTTGACTCTTGAAATGACCAGTCATTAATCTGCTAAAATGTTCCATGTAGTTGGAGAGAAATCCCTGCATTCCAATTTATTGGAAATTCAATGCAGAATTTAATTTAAAACATCAATATTCTTCCTTCACAGAAACATCCCCCAAATAACTTTCATTTCCAATTTTAATTAAAAGAACAGTCTAAGAATTGCATGTTCTGTTGCATTACACGCTTGTTGAAAAACAAAAATGGACTAAAACTGATTGATATTATTCTTGTGGTGATGACTTTAAAATTCTCACCTTGGCCATTTATAATCACCACAAATAAATGAAATGTGTGTCTCTACTTATTTAACTACTAAGGAAAGAGACCTTAGTGTTCCCCAGTCATTTCTTCAATATATGAGAACTGGGACTTGAAAAAGAATTTTATTCTGTTTTAATATCTGAATATGATGAGATCTCCATGGACCATTATTAGTCTTTTCTATATTTTTAATCTTAAATTTGGATTATTCTTGTATATGTGTAAATCCACCTCCTATGCTTTTTAATTCTATAACACAGAAATCAGAAACAGTATTTATCGATAATCTCTGAAATTGCCCAATAAGCACAATGATTTGACTCACTGCTCCAAGGTGTATATCATATTGGCATTTGTATTCCTACTACCAATCAAACCTATGACATAGATAAGGTAATAAACCTCTAGTCCAAAGCATATTACACAAGACTGTAACTCTTCTGAATTCTTCATAAGAATTACCATAAGCAAAATCCAAATGTTTTCTTGTTTCAAACTGTTTTTCCTCTTTTGAAATCTGAGCATTATCGTCATTAAAAATTGTAATGTAATTCCATAATAAGTCATACCAGAAATTGGTTGATGAATACGTGTGCAGGCCTGCATTTAAGGGACAAGAGCTCATCTCATTTAAATAAGAGCATGGTTTCCTGTGCAAGAACAATACTGAATTTTCACCCAAAATTGCGTAAGTCTAGCATGTAAGTGATGTGTAAATGAAGTGCTCCCTGAGCAGGCATTAAATGGGCATTACAAGGGAAGACCGTAGCAGTTCATCATTTCAATGGTCCCAGCCCAAAGGTGCTTGAGTCACCCTGACACAACAGAGTGTGACAGCTTCATAGGCGTTGTTTCAGGCTGCTGGGTCCGGACCATGGAAAATCGGCCCCACGAGTCACTGACGGCCATAACCCAGGCCCTTCGCCCCACTTGGCACAGTCGGTCACTTTTCCAGATTGAGCTTACCAACTTGATCCAGGGGAGGGAAGATTTTACATGGGTTTACTTTAAGTACAGGACAAGTAACCGATGTGGAAATAGGCCAGATAATTTTGTGTTTGACTCTAAACCCGGGGCAGTGTTTTCCAGGTCCTCACAGAACAGATAGGAGCTGCACACAGGGAACAGTCTCTGGGGAGTTGTTGCTCCAATCTTTGCCTCACACATTGAAGGCATGTAGGGGGTATGCCTAATAATTTATCTTTCCCTATGGGGATTTGGAATAAAAGCATTCTGTCTTTTACCAGCCCAGGTCTAATATTTGTATCTTTCCCCATAAAAGGAGTCCCCATTCACCAGCCCAACTTGAGCAATAATGCATCCATTCCTATAGGAACACAGATCCAATGCTAGGATGGCAGAGATGAGATTGCCACACATCCAGTATCTACTACCAAGCCTTGAACATCACAGGTATCCAAAATTATATTATACAAGCCAACCTCGAGTTATTTTTTAACTAGGAAGGGTGGATTTGTACCAACTATTCATGTAATTTTATCTAGTCCCCTAAGCCTGCATTTGCACCATGTCTAGCTAGAAGTGGGAGTGAAATCTATACCAGAGAGCAAAACATCATCACCAGTTTGTGAGAAAATGACACATGATTTGGCCTCATTAATACCATTCTCCAGATATCATCAACCCACTGAAAATTCCACTTCTAGATTATATTGTTGAAGAAATATGTCTCAGATCTAATAATGAAATTAAATATCTAAGTGTTGGCATCAAAGAATATATTTCTAGGAAACAAATAAATACAGGACAGTTTATCTGATCTCATATATTAATTTATTTTCCAAATAACCTTTCCTTTCAAGAGCAAATCTTGACTTTCATTATTTTTGTAACTTTTTTTTAGTATGTGAATACCAATAATGTAATTTAACCTTTTATTAATATATAGGGTTGACCTTAGAAATGTAAGTTAACATTCTCTCCTATAACATAGTGGTGCTCTCGGGGCCTATTAATGTACATAAAATTCCCATTTTCAGTTTCACTGAGAGGCCTCCATTCAGGAGGAGGGGGTGTCTGATTTTGGTTATTTCTTTGCTTGTCTGAGGACTTCTGTCCGAATGAGAGATGATTACGTCTCCCTACTCTCATGTGTCAGCTGCTAATGCCCTCCCATCCCCCTCACCCCAGTCCCCATCACATCACCGGATTTTCTGCTTCTAAAATACTCGTTCATTCATTTCTGTATTCTACAAGTATTTAATGAGCCTGTACTATTAATATATGCCAGGCACTGTCCTAGGGATAGAATGGAACCCATTCTCGTGAAACTCACACCGAATGTAGATAGACATTAGTCAAAGAGTCACACAAATAAACGTAGTACCACCAGGCCAGGCGCAGAGGCTCACACCTGTAATCCTAGCACTCTGGGAGGCTGAGGCAGGAGAATGGCTTAAGGTCAGGAATTCAAGACCAGCCTGAGCAACAGCGAGACCCTATCTCTACTAAAAATGAAAAAATTAGCCAGGCATGGTGGCACATGCCTGTTGTCCCAGCTACTTGGGAGGCTGAGGCAGGAGGATCGCTCGAGCCCAGGAGTTTGAGGTTGCAGTGAGCTAGGCTGATGCCACATAGCCAAGTAGCATCACCTCTGAGGAACAGGAAGGATATGGTACGACAGAGAACCCAGAACTCATCGGGAAAGCCAGGGAAGCCTTCCTTAAGGTCGTGATGGTTGGGCTGATCTGAAGAGGTCACTAGTGAGGAGGGGCATGGAGAGGATCCCAGCAGAGGGAAACACTAGTGCAAAAGCCTTTTGGTCGAAGGGAAGTTGGAGAAACCACAACACGGGAATAGGCCCCTGGGCCCTGAGACCCAGGCATTTTTGGTCTTTATTCTGAGAACAATGGAAAGCAGTTGAGGGGTGTGTGTGGTAGGGGAGGGGAGCGGAGGCAGGTGACAACAAATTTGCATTTTGAAAACACCACCTTGGCTGCAGAGTGGAGGATGTTTTGGACGTGAGCAAGCACATCCATCCAATAGGAGTCCGGGGCAGTAAATCTGGTGAGAAACAATGGTGGCCTGGCCAGAGGCAATAGTCCTCAATCTAGGCACCACAGAATTCTGTGAACTTACGTGAGAAAACAAATCTTTATTTTCACCAACCTCCAATTGAAATTTAGTATTTCCTTCCATTATAAACATAGACAACAAACGACAATGGTACTATCAGCACCTGTGACCTTGCTACCAAGAGAAATCACAGGTGATTTCAATCACAATTACAGTTGCTGCAGATAGATCAAGATATCGTTTATACTCATTGCTACTCGAAAATTATTAATACTATAGTTGTTAGGCCTGCCACTATATCATATCACAGGATGCATTAAGAAAGAAACATAATTATTATAACTCAAAATTATTTGTATTTTTATAACTGCATTTTAACATAATTGGTTTCTTTTGTAATCCTGTGTTTTATCTAATACATTTTAAAATCTTATTCTGGAAAGGGGCCCGTAGGCTCCATCAGACTACAAAAGGGTTTCATTGAAAAAATAAGTTAAGAACCCCTGCTGGTGGAATGGAGTGGATGGTTTGAGAGCTATTTAGAAGGTCAAGGTGGCAAGACCTGGATATAGATGGGTGTGCCCGGAGGAGAGGAGGAAGGTGCCTGGGAGAGCTCTTAGGGGTCTGGTTCATGCAAACAGATGGGCTTAAGTGAAGCCTTTACTCAAGAGAGAAAACACTAGAAGACCACAAGAATATCTACAGATAAAGTACAAGGGCTTTAGTTAACGGACTCGGGGGCATCTCATTTGGCCATTTTTTTCCTACTCTCTTGTCAGCCAAGTTGCAGATAGTTGAGAAATATTGGTAAATTGGGTGTCACCGTGAACAGATACATACACGTACAAATAGAAATTGTTATCAAGAAAATGACCGGCTTCTATTCACAACACAATTTCCAGCTATAGAATATGTTCAATATTCACAAATGCAACTGAGACCAGCACGGACCACCGCCCACACCGGCAGAGAGGGTTCTTGACCTCCGTGTAGGAAGAAATTCAAGCACAGGGTCACAAGTGAGAGAGGAACTCAAACACCAAGTACGAGCAGAAGCAGACAAACTTATTCACAGCAGAGTACAATCTTAAAAAAAAGGCCAACGAGTGGACTGATCCAAGGAGGAACCGTGTCACCCCAGGGTTAGGGTCTGTCCTTTTATGCTAATCCCTAATAATGTGCTAAACTGGGGGCAGAATATTCATGGGTTTTCTGGGAAAGGCATGGAGAGTTCCCAGAACCAGAAAACCTCCCCTTTCTTGACCTTATAGGGTAACTTCTGGGAGTTGCCAGGGCATCTGTAAACTGTCATGGCCCTGGGGGGTATGGTTTTTACTGTTAACGAGAGTAGTTCATTTAGGGACACTGTTGCCTCAACTGTGCGCCTGCCACAATGAAAACAATTCCCCCTTTTGCCTTAGATAAAGATGTTATGGCTAAAGTGAAATACTAAGGGGTCCCTATTGGTTACATTTATCTTAGCTAAGCACGTTCACATTCTTGGGCCTTTCTTATCCTGTTGGCCTTCTCCCTCTGACCCCTGCCCTAGCTGCCTGCTGGGCATCTGACTCCTGTCTCACAACCGTTATCAAAAAGGCTGCCGTTTCCTCTGTATTACAAGACTGCTTTCCAAAGGGTTGGATTTCTTTTCCTGGAGGACTCTAGTTTTCATTGAAACCTTTAATTAAGCAAAGGATGTCATCCTGCTTCCCAATCTCCATTCTATTTGTTTAAGGCCTACTGCAGCTCCTTCAAAAACTCAGAAACAACATCCACCCAAATGTCCTTGTTATTTCTGTTTTTACACAAGAACAACGTATTGACTTTGCCAAAACAATTAAAACAAACTTAAGTCATGAGTCACCAGCCAAGTGGTTCCCTTGACTGCATCCAAACCTCCCGCCAGCTATCCCATCATGCACCTGCCGAATTCTGGGCAAGGGAAGGGTTGCAAACAACGGAGTCTAAATCCAGTGGTAAGTCTCTATTCCTGTTCGCTTTCAAATTTGTATAAACGTTCTAAACACAAATTGATCCAGAATAAAGTTCTGAATATCAGAGTTAGAGGATCTAACTGTTGGTTTGCTCTTGGCTCTGCAGAACCCAATATTAATTTTCTCATTTTCTGCTGTTTTATCTTTTGTCTGTGAAAGGGACACTTCAGGCAAGAATAAATTCGAGGGTTGGTAGACAGTATTTGAGAAATAGTGGCTTTCCTTGTCCCTGTCATTTTCAGGTGTCCATGCACATGGTGGCGGCATTATAACACTTTTTTCCTCTTCGTTTTCTTTTACCCATGCACCAGGACCCGACCCTCTCCTGCAGAAAAATCCCAGAGAAACTAAAGCCATGGAGATTTTATTTTTAAGCCTCCCTCCTTGCCCCTACTATGCTGAGTGAAATCCATTTAGTTGTCCTGTCTTCAAATTTCCAGAATTTAAACCAAAATGTATTTCATTTGATTAATGGATCCATTCAGCGTTCTGTTGTTGCTTTGATCATGTGCTCAAGACAAAAAAATTTTTTTTCGAAGGAATTACTGCTATAAATAGGCTGCTACCCTATACCAAAAACTTTTGTATCAAACTGGTTAGTTTCTAAAGAAATTTTCCAGATTAATATCTACCTGGCAGACAGGACTGCCTGGCAGTTGGACAAGTTTAGCCAAGTTGCTAGACACATTTCCCAAACTTTATTTTTTCTAATTTGCTATTACATAAATAATATGGAGTAAATGTCAAAGTAGGAGAGAAGTTAGGAAAAAATAGTATAGTGTACTTAGAAATATTTGCCTCACACAGACAATGTGATCTACATTCTAGGAGAAAAAAGGCACATTTGCTTAACTTGTTTGGCTAACAAAGCAAAACAAAATCTGCGTGTGTTAGAACTTTAGCAATGGTTAGCTGCACAGCTTCAAAACGAGTGAAAAAGAAAACTAAAAATCACTGGCTGATATCAGATTATAGGAAAAAAGGAGCCTCACGAACAACTGGAACCAGGGCCTCTCTCTACCCCTCTCAGAGATCTCTTTCCTCCCACCCTCTCCCATCCCTTCTCCTGCTTCTCTCTGCTGGCTGGCTTCACTCTCAGCTTAAGGAAAGAAAGTAAAGAAAGTTTTCTTCCCTCCTGCCAGCTTCTATTTTTATAAAAATGCCAAGGCAAGACTCTGCTTAGTCTAGTTTTGGACACATGCCCATTCTCAAACCACTCCTCCTTGCCAGGCAGCGACAAACACAATGCTAGAGAGTTGAGGTCAAATTTTAAAAGTACAACTCCCTTTTGCATCATATATTAGCCCTGAAGTTTCCCAAAACACAGTCTCAAAAGGAAGGGAGAGTGCTTAGCAAACAAAACAATAAATGCTTACCCCATTTATGTGATAACCATAACTCTACCGTCTTGGCCAGGTGAGATTCTGCCCTGGTTTGACATTTAAGGTGCCAGAGAGCAACTTAAATTACTTCAGAGCAAAGGTCTTGATTCCTCAAAATAAAATTATAATTGTGTGAATTATCAACAATGATGCAACATGGAAAGAAATAAATTTATAGTGACATTAAAGTGAACATTTTTTTTCCCATTTCTGGCATTCTCTGATAGTTAAGTGCTAGATCTTTTCTGGAAGTAAAATAAAACATTGAGGGGGTTTTTTTCCTTGTCATTTGTAATAGGCTACACTAATAATTTTAGAGTGCCATTAATGATCTTCCCACATAAAAATAAGTGCTCTAGAGCTGTTCTAATTCAGCAATGGCAGCGGTGCCTAGGAAGCTACTGGAAGTACCATGCTGTTCCCTTCACCACACATACACAACTGTGCCACCCTAGGAGCCAGGACAGGGGTGTCTTTTCCATTCAGTGTTGGGGCCACAGCCACTTTGACCACAGGAATATGAACCAGAGGAGCTGGAGGCTGGAGTTACGTCACCACTCTACACCATCATTTCCCTGCCCATAAAAATGATAGGATTGGAGTAGATCATTCGAAGGTTTAAAGTTCTAAAATATTATAATCCTCACAGGAAACAAGTTAGCACCATTGAGCCACAAAAGACCCATTTGTTTTATCACTTAGGGCAAGACAGTGTCTCGCCCATTAAATATTTACATGGCCGCTTGCCGCCTTCTGGGCTGGGTGTCAGGGACACAGGATGAGCACATTGCAGTCCTTGTCCTCAAGGAACACACTGGCTCGGGTGGAGGGGAGACAGCTTGTAAACAGATCATCAAACTGCGATGTCAAAAGAGTCCTAAGCGGGGGAGGTGACTAAATCCCAGGTGGTGACCTAACAGAGGAGGTGCTGTTCAAGAAGAGCCCGGGGAGGTGAGTCAACGGATCATCTGGTGCAGACGGCCAAGTCTGAGGGAAGAAACTCTGGGCAGGGAAGAAAGCATGAGCCAGTGGAGCCCAGAATGTTCTGAGACAGGAGTCTGGGAAGCACGGGACAGGTATGGACAGCGATGAGAAGCGAGGCTGAGGCCCCGTCTCTGCTGACGGGCTTCCCACAGGAGCTCGGCGGGCACAGACCTGCCCCGCAGAACGCTCCCTGGCAGCAGCGCAGGGTGGATCAAGGGAGGGGTGCCTGAGGGCAGGCACCGAGCCCCACGAAGCTGCTGCTGCTGTATTGGTTGAATGAGCTGATGAGGCTCTGGGGTAAGGCAGTGGAAGGGGAAAGGGAAGAGGTGACAGGCGCCACTGACAGAGGAGGTGTTCTGGGGCCCATGAACTGAACTACATTCACTATGTTGGAGAGGAAAATCTTTCCCCCTACCCGTTTAGGCTCAGTGCCTGGGGGCTTGTGAATTAAGCTAAAACAAGATTAACAGGAAAAAAGGCATAAGCTTTTTGCATGCATGGAAAAGAAGTGGAACTCAAAGAACCAGTTAGTTCAACTCAGGCTTGTACACCATCTTAACAAAGGAAAGGGGGTTTTGGCTTCAGGGGATGATAAATCATGGGAAAGTGACTAGGAAATATATGGGGAACTAATGGGAGATAAAGGTTATCTTAATAAGGTCTGTTTATGCAAATTTGTCTCAAGGTCAACCCCTCATCTCAGGTGATAACAGTCACTCTCCTCTTCCTATACAGGGGAGTGGCGGAGGGCGCCCTCACAAAGGGGCATTCCTGCTTCTGGCAGGGAAGGGGAGGGCAGAGAGCACTTCCTGCCTTGGTTGATTCTCGATTGCTTTCAGTGCAAAATAATCCTATGCCAAATGGCATGTTTTGGGGGCACATTCTGATCCCCTTCAACCGCATGTGTGGTTTTGAGTTTAACCTTGCTGAGCCTTACTTTCCTCACCTCCAAAATGAAGATAAAACTTCACGGATTTGCAGTTGAAATAACATGCCACAGTCTATTTAAACCACTCAAGACAACAGCAAGTGCTAAACAAATATAAATCAGCATCATTCTTATCAGCAAGTACTACCGTGCTCTTGTCCTTGAGGGAACCAGGGCAAGCTGAGCTGGCTAATCACCCAACACTGGCAGGGGGTCCTGCAGGCAGGGGCTCAGTGGAAGAGGGAGGGCATCAGAGTATCCATGAATCGAAAGAGCCAGAAAATGAGGGAATATGTATTTTTTGGATGCCAGTAGTCAAAGCTAGAAAAGCCAGAATTTGTCCTCAAAGTTAAAGGACTAGCACAGAGGCAGAAACAGGAAACAAAGCAGGAAGACGAGGAAGATGCAGGACTGAGTAGGAAGCCAAGAGCAGGTTTTGAGAGAGGAGAGAAGGAACAGAACAATTTTTGCTGTGGGCAGGGCGGAAGCGCCCAGGTTGTGGGTGGCCCCAGTGGGTCAGCGTAAAGTCAGAAAGGACCTGAGCAGACACTGTTAACCATCACCCACCAGTATCTTGGGGACACCTCCCAACAAAAGGCTGGGGAACCTGTTGCAAAGACTCTGTTAGGTAGATAGTGGAGGATTACTGGGTCTCCTAGGGATGAAAGTAGGTGCTGTTACCTTGGTGCAATCGCCCCACCTGGGAAGAAGGACAATGGTGGGCCTCAGGCCCCATCTTGGTCCTGCCACACCCTAATCCTCTCCTGAGCGACTGCCATACCTGGGGGAGGAGAGAATACCCTACAAATCTGCCAATCATAACTTAGCACAGGAGCTGCAAAAGAATGCAGAGGACTCTCTAGCCCACGGGCCAAGCAGCATAGGTACCATAGAGTCCAGAAATGACCTAGAACAACTCGCATGTGTAGTAATACAACTCCCAACTGTCCAATCACAGTGATTCTGTGGTGACCTCTGAACCATGAGGCAGGTCTCAATCTGGGCACTATAAATAAAATAAGACGCATACCCTAACCAACCCCTTTTTATGCCCTTCCTTTGGCTCTACTTTTGCTGGGACGGTGGGTCTGGTCGTCATCTGTGGCTAATGTAGCATGCTCTGTAAACCTATATCTTGCTCTTGATCTACAATCCTATCTTTCTCTCCTCAATAAAACTCATTTTCGTGCTTGCCCTACTACAGTGCATCTGGTCATTCTTGGGCCATGAGTACATCAAGAACCGACATTTCAGACCAAAACTTGACAACTCTACTTTCAAGAAAAAGAGAACATTAAGCCTTCCCTCAAAGCCCCAGGTAACAAAAGCAATATTCAGTACTTCTGATTCTTCTTCCCAGCTGTGACTAAAGCCACGAAGGAAGAAATCATTGGACAAAATAAGAACCTTTAACTGACTGTGCCAAGCCTCATTCCAAACATTTTTCCTGTACTAATCCTTTAATCCCCACAACCCGACTCTCATCATCCCCATTTTGCAGATGAGTAGGGTGAGGCTTAGAGATGGTGAGTAGCCTGCCCTACGTCAACCCGCCAGTCAGGCTGTGACATCAGAGCATGTCCCCAACAACTCCGCCATATTGCCTTGCGCTGAGGCAAGACCCCGGAGCAGGAGGGAGAGGAGATAAAAGTGTGATGCCTCTTCCTCTGAGAACAGAGGGAGAGTGGGAAAGGATAAATAAGTTTGGAGTTGGAGAAGGAAGTGGAGGTCTGGTTTCCATGAAAGAATTGGAAGTGGAGTGATCCTGGGAACCACAGGCTGAGGATTTCCTGGGAGGAGCCGGGCCCCCAAAAGGCTGGGAGAAGGAGCAGGGATGGGTGTTGCCCCAGTCACGGTGGGGGGGGCCTCCCCAGCACAGGCGCTGCTTGTAAAGTCCGGGAGCCCCGGGGAACTTTAACAAGACCCAGCCCCCAGGGCTCTGGCCTTTTTGTTTGTTTTATTTTATTTTTAATTGACAAATAATAATTGTATATATTTATAGAGAACAATGCAATGTTTCCATACATACATACATTGTGGAATGATCAATTCAGACTAATGAGCATATCTGTTGCCTCAAATATTTATCATTTCTTTGTGTGGAGAACATTTAAAATCCCTTCTTTTAGCTATTTTGGATACATATAATACATTATTATTAACTATAGTCACTGTGCTGTGCAACTGAACAATAGAACACCAGGATTTACTCCTGGCTGAAACTTTGTACCCATGAACCAACCGCTCTCCCCGTTCCCCCTCAGCCATCGTCCCCCATCAACAATTTTACCATAGTCTATCAAATTCCAGATGAGAGAGGGCATGGGACAATTCCTTAATGTTCTCTGATAGGGACAAGAGGCCGATCTGAGCAAGTAGCCTGTGCAGGAGATGCTCCTGTTGCATATTCTGTGGGCTCAGGGTAGTGTTCCCACCGCCACTCAGTCCTTACTGAGCATCTACTATGGCCAGGTGATCATCTGGCTGCTGGGGATTCCACAGCAAGCAAAACAGCCAAAAATCCCTGCCTGCAAGAGGCATATGTTCTAATGGAGCAGAAAAAATAAACCAAACAAGTAGAAATACACACTATGCTGGTCTCATGGAGGAATATACAGCAGGAAGGGTGTAGACAACATCAGTGGTAGTTTGCACTTTGAGACGGTGGAGCCCTGGGAGGCCTCCCCGAGAAGATGACATCAAGTCAAGACCCAAAGGAAGAAGGGAGCCGGCTAGTCAGTTGTGAGGGGAAGGGCGTTGCAGGCAGTGTGGACAGCCAGTGCAAGGGCCCTGGGGTAGGAGCATGCCTGGCTCGCTCAGGGAACAAAGAGCCCAGTATGGGAGGAGAGGAATGAGCAAGAGGACTAGGAGGGGCACTCAGAGAGTAAGCACAGGGCCAGATCCTGCTGGGCCTCATAGACCATCATGCAAACGTTCACTTTTACCATGAGTGGGACAGCAAGCAAAGAGGGGTTGAGCAGAAGAGTGACGTGACCTGACTTAATGTAGGAGGATCACTCTGGCTGTTGCTTCAGGGATAGGCAGGGCAGAAAGAACAGTTAGGAGGCTACAGAAAAGGTCCAGCCAAGAGACAACAGGAGCTTGGAGTCGGTGATAGCAGTGGGGGGTAAGGAGATACTGGATTCTAGATATCGTGTAGGTAGAGCCAAGAGGATTTCTTGCCCAATTGAATGTGGAATAGCTCCAGGGTCTTTGGCCTGAGTAACTGGAAAGACGGAGCTCCTATCATCTGAAATGGGAAAGACCCCGGGCAGAGTAGGCCAAGCAGAACCTGGAGCTATAGTGTCATTGCAAAGCACTCGAGGAGAAACACGTGTTGTTTCTATGTCGTATGTTCTGGGAGCAAGTGGTTTTCAGTTTTAGTTGGAAAAGGTAGTTATATGTTCCCTGCTCCTCTGCTTAAAAGGATAAACTAAACTGTCAGATTACCAAGTCCATGCCAAATGGCAACAGTGGGCTGGCAGCAAATACATCTGAGCTAGTACGTGGCCCTGAACGCAGCCGCCCGTGATGGGGACGGAGGGCCGGGCCTCGCCGTGACGTCGGCGTAGCACTCACTAGTAGTCATGCTCTGGGCTGCTCCCCGTCTCGATTCTCTCAGAATGAGCCTTAAGTTAATGCCATTTGGTGCTTGGCTTCTTCAGTCCCAGTTCAGCCTTTCCTGCCTACAGGGTCACCAGCACGGCCAGGAGACATGCCCAGGGTACAATGTGGCCAGCTTTGACTGGCATTTGGAGACAGACCTCCCTGGCTCAATTTCTGAGACCCCCATTATCAAACCTTTGTGAAAATCAACAAGGAATATGCCAACACCACCTGAATGTAAAACTCTGGTTTTCCTCTCAAAAAAAAAAAAAAAAAAAAAAATCCATGAACATCCAGCCCTCTGCAGACCATTTGGCTTACTTACCACAGTCGCAGTGCTGGGGTCCTCAAAAGGCATCAGTTTCATGATTTTACAGATGGTGAAAAAGAGTCTAGAGATTAGCTAGAGGTGCACAGCAGTCAGGGGCAGAGCCAAACCAGAGGACCCCCCCCACCAGCCCTGGTCACAAGGCGCAGCTCTCTGCTGGCCACAGGTGTGTACAGCTGTGCCAAGAGACGGCCGCAGTCCTCCTGTTCTTACAAAGATGACAACTCTGAAAACTTTTAAAAATATGAATAGTTAAAACTATATGTGACCAGGATTTATATGGCTCTCTCTGGAAACATCCTAAATTCCTAATTATTATTTTGACCCTCGAGACCGTGGTGTGCCATCTGCCCCCAGAGCGTGGTCTAGAGCAGCCAAACTGCTCGGCGCTTCCTGCCTCGTGCGGTTCAGGTGTCGGTGCCGTAACGTCAGAAGGGTCAGGAAACCTCCCATTAGTATATTTTCTCTTGCTTTTTATAATGACCTTAAAATACATCAGTGTTGGGGACCTCTGCTTTCCAGCCCTTCTGCCCCCTGATGATCTTTCACGTTTCTTAGAAAGCTTGGCTGACGGTCATCTTGGAACCAGAGAGTCTCCCCTTCAAGGCAAAGGAAAGATGCTCCATGTGGCAGCCTAAGAGCACAGAGAAGAATGTTCTCTGTCACCAAAAGAGAACATCCCCTCCCTGGGCGTCAGTCTTACTGTGACTCAGCCTTTCAGGAACACTCAGGGTCAGCAAGGCAGCTGGCAGCTGTTCACCCTTTACGCTGTCACTGAGTTCCTCGTGGTGAATGTGTAAAGTTGCTCTGAAATGTTTGTATGGTTTCTCAAAGTCTTTCTTTCCTGGATTCTAGCATCATTTTTTTTTTAAGTCTTCTTGATCCAATTTTTAAAAATCATCTTAGGAATAAGATACATGTAAGCCCGGTATGAAGGAAATGTTCAATAAATGTGTGTTAAATGAATTATTGTAGTTAAAGTTTAAAAAGCCCTATGACAAAAGGGATCATATTCATTAACAGCTTTAAGTGAATGCTACTGAAGAATTTTCTAAATAGTAAGAAAAATAGTAATGGGCTCATTCAGCAAAACAAAACAGCAAATATTTGTTAAGTTGTTATCTTTTTAAAAAAAAATAGATTCATTGAGACTAAATCAATACATTATCACCAGAATGATATGATGTAATATGTAAAATATTTGCTTAATACTCTACAGAACAACCTAAAACAAGCAAAATGGTAAAATGTTTCAATCATTGCTTTATTTCTTTATCCAAGGATGATGTAAATACATTGAAACGACTATAACATTGGGAACATTGGCAAAGCCTTCTATCTAGAAATATGCAACTGTAAATTAGATAAGTTTACATACTTTTTACCATTGTGTACTCTTGTGGGATTTCAATTATACACAGAGTACTTAATTTCTTTGAAGAGTTATTTAGATGAAAGTTTCATCTCTGCTCTTATATTTAAGCTCTTTCCTTACCCCTTTCTTTGGGGTGGGGAGAGGTACACAGAGTGTCACGTCTGACTTCATATGGATATGCAATCAATATTAACCCCAAATAATTTAAACAATATGTTCTTCATTAAAAAAAAAAAAAAAAACAGGCCGTGATTACTCTGCATACTCTGAGTAAGCAGTCACACACACATTAAAAAGACAAACACTCTAATACCCTGCAAGTTAACCCTGTGAATTTCCAGGAGTATCACCAAAACAATACCCCAGGAATTACGTGAGCCTGGACTCCTGCCCCGATAACACACAGCTGATTTATCCCACCTGCCATATGGCCACCTTGAAGCCAGACAGTGAATTCCTGGGAATACCATGCTCTGCTTATATTATAGGTGCACATTTCTGTTGCCTACCCACCCCTCCGATTCCTCTGTATTGTCAGAGATCGTGCTAAACTGTCCTTTAATATGTCACTCCTTAGCACTGCCCGGTGACCAGTGCTGCGTGGCATGTGAGTCTCACTATTCCTTGACTGGGGCCCACGGGGGACTGCCAGTCTCAGCCCTCTTGCAGCCGGGCAAGGCCCTGGGACTAGTCCTGGCCAATGCGCTGTGCGGAGGGGTGGCATTTATGGGATAAAGCACAGGAAAGCCTGTGTGGGATCCTCCAGGGGGTGCAGAGGCAACACACCCCAGACAGCGTAGCTATGAGACGTGATGTCTCTATAATCTTGTCGTTGTCTCTGTTTCTCTGTGACCGTGACCGTGTGGAGCAGAGCCCCCAGCAACTTGAGTGGAGCAGGTAGCAGGAGCTGGGAGTGAGGTGGGGTGTCAAACCACCCAGCGTGGGGGCTTGTTTCTATGGTATTCTGAGGAAGTCGGTCACGTTAGCTGGCACTGCCTCTGAGCCACCCGGGCCAGGAGTTTCCCCTGTCAATGTTCTGCCCATTGTCCAGCAAGCCTGCCTTCCAGCCCTGGAGAAGGACGCACCAGTTTAGCTACACAGACCCAGAATTCCCCCAGGAACTGCCTTCTACCCGAAGAAGCACCAGCTTCTCCTGGCCGCCTCAGCGCGCCTCTCCTGCTCTTTCCAAACACATGCGTGGGCGCTGGGAAGACAATGGCTGGTAATCCCCGTGCAGCCGGCCTCACGCCCAGGACCCTCCTCCCGGGCAGCGCCGGCCCAGAGCTGGCTCCCTCAGGAAACGGCTGTCCTTAGCCGCCCCGGGCTCCTCTCCAGCTCCCTCGCTGGACTCAGCTCATCGCCAGCTTTTCTGAAAAGCAGACGAAGACTCGCCTCTGTACCTATTAGGGATGCGACTTCCTCCCTCTGTTCGTAAGTAAACACTCGTATATCTGCTGTTTCTCTTTTCCCTGCTATAGAAGGAATCAGCCACTTTCCACTAAGGGCCAGAGGCTGACACCTGAAATTCAGTCCTGAGACTCCAAAGGATGATCGCACACCTTGTGTTGTCCATTCCAACTTGGACGATCCCTGCGCAGATGCTTCCAGCCAAAACTCTCTGCGTGCTCCACGTCTGATTTTCCAGGGTCTCCTTTGTCCATCAGCTTAAGCCTGCCCTCGCTTGTTATTTTTAGATTTGATTTTATCTTTGTAAAAGGCCAGGGGTGGGGAGTTTCGGAAGGAATGAAAGGAAAAAAAAATTTGTCTTTTTTTTTTTTTTTTTTTTTGAGACAGAGTCTCACTCTGTCACCCTGCATAGAGTGCCGTGGGTTCATCATAGCTCACAGCAACGTAATACTCCTGGGCTCAAGCCATACTCCTGCCTCAGCCTCCCAAGTAGCTAGGACTACAGGCCTGTGCCACCACACTCGGCTGATTTTTCTATTTTTAGTAGAGACGGGGTCTCACTCTTACTCAGGCTGGTCTTGAACTCCTGACCTCAAGCGATCCTCCCGCCTTGGCCTCCAAGAGCGCTAGGATTACAGGCGTGAGTCACAGCTCCTGGCCTTTTTTTTTTTTTTTTTTTTGGCTTTTAATTAAAAACAGATGACAAAGACAACTCAGTCATGGAAAATGACAGGTGTCAAACTGTCTCTGGCTCCTATTGGTGCCTTTCTTCCATCGGCCGCTATTGAGCAGAGCAGCAACAATGCTAATAAGTCTCTCCTCTGCCTGTTCTAGAAGACATGTCATCTAAGACATCTGCAGGGATTCCATTAGAAAACTGCATGTTTTTCTTCCCTTTCCGTCACCTTCACAGAACGACTGTATTGTAGAGCCGGAAGGGAATGTCTACGGCTATCTTCATGTTAGCAGGGAGGAGCCCAGTGCCAAGGGAGGTGGAGGGACTGAGGTGGCCTGTCTTATCGAGGTCTCTCGTCCCACCTTCCAAATGCTGAGCCTGTCTGTTGAATCCATGCTTCTCAGCTGCCCTAGTATTCAAAACAACGAGGAGCCCCTGCTTTGTGTGTTCTGTTCCTCAAGCCCTCAGGAACAAGAGCGGTATTGCACACGCAGACAGATGTTCATGTAACCGCTGGGCTTTCACTCCTTCCTCCAGCCCATCTTGCCATTGTTTACTTCCTTACCAACCGTTTTCTGTTTGTTTTTTCTCTCTCTCAACCAAATTTAGCCTTGTGCGTACTCTATGAGTTTAGACAGTTTGCTTGCTTGCCTGTTAACTCAAAGACAGTCTAATTCCAGATTTTCTTACAAGACTTCATTTAGATTCAGTCTTCAAAGTTGCATTATTAAATGTGTTTACAGTTAAGGTGTTCTACAATTACATATTAATATAATAATTTAAAAGTCCTGGTCTCTGCTCTCGGGTAACTCACACTCTAAATGGAACACAGCATTTGTTGTGGTAGTGGCATGGAATATGTTTTGTACTGTCAGGCTCTTGCCTTTCTTCCTCCAAACGTGAGAAGGTCATGGGACAGGAGTGACCAAATGAACTGATTACAGGTCATCAATGAGACCAAGCCAGGGAAACCCTAATGACGATAAATTCAATTCATGTCATGTGGCAGACAGAAAAATCACGTGTTCTGGAATCTTGATTACTAGGAAAATTTGGACTCTATTACAAAAGACAGAAACTCAACCAACACTAGCTTGAGCAAAAAGGGAAGCTTATTAGAAGGCTCACATACCATCTAGGCAGAGCAGGGATGCCACTGGACATCAGAAGTGGCTGGGATGAGAGACTCACAAGCCCCAGCATGTCCGTGTGCTCACTTGCGTGCCCTGTCTCTCCCCCTCTCCTCTGCATCTCCCTGTGGCTTGGCTTTATTTCCTCCAGACTGGCTTTGCTCATGTAGTGAAACCACAAACTAGTCTTCATTCCCCAGCTTAACCATCAGGGTGGAATCAACTCTCTCCTCCCAATTCCAGTTGCAGATCCCCCAAGGAATGACTCAGTTGGACTGACAAGAGTCAATGCCTCCTACTCCTGTATATGGAGGGCCTGTCTCAGATGAGGGGAGATCATTGAGACCCCTGAAGTCACCTCAATTTATATCAACTACAACATGCGGCAATGAGAAAGTTCTTTTACTTCTCTGAGCCTTGATTTCTTTATTGTAAAATGAAAAAGTTGGTGGGTGAGGGCAAAAATAATACCTTCTTCAAAGAGCTGTTGGTCATTTTACATAGATAACCACTGTCAAAGGCTGGTGCAGGGTCTGGTATATATAAAGCATCAATAAATGTTCATTTTTCTTCCAAGGTGAATCTTAAAGTCAAGGGAGAAGTCAGCATGTTAAAATGGAGAGGAAAATTATTTGAAGCACAGGGAACAGAATGGGAAATACCATACAATTCAGAGTAAGAGGCACTACAGGAGTTGTTAAAAAGAGAGTAATTGAGCCTTAAATCATTCCCACCCATAAATCACCCACAAGATCTGTGTTCTGGAAAAAGGGGGCACCAGCATTAGCTATTGGGAACCTGGAATGTCAAGTTGACCAATTAATCTGTAGCTTGTGAGACATTCTTTGCTATCAAGGGGAAAATTATTTCAGTCAAGTAGCATTTTAGGGCCAACATAAAAAGAATTGTAAAAGATATGGATTTCGATGAACTCTGAGGAGCAAAAGCTGCATTTGCTCATATTCCCTTTATAACTTTTTGGAGCCAGGCCAATGAACATACGCAGCTGCACAGCCAGATAACTTGAATTTACTACTAGTTCTACAAAAATATTCCCTATGTTGTCTTCCCTCATACATTTCATCCTTAAGTTTTATGAGAGGAAAAATCGACTTCATATTACACATTTCTTAGGTAAGATTACTACACCGATGGAGTATTGAAATCAATAGATCATAAAATTTCCAGTTTTCCCAAAGCTTTAAGAGTTCCGTGCATCTAAGATTTGGTGTTTCTGCATTTGAAATCAATTTGACTCACACCAACATCTGTTCTTGATAAAATAACATGAAATGTAATATCTTAATGGTGGCACAGACTCAAACTCCAGCCTCCTCCCGGTTCCTCATCCCTTTCTTTGGCATTCTCCATGTCATTTGCTCCTCCAGTTGGTAAATGACTGTGACATCTAACCGCTCACTAGAATTCACCTGTCCCGGGCTTCCATTTTCCTAGGTACACAAGGGTTACTAATGGCAACAGCAAACTCTTCATCCCTGTGGTGTGTGGAGCCTTGTGCAGTTAAACCTCACGTTTGTCAAGTTGATTCCACCCCCTTGGGCTTTGACTCAGCTCGGATCCTGCTCCAAGATCTACCCTCTCGAAAACATTTTCTCTTCCTATTCCAGCACACAGTCAAATTCTCCTCTAACTCTTACTGACAGCATCAATACTTTGTTCTTAACCAAAGGCTGCCTGGTATTGTAAGCTAATTTTTACATGCCTATGTCTGGAACCTGTCTGTGTTCAGCAGTACCCAGCACAATGCCAAAGCACAGTAGAGGCTCCGTAAATACATGCACGAATGAGTGAGTGAATTGAATGCTTTTCTACACAGGTTGGTGTTTTTAGTCTTTGGGAAATGAGGTGTATGGCAGACTTGAGTCTAAAGACAGCAGATTTTGGCTCCACTCGGGTCAGTTACTCTTATAACAAATTACCTCATGGATTTGGAGCAGCTAAGATCAGCATATGAAGATAGAATGAAACAGGGAGCCACTATGGGATGGTGTGGAGCTGTGACCAGCCATAGGAATGGGGACAGAGACAGGAGGTGGGCAGACATCCCAAATCCTGGTCCAGGAACCAAGTGACCTGAATTCTGTCCTTGGTCAATCACTAAAAAGCAAGTTCTGTCACCCAGGGCAAGTCATCTAATCTTCCTGAGCTCAAGAAAATTCACAGACATCTACGAACATGTATACAGATTCCCGCCTCTTCTTCAGCAGGACAAATTCCTGCAGGCCTCAGAAACATGCACTTGAAGGTCTACATCACAGGTCCATTGTCAATCTAGCGCAAGATTTGCCACCCCAGGAGAAAAATCACCTGCAGGACTGAGAGCTGTTGGAATAATTATGACAATGTGGGCAGGGCCACTGAGAAGTGACCCTCAGAATTAGGACCAGCTACCCCCTCTCCCTTGCACAATGGATACCCAAGCATCTCCCTGTAGCAGAAACAGCTTGGCTGAGAGGAAGAGGGAAGAGGGAGAGACTCCCCAAAATGGAGCATTTACCAATAGGTGCCTGAGCTAACTGCTTTAAGCTAGAAAGTACTGAGTTATCTGTCTTTAACTTTCAAATTTAAATTCTTCCCCAGTCTCCAAATCATCTGTCAAATGGAGTTCCAAAATAAGGTGAGATTAGTTATGTTCTATAAAAGGAAAACCCCCACAATACTGGTCAGTTCAGCAAGGGATCCACCGCTTCACCTAAATCATTTCACATCATCCACTAGAAGATCCAGTACTAAGGTCTAGGGCTGAGTTTGGGATGAAAAGAGGGGAGAGCCTAGGACAGGAGGAAAGAACACTTTCAGGGTCTCTCTACTCATATCCACTTTAGCCTTTTTTAAAAAAAAAAATTACCAGCTAAACCACTATCAACTCTAAACTCAAATATTTGAAATATTTATTATTCTAACATAGGCTTATGGGTCTGGTTCTTCCCTTGGTATTGCTTTAAGGTATTGTTTCCAGCACTGCCCCCTCCTCCCAGTGATAAGAAACTGAAGTCCAGGCTCCTTCCCTGGAGGGACCAATTCAGCAGGTTAGGGTGGGACCCAAGAATCTTTGTTTTTTAACAAACGCCCCAGGGGAAGGTTGGAAAACACTGCTTTAAGGCAGTGGTTCTCAAAGTGTGGTTCCTGGACCCCCAGCATCCACATCACCGGGGAACTTGTGTTAGAAATGCAAATTCTCAGGCCCCACCCCCGACCTACTAAATCAGAAACTCTGGGTATGGGACACAGTAATTTGGGTCTCAACAAGCCTTTCAGGTAATTCTGATACACTTCAAAGTTTGAGAACCACAGGCATCAGGAAATGATAAACAGGCAGTGAACAAAATTTGATTACAACTAGAATCATCCATCCCTCCACAGCCTACCCACACCAAAACACTCACCAACAATCTCTCCAGTATCCCGTGTCCTCCGTGGTGGTAGGTTGCTGCGGTTCCCAGACTCAGCTGCACCTTTGAATGCTCCCGCTGCCCAGGTGGCGCCCTCACCAGCCACATCGGAACCTGTGAGCCTGGGAACGGGCATCTGCGTTTGTGGAAGGTGCTCAGGTGATTCCGATGAGCGGAAAAGTTTGGGAACCACCGTCACAGCACCTGACAAAGCCCTTGAGATCAGACTTGTCAGGAAAGGTAATTACAAACACAGAGAGTCGGGGCTGGGAGAGCACAGAGCAGGCCCAGTCGCAGAAGTGACCTGGCCGAGTCACTCATCGCCCCGGCCTCCGACGGCCCCTGCGCAGAGGAGCTGCCCTGTGGGTCGGATAAGAAAATGGCTGAGGCCCTGGCATACGGGAAGCCCTCCGGAAGGTTAACGCCGCCTCTTCCTTCTCGCCCTCCCCTTCCTCCTCTGCCCTCCCTCTGTTTCTTCCTCCCCTTCATCTTACCGTCATTCTGCCCAGGCCCAGGTGTTAATCAAGTGCTGACCGTGCTCAGGTGTGTTCAGAAAGGGTCAGGCAGCAGGGGAGAACTTTTACCCTTCCTGCTCTGAGCTACACACTTCTTGAGTCTTGGGGAAGCACTCCAGAGAGTTCCACGTTCCCCAGTGACTGCTGGGAAACCTTCTGGTCTTTTTACCCCATAAAGGACAGTCTGCTATACACCTCATTCTAAGGCCGTCTGTTCCTCCGGCCACTGTGGCATCCCTAAGTGTCATGAGCCGGCAGAGTGAAGCACATGCCAATCTGCATGTTAAATTTTACTTAGTCTTAATGCCTCTCATTTCAGAATAAAAATGACTCTAACTAAACATATTAATAACTAAACATTCTACTATAAAGATATTTTTCCCCAAACCACAATAGATCCCCATGTATGCACACTACTTGAAAACTCATCTATCTGTACCTCTGTTTTTACCTTTTCCTGGTCCTGACTGTTTTTTTCCTTGCAGTCACTCTTGATTTTTATTTACACAAATCATCATCTTTGCCTGGGTTCTCATTAAGCCCTTTATGGAAGGCGAGTGCACATGTGGTGAACAAAATGGACACGAGAAACTGAACCATACCTCCCTCTCCGTGTCCATCTTATTACTTTAGCTAATCATATATTTGGGAATCTGTACATTTGCGTTCTTCCACACACCCTTATCTCCAAGTATGTCAAGGGCATGTGCAGAGGAATAAATGTAAGCCAGTACTGATTACAACTGAAACCGAAATCCTTAGGCTTTAACAAGATGCTAAGTAGATACCAAATCAGGGTCAGGGCTGGTGACAGGATTAGGATTAAGATTAGGTTGGATTAACAGAAATCCTCAGAAAACAATGACTTTAACACACTGGGCCTTATTTTTACATGTAAAAGAAGTCCGGAGGAAGTTTCTCTAGGTTTAGTCTGGAAGCTCCACGAAGTTATCTGGGATGCAGGCACCTTCCGATCCCTCCTAGGACGTGATCCTCAGCCCTGTGATCTAAGATGGCAGCTGGAGCACCAACCTCATGGCCCTTCTAGGCCAACAGCAATCAGAAGGCGGGGACCGGATGGTGTCGGCAAGGACACAATGCAGGAACATCCAAACCACTTGCCCCTACATCTCATTGGCCAGACTACAGTTAACCGGCCAATATGGGTGGGTGGGAAATGCAGGCACTAAAAATCAGGGAGCACGATTATTGGAAGAACAATAAGCAGGCTCTGCCACACCTGCTTTAAAACTGAAGCTTTTCATTAGCAAAGTACAGAATCCAGTATCAGAATTGCATTCAGTAGATTCTGATTCTAGACCATCAAGTTATAACTGATTCTGATTTTTTTTTTTTTTTTTTTTTTTGGTCCATTCAAAATCCTATCATCTATTACCACTCAGGGGTGTTTAAAATAAGAAATTCCTTGGGAATGCGTTATACACTACAGAAGTCCTGTGAATGCACAGTTAATGTCAGCCACAGTGTTGGACATACTGAAAGAACTTTTTCTAATAGAAACTTGCCATTGCTTTATACAATAAGCATCCTCCTCAATAAATACATCAGGTTTTGCAAACCTCAAACGCATGAGTGATGCCAGCTATTTCATGAAACCCACAGTGAATTTAGGAGGTAGGACTTCCATCTTACGATGTGAATAATCACAGTCTAACACATCAGGATCAGAATTTGAAATTTTTACCTATCAAATTTTCCTAAGATAGTGCAATCTCACTGGTGATTTTTGGCAGACTAAAAGGAAGCCTCTAAAAGAAATCCAAAATGTAAATCTCATAGTGGGTCATTATTTTCCTTTTATTTTATTTTATTTTATTTTATTTTTATTTATTTATTTTTTCCTAGTTGACAAAGTAATGCCAGAACATCCTTTCCCTTTTAAAGTCTCAGCTAATACACTGCTATGTATCCTCTGCTAGAGATCTCACTGGAGAGATGGTCAGTGGGTTTTTGTGACTTTCCCATAGAACTGGCCTCTACAGCTAGAGATACAGGCATATGCTGAGTGACAGTCTTCCTTCTGTTGCTGAACATGAGTCAGGGAGGGAATTCATTCCACAAAGACACACATTTCTCATCTTTCAGGTGCCACATGTTCCAAGTATAAAAATACCTCCCCTGGCCACTCAGCAGCAGATAGGCAGTGACCCAATCATGAGCTCACACTGCACCAGTGATTCCTCACATCAGTCAGAAGGGCCGTGCTGTTCATCACTAATCAATGAGAGAGCCTAACAGACAGGTTCTCCTTTGCTGGGCCTCATCCTCCCTCACCAAACCTGGAGGGCTTAGTTGCTCAACTTTACAGGAAAAGTTCAGGAGTCTGGATAGTTCCATTGAACTAAAGAGTAAAACACGTTGGGGACAAGAGTTAAATTTATCTGTGTACGTTATGAATAATGGAATTGCCACAGCGAGAGGTGTGGCTTCCAGAAAGCTGACACCACATGAGCACAGCTGTCCATCCCACTACCATTACCTCCAACTCAGAACAAGGGGACAAAACCTCTTCCTCTGTTTTCTAATCTTTTCCTTTCTAAATTTCCCTCTGAAGGGAAAGAAGAAAATTATAAAATCAGGAGCCTCCATACCCCTGAGACGTTTACATGTAAGCTGGACCATGCAGTACCCACGTATCACAGGCAACAATTTCACTCTAGCAGGGAAATGGACTAAGTGACTTAATGGGTATTTTCCATCTCTAATTTCCATGATTAAAAGAAAGAGGTTGAGAGGGGTACATGTGGAGCCTGTTGTGAGTTTGCCAATGAATCCTAATTTAGATCAAAGAGAGTCTATGTGACACTGAACCATAAACACCCTAGTGTGCGTTACTTCAAGGAAGTTGTTAGTGTGTCCCCCGATGGCTATTATGTGATATAGTTGCGCTCTATAGCCTGCACCCTTTAATTACTAATATAGAAGAAAATCCCATATAAGAGGGAGGAATGTAAATGAGACCTCTGCTCTTTTGAACATTTTATGCATTTGCCAAATTAAAATTTGCTGTGGACTTTGGTTTTCCCTGATCGCTGTTAGTAGTGATCATTTGGCTCATGGGATTAAATCTGACTTCCCAAAAACTATTTCCCATCAGTGTGCAGATTTTAGATATTTATGTACGCTTTGCACTGAGACATGGATCATCAGAACCAGATTGGGAACAACTTCTTTGAAGTTTTCAAAGGTATGGAATAAATCCTCTTTCTTTCTCATCTTTCTTTCTGCTGATCATTGTTCCAGTGCAGGTTGAAGCGGCTGCAACTGAGAGAGGGGCCCAGGAAGTCTGGAGGCACAATGTCACACCACACTCATGCACTACCTGCCTCTGTGCCTCTGGGTTCCGTGCACAGAGGACCCTGCTGTAGGGACTTGGGTCTGGGTCAGTAAGCATGTCTATACTTACTTAAGTGGGGGCTGTTCATAGTGAATTTTAAACCACAATTTCAAGATGAGGGCAACCACAAATGTCAACTGGAACAACATGATTTTAATGATACTTCCTTCTTTAGGATTCTTTTGCCCTCGGCCCACATGTAGAAAAAAAGAATTGACTACTCAGGAAGCCAAGGCAAGAGGATCACTTCAGCCCAGGAGTTAGAGGCTGTAGTGTGCTATGATCATGACTGTGAATAGCCACTGCACTCCAGCCAGGGCAACATAGTGAGATCCTGTACCTAAAAAAAAAAAAGAAGAAGAAGAAGAAGAAGAAGAAGAATTAATAAGAGCTTTGCACTTAAATTAAGAGCCGAGTGTAGAACCAGGCCCTGTACAAAAGAAAAGATGCTTATTAGGCAGAATGACTGCTGAAGATGTTAACCATTCAGAGAGATCTGCCATGCCCAAAACTGCATCTTGTTCAATAAAGCAAACTCTCTCTTTGCCATCTGTCTCATACTACAAAGAGATAATAATAATAAAATCATTGCTTAATGAGTAAACTAAGTAGATGATAATTCCCTGGTAGGTCATATTGGTGTTCTTCTCCAAAGGCTGCCATATTCTCAATGAGGCAGAGAACACAGGGGAGAGTGCGTGATCGTGCTCACACGGGGATGCCTAACATCAAACACCAAGGCAGCATATGTCAGTATTTAAAGCCCCATCAAAGAAACATCCAACTTTTCAGCTGTAACCCAAATATAAATTTTCCTTACCCTGTCAATTAGCAGATTACAAAACTTCTGTAGCAGGAAGACCATTCTGCCAGCAAAGCCGTAGTGTTTGGAATGGGTCCAGGTCAGACAGATGGTGTGGAAAAGGGGCGCAATGAGACATTCCCGATCAGCAAAGTCAACTGTTCTTCCATGCAGCAAATGTAACCTTTGAAGGGAGGAGCCACAAGGTGAAGCGCATCTCCCATGCCGCTGGAGAAGCATACAGATGTCTAGACGCACCGAAGTAGACATGACAAGCACAACAATGGGCTGCCTTAGGGAAGCATTTAGAAAAGGAAAATATGCAAAGCACTAAATAATTGGAAACCTCATTCTGTGGCACTTAAAACGTGCCCCCCTCCCACTCTAAGCCAATGAGCATAAAAAGCAGAGTTATATCTTCTCCAAGTATGATTGTTTAAATTAGGATAATAAAGAGTTCTTGCCCTCTTTGGAATGTTGTCGACACCACATACAGTCAAATGATATAACTATGAGGGGAAGACAAAGGATATTTGCTATGTTATTGTTATTATTAAACACCACTTATAAGTAACACCTATCCAGTTGCACAGAAAAGCTTGATTCAGGGGTTTATGGTTAATAAAGTTGTTATACATAGTAATAATAATTGCTCACTGAATTTAAAAAGTGAGTTTTAAAATGGAAACATTAATTGATGACTATTTTTTAAATTTTAATTTAAACTCCCTTTCATTAAGATCAAAGAACTAAAACTATTTCATTAACTTAAATATTTTTAGGTCAATAAAAGTGTCTTTGTTGATACCTCTTTAAATTAATAATGACCAGTTACTGGTAAGCACTAACAATGCATGAGGCACTTTACATGTGTCATTTAATCTTCTATCAACACTGCAAGATGGAATTATTCTCATCATTCTAGAAGTTAGAAATTAAAGATCCATGAAAAGAACCTAACCACACTCTGATGGTAACTCAGTAGTGGTAGCTATTCCAATTCCAGGCTCTGGTTCGAGAGCTTGTTTTCTCTGCATTCCATCACAACGCCCCCCATGGTGGGGGGTGGCTGTATGTTGCAAGATTCAAGTCAAACTCTGTCTTCAAATGGAGAAGTACCACCTGATGATGCAGATCAATTGGCCTAATGCAAAAGAACCGGCTGGATTTATGCCATAATTCCTATTTTAGCTAGCTCCAGGTCTTGGCTAATGGAATATGAATTTGCACCATGAAGTGTTTTGTGCCCAAGCACAAGTTGGAGTCCTACCTTTAGGTAGTTCTTCCTGAAGGTGTTACTGGGTAACAAGGAACCTGGTTCCACCTTGACATCTGTCTTCCCCCAATGAGAGATATGCAAACACAAGAGAATAATTCCATGGTGCCCTTCCCCTACCAAGTCCTGAATCTTTTCCTGCTGTGCTTTTTGCCTGCTCACCCACAGAGGCTTGGGGTGACAGGGCTGGGGGTAATCTCTATATTTAAATCGTGTAGAAAGGAGACATTGAGGCCATTACCCTGACAATACTGGGTTAGATTCTTTTCAGCCGCTCTAGCAAAAGTGGACTTTGCCTTCACACAGAGTCTGGATTTTCTTTGACATGATCTTGATAGAACAGAACAAAAGAGAACTCACATATTAAGCTCTGTCTACAACAGCCCCTGATTAAAGAGAATATAGACCTGACATCACATTTCATGCTACAGAGGTCTCAGAACCAAGGCATGGTTGACCTGCCAAGCCTGGAATGGAATCTGATGACTAACACCCCTGCTGTCACTTCAGAATGACCTGTAAGAAAGAAGATCCAATGATTAAAACAATTAACCTGGTCCTCAGTTTAAACTTTTCCACCCAGGCCCCTGCCCTATATCCACACCCTGTGAAGAAAAAGAAAAAAAAAAAAGCACAAAAGCCTCATAGAAGTAACAATTGCCTATTTTAATGTTGGCAACTTATAACTGACAATTATGTTGTTAATTGATAGTTATTTCAATGAGTTATCATCCATGTAGATTGTTCAGATTAGCAATGTTGTTTTTGCATTGTGATTAAACCACTGGGTAGCTGCATAAAAACTGTTGTAATCTATTATAGATACATTCTAACATTTCAGAAGAGAAAAGTGCCAAGTCCCTTTAAAGATACAGATGGTTTTTTAAAGAGGTTGGGAGTTATAAAGTCTTGTTAAAATACGATTTTTAGCAGAATGCTAGATTAATGAAATGTAAGGTTTAATTAAAGAAATTTCATTCTATGTAAATGAAGTATTAATCAGACAGAGGCAATAAAAGAGGGAGCAACAGTTATCAGCAAGGTTACTGAGCACGCCAAGGAAAATATAACAGAAAATCCAAGCTTGTCCTTGGAACTCTCTTGAACTCAAGACAGGTGGCTAACTAAAGATATAGTTGGTTTCTTTTTAGGACTGAAGACCAGAGAAAGTAAAACCTCAAAAGGAGTTTAGCCTGAAGGAAAGATTTGGCATAAGTTCACAGCCAGAGACTAAACAGCGTTTGTTAACTCTACATCTTAAAAAAAAGAAAATAAAACCAAAAAAACCTCCACATCTTACATAGTTTTCTATGGTTTTCAAATCTTGCAAAAACAGATTGAATTTCTAAGTGTGTCTACCATATAGAAGCTGTAAGCTACAGTCATTTTATTAGCGATAAAAAAGAGTGCCCCTGCTAGCAGCAACTTCGGAAGGCCCCACTGGCCCCTCCTAACCCAGGGGGCAGTCCTGGCCACAAGGTGGCAGCTGCCCAAATCTTGGGCAAATTGACTGGTTGGAACTAAACAGAGTGTGGAGGGCATGTCATAGAGTTTTGGCATGAATGTGGATGAAAAGCATTCAAGTCATTAATATTAAGCATCTCTTTATTTCCTCTTAAATTAAGTCAAGCTAAAAAGCTTGGCAATAATTCTTGTTGAATTGCAGCAATATTCCTTTTTGTATCAACTGTACATATATTTTTTAAGAAACACTTTTTTTGGTGGCTGCATCTGCGCAGTATTACCTATACTCTCCCACTCCCCACCGCATGCCCCACAATATTGCCACGCCCTCAGTTGGCATTGCTGCACCACTGTCCTGTTTGACCTGCACAAATTGGTTTCCTTTCTTCTGATAATAGGACTCTAATTTTCTTTAGATAACCACTCCTCATCTACACTCGGCTGCAAGGTTTGGGTGGGACATCACCACCTCCCAGGCTCAAAGGTGGGCATGCGTCTCACGTCTAACCCGTCAAGTTATTCCATCCCTCTGGCCACAGTAAATGGATCAGAGATGAGCACAGAACCCCGTCAGTCCAATAAGAACCCACCTTAGAACTTTTTCTGAAACTCCTGGGAAAGAGAAAAGAGGCGGTCTTTCTTCAAAGTTATTGGGTGAAAGCATGTAAGCTTGAAGATGCTGGGCTGCCACGTGGAGAGAGCCTGACCAAGAGACGGGCTTACCCAAGGCAAAGCAGAGTCAAGACATAGGGCACAGGCTGGGCGTGGTGGCTCACGCCTGTAATCCTAGCACTCTGGGAGGCCGAGGTGGGTGGATCGCTCAAGGTCCGGAGTTCGAGACCAGCTTGAGCAAGAGCGAGACCCCGTCTCTACTAAAAAAAATAGAAAGAAATTATCTGGCCAACTAAAATACATATAGAAAAAATTAGCCGGGCATGGTGGCGCATGCCTGTAGTCCCAGCTACTCGGGAGGCTGAGGCGGTAGGATCGCTTAAGCCCAGGAGTTTGAGGTTGCTGTGAGCTAGGCTGATGCCATGGCACTCACTCTAGCCCGGGCAACAAAGCGAGACTCTGTCTCAAAAAAAAAAAAAAAAAGACATACGGCACGGGTTAGCAATCTGGTAACTACTTTATACGTTTATGCTGGGGTTGAGCAAATAGGTAAATATACTGTAGATAAAGAGAGCCAGGTTTCTCACTGTCCGAGAAAGAAGTGAAAAATAAAAATAAAAAAGGAATGCTAGAATGAACCTTGAGGTTTTGGGATTGGAATTGGAGGCACTAGTGTGAATTCATGGGTTTTTCCCCAATATATATCCAGATAGATAATACAAAAATAAATATAGATGTATATGCATACATGTGTACCTGGGGTAATACATATATGTCCTAGCCCTGTCTGCTAGGAAAGCTTAGATGCAATGACACCCTGGTAACAATGAGCATGCCTTGCACCCAGATCATGGGTTCTAAATACCGTTCTCCAATAAAATGAACCAGGGCTCCTTGGAGAAGTGAATGATTCCAGCTGGAGTGAAGTCTATAGCATGAGTCTGTAGTATCTCGTGGTGCAAGAAAGTAGCAAGGGGCCAGGTGTTATGGCTCACGCCTATAATCCTAGCACTCTGGGAGGCCGAGGTGAGCGGATTGTTTGACCTCAGGAGTTCAAGGCCAGCCTGAGCAAGAGCGAGACCCCGTCTCTACTAAAAATAGAAAGAAATTATATGGACAGCTAAAAATATACATAGAAAAATTAGCCGGGCATGGTGGCACTTGCCTGTAGTCCCAGCTACCCGGGAGGCTGAGGCAGGAGGATCGCTTGAGCCCAGGAGTTTGAGGTTGCTGTGAGTTAGGCGTGACGCCACGGCACTCTAGCCTGGGCAACAGAGTGAGACTCTGTCTCAACAAAACAAAAGAAAGTACCTAGGGCTCAAAAACATGATGAAGGCATATTGAAGGGCATGAAAGAGCCTCAATAGCCAAAACTAGAACCCTTTGAGCAACAAAACAAATATTGGATTATAGTCCTTGAATAAAATAAATATTTATGATCATATCAATAAATTTTATCTATTCAATAAATAACTGAATAAATAAATCAATGGAGGAGAAGGCACAGCCCTTCTTATAGAAAAATTCCAGCAAATAAATGTAGAAGAAATAAGAGAAATAGAAAATTACTATTAGAAAAATATAGTAATAATAGTTGCAGGCAAGATTCACCAATGGTTTCTAAAATTAACAGGAAAAAGTTTGAAGAGAAATCAGATATTTGTCTAGTCTCAAAGTATCTCCCCCAAGATATTTATTAATTACAGAGGGTATAATAGTTTTCCATTGGAGAAATCCAGAAGACATCACTTAAAGTTAACATTACCAGGAATATGACATGCTGACATCACATACCCCCAATCTGATGGACTGAGAAGGGCATATCATTTCTGAGGCATTCTTACCACAGATGCATAACCTCAGTCTAATCATGAGAACACAGTAGATCCAAATTGAAGGACCTTCTACAAAATTACTGGCCAGTGCTCTTTAAAAGTGTCAAAGTCATGAAAGGCAAAAAAGATTGAGGAAATACCACAGTATGGAGGAGACTAAGGAGACGAGACAGCCACGGTGACATGAGCCCCTCAACTGGATGCCGGAACAGACTTAAGGGGAAAAACTGGTGAAATTTAAAATCTTTGGCTTAGTTGTATTGCACCAGCGCTAAGTTCTTAATTTGGTCATTGTATTCTTGTCATGCATGACATTAATGTCAGGGGAAGCTGGGTGAGGGGTATACAGGAACTTTCTGTACTATTTTGCAACTTCTCTATATGTTTACAATTTTCTCAAAATAGTTTTTTTTTTTTTTATATAGAGGGTAAAAGTAGAGGGTCATTGAAGATTAAAGGGTAAGGAGGAGAAGGAAAGGGAAACAATGGTCATATGAGGTCCTGGGCCATGCTATGATAGAAACTGAGTTAGTCCAAGATGTTTTGTTTGTTCCTGGACAAGCATGCTAATAAATGCACCATACTTAACAATATACCAAATTTAGATGAGTGTAGTAAACTCACAGGCCATCAAGAGTAAAGAAGGGGAAAAGTGTTCAACAAGGAAAGCAGGGCCGGGCGCCGTGGCTCACGCCTGTAATCCTAGCACTCTGGGAGGCCGAGGTGGGCGGATCGTTTGAGCTCAGGAGTTCGAGACCAGCCTGAGCAAGAGCGAGACCCCATCTCTACTAAAAATAGAAAGAAATTATATGGACAGCTAAAAATATATATAGAAAAAAAATTAGCCGGGCATGGTGGTGCATGCCTGTAGTCCCAGCTACTCGGGAGGCTGAGACAGTAGGATCGCTTGAGCTCAGGAGTTTGAGGTTGCTGTGAGCTAGGCTGACGCCACGGCACTCACACTAGCCCGGGCAACAGAGAGAGACTCTGTCTCAAAAAAAAAAAAAAAAAAAAAAAAACAAGGAAAGCAGATAAGAGGTGCAACCTACAAAATGTTAGGATAGCCTCATTAGTATTTTTTTGAAAATCAAAAGTTGAAATGTTTGTAAATATGCCTCTTCAATTTGCCTAGTACTTTTTTTTTTTTTTTTTTTTTTTTTTTTTAGTAGTAGAGTCGGAATTTCACTATGTTGCCCCGGCTGGTCTTGAGCTCCTGGCCTCAAGCAGTCCTCCCACCTCGGCCTCCAAAGTGCTGGGATGATAGGCATGAGCCACTGCGCCCAGCCTGACCAGTACTTTTGAATGTCACTTTCAGTTGTCAGCTGAATTCACTTTTTCCATAAGGAGAATACCTAAATGGTGTGCCTGAGAAATTCAAGAAAACTCCAGCCTAAAACATCATTCTATTGGCCATGCCATAGAACATGAAATTCACAGCGTCCATCTCCTTTTGGGTTAAAGCCTTATAGGTCTCTCTTAAAATGTAAATGCTGTGGCCCAATCTATAAATATTCATCCAGGTTCTATCTGGAGGAGTAATGTATTATTAATATATTATCAATCATTAGCACCAATTTATTAACAAGATTAATTTCTGCCCCATGGTAGGGTTTTGAGGAACGAAACACAGAGTGAATAATTTTTAATAAAGGTCGAGGAGGAAGGATTTGAAGTCTAAGAGGAGAAACCTGGATAGTGTGCTGACTCTGGAGGTCTAGTTTGAAGGTACCAGGAGGAAGAAGAGAGAGGAACAGAGAGAAAAGGAGCAGGAAAAAAAGAATGG
Source organism: Eulemur rufifrons (assembly GCF_041146395.1). NCBI lineage: Eukaryota > Metazoa > Chordata > Mammalia > Primates > Lemuridae > Eulemur > Eulemur rufifrons. The sequence continues at coordinate 53,301,796 of NC_090983.1, read as the reverse complement.
CACTGTGCCAAGGGCAAACCTGCCAAAGATTCCTGTCCATAGCTGCCACTTCCAGGAATCATATCAGCTTGGCTTAAGGGGCACATCAGATCAGAGCCCTAACGCACAGTCGTGCAGGTTGTTCCTGGTGCAAGCAGGGACTGAAATCCAGCCCGTGCTCCCCTTGCCATGCCCGAGTCCTGGAGGGGGCTGCAGCTGCCCACAGCGACATCTTTCTGTAATTGATGCAAAAGTTTTGCAGTGGCAGCCCTGCATTGAAATAATTTTCAAACCTTTTTCACCCAGGAAGGGACAAGGACATGTTGATACTTCCCAGTTGCACAATCCTCTTCCCCTTTGGGAAATGCGACAAGGGACCTCATTGTCTTTTACCTCAACTGTGCATCCAGGCTACCATCATCCCAGTCACCCTCCTGACACTCAGGCTCGTTTTAGAGGTGGCAGGAGGCTGTAGCTCAGGAAGGAGCTTCTCAGCGGCCATCAGACTCACTACTGACAATTTTCGTGCATACTGATATAGCAGTTAGGGGGGGTTAGAGGCAAAGGACAATGGAGGAAAGAATCTTGTTGAAATCTTACCTAAAAAATAAAACGTCTTTGTTACCTCCTTTTCTGCTAGGTTATTTCCTGCAAACAAGATTAGAGAGAAAGGGAAATCACCATGACCTGTAAGGTAGTTCTTCCAACTGCTTCCAGGACAGTGCGAATTTGAGAGACAGTCTATAACGTATTTTGACCAGGAGAAAGCAGTCATTTGGCACATTTTCTCTTTAGAGCAGTGCAGACATGCTAGTTCCTCCCTGTTATTTCACTCCCACGGAGAAGAGTCCCATCCCGCTTTAGAGAATATCACCTGATGAAGACAACGAGCAAATGCTCATTTTGGTTGTCCCCAAACTCTTTCCCGCAGCCCTTTCTCTGGCTAGTAGCGGAAGCTGTGGCTCACTTGGATCAGTGGTTATCTGGTGTCTCCCCGAGATGGCTGCCACCTCCACAGGGCACCACACCCGCTTCGTGAGCCCAGATGAGCGCCCACATTCTACTCATGAAGGAAGTTCAGGCAATTATCACAAGCACTTTATCTCCTTGGCTTTTCCTTGCAGTTTTCCAATCAATGACATAAAGCAAGAGCTAAGTATAGAGAAGGCAGCCACACAGCGTTTTCACTTGAGGCACCATCTGACCTTAAGCTCTTCCCCTCAAAGGCTGCTGCTGCCCAAAATGTTTGCATTGGGTTAAGGTATTCTGTCGCCAAAGGGGCCGATGCAAACATGTTACTCTGCAAGGACAGCACATTGGTAGCCTTTTCTTCAGTCATTCAACGAGTCCTTACCGATGCCCTGCTATACCTAAACAGGACCTCCGCTATGCCCTGAGGAAATGGTGCTAAGCAGAGTAGACACATCTAATTTGCCATTCTTATCTGTCCAGCTCTTCTTCCTCCCCAGCTTTTGTCACTCCTCTAGGGAGCATCGCATGAGCCCAACTCTGGTTTAAAGGACCCCTCCTCTTCTATCCTGCTGAAATATCCTGTGCACAGCCCTGTAGCACTTAACACCGACAGGGAACTCTAGTTCCCGGGAGTGCAAAGAGGGGCAAATGTTAGTTCACATATCTCAAAATCTCCTGTCATTTTCATTTCTGTTGTTAAGGACCACACAAAATAACTCTTTATGTGTGCCATGACACCGGCTAATTTTTCTATTTTTAGTAGATATTAGGCAGGGACCAAATCTGCAGGTGGCAGATACAGGCCAGCAGGGCAGTTCCTAGGGGCAGAGAAGCCGGGGAAGGGACTGCAGGAAAACGCAGCTAAGAGCGGGAACTTGGGGTTTTGAGGCACACACACCTGTGGAGCTGCAACGTTGTTATAAGAACACCTGTCAATCACGTATATCAATCATCTGGTAACATCCCACGCCTTTCTTAAGCCCTCCCCCACACATGGCCAATAAAAGAAACCACCTGGGAGTCCCCAACGTCTTTCTCCACTCGTGCAGACTGACCCGTTCCTCTCTGGAACATACTCTCGCTTTGTATAGCTCCCTTCTTTCCTGCAGTAAAAGCTGTTTGTGTGGAATTGCTTCCTGTCCGTGGTCACTCCCTCACACGAGCCCTGCTTGTGAATTTCCAAGCAAGGAACCGTAGAACCAGGACAACAGTCCGCCAAGAGGCCTGACCTGACAGTAGAGACGGGGTCTCGCTCTTACTCAGGCTGGTCTCGAACTCCCGAGCTCAAGCCATCCTCCCACCTCGGCCTCCTAGAGTGCTAGGATTACAAGCATGAGCCACGTCACCTGGCATAGAAAACATCACTTAAGTGCTACCCAAAGGAGAAAAAAATTGATATTCATTGCATAAAATGTGGAAAAAATAAAGTCTATATTCTTCATAATGGTAAATGTGCTCGTGGGTCATGAATCTGGTCTAAATCACCAAAATCCATAAAAACAGTTACAACTTGCTCATAAAACACCTCTTGCGAGACTTTCCGTAAGAAACTTTAGAAGGTAATGAAACAGCAGATAATGGGGAAAGCTAATTAACTCTGGCAAAGCCTTGCTAGGCTCTGCTTTATTATCTTAATTAGGCATATCATGAACACGGTGCTCACAGACACTCGCCTTCTTCACCCACTTTCCAGTATTGATGGGCAGACCGAGAGCTCTTCCTGCTACCGGACTCATAGCCCGGATTTTATCTTTGAGTTTCACAATGTGCCTTCTTATGACTTCCTGCCCATTCCTGGGCCTCCACATAGAATGATTTCGGTAAGCAGATCCCATCATTGAGAATTAAGACTGTTAAGGGCCCAAGTCCCATGTTCAAAATTTTAAATTAAAACCAGACCTATAAATCATACTGAAAAATGCAAAACCAACGTGAAACTAAAGTAGAGGGAAGAAAAATTATCAAACAGGCTAAAAGAAAACCCTTTCATGTCTAGTTCCTCTCATAAAATATGAAGCCTTGGAAAAAAATCACAGTATCTTGGATTCAGAAAACCTTTTTACTTTTTATGTTCCTTATTTTTTTAAACTCTGATAGTCTTGACCTTTGCTCTCAGGTTTCCCAGACCCATTAGCCATTCTCTATTGTCACGGTATTTATTATCATCTTGAGCTCATGACAAAAGTCAAGAGGCAATTTTCCAACACAGTGAAACATTTGCTAAGTAATGACAAATATCATTTGCACATCTCCAAATAGAGGTAATTTTAACAAGATAAAATAAGATTATTGAGTATCTAGGCTTCATAATAACCCATTTGGTTTCACAAAATAATTCGAAGGAAGGTAGGTAAATTCTCCAATTACAAACTGTCAAAAACATTAAGAGACATCATGGCAAGGGTAAGGTTTGTAGGTTAATCTATGAAACTTTGCTTTCTTTGGATTTCCCCCCAATCTTCTTTTCAATACTTACTCTGTTGACAGTACCTTTTAATGCCTAAGAAAGAACTGCTTTAATAATCTTGAAACAGGAAAAAATAATTAGCATATATTTGTAACAAAAGGTATATAGACATTGATGCTATAATTATACATCATGATAAAGAACATAATTCCATGTCCTGAAAGACAGTTTGCCTAAAAACACATAGGAGATGATTTGGGACATTTTCAGGGACATAATAATTTGGTAGTTGGAAAATAATTTAGGCAGCAAGCAATGTGGTCTACTTAACCAAACCACAGAGCAAATGTAATTAAAAGGGAGAATGGAAAATATTGTGGGTTTGACTGAAAAAATTGGTTAGGAACTTTTCCTGACTATAATCTTCTCTTGTTACAAATGTCAGCCTAGGGAAGAACCAATGCAAAGAGCACGACCTGTTCAGATCCTTCCTTTTAACCACCTGGGATGCAGGAAAATAATAAAAAAGACAGAGATAAATCTAGAATATCAGGTTTATAAATTTAGATGCTTCGTCTCTTTTGATGAAACCCTATACTAGTTTAGCTGAATTAACATGCAAGAGAAAGAAGAAACAGGAGAAAAAATAAAAACCGTTGGGGGTAACATATAAAGAGGAAGAGTAGTGTTCAAACAAAACATGGCTCTCCTCTTCCTCTTAGCTACCATTGGGTTGCTGCCAAACTACTCAAGGAGATTTATCGCAGAGTCCCAGGGAAATCCTCATACCCTCTTGTATATCTTATTCTACTTGGAATTTCTTTCTTCATAAAGTTCAAAATTTACTTAAGACTTTCTAGTTAACACAAGAATATAATCCTAAGATCTTGAAAAAATAATTAGGTCAACATAACTTGGTTATATTTTACTATTTAACACCCCAATGCCATACTCAAGATGAGGGGGATCAGTTCTTTTTCTTTTCCTAAGGTCAGGCTCCCCAGGGGAAGGCAGCTGCGGTGAGGCGGAAGGCATATGGGAAACAAGAGGACTCTGGCTAGCTAGGTGCAGCGGCACGCACCTGTAGACCCAGCCACTCGGGAGGATGAGGTAGGAGGCTGAGGTGGGAGGATCCCTTCAGCCCAGGAGTTTAAGGGCAGCCTGGACAACATAGTGAGACCCCATCTCAAAAAAAAAAAAAAGGACCCTCGTGCCTATATGCTAGCCAAGAGCTGGAGACATGGGATAGGCCCTGTATCTTCCTATGCCAGCTAAGAGAGTCAGACAGTGAGCTAATTATGCAGATGTGCAGAATAGTTCTTTGCTTTGAGCTCAGATTGACTACTGCAATTGTTGCAATCAATTCTTGTTTCTCCTGGGATAGGAACTGAGACTAGCTCCAGATCCACTCTCTATCCTATCCGTGGGCCCCTTCTGCTCTACAAGGCGCAGTAGGTCTTCCCAATGGACACTTGGTACCTGGGACTGCCCCTCTCCTAGTGCAGCAAAGGCGCCATAGCAGCAATTCAGGCAGAAGGAGGAGAATACAGGGTCAACTTAACCATCAGGTGCAGCAGGCACAGTGCCTAGGCTCACGATACATTTAGGGGCTCAAGAAAATGCTTTTAATTTCTTTTAAAATCAGGAGAGTAATGAGTCCAGCAATTCCATTCCTAGTTATATACCCAAAAGAATTGAAAACAGGCATTCAAACAAATACTTGCATATGAATGTTCATAGCAACACTATTCACAATACCAAAAAGGTGGAAACAACACAAAAGACCATCAACTGATGTGTGCATAAACCAAATGTGGTATATGCATGCAATAGAATAGTATTCAACCATAAAAATAAAGTACTGATACATATTGCACTGTTCATGAAACTTAAAACATGAAAAGAAGCCCCACACAAAAGAATATACTGTATGATTCCATGTATATGAAACATCCAGAATAGGTAGATCCATAGAGACAGAAAGCAGATCAGTGGTTCTCAGGGGCTGGGAGGAAGGGATTATGGGGAGTGTCTGCTTAATGGGTACAGGGTTTTCTTTTGGGATAATGTTTTGAAACTAGATAGAGGTAGTGATTGCAAAACAACGTGAATGTATTAAATGCCTCTGAATTGTATACTTTAAAATGGTTAATGTTATAACTAATAGACTAATATAACTAATAGACTAATATAACTAATGTTGTAACTACAGATAGAAACAATGTATTGCATACTTGAAAATTGCTAAGAAAATAAATAATAAGTGTTTTCACCACAAAAAAAATAAGTATGTGAGGTAATGCATATGTTAATTGGCTTGATTTCGCCATTCCACAATGTATGCATATTTCAAAACAAGTACAGCCTAAATATATACAATTTTTGTCAATTAACAACATTTTTAACGGTAATGGTTAATTTTATGTTATGTGAATTTTATTTCAATAAAAAAAGAAATGAATCCAACTTAGATTCTATTCATCTTTGTACTAATGTAGCCCTAAAATATAATTTTTTAAGTCTGAGTAAAAGCAAGACCCCATCTCTACAAAAATTAGAAAAATTAGCTAGGACACACCTGTAGTCCCAGCTACTGGGGAGGCTGAGGCAGGAGGATCGCTCTAGTCCAGGAGTTGGAGGCTGCAGTGAGCTATGATCACGCCATGCACTAACATGGGCAACAGAGCAAGAGCCTGTCTCAAACAAACAAAAATCTGTATTTAAAGAATCGCCAAAAGAGTTCACACAAAGCAGCTTCTTGCTGCTGTTAAAAAGTGTTAATATTATTTGAAGCTGGCTTTTTGGACTCCAGCCCAGTGTGATCACACCTTTGTTCTTGAGGTTTCCCCTACACACACATGCACAACTTTGAGATCTGCTGGGGTGCAAGCTGCAAACTTAAATTCCTCTCTGGTTTTGCTCTGCAAGGACAGAGAAAACTGTCCCTTTGCGAACAGTCATAAAATCAGTAGGCTCACAGAGTAGCTTCTGTCAAAGTTGCTAGTCCTCAGGCAACCAGCTGCAGAAGGACCCAGGCCATGCTCATCTTTGATCTCTCAGAATTAGCAGCACCAGGCTCCTAACTCTTTTGCTTCCCGCAAAGGTATTTCTGCCTTAGTTTCCCTATTGCCCCGTGGGCAGGCAGCTTCGGTGAGTGAAGCAGGGTTTGGCTTTTCTCACTACTCCTCACCTTCACAATGAGCTTCTTGAAAGAGCTGCCCACACTCTTTCCACTTCCTTTTCTCCCACTCTCTTCTCAATTTACTCCCATTTGGTTCCTGCCCTCACTCCACTGAAGATGCTCTTGAAAAAGTCAGCAATGACTTCCTTGTCACTAACCCACGTACCATTTAAACACTCACATCCTGCTTGACCTCAGAGTGTTCGAATCAGTTGGCTGTTATCCCCTTCTCGAAACAGTCTCTTCCCTTGAGAGCTACCTGTGGTCCGGTGGGGCTTTCGCCTTCCTCTTTCCCTGGCTCTGTCTCCTTTGCCAGCTTATCTTCTTGTACTTGACACTTCAGTGCTGAGTTTTCTCAAGGCTTGATCCTGAGCTGATTTCTCACTCTGCACCCTTACTGGATGATCATTCTGGGAATTTCCTTTCACTCTAGACTTTGACAGCTCCCAAATTTCCCATCTCCACCCCACTCCTCAGCTGAGTTGCAGGCAAGATACTGCTTTGCCTGTTTGGCCCCTGTATCAGAAGTTTCACGGGTACCTCAAACTTTATGTGTTCAAAACTCAGTTTCTGAATGTCTGCCCCTAGACCTAGACCTTCAGTATTATCTCAGTGAATAGCATCGTCGTATGCATCTGGGTGCTCATGCCAGAAATGCGCAAGCTGACAGTGACGCTGTTCTCCTGCCCGTCCCGGGTCCATCCTGTTGGCGGTCCACATGACTCAAAGCCATGCATCTCTCTACATCTCTACCAGCATTCTTCTTGACCCCTGCTAGTCCACGCCAGACACCAGCCCAGAGTGATCTTTGAAAATATCAGTCTCCCTAAAACTGTTTGTTTAGAAACAGAGTCTCACTTTGTCACCCAGGATGGAGTGCAGGGGTGTCATCAGAGCTCACTGCAGGCTCCAATTCCTGGGCTCAAGCTATCCTCCCACCTCAGCTTCCAGGGTAGCAGGGATTATAGGCACGTCATGACACCCAGCGATCCTTGAAACTCTTTACTGGCACTTCGAGTAGCATCCCGAGTCTTTGTCAGGGCCTGGCTGGGCCTCAGCCAACTTCCCCAGCCTCTTCTCAGACGAGCGGTCCCTCACTTGCTGTGTGGCGGCCAGCTGCCCTCGCCCCTCCTCAGATGGCTCCTGTTCCCTCCCGCCCGCCTCTGCGCTCTGTGCACCAGCTCAGGGCTGCCTCCTGGCTCCCGTGGGCTTTAGGCACTTGTGCCTATGGACCCCTTCATAGTTTGTTATTTTACTATCTATCTATCTATCTACTCTGTTCCCCAGTCTACGGTGCAGTGACATCATCATAGCTTACGGCAACCTCAAACCCCTGGGCTCAAGTGATCCTCCTGCCTCAGCCTCCCAAAGTACTGGAATTATGGGTATGAGACTGTTAAAAGAGGACCTAAGCCTCACCCCAGGACACCCCCATTCATCCTACCCTGCCATCTTCCTCCACACCAACAGCTAACTGTTCCCTTTTCCAGCGAGGCTCTGCCCCCTGTGTCCTAAGTTTAAATTCTAGGGCACAAGAAAATATCTCCAAACAGTCCCTTTATCCTTTGCCAGTCGAAAAAGGAACCAGCCAAGCAGAGAGGGGCCCAGGTAACACAAGCTGCTTGGTTTGGGGGGTGCTCACCCCTGCTGCCCCTCCTGCTTTGCGACATCAGTCAAATAATGATTTGCAGGGTGGAGTATCACATGTGCCCTCTTCACCAACTGTGATTAGAAAGTCAATTTGGTGCATATGTTGCTGCCTTGTAGTTTCTAGTTTCTATTTCAGAGTTGACTCAACCGTCTCCAATATTACAGTAGATTTGAGGAGACTTTGGCTAGAAAGACACATCCCATGAGCAACTTTTCTTAATTTTTTCCTACCCTGAATTTGGCCTAACAAGTAAGCCTCAAGCTTAAAACTAGAGCCTGAACAAGTAAGGCCCTATGTACTTTCTTTGAATGTCCTAAAAGGTTTATTAGGTGCCCTCATGCACATAACCATGCCAAGCAGACGGAGGCCCTAACTCAGCCTCTCCCATGCTTGGGGGTACGACAAGCCAGGTGGCACATCTGTGGACAGTTAGCAGAGTTATGCTGCAGCTCTCAGAGGATCATGTATAGGAAAAAATAAATAAAAAACTAGTTCTTCCCTAACTTTGAAATAAAGGGAATATGTTGTCATAATGGAAAAAGTACAGGAAACTAGAGAAACCAGCTAGAATTTTTTGAAAGTCAGAAAGGTGATTGCAGTCAGGATGTCATCAGCCTCTCTAACTACATAACTTTCAGGACAGACATTATGAAATGGTCATCATTTTATCCCAAGTGTAGGGTATAAAATATGCACTCAAATGTCTGTCGAAGGAAGGAACAAATGCCATCAATCCTCTAAGTTCTGTGAGGACAGCTGTTGTACTTGGGATAATCACACAGGATTTCAAATAGAAAATCTGGAGTTTGCACTCTGATGTTTCCTATCTATGTGACTTTGATGCTTTACCTAAGCCTGAACTGGAGATGGAGACAATGCCTAGTCTACCTATCTCATAACGTTACAAGGATTAAACAAGGTTCTTGCAGGAAAGAAAAGTAAGTGGTAGTCAGAAACAGGACAGAGATGTCTGTCACCACCACTCCCACTTAACATGAAGCTGATGACACCGTAAGATATTTTAAAAGTAGAGGTATAGGAATTGGAAATGAAGAAGCAAACATTTTCTTATTTGAGGACAATATGACTGTCTCCATAAAAAATCTTACAGAATCTATAGGCAAACCATTAGAAGTAGCAAGAGAATTATGTAAGATTGTCAGACCAAAAAAAAAAAAAATTTACAAAAAGCACCAGCATTGATCAATTCAAACACTTAATTTTAAAAAGTCTATTCTCCATGGCAATAACAAAAACATAAACTACATAGGAAGAAATGTAATAAAGAGAAAATAATTTATAAAAAAAATCATTAAAGCAGCCTTGAATAGATGTAGAGATACAGAATGACCATGGGTAGGAAGGTAACATCCTTCCTCCAAATTAATCCACAGATTCAGTGTAATTCCAACAAACTCTTAACATGATTGTTTAATGGAATTCAGTAATTTAATCCTAAAATCCACAGGAAGAGCCGGGGCTCAAGAACAGTCAAAACCATTTTGAAAGACGAAGCACGGGCAGAGGAGTCTTCTTTAAATCCACGATATTGAGAGTTTGGTCTCAGCACAGGGAGACAGCAAGGAGTCGAGGAATAGACCCGCACACAAATGAAATCGTAATCAATGACAGGGGAGGCATTACAATCAGTGGGGATGGGAGGGGCCGTTCAACAAACTGTGCTGACACAACTGATTATCCATATGGGAAATATTAGACTTCAGACCATAAATAAAAATAATTTCAAAGTGAATAAGCTAAATGGAAAAGACAAAAATTATAAAATTTTTAGAGGAAAATATTTTTATGACAGCAGGTAAAGAATTTTTTCAGAAAGACAGAAAATCCGCAACTCATAGATACCATAAAAATTCTACAAAACACACACATAAAACAAGAAAAAAAAAATAACACATACAAAACACCATAAACAAAGTTAAAAGATGAGTCTCAGACTGGAAAAAGATATTATCAGCGTATGTCCCTAAAATATGTACCTGGGATTTATTAGTAATGTTTAAAAATCAATGTAAAAATACAAATAACTCCAAAAAGTGAGCAAAAAATTCAAATAGGCAATTCTCTTCAGAGGAAACATGGATTAAGAACTTATGAAAATATGCTAAACTTCACCAGAATAATACAGGAGAATGAGAACTAAAATCATGAGTTATCATTTCACATCCATCAATCCATCACATGCAGGAACCTCTATACACAACTCAAAGCAATGCTCATATACGTGCATAAGGAAATGTCAGGTATTTCATTGCAGCATTGTTTATAATAGTCAGACAATGGAAATAACTGAAATGCCCATCAACAAGAAAATGGATAAACTGTGATACGAACTACAGCATTTAAGATAATTTAGAGAAACATGTTAGTATGGACGTATCTCAAAAACGTGAGTGGTGAATAAGTCCCAGAAGGTTATTTACAGGATGATACCATTTATACAAAGTTTCAAAAACATGAGAACAATCCTATATATGCACACATATAAGCAGCATATAAAACCATTCATGGTATCATTCTGATAAACATCAAATTCAGAGCAACAGCCACCTGGGTAAAGGGAGAAAAATGGAAATGAGACAGGGATTTGCAGATTTCAACTACAGCTATAATCATTTCTTTTTGAAAGAAAAAAAGCAAATATGGGTAAAAAATAAAATGTAAAAGCTGCATAATGGATACACCAGTATTTGTTACACTGTTTTCTATATTTTTCTATATGCTTGAAATGCTTCATAATAGAAAAGAAAAAGGCACAATACAAATACTAGCAGTTTTGTTGATCAATGTCTGCTGACAACTAGGTGGAGCAAATTAACTCTATAATATTTGATAACAATTATGTCCAAGTGTAGGAGGAATATTCATTTCTCCAAGGCTTATATTTACTAATAATTAATGTGTCAGGCACTGTGGAAAGTGGTTTACAGTATCTTCATAATCATCCCCATTTTATAGATTAGAAAACTGAGGCTCAGAGTGGAAAAGTAGAACACAAGGTCACATAGCTAGTAAGCAACAGAGCCAGGATACAAGCAAGCTCCGGTGTGTCTAAGTCCACTACCTATGCACTTAATCACTATGTTACACTACAAAAGGTTACAACTTTACTAAATGAACTAAGATGAAAAAGCTACAGGATGTTACCAAGAGTAAAAATGAAAAAAAAAAAAATGCAATTAACATCAAGAATTTCTAAAGGATCAGGGTTTAAGGAGGACTGAGCCACTGGGTATGCACAATTAAAAGTGAGACCCAAACCTATTCTGAGTCCTAACATATATAGTAAAAATATACAGGGAAGACTATGCGGTGTCAGATGTAACTATTAAGGCTAACGTTGGCAGGAAGTCAATATTCCTTAAGACCAACCATAGACACAGACACAGCCCTCTGTTAAGAAGGTGTCCTAAGACTGTAGCCTAATCCACTTTCTTGGGCATTCATTGAAGGCCCACCACTTCTCAGTCACCCGAGCTCTATACTACATTCTCCCTCTTCTAAACCTGACTCATCTGGCACTAACCATGACGTTTTGTTGGTATTTTCTACAGGACCAAGTCACCAACTATTTCAAACTATTGTGTTTTATGCATGGGTGAACTATATCTCAGAAGTGTTAGTTGACATTATTTGGTAGCAAGTAACAGCCTCCTAAATTTGCATAAGAAAAAACTAAGTTGGAGAGTCTCTCTGTAAGGTTTTAAGGCTATCTTATGGAAGCCCAGGAGCAGGAAATACAGACAGGCACGAAATACTGGAAGAAAAACTGCAGAGTTATCAGGAATCAAGGCAGCCATTCTCTGCATCGTTTTCTTCTGAGGTTGAATTCTCATCTTTGTTTTATTCTCAATTTAGATTCTAAATGTTCTTTCACATATTTGCATTAAAAACAAGCTTCTCCTCATTTTGAAGGAGAAAATCAATGCCTGAACCATAATCAAACAAATTTTGAAAATGCCAAAACACTGGCCCCTTCACTATAGAAAAACAAAAACTCCAGTTAACAGGGGACAGGGGAGACACCTACGGAGTCCCTACTAATAAGCCAGGCACTATACTAAATGCTTACACTTTAACCTTCACAAAAATCCTGAGATACTATTGTTATCCTCTTTTTATGGATGATGAAAATTAGGTTTTAAGATGGTAAGAAAACCTATCCAATATCACATCTAGTATGTAGCTTAGCAGGAATTTAGAAAAGTTAAAAGGTGGGGGGAGAAGAGAATGGCTGAAGGAAACAGACCTCCTTTTTAGCACATCTTAACACCAAAAATTGTATCTTAAATATACAATAATGAAATGGTATGATGTTACATGACAGTATACGATGCAGCTTTTAAAAACCTGTTTTAAAAAGATACATTGGCCAGCCACAGTGGCTCACTTTGTGAGGCTGACGTGGGAAGATCCCCTGAGGCCAGAAGTTCAAGACCAGCCCGGGTAACATAAAGAGACCCCATTTCCACAAAAAAAAAAAAAAAAAATTTTTTTTTAAAATTAGCTAGGCATGGTGGTATGCACCTGTAGTCCCAGCTACTCAGGAGGCCGAGGTGGGAGGATCGCTTGAGACCAGGAGTTCAAGTCTGCACTGAGCTATGATTGCACCACTGCTCTCCAGCTGGGACTATAACAAGACCCTGTCCCAAAAAACAAAAAAAACATACAGATAGATACATAGATAGATCATAAAGGAAGCCTTGTGACATCAAATGAAGGTCACAGAAAAAAACAAAACTTGTATATCCTCTGAAGTCCAATTTTGTTATGCATTTTAAAAGAAAATAATTCAAACAATGGTTATCTCTGGGCAGCTTAGACATTTTAATTTTTATGCTCTTAGTTTCTCAATATTCACCAATATAAAGTGTCACAGCCAGAAAATCTTTTCCTCAGTCCTGACTCGGTCAAGCATCTGCCCAGCTTTCTTCTCTTCACCACCAAATTAGACTATTCTATCCTTACCGCCTCCATAGCCTCTTTTCCTGTGGCCTCAGTTGACCAGTGTGACTTTTACCCAAACTCTTTTCAACTGCTTCCAGAGATCAGTAGCATTCCCAAAACCTTTTCTTGCTTTTCGTCCAACTTAACCTCTTTGATAGCTCTTCTTCCTCCACCAGTTTCCCTAAGTGTGTTTTCCAAGGTTCAATGCTTAGCTCAGATTCCTATAGTGTTTGAAAACCCTGGACTTTTATTCATTATTTAATTTTTCTGGGGATTTAAAAGGCCTGTGATCCCAAAAAGATTAGGAATCACTGCTAAAAATTAAATTCCTAACTCCCTTGCAATTTGACATCTCCCTGGAAAACTTTTCCACCCCATCCCTCACAAACTTTCCTATTCCCCATAATATACCATACTATACCTTTGCTAACGCCATTCCCTCTGCCAAGTTTCACAGACTTGTCCATGCAGAATTCTCCCTCTTCTATGTTTCTACAGCACTTTGTATCTGCCACTAGTATATATTTGCCACATTATATTTGATTATAAGCCAGTCAGTCTGAATAAGGCAAGGGGGCAATCAATATATTTTTGTTTCCAACACTAAATAAGGGACTTCATTAAAATACCAAATTTTGTCCCCAAGATACCAATCAACTAATTGTTTTGTGTGCCTTGTCAGACAACAGAAGGCTTAGTACTCATTCATGGCAGTTAAGTTTTAAACATACTAGTGAAGCAAATGATTCCTTTACATTAAAAACTTATCAACATTAAATTCTTATCAATTTCATATAATTAAAACTGAAAACCAAATTATCTAATAGGTAGCATGACTAACATGTCAACTTATATTTTAAAACCAAGTGCTATTCCATAATCATTTAACTCCAAACTTCAAACAATACTGAATAAAAATTTTTAGTAAGACAAAAACTCTGAGATACCGAGCAGGCAGTACTAGGATTTAACTACAATTAAGAGCCTAAGAGGATGCTTCTCTATTTTAAGCAATTCTAACACAGGAGTGTTTATCAGAGCCACGAGAGGAGCTGTTTCAAAATACAATAAATGTATACTCTACCCTCAGAGATCTTGATTTAGCAGGTCTGGGATGAGGCCAGGCCTATGGACCTTTAAAAATGCTCCCCAGCATTTTCTAATGAACAGTACTAGTTAAGAACTATTTTTTATGAAATATATTCGACATGCCTTCAGTTTATATTACATATATTTTTAAGTATTTTAAGTGTTTTCACTATTTTGAAAGACCAAAGCTATTTACAGGCACCTGACTTTTTCAATAGGGGTAGCTCCTTTAAAGGGTTATGTGCTTTTTGGTTGAGTCACTTTTCCAAGTCACTAAGTCTCAATCCACAGAAAATGAGATGCTCTTATGCGATATTTTCTTTGAGGTATAGAGTACAGACAATCCAGTCCACTAGATGAATGTTACAATATGAATTATCTGTATATAAATATACTGAATATGCACTAACTCTAGCCTTTACAAAAATAAAGCAGTTGACAAATCACCTAATAAAGAATATACTTACACTAATATTACATACATATATAATACTAATACAGATTTTATAACTAGAAAAAATTAACTTCAGAGTAAATCTTCAAATATTGGGCTTCCAGAGTATATTCAACATTTTTAATATAAAAATAGAAATATTTAAAATCACCTACAGTAAGGTTAAATACTTTGATTTGTTAGGTAAAAGATCTAAAGTTCACTAATATATTCCTAGTGGGCACTCAAAAAAGCTAAAAACTTACTTAAATAATTTTCAAGACTACTTTCTTCACCGCACTTATTCTCTAAGAACTGATAAAATATGCTTGAAAGTTCATGTATCAAAAGTGATCTAAAAACTTACTGTAAAAATTCAGTATTATTGGCTGGGCGCAGTCGCTCACGCCTGTAATCCTAGCACTCTGGGAGCCCGAGGCAGGGTGGCTTGTTTGAGTTCAGGAGTTCGAGACCAGCCTGAGCAAGAAAGAGAGACCCCATCTCTACTAAAAAAATAGAAATTAGCTGGACAACTAAAATAGATATATACAGAATAAATCAGCCGGGCATGGTGGCACATGCCTGTAGTCCCAGCTACTCGGAAGGATGAGGCAGTAGGATTGCCTGAGCCCAGGAGTTTGAGGTTGCTGTGAGCTAGGCTGATGCCACAGCACTCTAGCCTGGGCAACAGAGTGAGACTCTGTTTCAAAATAAAAATAAAATAAAATAATTCAGTATTACTTAAAAACATCTTTATTATCATTCTAAAACAATTTAATCTCCTCACTTAATGGGCATTTTAGTGATCTATCTTCTCACCTAATCCTCTTCACACAATCTTACAGAATAAAAAAATTCTAAAAATTACCTAACGTAGTTAAGATGCAAATTCTAATCCTTGTAACTTCAAAATAATTGTAAATTCCATTGATTCATTTCTGTAATTCCAAGTAATACTTCATATCTCACAAGCTTAAGTTTCACATTTAGAAAAATGTCCATGTTTATGCTTGTGTCTAGATTTACCCAATGCACTCAAAGATACTACTGACAATGTCAGATTAAGCCTGGAAAATAGACAATGGAAATCTTTACCCCCACTGTATGCATGTGGAAACGAATTTGATTTTTACCTTGAAATAGCTAATATAATCATATTATTAATATTCTGCTTCTTTTTCCTTTCCTTCTACCCCACCTTTATCATGATTAGACACACAAACTCAAAACATGACTTTTTTGAGTAACTCCTGTCATAGTTACTGAGATTTGTCTTATGTTATCATTTTCAACAGTCTTTATGTAAATTCAGGTCTTTCTTTGATAAATCAAAATACTCTACATTGCTTTCAAAGGTGAAACAAACAAAAACAAAGGTTTGCAAAATGCCATTGATAAAACTGATATGAATCGATGTGCGCTAAGATTTTTTCAAAAATTATGTTTAATATATTTATTATTAAAATTATAAGCTCATTCTTAGGTAAAAAATTAGTAAACTGCCAGTGCCTCTATACATCTCTTTTAAAATAAATATACCTGTTTACATTTCAGTGTCTGAAATCAAGATTCTGAAAATAAAATGCTAAGTTGAAAAATAAAACACAAATTCTTACCCCAGACTATTGCAGTATTTTAAATGCATAGGAATACAACAAACTCAAAAGAAAAAAAAATAGTGTTTTATTAACTACCACACTGTTATAATACACTTTAAACGTACAATAAGGTAGCCTTTAAATTTGAGGTGGTCTTAAGAATAATAAATGAACAGAATTCCAAATTTTTGAAATAGGTGAATTGCTGCAGTTATAGGTATACATTTAGGAAAGTTGTATAGCTCTTACAAGACCAGCAATGTAACTTTATTTTGTACATTCTTTAAATTGAAAATATAAACAATAATTAAAAAATAAAAAGAAAATACAGCGTAATAAAAAACATACGTTTCTCAATTAAATGTACTGGATACATATAAATTTTAAGGTAAGAAGCAAAAAAGGAAAATGATTGATATTTAAGTGCAGACTGACTACCTAGACAAAAAAAAAAAAGACTTAAAAAAATATCATAAAATCTCTAGTTTTCTATGACTAATATTCATATGGTTGGAGTATCGTCACTATGGAAGTGATTTTGTTATGTTTGCATATGTTATACTTTACTGGTAAATTTACATGATGGCTTTTAAGGCCCTGGCAGACATGGTTTTTGGAAACAAGATTGGATAAAAATCACTGCTAAGACGCAATACACCTCATTTTTTTGGTCCTCCAATATTCAAGAAAAGGGATAATTCACTATAACATTTTCTTACCACCCAAATGCCTCAACCTATACATTTTAAACTTTTTTAAACATTGGTTATATTGCCCAACTTCGTTATTGAAAGAATATTAACAAGACATTATTTTGGCAAATTAAATCTTAAACATGGCTTTTCAACAGGATTTAAAAGGTGACTATCCCTAGAGTTCCATGTTAAAATGTAGTTTTCAAAATCTTACAAGAGTAATGCTTAAAATATTGTACATAGTTAACCTAATTAAAATAATTAGCTTCAAAATGACAAATTGATAAGCTAAGTAAAGCCTACACTATGTAACATTTGCTTGGAAACTTGATTTGTCAGTTATGCATAATAAAAATTCCAGTCATCAAGAAAATTACAAAATTTTTTTATCATAACATGATTTCTTTCACCCACCAACTTTTTTATCTTACAATAGATAAATACCAACATGTTCTCATTTATACACTAAACCACACAGGATTGATGCATTTGGTTAGACTACCATTCGCATTGTTAAATTCAATTTTCTCTTTATATAACTTGGTAAAATTTCATTTCTTCTAGATTCCAAAAGTACCTACAAAACCCATGCAATTTTACCATTTTTTAATATACTATGGAATATCATACAAAGTAAGGCATTTCAGTGTCATGTATAACCAAGTTACTGTCAATCCAAAAATTTTTGCACATCAATAAAAAGATATCTAAGAACTTAGGAACAATATTCTTCTCACTACTGTATAAAAATAACCACAATGAATAAGTATTTGTGTAATATTTACTCCATTGTCTCATTTCCAGAAACTGTGACAAGCTGTAAAGGTATTTCAGTGTTGGTAAGGATATCTTGATTGCTGGTGGCGGAAGTATTAACAGTTCCTATCCCTGAAACAGAACCTTGTTGAATATTTGCAAGGATAAGTGTTGTTCCTCCTGCAGTAATCAAAGTATCATCTCGCGCAGCTTCCACAGATGCCAGCACTGTACTGCTAGAGTGAATACCTTTTTTATTCTGATGTGTTTTAATATGTTTGGCAAGGTGGTCACTTCTCATAAAGCGTTTTGAACATTCTGGACAAACAAATTTCTTCTCACCTGTTAAGAAAAAATTAAGTTACTTAGTGTTTAAAATTCAACTTTAATAAACCAATTATATTCTCCAAAACAGAAAGTATGCTAACACTGATAGTTGGGGATGGGTAGTAGGGGTCTATTAAAATAGTATTAGTTTTATGAGCTGTCTCTGCAAGATTTTTCTTATAGAATATTTCTGCTCAAAATAAATGTCATCTTTACTTTCTGATGAAAAGCAATCTTCAACTATGCTAAGAGTTTGTTTTGAAACACCCATATTAAGACACCAGCTAAAAAATGATCATCTGTAACATGTAACACACTTCTTTAAAGTCTAAATAAAAGTACATCCTTTCAAACTATAATATTAACATGTCATGCCCATGATACTAAACCTTCAACTCTTAAATATGAATTCAAATAGTAACAGAGTACTTAAAGACACAAGCTTGAGACTCATCAAGACTGAGTAATCCCAAGAATAAAAATAGCTAGCTGAATGGATTTCAGGTGGAACAATCAATAGCCAGCCTAATATATCAAGATGTTAAAATTGTGAAGACCCTGATGCCAAAATTTTATTTTCCTGGATGAGTAAAATACTTCTAAATACAAAAAAAAACAGACTTCTATCACACTGAAGACCTACTATGCAAGAGGATTACTAGAAGACAAAAGGCCAACCAAAAACAAATTCAGAGAAAAATCAATCAATAAATCTAGTTCATATTTTCTTTATTTTTTTCTTCAAAAATGTCTTGCCCTATCTCTTGTTCTAGCACCTCCACTCTAGGTTGGTCCTTATCAGACATCATGCCTGAACCATACTGCAATGACACCCTAGTCTCACCTTCTCATTCTAACACAAATCAATGCCAGACACATCTTCCTTAAATACCAAATTTTACTGCAGTACAAAACTTTACCATCAATACGAAGTGGTGGGAATACAAGGGTAACTTGCAGATAACAGTTTAGATGCTCTACTGCCTAATTTACAGGGACCTCTATAAAGTGCCTCGAGCCTACTTAACAGAAATGTGTTGTGTAAAATCTCATCCTCACTCTTTACCAGGAACATCAGTCCTGACAAATGTTCCACGGCAAATGGCACAATGATCACACAAGGTTGGGAAATGCTGATATACACGTTACATCTCCCACTTAGAGATGCACGATGTTCACCTAGCATTCAATTTAAAGGGCCTAAGAGGCATGCCTTAAAAGTACTTGTGCCCTCCTTAACCCAGTGTTTCTCATACTTATCTGATCATAGACCATTTTTCCCTTTTGTATTACTCCTTTTTACAACCTGATGATCAAATTCGACTGAGGAAAATTCCGTTACAGGGTCATCTTGAGCTCTACTATCCCATGCCTTACTAACCCAAGCATTAATTATCGCTGCTTCCTTAGCAAATAGATAATTCATATTCAACAGTACAGACTGTTACACAAAATCTTTTACTTCATTATCTACTTAACTGTTGCAGTTTCATGCAAGTTAATCTCATCTGTCTAGCTATGCAATGAAAGAGACAGGAACTAAAACAAGTAGAGCATCTGTGTACTACTACATACTTCACAGGTTATTTCATACAATATTTAAAGCCAAAGTAGGAGTGAAGCAGTATCAGAAGATAGGGTATTTGGCTTAATCTAATAGAGAACTTGGATTGGAAGCCAGATGACTTCAAAATCCATGCTCCAATTCATCATACTTCTTTTAAGCTCTCTAGGGATTATAGATACATATTTTTCCATTCTCCAGTACTGAGACTAGATTGATGGACACTTTTGATTGTTTACATGGTAACAGGAGAAAACTATCTCTAAGTTACATTAAGGTAGGCTTCAGTTTGCATCAGTCCTAGGTCCATTTCATATAACAACCACACAACACTACGTAAAACCAATATAATGACAGAGAGTCTTGACATCAACAATGCCTTGGTTATCCCTCAATGCGAAGTCTTTCGCTTACCTCACAGGTACTAAATAGAAAAAGTGAAATGCCCAAATTTATCAGAAGAAAAGGGATTATTCTTTGTTACAGTGTCAAGGGGGAAGAAGAAAAAGATGGATCAAGAGTACAAGCAGGCCGGGCGTGGTGGCTCACGCCTGTAATCCTAGCACTCTGGGAGGCCGAAGCAGGAGGATCACTCGAGGTCAGGAGTTCGAGGCCAGCCTGAGCAAGAGTGAGACCTCGTCTCCACTGAAAATAGAAAGAAATTATCTGGCCAACTAAAAATATATATAGAAAAAAATTAGCCAGGCATGGTGACACATGCCTGTAGTTCCAGCTACTCGGGAGGCTGAGGCAGTAGGATAGCTTGAGCCCAGGAGTTTGAGGTTGCTGTGAGCTAGGCTGACGCCATGGCACTCTAGCCTGGGCAACAGAGTAAGACTCTGTCCCCCGCCCCCCACCCGACCCCAAATAAAAAAGGAGAAGAAAAAAAAAAGAGAGAGAAGGGGGAAAAAAAAAAAAAGAGAAGGAAAAAAAAAAAAGAGTACAAGCAGACAACTAATAAAAAATGTTAACAGCATAAATAATAGCATAAATGTGGCCTAAGACTTTCAATGTCAACAAAAGCTAACCAAAGTCAGCATAAAATAAAACTTTATTTTACAAGATAATCCATATGGCTTGTTCTTTGGACTTAGTGTTTTTAAACTGGTGTTACTAAAGGTAAAAATCTGATGCAATTCAGTGTATTTTGAAGATTCAGTTCAGTAAAGTATGCTAAAAAAAATTTCAAGGTAGTTATGTGGCCCTGTAATTCAATTTTGTCTGTTAAAAGTAAACAGTAGTAACCTGTATGTGTTCTTCTGTGCCTCTGTAATTCATCACTTCGAGTAAATCTTTTACCACAGTACATCCAGTTACAAATAAAAGGGCGCTCTCCAGAATGCCAACGCAGATGAGCTCTCAGATGTGAAGTCTTCCCATAGACTTTACCACATCCTGGTATATGACAAATGTGTTGCTTCTTTTTCCCAAGATTGGTACCTCTAAAAAACACACAGAATAATATATACTTACATGAAAATACTCAAATGGATATTAGCACTTACATACTCCATGTTGAGATTCAAATAAAAGATATTATCACCACGAGATCAGAAACCAAAACCATTTAAAATCAATTTAAATGAAAATTTATATACCAAGTGTATATGTTTTATATATTATAGTCCAGAATTAATGTAATTGCTGTCCAAATGTAAATACGCTCAATAAATATGTAATTAAAAGATACTTCATACATTAAAAAATGTATAATAAAGCTATTTATTATTCTGCCAGAACCATTCAAAAATTACATGCATAAGTCCAATCCAATTAAGTTAACTGTATGGGAAACTAAATGGTCTTTATTCAAAAGTCATGATTTCAGATAATTAAAAATATTTAAACCAAAGAATGAATGTAAAACTGATCACAGGTACAATTACAAGGTAGATAGGCAGCTAAGTGGACTTTAAATTAACATGATTTAAGCATATTTATTCATATATTTATATGGTCATGCCCTGAATATACAACAACTTGGAGAAAGCTTTTTTGAAAACTCTAGCTAAAACTATGATCTTAATTCCATCAGCATTAGTAGAAATAAATACAAATCAAAATTACCTTTACAGTTAAAATTTCCTTCATACTAACCATGCAAAAGACACCCAAAATCATACACAAGAGATACATTAAAATACAGTTTTCTCCACATTGCAAAATTTGACATTCATTACATTTTAGTATTTGATACCAAGAAGAGAGTTAGGAAAATATGTGGTTAGATGGGTGAACAGAGGTATCTTAGCCTAAGAAGAAAAATTTTTTATTCCAGAACTGCCATCCAAATAATATTAAACATTACATAAAATGTTATTTCTCAAGCTTAAAAAAAAGGCTAGTTACTAATTATAGTTTTTTTTTAAAAACATGACACTTTGGACACAACAATTATCAAAATATCGTATAAACTTTACAATGTTTCTCTGAGATTTAAAAAAAAAAGTATATTTACCCCCCTCCCCAACTCCCCTCCTCCCCCAATCTCACAGTCTAACTATCTAGGTGGTAGCCTGTAAACCTTCTATAGCCTGAAAATCCTCCAGTACACAATACACCTATTGTTTTTCAAATTTTACTGGAAAAATGCATATTTCCCCACATTTATATTTTAATGTACTCACACTCAGTAGCATGTGAAATTGCCATAGGACAAACAGTGCTAAACGGTGCAGTGCTGGCTGTTAGATGCCATAGGTGTTCTGAACAGGGAGACATCAATGTGGGCTCCAGTAGTTAGAGAAGGCTTCGTGGAGGAGGTGGGTAGGATTTAGATAGAAAGGAGGGAAGGCATTCCAGGCAGAGGAATAGCATAAGTAAAGACAAGGAGGAGTCATGCTGTTGTCTCAAGGGCAAGGATGTCATAATCTAACACAATTCTAGTTTCTGCTCCATTCCACCCCCAACTTCTACAACTCTCTTCAAAGAGCTGAGTTGAGTGAAACAGGTTTTTCTGGCTCACTTGCAATGCCAAAGTCCTATTAAGCAAAGCCAAAACTGTTTCCATTTAATTTAACTTTTTAAATTTATTTTATTGTGAAATAGCCCTAAGAAAAACAGCAATGTTTGTGGCTACTGGTGTACAAACCAATTTTACATATTGTGTTCACCATAGCAATTTCACAGAGAACTCACTTCAGTTCACTCATATACCCGTGACTTCTTGCCTCTCCTCTAGGCCTACCACTCAGATAAATAAATGCGCTTTTATATATTCAAAAGTACTGTTTCACAAACTTAGCAAAATTTAGCTTAGCACTAAAAAAGCACAAGACTAAAAAACTAACAGCAACAAATCTGGGTTCTCAAAAAGCAAGAAGCTAGGGAAAGATACTTTCAATTGAATTATAAGGAAACGGGAGAAACAGTCTTTGTTTGTAAATGGGATAGCCATCTAAGAGAGAAACATGGGGGCAGGGTCCCACACAAATATATAATTTAAGGGAAAAACTTAACACTCAAGTCCAAGTTTCTATTTGAAAAGGAAATGTGATTCAATATAAAATACAGATATGCTTAATATGGATTTTATAGCATGTCATATGAAGGAAGGGAGAGAACTAAAGTGAATTTCTCCACAAACTTCAGGTAAGAAAAGATTTAGTCTTAAGTTTTCTTCTTGGTTAACATAAGTATACCACTAATACCTATTATGTAACCTAGAAAAACTAACAACTTTAAGTTTCTATTCTTGAGTACCTAAACTTGTTCCCAATAACTTAATAATGCCAACGTAAAGTGACTACAAATAAAGCTAAACTGTGGGTAGAGAGATGACAAAAAGTTTAAGTCCAGTCTCTTGCTCAGAGTGGGAGAAAACAGGACATAAACCAAAATGCTAACAAAGAAAACAAATATTGCACAACAATTTAAAAATGTTCAGCTCACATTGAAGCGTTGCTTGGGTACTTACATATTAATGGAGTGTGCATTCACAATTGTTAATTCAAGTTTAGTCTGTCCCTATTTTAACATTTTAAAAAATTGTAAGTAAATTCTCGGATATTAGACATATCAGAATAATAACATTTTCCGGTGTTCAAAATAACAGAATTTTCAAGATTCCTAATAAAAATTATAAAAATGTAATCAAGAATTGTGAAAATGGACAAAATAGTCTAAAGTACATTTTCAAAGAAAACTTTTATTTGACTGGCATAATTTATATTTTGCTTCTCTAGTGGGTTTGGAAATACTTATTAGAGATTGGGCTATGTAGTTTAACTTTTAACTCATAAAGAAATAAGCATATTTAAGAAGGCAGACCTGTATCTTATACAGGCAGACCTGTATCTGTATGCATATAATGCCATCTCCTTATGTGTGTGGTGTACGTATTCATGAACTCCAAAGGCCTTACTTATGAAGATTTTATAAAGATGAATCGTTGATTATTTAAATTCCTATACTTTTTAAAGTTTATTATCTCTCAACTACTTTGTGTTCAATATGAAAACGTGCTAATTCATGGGAGAAGAGTGACAGTTCTATTAAAAATTAAAAATATAGTATTTCGGAAGAAATGCAACAGGTGGATGTTTCAACACAGTAATGTTAACAGTTCTTTAATAAGTGATTTTAGAAAGGCTGTAGGTTACTTTGATGGTGGAATATGTAGTTTAGAGGTGCAAAACTTAAATGTTTACTTATATTGAATGTCACAGAATTTCATAGAAGAAAAGGTGGTTTGATATTTAAACTAGATTCTAAAGGAGATAGAATCTGAAAGGAAATTAATTGACTTACTGTAATACTGACTATTCTTACTTATCAAATTATTGGACTTTTAAAATGTCACTGCACATTCAACTGACTTTTTTAAAACAGGGTTTAGCATCACTCATTTTATCTATGCGTATATTGTTATAATATTTAATTGCTAGGGGTATATGCTTTACATAGGAAAAAATTTATAAAAGTTATTTATGCTATATTGAAAGTCATCTTTAGAATCTCCAGGATATTTAAAAAATGAGTCAAAGAAGCAAACAAAAGGCACCTTTATTAAAATTTCGTACTTTGTGCCTTGCTTTACCAAATACCTGACTTTTCTGGAGGATATTTCTAAATTCACAACTTTAAGCACACAGGCAAAATTACAATGTTTAAAGAATAACTATAATTCTATTTTTTGGATGTTTCAAGATTTGACCTTTAGATCCATTATGTAACGAAATTAAAATAGGCATACTGTAAAAGCATTAGTGAACAGTACTTATTTATTTAAATAAATGGTGGCACCACTGCTCCATCATTGAGCTTTTTGAAATTTTAATAATTGTGTAAAACTGTCGTTTTGTTTCTTATTACAAAAAATAATTTACTGTGTTTTTTTTTCCCAATATTTTTTAAATGATTTGGATCCCGAATTTGTCTATGTCTCTATTTCATTTTTTTGAAAAGATTATTTTGGGTCTGGGAATATGATTTGTATATTTAAATTTTTTTTTTTTTTTTTTTGAGACAGAGTCTCACTCTGTTGCCCAGGCTAGAGTGAGTGCCGTGGCGTCAGCCTAGCTCACAGCAACCTCAAACTCCTGAACTCAAGGGATCCTCCTGTCTCAGCCTCCCGAGTAGCTGGGACTACAGGCATGCACCACCATGCCCGGCTAATTTTTTCTATATATATTTTTAGCTGTCCATATAATTTCTTTCTATTTTTAGTAGAGATGGGGTCTCGCTCTTGCTCAGGCTGGTCTCAAACTCCTGAGCTCAAACGATCCGCCCACCTCGGCCTCCCAGAGTGCTAGGATTACAGGCGTGAGCCACCGCGCCCAGCCTGTATATTTAAATTTTTTATGGACATAATTCAAAGGAATACACAAATTGGTCTTTTGTTAAATGGTTTTTTCATTCAAAAAAAAGAAAATAGATTTTGCACAATAATTTTAAAAATATGGATTTATGCATAATCCATACAAAACCTATACAGCAATAATGCCTCTAAAATTCATTTTACTTCATTACAATTGTTTATCTCTTCCACTAGATTAAAGAGTCTCTGAAGGATGGTTGATTGCTCAATAAATATTGCCCAAATTAATACAATTTTAAGTATTTAATTACATTTTATACCTTACTCAAAAAGGTAAGCAAATAAAATTTACTTCTCTAAATATCAATGAAATTAGTTCTCTAAAAATGCCATCTTGCCTATATCCTTTTTTTTTTTTTAAAGAAATAGGCGAGAAAAAAGGGCCAATATTCTAAAAACAATTTTAAGTACTGCCTCACTCACTTTTACAGAACACTTTGGAATATTTTGGATTTACAACATATTATTATGCTTTCACTAATTATGTGCAATAATTGTCATTTATACAAGTGTGCCTATCATGCATATACTCGTTGAATTTTGTTCAAACAAGGTCTAAGAAACAATGTAGTTTCTTAAGAATCTCAATTTTTACTATTTAGAGTAAGTAAGCTTTTAAAAAATGACGTCACAAAAGTTCTAGAAAATGTCTAAGTGAACATTTTTATAATCCTTGGGATAGGGAAAACATAATAGCATGGTGGTAACAAGGCATCTACTAAAGGACAGACTAACTTAAAATTTTTGTGCTTAAAAAAAGTTTCCAATTTATAGGTGACGGAACTCTTTTTTTACTCGTATATTAATAATGTATTTTCCAAACCAATGACATAAATTTGAAGTCAATGTAAAACTAGGAAAAATATTTATACATATGACAGTTATACAAATTAACACATTCACAAGACACAGAAAAACAATTTACAAAAGAAATTTTAAAATGGCAAAAATAACGTCAAAAAGTGTTCTACCTCACCAAACAATAAAAAAATACACTAAAACAATATTGAGGTATTATTTTTCATCTGTCAGACTTTAATAAGCTTTAAAAAATGATAAAATCCACTGTTGGCAAGGGTGTAGGGAACCAGATACTCTCATACTCTGCTGGTGAAGAGGAGACACTACCCTTTCTAGCAGTCAATTCCCTTTACCCAGCAATTCCACTTCTGCCAACTTATACTACTAAAAAAATAATCAGACAAATGTGCAGACATATGTAAAAAGATTATGACAATAATAAAGTCCCAACAAAATATATTTAATTATTATACATTCACACAATAGAAAACTAAACAGCCAAAAAAAAAAGATACAGACTATAAAGACTTGGAAATATGGTCACAAAAATTCTCAAAACAAGACTAGACATGTAAAACACTGAGATGATGATGATTCCACTTTAAAATACATGTAAGGTCTGGAAGGATGTATACAAAAAACATTATGTGTTTATCTTGAAGTAGGGTAAGATTTTAGTGTTTTGAAACATTCTTCCATGTTTCTGAATTTTTATGAGGATGTGTTAGTTTAATAAATTAAACAATTTTCATTTTAAAGTAAGTGAAGCATAGACTAGGGCCTTGACCTCTTATTAGATTTTACTTACATAAATAATTTATTTTAGAAGATCCTCTAAAATGAAAGTAAGTTTCAGAAAAGTTATTGCCTAGCCAGAATTTCACACTTATTTACTTGACCAAAACATGTCAAAGAATAAACAACATTTTGAACAATTGAATAATTACAATAAATACAAATACCTAAGGATCAGATGCATATCCAGATCCACTTGGGAGTCAATACAGTTTAATGGTTAAGGCTCTGGAGTAAGAAAGTAGGTCCAAATCCCAGTTGTGTGTACTCTTAAGAGTCATTCAACCTCCATTTCATGTATAAAACTGTCCGGAGCACAGTAAGCTCTCAATGTTAGCAGTTACTAGCGATTATTATTGCAAAAGGGCTGGCCAATGTCCAAATTAGCTAATGAGACCAATTCAAAGACAGACAGGTTCTATTAGATCAAGTCTGTTCACTGTGTTAATAGTATACTCTGCCTACTTAAACTGTGCATTTCTAAGAGTAGGTAGGTGTGTTAAGACTTTTCACCATTACTGAGGACTTGTTTGGTATGGCTTTAGAGTTCTATCAATTTTTGCTCTATATATTTCAAAGCTGCACAAAAAGGTACCATGACTATTAAATCTTCTTGATGGAAACTTCATATTAAAGAAATATAATATATCCCCTATCTGTCCATTTGAGGCTCATCATTTTAATCCCTCCCAACTTGCTTAATGCTAACATTGCTATCCAAGTTTTCTTTTTGTTAACATTTGCCTAATAAATCTTTTTCCATGCTTCATCTTCAACATTTCTATGCCAATTATTTGAGGTATTCCTTATAATCACAACATCAGACTGTATTTTATGTTTTTTTAAAATATGATCTGAGCCTTAATCTCTTAATTATTGAACTAAATTTATCCACATTTAACATAATTACTGATCATCCTATCATTATTCTGTCTTAATGTTTATTTTTAAAAACACTGAAGTGAATTACTACAATCCCACTTTTTAAAAAATTCTATCTATTAAGGTTTACTTTTCACTTTCGTTGAAAAATGGAAGTGCTTATCAACTATTTTTGAACTCCTTATTTTTACAGAACTGCTATTCTCAACCCAAGAATCAACTTTTTATCCAAA
Source organism: Eulemur rufifrons (assembly GCF_041146395.1). Taxonomy (NCBI): domain Eukaryota; kingdom Metazoa; phylum Chordata; class Mammalia; order Primates; family Lemuridae; genus Eulemur; species Eulemur rufifrons. The sequence goes on along the minus strand of NC_090983.1, from coordinate 53,273,650 downwards.
TTAAGGCAAATCTCATGACTGGTTTGCAAATAGGCTAATTTCTGATATGGGCCTATTAAATGGTATCTATTACACTTATTTGAAAAAAAAGTAAACTAAGTTTAGTTTAAAAGGCATTTAGATCTGAAAATTGAATTTCAAATATTTTGTTCCCTAACTTCTGCCACACTCATACAGATACACACCCAAAATGATCATGTAATGAATAATTTCTCAAAATTGATACGGCATGCAATATTTCAAAACTTAGGATGATATTAGCATTCTTTAAAAAAAAAAAAAAAAAAAGGATATGTTTCATGTGTGCATACCTCCCACCACCTTCTTTACAGTTGGGACAGGTGCAAGCTACCCTCCGAAGCCTTTTTCCTTCTTGATGTTGTTGGTCCCCTTCTTCATCTACCACCTGTACTCTTAAGTGTGTTAGATCATTGGTATTCAATGTAGAATCACCACTGAGCTGCCACTCTTCAGGATCAGGTTCTTCTTCCTTGATCCTAATATCTAAAAAAAAAAAAAAAATACAGATGAGAAGCAGCCCACTGGCCCAAAAAGACAGCAAGAGATCTGAACCTCTCTAAGGTAAAGTGAATATTACGTAGAAGTCAAATGTCATCTGTTTGTAGAGCTTAATCACTGCTCTTCATTGTGGCTTATTCCTTTCAAAACAACCTATTTTATTCTAAATATCAGAGATTAAGCCAAAAAGGGAATAAAGCCAACATGAAAGCTTATTTTTAAAAAGATTCAGTAATAAAAGCAGGTATTACTTTTTGAGCAAGCTGAGTTGCAATCTGAAACTTTATAGTTGTTCAATTAGTCAATAAATCCAATGATCAGTTCAGACTGGAACAAATTCTAATGCCTTTTTAATCTTTACTTCACAACTTGCATCTATTATGCCTATCTATAGGTACTATATGAATGCAAATGAAGGTAGAATTCACTTAAAATTGTTATAAACTTAAGCTCTAAAGTCAATCATTACTAAAATCTCTAAAACAGCCAAAACATTACTGTAGAAGGAGGTATAGAAGTATGAGACAGTTTCTATTTTCAAGGACTTTTATTATAAACCAGACTGGGAAACAACATAAGCATGCAATGGTGTAAAAAGTGAATATGGCAGGAAGTTATGTCATTTTTTGGCAGAGCCAAACATTTATTTATATATCGATAATAATACATCATTTTCTAAGTGAAACTAAGAGAACAGATCAACTGAGGTTTTTTTCATTTCAGAAAACTAATTTTTTAAAAGGAATAATGAACGATTTACAACACTGAATATAACATCTTTGGTAAAACATAAATTCTTGCAAAACTTGGTTTGACGTATGTTAACAAAAAAAATCTTAATTTTAGACCTGTATTAGTCACTAATACTTGGGGCAAAAATAACCTTAAAAATCAAATGTGCTTAATAACTCCTGAATTTATACTAACAAAAACTAGAATGTATAACCAACAGTCAAGAAAATTGCCTCCAACAGCTTAAAACGAGTTTATTTTATCAGAATAACCACATCAAGAATCAAGGGGGGGAAATGGCACAACAGGGTAGATGGTGATGCCTTTCATTGAGACAGGAAATACTGGAGAAGGTCCAGGTGGAAAAGAACAGTTAATGAGTTCAAGGTTGAAGGTCACTGAGTTTGAACCATTTGTGAGACATACAAGTAAAAAGGCTGGACCTACAGGTTTGGTGCTCAGAGAGCAGTTTGTGTGCTACAGATAGAAAGTTGAGAGTTATCAGTATATACACCAGTAAGAAGCCCATCCAAAGAAGTAAGTTAGATCATGCAAGGACCATGAGTAGCATGAGATAAGAAGGTGGCCTACGAGGAACAAAAACATTTAAGGAAAGGGGAAAAGAGAGCAGCTACAACATGCTACCACAAAAGAAAAGGAAAAAATGCATTTCAAGAAAGGGAAGAAGTGGACAACATCAAAGGCAATGAATCAAGAAAGAAACTGACTAAAAAAATGAATGAGAAGTGAGAAAATAAACCATAGGCACACAGAATTTAGCAGGTCCAAACTGAACAGATCTTGTCCATACCAAACCTTATCTTTGTATCCCCTTAGTTATATTCAACCTAACTGTTCTGTCAACTTCAGGTGAGTCCTGTTAGTCCGTTCCCAACCTCTCATCTCTTTCTCCAATTCATCTTCTACACAGCTTCCCAAATTTTCTTCCTGAGTAAAAATCTAATATATCATTTTCCTAATTCAACACTTCCACTAATTCTCTATTTTATACAGGATAAAGTCCAAACTCATTAACTTGGTATCCAAAAATCTTTCAATCTGGCCTTATCTTGCTCTTCCATCTTCAATATTAAAACACTGAAATTTTCATCATTTCCAGAACACATGTCCTCTCCCAATGCCACACACTTGCACACGCTACTTCTTTTGCCTTGACTGTTTTCTAATTCTTTTGTTTTTCACCTAACCTCTATCTATCCTTCAAGACTAGCTCAAAAATCATCTCCTTTACACATGCTTATGGTAGAATTAGTTATATTTATTAGCTTATACATCCCTTTAGATAATGAATGCTGCACTCAAAAGTGCTCAGAAAATACAATTTGACTAAATGAATAAACTTTCTTTAAAAGGGAACTTCCAATATAGGTAATAATTATGTGGAAAAACTTTGTCCTCTACTTTTCTATGCTACTTCTATGTGCAAATAATACATTAAGAGAAGATTTTTTTATAAGATTAAGTCACACATAGACATGACCATAAAGTGCTCACTAAAGACAATAAATTAATTGCTCCAAAAGTGTTATACCCAATTATTAACCATTGCACTTATACATATCTGGGTATATTTTAGAATGCTAATCATAAAATAAATTTACCTATTAAGTCCTAAATGATTCTCCTTTGCCAAACACATACCAATTTAATAGAGATAGCTGAAAAATAAGTCACCAATACTAGGCAGTCAAATTTACATCTGTCTTGGTATCTTAGTGTAGCTGATAGGAAAACATTTTTTTACTGTGCTCTATTTAGTGTCCCACGTGGTACCTAGTTATTCTACAGTGGATACTGTTTATAAGGCTCAGGAGAAGGGAAAATAATAATCCATCAAATGCCCATAAAAGTATGAAAAGGTACTCAACATTAATAAATATCAGGGAAACAAAAATTTAATTCACAATGAGAAATCACTATACACCCACAGAATGACTAAATATTTTAAAACAGACTATGCCAATTGTTGGCAAGGAAGTGGAACTAAAACTCCCACGATAATGGTGGGTGTGTACATCAGTACAACCACTTTAGAAAACCTTTCATTCTTATCTTCTAAAACCGAACCTATGTATACCCTATAGCCCAAACAATTTCATCCCTTGGTATATTCCCTATAGCAATGCATATATATGACACCAAAAAATACGCACAAAATTCACAGCAACATTATTTGTAATTATTCTAAACTGGAAAGAAACCCCATATATCCAGTAGTATTGGAATGGAAAAATGAATCATAATATATTCATTCATACAATGGAACATATCAAAACAATCAAAATTAACAATTTATATGCAATGACAAGAATTAATCTCACAAACGTATTTTAAACAAAAGAAGCAACACACACTCCCCCCATATATATGTATTCTCTATATATACAGGGAGTAGAATCATACATGTTTTTAATATAAATAAAAAATTCCATTTATATAAAACTCAAAACAATAGGCAATGATTATTCCAACTATATGACATTTTAGAAAAAGCAAAACTAGCACGACAATAAAAAAGATCAGTGGTTTCCAGGGGTTAAGGGGGAGAAAGGGATGAATAGGCAGAGCACAGAGGAGTTTTAGAGCAGTGAAAATACACTGTGTATAATATGGGTGGATGCATGACATACATTTGTCCAAACCCATAGACTGCACACCACCAAGAGGGAACCCTAATGTAGAGTATGGACTCTGGGTGATAATGCGTCAGTGTAGGCTCATCGACTATAACAAGCATATCACTCTGATGGGGATGCTGATAATGAGGAAGTCTATGTATGTGGGGGTCGGAGGTATATGGTATATCTCCGTGCCTTTCTTTCATTTTTACTGAGAACCTAAAACTGCTCTAAAAAAAATTTAAGTCTTTAAAAAAGGGCAGGAGGCCACTCTATGGTGATGGAAGAGTGGTGATTGCCTACTTTCGAGAGGAATAATGACTGAGTACAGGCAGATTATCTGGGGTTGCTGATAATATCCTAGTTCATGATTTGGATGGTGGTTTCTCCTATGTGTTCCATGTTGTAAAATTTCATCAAGTTATACACACATGATTTGTGTATTTTCTCGATGCATATTAATACTTCAATATAAAGATTATTCTAAATGAAATATTTTAAGTAATCTATAGGAGATTACTTAGCAATTATTAAAGATAATAAATTTCTCTTTCTGTGGCTTCAATTCTTATTCCCCATATGCAAATAAAAAAACTTAAAATGAGTGTGCCTCACAAATTAAATACCATAATTTGAAGTTTAGAATATAAACGTATTCATTCAACAAATATGTGAGTGGCTACAATGTGCCAGTCACTGTTCTAGGTTCTAAACATAAAGCAGTTAACAAGAGTTAAGTTCATGCCTTTGTCAAGTTTACCTTTTAGTTAGGAGAAGACAGAACAAAAAACGAATAAATACACAGTATTTTAGGTGGTAGTTAAGTGTTATGGGGTAAAAGTAAGGTAAGGAGGGATAAGAAACAAGATGAGTGGAGTGGTTGCCATTTTAAATGGGGTGGCCAATGAAAGCTTTGCTGATATGCTGACATCAGTCCATGAAGGAGGCAACGGAGCAAGCAAGAAAGGGTGGGGGAAGTACTCAAGAAGCAAGAAAACCAAGTTGGATGTGTTCTTGGTGTGTTCAGGGAAAAGCAAAGAGGCCTGTGTGGCTAGAGTAGAATGAACATGGAAGAAGAATAGTTAAGTGATAACATCACAGAGGTAACAACGGTGGGTAGTGGTGGGGAGATGAGGATCATATGTGACGTTACAGGCCATTGTGTACTACCTTGTAGACCATTATAAGAACTTCACATTTTATTCTGAGTGGTAAAAGCCACAAAGCTACTCAGGGATTAAAAGTAAAAGGGGTGATGTAATTTGAATTGCATTTTATTAAAATAAATCCAGGATCACTCTAGATGTTGCATTAAGGAGTCTGTTGGGAAGCAAGGGAAGAAGTAAGAAGACTAATTAAATTAGGAGACTACTGTAACTATTAAAGGAAAAGATGATGGTGGCCTTAAAGTAGGACAATGATGAGGATAGTGGTAGAAGTGGTCAGTCAGGAAATATTTTGAAGGCAGAGTCAAAGATATTCACTAATAGATTGATAATAGGTTATTATGTGAGGTGCGAGAACAGAAAGGAGCTAAAGACACTTCCAAGGGTTTTGTCCTGAGCAACTAGAAAAATGGAGTTGTCATTAATAGAGATAGGTAGACTGGAGGTAGAAAAGATTGTGGGGGAGGGTTGCCAATCAGGGGCCCATTTTTGGATACGAAAGTTTAGAAATGCCTATTAAATATCCAAATGAAGATGTTGATCATGAGGGAATGGTTCTAGAGTTCAGGTAGAAGTCTGCCTGCCAATATAAGAACATATAATTGGTATAGAGAGTCATGTGAAATACAGATAGGAGGAAACCCTGGGACACTCCAAAATAAGCAGAGGAGATTAAAAAGAACCAGCAAAGGAGACAGAAAGTGGCCAGTGAGATAGGAGGAAACTGGTGTCCAGAAGCCAAATGAAGAAATCATTTCAAGAAGAACATAATCAACTGTGTCAAATGCTTGAAAAATCCTTAAAATGAGGGCTAAGAAATGATCCTTGGATATAACATTGTGGTAATCACTGGTGATCTTGACAAGAGCTGTTTCAGTGAAGTAAGGATAAAACCCTGCCTAAAGTAGACTCAAGAATAGAAAGAGATGAATTGGAGACAAGTATAGATAACTCTAAGAGCTTTGCTTAGAGTTATCTGTAAGAGCAAACATTATATATTGGCACAGGTTGGCCCACAAATGTAGATTTAACACATAAGAGTACCTGAAATATTGTAAACCAGCTGCTATATTTAGTAGCAGTATCTAACACACACTGGCAGTATAAAAAATGAATATGCTCATTTAAATCTGACTTTTGTGTTTAAGGAAAAACTAATTTAAATGCAAAACATTTAAGCAATGGAAACAAATTCAAGGATATCTGCATAACACACTAAAGAACTTTATAAACTACACTGGTTTTTTTAATTATGTCTTTTCTCTACCTCAAAATGTTTAAGTTTCTGTTTCATCTGGCCTAGTACAACACTGACAGCATCTTTGTCCCATGAGTATGGTTGTTTTCAAGGCCTACCAATAAAACTAGCTAATGAAAGGGAAATGTACATAAGAAAAAATTTTCCTGCAAACCTGTGCAAGAGATGAAGTAGAAAGGAAATAGGAAATTTAAATGATGAAATATATATATACATACGCACACACAGTATCGTTACAAAGATAACACTAATTTTCTTTTCTTTTCTTTTTTGAGTCTCACTCTGTTGCCTAGGCTAGAGTGCCGTGGCGTCAGCCTAGCTCACAGCAACCTCAAACTCCTGGGCTACTAAGTGATCCTCCTGCCTCAGTCTCCCGAGTAGCTGGGACTACAGGCATGCGCCACCATGCCCAGCTAATTTTTTTCTATATATATTTTTAGTTGGCCAGATAATTTCTTTCTATTTTTAGGAGAGACGGGGTCTCGCTCTGGCTCAGGCTGGTCTCGAACTCTTGACCTCGAGTGATCCTCGCCTTGGCCTCCCATAGCGCTAGGATTACAGGCATGAGCCACCACATCCGGCCAACACTAATTTTCAATATTAGTTAAGCATTAATAACTCAGGGCATGGATAGATTTCTATTAAAAATATTGCCAGAAGAAAATCCTAAATACCTCTTCCTAAAATTAACTGCTAATTACTTCTCATCAGAGCTAATAGAATATTTAAGATAAATTCTCAGTTGGTTTATCAAGTCTGAAACATGTATATTTAACTTAAGTAGCTAACGCTAGATAAATATAAATTGCGGTACAGCTGATAAAACGAGACATTCTCCTTTATCAATAGCATATCATTAGGATTTTGTTGCTCTTATCAAAGTCTTTCATATTCTCTGCCTTTGACTTTTTAAAGCACTGATAAAATTACTTCATTTGATTCTAAAAGTTAATTTTATTTACATTTGCCCTTTAATCAGTTTCACCCTGCCATAAAAATCACCTACACAGAACAAGATAATCCTACAAGATGTCATCTATTATTTTAATTAGTTTTTCATAATTATTCACATTGCTATGGACATTTCAGAGCTACTTCAAGTCTTTTTTTAAACTTTTCTTTTAAGGGGATAGTTGTAAATTACAGAAATGGCTTCCTAAAAATATGTCTTCCCTAGTCTAATCAAAAGAAGTCAGCTCTTCAGGGATCTGGTTTTAAACTAAATTTTGGCCGGACTAGTGGCTCACACCTGTAATCCCAGCACCCAGGGAGACTGAGGTGGGAGGATTGTTTGAGGCCAGTAGTTGGAGACTAGCCTGGGCAACATAGCAAGAGACCATCTCTACAAAAAATTTAAAAACAATAAGCGGGCATGGTGGTGCATGCCTATAGTCCCAGGTACTCAAGAGGATGAATACAGGGTACAATAGGAGGAAACTTTGGAACACTCCAAAATTAATAAGCAGAAGAGATTAAAAAGAACCAGCAAAGGAGACTGAAAGTCGCTAGATAGGAGGGGACTGGAAAGGACTGCTTGAGCCCAGGAGTTCGAGGCTGCAGTGAGCTATCACACCACTGCATTCCAGCCTGGGCAACAGAGTGAAACCCTGTCTCTAAATTTTTCTCCCCTTACCAAATATAATTTAAAATATACATAGTATCTATGCTTTAACATTAAGCAATCTCTTCCCCCAAATTCCATCTCCTTGGATTTGGATCATTACTCTTCTGTAACTGGTCCTCTCCTCTCATTTAAAATTAATCTTTTATTAATCTTCCACATTTTATAGCAGTTTTCCAAATTATCTTCAAAGCTTTTCCACTCATTTGGAGATTATACATTAAAAAGATTGTTCCTATTAAATATACACAATGCAAGCTTTTACAAGATACGCAGACATACAAATGGGAATGACTGACTTTCCAACATGTCTTAATAGATCTCATTTAACATACAGTCTTACTACAAACGTGAGAAAAAGACTATGTGACTTGCAATTAATACACTTTGAATAGTGAAATATTAGCTTTACCTTATTTAATCTGAAGTACTAAATAAGCCCCTGTTAAGGGGACAGTGTTCTACTCTGATGATGATGATGATGATGATGATGATGATACTAGCTAACACATAAAATTACTGCTTGTCAGACACTGTTACAAGCACTTAAATTAATTCATTTCATGCTCCCTACTGCCCTGAGGTTAGTACCATTTTTTCTCTCTGCTTTCTAGATGAGAAAACAAAGAGGTCATATAGTTTGCCTGAAGTCACAGTTGAAAATGGATAGAGCCAGGACATAAGAAAAAAAATTGTGCAAAACCATACTGCAGGCATTGCTAAAGATCAGATCCCTACCAGGAAGTTCACAGGAATGGCAGCTTTCCGTTAGCGTCCCTTACATATAAATACCTGTGATTTTAATAATTGTTTCATCAAATCAAATTAACAAGAGTTTAAAAATCTAGGAAAGATAAAGAAAATTTAGTATATACATACAATGAAATATTATGCAGTGTTCAAAAAGGAAACCCTATCAACATGCTACAACATGGATGAAGTTCAAGGACATTACACCAGGCACAAAAAGACAGATATTGTGTGATTCCACAAATACGAAGTATCTAAAGTACTCAAAACCATAGAAACAAAAAGTATAAAGGTAGCTGCCAAGAACTAGTGAGAGGAGAGAGAAGGAATTGGCATTTAACAGGTACAGTTTCAGTTTTGCAGGATGAAAAAGTTCTAGATCTCTGCTATACAACAATGTGAATATACTTAACACTACTGAACCATACACTTAAAAATGGTTAAGATAGTAAATTTAATGCTATGTGTTTTTTACCATAACTAAAAAAAAAAAAAATCTGGCAAAGTCTCTCCTATTGCTTCCCACTCCCATAGAGGACTTTTTATTTTAGGAACTTCACAGATAAAATCTTCAGTGCCACAGGGAAGAAATTTAGAATAACTATGAAAGATATACATCAATATGTTTCTAAGTTATTGCTTCATATGGTACTCTTTCCTAAAGCTCTTCCCTTTCCCCATAAGCTTTAGGGACTAGTTTTCCTCTCTCCTTCAGATTAAAAAAGAAAGACTACTTTAAAGCTACTATAAAGGCTTTTAAAAAAAGTTTTTCCCCCAGAGTAACACCAAAAAAAAAAAAAAAAAAAAAAAAAAAGATAGTTCCCAATAATTCTTAACTGCTATCCAAGAAAAAGCAGGAAAGTGGTCTGCTAAAAGCAGCTAGCGTAACTCACAACCCTCACTATTCAAATCCTCAGAATATCAAACGTTCACCCTAAGAGTAGACTTAACTTTTAGGGACAATCAAAAATGATCTGAAGCTGTATATTATGAATAACGTTAAATACTCAAATGGGGAGATATCATATTGCTCTTGATTCAAAACAAAGTATGACTATAATAGAAATTGGATCCTAATGTAGTTTACTTAGCTTCCCACCCCACAATCACCTAAGCTTCTAAACATTGTATTACTAGAATAAGCAAATACTTTCTTAGTCTAAGTACTTGAGAACAAAATATGCTGTTGTTTTTTTAAGCCTCCTTCTTTTAGTAAGACCAAGGAAGAAAATATATAAAAACAACAATAAATGATATGATTTTTTAACCTCATCTCTTGGTATTTAGTAGGTATACCTATAAGAATCCTATTCTCAGTTTTCATACTTTCTACCGAGTAGATACGTATCTTTTCAGGTTCATATATATATTTGTTTATGTTACTCACCAAGAATGTAAAAATGGCTTCTATATAATTCTATTACTATCAATAATTCAGTCTAATTGCATGTTACAAAAAACTCTTTCAAATTGGATGGCTTGTGGCTTGTAGTTATCTCTCAAAATATTCTAGAAATAGCTATGACGAAACACAGTTTAGTTATGCTTTCCTTATAATTTGCTGAAATACAATGGTAAGGGCATATAGCATACTATAAATTCATATTCTAAAATTTAAATTACCTGAGGTTCTTTTTGATATGCTTTAGTTATAACATTTTTTAAATTAAACTTTGGGGCCGGAAGTTAGGAAGAGTGAAAGCAAACTTTGGCCGGGCACGGTGGCTCACGCCTGTAATCCTAGCACTCTGAGAGGCCAAGGCGGGGTGGATCGCTTGAGCTCAGGAGTTCGAGACCAGCCTGAGCAAAAGCGAGACCCCTGTCTCTACAAAAATAGAAAGAAATTATATGGACAACTAAAAATATATATAGAAAAAATTAGCCAGGCATGGTGGCACATGCCTGTAGTCCCAGCTACTCTCGGGAGGCTGAGGCAGGAGAATTGCCTGAGCCCAGGAGTTTGAGGTTGCTGTGAGCTATGCTGACGCCACAGCGCTCTAACTTGGGCAACAGAATGAGACTCTGTCTCAAAAAAAAAAAAATTAAACTTTGGGAAACAGTATTATTTCTATTTCAATGTTTAATTATTTGTCTATCACTTTAAAAATACATCAAAAACTTCTAAAATTCAAACCCTTCAGGGCACAAGTTATTTAGGATAGTTACCAGATAACTACAAGTTACCATACTTTGAACAAAAACCTCTTTAGAATCAATTAAACATATACCTACTTTCCTTGGCAGGAAGCTCAGAATATTAATCTTTGTCTAAAGACCCTAATTTGTTATTAAAAGTAATTTATGCTATTAAATAACCCCTAGAACACTGAAGTAAAAATGTCCAGAATGCTAGTTTTTGATTTCTTATATCTACTTGTTTTTCTGCCTTCTTCTCAACTCTGATGACATCAACGCTCTCCATCCTCCACCTCCCAGGTCATCATACTCATCCCTTCTCAAGTACACTTTCAAGCCAGTTTTAAACTTGGAAATCAGTTAGGATTGTTGAAACTATATATAATTATTGGATAAAGTAGGACTAAAGAAAGGATCTGAGGCTGCTCCTAAGAAACCCAAACCCCCCAAAATGAAGATGGCCACAGTGGCTATACCTGCTCCAGCACAGGGACTTGCAAGCTGTTTCCTTAAAGGATACTTAAGTGCTAGCAGAAAAGAGGAATATATGAGGTCCCTGGCCCTCATATAAATCAGAGCAGCCCCACTGAGATTAGTCTTATACACTGGAGTTCTACCTAAGACTTCATTTGAAGAAAGGCTTCTGCTCCCGCACTGGATTAAAACTGATGTTGCTGCCATTGCTGCTATGGCTAGGAAAAAAAAAAAAAAAAAATCATGGTTTGAGGTTTCCCCCCTTTGTTAAAAATTGTTGCCTTTAAACAAAAAGATTCCCTTTCTTCCTACTGTGTTAGAAAACAATATTATTTTTTCTAAGGATTATTTAAAACACCTTCTGCAGATTATAAATAATCCTAATTTGGGTTGGTATTACTAGAAATAGAAAACAGCTTTAAATGATCCACTAAATCACACCTATGTATTGCTCTGAACAGTTATTCCTAGTTATAACGTTACAAGCTTCATTGTTTTCTATTTTTTCTACCTAAGTAATCTCTTTGTCATGTTACCTATAAAAGAGGACACTCAGTCAACATGTAGGCTGGCTGTTACAAGGAATACAAGCTAAAAAGCTTAATCTTAGCAGTTTTAGAATTTGTGTATTTTTCTTTCATTCTCAAATTTCTACATATTCAATTCAAACATTTATTGAACTACTGTGACCAAAATTATAACCTAACACATCAATCATAACTGTTGAAGTTGTGCTACAGTAACAATCACAAAATCTCAATGGCTTGATACAATAAAAGTTTATTTCTTATAAATTTTACATGTCCAATTCAGGTTGGCAGGGGAGATCTGCTCTTAACAGTCCCTCAGGAACCTAGGCTTCACTTGACACATGCTTCCAAGATTGCCTTGCCAAGGAAGGTGATAGGGAATGTGGCAAATTACATCCTGATCCTAAACTTCCACTCACATTGTACTGATTACAAAAAAATATGGGGCCAGGCCTGACTTTAATAACTGAAGGAAAAGGCAATCCGATCATGTGCTTGGAAGAAAAGTAGACCTTTTTTTTTTTTTTTTTGAGACAGAGTCTCACTCTGTTGCCCAGGCTAGAGTGAGTGCCGTGGCGTCAGCCTAGCTCACAGCAACCTCAAACTCCTGGGCTCAAGCGATCCTCCTGCCTCAGCCTCCCAAGTAGCTGGGACTACAGGCATGTGCCACTATGCCCGGCTAATTTTTTTTTCTATATATATATATATTTAGTTGTCCATATAATTTCTTTCTATTTTTAGTAGAGACGGGGTCTCGCTCTTGCTCAGGCTGGTCTCGAACTCCTGACCTTGAGCGATCCACCCGCCTCGGCCTCCCAGAGTGCTAGGATTACAGGCGTGAGCCACCGCGCCCGGCCGAAAAGTAGACCTTTTATGAAGAATCATGATTCCCTAGTCCCCCCTGCTGGTCAAATATTCAATTTACTCTTCTTTCCACAAGCAAAATACACCTGCCCCTCCCTGCAGAAGGTAATCCAAATATCCCATCTAGTCACAGCATCAAGCTCAAAAGACAGGTTCTATAGGGGATGTGGCCCCTCGTCACAGTAACTCACACGCACACTACACAATGACAATAAAGATAAGCATAACCATAAAAAATATTCCTATTCAAAAGAAGAAAAGGGGACCTACGAGTCACTGGTTCATAGTAATTTATAAACCCAGCAAGGGCTCTCTGTCCTGGAAGGTGCAGAATGCTGTAACTGATACTTGGGAGGAGTTTCTCAGTCCATTGTTCTCTGTGCCCCTAGGTTCTGCCCTTTGGGAGGTTTTTGCTGGTCTGGTATCTTCTACTCCAAGTGAAGTGGACATCAGAGAGAGTGCCTTATCAGCTGAGCAGAATTCTCAGCAGGCAAGTAAAAGGTTCAGGAGGGATGGGGTGAGGAACAAGATCATTAAGTCTCAAACAATTATACTTTTTTCAGACTTTGGTCCATGCCTGTGGTTTCTTTGGCTATACAACTCCCTGGAAAACTTAGAAGGCTTATCTATTTGATTCTAGCCAGTTTCAACCACTGATTTTTTTTCCCTAACATATGCCTTTTAGATTTCCTACATTTCTTTGCTTTCTTGCCCCCAAGATACGGTGGCCTATTTCTCTCTGCTTGATTGTGGGGACCTTGAACTTATACCTGGCTTTAGCTGGGAATCCACACCTTTAGTCTCTTCTCCCTAACCCGAATGAAAGGCACTACACACCTCCCTCAGCAGACCTATACTCTGAATTACTTTAAACCATTCAGAAGTTTTAACAATGCAAGTGATGGTCATAACCTTGTTTGGATCCCTGCCAAAAGACTTGACTTTGAATTATTTGCTCAAAAGTCTTTTCAGTTTCACCTTATTGATTGGAAGTGAGAAGCAATTGCTTCTTCTAATCTTACAAATCCCCAAATTTCTGGACTCTCTACTGCTTCTCATTCCTACTTGCAAACCAGTCAATTATTTTCTAGCTCATCTCTTTCTTACAACATCTTGCCAAATGAAACCAAGGGCAGCTAAAATATGTTTTCCAACCTCATCCCCTAAAGCTACAAAAGCATTAGACACATAACTTGCCTTCCAAGTTACTGCAGGCAAGTTTTACCAACTTCTCTGCATTATCATCTTCCCAACCTCTAATATCAGTTTTCTTGCTGCCTGACCCTTGAGCCAATGCCACAGCTGAGGTTGTTAAAGCACACTACTCCTTGCATACACTTTCATATGAGTCAGAATCACCTGGAATATAGGTGCTATCAAATAGAAACATAAACCAAGTCACATATGTAATTTCAAATTTTCTGATAGCCACAAGGTAAAAATAAACTTAAATTAATTTTAATAATATATTTCATTTAATCCAATACAGGCATACCTAGAAGATACTACGGATTTGGTTGCAAACCACTGCAATAAAGTAAATATTGCAATAAAGCAAATCATATGAGCTTTGTTTCCCAGTGCATGTAAAGTTATGTTTATACTATACCATACTCTATTAGAAAAACAATAGTATTATGTCTAAAAAACAATATACATACCTTAATATTAAAATATTTGATTGCTAAAAAACATTAACAATCATCTGAGCCCTTAGTGAATCGTAATCTTTTTGCTAGTGGAGCGTCTTGCCTCGATGTTGATGGCTGCTAACTGATCAGGGTGGTAGTTGCTGAAGACAATGAGGCTGTCATATCAACTGACTCCTCCTTTCACTAAAGAGTTATATGTAGTGTGCAATGGTGTTTAACAGCATTTACCCACAATAGAACTTCAAAACTGAAGTCAATCCTCTCAAACCCTGTTGCTGCTTTATCAACAAGGTTTACGTAATATTCTAAGTCCTTTGTTGTCATTTCAGCAACGTTCACAGCATCTTTATCTGGAGTAGATTCCATCTCAAGAAACCACTTTCTCTGCTCATCTATAAGAGGCAACTCCTCATCCTTCCAAGTTTTATCAAGAGATTACAGCAATTCAGTCATCTTCAGGCTCCATTTTTTTTTTTTTCTTCTTAATGAAGGGGTGAGGGATTGTGAGGAGGCGTTCTCAGTTGCCTTGTTCGTTTTGTTGAGACAGAGTCTCACTCTGCCGCCCTGGGTAGAGTATGGTGGCATCATTGTAGCTCACTGCAACCTCCAACTCCTAAGGGTTCAAGTGATCCTTCTGCCTCAGCCTCCAGGGTAACTGGGACTACAGGCTCGTGCTGCAAAACCTGGCTGGGTTTTTTAACTTCTTTTTGGTAGAGACGGGGTCTCACTCTTGCTCAGGCTAGTCTTGAACTCCTGAGCTGGAGCAATCCTCCTGTTTCGGCCTCCCAGAATCTTAGGATTATAGGCGTGAGCCACCATGCCCAGCCCAGGCTCCACTTCCAATTCTATTTTTCTTGCTATTAAATATTTCCAACACATCTGCAGTTACTTTCTCCCCTGAAGTCTTGAACCCCTCAAAAATCATCCATGAGAGTTGGAATCAACTTCTTAACTTCTGCTAATGTTGATATTTTGACCTCCTCCCACAAATAACAAATGTTTGTAATGGCATCTACATTGGTGAATACTTTCCAAAAGATTTTCGATTTACTTTGCCCACAACCATCAGAGGAATCACTATCTAGAGCAGCTATACCCTTACAAAATGTATTTCTTAAATAGCAAGACTTGAAAGTCAAAATTACTCCTTGATCCATGGGCTGCAGAATGGATGTTATGTTAGGAGGCATGAAAACATTAAACTCCTTGTATCTCCATGAGAGCTCTTGGGTGTCAAGGTTCATTGTGAGTAATATTTTGAAAGAAATCTTTTTTTCTGGCCGGGCGAGGTGGCTCACACCTGTAATCCTAGCACTCTGGGAGGCCGAGGTGGGCGGATCGTTTGAGCTCAGGAGTTCGAGACCAGCCTGACCAAGAGTGAGACCCCATCTCTACTAAAAATAGAAAGAAATTATATGGACAGCTAAAAATATATATAGAAAAAATTAGCCGGGCATGGTGGTGCATGCCTGTAGTCCCAGCTACTCGGGAGGCTGAGACAGGAGGATCGCTTGAGCTCAGGAGTTTGAGGTTGCTGTGAGCTAGGCTGACGCCACGGCACTCACTCTAGCCTGGGCAACAGAGTGAGACTCTGTCTCAAAAAAAAAAAAAAAAAAATTAGAAATCTTTTTTTCTGAGCAGTAGGTCTCAAGAGTGGGCTTAAAATATTCAGTAAACCATGTTGTCAACAGATGTCATCCAGGCTTTGCTGTTCAACTACAAAGCACAGGCAGAATAGATTCAGCATAATTCTTAAAGGCCCTAGGATTTTCAAAATGGTAGATGAACATTTGTTTCAGCTTAAAGTTACCATCTGCATTAGCCACTAACAAGAAGTCAGCCTGTCCTCTGAAGCTTTGAAGCCAGGCATTGACTTCTCCTCTCTAGCTACAAAAGTCCTAGATGACGTCTTCTTCCAATATAAGGCTGTTTCATCTACATTGAAAATCTGTTGTTTTTTGTGTAGCCCCCTTCATCAATGATCTTAGCTAGATCTTCTAGAAAACTTGCTGCTTCAACTTGCACTTTCATGTTATGGAGCCAGCTTTCCTTAAACCTCATGAACCAACCTCTCCTAGCTTCAAACGTCTCTTCTGCAGCTTCCTTACCTCTCTCAGGCTTTTTTAAAAAAAAAAAAAAAGGACAAAAGTCTTGCTCTGTCACTCCAGCTAGAGTGCAGGGGCATCATCATAGCTCACTGCAACCTCAACTCCCAGGCTCACGTGATCCTCCCACCTAGGCCTCCCAGAGTGCTAGGATTACAGAGCATGAGCCACCATGCCCGCCTCTCTCAGCCTTTTAACCCTAGAACTGAAGGGAGTTAAGGCCTTGCTCTGGATTAGGCATTGGCTTAAGACAATGTTGTGGACGGTTTGATCTATCCACACCACTAAAACTTTCTCCATATCAACATTACAGCTATTTCACTTGTTTATCATTCATGTATTCATTGGGGAAGCACCTTTAATTTCCTTCAAGAACTTTTTCCTTTGCATTCACAACTTGGCTAACTATTTGACGTAATAGGCCTTGCTTTTGGCCTATCTTGGCTTTCAACATGCCTTCCTCACTAAGCTTAATCATTTCTAGCTTTTGATTTAAAATGAGAAATGTGTGACTCTTCCTTTTACTTGAACACTTATAGGCCATTGTAGGGTGATTAACTGGCCTAATTTCAATACTGTCCTGTCCCAGGGTAATAGGGAGGCCCAAGAACATGGAGAGAGATGGGGAAACAGTCAGTGGAGCAGTGAGAGCACCTACAACATTTACTATGTTCACTGTCTACGGTCATGTGACTCATTGCACTCCAAAACAATTACAATAGTAACATCAAAGATCAGTGATCACAGATCACCATAACAGATATAATAATAATGAAAAGGTTTGAAATATTGCAAAAATTACCAAAATGTGACCCAGAGACACAAAATGAGCACAAGCTGTTCGAAAAATGGCACAAATAGACTTGCTTGACACAGGGTTGTCACAAACTTTTGATTTTTTTTTTTAAACAACGCAGTATCCGTGAAGCACAATAAACCAAGGTAATGCCAGTATGTCCAAAGTAATTATATGTCAACATGAATCAGTATGAAAATTGAGATATCTTACATTCTATTTTTTATACTAAATCTTCAAAATTCAGTTTGTATTTTATACTTACAGTGTATCTCAATTCAGTCTAGCCACATTTCAAGTGTTTAATAGGATCATGAAGCTAGTGGCTACCATACAAGACAATGTAGGGCAAAACGAAGCTGCAGTAACAACCCCTGAAATCCCAGTGACTTAAAACAAAAGTTTATCTTTCATTCACATCCATCGTAAGTCAGCTGAGGGTGTACCGTATGCTTTCCTCACTTCCAGATCAATCCTAATGAAGCAGTCACACTATGGTATATTTCATTAGCCAAAGCAAACTGCACAGCTACGCCCAACTTGGGTGTGCCCAGGAAGGGAACCAGAAATATTAGGTACAGCACTGATAATTAACACACCCATTTTTTAACATCATAATTTAAAACTTTCAAACTGTTTTCAAGGAATTATACCTTTCAAATTTTCCTTTTCTTCCAATATAAGCCTGCTTCAAAAAAGCAAATAAAATGATAAAGTGGTGGGGGCTCTTTGAATATACTGAATAAACTACAACTTGAATAAACTACTACTAACTAAATAATACAGTAAATCTAGGACAAATAAAATATCTTTACCATGGAACATAATTTTCCCTTAAAGTTTCTCAAAATTTGGTAAAAGCAACTGAAAATATGGGAACAGGCTCAAATACTATTCCTTTTAATTCATTTTAGCAAATTCATTTAGTTACTTCAAATTCCCTTTAAAAGTTTCTTACCAAGCCTTTCTGATTGGTTACTGCTGTTGAAACAAGTGCAGGCTCTGAAGGAAAATCAGATGGGAAGAAAAAAGACCCATATTTATTCCTCAAGAGTGGGGTGAAAGAGAGGAAAATAAGGGAAATAATCAAAACTAAATATATTTTTACCAATTTTCAAAAAGATCTCCTTACAGCCTTTAAAGTTAACTTCCTATCACTTCTCAGCCTCCTGGCTAAGATCAAGTGTAGTATCTGTTCTTATCAGTTTAAAGTTAACTTTCTGCCATTTGACACAATAATGTAAGAATCAACTGCCTACTCATTTATCCACAAATATAAGGTATTCCTTCAAAGTCTAAAGTTTTGCTTTCACAGTTCTAAGACTAAAAACACTTTCTCTTAAAAATAAATCCTTAAACTCCACTCAATTTTCACTTAAGCATTTAAGAAAGAATTTTGGCATACAGGATGACCAAAAGTAACAAATGACTGAATTAAGTACTTAGAATTCCAAATCTGTAAGATGTAGGCAATAAAAAAAGCATCGCAAGAAGCAGCTTATGTAAATATAACAACAAATTTTGCTTACGGAATAAATGTACTGGTATGTATGTGAATTGGTTTCATATAGCAGTTAATTCCTCCCTACAAAACTTTTGTTTTAAAAGTTGGGGATTCTAACTTATTAACAATCAGTCTAGGACAAAATAAGCTCTTATAAATAAAGCAGAGGTGATAATATCTACAACTGACAGGCAATCCATGAGCTGCTTTTCTGAGGGAAAACAAATAAGACAAAACCAAAACCCAACCAGCAAAACAACTGAAACCAAAACTATCCACCAAGTCCAAACTAAACTTTCCAACAGCAGATGTCAGAGGAAAGAGAAATTGTTTTCCTGTTATCCAAAGAAATGTATCACCCACTAACTTAATTTTCCTAAAAAGAATCTCAGAAATGGCAAAAAAAAAATGCATTCATTTAAATTATAGTTTCCCACTCAAACCCCCAAAATTTCCCAAAACATCTTTGTAATTCCCTTGCTCAGTTATATCTGCTCTCGTAACCTCTATCCTACAGAATTTCATTCCTTTGCCCTGAGCTCAGTTCTCTAATACCAACAGTCCTTTCAACATAACACCACAAATTCAAACCATTAAAACTAGTATCACTTTGCTGTCCCTAGGTCAGTTTTCCCTTCATAACTTTGCCAATGATATAACCTTTCATAAAACAATGGATTCATCTCTTTTATTTCTGATACTTAATCACCAATCCTATAAATTCATCCTTTGGAATATCTAGCATTCTTTCTTCCTTTACTTTCATAAATCTATCCCTGTATAACTGAAGTAGCCCCTTCTACCCTGCTTTAGTGCTAGTTTCTTCCCAGTCCAATTTGTTCCTGAAATGTTTTCCAAGCATTGATTTCTTCATGTTTTTCCTCCATTCAAAAACTTTCAAGGACTCCTTAAGTCAAGTTAAAAAAAAATCCTTACCAACAGTATTCAGCACTCTCCATTCTCACTATACTTACTCTAATCACCAAACACAGCCCAGATTTCTATTCATGCTATTATAGTATTTCCAAAGGAGTGCCTCTCACAATTAACTCAATAAAATACTAATCTCTACAGATGTATTATATAATCTAAAACAGTAAAAAGATACTGCTTCCTTTCCTTAATCAGATTTATTTTCCACAGGATTTCTCAGAAACTTTTAACACTGCTAATGAGTTTCTTCAAAACTTACTTAATAATATCTATTAACATCTTACAAACCATTTTGGGGAAACACTGAGCTATTTATCTCCTTGACAAGCTGCTTCTATTCTTATATTGTTTTTGCCTTATCAGTAAACATCTTCCCTTCATCTCTCTACCTATACCAATCTAGATTTCCCACTTGATGTATCTCCCCTGACAACTAGAGTCCTACTCCTCTTAACTTTTACACAATTTTCTGTATCATGCAATTGAGTGATTACATTGATTTATATTGTAGATTATACAATGATTTACATTGTTGATTATTCCTCCATGTGTCTATAAATACCCCAACAAATCTGTAAGCTTCTTGAGACTATGAACATGTATTAATACATACACCTCTTACAGACCACACAACACGATAAAAGTACTACTTACTTAACTAAATACAGCTCCACTCTAAGAAATTTGTTCACCTCCTCTTTTCTTTCAAGTTCTTAAGCCTTTACTATCCCTTTGCCCAAACAAGGCTATCAAAATGTAAGCACCAAAAGCATTTATAAAAAAATGTATCTGGCTTTCCCCTTCATATACAAAAAAAACCAAGAATACTTCCACTGTCGTTTAGTGTGACTGGCTATCTCCTGAAATTTATCAACTACCTTCATCATAACACAGAAAATAACAGAGGGAAATAGTGTAAATAGTCAAAATCCATCTTCAAGGCTTTCCTAGAACTGTAAAATCCGCTTCCCACTTGTGAACCAAGTTAAGTATTCACACTCTGCCGAAGCTGTTACTATGAACAAGGCTCCACAAACACAAACATCACAGGGAACTTTGGAAACAAATTTAAAGTCCAATCTTATTTGTATGCTAAATTTCTTTTTAAAAAATTTTAATTGAAAATTTCCACTCAACAAAAACATGAGAATAAAACTCACATTTTCAAAAACTTTTTATTATAGAAAATCTCAAATATATACCAAAGTAAAACAGTATAAAAAACCCCAATGTAGTCATCACCCAACTTAAAACAACTCTGGGACAATTCTGTTTCACATATAAACCAAACTGCCTTACATTATTTGAAAACAAATCCCAGATATTAAGATTTCATCCACAAATATTTCAATATGTACTGCTCAAAGATAAAGAACTTACATTTTTAAAATCTCTCACCATGTTATTCTTAGAATAAATACATGAAATCTACGGGGCAAGTCATTTAATTCTTTTAAATTCCCTCGCATGCAGGCAAGACTAAATCTAAAGTTCCTTTTGCTTCTCTTAGTTTTTCTCCCAACAGGTTGGTTTCTGAAATGTAATTCTGAATGTCAAGGCTCTTTAAAAAGCTACTAATTTAACACAATTACACATTTGGTAGTTGTATGAGATAAAATAAAATAAAATAATAAAATCCATGCATCTCACATATATGAACTAAATTATTTCAAAAGCAAGCAGGTAAAATTTGCATATTATACATTACTATACAAATCTATGTTTATTCTGTATCTATTAGATATGTTAGTGTATCCATTAAAAAAACACAGAAAGCAGTGACTGCTGAATTCCAAAAGGAGAAAATCATATTAACTATTACATAATACAAAACAAAGGAAACAAGCAGCAATTTAAAGGAGGCAGGAAGCAGAAAAGACTACAGGAATCTGTGCTAAGCCTTGAAAGATATCAACTGGAATGTTACACCTCTATTCCTCTCTGTTCCTAAAGTGCTGTGGGGTTCACTATTGATATGCCATTTACACATTATATTAGAATCATCTGCATGTCAGTCTAAACTAATAGTTTTCAAGGGGCAGAGGGGGGATTTTGTCTTCCAGGGTACATGTGGCAATGTCTGACGCCATTTTTGTCACAACTGGACCGGGAGTGGGGAGAGTGCGTAAAAAGGTACTACCAGCATCTAGTGGGTAAGTCAGGGATGCTGCTAAACACCACACAATGCAGAGGACAGCCTCCACAACAAAGAATCACCAGGTCCAAAATATCAATAGGGCAGACATTGAGAAATCCTAGTCTAACCTGTTAAGATTACGAGCAACTTTCATGCAAGAAATATCATATTCGTCTTTGTATCTCCAATATCTGGCACACAGCACGAGCTCTATACATATGCGTACACTCAACAGACCTCAAATATAAAGGCAATGGAAGAGCCAGTAAAGTTTTTTGTTGTTTTTGGTGATACGGGGTCTCACTCTTGTCACCCAGATGGAATGCAGTGGTGTGATCACAGCTCACTGCAACCTCCAACTCCTAGGCTCAAGCAATCCTCCTGGCTCTGCCTATCAAGTAGCTAGGACTACAGTTGTGTACCACCACACCCAACCTAATTTTTTTTATTTTTTGTAAAGATGGATTCTTGCTATGTTGCTCAGGCTGGTCTCAAGGGATCCTCCCACCTTGACCTCCCAGAGTGCTGGGACTACGGGAGTGAGCCACCACACTTGGCCACCAATGAAGATTTTAAAGAGGGCAACAACAGGAGCTGTGTTTAGGGAAGATGAGTGATATAAAAAGGATATACTGGAAAAATGTCCAGTGTCTTCTAAAATTAAAAATGCGTACGTTCTCTAATCCGGAAATTTTGCTTTTAGAAGTACATAATTCACATATGCATATGTGCTCTAATGAAAAAAACTACATCTGTATAAGGATATTCACTGCTACATTAAGACTGAAAATATTCATCAATAAGGAGCATATTAAATAAATTACAAGACATTTGTTCAATACTGTTATTGCCATTGCTAAGAAAGAGATAGTTCTATACTTGTAATAACAAAAGAAATCGAACATGAAAATTTTAAATTCAGAAGAATGGGTACAGTATGATATAATTTCAGGGAATGACAGAGAAATATATAATAATGTTTATAAATGTATCCTTCCATCAGAGATATTCTACACATTTAAAAAACTGGTTGACAATGGTTAATTCTAGACAGGAGAACTCAGGGTTAAGGAGAATAGACTTTTTACTGATTATCATTTTATACCTTCTGAATTTGTACCTTGTACAGGTATTGTTTATTCAAGAAATAAATACATTTAAAAAAATTTTTTTTAAATGCACTGGAAAAACAAAGATTAGAAGCATGGAAAACAGATTAGACGTTCTAATAGTAACAGCCAGATTAACAAAATGAGAATGGATAGGAAAAAGTATATGGCAAAAAATATGGCAGAGACAGAATCAAAATGACTTGGAACTAACAGGAAACAGAGAAGAGTTACCCCAGCAACTAAAGACAACTGGAGAAAAATCACAATTGTGCTAATTAATTAATTCAAGCAGGCACCCAATACTGTTAAAATTCTACATCTCACATTTCACTTTCCAATGCTCTCAGATGACCATTTCACATCTTCTTCCTTCTCAAACTTCTAACACCTGCTCCCACCACCTATCTAAGCTTTACTCTTATCACAACAGGAAATAAGGAGCAATCGGACAAGAATTACCTTCCAATCAACATACCTGCATCTGCAAAGGTCCATCCTATGCCCTTCCCCTGTTATAACACCATCATCCCCACTCCTGTGCCCAACCTCTAAACCTATGTCCTGTATTTCATCTTGCTTGCCTTCTTAAAAATTTTCCTCTATTATACACACTTTCTCTTCTGCATCATCGATTTCCTATTCTTTATTATTCCCAGGGAAAAACTCTCCCTCAACCAAGTCTACCTCCAGCTACCATCTCCTATTTCAATGTTCCTCCTAACAGTAAAAAACCCTTACAATATTAGTCTGTAATTACTGTCACTACTCCTCTTTTTTCTCCTTTTAAGTCATTCTACTCGGGCTTTGCTCCCCAGAACTCCAATGAAACCACTTGTTAAGGGTCACCAACCACTATCTTGCTAAATCCAATAACCTATTCACTCTTACATATCCTCTCCACAATACTATATGAAAAGATAAGCACTCTCTCCTCCTTTCTTGAGTAGTCTATTCACTTGGTTTCCAGGATATACTTGGCTCTTGTGGAAGCTCCTTCTGTTTCCTTTGCTGGCTCCTCCTTCACTACTCATCCTCCCACTGCTGGAAATGTCCTAGGACTCATCCTTAAGGCTTTTCCTCAGTTTTGGATATTTTAAGTTTCAGTTCCTCAATTTCTATTTGTTTCTTTTACAAATCTGCAATGTCATTTCATTATAGTCTCCAACTCTCTGTTAAAAAATTTTTTAAGTTTGGTATTATCTCCTAGATCATAGTGAACAGTTGTTTTAGTCTGTTTGATAATTCTAATATGTGCAGTACCAATGGTCTATTTCTGTTGTTTCTGCTGGTTCTCACTCATGGTGTCTCTTCTCCTCATATGTCTGGTCATTACCTTTGATTCTGTACTAGACATTGCATTTGAAAACTCTGGAGAAGTAACTTGAGGCTCAGAATACTATTTTCCAACCTCTTCTCCGTCTATATTATTTCTCTAGTAAGTTAGTAATTCTCAAACCAGTTACATGTCAAAATCACTTTGGGACTTTACAACACAACTTTCCTAGGCCTCATGCACAGCAATTAAATTAGAATTGAGAGGAGGGTGGACACAAGTTGTTAGAATTTTTTAAATGTTTCCTGTAACATTCTACCATGCAGTCAAAAGTTAAGGAGCTATGACCTGAATGATTTCATTTGGTCACATCTACATACATTAATGACACCTTAAATTTCATCTCCAGCCCAACTTGACCACCAGATTCTGATATCCAACTGTTTACCTGAACCATCCACTTGGATACCTAATAGGCATTTCAAACTTAAAACCAAAACAGGATTCTTAATTCCCTCTTTACTCATCATTACTAGCCTAGCCAAATTCATCATCCTCCTTTGCCTATACAATCAGCCCTCCATATCCATAGATCTGACATCTACAGATTCAACCAACTGTGCAGATCAAAAATATTCAAAAATAAAAAGCTAGCAATATAATAAAAAAATACAAATTTTAAAATACAGTAAAACAACTACTTATATAGCATTTGTTTTAGGTATTATACGTAACCTAGAGATGAGTTAAAGTTTACAAGCGGGTATGTGTAAGTTACATGCAAATACTATACCATTTTATAAAAGGGACTTAAGCATCTAGGGATTTTGGTATCCCAGAGGATGGGGGTGGGGTGTCCTGGAACCGATCCCTCATGGGTACCAAAGGACAACTGTATTACTCCATCAGCCTGTGCTTACTCTGCCACAGAGATCTACCAGAGTGATCTTTTTAATACATAAATCCAATTATGTCACTTCCCTACTCAAAACCCTCCAATGTTTTCCTACTAAAGGTAAAGTAAAATCCAAATTCCTTACCATGGCTTTTATTATCTGGCCCCTGCCTATTTCCAATCTCATTTTCTAACAGCCCTCATTCACTAAGTTCCAGCCACCTTGCTCATTCCCTCTTCCTGGAATACTCTTTCCTTCAGATGTCAGTATGAAAGGTTCCCTTCTCAGTGTTCAGATCCGTAGTTCAATTACATTTCCCCATTAGGAGGTATTTCCTAACCATCTTATCTAAAATAACCACCATCGTCCATGGTTTTTCCACATACCCTACTTTTCCATAACTCTTGCTTTATTTTATTCATAACACTAATTATTTAAAATTGTTATATTTGCTTTTGTCTTCACCCACTAGAACACAAGATTCATGAGTAGGGACTTAGTCTTTTTCACTGTTGCAGTCAAAGAACCTAAAATACATTGCCTAGAATACTGTAGTACATAGTCTTGAGTTGTTTAATGACAAGGATATATTCTGAGAAATGTCATTAGGTGATTTCTTCACTGTGCAAACATCATGTACTTACACAAACCTAGATGATACAGCCTACTACACACATAGGCGTAGGCTATATAGTACAGCTTATTGCCCCTAGGCTACAAACCTGTGCAGCAAGTTACTTTACTGAATACCATAGGCAACTGTAACACAATGGTAAGTATTTGTGTATCTAAACATAGAAAAGGTACAGTAAAAATTCAGTATTATAATCTTATGAGACCACCATTGTATGTATGGTTTGTTGTTGACACACACTTCCTTATTCAGTACGTGACTATACTCTCAAACATTTGTTGACTGAATGAATGACGACTGACTAATCTAGGTTGCTGGATGATGGTACTATTATTCATCAGAGTAGAACTTATGGAAATTTATAAAAACAGTATCACATGTTAAGTGCTCTCATAAAATAAAGTTGGATACAAAAACTGTTCCCAAGAACCACTAATAGGACAAGTTTAGAGAACAAGTTGTAATAAAGGTCTCCTCCTAGATTAAAAGTAATATGGCATTATAGAACAATGTATCAAAGAAAGCATTCTGATGAAGATCACACATGAGGTGATTTCCATTCTGTTGTGTCCATCCAGAATTCTAATTTGCATTACTGTTACTGACTATACTATGGGGTAAATTTGGTTAGGTATTAATTCGCTATACTATTTCAGAAAACAAAAACTATTTAAAAATACACACTGAGCAGCCATTTGGTGAAGATGCATTTAATGAATTAGTTGAACTCTCCAAGAGTCAATGTATTAAATCACATAACTATATCAGAACAAGTTAGTGGTTTCAGTATTTACCAATGTTAAATTAGATATTTCAGATTACTTGATGCTTGAAAGTATCATCATCAAGGATGAATCTCATGGATCTGCGAACACTATCTTTCCACAAAATACTAAGAAAATAACAAGTGTGGCCAGGCGCAGTGGCTCACCCCTGTAATCCTAGCACCCTGGGAGGCCAAGGCAGGAGGATCGCTCGAGGTCAGGAGTTCGAGACCAGCCTGAGCAAGAGCGAGACCCTGTCTCTACTAAAAATAGAAAGAAAGTAGCTGGACAACTAAAAATATATGGAAAAAATTAGCTGGGCATGGTGGTGCATGCCTGTAGTCCCAGGTACTTGGGAGGCTGAGGCAGAAGGATAGCTTGAGCCCAAGAGTTTGAAGTTGCTGTGAGCTAGGCTGACGCCACAGCACTATAGCCCAGGCAACAGAGCGAGACTCTGTCTCAAAAAAAATTAAATAAAACAAGTGTGACCAAAAACACATTTAAAATGATTTTATTTTAAAGGTCACATAATGTATTCTAGATCTTCTAGTCAAAGAAAATATAATTTAAAATCCCCAATTTCTTCCACATACTGTTGCCACTGCATCAGAAGACTTGCAAATCAATACAAACTAAATTCAAAAACTAAACTTCCAAGTTTCTAAATTATTTTACTCAAAAAAATCTAGTAAGAACTTATGTGTACTACAATTCAACATGACCAAACTTAACAGCAAACAAATGGTAAAAATATTTGCAGTGTATGACAAAAGGTTAACATCCTTAACATAAAGATGCCTTACAAATTAGCAGTGAGGGAAAACAAGCAAAAAACATAAAAGGCAATTTACGAAAGAAACACAAATAGCTAAACAAATTCCACTGTACCCTACTTGTGAGGTGAAAGCGAAAGCAAATAACATCTTAATGTCATTATGAAAATAGCTTTGACCTCACAGTCCTCCACCTAAGGGTCTCAGGGACTCCCCCCCCCCCCCAAGAGGTCTCAGACCACACACTGAGAATCACTCCATTGATATTTTGGCGTAATATTATACAATGTCTGGGATTTGGTTCAAAATAACCAAGCAAAATTTTAAATGGTAGGAATAGAGGAAACAAGAGTAGCAGGATGTTAATAATTGCTGAAGCTGTGAGCAGTAGTTACACATTCTGCTTTCATGTACTTTTGAAATTTCCTATAATTTTTCTTAGTTACCTGTATTTTAGTATCAAATTTTCAATTTTTTATCCATTTCTGTGATTGGCATTATTTCCTCATTTCCCCAGGATCCAGTTTTTCTACTTAATCCTTCAGTAGTTAGCTCAGTATGAGTTTTTGAATAATGATAGTTTAAATATCTTCACAAAACTCTAACTCTTGAGTAGTGGTTTAATTGCATAAGAATTCTGGGCTGCTGGTTATTTTTTCTCAGTACTCTGTGAAGATATTGCTCCACCATCTTCTGACATCCTTGTGGCTAAAAAGTTGTAGGTCTGTTATTCGTTAGTCTTTCTCTTTCTGTTAACATTTAAGATAGGATAACATCTCTGTTGTCTCTTTGCAATTTTAGTTTACGTCAGAGATGGACTTTTTACTTTATCTAGCTAGTAAAATTTTGATCTGTACTGTATTTCTTCAACACAAGAAAATTCTCAGTCATTACCTCATCAAATATTGCTTCTCTTCCCATTCACTCTATTTTTTTTCTAAAATTCCCATGCTGGTGGTTCTCAATCTATCTTCCATGTCTCTTAAATGTACATTATCTCTGTGTGATATTCTGAGTAAATTCCTCAGTATACTACTGTTCACTCATTCTTTTCCTAAATCCATTCTAAAGGTTGTCCTGTGTTCCCCCGACCCCAAATTATATTTCTTCTAATCTAAGACACACTACTATCAATAAAAAGGAAAAAGCACTGCCAGTAACACATTAACTGCCATGTGAGTTGTATTTAACTCAGGCTAGTTCTGAGCCTGGGGCCTCTTGAATCATATGTAACTCACATGTCTCTTCACCTTGGGAGCTGCAAGAACTATTTTTCAAGTTGCATATAACTCACAGGCAGAAAAAAATAAAAAATAACAAACTTTTCATTAAATTAGAAAAGACTGGTTTGTTTTCAAAGTTTTTATTCAATTTTTATAATAAAACACCATGGCCCCAAGGAAAAAAATGTTTTTTCTAGTGTGGCAGTCAGAGTCAACTGACATGCCCTGGACTGCAAGATGCACCCTGAAGGTGCACATTTCAAATGCAAGATGCGTATTTCAGAAATGTGTGTCTTAGAATCAATGAAATATTTCTTACATCCAGGATGTGACTCTTGTTCATGTCTTTTTTTGTTTCACTTCTTATCTATAGAAGCTATTGTTTATTTTATCTCACTGACAATTATACGGATTTTCAAGTCTTTAACAGATTGTTTTATCTTTCTTTACTCTGACATAAACTCATCTTCTGATTGTTCATTTACCAACTATCTTTCATCGGTTTTGCCTTCACCTTCATTTTGTAATGTCAGTTTTCAGGCTCATCTTAAGTACAATTTTTTTTTTCTTTCTCTGTATCACAATTCTGTGTCTAGCATTTTTGCAAGCCCCTGAATTCTTATATTAGATTTAGCAGTACTGACTATCATAAATCCAGACACTAACAGTTGAATGGTTCAGATGCTCGTCACAAGACAGTGCTGACATCCTCCTATTTCACTGTATCCTCTTCTCATCTCTGTAAATCTTCATTTAAGCCATACCTTGGGGTAACAAAAAGTAACCTTTTTTCGCGGCTCCCAACTTAAACAAAAAGGAGCTCTACTCCAGCCCCAGGCTTCAAGGGATGACTCTAACTCTGAGCTCCTCTTCATGTGGGGTACTTTCATCTATATTAATAGATACTTAAATAGGATATAAGTCCTGACCCAAATACTTAATAAGTATAGTAGTCCCCCCTTATCTAAGGTTTTTCTTTTCATGGTGGTTTCACTTACCTGTAGTCAACTGTGGCCCAAAAATATTAAATAAAAAATTCCAGAAATCAACAATTCATAAGTTTTAAATTGCTCACCATTCTTAGTATGATGAAATCTCATGCTGTCTCTCTCCATCCCACCTGGGACATGAATCATCCCTTTGCCAGCCTACCCACACTGTATAAGTTACCCACCCATTACTGTATAGGAAAAAACACAGTATATATAGGGATTTGGTACTATCTGAGGTACAGTTCTATAATCAGCCAGTTCTGACAAGTGATCCCTTAGATAAAAATCAATAAAGATTTACCTTTTACCTTGTTAGAATCACCAAAAAAATGTTTCAGAAGACATTTCTTACACTTACCATAAAAAAATACTTAATTCAAGAAGGTTAATATACCTACCCCCAAAAGGAAAAAAAATCTTAAATAAATATAACCAAGAAAAGGAACAAAAACACAATATTGATATAAATTAAATAGCAGACTGCCAAGGCAGTATAGTATACTGAAAATAACAGAGCTTAGTTGTGAAGCCTCGGGCCAGTTTCTTTCCTATCCAACTGTTAAAATAACGAGATTAACGTAAGAAAGAATTACATGAGATAATATATCTAAAAATACCTGAACAGTACCTGACAGCGGAGGAGCCCATAAGAGATCTCTCCCTTTTTCCCATTAGTATTTAAATAGGGTAAAAAAAAATCCAACTTTTATAGCACTTCTATTTTCTCTAATTAAAAAAAAAAAAATACAGCTACCAGCTAGTCTGTAACTGGTTTCCATATCCAGTTTTCTATGGATAATGGGGAATTCTAAACATTAAGTTGCTTGTAATCTGAGTTACTCTAGAAGGCAGAGGCTGGGATTACAAACCAAAGAGTTTGAAATCAGTTTAAGCAACATAGCAGATCCTGTCTCAAAATAAATAAAAAATAAAGTAGCAATGACTTCTAGAATTCCTTCTTCGTACTTCAAACATCTGACTACATTTTAAATATATCCAGTCTTAAAGGATAAAACTGTATTTAGATAAAACAAAATCTAGCAGAGGACTAAAGTTTGAGAGACTGAATAAGTCTTGGCTTAAATTTTGGGGACATTTTCTGACTAGAAAAGATGCTGGAAAGACACATAAATTCATACTTTGCCTGTTCCGATTCAGTTTCAAATACACAGCAATAACAGCAAAGTAAAAATAAGATGACAAAAACCTTCTCTAAAACAGCATGGATTTTTCAGTGGGCCACAAGAGGATAGAAATATAAGGAGTGAGTAGGGTTGCAGCTTGGGGCCTGATGGGCTATATGTTCCAAGGAAGATTGTGGTTTGGCTCCTAAGGGTTAAAGAGTAATAAAAGTACTCTATAAGAAAAGGGGCCCAGAGTCAGATTTACTGCTTAAAAAGGATAGAGTAGGGCCGGGTGCGCCTGTAATCCTACACTTTGGGAGACTGAGGTGGGAGGATCACTTAAAGCCAAGAGTTAGAGACCAGTCCAGGCAAGAGCAAGACCCCCTGGAAACCACTCTCCCATCACCCATCTCTACAAAAAACAGAAACATTAGCTGGGCACGCTGGTGCGAGCCTGAGGCAGGAGGATCACTCAAACCTGGGGGTCTGAGGTTGCAGTAAGCTCTGATGATGCCACTTGCCACTGCACTGTAGCCCAGAAAACAGAGTAAGACCCTGGTAGGTGGGGACGCTGGAGTAGAAGTCATTTTTCTGTGAGCCTTAGTTTAAAAAAAAAAAAAAAAAAAAAAAGTCCCTTCTATTTTGGAAAATTATTACATTAATTTCATACCTATCAAAAATAAAAATGTAAACCAAGGATGTCAAAGTTTTAATCATATCCATCTGGGCATACAACATATGCCTAACATAGATTAAAGATCTTTTGCTCTGATTTTCTGGTGAGAAAAAACTTCTTGAAATAATTTGTCCCTCTTCTTGTCAATTAAAAAGATAGTACACTAAGAGACAGTTCTCCTAATACTCAATATTCCCAAAATAAGAATTTTCTAATTTTTATTACTAAATATGGTATGTACCATCTAGCACTTTTATTTCTCATTTGCTTTAACTTTTACTTTCTCAAATTCTTTTCCCATTCCTTTAAAATTAGGACAAAATTCAAATTTAATGGCTTTCTGGAACATTTTATCTTACTCTTCCTGGCCACCATTCAACAAACTAAATTAGCACTTTAAAAATTCCATTTTGTATTTATTCATCTCATGTTTCTATTTGGTAACATTTGAAAAGAAATTACTTCATAAATCACTTGGTGCTTTATACCAACCTAATTTCATAACCAACATAAATCCATAAAAATCACAAATTTTCTAGAAATGTTTTCTTAACATGTATAGAACTCCATAACATTAGCTTTGCATAAGTGTTAAAAACCGGTTTCTAAAACTATCTATGTCTTCAAAAATCTGTTACCTTACCAGTTCTCAAACTTTTTGGTCTCAGAACTCCTTTAAACTCTTAAATATTACTAAGGTCCACAAAAAACTTTTGTTCATGTAGGATATATATGTATGTATCTTTCAACATTTACTGTATTAGAAATTATAAGACATATTTATGTACTATAAACAGAAATCTTAAATTTTCAGATTCATTTAAAAATAAATCTATTACCTGTTTCCATAAATTAACATTTTATAAAAAAACCATTTTCCAAAACAAAAAAAGTTTAATGAGAAAACATGTTTTGCATTTTTGTAAATCTCTGTAATGTCTAGGTTAAAAGAAGACATTTGGAGTCTCAGATATGCTTCTGTATTCAATCTCTTGCAATATGTGGTTTGGCCTGAAGCATTTGAAGACTATCTGGTCTCACACATATGCAGCTGGAAAAGAGAGGAATAACTTCATAGCCTTTCAGCCAATTGTGGGTATTCTTCTTTGATACCAAACTTGACACATGGCAGTTTCTTAAAGGTCAGTATGAATGTAGAATCTGAAACCTTATCTGTAAATTTTCTATACCGTTACTGGTCTATCCTGCACTTTGGATCTTTTACCCATGTGTGATTTTGTAACATAATAAGTTGACCATTTGAAAACTATTGGTTCACTGAGTTATATTTTCCAAGTGTTGGCACATGTCATTATAATACAATATCAAAAAAATCCAATTTATCTCAACAGAAAAATATAAATATTAAGAAGCCTCATAAAACAGCAAAGTTTAAAAAATTTTTTTTAAAAATTTAAGGAAAAAGCAGCATCAAGCTCATGGGAGTAGATTTAAGTTTTCCAAAATTCTAATTTTCATTAGAAAGCCCAAATTTCATCACTGGTAGCGAATACTTTCAGGTTTTTTTCCTTTAAGTGACATGCTCACTTCATATTTTTTTGAGAAAATATCTGTCACTTGAATGTAGTACTCTCAAAAACTATAGTTTGTCAATTGTTCTTTCAAGTAAAAACATGTTTCATGAAAACGGAATCTAGTTCAGCTTGCAGAACTACATAGCTGGGGGAAAAAGTGTTCTTCAAAGACAATTATTTTGGTACGCAGCAGAAATGCTTTATTAAAAAAGCACACTTCCCACTTCATCACAAAAAGTATAAAAGGCATGCAGCAGGAACTACAAATCAAAACCACAATGAGATACCACTTCGCCCCCACTAGAATGGCTAAAGATGCTCAATAATAAATGCTGTTGGGACTATAGCAAAATTGGAACCCCTCAACACACTGCTGTTGAGAATGTAAAATGGTGCAGTCTCTTTGGAAAAACAGTCTGGCAATTCCTCAAAAAGTTAAATATAGAGTTACCATAAAACCCAGCAATTCACTCCTAGGTATATACCCAAAAGAAAATATATGTTCACACAAAAAACTACTTACACAAACATTCATAGCATTA
The DNA here is from genome assembly GCF_041146395.1 of Eulemur rufifrons. Taxonomy (NCBI): domain Eukaryota; kingdom Metazoa; phylum Chordata; class Mammalia; order Primates; family Lemuridae; genus Eulemur; species Eulemur rufifrons. Next base: position 53,240,290 of record NC_090983.1, on the reverse strand, counting down.
TTCATAATAGCCAAAAAGTAAAAACAACCCAAATGTCTATCAACAGGTAAATAAAATGTGGTATATCCATACAATGGAATATTATTCAGCCATAAAAAGGAATGAAGTACTGATACATGCTACTACACAGATTAACCTTGAAAACATAATGGTAAATTAAAGAATCCAGACACCAAAGGCCACGTATTGTGTAATTACACTGATATGAAATAAAAAAAAGGCAAAACGAAAGGACAGAAAGTGGAGTAGTGCTTACCAGGGACTGAAGGGTGGAGGGAATGAGTGACTTGCTAATGGGTATGGGCCTCTTTTGGGGGTGATGAAAAATGTTCTAAAATTAGACAGTAAAGATGATTCTACAAGTCTATGACTATATTGAAAACCACTGAGTTTAGGTCTAAAGTGTGAATTTTATGGTATGTGACTGAGATCCCAATAAAGCTATTATTTTTTTTAAAAGATAGGCAGCACTCAAGGGTCAAGATTTAGCAAAAAAAATAATAATAATAACAACTATTTTTACTGGTTCATCAAGGTCATTTTTGAGTGAAACTGGAATTTTTTTTTTTTTGAGACAGAGTCTCACTCTGTTGCCCAGGCTAGAGTGAGTGCCGTGGCGTTAGCCTAGCTCACAGCAACCTCAAACTCCTGAGCTCAAGTGATCCTCCTGTCTCAGCCTCCCGAGTAGCTGGGACTACAGGCATGTACCACCATGCCCGGCTAATTTTTTTTCTATATATATTTTTAGCTGTCCATATAATTTCTTTCTATTTTTAGTAGAGATGGGGTCTTGCTCTTGCTCAGGCTGGTCTCGAACTTCTGAGCTCAAACGATCTGCCCACCTCGGCCTCCCAGAGTGCTAGGATTACAGGCATGAGCCACTGCGCCCGGCCTGAAACTGGAATTTTTAACTACAAGTGTACATCTGGTCATGAAGAAAACAGCAACTACTAACACAGTTTGATGCCACTCCCTTGATTCAGGCTGAGACACAAACAGTTTTATCCACCATCAGTGCAAGTGTCAACACAGAGAAAAAGATAAATAATTTCTTAGTATTATTATGAAAAGTAGTTTGTTTGACATGAAGGATCTCTAAAAGGGTCTCAAGGATCCCCAGGGATCCCCAGATCAAACTTTAAGAACTACTGCTGTAAACCACAGCTTCAGGAGACTCTAACACAATTAAAGGATTTCCAAATACAGATTTGAGGCTCCAAGAAAATTTCAATTTTTTAAGTAAATATTATAAATTTCTCAAGAGAAAAAGGGTAATCTTTAAGTGATGATGGGAGTTATTTCGGTTAAGTTCAATTCAAGGGACCCAATTTAAGAGTTTAGAATCACTGACCCGGTGGAAGGTTCTAAGAGTATAATCTCCACAGAAACCCAAATACAAAGTAGAATTAAAGTAATAAAGTTCAGGATGTAATGCACAACTAAACATTCAATAAAACATCATCTAGACAGATAACATTAACAGAGTAACAAGGATACTATTTCTTTTTAAACTTTATAATTTAATTCTTACATAATATTCAAAGACTAGACTTCTGAAATTTCTACCCATACTATCAATAACTATATCTAGCACAGCTAAGTTTAGTGTCTATGATCACAGAATCAAACAATTTTAGGTCTGGAAGGCACCCTAGATATAGTTACCTAGTCCAATATCCCCACTTTACACATTGAGGAAACTAAGTTTTTAAGAGAAAAACAACTTGGCCAAAATCACACCTAGGTAGTAGCTTAGACAGAATAAGTAGTCTTTGCTCCCAGTACCATGTTTTCACTATGCCAACTTGATTCTCCAACCAAATATAAGGCATAAAATGTTTAACTCACATTACATGGAGGCCAACCAAGACACCCTACCTGCCAAATAAAACTTTTATAATGCTTAACAATACCAATGAGACATCAAAAGGAACGTAAACTTGTTAAGGAAAAACTACAAATGTAATTGGAATAGTATAAAAATGAATCCTTAACTTCAAAAACGACAAACTTTCAAAGAACAATTTGCAAAAATACTTTGACGTCTACTTTCATACAAATATAAGGAAATGGACCATCACCTTCAATAAGAGTCAGATACTAATAAACACCTAAAGTAAAAAATTGCCCTATATATTATCACTGAACTTATTTATGGCATGATGTAAATTAAGACTCACCTGCAGGACTGTCAGCATTCTCTCCTGGATGTAGCTGTATACCAGTAGAATCTATAGAATTTACTGTAACTGTCTGTAGATTTGGCAACTGACCAGTGCTTAGACTAACTGGCGTTGAAGTCAAGGCTCCACCTGCCGCAATCTGACCAAGTGTGAGTGTCTGAACAGGCGTCAAAGTTATTTGTTGGGCAGCAGTATTCTGTATTTGCAAGTTCTGCAAGTTCTGGACCCCTTGCACTTGAAATGTTTGCCAGGTTATTTGTCCAGAAGGGGTCACTGTCTGTGCCTGAATTAAAAAGGTTCCAGGATTCAGCTGCAACTGAAGATTTTGCAAAGCCTGTTGTGATATATTTTGACCACTGGCTTGCACACCATGGATTGTCTGTGGTGTAATACCTTGCACAATTTGCGCTTGACTGCTTGGTTGCTGAGACTCTTGAAGTTGTAGATGTTGTACAACAGGCTGTGCTGTAGAAACCTGAATATTCTGAGCCTGTGTCTCTTCAGAAACAGGCGACTGGATATAATTTCCCTGAAGATCTGAAGAATGGACTTGCCCACTAGACGTAGTCAAGCTATTTGTGTTTTGTTGTAATATACCTGTACTATCTATTGTAACAGGCAACTGTGATGAAGAGGATGTTGGCACAAATAAATCTGTATCAGTATTAGTTTCATTAATATCAGGAGAAACCCGCTCACCAGTCCTTTCTGAATTGTCTGAACTATCCATAGCTTGTCCTGTGTTTATCAAATGTCCATCAGCATTAATGCCTGCAGTCATTGTCTGAGAACTGCCCGAGAGTCCCAAAGAATCTAGATCGACACTATTGATTGGTACAAAGGTAATATTTCCTGGCAGACCAAGAGGCACATTAGCAACTACTTGGGTTTGGCCAGGAAAAGATGAACCACCAATTGCAACTCCCTGAACCTGGACTTGACCAGTCTGTGGTATGAGATTCTGGATATTAGCAGGAGGTGTTCCAGAGGCAAGTAAGGTTTGATTAGAGCCAGGAATGATCTGAATTTGACTGCTTTCTTGATTTATACCCCCATTATCTGAAGAGCCTGTGAAACCAATCTGAACCTGCTGACCATCTGTTGACTGAATCTGTGGTATTACTTGATATTGAACATTGGACACTGTACCATTTGAGGAATCTGATCCTGGTGCAACTGAAAATATTTGTTGATTCTGCAAATTCTGAAGGGGAAGAACATACTGCCCACTTGAAGTAGCAGAACTTGGAATCTGTACTAGATTACCAGCTTCATCTTTTATAGTTGTAGGTGTGGCTGACAAAACCTCCCATCGGTTTGGTGCTCCTCCTAACTGTGCAGAAGCCAAATCACCTGTCTGGATGAAAAAAACAAAAATGTTGTGATATATTTGTGGTATATTTAAACTGACCCTCAAAAAACTCTAAAAATTGGTATAAATCCTACTACCTGAAGATGCAAGTTATCTTAATAACACAATAGAGTTCAAAAACAGAAGCATTACTATATAAACTACAATAAATATCAACTTCCAGTTTTATTTGTTATTGTAAAGATAGTCCATCCCATTTGAGCAAGAGAAAAAAAAAATCTCAATCAAAATGTTCTTTGTTTTATAATCACAAACTGATCTTCTGATCCTACATCTATGATCTTTAATGCTATACAGTTAAAGAAAAACAAAAGGTGGAGGTGGCTAGAAAAGATCATGAACAGTTCAAACCAAACATACCTCAACTACTGGAGAGTTCAGAAAGCATACAACTCACTAAAAACATATGACTAAATCAGGTGCATTGTATCTGTGTACAAAAAAGGAACATTAGTGAAGTGTATTAAGTCATCCAAGTTAGAAATGTAAGATTTGCGTAACATTGCTATAAACCTGAAATCAAATTATTAAAGCTACTCTTTTATGGTGTGTATTAATGTACTCTACAGTAAACTCAGGGCTAGGGCTATTCCATTAGGAGGCCATCAAACTCTTTACTTTTCCTATAAACTACTGGAAAATATATGAGACCTTAAAAAAACTTAATGAGGAAGGTTATTGCCCTGTGACCGCATGGTAAATTAGCCCCATCTAAAAGGTTTTTCTAGAATCTAAAAGCTGGAAGATATAAACTGTGGCTTTACCTACTATTCTATTTTAAATCTCCAGTAGAATGCCAGGGATACACATTTTATATTCTGTGACCTGCTAAAATCTCAGGTATCATCCCCATAGGCAAGACTGGAAAAATACCAACACAGAAAAGCAGAAAGCAATAGAATTCTACATGTCAATGCCCAAGGGTAGATTTTTTTAAAGGGAACAACAGCAATGTCTAACATTAGAGATTTTCTTTTACATGCCAAGTACTTTAAGAAGGGTTTATAAGATTATGTTATTAACCCCTTAAAACAATCCTATGAGGTAGATGTTAATATTATCCCTATTTTCACAGATGAGAAAACTGAGGGACAAAATCACACAGCTTTCAAATGGCCAAGACAGGATTTAAATCTAGACTAAGCCTAACTCTAAAACCCAGGCCCTTTAACACCAGGCCCTTAGACCATATCTGTCCCCCTCTAAGACCAGGGATCAAGACAGAGAATAGACCCCATATGATTTACTCACCATCAAAATAAAGCCATCCCTATCCTATTTCCTTCTAGATCTATCTGTGATTTTCTATAACTCCACATATCACTAGACAATGAGAATATAAGCATATCTAGCACAATACTGTCAACCTAGGATCCATGACTGGGCAACAAGGAATCTCTGAATCTTCTAAAACAGCATTTTTGACAAAGTACAAGTTGGGAGGGAGGGATAATCTAGGGTTTCACAGTATCATCTATTCTCAATGGGGATCTGTGACCATAAAACAAGGTTAAGACAAATATGGTTCTCCCAACATAAACCATACCATAAAATTTAATGCAAATATTATAGAACCAAAAGATCTTAAGTTTCTTAAAGAAACTTACTACCTAATTTATATATAGACACAATCGAGAACTATACACAGTATTTCAATGGATAAACCAGTTTAATGACTCAAACATTTGAACACACCTGCCAAGGTGAAGTAAGGAGATTTGAGTAAACCCATCAGATACATACTCCCTACCTTCAAATGCTTCACAATCAATCCAAGCAGACATACACATACATGCTAATACAATGTCAAAAGTAGCATATGCTAGCCGTATGACCAAAACACTATGTAGGAACACAAAAAACTGAAAAAGAAGATTTCACACAGAGATATCTGAAGCAGTATTAGAGTGAAATATGAGATTTCACTATGGTCAGTTAGAAAATAGAGGCATTTATAAAGGTACAGAAAATCACAGGCAAAAAGAAACCCTGACAAATGCAGTTTGGAGTTCAAGAGAGGATCTAGAAAAGGCTCATATTCATAGAGAAAAGTAATAAGGAACAGGACTAAACATTTTTATCAAGGCCTGTAAATGGCTTTGTGGATCCCACTAAATTGGACTTTATCCTGCAGATAAAGGAAGGAAAACTATAAAAGGTTTATAAGCGAGTGAGTGGTGCAATCACATCTGTATTTTATAAAGATAAACTAAGGTCCAGTAAAGGAGACTGAAAGAAATGAGGAAGAGACTAAAGGCCGAGAAACCCTAGGACCTAACACAAATCCCTAGGCCTAAACTAAAACAGTGATCTGTCTTTTAAATACAAAAACTTAAGTTCAACTTACTAAACTCAAATTTTAAAATGAAACACCAGACATTAAAGTCACATATCATTCTTCAACTTCAATCTGATATAGAAATTGTAAGCTTAAGTCACCTTTCCTAACATTACAGTAACAAATCATGTCTCATTTCAGTCTTTTGGCATGTTAAGTAAACTAAAAATATCTAAATCTACAGTTTATACTAAAATCTGTGCTTCTGTATGCCCAAAACCAATCTTTATCTTAAGATTATTGTTCTTCTAAAGAACTGATTTAAATTTCTTATGACCAACATTAAATTTACAAATATTCAACATTTGTCAAATATACTATATCAGACACAAATTAATTTTACAATACTGACATTTTGTTCCTTTTCCTTTCTTTAAAAAAAACTAAAACTTATGTCATCTAAAATAGTAATAAAGGCAGATATTCAGCCACCATTGAGCAGCTTTCTAGTCAAGAAATTCCTTGATAATAAATAACTACTCAAATGACAAGTCTGAGTAAACATTGCCAAGTCACCCCCTCTCCAGAGGCTAAATAAAAATAAACTGTAGTACCATTTTTCTCAGCAATGCAGGCCATTAATTGAAGGAAAATCTCCAAACCTAGGACAAAATGACGTATGCTGAACTTTTTTTAAATAAACCTAAGATGAAAAGCATATCTAAATATCTATGAAGCACAAAGATGAAAAAAAACAATGGATAGTTTAAACAAAAGAATCAGGCAAGAAAAAGGATTTTTAATGTAATAAATTTGCAGTTTAAAAAATTTGCTAAATACTATTTTTTTAATGGAATAGAAAAACACACTAAATCAGAAAACTACCAGATTTTGATGATTTAAGGTAAAACTATGCTTGGAAGAGAGGAGTATATTATACTAGGAAGGAAAGAACTCAGAACTTAGTTCTCATCCTAGCTAGAACTGTGGAAATGTACATGATTTAGAGCAAGACTCAATTTCCTCGTGTTAACAATAGGAAAAATATTATCGTGCAGGGTCAAGAAAATGTTAAGCTTTATAAACTATAAAGCACTGTGCAATCCCAAAGATCATTATGATTACTAAGAATATGAGAACAGATTTGAAAAATATCCATTAGATGCCTAGCACAATTCCTGGCACAAAGATCAATAAATATTTATTGAATCAACAGTTAAAGGTATTTTACTTTAAAATCACTGCAAACAAAATGACAGAAAGAACATCGAAAACACTACCTTTGAGGTATTAGAGCCTTCTATGAAGAAGGCTAAACCAATTTTAAACCTATTTCCATAATTACACAATGAATAAGCCCCATATATTTCAAAACTACAAAGCTTTCTAAGCCTATTAATTTGTAAAAGAAATTTCATCAGTAACATACCACTAAAAGAGATAAAGCACATTAAATACCAAATGGGAAAGGGATACATTAGAAAAATCATCTGGGAAACAAAATATATATATATATATATATATATATTTGATGTTAGGCTATAGGAAACACAAAGAGAGAGCCATAAAAACATACATTCTAGGGAGAACTAGTATTTGGTTTAGAAGCAAGATAACCCTTTACATAAGCTTACAAACTAAACAAAAAACCCACCAGTGTTTCTCTCAGTAACTCTAATATTCTTATTGGACAATTAACAAACAAGACACCATTTAACATAGATGTTGGCATTAGCATAGCAAAAAGTTGTAACTAAAGGCACTCTAAGTCTCTCTATACATAAACACATAACCACAGGGTGAAAAGGACCACAACCTACTGTAGCCCTGGGGGTGCAGGCACCACGGGGTGGCACCAGCAGTGACACTGCTATAGCAATTCAATACAAGGGCATTCTTCAACACAACTGGACATAAAAATAGAGGGTTGAGGGGGGGTTAGAAAGGAAAGAAAAAAAGGGTACATCTTCTTAGATAATACCTGTGGAAAGGGAAAAAGAAAAAATTCACACCACTTATTACACAGCACTTGGAAAGGATTACATTAACTTCTCAGTTCCCACAAATGGCTTTATGAAAACCAGAAATAGGAAAGGAAGGAGTATAACTGGAAACAAGAACAAGTGTGAGGGTAAAGTGGAAACAAACTAAGAACCATTCTTAGGCAAATACTCAAGTTTCTTAAAATCTTCAAGGAACACTAACAGAACTCAAACATTTCAAATTAAAAAAAAAAAAAAAATCACCCTGCCCAATGAATTAACTACAATAATGACAGTGTAGGTCTTAAGCAATGGCAAAAATGACTTTTTAAAAAAATAAGCTATTATTCATCTTTTTTTTAGCTCACCAACAATTATATGCTAAATTAATGAACACTAACTTTACAACCTAAATCAAAGATCAGGCAATGACTTTCATAATATGTTGTTCAGTTTATTTCACTAAAAGTACAAATGAAGTAACTAATAATCTATAAGTTTACACAAATGTGAAGTGGACAAGTTAATACTTGCATAAAGGCCTACTTTATTCTATCTCCTGACTTTCTAAAACTAACCACACAACTTTTACTAATAAAGTAAAAAGGAAGTCCAGGCACAGTGGCTCATGCCCGTGATCCTAGCACTTTGAGAGGCCAAGACAGGAGGGTCACTTGAGGCCTGGAGTTCGAGACCAGCCTGGGCAATAGTAAGACCCTGTCTCTACAAAAAATAAAAAATTAGCCTGTTGTGGTGCCTCATACCTATAGTCCCAGCTACTTGGGAGGCTCAGGCAAGAAGATTTGCTTGACCCCAAGAGTTTGAGGTTGGAGAGGGCTATGATGGTGCCACTGCACTCTAGCCTGGGCAACAGAGCAAGACCTTGTTTCAAAAAAAAAAAAAAAAGTTACAAAAGAAACTTGCTATAAAACCATCCTTGGGAGTCCATGTTATGGGACATTACAGGTGAGACTACTTTGCAATTAGACCTCTTCAGCACTGTCCTGAGGGTAACCAAACACCCTTGGCCAGGATCCTCTTATATAAAAAAAAAAAAAAAAAATCCAAATTCAAAACCCAAATATTCAAAGCAAATCTTTAATGTAGCTGATTGGCTTTTCAACGCCCTTTTAATCTTAAAATACGAAGCTAAACTGGCATAAAGTTGAACTATATATATTTCCGTTTGATTTTAAACACCATATATCTGCAATGTGGTATCCTGGAATAGATCCCAGAACAGAAAATGGACATTGGTGGAAAAAGTGGTGAAATGAGGATGAAGTCTGTAGTTGGTAATATCATACCATTGTTAATTTCCTAGTTTGGACAAATGTACCACAGTTATGTTAACATTAGGGGAAGCTGGGTGAAGGGTACGACTCTCAGTTCTGTATTTCCAACTTTTCTGTAAATCTAAAATTGTTCCAAAACACAATTTAAAAAAAAACACAGCTGTAACCTGATTCCCAGTAATTTGAGTAATTAAAATAAGATTATCTAGCACATTTTAAAAGGAAAACAACTCACAAGAATTTCTTTCACTTTCTAAGATGTACTGAAAAAATGTCTTAAGTTCATTTTTGAACTGGAAAAATCATTTTTCTATCTGCTAAGGCATATACAAGCCGGTCTTACCAATTTTACTCAAAGTGAAAAACCTTATACATAGGTACCAAGCACACAAACAAATGTATGTTTTGAGGGGTTTTTGGCAAAACTGTATTTTCATTTTACTATAATTGACAAATTATGATGCATTTGATTGATAAATCTTAGATTTATGAGACTGATTCTAGTCCATGTTCAGCTGGCGGAAAATTTGCTGTCAGTAGTGATTTGGTAATTCAGAGAAGGCACAGAAGAGACATGGAAACAACTTCCCTACAAGTATATGGCCACAGTTAGCTAAGGCTGGAGACTCACATGTATATGTACATATACGTATTTTTCACTTATAACTTCCTTCTTCACTCCCCCTCCCCCATCTGTAAGCTGATATCTGAACTTTGTAAACTACATTTCCAAGAAATTTTTTCTTCTATTTGAAATATAAAAACATAAGTAGACGCAATCTACTTTTCAATTTTATTTATACAGTGGTTTCTTAAGATAAACAATTTGTTTTGGCACTTTGGGACTGGAGGGATACATTTCATAAAAAAGGTCTAGCATGCCCTAAGTTTGTTTAAAAATAACAATTATGTCTCTCACAACATAATTTTATGCCTTTACATTTGAGCTTACAAAAGCACAACTTAAAACATTAAAACTACTCACGTCCCCCGTAATATAATTTGAAGCACTAAAATCACAAATATAGTATTTACTAATTGTTTAACTTAACTTTTAATACCTAAGCATACTATTTGCTGCAGATTATACCTAACTTTTCCATCTAGTGACTGTTTAAAATATCACTACACAAATCAATTCCTATAATCCACTACCAAAAAAACATTGAGAGGGGTTTCAATTATATTAGTAGGTGAACACACACGTTAAACAGCAAAAATCCAAACAAATGTAAAATTCACAATTAACAGGGTAAAAACTATTCCTAGCTTATTTGTATTAAGCCTTCGTATAACGTAAGCCAGCTCCTCCCCTTGCTTCAGACTGTAAAAGCATTACAAAAAGAATCCCACTACATCCTATTACATTAACAATCATAATAAAATAAAAATAGAGTTTTGCCGACCAAATTCAAAGGCAAGTGTGGTATGTATCAGTATGCACGTAAATACAATTCATTACATGTACTTTTGTTTCTAACAGATATTCATATTCAATTTCAAAAGCTGAAGTGCTAACTTCGCTAATTTCAATGGTCGCTAAACGTTTCATTTACTCCCACTTCAGAAAACTTACTGTAAATTTTAGCAGTCTGCAAAAACTAAAATTCAACTATTTTGAATGGTCACTAAAAAAGCACTCCAAGAGTGTTCATTTCTGCACACAAAAGGGTAATTCCAAGAATAAACCCTCATTTTTTTAATAATCTACGACTTAAATCAGTAATAAATTATGATTTTTATAATCTACGATTTAAATCAGTAATCTAGCAACTTCCAGCAGTAAAAGCTCCAGGTTCAAAAATACTAGACACTGCCTCTGTAGTTGATACTATCTATGGCCGACAGGCTGTGCTTGAAAATTTTGTAGTGTTCAAGCAAAGGAGTTTTCAGCACTGATATGAATTGCTCAAACATCCATTTTGGAGTCCTCTACCCCCGCCCTCTCAGACTTCATTTTGTAGAAAATTTTGAGCGCGGTGCCGCAGTGACAATTTCGAGAAAGCCTGGGCTGGCTCCCGACCCAAACAGGGATGCGAAAAAGCAGGAAAGGGCGCCCCAGGGCTCGGCGACCCGTCCGTTTCGGGGCAAGCGCGGGCGCCGGGGAGGCCTTTTGGGCGGGCGCGCCGCAGGCCCGGGATGGCGGGCGCAGGGCCTCGGCGGGGGCGGGCCGCGCGCGGGACTTACCGCTCCGGCGGCGGCGGCGGCGGCGGCGGCGGCGGCGGGGGCCCCGGCTGCGGCGGCCGCCTCCTCCTCGTCGTCGCCCGGCGATGGCGGCCCTATCTTGCTGCAGGTAGCGGCCAGCAGAGCGAGCGGTGACGGCTGAGTGTCCTACCCCCGATGGGCGGGTTCAGAGAGGGAGACAGGAGGAGGGGGTGGCGGTTAGGGCCGGGCCGCCGCTCGCACAGGAAGTGCGACTCGGTCCTCCCAGGCTGCGCCCGGGCGAGCGCCAGCCCGCGCTCTCCTCCTCCTCTAACTCCTGCCCTGGCCTCCGGCTCGCGTCCCCTGCTCCCAAGCACCCCGGCACCCCGGTCCGCGGGCAGGCGGGCGGCGGGCTGCGCGCCGGGCCTCCACCTTCCGCCCGGAACCCACCCCCGGCAGGGCGCACACACTCACACACGCACAAAAAGGCGGCGGGCGGGGGAGCGCGGGCGGGGTCGGGAGCGTTGGCGCCTCGGGCGGGCAGCTCCCGGGGCGGGGGGAAGGGAGGGGAGAGGCGAGGGGAGGAGAAAGCGGCGCGAGGGGGGGAGCCCGGCCGGGGCTCAGCCGCTCCTCACCTGGCCCGCCGCCGCCACCGCGCCGTTTCCCTGCTGCTGCTGCTGCTGCTGCTGTTGCTGCTGCAGATACTCGCCGTGGCCGCCGCCGCCACCACCGCCGCTGTCCACGTCCAAGGCAGCCATTTCCTCTTGTTTCACGGGCTTTTCGGGAGCTGCAGGCACAGCGCGGGGGGGTGGGGTGGGGGTGGGGAGGAAGGCGGGTGGAGGAGAGGGAGGGGGCCCGCGGGCCGAGGAGAAATTACTCCGAAAGCCCGGACCCAGGCCCCTTCCCCTCCCCCACCCGCCCCCCGGCGGCGGCTCCCTCCTCCCCTCCTGCTGCTGCCCCCGCCCGCCGCTGCCTGTAACCCTCCTCCTCCTCCTCTTTCCCTCCTCCTCCTCCTCCCCGCGCTGCCCCTGCCCCCTCTCCTCTCCTCTCCTCCCCTTTCCCTTCGCGCCGCTCGCTCTCACTCGCGCTCGCTCCTCTCGCACCGTCAGTCACTCACACACGCCCGCCCGCGCCCGCACACAGGGGGATGCGCTCCCGGCGGACCGGGCCACCCGCCCCGGGGCGCGGCGGGGAGACGGCGTTGCTGGGGCTTCAGGGGTGGACGGTGGCTGGAAGGGAGGGAGGCGGAGGGGAGTGCGGCTTTCTGCCTCTCACAAGACACTCGGTCGCACACACGGGGCTGGGGCCGGGACAGGCAGCGGCGGCCCCAGGCTGGCTGTGGTCGGCGGCAGCAGCAGCGGCGGCGGCGGCGGCGGCGGCAGCAGCAAGGGTTGCTCTCTCTCGGCTTTACGTACCGGTCATAGTGTGTTTAGGGCACCTCAGGCGGGGCTCCCCGCCGCCTTACACATGGTGAGGAGCGAAGGCGGCGGCGCCGGGAGAGGATGCGGGAAGCGGCGGCGGACACGGCCGGAGCGGTCCGGGGATTTTTTTTTCCTATTTTGATTGACTGTGCGGGAAACACAAAAGGTGGAGCCTCCAGCCCAAAAGGGGGGAAGAGGGTGACAGCCCGCCCGGAACTCCCGCCCCTCTTCTTCGCGCTCATTCGCCACCACGCTCTCCGCCGGCTGTGCTCATTGGTCCAGACGCATGTCCGTCGCTCGGCCAGGCAGCGCGCTTCCTGTTTGCCCCCCGGGTGGAAGGGGATAGACAATGAGCGACCGTGGCGGCGTAGGTTCCCGAGAGCGGCTACGGCTTGCCCGTTACCCTGCTGTGCCCGCCTCGTTCGCCGGCTGCCGCTGCCAGGCCCGAGACGCAGTCCTCCTCCACTTCGCAGGCGCTAGGAGCAGGCCTCGCCAAGCTGTAGGGGAGCTGAGCTGGGGAGGAAATCCGTCCCCGGTGACTCCGGCTCCACTCGACGCTTCCTCCATCCTAGCGGCAGCCTTGGCCGGATCTCCCCAGGGCCTCGCGCTCTCGGAACCGCCGCTTCCCTGCGCTGCCAGGAGGCCGCCACTGCTCAGCCCCGGGGCTGCTGCTGCGGCCGCTGCTGCTACTGAGCAAACCAGACCCGCCCCACGAGCCCGAGGGGAGGGAGCTGGTATTGGGGGAGACACCCCCTCCGAGGCTGGAGGAGGATTTTCTCTCTCACACATTCAGCTCTTAGATTCACAGTCAAAGCCATCCCGTTCCCATCCCCCTTAGCCCTGAGTTTCCAACTGGTTTCCCGCTTTCTCGTACCCTGGAGGCAGGCATTTAAAGCAAAAAAGAAATCTCAGGTCACCTCACTTACGGGACGAAAGCTTTAATTCTGGCCAGTGACAGCAAACAAGGACTTAAAAGTAGATTTCATTTTATATGTGGTGTGCATATGTACTCAATGGGGCAGAATCCTTTTTTAAAAGAATCAGTCACATAATCATTTTGTTGCACAAACATATGTTACCCGCTTCTTGATCCTCTTGGTACCGAGTTAGATATCTCCTGAGAAAGCCCATCAACGATTGCCAATGTTTTTAAAGTAGTGAATCTCAGTGAAGTAGTTTTTTTTATCTTGGAACGTTTTTCGTTCTACTTTAAAATCTTGTTTTATTTATTAGATTAGGTTAACACTCCTTCCCTCTTTGGCATCCTTGATATCTTACTGTCATCCTGGGGGAAAATGCTCAGGTTTTATGTGTGTGTTTTCCCAACTAAGAGACATCTCTGCCTATTACCTTTAGGTGTAGTTGCCAAGAAAGGTGTTAAATTTAAGAGATAGGAACACTGTCCACGATACTTCCCTTTTATTAGAAATCTGACTCAAACAAGAATCAGTGTTCCAGTTACTGTGATTATTATATTTTGTGTAATAAGAGTAGTTTTGCCGGGGGATGATGTAGTGAAGTCCAAGCACTTGAACTAGATTTCGTGTGCACTAACTAAAAAAATTCTTAATCCTTTTGTGGCATACTGGGTTTGCATCCCAATTCCAAAGCACCTAACACTTGCCAACTATGCTCATAGGACCAGAAACACTGTATAGTTACTTGACTCTTAATTGTACAAAAGATCAGATTTCCAGGGAACTGACCTAAAAACCACAAACTTGCAAAAACAAGACTCAAAATTCTGATCCAAGAAGAGGGTTGATCTCTTCCTGTATTATAGTAAGTACTTTTGGTCTCATATTTAACCAGAAGAATCATTTTTAAAAATTGATAGTATAACTGGTACACTATTGTACACTTAGATTTTTAAAGGAAAATAAAAGAATAAGCTGATAGAGGGGATAGAAAAAGGGATGGGTGGCTTGAAGAGCAAAGCAGCGATGAAAACAAGTGGAGTGGGAGAGTGGAAGAAAAGTCACACTATTAATCACTTTTTGCTCTTATCTGGATATGTTAGCTAGAGGCTAGCTCTTTGCCTAAAAAGGGTATTTCACACATTTTCAGGTGTTTTTCCAGAAGTGGAGATGTGTTTTATGGGTCTAAGTACACTATTTCTATGCCCCTTTTGCAAAGCATTAGTCCAACCCCCATAGAAAGCAAAGTCTTTGGCCACAGGAATTAAATTCATTTCTTAATAGATACCAATTGACAAATGACATGAATAAATTGTCAGTTTTTTCTTTTTTAGTCCATAGAACATTCTGACATGCAGAAAACACTTCTTTCTGAAAAAGAGAAAATACCTACCTGAACTAACTATTTTGCTTTTAAGAGATACATATGGGGGAGGTGGTGGGGATAATGAAGAGAGGTTGATTAGTGCTTACAAACATACAGTTAGATAGAAGGAATAAGTGTTTGATAGCACAGTACGTTAACTATATTTAACAACAATATGTTATATATTTCAAAATAACTAGAAGATTTGAAATGTCCCCAACACAAAGAAATGATAAATGTTCAAAGTGATAGATAACCTCAGTATTCTGATTTGATCATTACACATAGTATACATGTATCAGAATATCCCATGTACCCTACAAATATGTAAAAATATTATGTATCAATAAAAAAATTTAAGAACAAAAAAAGAGATACATATACCAAAACTATCACTCACTACTACAGTAAGATTCAGAGAACCCTCTTGGACCATACTTGAAAGAGTCATTGTCATGGGATATCTTAAAAAGATGGCTGGAAATTAAGACAGTCTCTTGAAAGAACACCCTTTCCTAACTATTTTAGTACCATAGTCAAAGCTTGAAATACAGTTTAATTAAAAGATATTTATTTTCTTAGTAGAAGGTACCTCAGTGGCACCTACTGCTACATTTACATAGGAACCCAAAATTGCAGTTGCTTAACAGAGCAGTACAGTGCTGGCTATTATTTGCACTTCCTCTTTTGCAAAATGCTTTGAGGAAGCTCTGTGCTGGCCACTGCTTACATCATAGTAAGAGATCTGGATGTCACCTTATTTTTCCTTATCCTCAATTTCCTCACTTTTTAAAAAAAATTTGTATGTATTTTTATAAGTTTTCTTAAATCCTCTGGAAATGTGATGAAGGTCAAAAGTCTCCAAGGTTCTATACACCTAGTGGCATGAAATCTTTCGCTCATCTTCAACCCCTTTCTTCCCTACAAAGAAAAGAGGCCACTAAATATTGTTTGATGTACATCTGCAAGAGGCTAGCCATTCTATATTAAAAACAGTGACAGCCCTGGATAGGTGCACAACTGAAGGACTGTGTCCTTTCGTTCATGCTCTCTAGTTGTCCATTTCTTCCCTCCTGAACATCTATCAAATGGACCATATGAAATTGCCAATATTCAACTGTTTTTTAATCTAAAAAGGTGGCAATTTTGTATAGTTCAACCTAAATGAATATCTCATGAACATAACCTTTATTGCTATAATTGTGACCCTATTTTTCCCCACCCTAGATCTCTTTAACCTGTTCACAGGATTTCAAGAACCTTAATTTGTTCCACTTACATAATCACTATCACACTTCAGAAACATTCTAGTTTACATTAACCAGGTATACTTAACCCCCTTCATACTTCATATCTTCCCTACTTTCTCAAAACTAAAAATCATCTCTTGTTTTTTTCTTAATCTAACAAAAGGTAGAGGTAACATTTTTGAGCTTTTACTATTTTACTACGTGCCAAGTCCTTCAGATCTTTATTTAATCCTCATAGCCCTGTAGGACAAGCATTATAGATTTATCATTTTACAGATGAGGAAACTGTAAAGATTATGGAATTTGCTCGATGTCACTTTCAAATAAGTGACAAGATTCAAACCCACATTCTTCAGTCTTGCCAATCAATATATCAAGTCTTTTTAAATGATCAGTTTAAAAGATTAACCTGCCCATTATGTGAAAAAATAAAAGTAAATAAATACAAGATAAATAAAACAAAGTAGGTAAAATTGGTACATATTTATAAGGAAGATCATTTTTAAAGCAAGTCTTTGAGCTCCTTGTGTTAGGGATCCTATACTTTGAATGCTCTAACCAATACTGACACATTGTAGATGTTTAATAATAAGCAGAAAGATTGTCAAGACAATCATCTTGTGGGAAAATGGATGATGAATAAAAAAGTTAACTGATAAATACTGTATAGTAAAATTTCTTTGACCTTGTAATAGCTCACTTCTTTCAAAATCACCTTCCCAAAATGAGTCAGATCCTTCTTTTCTTTGCTTTTTTTTTTAATTTTTTACTTTTTTAGGGACAGGGGTCTCCTTATGTTGCCCAGGCTCTTCTCAAACTCATGGCCTCAAGCAATCCTCCCACCTCAGCCTCCCAAGTAGCTGGGACTACAGGCATGAGCCACTGTACCTGGCCTTGACCCTGATTTTCATTCAAGCTCCACACCAACCATATCACTATGGTACAAAAGGCCTGATGTCTTTATAATTCAAGGAATCCCATTCTCTTTATCCAGAACATTGACATTCCTTGGTATTCTGAAATTTCTAATTATTTGCAACGCTCCTGAAGTTATCTTCATGTCAGTCCAAGAGGCTTAGTCCACTGACATTAGATTTCTGAGTGGTGGCAATTTTCCAAGAAAAAATGGTTTATTTATTTCTACCTCATTAATAACCTATCTTAGAAAAAGAATGCTCCAAATTCTCTTGATTATAAACTAGAAAACTTAAGAGGTGGCTTTACTTAACAAATAATAATAAATAAATAATCTGACCATAGTAAGTAACAAGTAACCATTTAAGTGTGATATCCTTAAGCAATGAGTAACAACCTTCAGCCTGGAGTATATTCATACTTTATTTCATGATTCAGTCTTTATCATACAATAAAATTTGTTCCCTTTAATTATATAATTATGTAGCAGACTTATGTAGCAACTAATCCCAAAAGAGACAAGCATACCCAAAGTCTAGCTAGAGAAGGGAAGAGGAAGAGGAATAAAATAAAAAATGACATGGCCAGGAGAAGACTGGATAAAACTGTAGAAAATACTGAAGACAGTTCTTACCTATCTTTAGGGAATAGAATTTTTCCAATTTCCCCTAAAATGGCTGAAATGCTGCACCATATAATCAATCCATTTCAACTCAAGAGCTGAAGTAAAAAATAAATGCAATTATATACACATACACATACATATGTATAATATATATGTATAAATGATATAAACATACAAACATATAGTATAATCTACAATGAATTTATAAATTGTGGATATGGTCATTAAATGAAATTTAAAATGAATGAAGAAAGAGATGATTGTCATGGATAAATCTCAAAAACTGTTGAGTGAAAAAAGCTAGAAGGATAAACCGTATAATACTACAATATTTATATAAAGCTTTAAAATGTACCAAATTATATTCTATACTATATGTGGATATATACATGTGTAGTAACACTAATATCTTGCAAGGGAATGATAAATGCTAAATTTAAAATGGTGATTACCTTTGGTATAAAGAGAATGAGATTTGAATGAGTTCTCATAGGCTTTGTTTATATTTGCAAGTTTTCTTAAGCTAGGCTGAGTATACTATTATTATTATATTCTCTATACTGCTCTCTTTGCCTGAAATACTACATGATCATTATTTTAAACTAAAAAAAAAAGAAAATTAACAAATGAGTCCATGATAGAAGTACTGTAGTAAAATAAATATGCCAGGCAACTGATTGACTGAAGGGGTGGAGGTGAGGGGGAGAATGATTCAAATATGACTAAGTTTTCCAGCTTTAGCAACTAGAAAGATAAAATAAAATAAGGGATTAAAAAAAGAGAGACAATGAGTTTGCAATGGGTGATCATAAGTTTGGTGTTAGATGTGCGGAGTTGAAGGAGCTAGCAGGACACCATGAGGTAGGTAGCCAACAGACTAGCGTCAGTTTCAATCTAGAGCTGCAAAGAGGAGCAATGGCAGGTAAGGATTTGGAGGCTCTTACCTCCATGCATTTGTCTTCAAACGTGAACAAGTCTCTCCATCTTTAAAAAGCCTCCATATGGCTGGGCACAGTGACTCACATTTATAATCCTAGCACTCTGGAAGGTAGCGGTGGGAGGATCGCTTGAGGCCAGGAGTTTGAGACCAGCCTGAGCAAGAGCAAGACCCTGTCTCTACAAAAATTAGAAAAATTAGCCAGGCATGGTGGCACGTGCCTGTATTCCCAGCTACTTGGGAGGCTGAGATAGGAGGATCCCCTTGAGCCTAGGAGTTTAAGCTATAATGACGCCACTGCACTCTAGCCCAGGCAACAAAGTGAGACTCTGTCTCAACAACAAAAACAAAAAACACAAACAAAAACAAAAGAAAAAACCTCCATGTGACCTCTGTTGTCTCTAGCTATTGTCTTCTTTCTTTCCTTCCTTTCTTTGTCTAAGATCCCAATAACTTGCTCTTTTCCTACTGCCTTCCTAATTGAAGTCTACACCCAATTTCAGCATTGGACACTGTAAACATTTCCTCCTTGAAACTCTTTCCTCCCTTGGTACATCATCTGCTTTTTGTTTTTTTCTCAAATGAATACTTCTCTGTATCTTTGCCATTCTGTCCTGTGAAAAAAACTATCTGTGATGATGGAAATGTTCTATTTGTACTGTCCCTTACAGTGGCTACTAACCATATGTGGCCAATTAAGAACTTGAAATGTAGTTAGTGTGACTGAGGAACTGAAATTTTTCATTTTACTTCATTTTACTTAATGTCAATTTAAATTTGAATGGCCACATGTGGCTAGCGGCTATCATATTGGACAGTGCAGCTTTAGGGTTTCTTTTCCTCTTTCCAGCCCCTAAATATGAACATTACTCCAGACTCAGTTTTTGATTCCTTGAGCTTTTCTTTAGAGGCTCATCCCCCCCCCCCGCCCCAAAACTCAACATTCTGCAACTTCAGCCCTCGTCTCTAAACTCAATCCCAAATCTTATCTTTAGTTATCTCCTGTCACCAAAGTTCCATTCCATACCCTTCAGCACTGTAAATGCCTCTTGAACGTGGCACTTTCACCTCACACTCAGAATGTTTGTAACTGTCTGTACAGAACCAGCTCCACCTCCCCTCTGACACTTGTGTGTGACAGCGATGCCATCATTTCCTCAGAAGTCTTTGACACATTTCCTCCCTTCCCTCTCACATAGGCCGCCACTTACCAGGTGCTGACAAGTTTTCCTGCGAGTCTCTCTCAGCTACCTGTTCACTGAAATCACAAAATTTATTGAACCTGTTCTGCAAGACACTGGGTAGTCCCTACTCTCAAGAAACAGATAATCCACTTAAGAAACAAAATATAAACATACACAAATGCAAATAATCGAGAAAAGAAATAACAAAATCTAAAATATACCAGATGCATTATGAAACGACTACCCTCTGCATTCAGAAATCACCAGGGGTCAGTTAGATCCTTCTGGAAGAGATCAAAGCATGCTTTGCCCTGGCCAACTTCTGCAGCCCTGGACGGGACCAGACTTTCACCTCCTTTCTGTTCTACATGTATTAACACATTAATCTTCCTTTACCTGGCTCAAAAGATTTTAGTGATTCCCATGTATAACATCTCTCACAATTCTTTGTGGTCACCCAGTTAGTAACCTTTACCCTTGAGAATTTATTCAGTGTCTGCCAACAAAATTTTCCTTCTTCCTTCCCTGTGCTTGTGCAAATCCTAACAAGACTTTAAGCTTCGGTTCTTGTTCTCATTTTAATCTCTTTCCATAAAGCCGTTGTTTCCAGCTATTGGTCATTCCCTCATCTTTAACTTTCCATTAACCTTAGAATGTACCCCTTAATACTGCACTTACTTAATTCATGGTTTAACATTGTCACCACAATTGAAATCATAAGCACTTTATGCACAAGCATACCTTACTCTTTGTGTAGTTCTTAAGCACTGATTTTCAAAGAAAGAGACAGGTATAGTTTGAAAACAAAATAGCTTTGTCCCATGGGGACTTTTTTTTTTTTAAAGCTATGACATTTAACTTATTTGAAGTTCAAATGTCAAAGGAAAATGTGAGATTTTTATACTTTATCAAAAGAGGCATGTTGCTTAATGAAAGAGGTCAAGAAACAGTTCTACAGTGTTGAGCAATAGAACACAATCAATGGATAGCTATTGAAGAATTCATTGATTTCAATAAGCCATGAATTTGGATTCTTTTAGGATTAAGATTTCAGACTTATTTTAATGGAGAAACTGTTGATAATATGACCTGCTGATTGTAAAGGGGCCACAAAACTAGTATTCACCAGCTGAACAAATCGTCAAACACTTATAAGGAAGTCTTTAAATGGTTTTATTATGAACCATTTGATAGATATAAAATATGTGCAATATATACGTAATTTATAAAACATAATAATAAATTAAGTGATGAAGTCACCTAATTTAAAAGATTTCTGGAACCAATAGACACCCATAACTTAAGGGTTCTATCACCCTTCACAACAAATGACTTCATTTTTGTTCTAACTATATATATTTCAGTGAGTTATTTTCTTAGTCTAGTATATCAAAAATATGCTATTTCTTTAAATGCTATAGTCAATATTCCTGTCTTACTCATAGCATTGGAATTAATTTGTTTCTAGCATGCTTATTTACTCATCTTATGAGTTTTACTTTTGTACTCTATTTTGAACATTCTGATTTCACATTACTGTGAGATAATCTTTCTACTTCATATTTCCTGCACACTGCATTGAATAAGCCACTTATCTGCTTATGTTCCTAGTCTACTCAAGTCATTTCATTCCTTCTTTGTATCGACTGACCCTCCCTCTAGTTTTGTATAACAAGCTTACTGCATGTTCCTTCTTCCAAGTCATTGACATACAAAATGAATAAAATTGGTCCTAATATTGATCCCGGAGCTTTGTAACCCATCCATTCCAAACTATTCCAGACTTTGATATCAAAGTCAATGTTTAATCTACTTAAGTAGTTCATCCCTATACCATACTTATCTGACTTCTAGATTAGGTGTTTGTATAGTGTTCTTTTCATGGTGTTTTATCCTAAAGTCCAAGTAATCGGTTCACAGCTTCCCTTCACTGATATTTGTTATTAGAACCAGAAGTAATTTTACATCACTAAGGCAGATCAAAAACGAATCCATGCTGACTCCTTAAATTGAATCATAACTTTCTGATACTTCCAATTGTTGATTTCCTGCAAAATTTACCAATGTCTTCTCATTAAGTTAAACGTAATACTTCTGAATCTCATGCTCAGGAGAAAAAGGGATATTTGGGGAATGAACAATAATTGAATGAGGCCAGGCAAGGTGGCTCATGCCTGTAATCCTAGCACTGTGGGAGGCCAAGGCGGGCGGATTGTTTGAGCTCAGGAGTTCGAGACCAGCCTGAGCAAGAACAAGACCCCGTCTCTACTAAAAATAGAAAGAAATTATATGGACAGCTAAAAATATATATAGAAAAATTAGCCAGGCATGGTGGCACATGCCTGTAGTCCCAGCTACTTGGGAGGCAGGAGGATTGCTTGAGCCCAGGAGTTTGAGGTTGCTGTGAGCTAGGCTGACACCATGGCACTCTAGCCTAGGCAACAGTGAGACTCTGTCTCAAAAAATAAATAAATAAATAAATAAATAATTGAATGAGGGTTTTACTTATTATAACTCAGTGGTCCCCAACCTTTTGGCACCCGGGAACAGTTTCATGGAAGACAATTTTTCCATGGATTGGGGGTGGGGTTTTGGGGTGGCGGTGTACAGCAGAGCTTTGAGGCCCTGGCCCTAACATGTCAGTCCAAGGCCCAGAGATAGTGAGTTATCTCACTTGATCACAGTCATTAACAGATCGAGTTCCTGTTCTACTCTTTCCCCCTTCTCACTACTGCATTTGACTAGTCTTTAAAAAAAATAAAGTATTTTAAGTCATCTTCTCTTTATTGATGAATTCAAACATCTGTTAACAATCAAGAAGAAAATATTTGAATTACAATAGTACAAATCTATTACAGTAGTCAAAATTCATAGAACTGTGTACCTAAAAAGCATGAGTTTTATCATATATAAATTATACCTTAATTTTTTTAAATGCAAGAAAAAAATAGAGAGAATCTTTACTTAAAAAAAAAAAAAAAAACCTAGTAGAATACTGAAAGCGAAACACTGTGAGAATAATATAGAGGATGGCACAGTTCCCTGTACCTAGAGGGGTTTAACATGGACTATTTAATTGTGGAAACTTTTTTGAGGAAGATGTAAAAAAAATGTACGAATAAGGCATAGAAATTAATAGTTTGGTAGTAGGTAAAATCCATGGATAAAGCAGAATGCAAAAAAGTACAAACTTTTAAAAATTTATGTAATTTATGCTAAAAGTATATGCATGAAAACGGAAAATGAACAAACCCACAGAGTTCTCCATAAACACATTGTCTCTGAAAATATAACAGCAAGATACTAGAAAGAAGAGCAGTTTTATATTTGTACTTGTCTGTTTTGCCCACTTGAAAGTAGAGACCAACAGAAAACTTTGCACATAGAACTTCAATAAATTTTTTTAATAGATGGATATTTAACTTCTCTTATCCCATTATTAGTCAGCTATTCCTAACTTGTTTTGTACTGTTTTTAATTAATCTTTTTTTTTTTTTTTTTTTTTTTTTTTGAGACAGAGTCTCACTCTGTTGCCCGGGCTAGAGTGCCATGGCGTCAGCCTAGCTCACAGCAACCTCAAATTTCTGGGCTCAAGTGATCCTCCTGCCTCAGCCTCCTGAGTAGCTGGGATTACACACCTGGCTAATTTTTTTTTTTTCTATTTTTAGTAGAGATGGGGTCTCACTCTTGCTCAGGCTGGTCTCCAACTCCTGACCTCAAGCAATACACCCACCTCAGCCTCCCAGAGTGCTATGATTACTGGCGTGAGCCACTGAGGTCGCCCTAATTTATCTTAGTTTTTTAATAAACTTTTTATTTTGGAACACTTTTAGATTCGCAAAAATAGTTGCAAAGATAATACAGAATTCCCATATACCTCTAACCCAGTTTCCCCCAATGTGAGTTGTCTAATCTTCCCAGTTTGTCCAGACTGTCCTGGTTTTAGCAGTGAAAGTCCCACATCTTAAGAAACCCTCTCCCAGTCAAACTGGGAAGGTTAGTCACCCCACAATGTTAGCATCTTACATTACCATGGTACATTTGTCAAAACTAAGAAACCAACACTAGTGCATTACTACTAAACTCCAGACTTTCTTTGGATTTCACTGGTCTTTCCATTAATGTCCTTTTCCTATAACAGGATCTAATTCAGGATACCACATTCACTATGTTTAGTCATCATGTCTTAGTGCCCTCTGGCCTGTGACAGTTTCTCAGTCTTTCCTTGATTCTCATGACCTTGACTCTTTTGAGGAGTAAAGTCGTCCCCACTTATCCATAGGGGATATGTTCCAAGACCCCCAATGGTTGCCTGAAACTGCAGACAGTACTGAACCCAATTGCCATCAATCGGAACACATTCTGTTCACATCTTCCACCCACAGATTTACTGCCTTTCCATCTTAACCAAGCACTTGCCACACACTACGGCTGTTAACTTTTGCCTTTTGAGGTACAACAGCAAACTAGCACAAATTTCTTTTTCCTTCATCACAATTTCACGGTCAGAAGATGCATTCTCGGCCGGGCGCGGTGGCTCACGCCTGTAATCCTAGCACTCTGGGAGGCCGAGGCGGGTGGATTGCTCAAGGTCAGGAGTTCGAGACCAGCCTGAGCGAGACCCCGTCTCTACTAAAAATAGAAAGACATTATATGGACACCTAAAAATCTATATAGAAAAAATTAGCCGGGCATAGTGGCGCATGCCTGTAGTCCCAGCTACTCGGGAGGCTGAGGCAGTAGGATCGCTTAAGCCCAGGAGTTTGAGGTTGCTGTGAGCTAGGCTGACGCCACGGCACTCACTCTAGCCTGGGCAACAAAGTGAGACTCTGTCTCAACAAAAAAAAAAAAAAAAAAAAAAAAGATGCATTCTTACCGTAAATCTCAGCAATCTCAACATACAATTTTTTTCTTTCCTTATTAAGTTGAGAACTTTCACCTTTTCACTTCAAGGAAGTATTTTTATGGCTTCTCTTTGGTGTATCCGAATTGGCAGCATCACTACTCTTGCACTTTGGGGCCATTACTAAGTAAAATAAGGGTGACTCGAACACAAGCACTGTGATACCGTGACAGTCCATCTGATCACCAAGGGGGCTGCTGAGTGACTGACAGTCAGGTAGCAAAGACAGTGTGGATACACTGGACAAAGAGTATCCAGTGTACACCCTTCATGTCCTGGGGGGACAGAGAGAGATGGCCCAAGATTTTATCACAATACTCAGAAGAGCACACAATTTAAAGCTTATGAATTTTTTTATTTCTGGAATTTTCCATTTAATATTTTTTGGACCCTGGTTTACTGCGGGTAACTAAAACTGCAGAAAGTAAAACCATGGATAAGGGGCACTACTGTACTGGGCATGTATTTCGTAGAAAGTACTTCAATTTGGGTTTGTCTAATGTTTTCCTCAAGTTTAGACTGGTGTCTAATGGGCTTTGGGGCCCTAATTTTATTTATTGATGTATTTATTCATGTATTTATTTATTTATTCTTAGAGATGGGTTCTCACTATGCTGCCCAGGCTGGAATGCAGTGGCTGTTCACAGGTGCCATCATAGAGCACAGCAACCTCAAACTCTTGGCCTTAAGCGATCCTCCTGCCTCAGCCCCCTGAGTAGCTGGGACTACAGGCACACACCACTGTGCCCAGCCCTAATCTATTTTTAAACTCTACAAATCAGTGCTTATTTTCATGGTTACATTAACCAATATGGACTTTAAATTCCACAGAACATTATTCTAATACAAAGGGATTAAATCACTTTGTCCAAGATCAAACAGTAAGACTGAATTTTCTGATTCTAGATACAGTTCTCACATTACTGTTCCACAAAAGGCAGAATTAAAATTGCTTCAAATTCAAAAAATTTTTATTTAAACTCTAAAAATGGCAGGGCTCGTTGTCCAGGTTACCTTTGAAGCCATGAGACTTCTTTACTGGTGCCACTCTCAGAGAATAAAAATATATACTACCATTTGGCTAATAAAAAAAGCTACAAAAGTTTATTTCTCTAATTATGAAATGAAAATATATTGTTTGAAGAAATAACTAAAAGAGGCAGGCACAGTGGCTCACGCCTGTAATCCTAGCGCTCTGGGAGGCCAAGGTGGGAGGATCACTCGAGGTCAGGAGTTCGAGACCAGCCTGAGCAAGAGCAAGACCCCGTCTCTACTAAAAATAGAAAGAAAGTATCTGGCCAACTAAAAATATATATAGAAAAAATTAGCCAGGCATGGTGGCGTATGCCTGTAATCCCAGCTACTTGGGAGGCTGAGGTAGAAAGATTGCTTAAGCCCAGGAATTTGAGGTTGCTGTGAGCTAGGCTGATGCCACAGCACTCACTCTAGCCTGGGAAACAGAGTGAGACTCTGTCTCAAAAAAAAAAAAAAAAAGAAAGAAAGAAATAACTAAAAGAAATAAAATAAAATTATTGTACCTATAATTCTCCTACCCTAGAAAAATGGTTATAACTGTTAACTTTTTTTATATCCTTTTCATCTTTTTTCTATCTACACACACTAATTTTAATTAACTAAACATTTAATATAGCATGAATATCTTTTTATATATAATTAAACACCTCTGATGTCATTTTTAATGCCTGCATAATATTTCAAAGTATGGCTGCATTATTTAACATCCTTGTAGCTAAACATTTGCACAGATCCATGATAATTTCCTAAGGTTGAATTCCTGTAAGTGGACTTGCTGTAGCAAAGGGTATACCAATTTTAAGGCTTCTGACATGCACTGCTAAATTACCCTCCAAAGTGGATAAATTTACCAGTTTATCCACTCACAAGCAGTGTATAAAAGTACTCGTTTCTCCACACACTCAGTTTTTTAAACTTTGCCAAATTGATCATCAAAAATATGGCTCTTGGCCAGGTGAGGTTGCACGTCTTTAATCCTAGCACTCTGGAAGGCCGAGGTGGGAGGATCACTTGAAGTCGGGAGTTGGAGACCAGCCTGCATAAGAGCAAGACCCCCAACTCTACTAAAAATAGAAAAAATTAGCCAGGCAATTAAAAAACAGAAAAAATTAGCCAGGCATGGTGGCATGCCTGTAATCCCAGCTGCTCGGGAGGCTGAGGCAGGAGGATTGCTTGAGCCCAGGAGTTTGAGGTTGCTGTGAGCTAGGCTGATGCCATGGCACTCTGGCCCGGGCAACAGAGTGAGTGAGACTCTGTCTCAAAAAGAAAAAATTTTTTTTTAATTTTAAAAAATATGGCTCTCTTTTGTTTTAAGTTGTATTTCTTTGATTACTAGTGAGAGTGAGCATTTTTATATGGTTAGTGCCATTTGTATTTTCTTGTTTATACCCTTCATCCAGTTTTTTATTAAGGAATTCATAGTTTACTTATTGATTTGAAAGTGCACATTAATGACACTAAGCTTTTTCTCTCAATGTTTCAAATATTTCTTCCCAGTATTTCATTTGCCATTTAATGATGTCTTGCTATTCAGAGGTGTGAGCCATTCTCATTTGCTTTCTACCTTTGGAAGCTGTTTGTGTTGTTTGGTTTGGTGTTGGGTTTTAATACAGAGCTCAGTTCTAGATCCTGGTTGCTCCCGGGTGGCTCAAGTCAGTCAGTCTGTGAGTCTTCAAGCCCTGTGGCACAGAGTCTCCTCACAGATGACAGTGCTCTCCTTCCCCATGAGGCAATACCCCATCCTCACAGCCCCAAGCTTTGGAAGACAAACAAGAAGTGAAAACAAATTCAAAAGCACACTGCCCTGAAATAAATTACAAAGATAATGATAACTTTCAGTAACAACAACAAAAAGCACCCATCTTTTAACACAATTCAGCTCCAAAACCTCAAAATAGTCTGTTTTAGTGGTTTCAGTGCAGCAGAGAGTAGGGGTTCCCAACACATGGTTTGCACCTCCTTCCATCGAGTTCTCCCCCAAGGCTCCCGGCCGCCTCGGAACAAGGAATAAGAGCCCGGGCTCTCCTGTCTTGCTCAAGGCGGCCAGGCTTTCTCTTCCTGTTTCTCCTTCTCCTTCACTCCGTTTTAGGACGTTAAAAGTCATGACAATTTTATGACAGATGTCAAGACTGACAGTTATTAGAAAGAACTAGAAAGATTAAAAAGCCTTCTACTTCCTCTCTTTTAACATAAAAACATTTAAGACAATGAAAGCTTTATATTCAATTTAAGTAAAGAAAAAATAAATAAATAAAAAAGAAACACTTGAGGCAAGAAGGAGGACTTGTTCACAGATGGTAAACATAGTTTGCTTCTTTTTTTTTTTTTTTTGAGACAGAGTCTCACTCTGTCACCCAGGCTAGAGTGCCGTGGTGTCAGCCTAGCTCACAGCAACCTCAAACTCCTGGGCTCAGGCAATCCTCCTCCCTTAGCCTCCCGAGTAGCTGGGACTACAGGCATGTGCCACCATGCCCGGCTAATTTTTTTTCCAATATATTTTTAGTTGTTCAACTAATTTGTTTCTATTTTTAGTAGAGACGGGGTCTTGCTCTTGCTCAGGCTGGTCTTGAACTCCTGACCTCAAGCGATCCTCCCACCTCAGCCTCCCAGAGTGCTAGGATTTCAGGCGTGAGCCACTGCACCTGGCCAGTTTGCTTTTTTTTTAATTGACAAAAATTATATACATGGTGTACAAAACATGATGTTTTGAAATACAAATACATTGTGGAATGGCTAAATCAAACTAATTAACATATGCATTACCTCACATACTTATTTTTTTGTAATGAGAACACTTAAAATCCACTCTCTCAGCAGTTTTCAAGTATATCATACATTGTTATTAAATATAGTCACCAATGGATCTCATATATATATATATATATATATATATATATAGAAAGAGAGAGAGTACAATAGATATGCTGAATTTATTTCTCCAGTCTAACTGAAATTTTGTAACCTTTAACCAACATCTCCCCACCTCAATTTCCAGGTTACCACCATTCTACTCTGCTTCCAAAGACAGACTTTTTTAGATTCCACATATAAGTGAGATCATGCAGTATTTGTCCTTCTGTGTCTGGTTTATTTCACTTAATGTCTTCCATGTTCATCCATGTTGTCACAAATGACAGGATTTCCTTCTTTTATAAGGCTAAATAGTATTCCACCATATATAATATATCACATTACCTTCATTGGGACAACAGGCATGCGCCACCACGCCTGGCTAATTTTTTGTATTATTTTAGAGATAGGGTCTTGCTATGTTGTCCAGGCTGGTCTTAAAGTCCTGGCCTCAAGCGACTCCTCCCAAAGTGCTGGGATAGGTGTGAGCCATTGCACCTGGCCTCACCTTTTTGATAGTAGCCATTCTGACAGGTGTGAGCATAGTTTGCTTTTCTATTGGGAATCAAGGGACCTCAAGAAGGTCTCCTCCTCACATATTCCCCAGAATATCTCCCTGCCACCAACTCATCATAAATGGTTTGTTTCTGAAGTTCCTGACCCAGTACCCAGATAGAGAGGGTATGTGTGAGTAAGTGTTAGAAATGTAATTATCCTTGTGAAGTCCTGAGGTCTATGAAGTAGGCGTCTGTCCTCAAGTCTTCAGAGATGTAGATTGTCCTGTAGAAACAAAGGGGTACCTGTAGTTCCACCCGGATTGCTCTTTCTCATTGAGAAAAGGGGTCTTGATGGAGAAAGAGCACATTGGGCCCTAATTAAGGGGGAGCAGACCATGTGGGGTGCTGCTAGGGCCTCAAGCGTGTGCTTCCTCCTACCTACCAGGTAAATCCAGCTTTGGTCCTCAGGGAGCTACCGCACTGATATTAAAATAGTCAAAGGGACGTGGTGTACACCCCAACCTACTCACTGCTCCCAAAAGCTGGCCTAATTCTAAAGCTACAAATCAGAACAACTCAACCTACAGCCAGCAACCCCAGGTCACATCCCTGATTCTAAAAGGCTTCAGCCCAGGTCCCGTGCAATGAAGCTATGATACAGAAATATTTTTTTAACACTTGCAAACTGCCTGTTTTCTAGAGCTTCCTTGTTGGTGACCTTATTTTGCCATCCAGTTTCAATGGTAATGCAGCATGGAAGGGGAGTGGGAGGGATGTCCTAGTCTGAGCCAAAGCTGGGCTCTGAGCCAGGATACAGATTCGTCTGGGCATGTCTGCTGGGCTTGCCAGGAGTCTCTCGCACGAGGGACTGAGGAGCTCATAGAAAATAACATCCTAAGGCAGCGGGTGTGGGGGAACACATTGCAGATGTCAGGATCACCAGGAAATCTTTTTAAAAGTGTACCCCGAACAAGTACGTCTCTCATTCTGACTGTGTGCGCGTGTGTGTGCGCATGCGCATGTGGTGCACCCTCTCAAGGAGCCCTGCTTTTGCACCAAAATTGGCCCTCAAAGTTATGCAGATCAGCCTGCACCCAAAGCACTGAGAGCTTCAGAGAAAACAATGTGGCTCTGTACATAAGAGTTCCCAAGACTCTGGCACTGTGACCCTGCTATGCTGCTCTGAACACCAATAGCTTCAGTACTTCAGGCACTGTCTGCACCAGGAATTCTTAAACTGGAAACCATGGACTCCTGGGAGTCTAAGAGTAGGCTGCAAGGGTCCATGAACTCCTGAAAACTGCATGCAATTTACTAGGTATATGTTTATTTTTCTACAAAAAGATTCTATAAGTTTTATCAGATTCTCAAAAAAGAGTGTCATCCTCAAAAGAACTACTGCCCTGGCAACTGCCAAAAAAATACTGGGGCAAGCAGAGTTTGTAAGACGCTGCACATGCTACTATGGTAAACCTTGGCCAAAGCCAGAAAAATGCTATTTCTTCAGTTAGTGTAACTTATTTTTGCCTTGAGGCATCAGTGACCTTGAAAACACTGGTTACGTGAAAAATATGAAATCCCACCCATGCTTCGAGTCCACTTTAAATGCTTTCGCCTCCTCCCTAGCCAAAAATCATCATTCCGTTGCTGAAGCTTGCGTCCCTCTTCTGTAACACTTAATATTTTTTAGCTAGTATTTTAGATATGAGTGCATACATCATTTCTCTTCTACAAACTATAACCTTTGAGAGTGGGAATGATGTCTCATCCATCTTCTATCTTACAGTGTCCAACATAGAACATTACTTACTTATTAGAGCAAATCATAAATCCAATCTATCTGCCACAACTTTTCACTCTCTCTACTAAAAACAACTAACCTTATTTCCTTGTAAATTATGCATTTTATACATATTCCATGTAACTTATATTGTCCTAGTCAATTGATTTACTTATTTACACATCATCCAATATTTGCTTGCCTTATCTGTTTACTTGGCTGTAACCTACTTAGAGGGCAAGGATCACAAATAACCCAAACTATGTCAACCTAAATGCCTCTTGGGAAGAACACACAGGGTTCAGCACCTTGGTGTGTGTGTCTCACAGCACACATATGCCACCAGGAATTGTTTCACGTGACACAGACACAGAACAGAGGTTGGTAGGGGGGAAAAAAGCAACTACTAACGTAGGAATTAAGCAAAAGAGACAAATTATCAGAGTATAGAACTGAATTCTGAAGAGGAGATAAACCAAAGAGAGAGAAGCCTGAACCTGTCGGGAGAAAGAGCTGACAGGCAGCAGCCTGGCCTCAGGGGGTGTGTGGCTCAACAACAGTTCAGAACTTTGCAGGTGGCCCCGGGCAGGTTTTCCAAGAGCTGCCAGGTTTTTCCTAACCCTGTTACCCTATTTAGTTTCTTCTATTTTTGTGTCAGGCTTTTCTTGTGTTCAAAAAAACCCTATATGTAAGTTATTATATGTAAAATGATGTTAATGAAATCACTTCACGTTGTCTGTTTACAAAGTGGAACACAAGCAGAATATTTTTAAACTGATCTGAGCACATTCCTAATTATCAGAGCAACAGAGGCACCAGGACATGGTGGCTTTCTTCTTTTTCTCCTTTTTGTCTCAGTTTACTGTTTACTTACATATCCACCCACATGTTAACACATCCTTAGTTCTGCACAAAGTTTCCAGGGGACTGCGGGCTCTTACCGACCATTTCCACCTAATGACTGCATTGTGTTACAGTGTGATTATTCTGGGGACACTGATTAACTGATGATGGGCAGAGTCATAAATGAAACCAACCATTCCACAGGCAAGGGTCAATGCAAGTTGCACAAGGAAAGGCCACACCATTGAGTGGCTACATGGAGAGTAGCTTAGCTAGTGATTCTAAATACACCACTAGACCCAGAGCCCTGCCCTAGGACCCAGGGGAGATTTTAGGGTGAATGCAGTTAGATAAATTAGATAATCTCACATTGTTCATTGAGCTTATCAGAAGTTTAAAGAGTTCATTTGCCATTCAACAAGCATATATTGAACACCTATATGTGGGATCCATCATTAAACAGAATAAAAACACTGCCTGATAGAATGAAGTTCGAATTCTAACAGAAATGAGTCCCACCTGGGCATCATCTCTCAATCCTTGCGGTAGTTTCGCATTTTCTCTAGGTCTCAATTCTTGGAGGTTATTACCTTGTTCATCCCTGGTGTTTGCATCTCTGGGTCCAAGACGAGTTAGTTTTCAGCACCCTGGGTCTTTGGAGAGGCAGAGTCTCTGCATTTCTGGGTCCCAGGTTCAACCCGATCCTCTCCCATGTGCATATGCAGTGGTTAAAGGGGAGACTTTTCCGCTTTTCTCACCACCTCAGCTGGGGCTTCTTAGGCTCTGGCCTTCAGGATCTCTGACTGCTGAGAGAGACTTCTGGGAGAGGGGCTGAGAAAAGAGGAGTGGGTCCAGTTTAACCCACTTACTTCCCAAAAGAGGAAACTGAGACCAGAAAAACAAAGTGACTTGCCAGTGTCACATAGGAGGACTTGGATGTGTTCCCTGTCCCCTGGTCCCTTCCTCCCAGCCTAGTGCTTTTCTATCATATTATAAATGACACACCCTATAGGGTCTAACAAATTTTTAATTGGTGTAAACTATTAGTTACTGTTCTGTAATATGTAATGTGCTCTTTTTCTCTACTAACATCCAAGGGTGGCATTGCACAGGGTACAGTTTTAAAAATAAAACAAAATAATAATATAGGTTAGACCCTATAGAACAGAGCGTAGCAGGACACAGGGTCAGAGAGAGCTCATATCGGGAATGACGATAGAGAGATTTCTTGTTAGGCTGGAAATCTCGAGTACCAAGGTACCACATCTTCTCTATCACCCCCAACAGGATTAAAGTAAGGCATAGCAGCTGGTATCCAGTGTCCTGAAAGCTCCTGTGGCTACAGGCCAGGCTATAGTTAAGTTAGAATAAAATCTGTGTTCTGTGAACTAATCCACTTATGTGTTTTTATAATTGTTTTCTCAGTTTATTAGGATACGCCAATTTTGAAAGGGGTCCAGTGTTGTCACAGCTGGGCTGGACTATGTTAAGAGGAAAGAATTTTTCTAGATCTCATTCAATATTGGGACCAGGAACAACAGCTGCCTGAGCCAACAGCACTGATGACTATGGGATGGAGAAAACTGAAACCCTGGGAAGCTTACCCTTGCTTCCCATCTGAGATTTTTCTCTTACAGAACTCTGACAAAACTTAAAACTTAATAAGAAACCATATGATCCAAGACACCCTATACATAATTCATTAGCTTTTAACAGTCCTTACCAACTAATCAATTAGCAGTTAAACAAGAGCACGGGTTTGGTGTCAGATTTAATTTTTCCAAGTACCTGTGTTATGACTTGGGGCAAGCTCTTTAACTTTTCTGAGAGTTGGTCTCTCTACCAATAAAGTGGAAATAATAAAATCTGCCTGATCTTCCTCTCTAGGTTGTGAAAATTAAATGAGCAAGTATATGAACGCTTTTTATAAACTGTAAGCACTGTAAAATTTTAATTATTGTTACAGTTAGCATTCCACTTAAAAACTTTCTTAATTAAGCTCAATCTTACATTTAATAACAATATGAACTTGAAACTCTGCATTGGGGGGTTTACATGTCATCAATGTCACTATTTTAAAATTCAAGGAAACAAAACAAATTCCTGTATAATCATGTGCATAAAAATAGTTTTCTTTCTTGCTTGCTTTTTCTCTTTCTTTTTCTTTCTTCCGTCTTTCCTTTAATAAATATACAATTTCTTTCTCTTATCACTGAGAAATCTAAGAAGAAAAAAAAAAGAGCCACTGGGATGAGTTTTTCTTTACACATTTTATGGAGCAGATAACACTGTTTACTCAATGCTGAGTTCTACAGCAGAACTCCAATCTGAATTCTGCTTGGTGGTAACTGCCTGTCTCCTTCAAAAGGGCTCACACTTTGATGACTGGGAAAATCTGTTCCTTCAGATCCTGTACTTTTATTTTCAACCATGGAAATGTTTATTCTTCCATCCCAAACTGCATGAAAACTGTCTTTGCTGAGATAAGCAAAGCTTTGCCACTTTTGGTAGCTTCGATCCCAAAGTGATCCTATAGATTTGGTTGCCCAGACAAGGTGACTGACAGGCAGATGCTTACTAACATGCACAGGACTGAAGGATACCCTTACAATGAAAGAATTCTTAGACTCACATCTGCCAACCTCCAGGGCATAATTCACATTTTTATTTTATTGTTTTATTTTATTTTTAAAATTGTACCCTGTGCAATGCCATCTTTGGATGTTAGTAGAGAAAATGAGCACATCATAATAAAGTATTACAGAACAATAACTAATAGTTTACAACAATTAAAAATGAGAACCCATAAAATAGTCTTATTGCCAGGCTGCTGGGGAGGAGCAAAGTCGTTTAACCCCTAAGATTGGGACACATTAGAAAGAGACTTTGCCAAGTCAGATGAGGTGATGAGTGCCTGTAGTTCCACCTACTCAGGAGGCTGAGGCAGGAGGACCCTTAGCAACTGTAGTGCACTCAGCTGCACCTGTGAATAGCCACTGCACCCCGGCCTGGGCGACACAGAAAGACCTCGGCTCTAAAAAACACAAAAAGAAGGAAAGAGACTTTGCGTAAGCAATTCAAGAGACGTAAGAGTTGGTAGAGGGAAGAAGGACTGGAGGAAGAAAACAGCAAGCTTTATTAGGAGCAAACTATTTCCCAGCCAGGCCCACGGAAGGTTCCTGATATGGTAATGAGCCAGTACTGCCCTGATGACCACAGATGGGTCAGGTCATATTTGATTCTGGAGATGTAGAGTCCAACTTTAAATTGCTAACTGAAGCCTCCCCTGCTTAACTTTCCCACCGGAGTTACTTGATGTTATCGCCCTCATTTTCCCAAATGAGAAAAGTAACTAAAAAAATACATTATAAACGTATGCAAGTATACATACAAACACACACACACACACACACACACACGTATACACATACACTCGAACGTGTATGTCCATGAACTTACAGGCCCTTCCGCCAAGCTGATAACACAGGGAAACATAATTAATCTACTGGCCAAAATACAGAGCCAGTCCACTAGGCTTCCTTAAAATAAGAATGTATTCTAATTTTTCTTTAAGCCTTTACAAAGTTTTGCATTGCTATCAAAATATTTTTGGAAATTCTGTAATGTTTCTCCTTTTCTCTTGGCTTCTTATTTCTGGCAAGGACTAAACCCCAAAATATCTTTCCTCTGGGACACTGAAATAACTGTCCCAATGCAGCTGCCAGAGCTATAGCTATTCAGAGATTTGAGACAGATTTTCAAGGAAGGCCACTTGTAATTTTAATTGTTTGAGTCAAAAGACCAACTTTCCGAGATGTTCGGAGAACAGGTGTGCGAGAGTTTCTAATCGTGCTGGATGCTCTCATTTTCGTTCATGATTCTATCTGCTGTTTCACTTCTGTTTTGTTCCTCCTTTTGTCTTTGCCCCACCCCTCCTCTGGGTTTTATTTTAGATGTTCAAAAAAAGTCAACCATCTCCTCCCCCCACCCCTCACCCACCTCCCCAGTGCTTTGAGGTTGTATTTCTCCTCTGGCGACCACTCAAAAGCTTCTTTTCTATAATTGTACCACAGCACTGGGGGCCTTTTCACCCAAGACAACCTCCCTCAAGTTTAGACCAAGTTAGGGGGTGTATGTGGTAGATAAACAGACGAAGAAAGCAGTCTCTGCCAACAAGCACACCTGCTTGGCTGGCCCAAACTGAGAGGCTTCCTGCAGACAAACAAAGCTCAGGCCCATTATGTAGCACACAGGAACCTTTTCTGTGCTTGTGCCCAAGCTACTCACCTTCAGATCAGTGCTTCTCATCTCAGAATCACCTGGGAATTGTTTTTAAAAATATCTTTGTCAAAAAAAATTTTTTGAACAAAACAAAATCTTTATTTAGACCCATTGAACCAAATCTCTGGGCCTGGGCCTTGCAATTTTTTCAACAGCTCCCAGATGATTCTATTGTGCAGCAGGGCTAAGAACCACTGATTTAGATTCTGCTCTTGGAAGTTATCCAACCCCAAGCTTACTCCCTTCCTTCCAAATACACCCCAGGAGATTCCTCTGCCTTTTCTCACACCAGAGATTTCTGGGAGCCAGGAAATAAAGTAAGGCGGCTTAGGGAATGCAGTGTGTCTTAGAAAGGAAGAGGGCTGAAGAGAGAGGAGGTGCAGAGGCCGGAGGAGGCTGGGGTTTGTGGCCCTCCCTCCGCTCCTCTCTGGACGTGGGCTGCACACAGCTGGTGTTCATGAGGCCACCTCCTCTCCTGAGGGCTGAGCCTCCTAGAATTTGGGGTTGAGATACTTTAAATGTCACGATGCTCAGTTTCTTTCTCACTGGGGTGGGAGAGGAGAAAACATAAGTGCTGGAGGACGCAGGAGGCTCCGGAACTGTGATGCAGGGACTCTGGGGAGAAGAACACAATCCCCAGCCAGCAAAGGGCAATTTAAAAATTAAGTCACAGCCATGCTGAAACGGTTAGGATACAGTAACAAATATGATTTTACATGCAGATCTTAGCTGGGGAGGCAACAGCTGCTGCTGTGACACAGTCTGTAAAGGCTAGGAGCTCTGCTGGCCAGGGGGAGCCCCAAACCACCCTGGGCCCTTCAGACCCTCCAGCTGCTCCCCACGAAGTTAGGAAAGAATCAGGAAGCCCCCACTTGGAGGCCAGACCAGAGCTCAAAGGAAATGCTGGGGACTTTAGACACCCCCTGGTTGCTTAGGCAACTGGTGGGCACCATCTAACACTTCCAGACCAGCGACTCTGCTGGGAGAGGGGGCTGCCCTGCTAAGCAAAAGCTAAGCAAGCTTTTGCTCAAAGATTCTTGGCTACCTGCCTGCCTGCCTCTGGCACGTTCACGGCTGCTGTTGCACTCTTGGCTTATTCTATCCAGAGAAAGTCTCCCTGCCTCCACCCCTCTTTCGATCCCTCTCTCTCCCCAGATGTCTCAGAGTTTATGTGGGAAAGCATGTTCTTACAGCCTGCTAGAGACTTTCCAAGTCATGCCTTCCCCTGCAGCCCTTGAAGTGTGTGAAGGTGACTGCATTCTCTGGGTAGAGTTGCTAGATGGCTCTGGGTTTCCCCTGGCACCACTGATTTGTGAGCATCCAAAACTCAGGTCCTGGCCCTCAGAACAATCAGCAGCAGCAGGATTAGTGCAGATGTGCATATGGATGAGTTCCAGCTATGGAGGAGCAAGGGTATTTTACATCTTCTTGTGCAATGAAAATCCTCCTCATTCACGCAACCTTGGCGCCTTCAACTTAATGAAGTTCCATTACCTGGAATGTGGGGTGTGTTTCTCCCTTTCTTTTCCAAAAGAAATCCAAGCAGAGACCAAATGTGGGTGAGTGATCTCAGATAATGAACAGCCAGGACTCTTGCCAGATGCCGCCCCACCTCCAAACCAGCATGTGTCAGCCTGTGCTGGTCACCACTGCTCCTTCCTGCACTCAAGCCAGCCAGCCCAACTCCCCTGGGGCTGGGGAGGGCCCTTCTTAAAGCTTCAGCATAATATCGGCAAATGAGTGCACCTCTTAACTTTAAGAATTGTTTTGTTTTGTTTTGTTTTAATGAAGTAGATCCATGCAATCTACTGCATTTGCACTCTAATCCAATAGTAAGACCAGGACGCAACTGAAATGCTGAATCTGATATAGCTTTAAAAGGTGTTAGAACAAAAGGCAGATCCTCCTACTGGAGAAGACTGGCAGGAAACACCCTGCCTGGAACGAATACTCCTGCTGCAGGGGTTTCTTGCCATTTTCATTTTTAGAAACCAGAAAAACATGAAATGTAAAAAGGGCTCCAGTTCTAAATATCCCACTCAGGCCTGGCCCCAAGCAAATCTAGAAAATGGACCAGGAGGGTCAGCCCCAGCTTCCGGCCCCTACCTGCCCCTGTGAAAGTCAAGCATCTAGTTAGGGACACCCTACTCCCTATCCCAAGGTAGGCTGAAGCAGCAGAGCAGAAAAATCAGAGAAGTATGTCATAGAGTCAGTATAATAATTATCATGAGGCCAGGTGTGGCGGCTAACACCTGTAATCCCAGCACTTTGGGAGGCCAAGGCGGGAGGACTGCTTGAGCCCAGGAGTTCAAGACTGGTCTGGGCAACATAGGCTGGCCTTGAAAAAAATTTTAAAAATTAGCCAGGAGTGGTGGCACGTACCTGTAGAACTGAACTGAAGAACACAATCCCCAGCTGAGGCAGGAGAATCGCTTGAGCCCAGAAGTTCAAGGTTGCAGTGAGCTATGGTCACACCATAGCACTCCAGCCTGGGTGACAGAGCGAGACACTTTCTCCAATTAAAAAAAAAAAAAAAAGAACCAGGTGAGATCATATGAAAGAGACCATATGAAAGTTCTTTTGAAAATATAAAGTTGACCTGTCACTTATTTAGAATATTTATTTGTATTAAGACTCCTTCACACCAAATTCCAAAACAGATGCTACACCTAAATATTACTCCTAGTAGACAATATCTCAGTTATCTATTGATGACTAAAGATGCAGGATTTGGTGGTTGTGTCTGCCATATCATATTACTCTTGTAATATTCCAAACTGTTACTGAGGATATGTAAATAGCTTCATTGCATAAAACCAGTTGCCATGGTGTTTGCTAACGTGGACTTCTACCTGGCGATGTGGTATAGTTTCAAAGGTCCCTAAGGGGTGCTCTGCACTACTCTGAGTGGGTGGTGCAAGTCTGTAACCAGACCATATAAAAATTACATCTAGTCTCATTGAATGCAGCTATCTCTGTGATTTGTGAGTAGACTGCTCAATGAGTTCAGAAAAACATTTCCTTCCAGCTCTAGCTGGCAAGATGTCAAGCCTGAAAAACACATTTCCTGGTTCTCCTTCTTGCCCCAATTGGGATAGATGACCCTAATTCTCACCACCCCATTTCCTTGAGCCATTAGCAGTGATTGAATTTCTGCCCATCATGACAAGCCTCACACAGACGATTTCAATGCACAGCAGCACCCGTAATAGAGAGAACTATGTTGTGAAACTTCAAATTTACTTTTAATTCCATCTTTGACAGGCCAAATTGAAGCCATGGGTTATACTTTGCAATGGCCACTTAACACTAGCTGGAAATTCAGGCCCTCTCCAGTTTGTAAAAGTTTTCCTCTCCCATTATCCTCAGATCAGATAGAGGCTTCTCCATTTCTACCTCGGTGGCTTTCAATCCACAGAAAAGGCCCATCTTGACTGGGAGAGAGTATAGAAAGGACAGCCTGAAGCTGGTGTCCCTGAGGAATTGGGGATTCGATGGGAGAGAGAGGAGACAGCCAAATGTCCTCTTACTGAGCGTGCATTCACTGTTACAGACTGCTGAGCAGGGAAGGAGTTTCATGAGACACACAAATACATTACAAGTAATATTTACCCATTCTTAAGTGACCTGGCATTATTTAGTTTGCTGTTAAGTTTTCAGAGAAGGAAAAGATAGTAACAGCAGCATCACTTTTAATTACTATCTTTCTTTATTGTCACAACGAATCCATGAGGTACCTATGACCCCCGTTTTGTAGATGAGGTAATGGGAGGCTTGAAAGATTGGGTCACTTGCCCAATATTCCACAGGTATTTTGTGGCAGAGCAAAATTCCAGCCCAGATTTAGCTGATTCCTAAGTCTTTGCTTATAACCAGTATACCTGGCTGCCTTCCAGAGTTGGGGAACCATTGGGAAGGTGAGGTTTGAATCTTCTCCTGAAGGCAGTCTCTGACTTGGATTGCCTTGGATTGAGGGAGGACGGGAGAGAGTGTATTCCAGATTGCTGAGTTTACATCCTGGGGACCCCAAACACTGCCTAGTATATGGCAGAAGCTCAGTATCTACTTGATGAATGAATGACGGATGGAGGAGGAACAGCATAAACAAA
This sequence comes from Eulemur rufifrons, assembly GCF_041146395.1. Taxonomy (NCBI): domain Eukaryota; kingdom Metazoa; phylum Chordata; class Mammalia; order Primates; family Lemuridae; genus Eulemur; species Eulemur rufifrons. Next base: position 53,200,125 of record NC_090983.1, on the reverse strand, counting down.
GGCATGGAGAGGGTGTCAGGGTGGGGGACAAGGGCTGGGAAAGGGAAAATGAGAGTGTGGAAGGGGAAGGGACTGGAGCACACTGTTCATCCCGGGCAGGCACAGGAACCGAGGTCACGTAAGCCAGCTGGTCCCACTGGATGGCAGGCTTAGAATTCTAGGGTGAGGAGTTTGGATTTAGTTCTAGGAATTGTTGTAAAGTTAACTCCTAAAGAGGGGCCTGATAAGGTGAAAGCCATAATTTAAAAGGATTAATCTGGCTCTGACATGCAGGAGGGGCTAGAAGTGCAGGGACCAGAGACAGTGAGACAAGCCAATGACTGTATGGACCAGGTGAGAACACAGGGGAGCATGCTAGGGAGGTCCCGGGGACCTCGGGTCAGAGTCAAGCACAGATTTGTGTCTTAGAGAAACAAGATAGTTGGGCATCCCATCATGACTGAATTGTTCATTGCAAGTAGAAGACAGCAGGGAAACATGCATGTTATCCTCCTCACAAGAGTGCTCAGATATGGAGATATTTTGAAAATATCCAGCTCAGCCTCACTGCACAAAGAAATGAGTGCTTCACAAATACATACTGACTTGACTTACTAGTGACCGAGAGAGCTTTCTCCTTATGTCCCAAACAAAGTCAGCAATGAGCTGCTTCTAGTACGTGCTCAAAGAGTGACTAGAATTCCAAACACTTGTGTCCCAACATCAGTACTTTGACTATATTTTGATCATATATACCCACAGGGGTTTTACCTTTAAGAAATGTATCTTAGGTTCTTAGATGTTGGTATTATTCTATGAACAGAAGAGGATTTGAAAGTATAGATATATAGATGTCCATTCAATCATTCAACAAATATTTACTGTGTGCCTACTATAAACCAGGCACTGTTTATGGCACTAAAAATGTAGCAGTGAGGCCAGGCGCAGTGGCTCACACCTGTAATCCTAGCACTTTGGGAGGCTAGAGGAAGGAGGATCCCTTGAGCTCAGAAGTTCAAGACCAGCCTGAGAAAGAGTGAGACCCTGTCTCTACTAAAAGCAGAAAAAATTAGCCAGGTGTGGTAACGTGTGCCTGTGGTCCCAGCTACTTGGGCCAGCTACTCGGGAGGCTTGAGCCCAGGAGCCTGAGGCTGCAGTGAGCTATGATCATGCCATGGCACTCTAGCTGGGACAACAGAGTGAGACTCTGTCTCAAAAAAGAAAAAAAAAAAAATCAGTGAACAACACAGGTGATCTTGCCTTGGTGGAGGTTACCTTCTAGTAGAAGGAGACAGATAATGAAAAATGAACATAATAAATAAGTAAACTAGTAAGTCAGAAAACGATACGTGCCATAGAGAAAAGCAGTAGAGTATGAGTGTTGGGGACTGTACCACAGTTTTAATGAAGGTGGTCAAAGTAGGCCTCATTGAGATGGTGACATTGATCAGAGACCTGAAGGACATAATTATCTGTCCTGCCCCTTAGTTACAATACTTACATTTAAAGTCTTTTCTTAAAACATCAAACTTAAGGTAAAACCAACGCATCAGCTTATATCTGGTATAAGCAGAACTGGGGACTTGTCCTCTTATCGTGAAACTAATCAGACATATATTTTATGTACTTGCATTTAACAACAAAAGCAATTATGAAACTTAATTTTCTGAGGCAGAATGTGTTGAAATACCAACTCCCAGATCCTTTTTATGTAATAAAGCTCGTCTTGTTAAAACTCTGGTCGTACTTGTTGGTGCCATGCTCTTTCAGGTTCCATTCTTTCTCTGAAGTCTACAGTAACAACTGCTTTCTTATCAAGATTAACAACAGAAACCAAATTCTTGTAGGAGATAATTAATAGCCAATAGCCAGTCTTAGCATTGATCCAGTGGGGTATGAACGAGTTAGGAAAATTCCCTTTGCCAGAAAGACAATCAGCTGTCCCAGTGCTCACCTGTCAGCCTTCATTTCCCATATGGTAGCACATTCACGGCTTCTATCCAGAAAAACGAGGCTGGGAATTATGAGTTGGATAAATTTTATATCTGTCTAACCGATGATAATTCAATTTTAAGTGCATATGTTAAAATTATGAACCTCTGTTCCAGATTCTAAGCTATTATGATATACTTATTTCAAGACTTTCAGATTCCAAATGTCTCTCTAATATAGAAAATCATCTTACGGGTCAGGGATTTGATCTTGAACAGAATGAGTTTAGAGAAAGTTCCCATGGGGAGCTTTCAAGATTCCTGAAATACAACACATGTCTGAGAAATTAGAAAGTCCACAACAAGTTTCTGTTGCACAGATTATAACTGGGTTTGTGAGTGAGTGGTGTTCACTGCTACTAAGTAGCTTTGCTCCCAGATCCATCCCCAACACCACCTCCCTGAGTCTCCCTCCTGCTCGCATTCCTCTGGCTGCTCAGACATCTTCACTTCTGACTTCTCTCTACACAGCTCTGGCCTTCCGCAGTCATGAGTGGCCAAGACCAGAGTGTGTGGCTGGCACACTTGAATACTCATGTGAAAGGAACTCAACTTCTGCTTTTGGGGAACTTACTGACAGTTGCTCTATTTCCTTCTCTTCTATTAAGCAATTTTATTTGCACAGAAGAATATAGTCAACAAGTGTTTTTCTTTGTTTTGTTTTTACCAAGTCATAAAAACAATGATAATAAACTAAACTCTGCCAGACTTTTACATAACCTACTCTGTGCTCACTGGGTACATTTGGCAATATGTCGTGAGCCCTTTCAAAGGAGAAATAATAAAGAACTTAAATGTTTAAAAACTGTCTTTACAAAGAAATAGAAGCATGGTTTAATTGTGATCTGAACTGACAAGAAATACTTCCTGTTTCAAGCAAAAATACTTTGGACCACTGGGCACGTTATGTATGGAAACACCAGGGTAATGTTAAATACTCTGGTTTATTTTCTCCCTCTTTTGCCAGATGCTCAATTTCAAGACTTAGTCTAGTGCCAATAAATCCTACTGAAGCACAGTAAAAAAAAAAAAAAAAAAAATGTATACTTTCTTTTACAGGAAGACTCAACATATAAACACATTCCCTTTGACATATCCATTCTTAAGGCCTCATTCGTGACTGTCTACATCCACCGAGCAGCATGCACTCTACCTCACCATAACCTCCACCATCCCCCTTTATTGCGTAGCTAAATTAACTAGGACAAGAAGTGACTTGTCCAAGATCCAAGTGCAGGTGTCAGTACCAGAACTAGAACTCAGATCTGACTCCAGGCTAGTGCTCTTTTGCCCAAAATTGCACTTTTTTTTTTTTTTACAAGAGCACAAATCCACTTTTATTTATTTACTTTTCGTCAGTTTAAATCCTTGAGGGGTACAGCATCACACGGATTCTGTGTCCAATGGCCTTAGCAGGAAGGTTGCTTCGGAATTTGGCACGAACCATGCCACTGTTTCCATGGGCCCGAGTTACCTTTCCCCAGATTACTCTGGTTTTGTTTGGTTTGCCACCAGGAGTCACTGTGTTGTTCTTTGCTTTGTATACATAAGCACATCTCTTGCCCAAATAAAATTCAGTTTCGTCTCGGGCATAAACACCTTCAATTTTAAGAAGAGCTGTGTGCTCTCTTTGGTTCCGGAAACCCCGCTTATAGCCAGCAAAAATGGCCTTCGACCACAGCCTTCCAGACATATTTGCCTTTTAGAAGTCCTGTTCCCAGCAGACCGTTTTGGGGAGTCAGGGGACTAGAACCATCAGTCTCACATCTTCTCCATCCTGTCCTCCCGCTTCCTGAAGCCCACAGAAATCACTAGCTAGCAGAGATTCCAAGGCGCACGGGTGCCTTGCTAAGGTATATGGATAAACACACCCCAGTTATTTGCTCCCAAACTTCAGCAGCACTCGCTTCACTCCACAAGGTTTTAACAAAAGGTGAAATGATTCCCCCTGGTTTTCAGCGTCCAACAGCACCAGATTCCCTGACTTCTCTCGTGTCCTTCATGTTACTGCTGTAACACGCATTTCTATACAGTGTCTCTCCTGAGTCATCTGGTTGAGTGCTGCCTCCCCTCAACGCAAGGCTGATATTCGAAATATTACACAACTGGTGTGGCCTAGCACTGCACAATTGGAAGGGCGCCGGCTTACTGCTGGGTCAAGGCTCCCTGCCCCACGCAACAGGGCCCCTGAGCTGCAGGTGTGTAAGTAGGCCAGAGAGGTCCCAGGGAAGCCTTGCACAAAGGCAGCTTCTGGACGAAAACCTGTGACTTGTCCAGTCTTCTGTAATTTGTGTACCCCGTGTACAGTACTTCCGATTTATTATTATTCACTCAACAAATATTAAGTACCTACAATGTGCAGAACCTTATGGGAAGAACAAAGCCAATCAGACATGCCCTTATGTCCACCTTATTTCCTGGGAGAATAGATAAGAAACGTGCGTCAACAGCCATAATAGAAACAGAAAGTCGTTTGTGTTCGAAGATAGGTCCAGGAAAATGGGTATGGCAGTTAGAAGGCAAAAAAAGGGCTCCTTTCTGGTTGTGGATCATAGACAGCTTTCTAGGGGGTTCGTTGCAGCTGTGGCTCTTGAAGGGTGGGGAGGACTTTGTGAGGAGGAGTTTTAAGGGAGGAGCAGTCCAGGCACCCACAGGTAGGAAATGGGAAGGGTGAAAGGGGCCACCCCAGCAGCCCAGCCGGGCAGGACTGAAGGCTCCTGAGGTCACTGCTGGCGCATGCGCAGGCGAAAGCACTGAGTGGCGTGGCAGACAGGTAAGGCAGGGGTCGGTGAACACCGACCTTGAGTCCCCACCAGTGCTCCCTGGGGTTCAGGGTGTGCTCTCTCGGAGCCCTCTCACTTCTAGGACTGGCAGGCGCCCTTCTCCCTGGTTCTGACCGTGCTGGAGAACAAGCGGGCATTTATTTGCCAAGCGGTGTAAGGGATTACATGCCTTTTCTGGGCTCTCAGGGGCCAGGGAAGAATTGACGATTGAATTCTGCCCGGAATCGCTGCCTGGGAACAGCAGGCATTTTCTCAGGCTGCTTGGAGGCTGCCCAGCGCAGAGTCTGGCTCTGGTCCAACCTGGATCCTGAGCCAGGAGGGAGTACATGGCAGTGGGCCGTGGGTGTTCCCAAGTTCCTAGCACTGACCCAGTTGAGACTGGAGGTGGGAGAAGGGGTGGGTTGGTCAGAGGCAGATGTCAAAAAGGGGTAAGTAGAGAAAACCGGGGGAAGTCATCTGAGAAGAACCAGTGATTCTCAGACTGCTGTAGACAAAATTGGGAAAGAGATAAAAGGTTGCTTTTACTGTCTCCTATAGTATATAAGGGCCCCTCATAATTTTAGTTCAATGAGAGAAACTAGCAACGGGCTAATTGGAAAGACCATAGGCTCTGGAGTTCCACTGATCTGGTCCAAATCTCTTTCTTGTCAAGTACAAAGCACATCCTATTTACCTAGAAATGATGCACTGGCAGGGAGGGTTCGTGGATTCAGAATGAAGTCTAGGAAAAGGGAAGTTAGTGAGTAATAATTTGTCAGCGTTTCTCGACCACAATGCAAGAAAGATGGTGCTCTGTTCTCCATGACTGGTAGTCTTTTTTTTTTTTTTTTTTTTTTTGAGACAAAGTCTCGCTCTATTGCCTGGGCTAGAGAGTGCTGTGGCATTAGCCTAGCTCACAGCAACCTCAAACTCCTGGGCTCAAGCGATCCTCCTGCCTCAGCCTCCCAAGTAGCTGGGACTACAGGCATGCGCCACCATGCCCGGCTAATTTTTTCTATACATGCCCGGCTAATTTTTTCTATATATATTTTTAGTTGGCCAGATAATTTCTTTCTATTTTTTCAGTAGAGATGGGGTCTCGCTCTTGCTCAGGCTGGTCTCGAACTCCTGAGCTCAAACAATCCACCTGCCTCAGCCTCCCAGAGTGCTAGGATTACAGGTGTGAGCCACCGCGCCCGGCCCTGGTAGAGTCTTAAACTGAAATATTTGGGCAGCAAATGCAGACAGGATAACTAGCTACCCTGTCTGAGTGCCGTATTCCCTGACAACAGCCAACTGCCTCTGTTCTTTTTCTATACTCACCGATCTGCCTTCTACTCTGTAATACAGTTTCCTGAGTGGACTTGCTTTAGAGCATCGTGTATACACAAACAGCCCTGGTTTTCAAACAAAGCCTTTCTCCTATTGCATTGTTTTTCAGATTAGACTCTTAAATCATATTTTCAGAGGTCCATAAACTCTTTAGAAGAATTTTTAAATTTTGTCTTTTCATTTTAAAGATAATATAAAAATTTTAACACAAGCATTACCTGGATCACCACCTTTTTACAGAGTACTACCACATAATATCAATGCCCAGACCAGATGTGGATTTATGACTATTTTGTACTGGTGATCACCTCAAGTCTTATAATGGAAGTTTGCATGCAATGTTTCTCAAACTGGGATATATTCAAGAATCTATAGGTTCTTAAGTGTGAGAAACACTTCCTATTACAAATAATCTGACAAACAGATTTACACATCAGTCTCTTATAAGCTTGACTATGATGAATTGATCCTTTTCTGCTTAATCACCTCAAGCGAAGGGCCCAGTAGTTATTAGATCAGATCTGTAATATCTGTACAAATATTTTACCAATCAGTGAAGCAGCCAGCTAGCCAGTCTCCTCCTGAAAAGCCCTACTGTCTTCCATGTGACAGATGGATTGTAATTACTCAGATAGACTAATCTAAGATTTGAAATAGAAGACTCTTCTGATTCTGGGTAAGTCTCTTAATCTCTACTCTAAACCCCTTAGTCTACAGGCAATATAAACTACTAACTATTACATGGGGATGTTATGCTAATAATTTCAGGCTTTCTGCCATGCTGAGCTGGTCTGGCTCTGCTTCTGGCACAGTGCTCTAAGGATTTTGCAATTTGCCAAGAGACCAATTCAATGAGATGAGAGAGACATGAGAAAGAATGTTTTAGGAAAATTGTCCCTGAGATCTACGTGTAGTCTAGCTCTGATGGAACTGTGACAAATTTCTTTAAATGATGCTGGAACAACTAGATATTTACATGCAAAAAAATAAATCTAGACATAGACCTTACGCTCCCCAAAATTAACTCAATATGGATCATAGACCTAAATGTAAATTGCAAAACTATAAAACTCCTAGAAGATAACGTAGGAGAAAACTTCTGTGAAAGGCACCGTCAAAAGAAGGAGAAAACAAGCTACGGGCTGGGAGAAAATATTTCAAAAGACACATCTGCTAAAGGACCGTTATCCAAAGTATACAAAGAATTCTTAAAAATTCAACAAGAAAAAAGCGAACAACCGTGTAATACCAGCCTCTTGGTACCTATTTGAATGGCCAAAATCCAGAGCACTGAAAATGTCAGGTCCTAGCAAGGATGTGGAGCAACAGGAACCCTCACTCATTGCTGATGGAAATGCAAAATGGTACAGCCACTTTGGAAGACAGTTTGTCCATTTCTTACAAAACTAAACATATTTTTACCATATGATCCAACAACTACACTTCTTGGTATCTACCCAAAGAGTTGAAAACTCATGTCCACACAAAAACCTCTGCATAGATGTTTATATAGCAGACTTATTCATAATTGCTCAAACTTGGAAGCAAGCAAGATGTCCTTCAGTAGGTAAAGGACATCTTAAATGGATAAATAAACTGTGGTATATTTAGACAATGGGATATTATTCAGCACCAAAAAGAAATGAGCTCTCAAGACATGGAGGAACCTTAAATGCATATTAATAAGTGAAAGAAGCAAATCTGAGAAGGCCACATCTGTATGATTCCAACTATATGACATTCTGGAAAGAACAAAACTGTGGAGACAGTAAAAAGATCAGTGGTTGCCAAAGGCTTGGGAGACGGAGGGAGGACAGGTGGAGCACAGGGGATCTTTAAGGCAGTGAAACTACTCTGTAAGATGCTACTGTGTGATGATATAAATAGTATATGTAATTACACACTTGCCCAAACTGCTAGAATGTACAACACTGAGAGTGAACCATAATGTAAACTACGGACTGCGGGTGATAATGATGTGTCAACGTAGCTTCACCAGTTGTAACAAAGGTGCCACTTTGGTGGGGGATCTTGATACCGGGGGAGGCTATGCATGTGTGGGATGGGATACATGGAAAATCTCTGTACCTTCCTCTTAATTTTGCTGTGAACCTAAACCTGCTCTAAAAACGTTAAGTCTTTTAAAAAACTTTCTTTAGGCAAACAGTGCATCTGAGAGACTTTTCAGAGTCTGGTTCACAGTAGCAGCAAGCATGCTTTTGGATGCAAGTACTAGAAAATAACAAAGAGAAGGCCGTGGTTCCCATAACTGAAAGTGCAGAGGTAGATCAGGCTTCAGGTGTTGATCCAGTGGCACAGCACGGCCTCCAGGACCGTTTCTTCCTGCCACTCCGCCCTGCCAAATACAGCATTGGCTCCAACCAACGCTGGAAGTGCTCCCAAGATGCAGAGAAAAGCATGACATGACAAGGAAAAGTTGAATTCCTTGGTATGTACCATAGCTTGAGGTCTGCAGCTGCGGTTGCCCACCATTCAGACAGACAACTGATCTTGTAAACAGATGATATAAACTGATATCAACAGGCCAGGCGTGGTGGCTCACTCCTGTAGTCCTAGCGCTCTGGGAGGCCGAGGCGGGTGGATTGTTTGAGCTCAGGAGTTCAAGACCAGCCTGAGCAAAAGCAAGATCCCATCTCTACTGAAAAAAAAAAAAAAAAAAATAGAAAGAAATTATATAGACAACTAAAAATATATATAGAAAAAAATTAGCCGGGCATGGTGGCGCATGCCTGTAGGCTCAGCTACTCAGGAGGCTGAGGCAGCAAGATCGCTTGAGCCCAGGAGTTTGAGGTTGCTGTGAGCTAGGCTGATGCCATGGCACTATAGCCTGGGCAACAGAGTGAGACTCTGTCTCAAAAAAAAAAAAACAAACCAAAAACTGATATCAACAAATACAGTACAGCACTGTAAATGTATTTTCTCTTCCTTATGATTTTTAATAAGCTGTTCTTTTACTTTTCTCTAGCTTATTTTATTGTAAGTTCACAGTATATAATACATAAAACAAAATATACGTTAGTCCACTGTTTATGTTATCAGTAGAGCCTCTGGTCAACAGTAGCTAAATTTTGGAGGAGTCAAAAGTTATATAAAGATTTTCGACTGCTCAGGGTTGGCACCCTATACCCCTGCATTGTTTAAAGGTCAGCTGTAATTATATCTGCAATGACTCTATTTCCAAATAAGGTTATATTCTGAGATACTAAGGGTTAGGACTTCAACACATGAATTTGGGAATGATATAATTTAACCCATAACACCATCCATTTCTCTTTTGTGGTTTTGAGATCAGCAAACAACTTTCTGGTTTATAGTATGGTTCCCCAGGTACCCGGGATTTAGCAGTGAGAGTCCTGGAAAACACATGAGTCTTTTGGTTACCAGAGATGAATGTCCCCATTGTGAACTGGCATTCTGTTCACTCACGGCTCTTCAGCAAGTCTGGCTAGCATGAATCCGTCCCCCAGAACCTGGTCACTGTGGTCACATTGACAACATTGAGTTTGGGGACTATGAAACTGTGATGACTCCCACATTGGGCCATGTTTTCAGAATTGGCTGGCTTCTCTCTGTGATAGTGTTGGGTCCTCTATATAACTGCAAGAGGGAGCTCCATCTCAGAAGACTCAGAAAACAGCTAGAGAAGCCAGGGATGTGCCTAGGTGTACATCTCTCACCAGCTCTGCTTCCCAGCAATCTTCACATCAAATACTTCTAACTGTCCAGGCCTGACATCCTAAAAAAGGAAGGATGTCATAGTGTGTACCCTCATTAAAAAGGAGATAGAGGTACCTGAGTTGCAGGCAGGGATTCCCAGATGTTTGCAACAGATGATCCATTCTTGCACTGGCCCCATCTTCCCTGAAAGACAGGCATTTTGAAAAGGGGTTAACTTCTGAGAGCTAGTCCTACACACCAGAGTAAATAAAACTATCATCCCAGGAAAATACCCACCTGCCTTTTCTATGCTCTCTGGTGAGACAGCCCCCAATACCTTTTATATCCGGGAGCCTCTACCAAGGAGAGGGAAGGTCTTGATTTCAACTAAAACAAATATTCTTGCTTTCCATATCCTTTTCTGGCTCCACCAAATATCTTTCAAGTCCTGTGTCCCTGGAGAATTCAGGGCTAAGACTTAAGCATTCTTAGAAGGCTCAGACATTGCCATAGACTAGGAAAGATGTTTTCTTCAATTAGCTTAAACATTTTATCAATCAATCTCCTTGTTCTATCCATTGAAAAGGATATAATCAAATGGCCTTCAAATGGCTCAGTTATGGTTAGTTAAATATATAATATGAACTTTGTGGGCAATTAGTGCTGACTCTAAGCTTGAGAACTCTAGATCTAGGCCTGATGTCTTTCAAATTCAAACCACAACAGCCAAAGCTTGAATGCAATGAGATTTCCAAACTCTGGTGGTTGGTCCAGAAATTGAATCCAACAAAATCTTTTTTTTTTTTTTTTTTTTTTGAGACAGAGTCTCACTCTGTTGCCCAGGCTAGAGTGAGTGCCATGGCGTCAGCCTAGCTCACAGCAACCTCAAACTCCTGAGCTCAAGCGATCCTCCTGTCTCAGCCTCCCGAGTAGCTGGGACTACAGGCATGCACCACCATGCCCGGCTAATTTTTTCTATATATATTTTTAGCTGTCCATATAATTTCTTTCTATTTTTAGTAGAGATGGGGTCTCGCTCTTGCTCAGGCTGGTCTCGAACTCCTGAGCTCAAACGATCCGCCCACCTCGGCCTCCCAGAGTGCTAGGATTACAGGCGTGAGCCACCTCGCCCGGCCCCCAACAAAATCTTAATACAATAGAAGCTCTCTTAATGGAACCCTGCTTAACCAACTCACTATATTAGCTGACTCTCTATCCCTCTCTAACAGCCACTGATGCCCGTGGGCACTGAATGCTAGGAGGCTACTCTTTGACATAGTATTTTTCCAACTGCAGGTCTTCACACCAATTTACTGGGGTGAAATAAATCCACTGGGTCATGACCAGCATTTTTTAAACGAAACAGTACTAATCAGTTGAGTTCTATGTTTACAGTCAGTTATTTGTTTACACTTATTACATAGAACAATGAAATATGAGTGCAAAAAAACCCACCATGAAACAAACGAAAAAACCAAATTATGAAAATGAAGTTGAATGTCTTAAAAAGACTCTACAAAGGCCAGTTACTAAAAAATAAACAAAAAGTCTTGTCAAATTAGTTATGAACTAGAAAACTATAAAAGACTGGGAAAAGAAATTGTAAAGCCTAAAAGAATTCCACACTGATATTGTTTTACAAGTGTCTTTAAGCTTTCTCCTCTATAGAAGAACAAAAGCTGGAAATCATAAACCCAATGTATCAAGGGTGGGGTTAGTGCAAGAAAAACAATGAGTAATTTCAGTCAGAGAACTCACACACTGAACCCGACATGTAATGATTGGGGAATGAATGTACAATCATATGCTTTCAGTAAAAATTAAAAGTTTAAGGTATATATGTTTTATAAATCTCAATTATACCTGATAAAAGAACTAATATATTTTTAAAATTTGGCTAGTTCTTAGAATATGGTAGAATAGGATTTAAATATTATAAACTTATTGCATTTATAAATGAAGGAAGGAATCACAAAGCATACTGTTAATGTATCAGAAAATGTCATCAGACAGCTAGTCTATAAGACAATGTGATTAGGGCAAAGTACAGAAAAAAAAAATAGTCTCAAGTCAGGAAGATCTACCCACTTATAAGATACAGATTCGTAATCAGCCCAGTTAACTGGTTACCTATGAGGCTTCTCCTGATTCCTCCTCCTTGCTGTCCTTCCTCCTCACAACAACTGGCTACTCCTTCATGTCCCACTAGCTGCTATAAGTCTGTCTACTTCGATCTACCAAAGCCCCAGAGACAATTCTCTATATGTCACTGTTTATATGTGTCCACCAACTACATACTAAGATTTTTTTTTTTTTTTTTTTTTGAGACAGGGTCTCACTCTATCACCCAGGATGGAGTGATCACAGTTCACTGCAGCCTCAAACTCAAGGGATCCTCCTGTCTTAGCCTCCAGAGTACCTGGGACTACAAGCATGTGCCACCACGCCCAGCTAATTTTTTTTTTTTTTTTTTTTTTAGCGATTGGTTCTTGCTATGTTGCCCAGGCTGCACCCTAAGCTTCTGAAAGATAAGGATCAGGTCTTGCCTGGGTCTCCCCAGCATCAGCATGGGGCCTGGCACTTGGTAGGTACTTAGTAAATTTTTGTTCAAGGCATTGTCCTTATTTTCAATAGAAATGGAAGGTAATGCTGGTTGAATTGAATTGTAAATTTGGAAATTGTTTTTATTTAATAAAAAGTGTTACAGTAATATAAGCAAAAGAGCACATCTCTAAGCTTAAAAAAAAAATCACTGGAAAGGTGAAAGTTCACTAGACTAGTTGAAATAACCATTAAGACCATTTGACTCACTTTGTCTTGACTCTAGATTTAGGATGACCCTTCTGTGATTTTAGTTCCCTGCCTGGGATCTTGACATTTCAAAAGAAGTCCCCTAGATAGAAAAGAAAAATATTCTGGTACCGAAAATAGAAATATCTCTATATTTCAAACTGACGAATTGATTTTCTAGCATAAATCAGTAAAGATTGGCTGGCCTGGAAAAAAAATGAAGGAAAAGTTAGAGGAAAACTATTGTTTTGTCCTCAAGATATTCTTTCCTCCAGGGCCACCTCACCTCTAAATATCCAAAATATGATCATTTTTATCAGGTAAATTGTATATATAATTAAAGTACTTTTCCTGAGTAACTCAAAAATACATACTGACTGTAGAAAAGTTGGAAAGGACTAAAAGGTATAAAACAAGAGAGAAAAATATCACTCATAATCCTACACTGAGGCATCAACTATAACATTTGGCATTTTACTTCCAGTTTTATTTTTTGCAGTTTACATGGCAGAGATTACTACACATGATACACTTTTATGGTCCTAAATGAACAAAGTGACTTCATATCTTAATTTTTCTTATATTCATCCTGTCCCATGAAGAGTTTTCTTTTCCATAACTTCAAATTTTCTAGAAAAAAAGTCTCTCTCTAGGTATCAGTGAGGTTTCATGCATCATTCAATCAAACATTTACTGAATATGAGCTGGGTGCAATGCATCACATTGGTGCCCTTGAGTATACATAGAAATAAAAGTGACTAAATTTAAAGAACTTAAAAAGTAGGTTGAGGAAACAAGCTATCTAGACACAAAGAAAATGTACTATCACCAGGCGCAGTGGCTCACACGTGTAATCCTAGCACTTTGGGAGGTTAACTGGGGAGGATCCCTTGAGCTCAGGAGTTCAAGGTTGCAGTGAGCTATGATGAGCCATTGCACTCTAGCCCCAGCAACCGAGCAAGACCTTGTGGCTCAGGGGGAAAAAAAGAGAGAGAGAGAAAATGTACAGTCAAGCAACCGCCCATTTAATGAGTTAGGAAGCAAAGTAAAGGGGAAAGGGGGCTCTTGGCTGTTAGATAATACTAAACTTTACATGAATTATTTCATTTAATCAATCCCCATTTTACAGAAGTGGAAACCGTGGTAGGGAGATTAAGTAACTTGCCCCAAGTCATAGAGTTAGTTGGTGGCAGAGCTGAGATTCAACAGTGAAAGTCTGTCTCCAGAGTTGGGCTCCTAACGTGCTTCTGTGAGATGTCCATTGGCCTAGGGGAGACTGGATAGTCAAGAGAAACCCGGAAACATCCAGCCAAGCATTAGTAGATACAAAAATATGAGTTTGTAGCCTGGGATTGGGAGTGGAGAACAGGTGAGAAGGGAGAACAAATACAACAAACGTCACTATTAAGTATCCCATAGGATCACCACGGACAGGACAGGACAGGAATGGAAGGCAAAGTATCTGGAGCATTCTTTAAGATGCTCAGCACTTCGGTCACATTGGAAGCCTGGGTTTCCCTGGGGTCACGCTCCCTTTCAGGTAGCTCTAACCCTTCACCCCACCACTCACTAGAGGTTTGGAAGAGGAGTTCCTGAACCAGAGACCCTCATCCTTCGTGGTGCTCAGCCCTGCTGGATGCAAATTCGTATTCATGCACACCTTCAGCCTGGGGGAAGAGTGAGCCTCCTACCCTTCCTCTGCAAGTTTACAACATGGGGCCCCACACAAATGAAGACCCCCTTTTCAGGCCCAGGAGCCCCTTGGAGGAGTTCGTTGAGGAATCATATGAATCACACTGCACCCCTGACCATCCAGCTCCCGCCTTTCAGATCTGAGCAGCAGATCCCAGATGCACTCTTGGCCTTTGCTTCCTACACCCCCGCGGCTTGAACCCACCAGAGGAGGCGAGCGCACTTAGGAAGCGGCCTGCGCCGCCCTCGAGCCGCCCGTCGGGGCCGGTCTGCGCGGGCTTCTGCTCACTCCCCGGCCTGCGGCGCCGCGGCCCCGCCCCGGCCCCCGCGCCCCGGCCTCCCCGCGGGACGGAGCCAAAGTTCACGCCGCCCGTTCTTGTTAGGAACTGCTGGGCCGCCTCCAGCCTGCGACTTCCAGGGCCCCGGCGCCCGCCGGCCGGGGGCGGCTCGCACCGCTCAGGGCAGGGACTGTAGGCCGGCGCGGGCGGGTCTCGGCTCCCCGCAGCCCTCCTTCCTCCTCTTCTCTTCCTCCTCCTCCCCTCCTCCCCACGTCCGGCCCGCCCCAGCACCTCGGCCTTCTGTCCCCCTCTCTAGCCTCCCCTCTCCTTCCCTCCTCACTCTGCCCCCCACTCTCTCTCCCGCTCATCCCCCACCCCCTCGTCGTCCCTCTCCCCCTCCTCGCCTCCTCCCTGTTCCCCCTTCTCCCCTCCCGGACAAAGGTGAAGGCCCCTTCCCCGCTCCGCCCGGGGAACTAGAAGCCTTGGAACCTGGGGCCCCAGCAGCGCTGCCTGCCTGCGTCCCGGCGCATCTGAACCCAGAATCTGCAAAACAAAAACAGCAAGCGACACCTGCCGAGCAGGTTAAAGGCCCAGAAACGAGTTTGGAGGAGGCCCTTTAGGCAAATGAAGCTTTTCACAAGAGTAGCTCCTCCCATAGGACAGGGAAGTAAGAGGCAAGGTTGCAACTCCTTGGAGAAAAAGTTTGGACACTGGATGGGACTTGTGGCCCTGAGGCGCGGTGGAGGGAGGTAAGATTGTAGGTGAAGGAGCGAGAGAGACCAGGTCAGACCCTTTCACCGGTGTCCTGCACTGAGATCTGAGCCCCTCGACGTCCCCGCGTGTGCCCTCCAGGTATGAGAACCTTCGTTCGCACCTTCCCGTGGTGGTCTTCAAAGCTGCAGTGGAGAACGGCGGGGTCGGCATTTCAGTGTGGAGGAAGGGATTACAACCCCAATCGTAGAAATTTACAGCCAACATTCCAATTTGACGAAGAAGCTAAATAACGTGTTCAAGACAGAATCAGAGGTACCAGAAGAGCATCAGATCTAGAAAAAAGAGTGGTTTAAGCCTGGGCATCGCCTCTGGATGGCTTAGGGCCTTAAACTAGTCATTGAAGCTCTTGGAGTCCATTTCTTCTTCCAAAAAAATGGAATAATTATCGCTACCCTCAGGGTAGTTGCAGGAGAAATTGAGATAATGCATGTGATGATGTAAACTATAAAATGCCCTACAAATGTAAGCTATTATATCTTCAGAGATTTATGGCCCAATCAAAGGAGAAAAAGAAACAGGATAACTTAACCTTGACTTCCAGCACCACAGTGAAAGCCACGTTTCCCAATGCTGTTTTAGCGATACCCTGGGGGACACCACAGGGACCTGTGGGGACAGTCGCAAAGTTCTTGCAAAATTGTCTTAACCAGGATACTTTTATTTCATGATCATTAAAAAACAGCTTACCATTTAGTACATCTGGGAAGAGGGAATGTTATGAAATCAAAGACTGAGTGTCAAAATAGTGAAAAGGTGGATGAAGATTAGGAAACATTCAGTGAAACCAAATAAAACAGGTTTTTTGTTTGTTGTTGTTTTACAATAGAATTCCTCAGAGCCTTTGGTATGCATATTGTGACTCAAAAAAGATCCATAGGATCAGCACTTGAGGACTGATCTGCCACGGAATGCACTTGAACACGACCCTATCCTTTGTTCACGTCCTCACAGGCAGGTTGGACTAATCTCATACTCAGGATTTTGAAGCTTTTGTACCTGAGGCCCATCACTGCAATTTCAATTTCCTCATTATAGCCAAATGCTTGCGAAGAATTGACCCTCATAGACTCATTAATCAAACTTTTATTTGATTTATAAGCCAGGCACAGGGCCGTAGGCACATAAGCACATAAAACAAGTAACACTCCAGCCTTCCTAGTCTGACCGGAAGAAACAGACAAAAATATTGTCAAAGACAATGCAAATGCAATTCACTGCCAGCAGTGGTCAGTTGGCCAAGAACAGGAGCGAGGTCTCAAACTCAAGTGCTTCCAGAGACCATGAAGGTAAGAGAAAGGGGTTGTGGAGAAGGTAGTCCTGGTCTGATGGTGGGGAGTCCCCGTGTAGCCTGCACTGATTATTGTCATGCATGGCCAGGTTACTACATCTCCTAATTTTTCAAGAGAAGCCAGAAATCTGAATTTTGATGTGAAATCACCTGATTTTTAAATGTTGTCAGCTGATTCAAACTTTTTATTCCCCTTTCTTTCTTTTTCGTTAGAGACAAGGTCTCACTCTGTCACCCGGGCTGGAATGCAGTGGCTTGATCATAGCTCTCTGCAGCCTTGAACTTCAAGCAATCCTCCCATGTCAGCCTTTCCAGTAGATGGGACTACAGGCATGCGCCACCACACTGGCTAATTTTTTTGATAGAGACAGGGTCTAGCTGTGTTGCCCAGGCTGGTCTCAAACTCCTGGCCTCAAGGGATCCTGCCCCCTCAGGCTTCCACAGTGCTGGGATTACAAGTGTGAGCCTCTGCACTGGCCCCTGATTCAAACTGTTAGGAAGACACTTGCAAGACCATCAAAACTCATTCTGTGGGCAGCCAGTTTGTAACTTCTGGCCTGTGTCACCAAAGACTATTCAAAAGTTTGACAAGAACCCAAGAAGAGTGAGAAACACTATTCATACTGACTATCACTAAAGGAAGCATAAATGCCAAGTAAATAACATTTAATCTTCATAATTATCTAAAAATATTTATTGTGGATTTAATATGTGCTGACATCTCTGTGAATGGGTCTCATTGTTTCAATTATAATAACTTATGTGACTATGTCATCAGAATACTATACCTCAGTTTATCCATAAAAAACAAACCCAAAAAACTTGGCTCCATCTGAGTAGCAAAAAATTATAGTTCTCCAAAGCAAATGAATAGACATGGTGAGAGGAACCTACATGTTTGCTGAATCTAAAATACTGTTTTATGATTCCATCCCTTTGGGTTCTGAGAATACTTGAGTTTAGGGGAGGAATCCTGGTGTACACATATACAATATTTATATATAACTGCCAATTCTGTTTTTATTTTTTTAATTTTTATTTATTTATTAATTTTAGAGACAGAGTTTTCCTGGGTCACCCTGGCTAGAGTGCAGTGGCATCATCATAGCTCACTGCAACCTCAAACTCCTAGGCTCAAGTGATCCTCCTGCATCGGCCTCCCAAGTAGCTGGGACTACAGGCACAGGCTATAAGGCCCGGGTAATTTTTCTATTTTTAATAGAGACGGTATCTCTCACTCAGGCTGGTCTCAAACTCCTGGCCTCAAGCCATCCTCCTGCCTTGGCCTCCCAGAGTGCTAAGATTATAGGCATGACTCATTGCACCTGGCCTTCGATTCTGTTTTTAAATTGCTGCCCAATACAGTTTGTATTTGCTTCCCCAAACATGCCACCCAGTTGCATTAGGTTACTAAATATGCAATGTCCAATTTCCTTAAGTACCACGTTAGACAGTTGATATCTCTGACATTTCACTTTGACGCTTCTTGTTTTATTTTTATTGTGAAGGTACATCCACATTCTTTCAAATGCATTGATGGTTTGGCTTGTGATTATCTTTCAAAATTTTTTTTTTTGAGCAGTTTTTGTGAAACCATGGATAAGTCAAAAATTCATGTTATTTTCGAATATGAGTTCCATCATGGAACCAATGCAGTACAGACAGCTAGAAATATCAACTAAGTGTTTGGAAAGGATGTGACTAATGAATGCACAGTCCGTCAATGGTTTAAGATGTTCCATTCTGGTGATTTTAATCTTGAAATTGAGCCACGTGGGCGACCTGAGACCAAGGTGGATAATGATGAGCTGAAAGCTGTAGTGGAAGCGAATCCATCTCAACCTACATGTGAATTAGCAGCAAGGTTTGACTTTACTATTCCAACAATATTGGACCATTTGAAACAAATAAGCAAGGTAAAGAAGCTGGATAGATGGGTTCTGCATGAATTAAACGAGCACCAAAAGAGAAATCATCTCGAAGCTTGCCTTTCTTTGCTGTCACTACATAAAGGTGAACCATTTCTAAACCTTATTGTTACATGTGATGAAAAATGGATTCTTTTTGACAATCACAAGCATTCAGCACAATGGTTGGATAAAGATGAAGTGCCAAAACACGGTCCAAAACCGAATATTCATCAAAAAAAGCTAATGGTGTCTGTTTGGTGGTCCAGCACTGGTATTATCCACCACGCCTTCATGAAACCTGGTCAATGGATTATAGCAGATGTCTACTGCTGCCAGTTGGATGAAATGATGAGGATACTTGCAATTAAGCACCCTAGACTGGTCAATAGAGACAGGCCAATCCTCTTGCAAGACAACGCTCAACCACATGTTGCACAAACAACACTGTTCAAACTACAGAGGCTGGACTTGGAAACTCTCTGTCATCTACCATATTCACCAGACCTTGCACCAACTGACTGCCACTTCTTCCAGCTTTGGACCACTTCTTGCAAGGAAAAATACTCAATTCTCAACAAGCTGTGGACAATGCTTTTCGAGATTTCATCAGCACTCGTTCTCCAGGCTTCTATCACATGTACACTAGAACTCAGATCTGTTTCTCAAGCCCATCCCTCTGTCCTGAACTCTAGGTCATTGTGACCAAAGACTGGACATCTCCAAAAAGGCATCTCACAGATCCCTCCAACTCATCTGTGAATAACTTGAGTATATCACCTTTACCCCAAATGCTGCTCTCCCTGTCCTATTCCTGTCTTGCTCGTGATGTCAGTTACCTGTGTTAGACACCCAGGAGTCATCAGGAGCTCCTCCTCTTCCTACATGCCCCACCATGGGCCAGCCAGCAAGTTTGATCTCTGTAGTCTATTATCTCCTCTTCACTCCAGCAGACTCTTGACTCATTTAACAACCTCCACCCCTGACTTTAGTGTTTGTCAGTAGTGAACAGATGTGTGTCCCTTCATGTTAGAAGTGCTTGCTGCCAGTGTTATTGTCTTATTTTGGAGAAAACTGAGAGCCCAGTTTTCTCCCATAGGCCCTTCTCCATTCTGTTCCTGTTCCCAGACAGATCACAGTGGATTTTTCTTCAGAGAGAGAGGAGACCCCATGCAGCCATTAGCTGAGGTCAGGTGACATTTCTCTGTGTCGTCAGGGCCCTGTGCCTCCATGAATATCGTTGGTTAGGAGGAGGCTAAATTGGGCATTCATGTTTTTCAAAGTGAGTTGTGGGTTTTGTTTTTTTTTGTTGTTGTTTTGGTTTTTTTGTTTTTGTTTTTGTTTTTTTTTTTTTCATTTTTCCCTCTCAACAGCATTTCCAGAGGCAGAAGTTTGTATTTTTTTTTTTTTTTTTTTGAGACACAGTCTCGCTCTGTCACCAGGACTACAGTGCCATGGCATCAGCGTAGCTCACAGCAACCTCAAACTCCTGGGCTCAAGCAATCCTCCTGCTTCAGCCTCCCGAGTAGCTGGGACTATAGGCGTGCACCACCATGCCAGGCTAATTTTTTTCTATTTTTAGTAGAGATGGGGTCTCGCTCTTGCTCAGGCTGGTCTTGAACTCCTGAGCTCAGGTGATCCTCCTGCCTTGGCCTCCCAAAGTGCTAGGATTACAGGCGTGAGCCACTGTGCCCAGCCTCCAAAGTGAATTTATTAAAAGAGAAATGAAAAAAACAAAAAACAAAAAACATATAGTTTGTGGATAAAGCAAAACCTGAAGGTTGTTCACAAATGACTTCATTCGGGGCAATGTTCATCAAATGAATAGCTCAGGTGGGCTTCAAGGAGGGTGCTATGGGGATGAGGAAGGTGGAGGAGTCTGAGGGGAGTGCAAGGAGGGGAGGGCTTCTGTGTGGGCTCCCCTGAGCCAGGAGGGCCTTCCTCACACCTCCACACTCTTCTTTGACAACAGTAAGAAAATCCCAACATTCTTGACAAGAAAACTTATTGGGGTTTGCAGTGGGAGGGAAGTTTTCATGACACTCTCTCCTACAATTAAGAGAGAGCAGGAATTGCCTTTGGGTGGTTGACTCTGTGTGGGGAGGAGAGGACACACTGTCACTCTGCAACAACAAATTGCCGATTTAATTATCTATTAATGTCCCGCAAACTGTAAGTTATTTGATATTTTCTCCAAGAAAACATCTCCAAATTGTCAGCAGTCTCCCCTGCGTCCTAATTATTGTGTCACTAACTGTGTTGGTTCCATTTCTTTTTTCCACAAAATGGATCCCTCAGCATTGGCTGATCATAGTTATCATTTTTTAATGGCCAAATTTGATGGATTTACAAAGAGTTTCCCCAAAGCCGCTGGCCATTTGGGCCTCGTGCGTCAGTGCGAGACAAATGTGAATTGAGTAATTCCATCACAGCTATTTGTCAACACCGCAGAGGAGAAAATGTCAGCAGCGCACGATGCTGATCAAACTAGTTATGAATTTGAATTTAGCTGTTCTCCTTCCTTCCACAGATTAAAGCTGTGTGATGTGAACCATCTGTTACCTTTGAATTTCATAGTGGTTTCTTTTACTAGATAGTTTAATTTTTCTACTATAATGCTTGGCCTACCAACCAAGGGTAGGCTAACACCAAAGAAGCCAGAGATCTAGCCTGCAAGAATAATCATTACAAACAATAAATAGCTAACAGTTAGCAAGTGCTTCCTATATGCTAGACCCTGTTCTGAATGCTTCGTGTATATATTGTCTCATTTAATCCTCCAGAAACTCTACAAGACAGGTATCATGATGATCCTCATTTTACAGATGAGACGCTGAGGTACAGAGAGTTTTACTGAGGTTACAACAGCCAGGCAGTCTGCCTCCAGCATCCATGCCCTTAAAACCAATCACCTGCACCAAAAGCAGTAGCATCTTCATTATCATCAACAAATATTTATTAAGTATTTATGACAGAGCTGGGCACCAGGGTGGTTTTTGCCTGTAATCCCAGCATTTTGGGATTACAAATTGAGGATTGCTTAAAGCCAGGAGTTCAAGACCAGCCTGGGCCTCATAGCAAGACCCTGTCTCTACAAAAGAAAAAATTAGCCAGGCATGGTGGCACATGCATGTAGTCCCAGCTACTTGGGAAGCTCAGGCAGAAGGATCATTTGAGCCCAGGAGTTTGAAGCTGCAGTAAGCTATGATCATGCCACTGCACTCTAGCCTGGGTGGCAGAATGACCCTGTCTCTAAAAAAAGTATTTATGACAGGCATGTGAACTGCTTCCTATGGATTCTCTCATTTAATCTTCACAACAACCCCATAAGGAATTACGATTATTTTCTGTTTTACAGAAGAGAACACCTAGGGGCTTACACAGGATGACTTGCCCAAAGCCTATGTGCCAGGGCAGGGACAGTGAACTCTGTAGCACTGTGAGAGTCGCTCATAAGGAGAGGATTGTGATCCTCGCAGAGCAGCAGGTAAAATCACTAGCGTATCAACAGGGAAATCTGAAATGCCCTGGCAGGCCCTCTGAGAAATGGTGAATTCTAGGGTTAGGGCATCTGAGGCTCAGCCTGGAGCATTTTATCCTGAAAGAAAGTAGAAGAGTGCTCAGAACACACACACACACAAAACAAGCAAAACACAGAAGAAGACAAAGTCATGCCAAAAGGACAGGACCAAACCCGAAAAGGCTCCCAATGTTCCAAACTGGAACAATTTGAGCAATAAAATAACAATAGTATTGGATTCTAACCCAAAGAATAAAATAAATGCCCATAATACATTCTAATATAAATAAATGATGAATAAATAAATAAATGAGTAGAAGAGACAAACTGTCCTTACAGAAGGATCCCAAATTGTAAGTGTAGAAGGCTTGAGGGAAGTAGAAAATCACACAGTAATGACTGCCACAGGCAGGCTCACTGGTGAATGCTAAAATTAGCAGTGAAACTTTGAGAAGAAACAAGATCTTTGGATAGCCTCAAAATATCTACCCCAAAATATTAATTAGTTACTGTGGTGGTTTTAACATATGTCCACAAAATCTTTGATACTCCTTCCTCCAAAGAAGGAGCTTAATTCCTTTCCCCTTGAGTGTGGGCTGGACTTAGTGACATACTTCTAATAAATGAAGCATGGAAATATAAAATTGCTGACTTTATAGGGGCAAAACCTGGCAGACACCACCTTAACCGAGTGATCAAGGTTAACATCATCTGTAATCTGTCATGCTGATATACCCCCTGGTATGATGTCATGCGAAAGACACTTCCCCTAGTGGTATTCTTCCCCAAAATTCATAGCCCTCGTCTAGTCATTAAAAAAAAAAAAAAAAAGACAAACTCAAACTGAAGGACATTCTACAAAATACCTGACCAATACTCTTCAAAAATGTCAAGGTCATGAAAAACAGGCTGGGTGCTCACACCTTAAGCACAGGAGTATGAGATTGTACAATGACACCACTGTACTCTATCCTGGGTGGCAGAGTGAGATCCTGTCCCCATCCCCAAAAAGGCAATGAAAAACAAGGAAAGCCTGTGAAACTATCACAGATTGGCGAAGACTAAGGAGATATGACAACTAAGTGCAGTGTGGTATCCTGGATTGGATTCTAGAACAGAAGAATGGGTATTAGTGGGGAAAAGTGGTGAAATCTGAATGAAGTCTGTAGTTTAGCTAATAGTCTGGTGTCAAGGTTACTCTCTCAGTTTTGATTACTGCACCATAGTTATGTAAGATATTACCATTAGGGGAAGCTGGTGAGGGTACAAGGGAACTTTCTGTGATGCCTTCGAGGAGGGGAGTGCCCAGAAGTTAAGGGAGGGGGCAGGAGGCTATTGAAAACACCTCACATTGGTAGATTTCGTTGTGGCTGTCTAATGCTCCCGTATGTTCTCTCACCACGCAGGACCCACTCACCACAGTGCTACGATTTTTCTCTGTCAGCTTCCGAAAGCCTGGAATGGGATTAGGGAAAACAGGTAGCAGGGTTAGAAAGTGGCAGAGTGGACATGGAGATAACTCCTGTTGATGATAAAAACTAAGAAAATCAGAAGAAAATATAAAATATGGACTTTAGGTAATAATACATCATTATTAGTTCATCAGTGTAACAAATGTCACATTCTAATGTGAGATATTAATAATATGGAACTCTGTGTGCTATTTTCTCAATTTTTTTTTTTTTTTTTTTTTGAGTCAGTGTCTCACTCTGTCACCTGGAATAGAATGCAGTGGTGTCATCATAGCTCACTACAACCCCACACTCCCGTGCTCAAGTGATCCTTCCACCTTGGCCTCCCAAAGTGCTAGGATTACAGGGATGAGCCACCGTGACTGGCCTTATTTTCTTAGTTTTTCTGTAAATGTAAAACTGTTAAAAAAAAAAAAATAAATTCTATTTAACAAAAAAAAAGAAAAAAGAAATTTCCCTACCTGTGTTCCTAAGGTAAACGGAGCACAGAGACTCAGGTTCAGCAGAGCTGCCCTGGTTTGGCTCCAAGGCATTTTCAAGGGTGTCCAGAGAGAAGGAACAGGACATGTGGCAGAAGGAAGGGCCATAGAGAGGACAGGTAGAAGGACATGGGAAAGGGACACAATCAGTTATAGGAAAACAGGAGGAGGGGTGGAGGGATGGCAATGAAGGAGACCCTGCGCTTGAGGCAGTTATTTTCCTGGACTGCCCCAGACTCCTTACCTCTTACCCCGCTGGGTCTCCTAGCACCAGCTGCCTCCTGGAAGACTGGCGTGGTCCTGCTAATGCTCTCTGCTTGTCCCTCCGACCCACCCTCCAGTCTTTCCACCCTCTGGCTTCCCTGGGCCTGGGCCTGGGAGCCTGAGAGGGGAGGGAAGTGGGCTCTGAGTACTTCCGCCCCTTCCCCACCAGTTGGCCCCCGCTGCCCAGGTGTCCGGCAGCAGCCCTCCCTGCCACCTCTCACAGGGTCTGGGGATTGCCCTGGGCTTTCCCTCCAGGCCTGGTCGTGGTAATTGTTCCCCACGGTGGGGGACTCTGGTTCTGCACCATTCCTTGTTTCCCTGGACTCTGCCCACATCTTGGTAAATGCTCCTGTTATTAAACTCTTTTCTCAATTACTCAGTGGAGTACGTCATCATCATTAGTTTCCAGCTGGGACCACAACTGATAGAAAAAGTTACTTACTCCTTGTGTTTATTGCCTAGTGTTTATCTTTAGAACATAAACTCTGTGAGGACAGAAATTTTATATGCTTTGTTCACTGCTGTGGCACTCCAGAAATACTTGTTAAACAAATGAGCAAATGCTCATTTTATCTATACTGTCTCTAGAGTATAGATACTGTCTCAGTAGTCACTAGCGGAATGTGGCACTTGAAATGTGGCTAGTGAGACTAAAAACCTGAATTTCAAAATTTTAATCTACATAGCCACCTGTGGCTAGTGGCTCCAGTGCCAGCTAAGGAGATTTCCTGTGTTTAAAGCAATTCACTAGCTGGTCAAGTCTGCTTGGCCCCAAGAGGGGTTGAGAGAGTTGCTCATAGCAGGGTGTGGTGGTGTGCTGCTATAGTCCCAGCTACTCCGGAGGCTGAGGGAGGACCAACTGAGCCCAGGAGTTCAAGGCTGCAGTGAGCTATGATCACCCCACTGCACTCCAGCCTGGGCGACAGAGCAAGACCCTGTCTCTAAAGAAAAAAATAAAAATAAATAATAAATAAATTTTAATTTTTTAAAAATTAAAAAAAAAGAAAGAGAACAGAGAGAGAGTTGCTCAAGGCTAAGGTGAGGCCTGAGGCGGGGAAAGTAACTCCATCGCTTTGGCTGCTTCCCGAGTCCTGGGGAACTGGGCTGCTGGGTTTTCTGGCTTCTCTCAGGGAAGGCAAATTTGGGAATGTGTGCCTTTTAAACATTTGCATTTTGATTTCCCTGCAAACTTTCTGTTTCTTGGATAATAGAATTGCAGCTCATGAGAGCCCTGGCCCCCAGCCAAGGGAGTCTCCAACTGCTGACTGACCCTGCCTGGAAAGTCAACTTGGAAGAGCCGCAAATGTCCTAATCCTCTTCCAAACTGCTCTAAGTAGGTTTATCCAGTGACCTGTAAAACCAAATTAGTAAAGGGACACTTTAATTCCAGCTCGTTAGAGAGCTTCTAAAATCGTTGAGAAAGCCAACACAGCAAATTCTGCGCTGGGGGGCTGAGAAACACATCCCACTTTCAAAAGCAAAATGTCCTTGCTTTCTCATGGTTTCCCTTAACCAAGTCAAGGTGGGAAGCAGTTCTTGGGAAGGAGAAAAATACGGTGGCCTAGTGAGGTCAAGTGATTTTCCCCAAGTGCTGCCAAGTCCAGGCCCAGCGCTGGTCTCCTGACTCTGGCAGGGGGAACATTTGCACTGTTCTTATTACTTACCCCAGGAGCGGGCTCATTGCACAATATCAGGAAATAGTCCATATGAAATCCTGGCCCCCAGAGCCTGCATGTTCTGTTTTTCATTCTGCAGCTTTTTTTATAAAGTGTGTTTTCCTTTCCCATAATGTCATCTGGAAGCAATTCCTCCCAACAGCTGGATTTGCTTTCGCAATCGGTAAACACGTAAAATGGAAGGCCGGGAAGATGCGGGGGCTCGCGGAGGAGCCTTCTCCCCACCGCTTGGCTCACGTTCTGAGCCTTATCTTGGGTCTCTGCAAAAGCCTCATCAAAACTGAGGATGTCTTCAAACGGGCGACCCACGCCGCATTCCCTCCTTCAGAGGGTCAGCGTGTTCTCTGGGAGAGAAATTTTCTGAATACTTTGCAGATAAGTTGATCAGATGCAGGCCAGATTGCAGCCGCCGGATCCGCGCTGCACGTGGGGCCAGCGGAGCGGCATCTCCGCGAAGTTCCCACCGCCACGTACAAAGCCCCTGGGGGCCCACCGAGGCCTCTCTGAGAGCAGCACCCTCCCCGCAGCTGCCACCAGAGCCAGCAAAGATAGGACGAGAGCCCAGAGAACACTAACTGGGTCATCAAGAAGATGCATGTCCCCCAAACGTGCTCCTCAGGGACAAGTTTTCTGGCAGATGCAAACGGAAACGCTGGGGGCCTCTGGCTGGGCGCAGCCGAGAGCGCAGCTGTCTGGGCCTGTGGGTCACCCACAGGGTTAGCTCTGGTGTAAGACGCCCCGGGCGCAGTGTAAGCTGGAATACAGTATAGGGGACAAAGACAGGCTCCAGGCAATCATCCTCTCCTGTAAGAAATGCTTTCTTTTCATCAAAGTTTCTGTATGGGGAACCAGCCGAGCACACGGCTGAGCTCTCGGAAGGAGCACGGGAGTGCCTGGGACCCCCGGCCCACAGGCGATGACCGCGTTGTGGCCCTGTCGGGCGCCTTCTAAGCACCGCCAGCCCTCTCACAGGGCTCACCCCAATGAAGGGGCCTGCCCGGTGTCGTGGGCCTCTGACTGCAAAGTCCTCAGGGCAGAGATGAGCATCCTTCCCACCGCACAAACAAAAGGAGACTGCCAAGGGGCAAGCCTCACCAGAGGACCCCGAGGAGGGAGACTGGGGGTGGGGGCAGCACAGCCCCCCCCCACCCCCTCACCTGCTTCCGCAGCTGGAGCCCATCTGCCCGGGCCGCGGTGTGTGGGTGGCTTCTCCTCACTCCATCTATCTTGGGGTCAATCCTGGGGTCCCTCTTCCCTCTCTCTCCAGGCTGGTGGGAGTTTTTTCTTGTCTGGGGCGGGAGGACAGAAACTACATCAGACATTGCTCCATATCTCACAGTCTCTTACCTGGAATTTTGAAAATCTGTGAGCTTCTGGTTCCATAACAAGGCTCGTTCCTTCAGCCCCTGGTCCCTCTGGTCTGGCTGCCGGGACTGCCAGGGAGGGGCCTGGGAGAACCTCTGGAGAAAGTCGCTGAAGCTCAGGACAGAGGGGAGGCTGGGAGAGAGCAGCCCATTCATTAATACTTCAGAATGGCCCTCTAGATTAAAGAAATGGAAGAGAGGTAACAACCAAATGCAATATGTGGACTGTGTTTGGATTCCAATTCAAACAAACCAACGGTTAAGAAGATATTTTGGGATGATCGGTTGAATTTGGGTGATGTGTTAGAAAATATTAAAGAACGATTGTTAATTTTGATATGTGTGCTAATAGTGTTGTGGTTATACAAGAAAATGTGCTTATCTTTTAAAAGGTATATATTGGAGTATTTAAGGGTGACATATAATGTCTGGGATTTGTTTTTAAATACTTTTAAAAAAAAGATGAAGTAAACATGCCAAGGTGTTCATGGTTAAATTGAGATGATGAGTATATATGGGGTGCTTTATGCTATCCTCTCCACTTTTATGTATGTTGAAAAGTTTTTTTATACTAACGACTTAAAAATATAGACAATTTTATCATTGTCTAAAAATATCCAGAGAGGAGTACCAATATACACCTGGTTATTCAGCCTCAATGGTGGCTGAATTCTGTACTTAGGTCCTTAGTCCTCCCAGGGGTCAGCTCTTGGGCACAGTAGGGAAGTGACAAGATGGGGCCAGTCAAAGGTGACTCCTGTGCGCTTTGACCAGAGGTTGTAGTACCACACTCGGCCCCTCTGCTCAGCAAGAAGAGGGAAGGGAGCCTCACTCAGAACAAATGCAGCCTTCTGCGTTCCAGCTCCCACCAGGTTCAGGGCTGTGGCTTTCTCCTCTGCAGACTGCATTGCTATTTGAGTGGCTCAGGGCCTGCGCAAAAGACAATGGGACCCAGACCATATGCCATTGAGTAACAACTAAGTAAGTTTCCTGTTATCACAGCCTTGGAATGGCCCTGCTTCCCTCACCACAAAATTTCGACACGTTCCCATCGCTGTGCTGGCTGTCATCCCGCACTGACTTGCTCAGCACACTTGTCTTCAGAAATAATCCCATGCCAGTCTCTCGCTGGACACTGGGTACAGGTCTGGGCAGGCTAAAGACTGTCCTTCACAGCAGTGGAGAAGGCCTCCTGCTAGAAGAGTTAAAGCAGGGCCTGGCACACACATTCTCTTCCTCCTGGCCCTGGGCCTTGGCACCAACTTCCACCTTCCCGTTCTAGGTTGGTCTGCAATCTTCAGCTTTAGCTTGGTCTTGCGAAGGATGAGCTTCTTTGCTACTTTCTTATCTCCTCTTAGCCTATAACATAGACTTTTCTAGATAACAATTTTTTTCCTTCTGCATTGAAATATGCTGGGTATTCTATTTTCCTTTATGACCATGAGTTAAAGGTAAGTTCCTGAAGGGCTCTCATGCCTCAGTCTTAGTACTGACCACAGCACTAAGGAAGACCTCACATGGAGGGGTTGTGCCTAGAAACCGCTGCTACTGAAAACCTGCCGGAGCAGCTGCCAACATGTTATAAGAAAAGACTGCTCTCACAGAAACAACAAATAAATTTTAAAAACCCTAATTATACTTTATCTGTCCAACTCAATATTTGCTGTTCCTAGAGTGTTTTAAATGGGTTCTCTAATTTTGCTTTTCTTCAATGGTTTCCATCTTTGTCTCAATTATAAGAAGTTAATGAGAACTGCATGCCTTGCCAGTAGCATCCACACTTTCAGTGTTAACATTTCTGCTCATTTCTTAGTGAACAATAAGGGCACCAGCACCCCAGGACAGATGAGGGGGCCGACATGGCACAGGCTGAGTGCAGTCCAAGCAGCGACGTCATGCAACAGCTCAGACGTCTCGCTTGTCCGTGGGTCCAAATTCAAACCTACAGAAGGTGAGTGAAGAGAATCAGTGTATACAGTTGGACAGTGTGGGTTGTCCAAAAGCCAAATGTATACAAAAGTTGACAATGCTACCTAGCCCCAACCAGACTGCAAGCCCCTTGCTGGCAGGCACGTTGTCCATGCTGCACACTGCTGCATCCCGTGCCTAGCACAGGGTCTCGTGCGTGGTAGATGTGCAACACTTAGCGAATGCATGAACCGCCTGTGCTTTGGAACTCTTGTAGCCACTCGTCCCATTCTATCTTGTCTTACCATTATTGCATTTTACTTCAAGATTGAAAGTTTTCTGAAAGCCGAAATAAATCTCTCCTATAAGACATACCTCATCTATAACTAGGATTCAATAACTCTATAGTAAATTATCAAATTTAGCTGATGACTTAATAACTTAAAGACAAAGTCCTAAATAGGTCCTGAGAGAAACCACAGGCCATGTGACAGAAATGGACAGTTGCTGGAGCGCTCCAGAAGGCCTAACATACTATGTGGCAGGGGAATAGATTTCCTGCCCCAGAAATCTGGCAAAAGAATTCACTTGAGGATTTAAGTCTCAGAAAAAAAGACCCCGGGAAGGAGGAAAGAAGGGGAGGTCTCTTCCAGGGCCTATAGATTAAGGGTATTTAGATACCACTTAAGTAATGGACCAGATGCCAGCCAGGTTTGCGCTTCAGTTTAACCACGTTCCCTGCAAAACTTGCTTGTGGGAAGATCAGAAGCTCTGACGATCATTACTGAAGAGGATTCAGAGAAATTATTGCCTACTCCCGGTTGAAGAGAGAACAAGTCTTGGTCTTTTTTTGGTGTCAACCTCTATTGAAATGTGCTGTTGTCAAATCAAAAAGGGGACAGATTCGGAATTTTACAACTCTGATAAAAGTGAAATGAAAGGACATCTGTATCTTCTTAATCAAAGCATGTGCCACCTGAGTCGGCTCCCCGTCTCGTCCCTTGGCCTTGGTGACTCTCGTGTGCTGGAGGTTAAGGGTTTGTTAAAGAAGATGGGTTTTGATTAAGTGTCACATTTAGTGTGATGTGACATGCTCTTTATCATTGCAAGGGAAGATTGGGGGCCAGGGGGAGCTTTATAGCTAGTTCCCAATATAAATTAGGAGTCTTGGGGAATGGGTGCTTTGCAGTTGGCCTTGATCTTTAGAGGGCCCAATGAATGTGTGTATGTGTGTGTGGGTTTGGAGAGATGGCAGAAACGTCAGTTTCCAGGTTCCTGCGCTAATGGGCTTGTTACCCCTCTTGGAGTTTGACTTGCCATTGTATCACAAGGCTCCAGTTCTAAATTTGTCCACATTCTTGATGTACCAGGCAAAGGTCTTCACGCCTTTTACTCCTTTGGAATTTCAGTGTTGCCACTGCACAAATTTGAAGATGGAGAAGCAGGAAGGCGCATCCCAAGTGCTGAATGCCATTTCTAACCAGAGGCCATGGCTGAGGCCTCCCCTGACTTCGCCTCGAGAGAGAGAAAGGGCAGAGCCAAAGCCCCCTCCCTCCAAATCAAAGATGCTCAACACACCTGCAGATTCTGGCTCTGGCATACCTTGGAGCAGTGAGAGCTCAGAGGAAATGGGGCACAGGAAAGCCCCAGACTGAGCTGGAAAACTCAGGAGGAAGGGGGGTGGGGGTCGAGAGACACATCCGGAAGGGACCACTCCCACCCAATAGGCATCCTGCCTCCAGCTTCATCTTCCCAAAATATCACTTGCATCCAGTCCCTTCCCTGCTCAAAATTTTTCAATAGCCGTCCCCTTCCCCACTATTGCCTGTAAAGGAAAACCCACACTCTCCATCCTGGCATTCGATGCCCACATCCTGGGCACCACCATACCAGCCTGTTTGGTACCTCCTGGATGATGGGCTTGTTCCTGTCTTCAAGCATTCTCTCCTGTCGCTCCGCCACCTGGAATGCCTTCCCTGTGTCCCTCTCCCATCTTCCAAGCGTTGGCTGAAGCCCTTCCTGTTTCACGAAGGAGTCACCGCTCCTTGAGATAACTCCTTTTATTTACTCCAGAAATAAAAATTGAGACCCTACTAAGTGCCTAGAACTCCTCTAGGCCCCTGGGATAGGTCAGGGAACAAAACAGACAGTAGGTGACAGTTGCTGTGGAAAAAACAGCAGCCTGGGGCGGGGCCCATGCAGTATTTGTAAGGGTGGTCAGGCCGGCTCACCGAGGTGGCATAAGCCCCTGGGGAGGTGAGAAGTCAGCCAGGCAGATGCCTGGGAAGAGACATCCAGAGCAAAGGCCTCAGGAGGGATGGAGCACCCCCTTCTCCCTCCTGCCTCCAGGCGGCTCTGCAGACAGCACCGCTCTGCAAACGTGTCTGTGGGCAAAGAAAATATAAGAAAATCCGTATGGTGGAATACAGAACATAAAGTCCTCCAATGTGTGTTGCGGCTTTAAAGAAGAGGAGTTAAGAGTCATGGAGGGCTGCTTACGTTTCTATTGCCACATTCAAAGGCAATTTTTTAAAAGACATCAAAATTATAGAAGTAACTGGCTATTGCTTGTTGATGTGGGAAAAAAATACCAAATACACCTGTGAAATGGCAAACGCCCCCTTGCCCTGCCCCTTGCTCACCTCCTGCCGCCTCTGGGCTCCCTGCAGCCCGGCTTCCAGCGCTCTCTGCCCAGCCTCGCTCCCACTTGGGGGCCATCTAGCCTCCGTGGAGCCTGGCGCCGAGTCCCTGCTCCTGTGTGACCTGGGCGAGCGGCCCAGCCAGTGTGGGCCTGGGGTCACGCACCGGAAAGTGGGGTGTCCATGCAACGCGCAGGGCGCCGGGCCTGGCTGAACGTCGGGTCAGCGGCAGTGAGCACTCAGGTGTCACTCCCGGTCCTGCCACAGCTTTCGTCCTCCTCTTCCTGGGGCCGCTCACCGCCCACACTTCCGTGGTGAGGTTTCCCGGAGCTCTGGCTTCTCCCTCTGCCCGCACTTCCTGTGTGGCCTCTTCCCAGACAACGGGGGCTTCAAACCCCCCGCGCCCCCCACCCCCACTCTTATTAGCGGCCACGACCTGGTTTCTCTCTCCCAGCCCCTCGCCGGAGTTCAGACTGGTGTACCCACTCTGCTGAGCGCCGCGCCGAGGGCTCTGTCCACTCAACCCCAGCCTGGCTCAGCTCACCTGGCCTCCATCACCCCCTTCCTGACCCCTGTACAGTGTTTCCCCCCCTCCTCCCACCCTGTCATTCATTCTTTTAATCATCAACACTCTGGAATGTCTGCAATGTTAAACAAAGAGCTCTAGGAGGTGGTCCCTACCCTCAGGGATCTCCCAGGGCCACAGACTGAGGTAGATAATTAAAATTCAAACAGGAAAGTGGTTTGACACAAGGAAGCATAGGACTTAGGTGAGCGGGTAGGAGAGGGGCCCACGGAGCCTAGGGGTCAGAGGACTTCTCCAGGCAAGATGTTAGCAGGAATGGACCTGAATACATTTGCACTTCGGAGCAGCTCCAGGGCTGGGACGGGAGGAGGACTCCTCAGCTGCTTGTTGCCTCAGGAAAGGAATAAGCATGGCTTCACCTTCCAGACCTCCCCACCCAGGCACTCTTGCTTCTAGAGACCCTGCCCCGCCTAGGAACAGGCATGAAATGCATGCCTACCCCCCCACACCAAAGGTACACTGTATTGCTGTTTCCGAGAGATCTCTTATAACTTTGCTTTTTAAAATTATTTGGCTACAAAAAAAAAACTAATTTAATATATATTGGCTGTGATTTCTCTCAAGGCCATGCATAGTCAGA
Source organism: Eulemur rufifrons (assembly GCF_041146395.1). NCBI lineage: Eukaryota > Metazoa > Chordata > Mammalia > Primates > Lemuridae > Eulemur > Eulemur rufifrons. The sequence goes on along the minus strand of NC_090983.1, from coordinate 53,167,166 downwards.
AACTTGTGCACGAGAAAAACGTCACCTACAAATTGCTCTCAAATGTGATGAAATTTTTATGAAAGCAAAAGTCATCAATTAAGGGAGCTGATATAATTTACATTTTGTAGCCATTGAAATAGATATTTGTTCATTTTAATTTTACACTCTTCTTGTATTTTGGAGCCAATCTCCTCCCTCCTCCCCTCCCCGGCCTCCAGATTTCAGGTGTTTCACTGGGACTTTGGCGAGTGTGTAGTCCTGGTGGTGAGCTCAGGGAGCTTACTGGGTAACTGGGCCATCAGGACCGAGCCAGGATGAAGAGGAGACGAATGATAAGTCTGGTTTGGGGCACGTCAGCTCCAAGGCACCTGAAGGACCTCTGCATGGGGATGTCCAGGGGCCTTTCGGATGTCTGGGCCTGGGGGCAGGAAGAGATCGAGGCTGACCTGTAACCATTATGTTCACAGTGGCTAACGCCTACTGCGGACTTTTGAAGGGCCAACTACTGGACATTTTGTCTTCTCATCCCCCTTTGGGGTGGGTACTGCTACCCTCTCCACACTACAGATGACACTGAGCTGCAGGGGGTGAAGGAGCCGGCCAAGGTCACACGCAGACGTAGGCAGGGGTACCTTGCCCATACTCTGAACCACTCCATTTGGGAGCTGGGAGGAAAGAGGAGGTACCTGAAGCCTTGGGGATGGAGGCAAAGGTTGGAGTGTAGCGAGAGAAAGCGTGATTCCTGGGGGAATATTTTGGGAGAGTCCATGGAGGAGAAGCAACCAGAGAAGGGAGAGGAGACCTGGACAGGGCTGGGTCTGGGTGCCTCAGGGACACTGGAGGGAAGAAGGCGGAGCCATGAGTAGCATGAGGGGCTGCCAAGGCATAGAAATTCATTTGCAAACTGGAGGTGAGTGAGCAGGGCTCCACCGAGGGCAGTGGGAGCGCACAAAGGCACCCGACTGGTGTGAGGATGAAGGAGGCTGAAATCCTGCCAGCTGTGCATGTCGTCCAGGCTACCTTCCCACCTGCCCCCGCAGGGACCATGACAGCTGGTCCAGGCTACCTTCCCACCTGCCCCCGCAGGGACCATGACAGCTCAGCGTCAGTGGCCTGGTGAGAACAGGTCAGGCGGTGGGTGCAGGTGGGGGCAGAAGACAGATTTTGAAGAAGTTTGTGAAAGACTTGCCTTTCAAGGTGTTTGGCTAGAAGGAAAGAAGAGAGAAGGTGACAGCTAGAGAGGGAAGCAGGGCCCCACATTTCTTGTTGAACTAGAACAGCCAGCAGACAGGGGAGGATGAATGAATGGACTAGGCACTGAGGTTATCTGGTGACGCAGAGGATGACTTTCCAACTGTCTTCTTTACAACCACATAATGTAAAGCTCCGTCCTGAATTATCTGCACCTCACTTCAGTATGTCCTTCAAACGGAACAGTTTTCAGGGCAGGTGTGGTGGCTCATGCCTGTAATCCTAGCACTGTGGGAGGCCGAGGCAGGAGGATTACTGGAGCCCAAGAGTTTGAGACCAGACTGAGCAATATCGAGAACGTATCACTACCAAAAATAGAAAAATTAGCTGGGTGTGGTGGCACATGCCTATAGTCTCAGCTACTCGGGAGGCTGAGGCGGGAGGATCGCTTGAGCCCAGGAGTCGGAGGCTGCAGTGAGCTATGATGACGCCACTGTACTCCAGCCTGGGCAACAGATTGAGACCCTGTCTCAAAAAAAAAAAAAAGGTGACAGTTTTCAATTTTCAGTCAGCCTTGCAGAAAGGAGACGTGCAGTCAGTTTGCTCCTAAATAACTCTGGCTCCGTTCAGCCTGGAATGGTGACATTAGGCACCAAAGCACAGACTGCCGAGGGCACAGGGGACTCAGAGGAACCAAAGCTTTGCACCTTCTGAGACGGAGTGGAAGGCACTCTGATGTTCACGCAGGAGGCTGACTCCGAACATTCCCTCCTTTACCAAAGTAATTCAAACTCATTAAATAAAATTTGGAAAACTCCGGAAAGTAAACTAAAGAAAATATATCATACATAGTCCCATTATCCAAACACAAGCATTACTCACTTTTTTAATCTGGGGATTTTCTCTGGTTAAGGTTATTCTGTTTTTGTTTTTTTTTTTAACATAAGTACAATTGTGTCTCCAATTTCATATCCTGCTTTTCCTACTTTCTATATTATGTTTCCTTTCATCATTACTCACTTTAGCTAATTGTAATGAATGCATAAAATGTCATCATGTGAATTTATCACAGTTTGCTTAACCATTGCCCTATAGTTGGATATTTAGATTGCTTTCAATTTTTGCTATTATATATTTTTTGTCATTATAAATGATACTGCAGTGCATATGTGCACATAAACTTTTTTTGGCATTTAGGGTTATTTCTTAAGATGGAGTCTCAGAAGTGAAATTTTTGAGTTAACAAATATGAATGCTTCCAAGAGTTTTAAATTTCTATTGCTCCCCAAAGAGGGCTGTATTAATGCACACTGTGATTAGCAAGATGTGAAAATTTTAACTTCAAATGGCTTCACTGGCTATTATCACTAAAAAAAAAAAAAAAGCTATTTTTTTTGCTAACTTAATAGAAAGTGAGCTTTCTTAAACTGTAAACTTTATAGTGAGGTTTATTATACACTCAGAAAAGTACACGAATCCCAAGTGAATTTTCGAAAAGTGAACACCCCTGAGTAACCAGCACCCAGATCAAGAGACAACATTACCAGAACCCCAGAGGCCACTGCCAGGGCCCCCTTCCCCCTCGTCCACCCCACCCAAGGGTAGTGGCTACTCTGACTTCTCACACCGTAGGTTAGTTCTCACACCACGGCGATGTTACCGTTCTCACTTCCTGGGTTGCTGGAGGAGCTCACCACTCTTACACATCTCAGTTGATGGGTTGCAGTTCCTCTTCTGCAAATTGCCTTTTTAAGTTCTTTGTGCAGGAAATGGTCAATTCTTAAGCAATCTCCTAATGTTTGCCTAGTAGGAGTATAGTCATGATGACATTGTTAAAAAATGGAGAAGCATGTTGTACGTGTACGTGTGTGTGTGTTTTATGCTCTTACGATCTCACCCTGATAACACAGGAGTCCCCCCATTTTGAGTTTTACTTTCCAAGGTTGCAGTTACCCACAGTCAACCTTGGTCCGAAAATATTAAATGGAAAATTCCAGAAATCAACAATTCCTAAGTTTTACACGGTGCACCATTCTGAGTATCGTGATGAAATGTCGCACAGTCCTGCTCCGTCCCCATCCAGGCTGTGAATCATCCCTTTGTCCAGCTTGTCCATGCTGTAGACGCTACCTGCCTGTGAGTCACTTCACAGCTCTCTCAGTCGTCAGACGGTCATAGTATTGCAGTGCTTGTGTTCAAGTAACCCTTGTTTGACTGAATTGTTATATTTCATTATTGTTAATTTTTTACTGTGCTTAATGTATAAATTGAACTTTATCATAGGTATGTATGTGGGTCTAGGGTTCAGCACTCTCCGTGGTTTCAGGGACACTGGCGACACCCCCGTGGATGGGGGCCCTGCTATGTGCCTCTCATTTATGCTTCTCCGTCGCAAAGCAACATGGAGCCTCTCTAGGCAACACCTGGCAGGGGCAGCTTTTCGGTGACAGAGTGGAGCCTAAATAGACCACTGTTCTTTCAGTGTCTGTGAGAATTACAGAAATAGGTCACTGAACCTTTTTAAAAATAGAACTGACACATTTGAGGAAAGCACTTTTTCTGCTGAGATAGCACACAGTACACGATGAAATGATCTCTAGAGGGTAGATGAATTTAGACATTTGTTATTAAAAACAAATAAATATTCTTAATGATAATGACTCCCAGGAAATATGGTGTCTTTCATAAGAAAGTTCTCTAAAACAGTGTTACCTGAACAGCCTACATAAAGTTTCAAAGAGAGACACTTGCAAGGGACGAGCAATTGCTGGCTAACCCCTGCCTCGCCACACCTGGCAGCTGCTCTTGCTAGAAAGAGAAGGGCCAGTCATCGACTGTGGGTGGCATTTGCTCCCTCTCCAATGCCAGGATGTCCTATCTTGCTGGGTTTGCTTTCTCCCCGCTCACGTTCCTACACAGCCCACCAGCTCACCCTTGGATGGCTATACGGCTGTGTGACAGCCAGGGGCAAGGTTATTTTGCCACCCATGAGCAGCTCTGCTCCTGTGCTTCCAGCATTTTTTGCCCAAGGCTCCCAAGATCTGCTCTGTATGGGGCCCTTTTCAGCCTGCTCCTGAGCAGTCCTCAGAAAGCTCCCTCTGGCTGTGGCCCCAGCCCTTCCTGACACACCCACCCTGCCCTGCTGCCTTCAGAAGGCTCCTGAAGCTCAGGGGTGGACACTCATGTCTTCTCAATAGATTCCCAGGGAGCTGTCCACACTCCACACTGGGCTCCGCCCTGGAGAGGAGCAAGGTCTGTGGGCTGGGGAAGTAGAGCCTCAGGTTGCCATGGGGAAGACCCTTGGGCTCAGCCCCAAGAACAGCAGAAGACACAGAGGGACATGGCTGTCCCAGGAGTGGGGGATGAATGGGAGCAAGGCTGGATGCGAAGTCAGAGTGGGGTGGCCTGAGTCTACATGGCTATCACCACCCATGTATCTGAGCTGCGGCCCTGGGAAGGTAGGCAGTGGGAGGGGACAGAGGGACAGGTATGGGACACTCTTCCGAACGAGAACACACTTAATGACTCAGAGTTAGCACCAAGGGAGAGAGGAAAGTGGAGCACTGACGTGACACTTTCTAACAGGAGCACAGCCCCTCTCACGCTACAGGCGTCCATTCCCTGAGAAGGTGCTGAGTGCTTACCTGGCGTCAGATGCTGATGTAGACTCTGGGATAGCACGTGGTTACTGCCCGAAGGGTGTGTGCATTCGGTTGGATGGGGAGCAGACAGTGCGGAAAGTAAAAAAGATGATTTCCCATGGTACCAAGTGCTCTTGGAAGGTAGTTCAGGCTTGGGTAATCACGGAAGATTTTTCCAAGGAATGACACTGGCGTGAGACCTGAATGATAAGAAAGGGCTAGCGAGGGGAAGAACCTTGGCAAGAACATTCTAGGTAAATAAGAGAGCTTCTGCAAAAGTCCCCATGGTGAGAACAACCTTGGCACATCTGAGGGAGAGAGGAGACCATGGTATGGCGGAAGGCGGTGTGCAGGACTCCGTTGCTTACTCACCTCTTTGCTGAGCTGCCGTTGGAACGAAACTAACTTAGAGTTTCATCTTCGGTTTCTAGATACTGCAAGCCCTTCCCACATCTCTTTTCTCCTCTCCAGATCAGCGACAGCAAGAAGTTCTTCCAGTAGCCAAAAGACCCCATCTGGGACTTGAGGAGGGACCAGAAGCAGTTCAGTCCCTCCAGAAACCAAACAGGGAGGGCCCTGGGGCCAGTCTGGCTCCTTTTTTCAAGACTGTGGTTCTTAACCACTGTGAACTATGAGCCCCTGGGAGAATATGAGCTGTGAGAAACACACACAATACTCACACAGCCTCAGGGGAAAGCTCACCGCAGACCCTCCCCTAAGGTCTCCACTCCGCAGTCCTTTTTAAGCTAGTTCATGTTCTCATCAAGGCTGTTCCCCTTCCACAAAAGAGAGGACACATGGGAAAATCACCTTACAAACAGCAAATCAGCCTATAGTTACAAGTTGTTATTATATAAGATATAATAGATCTTCTAGAGAGTCATAGCCATAGATGACAAAACATAACCATAATAATGGTGAGGACACATTTACACAGTGTTTTTTACTTTGCAGCACACATATATCATTTTATCCCATTGACGTCTTGTCTTCCCTATGGTTAGGGAAGGCATTGTTGTCTCATTTTACAGATGAGGAGGCTGAGGAATAGAAGGCTAAGTGGCATGTTTGCAGTGACAGGGCCAGTTGGCAGCAGCACTGGCACAGGAACCAAGGTCTTGTCACTCCCAGGCCCAGGCTCCCTAAGAAGCGCATGTCAGGGCAGTGCCATCTTGACTTCTCTTTGACTTCTCTCTCCCATTGCCCTGTGCCAGAGCCTGGAGGCATTCACTGCAAGGCAATCTTTGTGCACACACGCTTGAACCACACCAGCCTCATGGTGAGAAACAGACTGGGAGGAAATGATATTTTCTAACACAAGGAAAGAAGCACAGAGCCTGCCTCCAGAAATCAAGGTTGCATGGATGGAGGAGGACTTTTTACTAGGGCTTCCTCTTGTCCAATTAAACCTAACCAGTCATTTCCTTCTGAAAACTTGCAGCATTTTCTCCTACAGTCCCATGGAAATGAACCTGGAGGAACGCCACCTAGTGGCCCAGACCATAAGACTCTTGGCTCATTTTCCCCAGGCCACCCCACCCCCACTCCATGGGGCCACCTTGCCTATTTGAAAACTGGACCCATGCCTCTTTCTGTCCACAAGGACAAACTCCAAATGGATCAGAAATCTAAATGTAAGAGATAAAACCACACAAAAATTCGAAGAAACATCAGTGGATTTATTTATACCCTGGGTGTAGGAAAAGTCTTTCTACGATTCAAACCCCAGGTGCAAACCAAGGGCAGCTCTGGGTACCTGCTCCTCCAGCTGAGAGAGGAGACATGGGGCAGTTTCTTCTCCCATGTGGCTTCTGCCTTCCCCAGTGAGAGCTAAGTGACTGTCCCCAACCTGGGCTCCTTGAGTCAAGTCAAGGGATGTAGAACTCCAGAAACAGATTAAAAATCCAATTAGACTGGCTGGCCCTTTACCACCCGCCTTTGTCTTCTTGGCAGAGAGGAAAAGAGGTCTCACTCCCGTGCCCCACAGAGGGGAGGCGCTTACTTTACCAAGGACATGAAAATCCAGTCCAAGCCCAGCCCAATTCCCAAATAAATGCTCACTGATGAAAAATAAAATATTCAGATGCAATACAAGAAAATATTAATATATTCAACAACACTCAAAAAACCTGCTGCATGGCAAGAAAATTCACACACTGTGAGAAAATACTTGTAACGTTTATCAGAGATACAGGTTAATCTGTGATATTAGGAATATAAGGAACAATATTGAGAAAAAGGCCAAAACTGGATAGAAAATTAGGTAAAAGGTATGAATAGACAGTTCACACATATGCACAAAAATATGTAGTTGGATCATAATATTTTAAAAGTTCAGCTTCACTCATTATGTTATAAATGCATCTTAGAACTATTTTGAGATACCAGGCTCTAACAAATTGTCAAAATTTTGGAAGTTCAATAATACACTCTGTTGGCAGGGCGGTAGTGATTCTCATAATCATTGGTGGGTGTGCAAAATGATACAACCCTTGAGAAGGGAACTTGGAAGTATTTAGCAAAGCTATGTATGCATTTACCCTTTGATCCGGCAATCTTAACTCCAGGAATTTATCCCAAAAGTATGCTTCCACAAATATAAAACAATATATTTATAAGGGCATTCACTGAGACATTATTTATAATAGCAAAATATTAGAAACAACTTAAATGCTTCATTCAATTGAATAAACTGTGATGCATTCACATAATGGAGAATCACACAGCTCAATAAGTGCTGAGGAATATTTCTATGAATTAACATGTGATGATGTTAAGTGAAAAATTTAAGTACTACAGATGGATATAGTATGCTACTTTTTGTATACGAAAAAGAAACACAGGAAGAATCAACCAAAAACTGGTAAAAACGGTTGCCTCTAGAGGATTGGTAGGAATGGAGTGGAAGGAATAGGATAGGAGTAAGACTTCTGAGTGTACTTTTTTATATATAGTTTTGACTTTTGAACCATGTAAAAGTTTTACATATTGAAAATTTTTTAAACTTTAAAAGATTTGAAAAAAGAAATTAATTTAATTTAAATTTAATTAAAAATTAATGCAAATAGAAACAAAGGAACTTAACTGCATATGAAATTAATAATGGAACCATACAGAAAAAAATAACTAAGTGTGACCTATAAATGTAGTATTCTGACTGTATATCCTTAGTGGAATGTATTCTAAGAACAAATAAAACTATAAAGAAGTCTGGAACTTTTCTTAGAAGGCTTGTTATTGGAAATGGTATTGGAGCAGTAATTCTGAAAGTACTTTGGGTGTGTTGTAAAATAGAGCAAATGATTAAATGTATTGATTTTGTTGGAAATCAGGGTTCTAATTGTGGAAGAAGAAAAAATACAAATATGGAATGGGAAGGTGAGGAAGAACCCTGTGGAGCTGGATTTGAATTGGAGGAAATTTCTTTCTTTTTCTTTCTTTTTTTTTTTTTTTTTTGAGACAAAGTCTGGCTCTGACACCCTGGTGGAGTGCAGTGGTAGAATGTGTGATGATAGCTCACTGCAACATCAAACTCCTGGGCTCAAAGGGTCCTCCTGCCTCAGCCTCTGGAGTAGTTGGGACTACAGGCCTATGCCACAACACCCAGCTAATTTTTCTTTTTCTTTCTTTCTTCTTCCTTCTTCCTTCTTCCTTCTTCCTCCTTCTTCTTCTTCTTCTTCTTCTTCTTCTTCTTTTTTGTAGAGATGAGGTCTTAATCTTGTTCAGGCTGGTCTTGAACTCCTGGCCTCAAGCGATCCTCCCACCTCAGCCTCCCAGAGTGCTAGGATTATAGGTGTGAACCATTGCACTGGACCAAAATTTCTTTTTTAAATTTTCTTTTGTTAAAAAAAAAATGCATTTCTAGCTCTGTCCACTAAAAAGGTGTATAAGCAATGATATCCCTGTAGCAATGCACAAACCTAGTGGCCAGAGCTCGACTTCTGAATACCATTCCCCACTAAAAGAAGACTGGGAAAAAATAGCTGATTCCAGATCTAGAGCAGGGAAAATACAAAGTGAGACAGAGAGTAAGGAAGTGCTCAAAGACTGATGGGGTTATGTCCGAGGGATACAGACATCAGCTTGAGGGAACTTCCACTAACCAAGTTTGGACAATCTGACTATCAAAAATAAGTTATTGTAGTGGATTATAACTCAGGTGGCTGTTGGCAGGCCTCAGAAGATTGGTTTCCAAGGTCACTCATGTGGGCCCTTCTGTAGGGCTGTCTCACCACATGGCAGCTGGCTTCCCTCAGGGCAAGCCAAATGACAGACAGCTCCCAAGATGAAAACCATTGTGCCATTATAAGCCAATCTCAGAAGTGACATTCCATAACTTCTGACTTATTCTATTCTTTAGAAGCAAGTCACTAAGTCCAGCTCACACTCAGGGGGAGGGGATTCAAGGATATGAATGCCAGGAGGTAGGGACCACTGCCCACCACACAAAGTCATCAAACATGATAACATCCCAACAACGGAGCAAACTGACACCATGTGCCCCTTGACACAATGTAATGGCAAATACACAATTATACCTATGATGTATTCTTGGGGGGGGGGGGAGAAAGAGGAAACAGACAAATCCAGAATGTGGGATACTCTATGAGAGAACTAATGTGTACACTTAAAAAATGTCAATATCATGAAAAAGAAAAAAATAACTGCTCTAGGTTGCAGAAGACTAGTGAAACATGACAACTCAGTGAAATTTATGATCCTTAAAGGGATCAGGGATGAAAAAGCAAAAAGATCTATAAAGGACATTCCTGAACCAACTAGGGAACTTGAATATAGACATATATTAAATTATTGAGGATATGTTAAATTTGTTGGGTGTGATAATGATACTGTGATTATGGAGGTGAATCTTCCTTCTAAGACTGAGTACTGATCGGTGGCCTGTTAGAAACCTGGCCTCACATCACTGCCTGAGCTCCACACCACCACCCTCCCCATGCTGCCCCCGCTCTCGCCCCATCTGTAGAAAAATTGTCTTCCATGAAACTTAGGAAGGAGGGCACCCAGCAGGAGGTGAGCAGTGGCCGAGTGAGGAGCGAAGCTTCATCTGTATTTACAGCTGCTCCCCATCGCTCACATCACCGCCTGAGCTCCACCTCCACTCCCTCTGCTGTACCACCCCCCGCCCATGGAAAAATTGTCTTTCATGAAACCAGTCTCTGATGCCAAGAAGGTTGGGGACCACTGTCCTAAGAGAAACGTGCTGAAGTATTTAGGAGTCAGGTGTTACGATATCTGCAAGTTATTTGCAAATAGTTTAGGAAAACAAAAACCAAAACCCCTAACGTATAAATACATACATAAGTGTGTACATATATTTGCAAATGTGAAAAATATACTCATGTTCATTGTGCTACTCTTTCCATTTTTCTTGAAGTTTAAAGTTTCCAAATAAAAGGTTGTGGAGGTGGAAGGAGGGGATAGATATTAGGAACTCAACCACGTCTCCATGGGAAAGACCCTGGGTATCGGTTGGGCTGTCCTGAAGATGCCAGGGAACCCAAAACTGTTTTCTCGGGTGTGCCCAGTGTATGCTCTGGGGATGCTCTGAGGCCGTCCTCACTCCGTCATGAAAGGTAAAAGGTGATGTCTCAGTCTGTGCTGCTGTAACAGAATACCCGAGACCAGGAAATTTATAATGGACAGAAACTCCGGCTCACAGTTCCGGAGGCTGCGAAGTCTGACATCCAGGTGCCAGCCAGTGAGGGCCTTGCCTCATCATCACATGGTGGAGGCAACGGGAGGCTGAACTCCCCCTTTCACAATGGCATTAGTCATCAGGTCCCACCTCCTAACACTGCCACAACAGCAACCAAATGTCGATTGAGTTTAGGAGGGAAGAAACATTCAAACCATAGCAGGTGATTTGGGGAAATCAGACAGACCTGGATTCTAATCCTTGTTCTGTCCCTTTCTGGCTGTGTGACTTTAGGCAAGTAACTAAACCTCTCTGACTCTCAGTTTCCTCATTTGTAAAAGGAGACAGCTCATGCCTACTCTGCAGGGGTGTTGTAATGTGATACATAAGTTTTACTTCCCTTGTCTTCCCCTCCTTGTCCTACCTCCCAAACTGCCAATTCATTCATTCATTAACCATTTGTTGTTATTCCCAGCAGAGGTAAGGAGTACAAATGTGAGTCCAGTTACTTCAGGTAACTCATGACCAAATGGGGAGAACCAGTGTGGTTGATGCTAAAAGCTAAGTGCTGGGTGTTCAGGGGTGAGGAGTTGCCCCAGAAGGTTTCACAGAGGCCGGGCAGGTGGGCAGAGTCTGGCGTGCTGAGCTCGGTGGCCAGCGCAGGTAATTAAGGAGGAGAGTGACCTGCTCTGGGTCCCTCAGGGACAAAGGTAGCCAGTAGCTCAGGTGTCAGGAGGGTAGCTGGACCTGGGGGAAGACGGTTTGGCAGAGTGGGCAGGGCCAGGTCAGAAGTGGGTTGGGCCCCACTTGAGCAGTGCAGGGCCTAAAAGATGCATTTCCAAGCACCATTTATTACTGACCGCGGTGGACCCCCATGTTTGGTTCAGGAAATATAGACAGTGGAGCTCAGCTATGTTATTATACTGGTTTTAAAAAATGCATGAATTGATAAAAGGAAGCTACAGACCCTAACTTTTGTCCTGTGGCCTTCCTCTCGGCCTTCTTCCCAGCAGAGGTGGAAGCCTGCCTGGGGGACCAGGCCTGACAATAGGGCCTGCCTTTGAGAAGGGAGACGTTGCTTGCAAAGAGTAAAGCTCTTCTGGCCCCTGTTGCCACCATCTCCTTATCTTGTCTCTGTCTCAAAGCACCTAAAGCCACCACCACCACCCAAGACTACTGGGACTACAGCTTTCTAAATCATTTATTTCTGTAATGCATTAATTTTCTTTTTGATACAAATGTAAAGTACTTTTGTAACCTGAAAAAAAAAATGACCAAAAAGAGAGAGAGAACTCCCAGACACCCAGTTCCCATACCAATCTAGATTTGTCTTCCTAAAGGATCTGTTTCCTCCTGTACTGGCCCCCCGTAACCCCTGCCGTTCTCTAAATCTCCTCTGCCCCCTCTTCATTTCTAGATTGTGGAAAGGAAGGAGGAGGAGGGGGCATCACAGTGGCCTGGCTTCGAGCCCCTGCTGGGGAGGCACACCTGTGCCTGCCCCCCACGCTGAGAACTCCGGGTTCCCTGTCCCCGCAGGCACCCCAGGCCTCACCGCTGGGACCCAGGGCGCCCCGGGGGTGCCGGGCCAGGGAGCAGCCAGCCCCCGCCGGGTGCGCACTCCCAGAAGGAAGCTTCTTGACTCATTCCAAATCATTTCTCTAAGAACAAAAACTATGTACAAATGAATATTTCCATCTTTATTTCAAATTCTAGGTTTCAACTGCAATATTAATGCTACTCCACAGTGTAATTTACTTGTAATAATATATCATTATTTCTATTTTACAGTTCTCTTCTTAAAGTAGTAAAGCAAATGTTTAAAACAGCACAAATCCGCAGCCCCACAATTCTCCATTCAGGCTCAGAATTTGTGCTCTCCTTTCAGAATGGCACATAATTGAAAACAATGAAAACCCCCGATGTGCTAAATGCTCTAGTCATTAAAGCATTTTTTTACTTTGGAATAAAAGACTGTTCGTGTGGTTGTGGTTATTATTTATTTATTTATAGAAACCCCAAACACGCTGCTTCCTGTTCCCAGACTGACATCTGCTGGGGATGTCAGGCTGACTGGCTTCCCAGCAGGCCCGCAGCCGGCTGCCACTCCACGCCACGGGGGGCAGTGGACGGACGGGGGCAGGGCCAGGGGCCAGGGCCAGGCCCGTGTGGCCTCTGCTTGGGCGTCCTCCCGCTGGCCAGGACCCAGTCTCAGCAACCGGCTCTGCAGCCCCCAATTTCTCTCGGGCTTCCAGCAGCTGAGTGAAGCCCCAGGATGGCACTGGCTTGGCACAGGACCCCAGCTGCTGGTGGCTCAGGCAAGGAACTGATGGCCAGGTGAGGGCTGGGGGCAAAAATAGGCACATGGGCAGCATGGGTGTCTTCTGCATGTTCATTGATCAAATGTAACCAGACCTGCAGACTCAAAAGAGGCAAGCTCTGTTTTCTCACTTTCTGGAGAATGTCTACATGTGCATCTTTCACTTTTTTCTGTCTTCGTTCCCATGCCTTTGGTACCCCTGGGCATTGGGTCTTCTAAGGGAGGGCCTGTCCATCACCCATCAGATCCCAATTCTAGTGTCTTTACATTTACCAACCAGGAGCCAAGCTTCCTTTTCCACCTAGAATGAGGTAGAAAGGGAAACCCTCTGTCCCTTTCCCAATTTGTGGCAAGCCTGGGTCTCTCCCCTGACCACTTGTGCCTCCCCCCCCCCCCCCATTCTGCCACTTAAGCTGTGGTAGGGGGGTGGGGCAGGGAGGTGGGAGGTTGGGAGAGTGAAGTGTCCCTTTTCTCTCTCCTGGAGATGTCCCCCAGCCCTAGGACCCTGCTATGATTTGAAAAATGATGGCATCCGAACCTGAGTCTCTGTCGCAGAACTCTGGGCACATGCCTTTAGCCCCTTGCGGGACACTTTCCTCGAGATGCCCTCAGCCCTCTGGAAGTCGGCATCCCACCCCACCTGCCCCTAACACAGTCTCTTCTACATGCGCCCAGTGGGCCTGCATTCCTGCCGCTCTGAACCCTCACGTCTGTCCCACATTTGTCCCCTCCTGCCATCAGCTGGCCAACCTGACCACAGATCTTTTCCTGTCCTCCCTAATCTCTTCCTTCTCTGGCCAAACCGCTTACCCGCATCCCCAAACAGTATTCTCAAGGCACCTCCAAAGCCGCTTAAACACCTTCCATGAAAACTCACTGCCACTGAGAAAGCCCAGTCCCTCTGCCTGATGTGCAGAGACAACAAGGCCTAGCCCACCCAGCCAGGGCTCCCAAAGCCTGGGAGCCTGCCTTGGGGGAAGGGGAGGTCCATGGAGTGATTTTCGAGGGGATGAGGAGGAAGTATTAAAAATGGAACCACTGAATGAGAAGTGATTTTTTGATGGAGAAAGTCTGATTTGGTGCTAGTTGGCTATTTTTTTAAATAAACTTTAAATTTGAGAATAGTTTAAGATTTACAGGAAAGTTGCGAGAACATTAGATAGAGTTCTTATATATCCCGCACCCAGTTGCCTTGTTGACATTGCTAGTGGAGGCTTTGAACACCTCCCTGATGCCTGTGAATCTCCTCTTCAACAAGGACGGCACCTCTGGAGCCACAGCTGGGAGGGTGAACTGGATTCTGATAACATTGCTCTGTTTGCAATGAATATATTTTCTGTTACTGTCTAGTTCCAGCAAGTGATACTGCTCATCCACATTCTAAAATCTAAAAAGCTCTGAAAAATGAAGTTTTTATAAGTTTGGAGCCAAAGCTCATTTGAGGCAAGCTACATATAGTCTTTATCCTACTTGATGTAAATATTCATACAGTTCTCTAAGAAATATTCATTGATTCTTTGGCCCTCTGGGGGTAACCACTGTGGGGCGTGTGCACTATATCACCCTTCTAAATCAGAGAAATATCTGAATTCTGAAACACAGCTGGCACTGTGAGCTTTCCATTTCTGGTTGTGATATAAAGTTTCTTTTTAAAAATACATTTAAGTAAAAAGAGCAAGTCATTTAAAGAAAAGCACAAGTAAATTATAAATACAGATGACCTATATTTTTAAGTTTCTCTTTCACTTCTCCCCCTGCCACTACCCTTCATATAAAACACACAAATGACTAGCACCAAAAGTGAAACACAGAATTTGCACTGCCTTCAGGATCCGGTCCAAACTCCTCAGCTATCTGTCTGTGCTCTGGTCCTCGTTCCCCCGACCCTCAGCCATACCTCAGTCCTCCCAGCACACCAGGCTTGCTCATGCCTTCAGGCCTTTACACATTCTGCTTCATGTCTTTTTTTTTTTTTTTTTTTAATTTTATTTTTTTTTTAATTTTATTCATATATTTTATATTCATGTATGTTCAGAAAGTAGTCATAGAATTGCATGTGTTACATGATTACTGGGCATAGCAAAGAGAGAAGAATGCCTTTTTCATTTTTATTCATCAGCCATAGGCAAACTGCATGCTGTACTAGAAATTTTGGAACTTCCACCTCATATAATTATATAAGATGTTCAAACTTCAAGAAAACTATTCCCCTACTTTTCTGCTTCATGTCTTTAAAATGCCTTTCCCCACTTCTTTCCCTGGCAAACTCTTGGCCCTTGTTCCAACTCAAAGTCAACTTAGATGCCACTTCCTGCAGGAAGCCCTCACTGGTTGCATCTAGCGCCCCCCTCTCTCTCTCCTTCTCTCTCTCTCTCACTTTTTTTAGAGACAGTCTTGCTCTGTCACCCAAGATGAAGTGCAGTGGTGTGATCAGAGTTCACTGTAGCCTCGAACTCCTGGGCTCAAGTGATCCTCCTGCCTCAGCCTCCCAAAGTGCTGGGATTACAGGCGTGAGCCACTGTGCCTGGCCTGTATCCAGTCTTGATTAGGTGGTCATCCTGTGTGGTCCCATGGTGTGCTGCATACAGTATTTTAGGTAAGGAAGAAATCTGACCTAGCCCGGCCCCTTTTTAGCTGGGTGATTTAGGTCATTTAATCATGCTCACTAAGCCTAATTAGTGAAGAGTACAATGAGATATAATAATGATAGCTACTATGTATTGAATTCATGCACTATTCTAAGTGCTTCACATGTATAAATTCATATAATCCTCCAATAAGTCTGCCAGATAGAAATTGTTATACTCCCCATTTAATATATGAGGAAACTGAGGCCCAGGGTGGGTAGGTTCCTTCCCAAAGTCACAGTAGGCAGGATTTCTTCCCCATCCCGCTTGCTTCCCACTTTAGAGCAGCTGGGGAAGGCCCTGCATCCCAGGTTACCGGGACAGTACAATGAGATAGCCCCGTCAAGTGCTAAGCCTCATCCTGCCAGGCCACTCCTGGCCAAGCCTGCACTCAGTAGTACCCCAGACTCTCGGGCCCTTATTCGTTTGCTTCTGAGGCTGGCCCGGCCAGGGGCCTGCAAGCTGCTGTTCTCCGCTGCTCTCCTCGGCTTTATCATCTCCTCACTGGAGTCCTCCTGCCTGGCCAAGCCAGGTGGGGCCTGCCCACCATGCTTTCTGCTGTAATAAGTATTTACAATTCTGGCCTCTCCCTCTGAGCTCAGCAGAAAGAAATGTGCCCAACTCACATTTGTCTTTCATCTAGCACTCTGCTCAGGGTCTGAACCAGAAGAGCTTGCTAAACATGAGAAGAAAAAATGATGAAATAAATCTATGGATGAATGGATGGATGGATGAACTAAGAAGGAATGAACACATTTTTGTCCTTAGACTTTCTAACACATGTGACATACCATGACTAAAGCAGAGTGAAAAATGACATTACCCAGATAACACTCTTCTAACCAGATGTTCAGAGACTGAAGAAAAAAGGGAAAGAAAGAAAACAGCTCTTCACACTGCACGGCAGTCTATGTCTGCATTTCTAGTGAAAAAACGCAGCAGCACTATTCGACCCTCACCGGCCTCACGTGAGAAGGAAGCTGGAAAGGGAACAACGACATTCATGAGAGAGTTATACTAACTGGCATTGAGAAGTCTGATGGTATAATAACACTCAGAAATGAGCCCGAGGCACGACCCCAAATGGCAGCCAACAGCTGCGGCGTGTGAGCAGGTGTTGAAAGGTGCGAGGCCACATGAGCCTGGACCTGAGGATTGTCACACTTCAGCACTAGGAAAGTAGCTCCTCCCAGAAAACCACATACATGACCAAATGATGATCCAAGACAGAGCCTGTGTTTCAACAATTTGCAGAAGAATGAAATGTCATTAGCATTCAGTTTATTAAATTACTCTTTCTTACCTTTTTTCTCCTCTTTTAAATTTGGCAGTAGAAGGATAACATATTCATTAATGATTGCAGTTTTTAAAAATAAAAATGTCTGATTATGGAATAAGAGGAAATTATTTCTCTGGAGAGCACCGAGCAGTCTGTGAGTTGGGAATGGCACCCTTAGGTGCTATTTAATTTATAAGCAATTTATCTCCCCACCTACACCCAGCAGAAACAATTAGTAGTTGGCAATTTGTTGATCTTATCTAGGTCTTGGGATCTGTTATCATAGTTGCCACCAATATAAAAGCTAAAATATACGAAATAAACAATTTAGAAATGGTTGGCTATTGAATCATTCCCATTTAACTGGTTTTGAATTTATTTTAGTCCAGTGGAGACTTCACATTTTGGTCTCACTTCTAAATCAATTCATTCATTTTTTGGGGGAACTTATATGATCACAGTGGGACTTACACGATCACAGTGGGGATCAGAATCCTTTTCAAAAGAGCCACCTGTCCCCTCAGACAGCATTGTCTGTGGAAACAAGTGCAACTGGATGGAGAAAAATGTAATCCAGTAAGACAGTTTTCAAAAAGTCACCACAAACAGCAACCCCTCCCGCACCAGCCCTCAGCTCAGGACTCAGTTGCTCCAGGCCAACCAGATTCCCGGGCTCCTACCCTTGGAAGGGCTGACAGAAGTCTGCACACGGAAGTGCTTCCCCTGCTGTGTGTCACAGGCTATGAGCCCAG
Source organism: Eulemur rufifrons (assembly GCF_041146395.1). Taxonomy (NCBI): domain Eukaryota; kingdom Metazoa; phylum Chordata; class Mammalia; order Primates; family Lemuridae; genus Eulemur; species Eulemur rufifrons. The sequence continues at coordinate 53,149,718 of NC_090983.1, read as the reverse complement.
AGGTCATCCTGGGCACCTCCTTGGCTCCCAGCAGGGAAGTGGCCAGTGGGAAGCCATTTGCAGAATTTCCCTCAACTGTTTTCCACAAAACTGTTGCAAAGTCAAATAGGTATGGTGGAGTGAAAGGCAGTTTCAGATAGGAGCCTCTTCATCCCACCTCCCCCCAGTTTCCACACCTTTCTCCCCATTTAAGCAGATAGGGGTACGTGCTCATTACCTCTGGGAGGCTTCTGGTAAGACAGGAAACAACACCGACATCCTCAGGAGAATTCAGCTGGCTCTCAAGCAAAGGCTGGAGGAACAGAGAGGATTCACCTCCGCCTGGAAACAGTTTTGAGGAGGGAAGGAGGAAAAGGGGAAGGGGCGACAGGGAGGAGAGGAGGACACGGAAGAGGAGGGAAGGGAGGGCAGAGGCAGAGGGAGGGAGCCAGTCTGTCATGGTTGAGCATAGCCCCAGGCCCAGCCCTCAAGCAGAACAACAGGGACGTGGCAGACAAAATGGCCACAAGTCATTGGCCACAAGTTGCCATGAGTCAGGCAGGACAGGTGCTACAGGCCTGCGCCGTGGGGCTGGAGAGAGTGCTCCCGCCTTGAGGACAGAGACATCTCCCAGAAAACACGCTCAGTGCTCAGACCTGGCAGAGCACGTGGCAAGTGGGCAGGGATTTGGGCACCTGAGCAGTGCCTGGGAGGACCGACGAGTGAGAACCAGAAAGGTGCCCTGGAACTTTGGCACAACCTGGGGGTTGGGTGGGTGAGAGGATTCTAGAAAAAGGGGAGGTTATGTGTCCCCCCCATCAATCAGGAAGAAAGGGATTCAGAATTAGAAATTAAATAGTTTTTTGTATACTTGAGTCTGTGGACTGAGATTTATACCCATGTCAGATGTTTGGGAAATGTTTATTTCATGAAGTTAAACAAATTTCCTTATTGTAGGACTTCTCAGAAATTTTAATATGCTAAAATATTACATTCTGGATCTCAGAGAAGGAGATTCAATAGATTACTTGTGTGCTGGTGAATGATTAATAACCAACTCAGGGTTTAAATTGGGGTTTAAAAAACCCTGATTTGTAGCATTGCCAATTTCTATGGTATAAATGCTTTGAAGGGCCATCCTAGCTCCAGAGCTCCCCTTGGGATTGGCCGAGGCCTTTGTTGTTCTACAATTCCCCGGTCCCAATCCTAGTTCCTTCACTCCCCAACAAGTGCTGGTGATCCAGAGGGCTCTCTACAGCCGACTGCTTGCATGCAAATGTCTGCCTTGGAGAGGTCTCCCAGGGAAATTGACCTAAGACTTGTCCTTTTACACACTGTGTCATCAGTTATAATTAAAGGAATCAGCTTTCTGATTCATTATAATATTTCTACATAGTTGGGTTCTTTTAAGTGATCATACCTATGCCAAAATCTATGACACAGTAAGGCATAACATAAAGAATGGATAAAAGACAGGGTCCCCATGGTAGCCAGCCTCTTAGATGGCCCCAAACGATTCCTGCCTCCTGGTAGTCATGACCCCAGAAAGGGCTGATCTAGGTAACCAGTAGGATATTTTGGAAATGACAGTCCGTGATTTGTGAGCCTAGAAGACCTCATGGCTTTGCCTTGCTCTCGCTTGTATCACTCACTCTGGCGAAAGCCAGGGGCCATGTCACAAGGACTCCTGAGCAGCTCTGTGGAGGAGCTCCATGGAAGAGTCTACGGGTGAGAAACCAAGTGGCATCAGTTTGGCAGCCACGAGGGTCAGCTCTCAGGGGCAGAGCCTCCAGCTCCAGCCAAGCCCTCGGATGACTGCAGCATAGCCGAGCTGCTTCCAAATTTCTGGGCAACATAGCAAGAAACTGTGTTAGGTCATAAATGCTATTGCTGTTTCTAGATGCTAAAATTTGGGACAATTTGTTATGCAGCACTATGTAACAAACACAGTACCTAATCTATATGAGCTTTATAACTTTACAGGGGAGAAAAGATGGATATATAAAAATACATGAAATGAACCACTATGTACATAATCACATAGTGATAGTTACAAGTTCTGTAAAATGGGGGTGGGGGAGGAGGTTGTACAGTTGAAAAACAAGGAGCCTCATTTAGGAAGTTTTCAAGAGGTCAATTTTTTTTTTTTTTTTTTTTTTTTTTTTGAGACAGGGTCTCCATCTGTCACACCCAAGCTTTTGCACTTTTTATAAGGCCAAATTGCTTCACTAAAAAGTAGATTGACTCACATGTTGTTCAAAAGATATATTCTTTGGAGCTCATATCCAAGGTTACTCAGGTCTGAGTCTTCCCAGAGGCTAAATAATAATAATAATAACAAAGATATATACTTGATTTCCAAGTGTATTTCACATTTTGCAAAGAACAGTTGCATAAACTCCGCAAGAATTTGATCTCTTCAAAAAGGAAAGAAACTAAGATGTGGTTCTGCCTTTCTTCAAAGCTCCTTTTCTTCCAATAGTGACCTCTTGAGGCTGGGTGTTGTGGCTTACACCTTTAATCCTAGCACTTTGGGAGGCCAAGGCAGGAGGACTGCTTAAGGCCAGGAGTTTGAGACCAGCCTGGGCAATATAACGAGACCCTGTCTGTACAAAAATTTTAAAAAATTAGCCAGGCATGGTGGCACACACATGGTGGTAGTCCCAGCTATTTGGGAGGCTGAGGCAGAGGGATCACTTGAGCCTGAGTTCGAGGCTACAGTGAGCTATGATAATACCACTGCACTCCAGCCTGAGCAATGGAGCAAGAACCTGTCTTTAAAATAAAAAAATTTTTAAAAAACAGTGCAAAAAATTTACCAGAATCTAAAGGGGTTTAGAGTCTGTTATCTACCACCATTTATGGTGGGTTGATAGTGACAAATATCACAGGGTTTTTATTTATTATTAATAGATTGGTTTAAATTAAAGAATAAAAAAATTCAGTTACCGGTGGGTTGGTTTCCATGGCGGAGAAATGGATATAAGCTAAAATAAAGGGAATGATTTCTCTCTAGTTGAGAGGAGTAAACAAACAAACAAAAACCCTTCAATCAAAGAAAATTAGTACTTCTTTCCAGACTTTACTACGTTTCATTTTTCTTTGCTTTGTTTTTTTAAGGAAGTTTAAAACCATAGTAGAAGTCATGATAATATGGAAATGCTGGCTGGGAAAGCATCCTGGTATCTTTTCATTGTGTCCAATTCTCATTCAAAGTATCAGTTTCAGATGGCATGAGGAAGTTTGTTTAAATCAAACAGAAAAGTAAAGCACGTGAATAAAAGTACTATAAATATAAAGTAAATGTGTAAATGTATAAATATATGAAAAAGTCAACCTCACCAATAATTAAAGAAATGCAAACTAAATGAAAAGGAAATTGAAATTTTTATTTTTTAAAATTATTTATTTATTTTTTGAGACAAGGTCTTGACTCTGTCCCCCTGGCTAGAGTGCAGTGGCATCACTGTAGCTCACTAAAACCTCAAACTCCTGGTCTCACTCAATCCTCCCACCTCTCAGCCTCCCGAGAAGCTGGGGCTATGGGCGCATGCCAACAAGCAAGGCTAATTTTTCTGGTTTTCGTAGAGATGGGGTCTCTCTATGTTGCCCAGGCTAGTCTCAAACTCTTAGCCTCAAGCAATCCTCCTATCTTGGGCTCCCGAAGTGCTGGGATTACAGGTGTGAGTCATCACCCCAGCAGAGGATTGAAATTTTAAAAACCTGTCAGATTGGTAAAGACTAAAAAGTTTGACAATGCTCAGTAGTTGGGAAGAAGGGGAATGGAGCATATCCTAGGCCAGGGGTGGGTGTGTAAGTTGGCACAGCCATTTTAGAGAGCAGTTTGACAACACCTAGCAAAATGTCAAATGCATCCCCTTTGACCCAGCAATTCCACTTCTGGGAATTTACCCTAAATGTGAATGTATATGTATATGTATGTGCTTAAGGATATTCACTGCAGCTTTGTTTGAAATAACAGAAAAAATTAAAAGTCTCAATGTACACAATAGAGAGCTGGCTACATAAACAAATAAGAACAAACAAATGTAGTGCTTGCTTATTTTGTGCCAGCACTGTCCTAAGAGCCGTATGCATGTGAAGTCATACAAGACAAGAGTCCTTAGACAAACTAATATCATTCAACCACGAAAAAGTTCAGGAGTAGGTCCAGATGTGCCGACACAAAGAATATTCATGAAATGGAAATGATGAAAGGAAGTTTCAGGACAGGCTATAGAGCACAATCTCAGCTACGATTAAAAAATAAAAATAAAATGTTAGTATATATTTATATTTATGCAGAAAATGTCTGGAAAAATAACTCAGAAAGAAACCATTAACAGAGAGATCCTCCAGAGAAAGCCAGGCAAGGCCCCCTCCCTCTCTCTTTCCTTCCTTCCTTCCTTCCTTGCTTCCTTGCTTCCATGTCCAGACTTAGCCAAACTGCAAAGGTCGGGCTCACAGTCTCTAGGCCTGCCTTCACTTCTAACACCAGCCTCATATTTGGGGGTTTCCCCAAACTACCCTCAGGTTGGATAAATCACTAGAAGGATTCACAGATCTCATTGAAAGCTGTTACTGTTACATCCACGGTTCTGGTTTATCACAGGGAAAGGGAACAGATTAAAATCAGCCAAAGGGAGAGACGCACAGGGCAGTCTGGGAGGTTCTAAACACGCAGCTCCCACTGTTCCCTTCTGTGGAGTCAGAGCACTTATCTTCCTGGCATCAGTGTGTGACAGTACACGTGGAGTGCTGCCAACCAGGGAGGCTCATTCGACTTCAGTGTCCAGAGTTTTTACTGGGCTTCATTATGTAGGCATGATTGATTGACTGAGTGCCCACATGGTTGATCTCATTCTGCAGGTCAACTGACACTACATGACCCAAATCCTCTCCCTTAATCACATGGCTGGTCTTTCTGGCGAGGCTGCCTGCACCCTAAGATCTAGTGTGGTCATCCCTGCCCTAAACAAAGACATTCTTACCAGGTATGACATAGATTAATCCCAGAAGCTGAGGGGAAAGGCCAGATCTCTCTATGGACAAGACCAAATTCTCTACGGCACACTGTTATAATTAAAACATGGAATAGCTCTGTGGTTACTTGTTTTTTCATGTGCTCCTTGGTGCACAGTGTAGTTTTTAAGTTGTTTTTATGTAGGAGGATTTTTTTTTTTTTTTTTTTTTTTTTTTTTGAGACAGAGTGTCGCTTTGTTGCCCAGGCTAGAGTGAGTGCCATGGCGTCAGCCTAGCTCACAGCAACCTCAAACGCCTGGGCTTAAGCAATCCTACTGCCTCAGCCTCCCGAGTAGCTGGGACTACAGGCATGTGCCACCATGCCCGGCTAATTTTTTTTTTTCTATATATATTTTAGTTGGCCAGATAATTTCTTTCTATTTTTAGTAGAGACGAGGTCTCGCTCATTGCTCAGGCTGGTCTCGAACTCCTGACCTTGAGCGATCCACCCGCCTCGGCCTCCCAGAGTGCTAGGATTACAGGCGTGAGCCACCGCGCCCGGCCTATGTAGGAGGATTGAACTGCACTGAGACTCCCTAACCCTATGGGCTTCTGTTCTAATTGTGTTTTCTCAGATTCTGTATTTGTCTATTTGGTATCCATAAGTCACAAGGCCAAATTAATGGCCCAACTGTTTATACCTCCTCTGTGATCCAGCTTTCACGGATACACAAAAGTCATGTTACAAACCCTGTAACCAATCATGAGTCCACACTCCCAACTACCTCCTTATCTAACTCTTACACACTAGCCAATATTTCCCCTGCTCTAAATCACCCAGAGCCAGGTACCAGGCAACTAGAGACCGCCCCCTATAGCCCACAGCCAGGCTAAATTATTCAAAATAGTCGGAAGCTGTGTCCCCTGCCCAGCCTTGCCTTTCCCACGAAAACACAGTGAAGGCTCTGGCCTAGGCTCTCTCCCCACCCCTGCTGCCCCCTACCCCCGACCAAACCTGGTGCTTCCCCGTGTGGCCCTGCATGGCATGCCATGCCCCCTTCTCTTGCAAAATGTAAGCAATAAATTTTTCTTTCAATGGCATTGACCTCTCTGTGTCATCACTCAGTCACTTCCAAAAATTAGAATACCAAGGGTAAAATTGAGACAACATTGAAACTCCTTTGCCATAGGCCTAGGTTTCAAGAGATCAATAGTCTTTATAGCCTGGTGCGGGCCTGGGCTCATGCATGCTTGTTAAATCTAAGGAACAAGTTCTACACTACCAGTTTTTGCTCCAGTGATGCTGGAGATAAATTATTCATCTTGCTTGATGCAATCAGTGCTCTATGTGGAATTTGAAAATAAGTTCAATAAACCACTTGCAGAAATGCTCATTGGCCTACAAATCTACACTGACTGAATTTAAGTAAATTCAGTAAAAGTTCTAACTTGATCAGTGTTCTTTTGTCACTCGTTCCTCTCCTCCTCCACCCTCCCTGCCCACCCTTAATTCATTTAGTTAAGCAAATAAGCTGTGTCTACGGCAATAACTAAATCTGCGTTGGCCACCTTAAAAATTAAAACCCAGAATGAAAAAAAGTTGTGCTTATGTCATTTAGGCTTGTTGCATGGTTTATTTTAGGCTCCAAGCAAGTGGTAGCTTATAATTGTTTTTGTTTATTACAAAATATCAGGGATTTCCTGGAGCTGATTTTAACCTAAACACTTTAATTGTACTCTCAAAAAAAGATAGGAAAAACAGAAAACCTGGTAAACTAAAGATGTACATTTGGTAGTTGATTCTATAAATCTCTGTAGGGTTATCTCCTAAATGGATCTAGCAGTCCCCAAAATGAGGTTTGGCCATATTCCCACATTTTCAGGGACACAAGGCATAAAGATATGAATGGGTTGGAAAGGAGAAAAACTGTGATAAAAATATCAAATACAGAACAAATTCAAGTGTCTAGTGATAAAAAGTGGATAAAGTGCTGAAGTGACAAATAAGGTTAGCAAATGCCAAGCCATAAAGAATGAGTAATATTTTGCATTTTAATAATGTGGGTAACAGCCTGAGCAAGAGTGAGACCCCGTCTCTACTAAAAATAGAAAGAAATTATATGGACAACTAAAATATATATATACAAAAAATTAGCCGGCCATGGTGGCGCATGCCTGTAGTCCCAGCTACTCGGGAGGCTGAGGCAGGAGGATCGCTTAAGCCCAGGAGTTTGAGGTTGCTGTGAGCTAGACTGATGCCACGGCACTCACTCTAGCCCGGGCAACAGAGTGAGACTCTGTCTCAAAAAAAAAAAAAAAAATAATGTGGGTGAGCTTCTGTAACAACTAAAAACAGGTGACTGCTTCAGGTAATAGTAGAGGCTGTTCATGGTGGTTTCCAATAATTCCCAAAGTCTGACCCAATTCAGAACTCAAATTCTGCATCAGAAAGGTTAAAAAACATTCTAAAGGAGAAAACTCTAAGATGGCGATTTAGGAATACTGACATTCTCTTTTCTATAGATTAGTCATTGAAAAATCATATTATTTGTAATGTTGTATTTAGCCAAACTGCACTAGAAAACCAGAAGAATGAAAACACCTTGCTTTTAAAATACTCTTGGGTATCTGACAATCTTTAACAAGCTAGTAAAGAACTGTGGCTTAACAGCCCGGTGGGGGCTGGGAATTGTTTTTGTTGAGCCTCGATGAAGAATGCTCTTGAGCATAGCAAGTTCTATGAAGTCCGGTGTATCTGGAGGCTTTTAGCTACAAGTAACAGAATACTCAACTAAAAGTGGCTTAAATAACAAGGGCCTTTAATGCTTACACAAACAAGACACCTGTGGGAGGCTGATCCAGATTGGCTAACAAAGTCCAGGGGCTGCTTCTCTGCCCATCTCTTGGCTCTGCTCTTTTGTAACTCCAAATACAGTTCTTCATTAAATACATCTATTTTCATATAAAAAAGGAATGATGTCCAGAGAGCACTGGAATTCACCCCAAGTTCTTGCAGTAGGAGGAAAGAGAGTGGTATCTCTTCTTGTCGCCTTCTTTGTATCAGGGAAGAAAATTCCCCCCCTCTCCAAAGCTCTGCCAAACCACCTCCGCAGACCCCTCATGTTCCCCAGGCCTGAGCTGACTCACCTGCCTAGCCCTATCACTGGCAAAGGAGAAGCAGGAGGTCATGATGAATTTAGACCAATAATGATTCATTTCCTGTAGCTGGGCACACTCACTTCTTTGTGGAACAAAATTGAGATTTTGTTAGCAAGGAAAGGGGGGGGGGGAGTATGTGAGATGGTTATGGGTAAACAATCAACAGTTTGGGATATTTGGAAGCATTTGTGGGTAAAAGGTGGGACATTGATCCCAATGCTTGAGTTGGTCATTTCTAATCAAAGGATGCAAAAAAAAGAAATACATCTTACATTTGTTATATTGTTTAAATTGGATAAAGACCTCAATCAAACCAGATATCCTATGTAGCTTTGTAGGAGTTAAGCCACAGGATAGGCTCCTTCCTTGGAAATAAAACTCGCCAAGTCTATTCTATTCCCTAGAAATACAGTTTTTCATTAAATGTATTTTCAAGTAAAAAAGAAATGATGCCCCAAGGTTGCTGGAATTCACCCCCAAATGACACAAGTACAATGAGGCAAATGACTGAAATCACTTACACACAACATCTGACCAGAGCAAATAAGCTTGCTCTCACGCTGTGATCAGAAGAGCAGCAAACTGGAGGCTTTGTTTGAAGCAAAAAGAACACTGAATTCTAAAGACAAGGGTCCTCAGTGGGAGAAGAGAGATATTAGTAAATAGGGTTAGTTAATCCACTCAGGCAAGAGCCTCAAAAGTTCAAGAGGTGGTCTCTTGTCTGCATTTTCATGGGATTTCAAAGGATTGCAACGAAAGGCTATGAACTGTACACATCGCTCCCCCACCCCCATTCATGTCATTGATGTCAGCAGCCGGACCGAGAGACTCTAGCCAAGGGACAGGACGGAAGCTTTTTTATAAGAAGGTAGTTGTCGGAAACAGGTAAACTGCTCAGATGTGGCAGGCCTCTTGAGAGCAAGAACCAAGGAATCCTACCACAAAAATAGAAAGATAAAAGGCAGAGCTGAATGAGAGATTTCCTTAAGCCCTAGTATTTTTTATTCCCTGGAGCAAAATAAAGAACAGGAGCAGGAGGGGTCAGAGGTACTCACTCTCCCAGGACTGATGCTCGGCCGGGAAGTGCTTGTTGCGGGTCCAGCTCAACATGCAACATAATCCTTCCGAAGTAACAGAGAAATGGTTGAGTCAAGGGCTCCTCCAGCTGCCCACAACCCAGTAACTAAAGGGTTAATGACGGGGGCCTCCAGGATTCTGTGTCAGCTCCTGGAATCTAGGTTCAAAAAACAACAACAACAACAAAAAATGGCAGCACAATTCACTATTGCAAGGATGTGGAAACAACCCAAGTGCCTGTCAATTCATGAGTGGATTATTAAAATTTGGTATATGTGTACAATGGAATACCACTCAGTAATAAGAAACTACAGTGATCTAGCACCACTTATATTTTCCTGGATTGAGCTTGAGCCCATTATCCGCAGTGAGGTATCACAAGATCGGAGGAATAGGCTCCGTATGTACTCACCATCAAATTGGCACTGACTGATCAACACTATGGTGCTCACACGGTAGTAATATTCTCCAGGGATTAGGGGTTGGGGGGGTAAACTCACAACTAATGGACGCGGTGAGCATTGTAGAGGGGAAGGGCATGCCTCTAATCCTCGCTTGGGTGAGGCAAAGACATACAATGTAACCAAAATGTTTGTACCCCCATAATATACTGAAATAAAAATTAAAAAAAAAAAAACCTACAACAGCAAGGGCACGTTGAAGAGGGCTGTGTAGAAGCTTCTACTTTCCCTTCAAACCTACTCTTTCCAGAGCCCCTCTGCTGATGGCTTCTATTCACACTTCACTGAGAACACAGAAGCTGCACATCCACCTACGTCTTCCCTTCTGTTCCAGGGGAAGACGCATCCCTGTGTCTCCCAAAGGCCAGTCCCTCTGCCTGTGTTGCAGGTCTCATCCCCCGGTAGCCTCTCGAAGACTGTATTTCTTCTGTCACCCCTTTCCCTCTGGCCTCACCGGCCGCACACTGCCCTCCTCTCAGGAGCCTCTCTATCAGCATCCAACTTGCTCTAGCATTTCCCATTGCTCTTAATAAAAAACAAAACCAACCAAACAAACAAAAACTTTCGCCTCACATCTCCCTCCAGCCTCTCCCCCATTTTTCTTGTCCCCTTTATGGCCAAACTTCTCAAAAGAGTAATCTAGACTTGCTTTCAAATGAAACGGAACTTGTCAAGCATCACATCTTTGTCTCCATTTTTTTTTTTTTCAGCTGCTCAGCAGCATTTGCTTTTTTTTTTTTTTTCTTTTTCTGAGATAGAGTCTCACTCTGTTGCCCAGGCAAGAGTGCCATGGTGTGAGCCTAGCTCACAGCAACCTCAAACTCGTAGGCTCAAGCAATCCTCCTGCCTCAGCCTACTGAGGAGCTCGGACTACAGGTGTGCACCACCACGCCTGGCTAATTTTTTATTTCTATTTTTAGTTGCCCGGGTAATTTTTTCTATTTTTAGTAGAGACGGGGTCTCGCTCTTGCTCAGGCTGGTCCTGAACTCCTGAGCTCAAGTGATGCTCCCGCCTTGGCCTCCCAGAGTCCTAGGATTACAGGTGTGAGCCACTGCGCCTGACGTTTGCTCTTCCTGAAACTGTCTTCTCCGGTCTGCTCTGACATCATCCTCTCTTGGTTTGTGCCTCCCTCAGCAGCTGCTTTTCTCCATCTATCTCACTGGCCCTCCTGCTTCTCTCGCCCTCAGCACCAGGCTCATTCCTGGGTCCTCTCCACTTTTATTCTCATGTCTAGTTGATCTACTCTGATCCCCAGGTTTTAAATACCATGCTCATGGGAATGAGTCTAAATTTATATACCTGCTTCCTCAAACTTTCCTCTTAGCGTCAGACACATGTATTTGGTAGCGGTCAACTGGACATCTACCCAAGGGTGTTTAACGGCCATCTTGAACCTACATTCAAAACATTTCTTAACTGGGTTGTTCATTTTTTTATTGTTGAGTTTCAGTTCTTTGTATATTTTGGATGACAGTCCAAGTAAGACCTTTATCAGATATGTCTTTTGCAAATATTTTTTACCGGTCTGTGGCTTGTCTTCTCATTCTCATGATGGTATTTTTCACAGAGAAGTTTTTAATTTTAATGCAGTTCAGCTTACCAATTCTTTCTTTCATGGATCATGCCTTTGGTGTTGTATCTAAAAAGTCATTATCAGGCCGGGCGCGGTGGCTCACGCCTGCAATCCTAGCACTCTGGGAGGCCGAGGCGGGTGGATCGCTCGAGGTCAGGAGTTCGAGACCAGCCTGAGCAAGAGCGAGACCCCGTCTCTACTAAAAATAGAAAGAAATTATATGGACAACTAAAAATCTATATAGAAAAAATTAGCCAGGCATAGTGGCGCATGCCTGTAGTCCCAGCTACTCGGGAGGCTGAGGCAGTAGGATCGCTTAAGCCGAGGAGTCTGAGGTTGCTGTGAGCTAAGCTGACGCCACGGCACTCACTCTAGCCTGGGCAACAAAGTGAGACTCTGTCTCAACAACAACAACAAAAAAAAAAAAAAAAAAGTAAAAGGTCATTATCAAACTCAAGGTCATTTAGGTTTTCTCCCGTGTTATCTTCTCAGTTTTATAGTTTTGTGTCTTACATTTAGGTTTATGGTTCATTTTGAGTTAATTTTTGTGAAGGGTGTAAGGTCTGTGTCTAGATTTATTTATTTTTGCATGTAAATGTCCAGTTGTTCCAGCACCAGTTGTTGAAGAGACTCTCTTTGCTTCATTGTATTGCCTTTGCTCCTTTGTCAAAAACCAGTAGACTGTATTTGTGTGGGTCTTTTCCTAGGCTCTCCATTTTCATTGATCTTTTCGTCTATTCTTTCATCAGAACCACACTGTCTTGATTAATGTATCTTTACATAACAGTAAGTCTTGAAGTCAGGTAGTGTCATCTACATTCAAAACAGATTCTTGATTTCCACCTCCACACACATTCCATACCAGCAGGACCCCCAGCCTTTCCCATCTCAGTAAATGGCATCATCATGCATCCAGCTGCTCAGGCTAAAAACCTAGAAGTCATTCTTTTTCTATCCTTCCCAACTCACATCCAACCCGTCAGTATGTTTCGTCCATTCTTCTCCAGCGAGCAGAGCGAACCAGGTTGCATCTTTCTATTTCCACTTAGTTCAAGAGCCAATCTCATTGGTACTACTATAACTGGTCTCCCTCTTGCCCTCCTCTACAGAGTGCAGCTCCTCTTCTTTTCTTAAAAAAAAAAAAAAAAAGCAGAAATGAAGACGTATCATACACTTTTTACACTCAGCCTTGAAAACACCACCAGTCTGAGCAAAGTAGGTTTTTTTATGAGATGTTGAAGTCAGATGGGAAGGAGGCTTCCAGTTAAATTTCTTAGGAGAAAGGTAAATCCCTGGCCCTACACTGCCCAATACAGTAGTCACGAGCCATGAGTAGCTATTGAGCACCAGGTGTGGCTAGTTTGAATTGAGATGTGCTATACACCTAAAATACACTCCAGATTTTGAGGACTTAGTATGAAAAAAAAGAATCAAAACATTTTTGGTAATTTTTAGGTTGATTACATGCTAAAATGTTAAAATTTTGGATACATTGGGTTAAATAAAAAACATACAATTTTTTTTTTTTTTAAATGTGGCTGCTAGAAAGGTTTAAATTACATACATGGCCCCATTCAATTTCTATTGGCCAGTGCTGCCCTGGACAGGAACGCATGTCTGTTGCAGTGGGTAAGATGGCAGAGGGGTCAGGACACCAGGTGACCTTTCAAAACAAGTCAGATTGTATCATCGCTTGTTTAAAACCCTCTAATGGCTGCCCATGTAAGTTAAAATACAAGCCAAGCTCTTTATGATACATACAAGGCCCCACATAATCCCCTTCACTCACTGCACTTCAGCCTCCGCAGCCTCCTCTCTGTTCCTCCAAACACCAGGCTCTTTCCTGCCTCGCAGCCTCTGTCTGCACTTGCTGCTCCTTCTGCCTAGGATGCTCCTACCACTCTTGCTTTGATGGCCGGATACTTCTTACTTAAGTTTTGGCTAAAATGAATAAATGTAAGTTCTTAAATATGATGTAATTCTAGATGTATTTTTACGTTGCCTTAAAATCTTTAATTCAGTTCTTTAAGTGAAAATTACATAACAATATGTATAGAATGATCCAATTTATGTAAAAATAGACATAGATATGTAAACATATTGATAACTATTCAGAAGGATAGATACCAGTTAACTGAGGTTACCTCTGGGGTTATGCGCTACACATTGTTCTGCAACTTACTTTTCCACAAAGCAGTATGAATAAGAAATCTTTCTATGCCAGCTCATATAAGATGTACTTTATTCTTTTAATGGCTAATGATATCCTTTTGTATGGCTGTATTATAATTCATTTCACCATTTTCTTATATTGATGGATATTTAAATTGTTTCCAATTGTTTTTGCTATTACAACTGAATCTTATTGCTGATATGGATTTCAATTCTTTGGATCATAGAAAATAATTTACCTTCTCATCTATGGGAACCAGTCTTTTATCATAGTTTCTGAAATAATATGTCCTGTGCAATTGTGAAATGTGGTCATCTTAAGCATTAACAAATTTTTTATATGCAGTTTATATATTGATATCATCCCTAGCCAACATCTTTAAAATTTTAATGTACATATACAATTTATGAAGACTCAATATTCTCATTTCTTTACGATGAATACTCCTTTATGATTCTTATGGTCCTAATAATTTGGAGAAGAGACAATAGGTGAAAAAATAAGAGAATCAAAAGGATGTTTGGTTTCTCATTTTTACTTATCCTTAATCATCTATTTTTTAAAGAAATTGCTCATGAGTATAATAGGCTGGACCTAATGGGAAAATCTGGTTTGCAAAATCTAGCTAAAATTTTTTTTTTTAAACAGGACAATCATGAATTGCTGAAAAATTTCAAGTTTATTTGATCAAGGCTGATGGGATCTTCATTCTACTCTCCCAACCTTGTTTACACTCATTAAGGCCAACATGGGTCATTCAGTGCAAATAATGCTATACTGTACTGGTTTTAGAATTATGGAAATCATTTTTTTTTGACAGAGGAAATAATTAGCAATGCAATTTTGGTTATGGAATTTAATTTTTCTGTATCTATGTAAGAAAATGAATAATGGGAGAGAAAACTGAAAAAGCAGGCTATGCCCAGATCACCAATTATTAAACTGAGATGTTTGGACTTCATTACCCTTTCTTTGTCTCTTCTTTCTTGGGAGTTCAAGACCCCCTATGGTATTTAGATAAAATTGTGTTGAATAGAATTCGGTGGCTATTCTGAAAGTGTAATCATAATTTTCTATGAGAAAATTAATTTCAACTTACAAATAACTAATTCATAAATTAATTTTTAAAACACAGCCTATTATTTCATGACTCGTCGTTCTGGTTAACATTACTTAATCTAGCTGTGTGATCTCAGGTAAGCTACTTAATCTTTCTGCTTCTCAGGAACTTGTGACTTAACAGAATAGTGAGATATTTTCCAATGACTTTTTTTTTTTTTCTTTTTCTTGAGACAGAGTCTCACTCACTCTGTTGCCTGGGCTAGAGTGCTGTGCCGTCAGCCTAGCTCACAGCAACCTCAAACCCCTGGGCTCAAGCAATCCTACTGCCTCAGCCTCCTGAGTAGCTGGGACTACAGGCATGTGCCACCATGCCCAGCTAATTTTTTCTATATTTTTAGTTTCCAGCTAATTTCTTTCTTTCTTTCTTTCTTTTTTTTTTTTTTTTTTTTTTTTAGTAGAGACAGGGTCTGGCTCTTGCTCAGGCTGGTCTCGAACTCCTGAGCTCAAACCATCCGCCTGCTTCAGCCTCCCAGAGTGCTAGGATTACAGGCCTAAGCCACCACGCCCGGCCGGCCAATGACGTTTTCAGTTGGAAAATTCAATGATTTACATGAAGTCCTGGCATGTTATTAGCAAAATGTCAACATTTATCACTCAATCCCTAAATTTTCTCATTCAGAATATTTTTTTGAGATGGGGGTCTCACTATTATCACCCAGGCTGGTCTTGAACTCCCAGACTCAAGTGATCCTCCCACTGTAGCCTCCCAAGTAGCTGGGATTACAGGCACACACCACCAAGCCTGGCACTCATTTACAGTATTCTTTAGCAACATTAAAAAATTTAAACATTTCTTCTTCGAGATACATAAAGTAACAGAAAAACATGCTCTGTAATTTTCTTGTGTGTAGTACATAAAGATTGGTGCTTACTTTTAGGTGACGTTAAAGGGAACTATATAGGAATTGGCATTTATTGAGTGGCTTATATCTGGAACTCTCCTCAGTCTTTTCCTATTTGGCCATTTAATCTATTATTAGCATTATCTTCATTATACATATGAAGAATCTAAGGCATTCTAATTTATAAATTAGACACTTAGAAGTTTGGAAAGTGTTACACACATAGCATCGCTGAGCTAAAAAAAAAAAAAAAAATCAGTCCCTAGACCTACAAAGCCAAGGACTGGATCATACGTGTGGTTTGAGAACTCTGTGAAGTGCTGCCTGGGTGGTCAAGTGCGTTCCCTCTTTTTTATATTTCCTAATTGCAACACGAGGCTTTTCACTGAGATACTAATTTATAAGTGGTTTGGGTTCACAGACCACGAAAGCTATTCAAGAACTGTCAGTTCTTATAAGGGACCTCAAACCAGTTAGGGGACAGAAAAGTCACGCAAAAGTCAAACCTGCCTCTTTTATTCTATCACCATAGTATGTTTTTATAAGCTTAAAATAAATTGAGATGAATTTTCCCAGCTAAAGCAGTTTGCCATTAAAAACAGTCAACATTTCTCAAGTCTCTGGTAAAATACAAAGTGCATTAAGTAATTTAAATAAACTAATCAGAAAAATATAAGAAGCAGGAAAAGAAGGGATTTTTCTCTGACTCTGACTCTGAATGAGAGGAGACAGAGTTGTTACAAAGGAGCTTTGAGAACATTATACAGAGACAATTAGAGATACACATCAATCTGAAATTCTAACATAGCAACATTGATTAATCATGAGTAAGAGGACTTAATTCTCAAATAGAGGTGGCAAATGATAACTGAACAGAGGCTTCACTAATACCCGAGTAAGTGAAGAACAGTGTGCTTCTCTGGGAGGTCTGGTTCTGATCTGCGCCATGCCAAAGTGCAAGTTATGAAGGTAATGTGATGAAACTCAACTAAACGCTATCACAAGCTTTGGATACAAATCAAATGTTTTAACTACAAATTTGGTTAAGATGAATCTACAGATAGGTACAAAAATATTTACTTATAATCCTAAAAATACATTAACTATCACCAATATTAAAGGAGGGGAAAACATTGAGATATAGGTATATAGCTGGTTATCTATATGTAACAGTTCTTAGAATTCTCGACTTTTGTAGAAAACAAAACTTAAAGTCTCTTTTATGAGATTTCAAACTTATTTACGAAGTCTATGCTATTTACTTTGGAGAAGACTCAAAAGCAAGATATCTGATTTCTTCTAACACTGCTGAAATCCTTAACAATCCACTAATCTATACCTTACTCCAATACAGAAAACCATGTAACAAGAATTTTTCATAACAAATTTCATCAACTATACCTGTAACACAGTTTCATTTGTTTTACTTCTTTTTTAAAAAACCCTTCATTTAGTTTTTGTTATTTCTCTGCTGTAGTTTACTCATTTTTATGTCAGCAAAAGATCACTACTTGATACTAAAAAAAAATACTAGAGTGCTTCTAAGTTATATTCATGACTCAACCTCATCCTCTTTAAATATCCTTTCCTAAGTATAGCCAAATCTCCTTTAAAAATCACCTCTTTTCTTCTCTTTCGTGCTACATGAGGTAACTTTCAACATTATGTGTGTTTCTTTAGTACGTCCGCATCTTTAATGTGACAAAATAATACAGTAGAGGTGCAAGCCAGCTGGATATGAATCTGCATCCCACTGAAATGGTCCTATGATCACAAAAGAGTGAAAAAGGGCAAAGGAGGGGGACAACAGAGGTCCCCCCGGAGAGGAAACATAGGAAAGAAAGGGGGGCTCAGGGATGAGAGAATGCCAAGACTATCATCATAAGAGGAGAAGAGTAAGCGGCAAATGGTCTCCTAATAACTAACTTGTCCTTATTTTTTCTTTCAGAATTTTCTGCTACAATTTTTAAAAGTGCTTAACTTAAACATATTAAAATTCAACTGGTCCAAAATATTTTAATAGCAAATATGAAAGAAGTTTTTAAATTTCTGAGGTCTGATCTTAGTAATTTCAGAATCAGAGTATGAACTTTTACATGGACTGCTGAATTGAAAGCAAAAACATAACCCATCAGGTATCAATGGGTCAGTTTTCATAATTTAATAATTTCAAAGGAAAAATTAAAAATGAACACTTTTCAATATGGTCAGAACAACGATAACAAACAAAATTCCTTAATTTTTGAAACAGAATTTTTTTCTGTCTTGTCAGAGTCACCTATGTTACATCCTTGGTAATATCATTGCTATCATCTTTCCATAAATGTCCATCTACAAATTAATTAACTTTTTTTGAGATAAATCCCTGGTATTCTATTCTTCTGATTCCCATGGAAAGACTCACTTTTAAGATACAATTGCAGCTGCCCCACACTGCCAGTTACTGTGTCATACACACGCCTTAAAATTCTGTAATCAGCAACCACCAGGTGCCGTATCGCATTCAGCATACCACAGTCAGTCAATACAGACATCCCCAAACACACCAAGGCTGGTTTTGTCAAATGTTTTATTGAGTGTAGACATCTGGAGTACTGTAAAACATGCATTATCTGTAGATTCAAAAAGGAGCAAGCCACATTGTCCTCACTGTCAAATGTGTCAGGCTTGGCATACATGATGGAGATTAATGAAGTATCATGAGAGTAATATGGTTCCTGAAAAGCTTCTACAATTTGGAGTAGGGTCTTAATCACATGAAAAGCAAAGCTGTTCACATTTAGTGAACTTGCATTTCACTGGAGGTACACAATATTTTAATTTTAAAACAAAAATAATTTGTTTGTAGAAGATTCCCATCTCCCGAACTTTATTTGTCCCTTCAGTTTTCAGAAATTTAATTTAAAAAAAGTATATGCCTTTTGGAAGTTGTACATTTTTCTGAGCAATAACTAAAATCTTATTTCTTCTTTGGTTGTTGAGGTGTATTAAATTTGAAGAAGATAACATCTCCATCTTCAACAATATAATTTCTGCCTTGTTGTCTGTACTTTCCAGCAGCCTGTGAATAGGAAATATAGAGGAAATGGGTTATTATTTCACAACTAATATACATAGGGTAAATGGTAGGAGCAGATGCAAAAAGTATTATACTACTTGAGTCATAAGAAGAAAAATGAAATATAGGAAGGCAAACAAGTTCAAAACTAGACTTGGAGAAAAGCAAAGTATTCTTAATTTGGGCAGAACTAGATTTTCCATATACACATAATCATAATGTATTCTCCACTAAATTGTTGGTATATAAATGTAATTATACCGATATCATTAAGTTTCATTACATGCTGTTTATGGTACATTTCTGATGTGTCTGCAAACATCCAGCAAGTCACTATAACAAAACAGATCAAACCAGACAGAATGAAAGAAAAAAAAAGACTCTATAGTAAAAAGCTGCTCTATTTGCTTAAAGAAATTCTTTGGTGACACTGGTGTTACCAAAAAGTTAGTTTGTTATAAATTGCAGTGCACAGATTTTGAACTATTTCCTTGTAGTTTTTTATTTATTATTGACAATGACTATACATAGAAGTGTGTACTAGAATTCATCAGGAAGTTTACTGACTAATGGCCCTAGTTATAAGCAGACTCTAACAGGTTGGAATTGCAAAGACAGATTCTTTTCCCACTTGTAAATCAGTTGGCAAAGCAACTGATTCTACCTGCTAACATGCAGATCCAGACATGCAATCTGCTGGTAATTTTAATACAAACAAGCAACAGTTCCAGAAAACCAGCTTCACCCCATGGCATGAACTTCACCCTCAGCACAAGAGGCTCTTCAGCACCCATGCTTAGCACCACACACTGTTTGACATGGTCCCACGTGACCCCGCCATCAGCTACTTAACCATGAGGATGTGAGGATCTTTTGGAAAAAATTCTTAAAAGTTATTTCCCTTCTGTTAGGATTTACTGAGAACATGAAACCTTTGCCCAACAGGATTAGTATTTCCTTTTGAAGATATTGATAAGAATGTTCAAAGTCAAGTGAAATTATACTAATCAGTAACAAAAACACTAAGAAAGATCATACATCTGAGGTAAAAATCAACAAACCAGGATCACAGAGCCCCAGGAAGCATATTTTCAATTATCTAGACTACATATAAAATCGCCTAGATTTTAATAGAATGTGAATATATGAAGAATATATAAAGCTTATTTTTAAAAAGTCAGTGTACTCTACCATTCTAAAAAGCATATACATATTTTTTCACATGATTTTTATAAAGATATGATATATTGAAGGCCATATGCTACTTATTTCTAGAATCTAAAGCCTACTATTATAAAACTATAGACAATC